>NC_056417.1:12659500-13978000 GCF_905147365.1 Aricia agestis
TTTTAGAGTTGATTTGCTTTTATATAATTTTAGAGTTCGTATTGTATGTGAAAAATTTAAGGTTTCATGTAAAACTAGCGACTTTTACCTGCACAAAGTGAGTGTAGAGTCGGTCACGTTCTGAGCTGTAGTGTCGGTCACAAGTTCTTCTGCTAATAAATATTTTTTAAAATAACTTACAGGTTATAGGTAACCATTTTATAATAGTTTGTTTCATGCACTTTCGATAAAAGTACAAAGTAGAGTTATTTAGCTCGCAGAGAGGAAGATTATTGATGTTTACAAACACTCTCGGAAACGACTTCCTTTTGCATGTAGTGTCAGTCACTTTATGTTTTACTAAATAAATGCTATTTGAAAACAACAGTGATTACCATTTTTTCTATATAAGTTAACTTGTTTAATCATCTGCTACAAAGCCACCTTAAAATTAATATTAACAAATAAAACGCTATCTTACAAAATGTAGAGTCAGTCACATGTGGAATTGCCCAACTGCAAACGTTAATAGCTATTGAACGATTAACAATTTATATTATTTTTCCTGTCCTTGTCATCCAAAAACTATTTTTGGTCTTTCGTTTGTAATGACACGATAATTTTTTGTTTTCTTTTAATGATATCATCACGACACTCATAAATTTTACCATCAGCCTATTCAAATAATAAGGTACTGGTCTGTCAGTTTCTAAGGTTCCGATTAATGTTGAATTGCGTATCAATTTATAAAAATCTATGTGTCTTGAGCTTATTAGATTATTATTTAAATCATTAAAATAGAAGTTCTCTGTTACCTGCATGTCGCCAACTCGTATTTTTTGTCAATACAAATATTTCTTGTTCATTTAAGATCTAAATTATAAACTAAATGTATCAAACTGACAAAAATACACAATACACTATATAATGTTATAAGTGACATACAACATACAACTGAGCGACATAAACGCTTTCTGATTAATCCCTTAAAAATCCTAAGCGACAAATAAAAATATTTTTAAAGACAAAGACTCTTTTATTATATTTTTCTATCTTCGGCGACATAAAGTAAATTGAGCGTTTCTATTCAATGGATGCGATTGTATTTGCGATTTATTCTATTACCGGGGTATATGGGGGACAGTAATTTTCTATGAAATATGATAAATTGCCGGAGATAACATCTCAATGTGCGATTGTCTGACTGATTTACGTTTCTTATTAGCAATAGACATGTGGGAATTTATGTTTATTAAATTTATAATTTACTAGGCAGACATGTTGAAATGGCTGGTGTTTATTCTTAGTTTACGTTCGCGTTAGTATAAATATTTATTTGGTTGTTGGCTGATTATTTGATTAAAATAATTAAGTATATGACTGACGTGCATTGGTTCCCTTAGAGCGGATTTCTATACTTACTTATAAAAGGTCTTAGATAATTTAATACAATTTTCTTTTTTAACTTTTGAGGTTTTAACAAAGCAAATAATTTCCGAGATTGTAGCAATCGTAACAATAAAAGTCCTCGACAAAAGTTTTGAATCAATTAAATTAGAATCACGCGAAACGGCCAGCGTTTCGCTTATCGGCGACATTACTCATAGCAAACAACAAAACAAAGTAGAATTATTAACTGTACGAATTTATTAACCGCGTTATACAACCCTCAAATAGATACTTAGCGAGTCCCCCTCCTCCCGGGCGACATTAAAACATTGAGGCAGACTAAATTAAAGCGCGCCAAAACTGTTCTCTGCGGGCCCAAGGCGGTCGTTTGTTTTAATACAATAAGCCTAGTCGTCTCGCTCGCACCGCTCATTAGACCGATACGACCGTCCCGCTCGCTCCCGCGTAATTTAGCTTTTCTCTTAGGGCGACATAGCTCATTGATCTAGTTAGTGACTAGAATTGTCCGAAAGAGTTATCGCTTCGAAACGTCATGCTCCATTTATCATATTTAATTAATATACAACGTATTAATTGAGTTCCGTCGATAATCTCGTTTTAAATCTATTATTCGCGATCGCGCAACCCAACGTTAAATACAAAATAACACGTTCGGCGCGCGGCAGAAGCGAGTATCTCTTAATCACTTGTAATTTATTTAGCTCTAAAAGCAGACCGGCTAATTTGTAGTCGTCCCGTTCCAACCCTCAGGTCCGCCGTTATTGCCTTCTCTCTCTAGGGACTCATTTTTAATTAAAATCGCCGAGAGAAAATTAGAAATTATATTCTATTTTCAGATACTTGTTCTGACGCTTTGTCGGAGATTATCTGTTTTTTATGAGCCCCCAGTCGCGGCTTCATTTTAACGGCCAAAGGATTGTCTAAATGGACTCTGTTAGCTGTCGGTGTCTTTACGATTATGTCTTATTCAATTCAATCCGACGCTCGCGCTCTGCTGATTGGAAACATTTCTTTGAGCGTTTCTAATTGTTTTGCGATTAATTTTTTCTCACTTTTAAATCTTTCTTATACGTATACCGTGTACGCAACACGGTACATATTTATTAAATTTGTACTCAGCATGTTGCATTTAAACGATCATGTTATTTATCAAATTATATATACATGTCATCGAACCCAAAGTTTTAAGTTATCGCTAAGGCTTTGAGTGCGGCTACTGAATCAAGAACTCCGTACTTAACGAAAATAAATCTAACACTCGCCTCACCCCGACCGGCACAGCCGTGCTGCGTTACCGTGTATCTACTAACGTCATTTCAGTTCGGCAGACTTCGGCACGGTTTTTGTGTGCGTGTTACGGGACGTATGCAAATTAGTATTGCATAAGTTGATAAAAAAATCACTGCAATAGCTTTAGCGTGGCAGTCCCCAAGTGCCACACGTATTTTTTTAACTTTCAAAGCGCCTGAAGCCACTTTAACCCAACATCTCGATTAACGCACTTTTTAGATGAATTATAACTTAACCTACCTTTTTTCCAGGTGGTCTCGGCGACGACGACGGAGACAGCGGTAAGCGGCGTCGCTCTCGCACGAACTTCAACTCGTGGCAGCTTGAGGAGCTGGAGCGAGCATTCCTCGCGTCACACTACCCTGACGTGTTCATGCGAGAGGCGCTGGCCATGAGACTGGACCTTAAGGAGAGCAGAGTGGCGGTTAGTATTTTATTTTGGTATAACTGTACATTATTGAATTATGAAGTTAACTTTTATTGATACTAGACTGAATAAATCCATATTAAAAGGATGCATTGGTGATTACCACATATTATTAAAGAATCCAATTGATCATCACGGCGAATGCAATTGGAATATCCCACTTATATATTTAGGTGTCTCACCACTTCCTGATAAGTGCTGAATAGGCTATCCATAATCCACCACTTAACACATAGGTTCTCAACGTGGGCGATAACACCCCCTTGTGGGCGTTTGAGACTTTCGGGGGGGCAGTAGAAGATCCAGAGAAAATTAGGGGGCATTGAGATGGCGCAGATGGGGCGTGGGTAGATTGATATAGTCTAAAAAGGCCAAATAATACACGCTAATCACGTACTAAAGTAAAATAAAAATTAATATCGTTTAATTTTTGTTAATGTAGGTACTGTAATCATTTTTATCACGTGTGCACGTATTTTGACAGGACCAGCAATGGATTAAATGGCAATAGCTGTTATAAATTCGCCACAGATGGTAGGTAAAATTAAGATGGGGGGCTCTAGAAAAAAACATATTCTCAAAGTGGGCGGTGAGCAAAATGAGGTTGAGAAACTATGACCTAACTTGACAGATAGAATATGGAGAATCTACAAAAATGTTGTGGATAGCCTATCCGGCACTTTATCAGAAAGTGGTGAAACAGGCAAACAAACATTTTAATAATAGTATTATTATTAAATCATGAAACTTTCACTACTTTAATCTAAAATAAAATCTAAAATAGCATACTAAATTATTATTATAGAGGTCCATCTAAACTTAGATTAAAATCTATTTTGTTTTACTTACACTAAATATAAGTGCTGTTTGCCTTCTGTACAATAAACACCAAATTAGTAACGACACTTAATTTTGGCGGAACAAACTATTTGCGCTTAAACAATAAAATGTCGCTTAGGAGTAGTTCGCTTTTAGTCTGTGACAAACTAAGCGACACGCGTTACCTCTTTACGCGTTTAACGGGTTTGAAAATAGAATTTACTTATTGTTGTAGCTAACACTCGTTATTTAACGAGGTAATAGGTGCAGTGCTAGCATTATTATCAGCACGTTGGCGTTTATAGTTTAGTTTTTAGTAGACCATTCTTGTTCCTTGGACTTCCTACGAAACTAACTTTAATGACTAATAAGGCTCTATATAAGATTTAGTAAATAACTTAGTATCTACTCTATAGAAGTTTTAGTAAATAACTTGACATGTTACATGTAACTACAGTTTCTTTTTATGTAAAGAATACATACTTATTTATATACGAAATTAAAAGTTAAGTACAGACTAAAATTAAAACTTCTCAAAATTTTCTAAACTACTTTTCCTTTAACAAATTTTCTTCAACTTCTACTTATATGTAATTCAAAAAACTTTTCGCGCTTAAATAAGACTCAAAAGGCTTTTCTTTTGGCATAGCTATAATGGATGTAAGAACCCCCGTGCGGTCAATACAAATGGCGGTGGTCCGGGGCTAAGCGGCCGTCGGGGACGGCGGTCACGCAGCCTCATAAGGGTTCTGGATATACCCATCGATTTGGTACCCCAAACATCTTGCTAGGGCTGCTTATGGAAGCTTTTTTACTTGAAAAATTTTTGACAGGAAAAAATTTTCAGGTCAAAAATTTACTTATGTCGCTTAGCTTTTTTTGCCTATAAAAATGTTCAGAGCTTGTGTTAAGTAACTTTTACCAATAGATCTGCCAAGATACAACATACAAAAACTATAGGATACTGTGAACCCTAAGGAAGATCCATAGGCAGTTTGATAATGATATATATTCGTATGATCAGCACCAACGCCGATCGTATCCGGCTTATCCGCCATCTCCGCCGGAGAGCCCCGCACTCCTAATAGTTGGTATAAATCAAAAGATTGCAATCTCGCCGGCACCCCTGGGACGCGAGCGAGACGGCACGATTGAATAGCATAGATTTAAATAGCCGGGTCAGATAAGGACGGCTACAGATCTCCGAGCTCCGACCGCGCGGGGACGTCACAATTCGATTACAGCTCAATAAACTTAAAGTGACTTGTTTGCGTCTGTAAAGTGGATTTTTTCCTCCTTTTGATTTTCCCATTTTCCGCCGGGACCCGCTTTATCATTTCGGTCGGTAACTTTTACTATTAAATGTTTTTGATGTATTATTTTGGCAAGCAAATAAAACAATTCGTATGCCAATACGGTAACCGGGGGTGGAAGATGTTAAAAATACATTTTTTTAGCAAAACGCCTAATTCTAATCTAATATTCATCCCCGCCAGACATAAAACTTCCGAAAACTCCTCGCGCCCGTAAGCGGGGAAGTATCGACTTCATTTTAAAATTCATAGCATAAAATTTACATTTATATGCCAATTTCATTCCATAGCAGGGCGGCGGCGCGTGGTTTACGCACACATCAGTATTCGGGCCGCATCCACTGCGGTTACACCCTTAAATATAAAAAAATCACGTTACATCCTTCGCCTCGCTGGGAAAAAAAGAAAAGCGCGAGGTTTAAATATGGAACACTAAATGGAACGCTTAGGCGACAAAATGCGGATAGAATATAAAATTGAAGGTGTTGTTGCCGTCCTTGTCGCCGATACGTCTTGTGATTATGCCGCTCTCGCTCTGCTATCTAACGTGAGCCGACTCCGCCGCCCTAGGCTTAGCGGTAAAAGATAGACACGATACTAGGGTTGCCGCTGCACTAGTAAACAATACAGCCTTCGGATAAAAACCGACTTAAAGTGACTACATGTTGTATTTTGGGATATACTTAAATGTTCAATTCCAAATTAGGTAATAATTAATTCACTCATCTTATTGACTGTCAAAAATAATATTTGATTTTGGATTCAATGAATATGACAGCTATCTTCCGATAAAATTGTTATGTCAAACCAAAACCAAAATCCAAGTTCAAACCATAAGTTTCAAAATCTTAATTGTATGAAAAGTTGGAGCTTGGACCTCAGCCCTGTCTTAGCAATCTGTACATAATATTTTCATAATAACTATCAAATGCCAATGGCAAAATTGCATAACATGACAGGCCGCACGAATTATGATTAATGTGTCAAACGCGGTAGGCAACCCTAGCGAAATGTTGCCAGGAAATGTATCTTACATGTGCCATTATTGCAAATCTCATACATATTTACGATAAAGACGCAGAATACAAGATGTTGCCAGCGGCAATACAAAATGTGTCATTGTCCAACTTTAGAGAAACACAAAGCAACAGTGTAAGGTGTCAAAACCATTGATTTGTCGAGAGAGATAAATTTTAAGACCTTTGAACAACTTTTCAAATTAATAAGTATATTTAAAGTAACAATACCAATTATATTATATACTAATAATCGGGCAAGTGCGAGTAGGACTTGCGCATGAAGGGTTCCGTACTATTATAGAGCAAAAACAGACCAAAAATTGTGTTTTTGTATGGGAAACCCCTTAAATTTTTATTTTATTTTAATATAATAATATTATTATTAATTATTGAAGTAGACATATAATTAAGGCCTTTGCGGAAATATCTAGTGCCTACCTGTTGCCATTATTGATATCGAGTAAAAAAGGCCAAAAAAATCACGTTTGTTGTATGGGAGCCCCCTACGAATAATAAATAGTTTTTATTATACGTAGGCCCCCCCTTAAATAATAATTTTATTTTGTTTTTAGTATTTGTTGTTATAGCGGCAACAGATATACACAATCTGAGAAAATTTCAGAACTCTAGCTAAAGCGGTTCTTGAGATACAGCCTGGAGACGGACGGACGTACGGACGTAGACACGGACAGACATCGAAGTCTCAGTAATAGGGTCCCGTTTTTAACCTTTGGATACGGAACCCTACAAAAGGTAGTAAAACATCATTGAATAATAGGTACCTATTGTTAGCTATAAAGTTAATTCTTATGTAAGTAGAGATAGAGAAAATGAAATAGCTAAAATAGTTGAACTATTAACAGTGTATAAACAAGGACCAAACATTATTAGTCCGGGTTCCCTTGAACAATTATTTTTTTTAATTACTATCAAGCTAACTTTTTGTGAGTAGCTTCATTTTGAATTTTGATGACATTTTTATTTGCGTTTCAAATCAAAGTAAGAAATCCTTTCTTACTTTGATTTGATGGTCGTAAAATATGGATTGTTATATATTTTGTAGGACAATGTTACTCTTAAATTATATAACTATTAAATTAAAATAAATTATTAACCTAGAAAAATACAAAAAATAAGCTGGTTAGGGTTCCGTTTGAGGGTTCCGTAGTCAACGAAGTTTTGTTGATTACAGAACCCTAAAACGGAACCCTAACCAGCAGATTTTTTGTATATTGCTATGTTTATAGTAACATTGTCCTACAAACAGAACAATCCATATTTTAGGACCATCAAATCAAAGTATAAATACTTTCTATCTCCGTCAGCTACCACTTTCAAAATTTTAAGCAAATAAAAATGTTTTTCGTCGTACCAATATGAAGCTACTTATAAAAAAATAGCTTGATAGTACTTAATCAAAAAGATTTTGATCTAAGGAACCCGGACTATGTATAACCTTATCTTTAAATCTTATATCTTTAAACGAGCAATTCTTGTATATAAATAGATTTTGATTTTGTTCTAAGGAACCCGGACTATGTATAACCTTATCTTTAAATCTTATATCTTTAAACGAGCAATTCTTGTATATAAATATATAATTGGAATCTCGGAATCGGCTCCAACAATTTTCATGAAATTTTGTATATAGGGGGTTTCGGGGGCGATAAATCGATCTAGCTAGGAATCATTTTTTAAAAAAGGCCTTTTTATTCGTGTTTTATCGATAATCGATAAACTGAAAAATATGACTCTTCCTGACATCTATTGACGAATAATAAAACTATTTCGTGAGCAATTAATTGCTTTAACGACACAACAACAGCTAAAACTATTCCAGCAGATGGCGTTGTTAAGTAACACGAAGTCAATGAGTATTTGCTATACCGAGCAAAGCTCGGTCATCCAGGTTCTATATTTAAATGAGCAATTCTTGCATATATTATATAATTGGAATCTCGGAATCAGCTCCAACGATTTTCATGAAATTTAGTATATAGGGGGTTTCGGGGGCGATAAATCGATCTAGCTAGGAATCATTTTTAGAAAATGTCATTTTCATCGAATACCGAGCAAAGCTCAGTCAAATAGCTAGTTATTATTATAAAGTATGTATACTGCTATTCAAGTAAACAAGGGTGCTCTTTTTATCTATTATTAAGCACACCTTTTTGCATTCACAGTTGCAATATCAATATTAGTATGGCTATCCAATATTTTATTAGCAAGAGGTTAAGTTTTTATAACCTTACTATGTAAAATATATAAACAACGATTAAACTGTAATATTGTTAACCGAAGAACGTGACTTTCGTATAATGGCTGCCGTAACAATGGGCGCGACCAATCCGCAATGGCGCACACAATTTATTATTATTCATTTATATTCATTTTATATGCATTTTTGTTATTGTTTTCCTAATTGTTATAACGCCAATTAGCTGCTCCAGCCTTCGTGCTTTTAAATTAATAATCAAAATAAATATACTGGCTTATTTTCACCTTTGCCACAATACGTAGCTCTGCGTTGGTGGAATGGCCGTAAAAAAGTCTATATAAGACTAAGGGCCTGTTTCACCACTTCCTGATAAGTGCCGAATAGGCTGTCCACCACTTATCTTGACAGATGAAGTATGGAGAATCTGACAAAAGAGTTATTAGAAAGTGGTGAAACAGGCCTTTAACGTAACGAAATACATAGAATATGGACGGCTTCCATCCAAATTCCAAACGGACGAGAATTTTTAATTGAACAAATAAAATTTCGTAGACCCGCTACGACACACCTCTACGTCACTTTCCGGCGCATTTTAGGGCCAATTCAGACTGCAACGCGACGAGGTGAGGCGCGGCGCGGCATAAACTTGTACGGATTTGACAGATTTTAATTGCGTGAGACGTCTTGCGAATCTTTCAAATCCATGCATTTCTAAATTTATTTAGAAATGCATCTACGCGTCGCATTGCGGTCTGAATCAACCCTCTGTAGGCGCTTTTACGCAAATCCAATGTATTTTCCTGCCCTTGAAATACTATGTTATGTCTATTCATGCCTCACTATATAACAAAACCACATTGCATGAAAATGGTTCGAATAGTTTCGGAGCGTATAGAAAAGGTAACAGGTCCACCAGAATCTGATGGCAAAAAGTGAAAAAATTAATTGACTCTAGCAATACCGGGGTAATTGGAATAAAACACTTTGATCCTTTTTTTCCTTTAGCGGCTTATTCTGTGTGTGTAACATGCAAATATAAAAATTTATCCATGATCAAGGGTATTTTTGGAAAATCTGCCATCAGCCATCTGATTCTGGTAGACCTATAGTTCCCATATGACCTTATTATTTTCATTATCTGTGTTCATGCCTAAGCCTAATGATTAAGCTGTACAATTAAATCCACGTGAAGAAATGACAAACCCCTCAAAACAACGCGATAAGGATCAGTCGTACAAATATCTCATTAGTCAGTTAGTGGTTCGTCTCCCATTTGGAAAATAACTTCGCAACCTCAAATAAAAATCACGTAGTACTTTTAATTAGTCCGGGTCGGAGTTCTAATCGAAATACATTGATTACGGAATAGAATACGAACTGTAATGGCCTCTCGTTCCCTCTCTAATGAACCTCTCCCTCCCACCTCCCGGCGTGGGAGGGTCATTAATACTCCTCCCTCAGGACTTCGGTTCTATTCCACGTTTTTGGAAGATGAATCTTGCAATATGTTGGTATACATCAATTAAGTTTGTTATGTAGATAAGGAAATGGATTTAGGTAATAGGAATATTAGACATTTGATTTTCTGATAATGCTAGCTAATGTACGAAAAGTAGTAGGATTGCTTCATCATAATCCATACATTATTTTCATGGAAATGTGTCTGCCAGTCTGTCTGTTAAGTTTTAAGTGTGTTCGTACACAAATTCCTACTTTTGTAAGCGCGAGAACAACATTTTATTCGAAATGAAAACTACCTATTCTATGTTCTCTCACAACGAAATTTCGTTAAAATTGATTTAACAGCTTAGATGTAAAAGGTAATAAGACAGATATCCCACAACCTGGGTATTTAGCCGAAACTTTTTCGTTTTCGCTTCGTTATGGAATCGCCGATCAAAATGTATGGAATTGACATAAGACGAGTCGAACGTCAATTCCATACACTTTCATCGGCGATTATATAACGAAGCGAAAACGAAAAGATTTTGGGTCACCACCCTGAGCACTTTTGTGGTACACTTTACGGAAAAACTATCATGCCTTTTGATTTGTGTTTTAACATAGTAATTTTTATTTATATGTAGATGTGTTACCATCGGTCTGTCAAGGCTTGGTTATTATTAAAATATAAAGAAAACTGCCTTAAGAGGATACACCAGGGGCTAGAGAAATGAAAAAAAAGCACGCGTAATATCTATAGCTGTCTCCCTTACCTCAAGCCTATACCGCAGAACGCGATAGAGACAACTGCAGAAAATCCAGAAAATCAACGATTCGTTGTCCCCTGATTCCTTCTCCAAAACTTAACCGATTTAAGTACTTTTTTCATTAAAGATTAAAAAAAGGCATGAGCTGTGTTCCTATGTTTTGTTTTTTTTTGTATAATCTAGCCAAATCTGTTTTCTGGACGTTTGAACACAGCGGAAAATCTGGCCATTTTTTTGGGTTTTAGAACGTTCATATCTTATTTAATAATTAAATTATGAAAAAAAAAGCAAACATAGGGACATCGTATTAGTGGCCGTAGATATTCAGGAAAAAAATTATAACTCTACTAGCATTATCCAGGGAGGAAACAGGGGCAACGTTTGTATGGAAAAAAGGGCGGTGTGGACTCCTCTTAAAGATTATTACCATGCAGAAAAATGACGCGAGCCCTCACAAAGCAAGTGATTTACACGGGACACAAAACCACTAACGTACACAAAACTGATAATAGTCACCCACAATTGGTACCTCCTGTAAATAACATGGATGATGGGGAGATACATCGACTGTACATAAGCTTTCCCCTCACAAACGACAGGAAAATTTCCTCCCGCTGAGGAAATAAAAGTGTCGCCCCTCAACCGAAATGGCGACGATCGCGTTTACACACGATTTGGTAAATCTTGTTTACTTCGAGAGGGAATAAGTACGAGTATATTGAGATTAAAGGTGCCGGTTGGCAGTGGGCGACATGAAGCAATCGCAGACGACGTGTCGCAGCGACACTACTGGTTTGTATGTATTTCTATGAAATTACCTCCTAGACATTTATTCATAGAAATACATAGAAACCAGTGTCGCGACGACACATCGTCTGCTGCCGCTTCATATAGTCGGCTGCCGGCTTGTACCTTTATATAAGGTGTAAAAAAACGAAGTGATAACGACGGTAGTTGCTTTCCATCAGTTTATAAAAAAAATATTTATGATTTGAAGGGCCTGTTTCACCACTTCCTGATAAGTGCCGGATAGGCTACCCACCACTTAACTAGACAGATATGGAGAATCTGTGAAAAAAGTTGTGGATAACCTTATATCTGGCAAGTGGCACTTTATCAGGAAGTGGTGAAACAGGCCCTAAATATGGCTAATAAATAGTACTCTTTATTGAAAACAGAAGCTTACCACTTGCATATGGCTCCATAAAGTTTTTTGAGCAGTTAATTTTTCACAATTTTTATTATCATCTAATTCCAATAAAGTGACGCGCTTATTTTTATGAAGGTACAATTTAATTATATCCAGAACGCCCGCGCCGCTCAAATGTTCTTTATTAAATCAATTCAGCTATACTCAACCTGCGGCCCGCCGGGACTTTGGCTGTGGCCCGCATGAAGTTAAACCACTTAAAATTTCACACCTACAGACAAAACAGTCAACCTACCCTATGCTAACCAACCTACAGACAAGAAAGTCACTTTTAAATTGCAAATTTTTTGAACGTTATATAATAGTCCTAAAAAATTTTGGTTGCGGCCCGCGATACCCAGACCGAAACGTGTTTATGGCCCGTATACAAAAAGGTTGAGCACCACTGTTAATCCATTGGAATCCGTCGGACGTAAAATATACGGTTTGCCGTAAATATGGAGGACGGTTACAACATCTGTCTCCCCAGACCGGGAACATTAGACGGACTTTAAGCTTTTATGCCTTTTGGGGTTCCGTCGCTAAAAGGTAAAAACTTTTGGACTTTTCGGTAGAAATTATAAAGCAGAAAAGCTTAAAATGCGTCTAATTTCAGTTAATTATTTATTGATATACTAGCTGTCCCGGTGAACTTCGTGTCACTTTAAAACCTTCCCTGGACTTTTACGAATATTTTAAGACTAAAATTAGCCCATTCCGTTCAGCCGTTTTCGAGTTTTAGCGTTACTAACACAATTGAAAATCCATTTTTATATATATAGATTTTATACAAGTAGTTTCAAAGAGGCAAGACGATATTTTGACAGAAAAATCTTTATGAAAGGAAAAATTACCCCAAATTGTACCTAGGTAAATAAGTATTATCATTATAACTATTTCTATGTATCTCTGTTACCCAAGCCTTATGAGTTATGTCCCTTGGCACAAATTTTATACGTGGGAGAGCCATGCTTCGGCACGAATGGGCCAGCTCGACCGGATAAATACCACTTTCTCGCAGAAAACCGGCGTGAAACAGCGCTTGCGCTGTGTTTCGCCGAATGAGTGAGTTTACTGGAGGCCCAATCCCCTAACCCCTACCCTATTCCCTTCCCTACCCTCAACTATTCCCTTCCCTTCCTTTACCTACCCTCCCCTATTACCCTATTCCCTCTTAAAAGGCCGGCAACGCACTTGCAGCTCTTCTGATGCTGCGAGTGACCATGGGCGACGGAAGTTGCTTTCCATCAGGTGACCCGTTTGCTCGTTTGCCCCCTTATTTCATAAAAAAAAAATGATTTGCGAAAGTATAATATTTGCTGCTGAAAGTATAATATTTTGCAGAGCGTCATTTAAATATACTAAGATAGTATGATCTATAAAATTGCCTAAAGTAAAGATGATCTATTTTTAATAATTTCAACTGTCATCACGTCATTGTTATTAATAATGTTCACAAATAGCGTTATTTAATTAAGTAAACAATATTGTTTCTTGGTACATTATAATTAGTACAGATAACCATTATAACTAATTTATAAAGCTGAGTATACACTGTACAACGTTAAATTGTTTTTAAATTGGGCTTTATCAAATTATAGAAAGATCCAGGCTTTGAACCCACAAATGTGTGTTCAAAGTCTTGATATTTTCTAAGATCATAATATCATTGTAGAGTTTCAGATATAATATATTTATTTGTATATTAATGTAACTTCTGTAAAATTACCATTTTATTTTCTCTATAAACGACTAGCTGTCCCGTCAAACGTTGATTTGCCATAAAATGATTTTCCCTGTTTTCCTGCTTTTCTCTTGAAGTTTTTTCTGAATTTATTTCTCTATAGACCTCACGAAGCCCGATACCTTTCCAACGAATGCAAAACTGTGGAAATCGGTTCGTGTGTTCCTGAGTTATAGCGTCAGGAAGGAAAACCCGTTTATATATTAGATAAACATGCTTTTTCAAGTCAAGTGATCAGATACTATATTTCTGATCAGTAATGTCCCATAAAAAGAAGTAAAACTTTAAGAAATTTACCTACATTTTAAATTGAATACAGTGTAGATGGGGTCTAACATGACATTGGGTCACATACAATATAATTTCGATAAGACAACGACAGCAATACGACCATTTTTAAGATAACAAGTAGCATCTTATTCATCATCAACGGCTTATGAATCATGCTTTAATTAGTAACAATTTAATAGAAAATACTAGATGTTGCCAACAATGAATTTGCATCATTATTTTTCTGGGAACCGCTGCATTTCCGATAAAAACGATGTTTTTCCGGGACTTACAGTATCTCCATACAAAATTTAATCTACAGTTCAGCGGCTTAAGAGAAATGAGGCACCTATTAGTCTTAGCGTGATAAATATAGCCTATAGCCTTTCTCGATAAATAGGCTATCTAACACTGAAGGAATCATCAAAATCTGTTGCGTAGTTTTAAAGATATTAAAAATGTTCTCAAAATATTCTCTTTCCTCTTCCACCAGGTATGGTTCCAGAACCGTCGCGCGAAGTGGCGCAAGAAGGAGCACACTAAGAAGGGCCCGGGGCGGCCCGCGCACAACGCGCACCCTCAGTCCTGCTCCGGGGAACCCATACCGCCGCACGAGCTGCGCGCCCGTGAGAGGTGAGCAGATTACGAGCTATAGACACACAAATACACACACACAAAATGATGTATGGAGAAACTATGAGCTGCAGACAGACATACACAGGCTTGTTCAAATTAGCCCATACCGTCTCATGAGCTACGCGGCCATGATTGTTGGCAGACAAAAATACCACCGAAAAAGATCAATCTTGACTATATTACTTCAGTGACCTTTAAGTATTTTCTTCTTTGTCACGTGCTGCACCAATCACTGGCAGTCAAACTCCAAAACTTATCCTTGACCAAAGCAAGTCTTAAAATCTCTACTTCAGACTTTATCTGCATATGCTCGGTCATTCTCCATTTAAAAACTTTAATGACGCCATAAAAACCAACAACTGTGATAGTAGGTTCTATACTTATTGGGCCCTTCTGTTTGTATCAGGGCGCGAAGAAGAAAGAAGCTGGCAAAGGCACTGGAACGTCAAGCGCGGAAGCTGCGAGCGAAGGGCATTGCGGTTGACCTTGAAGCGCTGAAGACGGAGTATCTAGCCCAGCACAGGAACAGCGGGTTGTACTCCGACTCTGATGACGGGGAGGAGTGCATGATAGACGTCGTAGGAGGGGACTCCTGTCACGACTCCGGGCCAGAAGACTTCTCTCTAACCGGCCGTCTCCGAGCACCCTCAGGCAACGACGCCATCAACAACTCCGACAGCTCCACTTCCGACGGCCGCAACTTCAGCCCTCTCCCTGACCCGCAGCCTTCCTTCTTCAAGCAATTCTCTGGGGGCGACTACGAGAAGTTCGACTTCGACTCAGGCCGAGCGGTCTCCTTGGATCTCAGCGGCACGTCTGCCACCGACCAGGACATGACCAAAAATGGTGGATCAAGAAAACATAATCCTTTCAGTATAGAATCACTTCTTAATACGTGAAATTAACTTAAGAATTCTAGAGGCTCTGGTTTGGGTGGCCTTCGACCGAACGTAGACTTGAAATTAAAAATAGCTGATATTTTGGATCTGTATCGTCTCTAACAGATCTATAAAATACCTGAAAATTAACGTTCTGTTAAATTTTAAAATGATGCACGCTTAGATACCACTATAGTAACTTAAAGGTTTCTTTCTACGCTAGAATAGACAAGGCAATAGACAGATTGACATTGGAAATCTATCAATTGAACCCTAAAATATAATATCTTACCTTTCGCATTTCTATTGCGGTCATGCTAATGCTGTTGGAATAAGGCTGGATTTACATGCGTCCGCCCGAACGCGCGGTGTGGCCACACCGCGAGATTTAAGTAAAGGTTTATTTAAACTAGAGATCGCCCAATGGTCGAAATTTGACCTTAAATTTATTTATCTTCTTCTTTTGGCTCCCCGTTTAAAGTATTGACTATTTCAGGTTAAAAAAAAAAACAACAATCCATTTTTAATTTGACAACATACTTCAACAATAATATAAACAAAAGAGTATAATTCGTATGTATAGGCTTGTCATTCAAAAATATGGTAGTGTGCACATTGTAGTGTGTGTAATGTTTTATTTGTTAAAAAATTTATGATAAAAGCATAATTTCAAAATAATATTATATACTCGATGCACTTCTTCACCATATAAACTATAACTGTGCAAAATTTCATTCACCTACGTTTCTGCAATATTCGTCAAAAGGGATCCAAAGTTTTTCACTCGCGTATTAATATATGTAATAAAATATAGTCTTCTCATTTACATACAATAATTGCTTGTGATCTCGCGGTGCAGCTGCCAAGCCGCGCGTTCGAGCGGACGCGTGCAAATCCAGCCTAAAAGTCTTCATCGGTCGATCGCGCCTACTATTGTACAAATATTAACAGATGTTTTGTAAATGTTCCTTTTCTAATGTTAACGAACTCTTATCATTAGTTTTAATCATGGGTCAGTCGGTAACTTGAAAGCGATATATCTCCGTCGCACCAAGAGTGAGTAATCTATAGGTACCGATCCGATCTTTGCCGCGAGCGACCGCGACGACAAAATTAAAAAAAAAGGCCACTTCATGGCCTAGGTTTTATTTTCTACCGCCATTGATCTAGCGACCCATGCAGCCGCTGCTTTGTATTGGCGTAGAGCAGCCTTTCCCAAAGTGGGCGATAACGCCCCTTGTGGGCGCTGAAGGTCTGAAGGTTGGTGTGGGACCCAGAAAAAAAAATGGGGACGTTGTGTAGAGGCTTGGGGGGTGATTTATTTCATCTAGATGCATTATAAAGTGAAACAATGGGGCGCTAAAACAAAATTTGTTCTTCAAGTGGGCGGTAGATAAAATAAGTTTGGGAACCTCTGGAGTAGAGCAAAATGAAACCTATAACCCTATGTCGTGGTTGGATACCGTTGTCGATCCTGGCGACACAGGAGATACAGTGGTGGAATATGTGGTGGGCCAAAGCCCGTTCAAAAAAACCTATGTCATAAAGAATTTTATTTGAATTTTTGTCGGTCGCGGTCGCTCGCTGCGTGGATCGGAACGGCACAAGTTACAGACTCGCAGCTTCTTAAGACTTATAGGTACCACTAACATATCTTCTGTAAATAGTAGGTATAGGTCTTGTATTATATAGGCTGTAGTGTACATACGTATATTTATTTCAATATTAATATATAATTTCGCAATATGGGGCAATACTGTTGATCATTTATTATTTTATTTGGTGATTTATTGGATATTTGTTAACGAATGTTTACGTAGTGACCTTGAGGTATTGCAATTTGTTCAATTTGTCACACTAATTGTGCACCTTAAGGAAACTGTTATCAGGTGCCTTATGGCGCTCAAATTAATAGCACTAATAGAATAGACAGGTTGATACTAATTTAGCATATGTTTGAAATATAGCAACATTTCATTTAAGAGTGTAAAAACTAAATTATTTAAAATTATTCATTGGCATTTTGTTAATAAATATTTAACAGATATTCGAAAAAAAAGTTATGGATAATACTGTCAGATAAATTGATTCATAAGCGTGTACATACCTAACTTAGTCGGGTTATGTTATGTTTAACCGAGAGTTAACGACGAACATAACCCGACGAATTGACGTAGGTCGTCTGCCTATAAATCAATTTCTTTGAACCAACCTTAATGCAAACGAATATCACTCTTTATCCGGTAGACACTATAGATTTTAGAAGAGTTTGCGGAGTTCTAGAAAAAACAGATTTTTGGCACATCTAAGTTTTTTGTGGAATATTTTCCGTATATTATTGTGAGTAAAATATGTAGGGCTATTGTACTTAATTTTATAATTTAATTCAATGTTATAATGTAATATTTATTATACTGTTCTTGTCCTGGGGACTGTACAATCGTAATATAAAGTAACAAGTAATTTTTGTAGTTTTCATTTCTCTAATAAAAAGTCTTTTCTATCATTATTTCTGTAGTGGTTGTCTTAATGAAAATTCATAGAAGGTTTAGCCCCAATTTCACCAACGTCTGTTAGTGTTAACAGCTTGTTAAAATGTAATGTCTTCTCTTTCATTCATATGAAAATCGAAAGAGGTAACGTCATACTAATTCCGGCCTTAACTTTAACAGTCGTTGGTGAAATTGGGGCTAAGTTTGCTGCACTTTGCCTGTCATTAAAAACAAGAGATTTATAATATTTTTTGTGATTCAGTCACCATAGGTCTACCAGACTCTCTTGGCAAATTTGGATTGCAGATTTTCGAAAAATATACTTTATTTTATTTTATTTAATCATTTATTGTGCACAAGAAATATTCACAAAATAACAATTTACACACAGTAAGACGACACAATAGGATCTGCTTATTTCTAATAGAAATCTCTTCCAGCAGCCCTACGGAGAGAGATTGGATTAGGATAGCAGATATGACGTGCACAAACATGAATTTAATATTGCATCAAAATAAAATAATAGGATAATGACAAAATTAATAAATTACAAGTACATATATATCGAGATCTACAACAACAACATACTTACAACAAACAATAAAATTAAAATATATAATTATAAAATAAGTAATGTAGCTATAATAAATAAATACTATATGTATATATTATTATATATTATATATGGTATTTAAATGGATAGAGATTCGAGGTAGTGCTCTTTCAAGCGTCTTTTAAAAATAGCAATAGCAAATACTTGATCTTTGAATAAATTTTTATATTCGCATGTTTCACATACAGAATCAGCTGCTATAAGGAAAAAAAAGGATCAAAATGTTTTATTCTAATTACCCCGGTATTGCTAGAGTCAATTTCTTTTCTTACTTTTTGCCATCAAACTCTGTGTATAGTCCTATATAGTAAATATCTTTTTAAAAATTTCATAGAATGGGGATTGTCCATTTTTTTTTTATTTTGCTCATTACAAAAACATTTCGAGGAATAAGGTCAGTGATCGTTTTTCTGTATATAAACGAAAAAAATACCCATTAGTTACTTATATTTTTGAACAAATATGTTTAACCTTTGTTTGACCTTCAATGGCGTTAAATTAGCAATAAATTCGACCAACATTACGTTTCGAACTTTTGGTAAGCTTCTCGTATCAGCTTTCACATAATGAGAACTTGCATTTAACGAACCAGCCATTACAAATAAGATTGAAAGGAAAAAACACTGCAGAAGTCAATTATTGGCCGCCGATGATGACGTCAGAGCGAAACTTTAAAAATTTATTGAGAAAAAACTAGCCAATTAATTTCAAAATTATTCAATTTATATTCTTAAAATACCCTATTTTAACGAAAAAAAAATATAAAAAGCACATGTGATTTTTTTTTGGACAATGCCCATTCCGTCATAACAGCTTGTACGTATGACGAATCTAGAGCAGCCATTCTCAAAGTGTGCTCCGCGGAGTCCTCGGTCTCCGCAAAGGCCTTGTAGGGCCTCCGCGAGCGATACACAAAATATCATAAGACACCAGCATGGAGGCAATTTATTCAAAGACAAAACATTATTTTTTGCTGGGGGTCCGTCAAAAATGCCACTCCTTAAAGGGTTCCGCCACCAAAAAAAGTTTGAGAAACGCTGTTGTAAATAAAGCAGCTAAAGCTATTTTTCTAAACACACTTACATTGTGGATATCTGCAAGAATAATATACAGTAAAACTAGCGAGTCCACTTTAAATCAATTAACCTTTGCACGAAGTAAAACTTTAATCGTTTCGCGTGCGCCGTAACATTGTAATGACGTTGCTACAGATGCCTCAATAACCATCATTTGCGTGCATATAATTATTATACCAGTTCACGACGTTACAATGTTACATTGTCATTACCGTTAGTACAAAGAACCCCAAAACAAGCTTTGGCTATCATGCCTTTTTTATTTGTTAGCAGATACCTCATAAAAACAATAACGCAATTATGTCGAAAATCGAGCAAAATGGCCCCGGAAAACGCCAAGACGGCCGCTTCTAGACTCTCTGACATTTGGATCATCACGCTTAGCAACTCGCTGAGCCAGCACTTCTTGGTTTCCACTCTCATTTCATATATGAAAGTAATCACTTGTCAGGTTTTCAGTAGTCATCCCACCATGTACACCTAAGGGTCACAGACCACAGCACACATATCAACTCGAAAAGGGATCGGCACCGTATCACCGATCTGTTAATATTGTTTGTATAAAACTACCTTTTGAAGAAAGAAGAAGAAACTGAAGCGTTTCCCTCAGCGCCGGGGCTGGCTAAGCTGGGAAGGTTCCCATCCTCTTCCGGAGCCCCGTTAGACGAGAGTTCGGAGGTTCGCATAGCGTTGCCTCCGCTCTCCCGTCCTACGCCGGCGGAGCGGCAGAGAGGTGGAATCGTCCTCTCTGTCCTGCTCCGCGACGAAACTCCCTACTGCAACGCACACTAAGCGGAATCGTAACGTAATCGCCTTGCCTCAGAAAAGGCACCGAACCACGATGCGATGCGTGGTCCCCGCGCTTACGTCTCTCCGTCCACCCTTGATTCAAATTGATCTGGGGCTAGCGATCGGCGAGCCGTAAGCGCGGCGTCGCCTAGCCGTAGCCAAGTTGACGTACAGGAGCTGATGATACGCTTTGGTTATGTGCATACGTTAAATTGACACCTGGATGACGGCGAGGCGAAAAGCGATACGGTGACGATCGCTTTCAAAGTTGATATGTGTGCTGTGACCCTAAGTACCATCAAGAAGTTGATTCAAAGACAGATCTACGTCACCGTCGCAGTCGCATACTCCAGTTACACAACTCTATTATTTTTGGTCTATACAATGTTTTACGTGTAGCAATCATTATATTAGGTACAAAATAGTTAAGCTAATATATTTTTTTTTATTAAATAAGGGGGCAAACGAGCAAACGGGTCACCTGATGGAAAGCAACTTCCGTCGCCCATGGACACTCGCAGCATCAGAAGAGCTGCAGGTGCGTTGCCGGCCTTTTAAGAGGGAATAGGGTAATAGGGGAAGGCAGGGATGGAAAGGGAACGGAATAAGGGAAGGGAATAGGGTAGGGGATTGGGCCTCCGGTAAACTCACTCAGTCGGCGAAACACAGCGCAAGCGCTGTTTCACGCCGGTTTTCTGTGAGGACGTGGTATTTCTTCGGTTGAGCCGGCCCATTCATGCCGAAGCATGGCTCTCCCAAGTCACAAACGTGGGAGAGACATTAGAGACATATATTTTATGTCAATCTTGAGCTATTCCTATCTCTTGTAGGGCAAAACCAGAGATAGATAATAATAATAATAATAATAATAATAATTATAATAAACATTTATTCAACATATAAACACATTACACCACATTACAAAACAGAACATAGCAAAACAAAAAACAGAGAAAAAAAAAACAATCAGACGGACATTATAATACACATTTTTAATATCTATCTGGGTACAAAACACAATGTAGTGTAATGCGAATGCTGCCGAAAAGGACCCCACTCAGGTGATGATCGCGGTATAGTACCTACACCGCGATCCCTGGTGTTCTGTGGAGCCTTGTTGTCGTTCGCTCGACAGATGCACACTGGCGTGCAAACTAATTAAGTAGAATAAAATAGTATATATAACAATCTTTATAAGTAAATGCATAATAATTAGATAAAATAGATATGCTCAAATAATTTGTATACTTACATAAACTGTACCTACTTAAATAAAATGATAATATATATAATATTGGCAAAACACGTTAAAACCACTAAAACAATGATTTAGAAGTAGGCACGGACGTAAAAAGTGGAAGTAGGTATTAAATTTAATATTATCATTAAAAAGTTTCAAGTAACTATTTTCCTCTCACCCCACAACAGATCAAATATTGGGAACGGCCGTTAGTTTATATGAGAGTAAGACGTGATACATATTGTAAATTAATATCATAGTATAAAATGTAAAAAGTATGTAATGTGAGTAATTTATTCAAACAAAATATAACATGAATAAAATCGTATGAGCTTTTCTTTCACCCCTTTTCTCTACTTATCAGAGTTATCAGTCTTATTCCTGCACCGCCACTTAGAGCCGTTAAATTATTATCACTAAACTTGAATTCCACGAAAAATTTCTGTTAATTAAAGTAAGTAAGCTTTGGAAATTTGACATTATAAACTCAACGTTGAGCCATAGTGGTCGACCAATAGAACAAGCCATAGACAACTTTGCAGTCATGGTAATATTCATAAATCATAAAGGTCCTGCGTCACAGTATTACAATATTATACAGCGTGTACAGAGGCTCCGATTCACACATTAAGCTAAATGCACGTTGCGTTACTTTTTTTTTTGTTGCGCAGACGTCACGCGCGTTCAGTCGGGGTCAAGTATCAAAGCGGCCGTCATAACGCACCGAATAATTTCGCCGTATTTAAAATTATTAGCCATTATTTGCGTTTAACATTCGAGTTTTATTATTAAATTACACGCGTTTGTTATTTTTAAACTGTAATGGTCGATTTGAGTTTCGGTTTTGTGAGAAAGGTATTGTGAGAGGTTCGAGTGGCGATATCAATGCTTCTTTTTAAATTTTCCCCCTTACGTAAATACTGTAATAAGTTTGACGAGTCTGTCCGTGGCATTGTAGCATCCACACGTGTAGAGTCTGGAAGCTAGGTAATTGAAATTTAAAAAATGCAGATATCACTCAATGGTGCGGTTCCCTTTATGCGCAAGCCCGACTCGCTCTTAGAAATTTTTTGACGTTTATCAGAATTATACAATTCGCTGATTGATGGAATCAGAACTGGATCGGAGCTATATTACTATTGGCTTTGCAGAATCAGGGTATAATATTATAATCTTCTGATCCCGATACACTATCCGTGCCTATCTGCATACATTATTCATACATTTGCATAATTTATAGTATCTAATTATACATATTACATACATAAGTTTAGGATATAAATTATAATCCCTCCTTAGAGCGGCTATCTCTCTCTTGCACTGTAGACACATCTACAGTGCAAGAGAGAGGTAGCCGCTCTAAGGAGGTGAGATGAAGACAAGAATTATAACGTCTAGATTTTATTTAGCTTTTAATTGTCACAGTTAGTAAGCACTAAACATTATAGCATAACATTTTCTCATTTGGCAATTGGCAGTAGGCTTACACAAAATGGACAAAAAATTATTGAAGTCATTCCATCAGAAAGAATCTCATAGAAACCCTAATCTGTTTTTGTATTAAATGCTTAAATCTACAACCATATTATTATTTATTCTTTATCTCAACATAGCATGTTCTATCTTTGAAATTATACGGAGTGAAAAGAAATAGAGCGATTCACAGATAAAGATTACCCAGCTAAGTATATAATTATAGTTTATGTACAGTAGACTAGTTTTTCAAATCATTCAATTCAAAGTTAATTATTTTTAATTTACGCGAGTTATCGTTGCACATCATCTTTTCGCCTTAGAGAGACTGAAAGTTATTTATTTCTGTACCTATTTTGATGAAATTTTGTGTAATTGTATAGAGTATAGACCATTCAAGAGTACCTGAGAAGCACATAGCCTAACCTCATATATAAGAATAGGTTAGTTTTCAATTAAAAATTATGTGAAAATGTGTAATTTCAGCGCAACCTAGGATTTAGAATACTTACCGCCGTACTCAGAGACATTTGATTATGATGAACTATCAATTAATTTTGATGAAGAGTTTGACAGATAATGTATGGGGATTATTGTCAAAATTTTGAATTAATTACATTTAAGTACATAATTAATGCAAAGACTTCTATTTAAACGTTAAATAGAATTCTTTGAATTAATGTTCCACTCTGGTCTCTGAGTGAGGCATTTTGGGCCTTAAATCTAAAGAGCTATATTTATAATTTAGTAACGAAGTAAGGTCTCAAGAGCTGTGGTAGTGGGCGTGCTAACACCATACTAACACGGTGGGGCGACGCGACGATACAAATCAGGCGACACGCGCTCTAACGTAATCACTTAATTACGCGACACCTGTGTTAGGGCTGCCAGGAGCTGTTGGGCGAAGCGGGGTCTGTACACTGTAGTATAAAGGACTCCTTCTATAGTTTGGAGGCATTGCAGAGTAAATACACTCCTTGATATAAGATACCTAAAAAGAAATACCTAGGATTAAAGGTTTAAACAAAATCTGGAACTAATTTTAGAACTTAACTCATAATCATTTGAGCTTAATTTTCTGTAATGGTTATCAATGAGTTGTTTTAAAATTTCATCGTACTTAAAACATATTTTCATCAAATTTAAAGCCTCTCTCGAAGCCTCCTGCAAGTTGAACAGTTGGTCACCTAAGAGCAGTTATTACTTATTTTATTAATCAACCCATCGTTGATCCCCTTTCATTTCTAATCTTCATTCTAGTAGAGTATTATTTGATGTACAGCTATTTAACACTGGACAAGACAGTTCAGCCATGTACAATTTCACAATTTAGCATCAGGACCTAATATTTCACCAATTCACCCTCAAATTCCAAAAAGCGCCACCCCTACACATTAAGTCGTGGTCACATTTTATTATATCAATTTGTGGCTATTGAAGGTAGAGTTTTTGGGCTAATTCATATATAATTGCGGGATTGGTCTTTTGAATTCCGGCATTATGAACATATCTGATCCTTAATATTAATAGTTGATGCATTAGGGTAATATAAATCCGAATTTCAAAAGGGAGCACCCTATTTTGACCATTATGTGCTCGATGTGTGATGTTTAGGTTTGATTGTAGAATTATTATTGTTTCATTAGTAACCCGAAACTTTTTATTTCTGACGTATGTATCATCAGAGAAATTGATTTATGTGATACGGACATTATTTGGTCGGGTTATATGAAGTCAATATAAGTCGTTATCTGATTAACTTACGCAGCCCATTTGGCTATTCAAATACATTTACAATTACGATGAACCTTGAATTTATACAACTACAAGCTGACCCGGCAAACGTTGTCTTACCATAGACATTATTTCTAGTTACTATCAATATAAAAAGTAGATAAAAACCTATCCTCAAGCCTTACGAATGTACCATCGAGGAAATTGATCCTAGGCAGTTGACAGACCAACGTCATTTGGTTGGATCATGTCAATTCAATGTTAATACCTTGATCGTGTGAATCGCAACGTCATTTGGTCGGATCATGTCAATTCAATGTTAATACCTTGATCGTGTGAATCGCAGACACAATAAATTTTCAATTGTTATGCGACAGCCGGGTGCCGCTTGGGTATTGATGCAATAATAATTGTGATCTGTCGGCTGGGTTTGACATAACGCGATCAAACTGGGAAGGTCCCCTGTCTGCCTAGGAATCAACTTCTCTGATAGTAAGTACATAAAAAATCATTAAAATCGGTTGAGCCCGTTTTGGAGAAGTTCCTGCACAAACACTATGACTGTTCACATATGCGGGACAAAAACAAGTAACTAGATCTTGTATTCACTGTGCAAATATTTTTAGTATATAATTTAATAGTAAAGGCCTAAAGGGTAACAAAAACATCAGGGATCTCTAGTCGCGTGAGGCAAGTTTAAATTATTTTTAGTCGGCGCTCGAAAACAATGAGCGAAATTAGTGTAATTTGCTTTATAGATTTTTTACTTGGACAAGTTTTCGCTCACTTAGCGCTAGCGTGCTGGCCGAGTTCACGACATGCTGCTTAGCATATTCTGATCTAGATTTTATATTGTGGCATAATAATTTTGCTCTATCTATATATATAAAAATGGATTTTCAAATGTGTTAGTCGCGCTAAAACTCGAAAACGGCTGAACGGATTGGGCTGATTTTAGTCTTAAAATATTCGTAGAAGTCCAGGCAAGGTTTTAAAGTGACATGAAGTTCGCCCCGACAGCTAGTTTCCAATAAAATCCTTTATTCGTGGGAGAGCCATGCTTCGGCAAGAATGGGCTGGCTCGACCGTAGAAATACCACGTTCTCACAGAAAACCGGCGTGAAACAGCGCTTGCGCTGTGTTTCGCTGAGTGAGTGAGTTTACCGGAGGCCCAATTCCCTTTCCTATCCTCCCCTATTCCTTTCCCTTCCCATCCCTACCTTCCCCTATTACCCTATTCCCTCTTAAAAGGCCGGCAACGCACCTGCAGCTCTTCTGATGCTGCGAGTGTCCTGTTGTATCATGGGTGTTACAAATCAAAATGATAATACTTTAGGTTGTGTTTGTGTATAAAAAGTTAACTGTAAAAGTAACACAGCGCTGAAATAGTTACTTTGGACTTTTATATTTCTACTAGCTGTCCCGGAAAACGTTTCTTTGCCATATAAAGTATTTCGCCCATATTATTTTATTGAAGTGACTAAATAAGCATGTCACCATGGCAACGTCCATCGCTATCCCGTCGCACAAACAATGGTCAGTCAGTCAGTCTCGAGTTGTAATAATTTACTATTATTTATTCAACTTATCAATAAAGAAGCCAGTAGCTGATTCTCAGACCTACTGAAAATGCATATAAAATTTGGTAAAAATCAGTAAAGCCGTTTCGGAGGAGTACAGTGACTAACATTGTGACACAAGAATTTTATATATAAGAAGATGAGAAACCAACAACATAGATTTGCCCATCTGGGCGTACGTCTGTTATCTCTTCGGTTCTCGGTGTCTTCGGTTCTGATTTAAGTACATGTGATATGGACATACTTTGAATCTCGGGAAAGAACTGGGAAAGAACATAGGATACATTTAAAATGTACGGTACGGCGCTATAAACGAATTGTCACGCTACTAACAATTTTTGTCATGTAGTCTCTAATAAACTCACAATCACCAAATGATCATCAGCTTTAGGTTCCGTAGCCCTAACAAGGGGTAAGATGGCGTGAAGTCACCCCATAAGTAACGGCATTAAAAGTCGCCAGGAAATTAGAACGTTCCCTCACAGTGTAGCCCCAGCTTAATGACTACCTGCCCGCCCGCTAACGTCTCTATTATAAGTACTGCCGAGCGCACAAGTCTACGATTAGAGATTTTAAAAAAATGTAAAAACTTAAGTTTACTTATACAGAAATAAAATAATAATTATTATAAAATATGCTTATTAGTTGCACAGTATCACTTAATTAGAAATGGTAGTTTTTTTTCTATTCAACATACTAGAAAAAAATGAAAATTCTCTTAACTAACAAAATTTTAAACATTATTAATATTAATAATGTTTATTTTTTTTTAGCCGCAATAGGCTATAATGGGTAACAATGGTTGCAAAGTTGTCTATGCAAAATTAATGTCGACCATCGCCAATCATGGACGAATATCTACACGTTCGTAATTGTTTGTTAATACAAGGTATGGACCATCGTAAAGTTACTTGACCAGTTAATCTGCAATAGTAAAATATACCCAAGTATCAACATATTTTTATAATTTAAAAGTACTCGTCTGTACAACTGTATACAAAATTTAAGAAACTATTAAAGCATGTTACAATTCATTTTAAATTTCCTTTAAACATGAAAATATTAAAAACACTTTAACAATGAATGTGTAGTTCCAATCTGATTATGAGATTAAATGGAAAGATTACAATTATGTGAAAGTGATATATCAAAAAACACTATAAAGGGCTAAATAGTAAAAAAATTACATTAATTTTATACTCGTTAAAGTCGTAAAAGTAAAAAATGGGCCGAATATTTTAATATAAAATTGTAGAAAATAGATATAGGAACGTGTCTTTTTTGTTTTCTCCACACCATCGACTGACTGTTTACGCGGCCGGACATTAAAAAAAAAAGATTTTGACATATATTATACATAATATACGAGTATAATAGTAAAAAGTTGAATAATTATGTCAGATTATTCATTAATTAACCTTAAGTAGTCATTAATTTTGTATTGAAACCCGCGAACTACAGTCATAAAAGAAATACTGACAGATCATTTAACTAAATAATTTAATGTCCTCTGAAAACGCAAAAGTTTTGACTCAGACTGAAAAGTACGCCGACAAAAGTCCTCCTAGTCGGTCATGATCTAACTGTCAATATGATTAACTCTATGAGTTAACAACAAACCAGCGTATTGTATAAAACTACGATCTGTTATGATTGCTGCTCATTGATGTGATATCTCTACATTCAGCAGAAAATACATTAAGATTTAGGACGAATATTTATTGAAATTATATTTACATGGGCGTACCCAGGTAGGGATGGGGGGGAGGCACCTTTCCCGTAAATTACAATTTTAAAAGACTCAGAAGAAGATCTTCCGACCTAACTATATGTTGTAATTTCAGACGTTGTTGTAAAAACTCGTTTCAGAACCTTTTTTTTATGAAATAAGGGGGCAAACGAGCAAACGGGTCACCTGATTGAAAGCAACTTCCGTCGCCCATGGACACTCGCAGCATCTGAGGAGCTGCAGGTGCGTTGCCGGCCTTTTAAGTGGGAATAGGGTAATAGGGGAGGGTAGGGATGGGAAGGGAAGGGCAATAGGGGAGGGTAGGGATAGGAAGGAAAGGGAATAGGGGAGGGTAGGGAAGAGAATAGGTGAAGGGGATTGGGCCTCCGGTAAACTCACTCACTCGGCAAGCGCTGTTTCACGCCGGTTTTCTATGAGAACGTGGTATTTCTCCAGTCGAGCCGGCCCATTCGTGCCAAAGCATGGCTCTCCCACGTCTCAAAACCTTCCAAGAACCTTAAACTTTCAGATAAACTTTAATGGCAGGACTGCGCGCCAGTGTTGCCAACTTTGGGGGTCGAAAAAATTAATTCAGTGGGTTTTCAGGGGGTCAAATTTTTTGGTGATATTTTTTATTGAACGCACTCCAAATGATATAATAATTTGGATTATACCTATACATAGTTGAGGAGTGTTGGTTGAAATTTAGTGAATTTTTAGGTTGCTTTAGGAGGAAATTTGTTCTAATAGTTGGCACCACTGCTGCGCGATGTCCGCTACAACTGTATTTTAGTTGAATAAAATTTGATGCTTTGACAAAAATTTAAGATTTTATTTTCATTTTTTAAGATATTTTTTATAAGAATGCGAGTCTATATTACCGCATCGACGGGTCACAATTGGCCGTTGTAAAGTGGGCGTCTTACTACGGGGCGATACGGCACGGTAAGTGATCGCTCGTATTTATACCCATCGCTTTATTTCCGTTTATTGCTATTTATACCCATTTATCACCGTTTATAATGATTTATCTTTATTGCTACGATTTCAAGATCAATTAGATTAAAGTGCTTAATTATAAAATAATACAAATTGCTGGCATTTATTTTTGAATGATTGTTTAGAATGTGTGAAAGTATAATTAATTTAATATTAATCTACTCTTGTCAATTGGAATCTTATAAGAATTGACGATCGACTTCATACAAAATATGGCAGACCATACAAAGTTTACCATAGTCCATATTTTATATTATTATGTATTGACTCAGCTGTTATCTCTAACACTACATTGAAAAAAAAGTAAGACAATAAAAATCCACTATTACTACATGGAGAACTTTTAAACTTGGCCAAGTGAGTGAAATAGGTACAATTAGTCAGGATTTTTTAATAATTCGGAGCTTGGTATGTTTTTCTTGGTAAATTAACAGAAATCAGAAATTTTTTCATTACTCCATTTATTTGTTGGTCCAATTTTGTCATCATTTTGATTATTACTTGGTCACCTTAAACCTATTTACTGACTTCTAAAATGACAATGCCTCAAAAAACCCACAATAGACAAATTAAACAAACCCAAATATGGGTGGACAAAATTAACACGTAACTGAAGCCAATCTAACACAAGGTGATCCGCCGTAATTGCCTCACCATAGAGAACCGTATAATCAAAATCGGATCAGACAAAAATCAATTTTTCATCGGACGATTTAAAAATTATACAAAGACGAATCGACCAGTTATCGTGACCCCTCGTGGCGGCGCACGGCGATGCAATTTCATGTTTCCTGCTGTTTTTTTTGGGAGGGACCGGCTCTTCTAAACTGGAGGTTGCCTAATAACAAGTGTGGGTACCTAAGGCCACTAAAATTGATTTAAATTCAAGGAGAACGGTTGAGCTAACGTCAAATTATCTGTATCATTGTTGTATGGTAATAGTATTCTATACAGAGCTGAGACTATTGGTGGGTGATAAAATTATCAAGTCATGGTGATTTGTTTTAAGCCATGCAATTTTGTGAAGATTAAATATAATTTAAAATCAAATAAAACATGCTCAAAAAAGACAACAAAGCGATTTTTTTATTGTAATAAAATTGTACGACGAAAAGTAGCGTGTTTGACATAACTCATAAGCCCCATACATTATCATTTATCACTTATCAGCTGTTAATCATCATAATATTTTAATGTCTGAATACGGCAGTTACAGAAACAGAATATGATGCACTATGTCAATTAATTCCATACATTTTTTATTTTAGAATTCACTATCAATATTATCGAATTCGTTCTTTCCATTTGTCACCACCAAAACGACACTACCGGTGGTGACTGGTGTCATATGGAATCTCTAGTCCATATGACATAACTATAGTGATGGTGTTTTTGAGGGTGTTTTCATATCAACAACTAAGTACTAAGCATAAAGCAACTATGTTACATCACTAATAATAATCGGCGGTGTCATATTATTATGGACTAGAGATTCCTATATGACACAACCGGTGGTGTCGTTTTGGTGGTGTCAAGTGGAATGATCGATCGAATTCAACTAAAATCACTAATCCTAACATTTTTCTCACTTTTTGTTACAGTATTTTAAGACGCGATATCCTCGCTCGCGTGTGCAGACCGTTCAAATTAATTTTACCTTTAACATTCTACGAAAATAAGCCTTATCCCATTGACATAAGATCCTGTTAGAGGTAGTTTAACTTTGAATGGTGTGCAAGGCGTAATTTCCCCGTCACAATTTGCTCGTCAGCCGCCTCCGCCGTTATTAAGACGCCCTAACACGCCGCCAACAAATTAATTTACAAATATCTGTTACACTGAAGGTGTGGGAGAAACGGGTTTCAGGTAAAGCAGTTTAGTTACTGCTTTACCTTTTTAAGTAAAGTAATTCGTAAGAATGTCATATAAAATATTAAGTTACACTTCTTCAAACTAAAGTTAATTTAGTTTAGAAGTGTAATGAAAGCCATATATCCCACTAATAAATTACAGATGTTACAAAGAACTCTCGTGTCAAAATAAAGGACTCGTCCGTATTACTATATTATGTAGTCCATTGCTTAAATTTTAGGAACTTACTTATATTAAAATTTAGGGGTCCATAGTAAGGAGCGCAATAAAAACAAAAAATGCTTAGAAATACTTCGGGCAAAGTTCAAATAAACAGAAATACATTTACTAGTTCTCTTCCTATTCAGCCTTAAAGCGTCTCAAATTTTAGAGTTCCCAATCTGTCAAAATCACGACGCCAAACGAACACCGGACTAACGATACAAAAACAGTCAGGAAGTCGGACAATAAAAAACAAATAAGTGTTCCGAACAAATTAAGTTATAAGCTGGAACGTATGAAGCCATCATCCCGCCGGTGTAATCATATTAACGACTACAAAAGGAGCGGCAAAAAACGTAGAAATTAGAGGATCGAGAAATGTGGGCCAAACACAACATCGCCTAATTATAGCTGTTGTTCGTAAAAACAATTTTATGTGCCCGCGGCCCGCAGGCGCACGCACACTGGGTGATTTTGATTTTTGATAAATATAGCAAATCTATACTAATATTATAAACGCGAAAATGTGTGTGTCTGTTACCTCTTCACGCCAGAAGCGCTGAATCGATTTTACTGACATTTACTTTGAGTCCCGGGAAAGGACATAGGATACTTTTACCCTAGAAAAATGTGCGGCCCCCGCGTGATAAACGAGATTTAGCGCAATGAAATTTTGGGCATCGTCTAGTACATAATATATAAGTTAGTCAAACTAATAGAGTGATCGATATTAGCCTTGTTTTACTACTAAAGCATTTAAATTTAAATAGTGTCCTTTATCTCATATATAAAATTCTCATGTCACAATGTTAGTTACTGTACCTACTCCTCCGAAACGGCTTTACTGATTTTTACCAAATTTTACATGCATATTCAGCAGGTCTGAGAATCGGCTATAACTGGCTACTTTTTATATCGATAAGTGCATTTGTTGAATAAATAATAGTAAATTATTACAACTCAAGATTGACGGCGACTATTGTTTGTGCGACGGAAAAGCGATGGACGTTGCCATGATGCCATACTTATTTAGTCACTTCAATAAAATAATATGGTCGAAAAACTTTATATGGCAGAACAACGTTTGTCGGGACAGCTAGTTATAATAATATAATAATACACTCATAATAATCGATAAAATTGTGCCCCTTTTAAACTTTCACCTTTAAAACCACCCAGTGTACAACTGAGGGCGAATCCTTTATTATTTCGACGTGTATATTTTTATTTTTGTTCCTTCACGTTTATTATTTATGAATTATTATTATTTGGGGATTTATTATTAGCCTGGCAAGCGCGTCGTTTTCAATTTGCCACAAGGTGCCTGCCAGGTAACTTGGACCTTTCTGGCATTTGTTTTACATTTACTTAATTAATCTACTTCTCTCGCTTCAAAATTGATTCGGATGGTGATTAAAGTTGCCAGAAAAAACTATTAGGTAAAGGAAATTAAAAAAAAATTACAAAACATTATTAATTTGTTTGAGTTTTTTATCATCATATCAAGTGCTGTTTAGTGTATATTCATTTTGCCAAATTCCAGAACAACTTCAGTCTGTTTACTAGCATAACACAATGAAAGCGACCTCAGTCTATTGTGCTACCAGTGGTGTGTGTGACTGGACTCGTAGATCATGCCATAAACCATTAAGTCCTTAAACAAATAATACAATTAATCAAGTATTCAAAATAAATCATAACTTGACCGATATTAAACGTAAATTCTTCACTAAATTCTCAAATTGTAACGTTAGCTAAATAAGTCCCTGACTCAACTAACATAGCTAAGAGCCAATTTCAAATTACACCAAACTTTTGAACCGCCATGATGATTGTTTATTTAACAGGTATTTACGTAAACGCGGCGGTATCGAGCATAATAGTTTGTTAAGCGGCCCAACGTGAAAATAATAAGCCAACAATAACAGTTACCATCAAAAATAACTGCTCCTCCGCGCGCTGTTCGCGAGATAAACGCCCGGCTTGGATGAAGAAAATAGTTAAGGTTTTTCATAAATATTGTTTATGCTTATTAATACTATGCCACGTATTATATACGTGGGAGAGCCATGCTTCGGCACAAATGGGCCGGCTCAACCGGAGAAATACCACGTTCTCACAGAAAACCGGCGTGAAACAGCGCTTGCGCTGTGTTTCGCCGAGTGAGTGACTTTACCGGAGGCCCAATCCACTACCCTATTTCCTTCCCTACCCTCCCCTATTCCCTTCCCTTTCCATCCCTGCACTCCCCTATTACCCTATTCCCTCTTAAAAGGCTGGCAACGCACCTGCAGCTCTCCTGATGCTGCGAGTGTCCATGGGCGACGAAAGTTGCTTTCCATCAGATGACCCGTTTGCTCGTTTGCCCCCTTATTTCATAAAAAAATCTATATATATATATATATATATATATATATATATATATATATATATATATATATATATATATATATATATATATATATATATATATATATATATATATATAAATGGATGTTCAAATGTATTAGTCGCGCTAAAACTCGAAAACGGCTGGACGGATTGGGCTGATTTTAGTCTTAAAACGTTCGTAGAAGTCCAGGGAAGGTTTTAAAGTGACACGAAGTGCACCGGGACAGCTAGTGCTATATAAAAATAGGTTATTTATGTAAATGAAAAAAAGTGAGTAGAAAGTTGTAAGAATCGTTGTGGAAGGAACATTAAGGTCTGCCCCGCCCTGGTTGATTTACTTAACAATCAAACATTCTAAAACCAAATAAAAAAAAACTGGAACCGACTTCGAAGGAAAAAAATATACAACTTAATATGGACTAAAAAGTATTAAATAATTCTTACTAGTAGTGCAGTATTTCAGAAGTCGTTGAAACCACAACTATTTCTATAGAGAATCTTAATCGATACTATAGTGAAGTCAATCGATATTTCCTGAATATATGCAATATAGATTTACGGTCGCTTTTAAAATTCTTCTTAAATGTTCAACAGAACATTTAAAGCTGATTTCAATAGAACATTTTGTCAGTTCCCTTATGCTATTGAAATATCTTATAAATTCCATTTAAATATTGTTCTGGGATTTCGTATAAAGTTTTCATTTAACTCAATCCCTTGTTTTATAAGCGAGTTTTGGTATCGATACATTTTATTAACATCGGCGGCTGGGCGGTTTGAGAACGGCGTGAACTTTGCGCTAATCAAATTACCCAATCTCCTTTATTAATAAAAGCCATGAACCTGAGTTCTGTACTTTCAATATGCTACTTATATTCATTATTAAATGTTTGTGTGTTTGGAAGTTTGTTACAAAAGGTAGATTACGCTTGAACCACACAAAATAATTAAAATTATGTAAAAATCTTCGCTTAGTAATTGCAGGCCCATGTTGGATGCGAGTAGCAGGAGATCGGTCATCTTGGCGTTCATTGAGAGAGGCCTGTGCCCAGCAGTGGACGACTATAGGCTGATATGATGATGAAGTAATTAATATTCCACTCTGAGTGCGCCAGTTAACTCTTAACAGACAAGCCTTCTCAGGAGTTGCAGTGGTGGGAATGTGTGGTGGGCCTTTTGCCCGTTTAAAAAGACAAGCCTCTCTTCTCAATTTTTCGTCAGACTTCGTCGATTTTCTCAGTATTTGCAACTGAAACTCTCATGATTAAAAAAAACCCTCATATTCTACTTATACAGATCTGTTACGTCCATACTATTTTCCGGCTTAAATCTCTTCCGAACAATTTTCAAATTCAAAATTGCAAACATTGACAAATTTGACAGATAAGTGAAACAAAAGATACGAAAAACCATTTACATAAAAGAGACAGTTCTATTTTTAAACATCGAATTGTATCGCTGTCTCTTTCTTCGCCTGAGCTATGACGAAAATTCGATTTTTTTCCAGATTGTTCGAAAAAATTATTGAAAATGTAAATAATCGAGGTATTTATTGCAATCAAGACATGTGGTAAGAGATTCCATGTGTTTTGTTTTGTTTTTGAGTCATAATTGGTACATTTTCGAAACGCGCACGACGTCATTTTAAATTTATTTAGGTAAGACAAGACGCGGCACGTTCGTGACTGCGCTCGATGCAGACTAAACAATAGACGGCCCAATTCGGCCGTATTTGAATCTTGACAACGCGCGCGGTAGTAACATATCTGCTTTGAGTATTTCATCATTGGCCAGCACAGACATGCAACCACTATGTTTTAAAGGAGGTTGCATAATGCATATCCTTGGCCACTTACAACCGGCGAACAAAGCTGCGAAGCATGATTAATATTACAAAACAAAATCATTTAAGGCCAGGCCGATATAGCACGCGAATAATGGCGGGGCGGCGTTCCCGAGGCGTGCGGCGATGTATGATAACCGCTTAACACGAGGTAATATTAATAACGAATATTAATTGTAAGGCCCTGTCAAGTTAGAGGAATTTTGAGGTTAGGTTATTTTGGTATGTGATTTTTAGTAGTTAATAGGCACAGCCTTGAGTCGGGCTTCCGTCTAAAAGTTACACGTCACTTTAAGAATATTTTATTAGTTTTTTTTCTGTGTTTTATAGTCAGCATAAAAACTTTTAACATGAAAGTTTTCAAAGCTCTATTTTTTAACTCATATACAATCTGGAATGATGATGACTTGAAACTTAATGTAGCGTTTCCGGCAATTAGAACTGCCCCGGGGCAGGGTAGGCCGAATGTATAGGAAAATAGCTGAAATTTAAATTACTATTTACTACGTATTACTAATACTAAGTCTGTCCTTCGTGGATCACCAGTTTTGTTCGGCTATTTCCGTATCCATTCAACCTGCCCTGCTTGCCCTGCCCAGGGGGAAATCTAGATGCTGAAAACACTATTAGGTTTTAATATTTAGTGTAGGTTAGTTTAATTTTCGAATTTATTCTGATTATGAATCTATAAAATCGGCTCCATAAATTGCTGGTCTCACTTTTCGTTCAACAAAACACCATCTTCTTTGTTCAGTCTGTTGACAGGTTGTGAGCCCAGACGGCGTAGTTGGCAGTAGTTAAATTAGTTTAGTCTACAATGTCTTGGCGGTTCGATTCCCGGGTGATTTAATACTTGCTCACAGTATTGACTTTGTAGTTTGTATGGCTGTAACTTATTTACGACGATTTCAGTTTATATACTACAATCTACTATTTCACTTTATATACTACAATGTTTAGCATTATTTGGTTTTCGGAAAATAATTTGCTTAGATAGATGTTAGATGCTTAAACTATAGATAGGTATTCTCATGTAAAAAACACATTCTGTATAATTCGTTTTTAAGGGCCATTGGCTAGTATTGCTGTTGCTTACAAAATATTTTAAAAAGTATTAAAACATTATGTCGATGGCTAGCTTAAACGAGCTAATATCATTTGAAAATTAAATTATGATGATTAAAAATATTGAGGTATGTTAAATAATTGCCATATTTTGTATAATAGATCGGTTTATTATGAAAATATTATAGGATATAAATAAAAGGCCAAACTTCCAATAAGAATGATGAAAAGATAATACATATTACTATGTTATCTTTTCATCATTCTTATTGGAATTTCATATATATATATATATATATATATATATATATATATATATATATATATATATATATATATATATAAAACTCAAAGGTGACTGACTGACATGGTGATCTATCAACGCACAGCCCAAACCACTGGACGGGTCGGACTGAAATTTTGCATGCAGGTAGATGTTATAACGAAGGCATCCGCTAAGAAAGGATTTTGACCAAGTCCAACCCCAAGGGGTTAAAATAGGGGATGAAAGTTTATATACAATAATACTTCTTAACGCGAGCGTAGCCGCGGGAAAAAGCTCGTCGCTATATAAAATTCATTCAATGCTTTCTAATTCTTCATTTTTATATCCCCAAAAAGATATCTATTCCTACCTCTATCACTTCTAGGTTTCCAGAAACAAAATGGCGGCAGTGCAGCATTTATAAAGCAATATTTCGTTGCAATCTGAGCCCAATAAATCCAGTACCGGGGTGTGTTTATCCGTCTGTAATTTATTACTCCGTAACTGTGTGTGTATCTGACTTGTAATTTCTCAAATACACACCTCAACCGTAGCTCCTCTGTTAAATGGTTCCACTGATATGCTTTAACGACTGTGAATTATTATTATAATATTTTAATAACACTTTATGGAAGTTACATGTATGATACCGATTAGTTTTATATAACGTGTGACTTTAAAAGGTTGTACTTTAGGGTGTGTTTATTTTATTTTATTTATTTAAGGAAAACTTACAGCTAGATTACATGAACATATTGATATACTTAACACAATAAGGCCAATTAAAAGTTCTCACATAGAGAGGAAATTTTCCTTTATTTTCACTGAATAGGCAAAGATTTAAATCAATCTACATAGATGGTCGCTGTTAAGCATCAGTGTCCTAACATTTTTTTGTTGTTTAATTTTGAATGCAGTCTTGTTCTAAATTATCTAAAGAACATTCATAACTTAATACGTAATTTTTTGTAGGTTAGTACACGAATGCTTTACAGTGTCCAGATATTTATATGTGGTATTGTATGCGAAAGGAGCCGCGCCCAAACGTAATAATTTATTAACTAAATCGAATTGTATTGTTTGCGAATTAAAAGTTATTGGGTGAATTTCCCAAGCGGCTTTTTTTTCCTAATTTACGCGGGCGAAGCCGCGCGGGACATCTAGTACGTATATATAATCTGAACGCTGAGCATTTAAGTGTATTATTCCACAAAAAATACGTATTGAGGTATGAATTCAGTTATGTTCCTTAGATCATTTAGAACAAGACTGCATTCATAATTATTCAACAAAAAAATGTTTTTGGGTCTCATACTCGTACAAATGCTTAACAACGACCATGTATAATATTAATGAATTCAATTATTTTTGTATATAGTTCTTGCAATCTACGAGAGCGCGGCGCCCTTAGTTGTGTGAGCGACCATATCTACACACGCGTACATGGCTCGCTCGCTACTGACTGCTCCGTCAGGTACGCAGTACGCACACTAACGAAAATGTCTATTCACAATTACAACTACAAAATATAAAGGCTACGCTCGTAGATTGCAAGAACTATACGTGCCAGTAAACACTCGTAGTGCGAATCGACGCGTTGAAATCTTTTTTATTAGCTACGCGCTCGCGCTCGTAGACGCGCGTCGTAGATGTCCCTACGCCTATAGCCTAAACCAGTGTTTTTCAACCTATGAATCGCGACCCCCCCTGAGGGTCACGAAGCTTCCCTAGAGGTTGAGAAAACTATTTCAGTAAAGAAATAATAAAGATTAAAAGTACAATCTTACAAATTAATACATAAAAAACAATAAATACATAAAAAAAGGCTGAAAAATACGAAATTAGTCTCAAAACTTCATGTTAAATATCAAAATTTCTGTGTGAGACTTGATTTGTTTGTACTATAAGCTCCCAAGCTTAAAATAGCTTTTTAGATCTACGCAGATCAGGGACTTTGTCTACTGCATAAATTTTTTGTCTAAACACCTTCTAACAAAAACAAAATGTTTGAAAAGTATAAAGAGGTAAGCGGTTTGATTATTTACATTGAATAGTTTTTGAACCTTCTATTGTTTCAAGGCTTTAAATTTGAGGAAATCAAAGACATAAAGTAAAGTAAGAAGAAAATAAATACCTTTTACAAAAAAAAAATTACGATACCATTGTGATTTATAACAAAAAAAATAAAAACCAAAACTACGTTTCCAGTAATATTAATATATCTTGAGAACATAATTATAACATTATATCCCAAGAAATAACATAATCTTACGTCAAAACTTTTACACCTAGTCGTAAAATAAAATCAATTCTCCATCAGTGTTATTAATAAAATAATAAACTTCCTTAATTTAATGCGGGCCATAAAGATGTTCCATCGGCACAATAAAGTGAAATGGTAATGGGTGTGTTTCCACTACCGGCACGACAACGGCACGGCAACGACATGGCACCGACCGACACGGCAACCTCCCGGACTCGAAATAAAAATCGATAGGCACTAGGATTTTCAATGTGTAAGTCCATACGTCTATTACCTCTCAACACCCGGGACCAGACTCGGGAAAAATCGCTTCAGCCTCTTGGGCCGGAAGAGTAAGGGTCAATTCAGACCGCAACGTGACGAGGCGAGGCGCGACGCGACGCGACCTAAATTTGTATGGATTTGACAGATGTCGTCAGCGTCAGACGTCTTGCGAATCTGTCAAATCCATACTAATTTAGAAATGCATCTACGCGTCGCGTTGCGGTCTGAATCAACCCTTCTTACAGACGAACGGCACTTGTCGACGGCACGCGTCGACGGCAGTCGACTGCAGCTGTAAACTTTCGACGTCTGCCGTCGACACTTGCCTTTCGTCTGTAAGCACAGTAAGTGGAAACAGGCAAGCTGCAGGCTTTGAAATGCAGTAGCGGTATATTTCTAATTATTTGATATTTGCGCTCTACTAGTTACTACTAATTCGCCCATTTCTCACTCATCAAGTGAATTCTACCATCAAATCTACGGGCTATCTTATTTTATATGGGAAAACTATTAATAGCATTGTAATTATACAATTACTTACTCATCAATATTTGTGTACTTACGTCATATTTTTAATCTTACTTTGCACCTTAAATAAATTGGAGGAAACGTATTCCCCAATTTACTCATTATTTAACATAATTGTGAAATAAAATTCTCCTTGATATGGACATAAACGTATTAAGAATCTTTTAAACAAATCACCTGTAAGCATAAGCAGTTATTATAAATGAAAAATTGAAAAGAACGTCTCTATATCGGTCTTATAATTATTTATTATTGGAGATGTGTATCTTGATTGCTAACCTTCCAGCTTATTATAAGTTATTATAATTATAATATTATATTGATTAACACCTTTAGTACGAGAGATATATACACAGATATACGTATAATAATAAAGATGGCTGGGAGCTGTTATCTATCGCCTCTTTCCATTATAAAAAAACAAGGTTTTAAGCTATTGCATAGCTTTTATCGCGGGCTTTGACTCGGCGACCGAATCAAGAAATTCCGTTACGAAAAAACCTAACACATCTACTTCGACCGACACAGCGGTGCGGCGTTGCAAGGCTTCGGCACGGTATTTGTGTGCGTGCGACTAGACGTATGTGAATTATAATTGCATAAGTTGATAAAAAATGCTATGCAATAATAATTATATCTATGGACACTTCACACCAAGTCAGTTTGGCCGTGCTTATTACCTGAAGGACTTGTGTTACAGGTACCAGACAACGGAAATATATTTAATACTTTTATACTATACATATATTTAAGATTTTTATTATATCATACACATATTTAATACACATCCAGACCCGGGCCGGTAACATTGAAAACTATTTGTTCCGTCGCGTCGGCGGAATTCGAACCCGCGACCCCCGGCTTGAGCTGCACACACTCAATTAATTGAGCCACAGGCCCACAGAGCGGCAATCCCCGAGTGCTACACGTGTCTTTTTAAGAAGTTAAACATAACAGAAAAGAGAGGGAGTCTTTCTCTTCTTTCCGCCAAGGGTCTACCCTCCATTCGTCTTACGAATTTTCGATTAGCCTGCCTAGCATACGCCAACGAGATATCTCACTCTCGAGATAATTAAAAACTACTCGTCTCATAATGTCAAAATCTCGAAATTATCTTGACAAAACTGTATAAAAATGTGTTATTTCGATGATCTAGATCTACGCGAGAAAAAATGTTTATCATGCTAGGTTCAATAGAGATGAAGACACAAACCATCAAACATCGAGAAAACATGTAGAGTGAGATATCTCGTTGGCATATGCTAGGCAGGCTGGTCACATATTCTGGAGCAAGTTTTATATTTTTTTCCATCCAAAAGGCTCACAAAGCCGCTATCGTTGCACTTCAAAAATCCGCAATGGCTATATTTTTACCTCATAGTTAAAAACATAATATAACTACACCTAATTGGTAGAATAAATTTTTAGTAGCTATTATTATTTAAAATATAGCTCGAAAGTGATAAAGCTTGTGTGATTAAATATCTGGATATAATGGAGTCATCAGCCATGACAGTTTCACACCTCGGTTCTCCTTATAACTCGTTTTCTTTTTTTCTTTTTTCCCGTCGGCCATGACACTCTCCTTTGTGAAGCCATTAAAAGGTTATTTACAGTAACTTTCGAGTTAATTTAGTTATCGTTATTGTTGTTGTCAGGAGTTTAAAGATTTGTAGTTTATTGTTGAAGTAGTTTTGTAACAGAGCTTTAGTAATTTGTCATTAATAAAGTACTCTGTGGTCATAGGTAGTAGAATCATCTACAAATGAATTATTTGAAATCTGTTTCAAATATATCAAATATTAATATCAAATAACAACACCTAAGTGTAGCCAGTTAAACAAAATTTATAAAATTTTGGACGACCTCTGTGGCTCAGTGGTGAGCGCGTCGGTAGCTCATGCCGGGGGTCGCGGGTTCGAATCCCGCCGACGGAACAAAAAAGCTTTCAATGTTCCCGGGTCTGGATGTGTATTAAATATATGTATGATATAATAAAAATCTTAAATATATGTATAGTATAAAGTATTAAATATATTTCCGTTGTCTGGTACCTGTAACACAAGTCCTTAGGTACTTAGCACGGGGCCAGACTGACGTGGTGTGAAGCGTCCATAGATATATTAAAATATTGTATACAATTTTACTCAATAAATATTGCAATAAAATTGTCATAAAACATCTGAGTAAGTTAAGTACTTACCTGCTGATTAATGTAATTTTAATTAATGTACTTATGAACAGATTTTGATGAAATGGTATGGAGCACCCGAAAAGGGTATTGGATTAATCCAGGAAAATTCACGATTTTTGCAAGATTTTTGCACGAATTCTTTTGCAAAAAACTTGCTGGCAGGAATCAGGATCAAATATGGACGCTGTTATTTGTTTAGTTTTGTGTATCATCCTACAAAAAATGCGTATTAAGTTATGAATGCAGTCATTTTTTTAGATTATTTAGAACAAAACTACATTCATAACTCAGCAATAAAAATAAATGCTTACATCCACGTACATTCTTCAAACTCGGTTAAAAACTATATCAAGTGTAAAAAACAACAACATTACAATTTCACCTCTACACAGCGCCATAAATTAGATAACATTTTCCATCAATTTGAACTTAATTAAAATTAATTAAACCGATTTGCATTTAAAATGCCGCTACAGTTTATAAGATAATGACTAAAATAATTAACTCTATCGTATATATCTTAATTAACTGTACGCGTAGTGTTTGCACTTTGCTTGTTTTCTTGCGCACGCCCATCGCCGCATCGGCCAATCAACGGATAGAACTGTCGTAGCATGATTAGAGGATTATAATGATGGTAATGACAACTGTGTTGGTGAAAATTGTGTGTAAACGAGATGAGGCAGAAAAATAGTTCGAACCTTTTTATATGGAGCGTGGCATACCTAAAGTTATATTTTCGTGTACACCTATGAAACATACTCGTACGTAAATTGATATAGAGAAAATAATTACAAACAACAATTAATACTCTTTGACAAAATGTCGAAAATGGTATACTTTTTGAAATATTTCAGACTGTATACGGTATCTAAAATGTTATTTATTTTACATTTTCAAACTGAAATAACTCAGAAAGTATTTAAAATATAATTTACTACATTTTGTCAAAGAGTTTAAATTGTTTGAAAACATCTTCTTTATCGATTTGCGTATGTTTCATAGGTGTACAGCGTACACCAAAATACGACATTTTATAATATTATGTAAGTACTAGTAAGTCTAGGTATGCCAATAAGGTTAATTGTTCTTTCATACCAATTTGATATTTGATATGAAATTTCGTTGCTCTGATGTTCCAACTATTGACCTTCCCTTAGTTAGGGCCCTTCCACACAACGTTTTTTTACGCTCGTTTATATAGATACAAACGCAAGTTGAACGCTCAGCAAACGCAAGGAAGCCTAAAATTTTAAACGTTATATCTGCCGAAACGCGATGAAAAGCGCATCAGAAACGCGCGTCGTCAGTGCGCAAAAAATATACGTACGGACCTTATATACGTTTGCGGTTTGAGTGCAGCTCAACTTCGAAATCAGCGGGCTGCGGGGCGGTAGCGTTTTAATTTTCCAAGTAAATACAAATTATAAACATATAATTTGTGTAAAGGATACTCTTAAGAGGATACCACAGCGGCTAGAGAAATGAAAAAAAAGTACGTGTAATATCTATAGCTGTCTCCCTTACCTCAAGCCTATACCACAGAACGCGATAGAGACAACTGCAGAAAATCCAGAAAATCAACGATTCGTTGTCCCCTGATTCCTTCTCCAAAACTTAACCGATTTAAGTACTTTTTTCATCAAAGATTAAAAAAAGGCTTGAGCTGTGTTCCTATGTTTTGCTTTTTTTGTATAATCTATCCAAATCTGTTTTCTGGACGTTCGAACACAGTGGAAAATCTGGCCATTTTTTTGGGTTTTTGAACGTTCATATCTTATTTAATAATTAAATTATGAAAAAAAAAGAAAACATAGGGACATTGTATTAGTGGCCGTAGATATTCAGGAAAAAAATTATAACTCTACTAGCATTATCCAGGGAGGAAACAGGGGACAACGTTTGTATGGAAAAAATGGCGGTGTGGAATCCTCTTAATTAAATTATATACTGACAAGTGACAACTGACTAAAAAACTACTACAAGAAATTATTTTATTCTGAATCAGAGATGTCAATTGAAACATTAAAAATATCAGTCGATTTCACAGCTACAAATCGGAGTCGACGTAAATAATTCATTGGTCATAATTATATTCACTTAATTCGGTTTGACAGAGTGACGTATGAGAAGGCGAGCCGAGGCAGCGGCGAGGCGAGCGAGCCAGTGTTGCCAACTTATTCCCTGATAACACCTACCGAGTTCGGCGAAACGGTGCTTTTGGCCGAACACATCCATAATAATAATACCCAGTGCTCGGCTGAGTGTAATCAAGCCTTTAGCGACTTTGTCTAGAAGTGACGATTTTACTCAAGTGACAAGTCTTACAGTTTCTTCGTGATCTCCTCAACTCCACTCAACCTTAATACCCAAAAATTATGACGTTTTGTTGAATGACTAGTGATGACATAATTTTTGAAGAATTGAGGTTAAGCCGAGTGAAGGAAATCTCGTGGAAACGACTGAAATAAAAAGTAGAAGGGTAAAAGTTTCCTAGTATGTCATATTTTGTCATAATTAGGATATATTGTTTGAAGTCGGTTTTTTTTTTTTATTATGTAAGTGTAGGGACTCTTACTTCTCGTAGCTGGCAATACCGTGTCTCGGCGAGCGAGCGGCGCGTTTGAGGCGCGAGGTGCTAATAACGAGGCGTCCAGCCGCGCGCTTCCCGCTGCGCGAGGAATGCCAGGTGGAAACACTCGTCGTCGACACATTGCTTTCACCGACTCTCGAAAAAGGAGGGTATCTTTAAGTTGGATGGTATGTTACACTGGGCGTGATATGGGCCATCGAAGCCTGAAATAAGAGATATTTCATTATTTAAGAGATATTTCATTACCAATTTATTAATTTATATTATCAGACTTTATATTATATTTTTGTGGAATATTTTGAACTTAATATGATATTATTAGTACGTACCTAGTTACGTAATATAAGTTTTGTTGGTTATTTTAGGTGTAAACTTAGATAGATAATTGACGCATTTCATTAAACTATTAATCACAAGTAAGTATCTTCATCTGCTACGTTTCGTATCATTTCAATTACTTTTTCACATAAAAATGCTGTCATTGCCTTGACAATAAAGGGGGTGCCGGACGTGCGAGTAAGTACGCGGACTTATGGCTCGACGATCTTAATCGCCTGTGTGTCAGCAAAGAGCCGCGAGCCGCGAGCCTGAGGGCATGGTAATCCAGTGTGAGCGATTCTCGTGTGTCACCAACGCGAGCCGAGTAAGTTCGCGAACTTAAAACCCGCGTACTTTAAGTTCACGTACGTCTATCAGGCACTTCAAGGTGCCGGTTGGCAGCGGACGACATGAAGCAACCGCCGACGACGTGTCGTTGCGACACTACTGGTTTGTGTGTATTTCCATGAAATACGCTGCACATCTAGCGACACATTCATAGAAAGACATAGAAATGACGTGCCGCGACGACACGTCGTCTGCTACAACTTCATGTAGCCGGCTTCCAACTTGTACCTTAAACCTTTAAACGTAAAAACCTTTTTAAACACACTGTCAGTGGTATACTCATCTTTAAAAACGCTTAAAGAAATTAAATCGAAGTATCCATAACCGGTGAGCGCACTCCGAATAAGACATCACGGGTCTATTAAGTATAATCACGCGCACCTTCCCGCCGTGATAAACGACCAAATATAATTGTTGTGACTTCGTTTACATGTGCTCGGGTAATCCGACCTCTTTATTTGGTCGGGTTCGATTGATTCCAGACGCAATGGCACTGGGAATGGTTTCGTTGAAATCGTAAAATGATTTTATATTGATTAAAAGAGTGAGCACACTGAGACGGGCCGTACCGGGGCTCAGCGTGCCGGGGCTCATTGCAAAAATCCGCCTGCAATAAATTTGTATGGAAGCGGAAATCCGCTGCGCCCCGACACAGTGTGCGATACGCGCATCCGCATCCATACAAATTTTATGGAGGCGGATTTTTGCGATGAGCCCCGGCACGCTGAGCCCCGGCACGGCCCGTCTCAGTGTGCTCACTCCTTTAAAGGTTCGTCGTGACTCGTGATTATAAGTATAGTTTGTTGTTGCTAATACTTACAGTTTTACGCACAATATATTAATTAGCATCATGGTAGAATTATAAAAAATTATTATTGAAGTTATCAAAATCCTAAAGATTTTTGCTGACTGCAACATGTACCTTTTTTGGCAAAATTATAATTGCGCTTAAAAGAGGATAATGTTTTTGGGCTATTTCCTGTGCTCTAGATGCCGACAATTGTGTTTGAGTTTGAAAGATAATAATTTCATCATAGAAGAGAATCCACGAGGACCGCGAGTAAGATTCGGATACACTATACAGTACAAAGTAAATACTTTCATAATAACTCCAACATGATTAATTATGGTCCAAACTTCGTATTGAATCTCAAAATTTTATCTACTAATTTTGTGATTGCCTGGAGATTAAAGCCTCATTAATAAATAATTGTGAATAACCAGATGACGCCCGAAACAGACGGACAGACAGACAGACTTTCGCACTATAATAATATTAGTATTAGAGATGTTTCGATCATGACTTTGGCCGACTAGCCGATTAGTCGGTTACAATCGGTTACAAAGAAGCCGACTAATCGGCCGACTAGTCGGCTAAGCCGATCATGGTTTCGCTGCCTACGAACGTGTTGGGTTGTGTTTTGGTTAAGTTAACGTCATGATTGATGGTTTTCAGGCTACTCTTCAGGTTATATTTTTACTGTACATCATGTGTAACATAATTAGTAATTACTTAATTTGTTAATACCAAATCCAAGTAATTTATTTAAGTAAGAATATATTTTAAGCTATGGGCTATGGCATAGCTTTTATCACGGGCTTCGAGCGCGGTGACCAAATCTATAATTAATTTCAAAATAATCAAGGTTTTTCTTCAATGTAATATCAACAATAGTGAAATAATGAAAAGCCGGATAGTCGACGCCCGGCGGTTTTTTCCGACTATTTGCCGACTACGAAAGTGGCCGGATAGTCGGCTTTACCGACTAGTCGGCACATCTCTAAATTTAGTATGAGCGACTGTACATTTCACACATTATACATATTATTATATTGTGTACAAATAGTTTAGTGGAAGTCCTACTCCCACCAGTCCCACCGCCGCTGTCCACTGATTGAGCCATCACCGACGCAATCCGGCTGCTTACGCACAAACAAACTTACGACTACCTCCGTTATCATACCAACTACCTTATCACAAGGATATAAGGTTGAAAACTCCATGAATGGTTTGTTTTAGTATTTTCTTTACAAACATGGTGTCGTAACTCAGTACAGTCGGAAATATTATTTGTTGCGGTTAACAACTTCACATACAATGTATTGTTAAACGCATTTTAGTTTTTATGTAAATGAAAGTTTGCGATTATTGATGTAAAGATTGGTTTTGTTGTGAGAAAGTTGGAATGGAATCTGAAGAGGATGAAAGGGTCATAAAAATATTATATATTTTATTATAAAGTAAAAAGTTTTATGATAACCAGATGTTGCCACAAATTTTATAGAACCGAACTGCACTGAAAGCGTACAGTGTTCTTTCCTAAGATTAAAAGCAGATATAATCTCCATACAAAATTTCAAAAGTTCTGAAAATCGCTAAAGTAGTTTACGCATGCAGAGGTGATACATACTCGAATGTACTTAATTAGTATGGCATTATGGACGCTAGAAAAGTTAATATGACCACATAAATCTTTCTTCAAATAACTTCGATATTTAACACCTCTGGAAGTAAAACATTCATTATACTAAAGAAAGCCATTGTTTTAACACCTCCGGCAATCATTAAGATAAAAACAAGATTAACTCCGAACATAATCGACTTTTAATAAATCGATCACTATGAAGACATCAAATTGAAAATCATCTGACGATAATAAAGCCGGGTTCATTACGACGCGTTATTACACTAGTGAAAATGTCGCCTCAACAAAACACTATTAAAAAAATGAATAATGACTTCTTTGCCGTCATTACTGCGTTCGGTCGATGGAGAGATTCCTATCAACGCGCCCACGATGGAAACTCAACTTTATTACCCGACAATAGAGTTTAAGTCCCATTGGTAACGAGAAAATAGTTTTCATAGTAAAATAACTTTAGCTGTGCATGTTTTAGAGTGAAATTTCAATCGTACGACCGTCGGATGCGACTGCGTGGCGAATCGGTGTGACAGCTAAGAAGGTTATTATTAACACATTTTAGACATTTACATGAAATGTGTAATAATGAAGGAAAATATGATGGAGGGAAAATGTGATTGGATTATAGATGACGTCTTAATGGCGGGAGCTAGTCTAGTCAGTCTAGAAATTATTTTTAAAGTCTTACGGCCGCTCTCAAATTTAATTATGATTAAACTTCAATTTAATTAAGAGTTTCACAGATGGGGCTTATCGGGCAGACGCGACATACTTTGACAGGAATACGAAAAATTACGTTATCGCCAAATTGCAGTGCCAAAAATTAAAATGGCACTAAAAACCCCAAATCCAAAAACAAAAATGGCCTTACCGTTTGACCCATAAAGTTAATATACCTAGCGGAATAGAGAAACAAAGGCCTGAGCAAGAGATATGTCACTATCAGTAACACTGCGTGGTAAGAAGAGACGTGTGATACATGACAGCTGTACTCTTTTTTTGACGTCCAGTCGGCACGTGCAGCAAGTTGACAATTTAATCTCATAGAATTCATGTTCAATCATGTTTGTGTAAGTGTATACGTACACATATTTTTCACACAGATGAAAACCAACTTTTGTTTCGCTTGACAGCTCGAGATTGTTGCTCTATTCCGCTAGGTATATTAACTTTATGGTTTGACCACGCATTTTGGCTAGACTTGTCATGGCTGTTGTCAGTTGTCACGTCTATGACTAATTGACTAACATAGTCTCTCGATATATCTACATATCTCCATATATCTCTATACAGAGTGTAACAAAACTAAGTGATAACTGATAGCTGATAATACTTTAGGGGATGTATCAGGTGTATGTGTTCTTTGTAGATAACTAGATGCTAGAGAGTTCACTGTGAAAGTAGCAGCGCTGAAAGATCAATTTTTTCTTGTTATTTGTATGGGCAAGCGCCCCAACGTCACGAGTTTTTCCATACAAAAGTATAAAAAATATGCTCTTTCAGCGCTGCTATTTTTAGTAACTCTATACAACTGAAGTGTGTGAGTGAACTCTATACACGGGACTCATACACACCCTAAAGTATTATCTTAATATTGTTACACCCTGTAGTATAGAGATACTACAGAGAATAGCTGAGATTCTTTATATCTATCTCCATAATATTATTATATCTCTGTACAGAGCTGCATCCCTGGTACTCAGCAGCCCACAACACAGACACCGTCCCCATATTATTAGGGAGCGGCTCACATAAATCAATATAATATTATCTTGCTGTACCGAAACTGTTTTTAAACTGAAGCACATAAGAAATTTTTAACCGACTTCAAAAAGGAAGAGGTTACAACTTACAATATTTTGGTACTGTAATTACAGAGTAAACGAAACTATCTACTAACTTAGTTCTGTCTACTCTGGTAATTAAATATATTTTACGTAGTATTTATTCTATGTGTTGTGTACGTCTTAACTACAAAATGGTAGAGTTAAAAATTCATAAAATCCTGGTAAAACTATTAAAAAATATCGAGAAGTTTCCTGTTTATTATGTTCTTATATTCACGAATCACGATCCAGGAGTATAAATCACAGTGTTCTGTTTTAAAAATAGATTTTCCGAAGAACTATAATTATACAATTTCAAATATCATCAAAATGGAGCTCCCAATTTCTTATAGATTTTCCACTAACACCTTTTCGCCTACTACGGATGTACTAATGTCCATTTAAAAATTCACAAATACGATAATACAATAGAATATCATGTTTTTACAAAAAAAACTTGTTCGTCGACGACTTAAATCAATTAATGATCTGACTTAAATCAGAAGATGCAATAAAGTATACTATTTATGAATACTTTTGACACGGCTGTTGAAATGTCTAAAAACTTGTGTCATGCCACAAATCATTCCAAATATTATTTATTCAAACCTCATTTGTAAATTAATTAAACTCTAAATGAGATTATTGAAATATTTTAATGATCGGAATTAATTTTGGAAGTTGGCAACATTTTGTTTTGTTTTCATCATCGATTGAGGCAAATGAGTTTGCGCTTATATTAGTACTTAAGAGCCCATATGACCCTAACTTGACTACATACATTAACCTAGATCTCAAAATCCGTAAGGTCTAGAAAACTGATTTTTTGACACTAGTAACTTTAGTTCATAAAGATTAAATGTTCAAGACGAAAACACGATTACTCAAAAAATGCTCGATAGTTTCTTTTTTACAAAAAACCTTGTTTTAGACACATTTTTGCTTGGATCTTCGAAGTTTGCTGTCTTTTCTTTAATTTTTTTTAATATCTAAAAAGGTATTGATAAAACCTAAATTTGCTCAAAACCCTTTTTTCATAATCGTTATAGTTCGTCTTTTATTCAAGTAAAACTAACTCGGCGATGATTCCGCGCCGTCCTTTTTCACCTGGCATATGAAAGACGGGCGTGAGTGTGAAGAGAGAAGGACGATGTTTGATTTTTAGAGTCAGGTGAGCTCTTAATGTGTCATCATTTTGTTTTGGATGTATCCATACTAATATTATAAATGCGAAAGTGTGTCTGTCTGTCTGTCCGTCTGTCTGTCTGTTACCTGTTCGCTGAACCGATTTTGCGAAAATTTTGCATGAAGATACTTTGAGTCCCGGGAAAGGACATAGGATACTTTTTATTCCAAAAAAAATGTACGGTTCCCGCGTGATAAACGAGTTTTGGCGCAACGGAGTTATCTAGTAAAATATATCATGGCAAAAGTGATCCAATAATATACAGTATTGCGTAGTTATAAGCTCAGATTAAACATGCGATATACTGTAAATAAACAGGCTATAAAAATTGATTTACTTTACACACTGCCACGAATATGTAAAGCACGGAATAAATTAAAATTTTAATACCAACAAGACGGTAGCGGTTCTATAGAGGCAGTTAACGAAAAAATAAATTTAATACGAGCGGGCTCGATATGAAATAATTTCGTCCACTAATCCCAAAAATATATGGGCCATAAATAATCACCTGTATAGCCCTGTGTCGAGCGCGGCGTAGAGCGGGGCAGATGTCGATGGTTTACGTTTCCTAAAAATAAAAATTTTAAAAGGTTACGTTATTAACTTTTTTTTTTTAAATATGGAATATTACGCAAAGGTCAAAGCAGAGGACACTTCTAGCACATAAAGCAAATCATCCGACTTGTTTCACACGTCATATCAGAATATTGAAAGAAACGTTATCAAACGTCGAACAAAACGTTTTGTTTACTGTCTATGCTGGGGATTCGATTTTCGGGAGTGGCGGGAAAAGTAGAAAATTTTTCAGCACTGAAAATTTAATTTGATTTTTATTGTTAAAAGTTGCATAATTGTAGGATATTTGTCGTATTGTATATATTTTTTAATTGTATATAATTATTTCTTCGTATTGTTGGTAAGTTTTTTAATTATATAAAAGTCCCTTCACGGGACCAGGCGCGCCGCGATGTCTCAGCGGCCGTCCAAACGGAAGAAGAAGAGACCAATATCGTCTAGTCCGGTGGATGATCAGGCTGAGTCGAGTAGCTCTGAACAGTCTGAGCCCACAGAGGAATTTAGCAAATATGCTCCTTATAGAGTAAATGATTACAGCCGTCGCTATCCAGAGGACAGCGCAGCTGGATTTGAATTTGTAGTCTTCGTGGAAAGCACAGGTGAAACTCCTATAGGTACTCGCGACCTCATGGGTTTAAGTCGTATTTTCCAACAATCGATTAAGGGAATATCTTTCTTGAGAAAAATTAATAAATTCAAAGTTGGAGTCTATTTTAATCGGCCGAACTTAGCTAACGCATTTCTTGAAAATACTACTTTTTTACGAGACCAAAATTTAAAAGCAAGCATTCCAGCTGGTAGCACGGAGTTGACTGGTGTCATCAACTCCGTACCGACCGAAATGTCCAATCAAAAAATTTATAAAGCAATTTCGAGTAGTACAAAAAGGGTAATATGTGTACGTAGAATAATGAGAAAAGCTAAGGTTAACAACAGCTTTGAGCTGCAACCAACGCAATCAGTGGCAATTACATTTTCGTGCTCTACATCATTGCCTGAATATGTTTTAATAAATATGTGGCGATTTCCTGTTACGACATATATTCCACCAGTGAAACAGTGTTATAAATGTTTAAGATACGGGCATTTAGCAAAGTTTTGTAAGAATGCAGAGCGTTGCTCGATATGTGCCGAGGCTCACAATTATAAAAACTGTACTCAAAGCCCAGATAGAGCTGTTTGCGTACATTGCAAAGGTAGCCATTTATCTATATCTGGAGAATGTAGAGTTAAAAAAATGAAAATAGAAGAAAATAAAAAAAAGTATACAACTACATCATATGCAGACCTTTTTAATAATAAATTACAAAATTTCCCTTCATTGAATGAAAACACAAATAGTAAAGACTTATTAAATGTACTTCTCTCAAATAAAAACGCACTTACGTTACTCACAGAATGTTTAATTAAAGCTATTACTCTGAACAAGACTCAAAATGCAAGCATAAACTCACAGCTTCTTTCAGAAACAATAAAAGAAACTATAAAAGAAAAAAATAATAATCTTTCACATTCTCTGCCCAAGTAAATATTATGCAATGGAACAGTCAAAGCTTGCCAAGTAATAAATATGAACTACAAAAATTTCTATTAGATAATTCCATCCACATTTGTATAATTAGTGAAACGTGGCTCAAACCACATATCACATTTAACATGAAAGGATACTCTATTGTGAGAAATGACTGTGGTAATAATCACAATGGAGTAGCCATATTAATTCATAACACTATAGTCTATAACAAAATTAATACATTTTATGATGATTCTTTACAAAATATTGTTGTTCAGATTCAAATTTTTCAGAAACAAATTTCGATTGTAAGTTTTTACAGCCCAGGAAGCTGTACTCCTGAATTTAATAAGAAAAAATTTAATGATTTAATACACACTATTCCGAAACCGATAATTTTGGCTGGAGACTTTAACGCGCATCATACTTTATGGGGTTGCGGCAAAGTTGACGCGCGAGGGAGAGATATTGTTGATGTCGCTGATGAGAATGATTTGGTTCTCTTGAATGATGGACGTCCAACCACTGTAGGGTCGCATAGATGGAAGCCAAATGCACTAGATTTGACTTTTGTTTCGGCGTCGTTAGCATTATTTTGTGAATGGCAAGTTTCTTCAGACTCGTTAGGTAGTTATCATTTACCAACTCTGACAACATTGAATCTTTCTCCATCATTCTCTCCCCATAGTAACTTGTCACAGACAATTGAAAGTTTTCCTCTTCACACGAATCTGAAAACAGTAAATTGGGATTTGTATGAAAAAACTGTTAATCAGAAATTAAAAGAATTTCAAATTGAAACATGCGATTTAATCGACAGTTATAATAGATTCTGTGCGCTTATAATTCAAACTGTTGATAAATGTGGCACATTTATCAACGGTTTGAATAAGCCTAAGTTCTGCACCCCAACTGCTAATTCTGTTTCTCAAAGTTCTGCCTGTAGTAACGTTAAAAAAAAAGTTAAAATTCCATTAGTATGGTGGAATGAAAAATGTTCCAAGGCTGTACATGATTGTCGTCAAGCTTATGCGCGGTTTAAAGCGAATTCTTGTATTGAAACTTTTGTCGAATTTAAGCGTCTTCAGGCGCATAAAAAACGTGTATTGAAACAAGAGCGAAGACTTTCTTGGGAAAACTTTTGTAAATCTGTTAGTAGATTAACTCCTATGAGCCAAATTTGGATGAAAATAAAAAAATTCAACCGAAGTTATACACCTAGAAGTAGTTTCATTGATAGTGAATGGATATTACAGTTTTTAAATAAATATACTCCAGATACAGTACCAAATAATTATAAGAACAGTAATTCCAATGTGACAACATCTCCAAATTCTTTTTTAGTAGATAGTTTTACATTTGAAGAGCTGAAAGCAGCCATAAAATCTCGTAAAGATTCTGCTTGTGGTCTAGATTGTTTATCTTACAAAATGTTTAAATTGTTAGACACCAAAAATATGAAGTTGTTCCTTAATCTATTAAATTCATTGTGGTGCCATTCCATGATTCCTGAACAGTGGAAAACAGATTGTCTCGTTCCAATATTAAAACCCGGAAAGGATATAAATGTTGCAGATTCATATAGACCTATAACTTTAAGTTCTTGTGTTGGCAAAATATTTGAACAGCTTATTAAACAGCGATTGGAATTTTTTATAGAAAGAAATCATATTTTACCTAGTAATCAGTTCGGTTTTCGGCGTGGCCGTTCGGCTAGAGAGAGCTTGAGTCATTTTTGTTTGGACATTCACAATGCTCTGTCTTGTAATTCAATATTGGTTGGTATTTTCTTTGATGTTGTTGGCGCATATAATAATGTCAATTTGGAAAAACTTTCAACTATTTTAACTTCTTTACAATTACCTGAAAAATTGGTAAATTGGGTGTATCATTTTCTTAGTGGTCGTAAATTATATGTGAAATTTGAAAATAAACTGACTGGTCCAAGGTATTCCTACAAAGGAATAAGTCAAGGTGGAATTCTCAGTCCTTTACTATTTATTTTGTATATACATAAGTTAAATATTGTCTTAGGTCAAAACATTACTAACCTACAGTTTGTAGATGACTTAACTATATATTGTACTGCAGACAAGTTGTCTGCAGCTATTGAAAATCTCAGAGTTGCTCTCCTCGGCCTTAAGGCCTATTATGATGATCTGGGCTTGGACATCAGCTCTGAAAAAAGCAAAGTTTTAGTTTTTTCAAAAAAACCTAGCAAAACAACAAACATTGTCCTACAATATGGAGATAGTATGTTAGCAGTTGACAAAACTGTTAGATTCTTAGGTGTGATTTTTCAGAACTCCTTCAAATTTAATAAATATATTGATTACTTAGCAAACAGGGCTTTAAAGGCTTGCAATATATTAAAGTCTTTAGCAGGCACATATTGGGGAGCTGATCCAAAAATTTTATTAATTCTTTACAAGGCTATTGTAAGAAGCCATTTTGAATATGGTTATGTATGCTTTGCTTCTATTCCACATTTTGTTGATAGACTAGATAAAGTTCAAAATAGGTGCTTACGGATTGTGCTTGGTGCGATGTGTTCCACACCCATAATATCAATGCAGGTTGAATGTAACATCCCTCCTTTGAAAATTCGCTTTAAATATTTAATATACAGGTTTTTGTTGAGAATTTCATCCATTAAAAATCATCCTCTTCTTGTAAAATTGCAGAGTGGTTCTTCTTCCTCTATTTTATTACATTACCTACCTGAAATTGTAAAAATAAAGCAAGACTATAACTTATATGAAAGTGACTTATGGCCTTGCTATATGAGCACATTTAGCTCTAAATATTTTCCACTAAAAATTGTAATTGATAATTCTTTGAAGTGCAAAGAAGATGTCTACCTTTTACTAAGTAACCTAGTTGGTTATCAACAAGTCTATACTGATGGTTCAAAGACTTCTGAGGCGGTATCAGCAGCCATATATATTAAACAGGATAAGAAAGGATATGGTATTAGGCTTCCAAATTTAACAAGTATTTTTACTGCTGAGTGTTTAGCAGTTCTGTCTGCATTAGAGTATATTGAAACTCAAGTTTATGATAAATGGATTATAGTGTCCGATAGTCTTAGCGTTCTTCAAAACTTAAATAACCCCAAATTTTGTGCTACAACTAACTATATTATCCATGATATTAGAGAAAAATATACAAAATTAACAACATTAAACAAAAAAAATATAGTTTTAGTCTGGTCACCGTCACATATTGGTGTTAAGGGAAATGAACAAGCCGATTTTTTAGCAAGAGCTATAACTACTTGTTCTCAGGAGCATTGTATTAAAAACATATGTCTTCCAGAATCTGACGTTTTAGTCAAAATAAAAGAAACCTTTAAAATCGAATTTACAAATTTTTGGAAACAGACCATGGAAACCAAAGGAAAATGGTATTCTAAGATTAAACAGGAGTTGTCAGTCCCATGGTTTACTAAAGGTGTTTCATTTCATAACAGGAAATTTTATTCTACTATTTGCCGTCTTAGACTTGGTCACTGTCGATTTAATGCTCATCTTCATAGATTGAATATATTGTCTTCACCCGTTTGTAATTACTGTAATCATTCTGAACAAACCTTGGATCACATTTTCTTTACTTGTAACAGTTTTACTCTTCAAAGATTTATTTTTATTAATCACTTGATGGATATCTTTAAAACTGCTGAAGCCATCCCGCACTCCCTTCAGCAGCTTCTGAAAACACCCGATTGTTATAAGCCAATATATGAGTACGTCCTTTCTACCATTGGTGATATATAATTAAATAGGTACCAGTCATTACCTATATACCTTGAGATTGTATATAGTAACACAGAGATAGTTATCTGTAACGGTTATGTGGTGTAAATTTCCTAATTATATATAAGTACTTTGTGGTTGTAAATAATTCTCTTTTATATTTGCTTTTCATCTCGTTTTTCTTAGTTTTAGTAATAAAATATTATATAGTGTACATAACTTTGAACTGTTTATTAGCAGACTTTTTAGCCTTTTTAGGCATCTGTCAAGAGTCAAGACAATGAAGACAATGACCAATGACGACAATATGTCAAATTGAAGAAGGGACAGTATTAAACAAAACAATACTATCAAAACATGAGAAATGGCTTCGGCCTGATGAAAAAACTTATTATTCATATTATTTATATCAAAGAATTGGCTTCGGCCTGATGAAAACTCTATTTCAGATGGTTAATATAAAAGAATTGGCTTCGGCCTTCACTATCATTCATTAAATAGAGAAAACATAGAAATGGCTGTATGGGCAACGCTCCCTTTGCCTGTCCCGACCGGGACGAATTAACAAAAAAAAAAAAAATGTCTATGCTGGTGCTGTCTCTAGCGTGAAAAGACTGCAGTAAGATTTCTTCGCCTATTGAAGAAAAGATTAATAGGATAGATAAAAAAGTTAAACTCGCTTAAAGGGCCCATTCGCGGCAGGACTGCACGGTAGTCCTGCCGTGAATGGGTCTCACTGATTGGTTCACATTCGGTGTTTTCGGCTGGCAACAACAAGTGTGAACCAATCAGTGAGGCCCATTCACTGCAGACTGCCGTGCAGTCCTGCCGTGAATGGGCCTCTTTAGCCCGGTCGCACATTGTCCGAATTCTGATCAGAAACAGTTAAATTTCGCCGGACCGCCACCCCGCACACTATCCGAAATATCCTTCCGGCGAGTTCGAGCTCACTCGGCTCAGTAGTCAGTACAAAATGTAACTGCCGATCCACACTCGCGCGCGACAGCGCGCCGCGCACCGCGGCGCACCTTTATTAAAATAAAGATTTAAAAAAATCTCTTTGTCGCGGGACAGAAAACCGACAACAATCGGGGAACGGGCCGCGAAGTGCGAAACATATCTCTCTCGCGATCTCTCACTCATGCTTCGCAGGAATTTCGCGGCGCCGCGCCGCGGCGTCGCGCACGGTTTGCGCGCGAGTGGGGATGCGGTCGGGGAACCAGCCGCGAAGTGCGAAAAATATGCGAACCGGATCCACACTCACGTTTCGCGGAAATTCCGCGGCGTCGCGTGCGGTTCGCGCGCGAGTGGGACCTAAGAGACAGCGCGGACGTTCAACTGTTTCGTATCAGAAATTTCGGACAATTTGTGAAGAAAAGGCAGATCGCAACAGCGGCGCAGCGTAGAATTAGAAGAGGAAGTAATATGAAATATCCTTTCAAACAAATGAGTTTTTACTTCTGACAGCACTGAGAATGCAAACCATGCTAAGTTCAGTGCGCCTCCTGTCTATGCCAGCTAGTATGCCTGCTGCTCCAGTTCTGTTCGGCTTTTTTTTTATTGGCGACCTCTACTTTTTCCTTTGAATACCATTTACGTCTTCATTTCTTGAATACCAGCAAGAAAAAAGGAAGGCTTACGGCCGCACTTTAATGACGATTAAACTTCAATTAATAAAGACTTTGACAGATAATGTACCGGGCTTATGTCAATATTTTTATTTAATTACAGTTAAGTAATTCACATTCGTCTCTGAGTGCTGTAGTTATAAAATAAGACTTGTGTCTACTATACTGTACTCGGCGAAACATGGCGGTAGCTGTCATTGACTCCCAGTCAAAAACTTGTCATTTTCTATATAAACCGCGATTGCCAATCAAGTGTCAGATGTTCCTAGTATAAGCTTTGTTTAGTTTAAATAATAATTTACGTTAAACCTTATTTATATATTTAATCATCTCGGTATCAATAGATATTTCGTGATTACAAAATGTAAAATGTAAATATAAATGATTTGATTTGCGGGAAATTGATTTTAGTGATACAATTGTATAGAATACATCCGGTCGGGGAAAATGAAGGCAGATGCCGTTGACGTACTAAAAAGACGGCAGGCTAAAATCAATCTTATAGAAACACGAAAGTGGTGTAAAAGTATAAAAAGTTTGAAACATAATAAGTTTAGTATTGAATTCATTACTTAAACTAGAACATAGTCCATTGTCAATCGCGGTTTATATAGAAAATGACAATTTTCTTGGCAGGGAGTCAATGACCGCTGCCGCTATGTTTCGCCGAGTACAGTATAGTAGTAGTATACTACCGTAGTAGTTCTACAGCTTATATCGATATTTCTCATCCCATCTCTAAGGTTCTAAACGACTATATTAAACGTGTTTTGTGATTGAAACGACTGTACCTAATAAGCAATAACACAGTCTATAAACCCTACGGTCCACGATACTTAAAATAATATTTGTTACACTTTCTTCTACGAAACTATGACACTTTTATTGCTCAATCAGTTTGTTATAAAAAAGTATGGTCCTATCTTATAATTCTACTAAATAAGACGATAAATTCGGCCATTGACCTGTGACTTATACTTAGCTGTTGACTGTTGTTTCTTTCGATCACACGCGAAAATATGGCGGTCCCACTCTACCCTTTGTAAATATCGCATACAGCGCGTGTGATAGAGACAAGTAGCGACTAGCGATAGGTCAATGGCCTTACGTTTTCTGTAACCAGGGTATGGATATATTTATTTTTCAGTGACTTCAAATCTGTAAAAGTAAATCCGAATACTAGTTTTATAAAGAACACTCCACTACATAATTTAAGTCTATCCACATGGATCTTGGGCTATAGTTATAACTATGATACTAGTATTATTTAGTATTCTAAAGCACGCGTTCTAGGCTCCTAAATTTTCTCGACACCTTTCTTTCCTTTCATAATAGGGCAATATTTTATAAACACAGGCAAACACGCCCTATTCTATTCTGGTAATAGAGCTATATAATTTGACACCTCGCCAGTGAATAGCCAATTATTAATATGGGCCTTTGATTAATTGTGATATCAGCATTTAATTTTCGTGTTAACACCGGCCGCCGCCATTGTGAGTCGTTCCTTTGTCCGCCGTGACGTTTCAATTTTGAATAAATTAAATTTCGAACGCCTCATTTTTTCCGAACCTCTTCGAATGCGGCCAGCGTTATAATTTATTACTGTAACCACGAACGTATTTATTTACACCTTTTTGTGTTTAAAGTAGCTTAGACTGATATAGATTTTTAATCTGATATTTAATTTTACGACCGCAGTCCCGGCGAAATTAAATTAAGATTTTATTAGCTGGAAACATAACTTGTGAGTTCTGTTAACTATAAATTAGATTATTAAATACCCATATTTTTTATTTTCTGTTAATTTTACATAAATAATATACTTATATTTAATAAGTAATTCCACCTTTCACGACAGCCTTGATTAAGCAATGTACTAAATGTTATAAGTACAATATGAGACATGAGTAGGTAAAATGGAGTATGTCTATGCAAATAGGTTGACAGTTAGAATTGAAAGCTTTAATCGAATAATTGAAAAAAAATAATTAAAACCCGAAATGAAACAAAAATAAAGCAGTGAAATTAAAACGGCTAGGTTAATTTGGTTTCAGTTACTGGCCAATGAGATTATCCAATTATCACGTTTATGGCTGCAATTTGGAAGATGGCCGCGCTCGTTCCAAATTTGAAAATTCGAACCTAGCATTCGAATCAATGGCTTTATTCTAATTTTATTATCCAATTGTTAGCATATTACTGAAATGTTTGCCAGGATAATAGATTTTAATATATATTTTTCTATTAAGTACGTATTATTTATTTTATTAAGTACGGTAGATAATAATTCACCGTGTAAATTATCTTGAACTGGGTACAGTAAGATTTAAAGTACTTAATGATTTTATGGTTTACTAGGAGTTATATGTAGTGTTGTGGACGTATAATAACATTTACAAACATTGACATAGAAGTAACTTTTTCTAGTAAGTATTACTATTCCTCAAACTGTTGATTATAATTTTTTAGTCAATGATATTGTATGAAAAACTCAAAGTTTCTAGTAGGTACTAAGATATTTTCTATCAAACCTAAACATAGTCAACTCAACTAACTTGACCACTCAAGAATTCGTTGCAGATAATGCTAAAACCGGGCTACAAGTTCCAACTAAACCTAACTTGTGAGTTGTAACCTGAGCACAGAAGATTAATTAAGCTTGCACAAACCTCATTACACGTAATGATTGCTAATAAAGTCATTATGGTGGAGGTGAGATGTCATCAGAGCAAACAGCCGACGAATCAATTTCATTTCACGCGAACACATCATTAAAGATGAATTAGAGCCGTGCGTGAGACTTTCGGAGGATCATTTACAATTTAAGACTCAATTATACGTATACGATTTTCATAATCATCTAAAAATTGCTGTATTTTAATAAAGGATGACACTTGCAAGTTTGCTATCGCAAAAACTCGTTTATCACGCATTTGGCCGTGATATATTAATCTATGTTATATTGTCATTTTCTGGGTTTCAAAGTCTCTCTACCAATTTATATTATTTCAGTTTACTTTATTAGCTCTACCCACTGATGAAATACTCAAACCAGATTATAGTTGCAAAACTTCTGAAAAATTCCGAATAATTCCGGAATACTTCTGGGAAAGTTTCTTTAAATTTGAATTATTCAAAATGAATTTAATAAAAAAAAAAGTAATATGAATTTTTATTTATGCTGAAAAATCGTATTTTGCATCAATCATCGATCGCCGCCGCACATAGAGCGTCGCCCGCCGGCCGCTATCACCGCTTCGCACGCGCCGACTGCCACGGCGAAATATTCGACGGAAACATTCGATTGCGGGGTACGAATCTTTCCGCGGGGTGAGGGAAAACTTCTCCGGGGAGCATCTCCCTTCCGCACCGCCGTCGCCCGCTCGTACGGGCGAGCGAGTCGTGTAAGCGGGCGACGGCGGCGCGGAAGGGAGATGCTCCCCGGAGAAGTTTTCCCTCACCCCGCGGAAAGATTCGTACCCCGCAATCGAATGTTTCCGTCGAATATTTCGCCGGAATAATTCAATGGAAATATACGTGTTTGTTTGTGGTTTGTGGTGGTTGAGTGAATTATTTGTTCAGTGGCACATTACGTTCTTAAGTAAAATATAAATTGTTTATCTATACCTACTTCTAGGTTTAATATTATAAATGCGAAAGTGCGTCTGTTTGCCTGTCTGTCTGTTACCTCTTCACGCTCGAACCGCTGAACCGATTTTGCTGAAAATTGACATGGAAATACTTTGAGTTCCGAGAAAGGACATAGGATAGTTTTTATCCCGGAAAAATGTACGGTTCCGGCGCGATAAACGAATTTTGGCGCAACGGAGTTGCGGGCGTCATCTAGTTTTATTATAAATTAGTAATGGCCAATGGGATCGAGGATCTATACTTACCTACTTATTACTTACTTATATCCATACTATCCATACTAATATATCCTATTGTAAGTAAATCAGAATAAAAACCATAAAAAATAAACGAACTCATATGATTAGGTATTATCAAAGAAAAGTAACAAGCCGTTACCAGCCGCTATTTATCGCTAGTAATGATAATAAGCCAAAAAAGCCGTTTCTCGCCGCTTGGCTAATAATGTTAGTAACCGGCATCACATATTCTTAGATACACAACTAAAGATAAATAGTTTACAGCTTCCAAGCGCAATTTTCCTCGTTTTTTTTGACAGTTGAAATATTCCCAAAGTTTCGGAATATTTCGGAATACTTCCGAAGTATTCGACGGGAATAATTCGGAATCTTTCCCGCCAGCATCTATAAACCAGATATGTTACCACCGCGCGCGTTGTGAAGCTTCAAATACGGCCCAATTGGGCCGTCTGTTGTTTAGTCTGCATCGAGCGCAGTCACGAACGTGCCGCGTCTTGTCTTACCTAAATAAATTGAAAATGACGTCGTGCGTGTTTCGAAAATGTACCAATTATGACTCGAAAGTAAACAAAACACATGGAATTTCTTACCACATGTCTTGATTGCAATAAATACCTCGATTATTAACATTTTCAATTATTTTTTCGAACAATCTCGAAAAATCGAATTTTCGTCATAGCTCAGACGAAGAAAGAGACAGCGATACGATTCGACGTTCAAAAATAGAACTGTCTCTTTTATGTAAATGGTTTTTCGTATCTTTTGTTTCACTTATCTGTCAAATTTGTCAATGTCTGCAATTTTGAATTTGAAAATTGTTCGGAAGAGATTTAAGCCGAAAAATAGTATGGACGTAACATATCTGTATAAGTACAATATCATTGGCTCTACCTAGGCACAGGCCGATACTACAACTCAATTATTACACAATAGCAGCGTTTTACCCTGAAATAAAACGCTTATTAAATACTTACCTTATTTGAAGCATAATAATTGAGATAGGCACTTCCGTTTCCGCAGATTTTACCTCCTTTTCTTTCCTGAATGTTGGTAGCTCTGTCAACCTTGGCGCCATCATCGAGCAGGTAGAGGGAGAATTCCCGCTCGACTATGATCATTGAGTCGAAATTACACCAGGCAGAAATAAAGTTATGCTTCAAATAAGGTAAGTATTTAATAAGCGTTTTATTTCAGGGTAAAACGCTGCTATTAAACACTTGACCGTTATTTGAAGCATAATAATTGAGACGTGTTTGTTATCGCCTGGTGATGATGTACGCCAATGTGACAAAATAAAAGTAAGACGCCAATGTGAAAAGAAAATATAACAATATAAATAAAAATAGTAATTCCTTGTGGGAATACTTCTAAAACTTTATAAATGAATATATAGGTGATATAAGAGTGATGGAATAGAAAATCCAGTGTTCAAACACTTTTTTACACAATTATTACACCAAAAACTGATTTTCAATAACGGCCCAAAAGTATTTCATGAATGGATACATTGTCTATCCAACTTTCAGCCATAGCTGAGCGGACGTTACCTGGTGGTGCAGTTGTCTCAGACAAGTTAGTTTTGATACCGCCAGCTAAAGGCGGCAGATGGTTTTCCTCGCAAACTCGTAAATAAATTGCACATTTAGCTTCGCTAATCGCTACGCCTGCGATGAAAAAAAAAGTGATTACAGCATTTAAGTCAGTAAACAGCAAGGTTGCTTATTACTACGATTGCTTAAAATCTTCCAGCTAGATTGCCTAGAATCAGAACTGTTCGTTTTAGTTATGACTAAATAAATTAATCACATTAAGAATTTTAAACCACTATTCTTACAGTGTGTAAGATCATGTACACGTCTGCCCGACGAAAACAAAAGCAAAATAACTGTATGTCTAGAAAATACAAATAAATTACTTGCGTCAACTGGCGTCAACAGTATAAGACTTCAATAAGTTTTTAATTTATGTTGTACAAGCTTTTTCAATGCAATAGATTTTAACATGTTTTACCAAACCGTAAGAACTTAAAGGGCCAGAAATCTCTGTATCAGACATGGAAGATATCTACTTATGTAAGAAAATAGTGTTATAAGAGAGCTTAATCTATTAAAAATAGATAAGCTAAGAATTTTGCAAGGACTGTGGCCGTCGGCTTGTGAGCATCATAGCATCACATTTGTGAAACTTACACCAGGATAACCATCTAAACCAGGCAACTTTATAAGTTTTGAGAGTAGAAGGTCGCCATGATAATAACAATAATTTTAAATGGTTATCATCTCAGCCTCAGAAATTTTACAATTTTACGACCACCCCCACATTTCTATACTTCCAGGGTCATTTCCTGATCTTTGGAAGAGGGACCGCTGAAATGTCGATTGTGTATTTCTCCAGATCGCGAATCGTATACGGTGCTGCTATTGCACTCGACTTGAGATCTGCCCGCCAAAATACTCGTTCCCAGCGTGGAACCACTAGGAGATAAATTCTTTGAGCCTGATTAAGGTGAGATAAATTCTTTGAGCCTGATTAAGGACTACAGGGTATTAATTAAACACTTAGGCTAGGGGGTACTCCTGAGAAAAGGCATCGTGATATAAACCTGCTTGATCGGTCAAGTCGAGAGTTACATAATTAGTCACTACATGAGCTTCGACGGAAGCAAATAGATCGGTCACACAAGTAAGCCGCATTTTCTGATCTTCTCCGTGCAAGAAGTTAACAGATTTAGGAATGATCCAATAACTCAAAAAATCTGAATGGTTATGTCCATCAGGGCATCTGACCTGGTGCGACCTTCGTCCCAAATATAGGTTATAGCTGTTCGATTGTCGCTCTACCAAAGAACTGTCGAGCGAGTGAGAGTCTGGTGCTGACTACTGACCTCGGAGAAGCAGAGCGCTAGAAGCTCTTTCTAATTGTAATGCATGAAATTTTCTTATGCTGACCATGTCCCCGTTAAGGAAAGGTGGTCGAGTTGAGCACCCCAAGCTAGGTCCGACGCATCTGTTGCCAAGCAGTGCGATGGTGGGCCCCAATGAATGGAAGTTGATAGATGATGACTTTGCAACCACCACCGAAGATCGTCGCTTGTCTCGGTAGAGAGCAGCGATCCGGAAATGCGGACTTATCCAAGTCTATGAGAAGAGACAAGAGAGCTCGGTAATGTAGCCTTCGGTACTATGAAACTGGCGAAGTTCAGGAGACCGAGGATGCTCTGCAAGGTCTTTAGATCTACCAGACTCTTTGTCAGGACTCAGGACTGGTAAAATCTTTTGATTAATTTTAGACATTTTCTCGCCTGGAAGTAGCTTTTCGTTTTGAAACGTGTTCCAACGAACACCTAGAAATACCAGGTCTTGTTGAGGCCTTTGAAGCAAAATGTGGACATGCTTCTGTAGCATGATTTTGTTTTAATAAGCAATAAGATAATAATAATAATAGCTCCCACACCGGTTTCGGTGACGGTGGCCGGTTTCATTGAAACCAGGCCAGCTACGCAGGAGTAATTTATAATGTCCAAGTGTGTGCGCAGTACACAAGAGCACTCTCTATTCCTTTACTCTCATAACCCAGTGGGACGGACGACCGACACGACTAGCGAGAGATCAGGCGCAGGACCGACTTTTTACATGCCCATCCGACGCATGGATCATCTTACTTGTCAGACAATCAGGTGATCAGCCTGCATTGTCCTAACCAAACTTGGAAATAACATGTTTCCAACGCGGGAATCGAACCCACGACCTCCAAGTCAAGAGCCGCGCTCTATACCACTAGACCACGGAGGCGTTCAAGCAATAATTCAAGCAATAAGATAATCGTCCTAATAAACGATGATACGCAGAACTTGCTCTCTGAGGGTTTGTTTAACCCAATTGGTCAGGGAAGCAGGTGACCGGACAATAAGCAAGTAATTTCCAGCAACTGTCCCTTGTATACAGACGTAGGAGCCGTCAGTGCGATGGAGCGACTGCCAGGTAAAATAAGCTTGGGACAGGTATATTTTGCAAAGCCAATCGTCGGGTTGCAAAACGAAACTGGCATTAGTTGAACATTTATAAGCCCGAATGGCTGAGTCAAAACATAATCGAATAGAGTGGAAAGATTGAAAATAGGACGGCAGGACCCGTCGACCTTAGGGACCAGAAACATTGTCGAAATAAAACTTGGCAAGGGGCTGGCAACTTCTAATACACCCTGGAATATCATTTGTCGAATTTGGAGATACATATCTTCAGACTGTGGTAGAAAAATGATTTTGGTTTAATTTTGGAATGAACCGAGGTGGTTTCTCCATGAATGGTATGCGGTACCCTTTTAGAATCTTTATAATAATAACCTGGAGCATCTAGGCGCTGCCAACGAGAAACGGCGGTAAAACTTCAAAGTTTGACCCGCTCTGAATTTTTGATTGTCAGTACTTACGTTTTTTGGCATTTCCGAGATCCCCGAAATTCCCGAGATCCGAAAGAGAAGCGGCATATTCACGGGTACTTTTGCCGTAGAAGTTCCCTCAGTTGTCCAATCGAGCTCCTCTCGAGTGAAAGGAACTTCTTGCATTGCTAGGCATTGACCGTGGTTCAAAATTTATTGTTTGTCCCTGCGGGGGACGATTGTAAGAACAGCCTTGCGCAGACTGGTGAGCATGGGAAATGTGCGAGCTAGCACAACATCCATGAGACATACCCTGCGCGGATATATAACTCTTAGCCTGCCCCTGCGGGGGGCGGCGAGTCAATCTGTTGCTCTAGAACCCGCTTGCGCAGCGGCAGCAACATTATTCTGACTTTTCGCAACAAAGGTTTTGTGAGCTCCCTCAGTCTTTTCGAGTAGTGACACCAGCAACTCGGAATTAACTTAGATAAAATTATTGCCAGAACTGGGTCATGAACGAAATTCATAATTGCATTGCGTCTCATTTGAAAACCTCAGATCTCAAAGCCCAGCTCAGACCACAAATTAATTGAAGTAACTCTGACGTTGTGATACAAATCCTTAACGGTTTCATTTAACCTTCAGGGGTCAAGCATGAAGCGTGTGACCATTGTAACAATTTCTTAAGAGCAGATTTCAATGCTCCGCGCGGCATAAGTACGCAATATAATAATGCCGCGTATGATTTGTGCACGTGATTTTTTTTTTTTGAATATCTAAATATTTAAGCTCATCATTGACCTCTAAATCAACAAAACTAGTATATGATTATAAAATTCTTGAACTTCAGAATAACGAACTTCTGACCATTCGTTATTATGTTGAATATTTATTTAATATAGCCAAAACCCCCAAAAGAGAAGTTTTCGTAACGGACGTTTCTTTAAGTTTTGTTTCAATTTCAATAACAAGATTCGGTTATAAAGAATTGTTAACGCTCGTTTCATTTTCATTTGATTTGCTATACAATTCCCGACTGACATTATCGTCGATGCAATTGCATGACCTTGAAAAATAGATCGGTTTTCGTAAAAATAATTAACCTTTTTGTTAAGTTCATTAACCTCTTGAGTTAATTTAGCTAAAGGGTGGTTATAGCGCTGTCTGTATTTGCTCCCCCCCTTTTTGTGGCGGCGGCGCCTCGATTTACGTTTGCTGTGTGAAGTAGAAGTCGATGACGAGCTCGAATCATTTGTTCAACTACTACTACTAGATGACCTTGCACGAGAACAAGGCCTTTTTTATTAACTACATTAGTGGGTAGTTTCAAATCTAACGTTAGCTGGTGTCACTACCGAATCATGAACAAATTCACATTCGTTATTCATTATTAATAGCTACCTTAACCTAGGAAAGAACACAAACACAAGAACTTAACTAGATAATTAATATTTAAAAATTTAAATGTAGTATTTAAATTTATATTCGTTATTAAAGTAACGATACGAACGATAAAATCGTTATTAATATGAAATGTTAATTTTTTTCTAAAGAAAAAATGTATAAAAATATAACTTACGTGAATTACCAAAACCTTGAAAAACGGTAAAAACACAACACTGAAATTATTTCACTTTATACTTAAATTATATAACTGGGAGTTATATAATAAGGAGGTGTAATACGTAATGACTTCTGAGCACGACTGTGCGGTGCGGAAAACAAAACGCCAATGATCATAGTCGAGCGGGAATTCTCCCTCTACCTGCTCGATGATGGCGCCAAGGTTGACAGAGCTACCAACATTCAGGAAAGAAAAGGAGGTAAAATCTGCGGAAACGGAAGTGCCTATCTCAATTATTATGCTTCAAATAACGGTCAAGTGTTTAATATGACGTTATTGCATACAATAACATTAGGTAATCTAATTTTAGTCTTTACTAGATGATGGCCGTAACTCGGTTGCGCCAAAATTCGTTTATCGCGCGGGAACCGTACATTTTTCCGGGATGAAAGAATCCTGTGTCCTTTCTCGGGACTCAAAGTAGGTATCTCCATACCAAATTTCAGCAAAATCGGGTCAGCGGTTTGGGCGTGAAGAGGTAACAGACAGACAGACAGACACACTTTCACATTTATAATATTATATGGATATATGGATATAATATGGAAGTATGGATTATGGAATCTGGCAGAGATTTTAAAATGTAAATTGTTTTAGTACATAACTTAGAAGTTAGAACTGAATATATAATAATTATTTGTTTGATTTACTAAAAATCGGTTTAGACGTATATCCGACCTCTAACACTTGCCACTTCGTTTGTCGTAGATTAAAGTGTATTTTAATATTATATTATTTTACCTAACAATGCGGAAGAAATCATCAGTGGAGTGGCTGCTTTTTGAGTTTTGATTGCTGTAAGTAGGTCCTCCAAATTTACTTCAGATTTTATGAGAAATAATTTAGCTTCTCGATATTATATTGTATGAGAAATGATTTCGCTTTCTGGACTTGCAAGTCAACAGAGCAAAAATAGGCTGAAAATTGTGTTTTTTGTATGGAACCCCCCCCCCATAATTATTTCATTTATTTATATTTTATCATAAATTATTAAAGTACAAATAAAACTGAGTATTTCGTGAAATTTAAGTGCCCATAATAATAATAATTTATAATATATGTGGACGCTTCACCACGTCAGTCTGGCCCCGTGGTAAGTACCTGGAGGACTTGTGTTACGGGTACCAGACAACGGAAATAAATTTAATACTTTTATACTATAATATATATACATATATTTAATATTTTTATTATATGATACATATATTTAATACACATCCAAGACCCAGGAACTTTTGAAAAACTTTTTGTTCCGTCGGCGGGATTCGAACCCGCGACCACCGGCTTGAGCCACAGAGGTCGTCGATGTATTGCCTATGTATTGCCGTTATTGATATCGAGCAAAAAATAGCAAAAAAATCATGTTTTTTGTAATGGGGGCTCCCTTAAATATTTAATTTGTTTTGTTTATACTGTTTATAGTATTTGTTGTTATAGCGGCAACAGATATAAGTACACAATCTGTGAAATTTTCAGAAGTCTAGCTATAGCGGTTCTTGAGTTACAGCCTGGAGACAGACAGACAGATGGACAGACATTGAAATCTTAGTAACCAAGTATTATAGTTTAATGGGTAATATAATTTAATTACACAGTTTTTAATTGAGTTTGAGTGCTTATAACTCGGCAACTGTTTGTCCTGGATATGGGGTTCTTCGGCTTGTTCTTCCTGGATTTTCCCCCTCTAATCTCTATACGATCCTGGCCTCTCACTCGGGGGTCCAGGACTAAAGATGGCCGAGTTATGAGCCGAGGGGTTTTCTTCCAGAGGGGTTTTTAAGAGAGTATTGTTGTTTTTAAAATATTTTTTACAAGAACACAAAATTGTTTTATTTGTATCACATCATTTTATTTCATGTCCATCGTTCTAGAATGTGGTTCCCATATTAATTTAAACTGACAGTGACAGTTTGTAATGGCGGGTAATTTGTCCGCACTCTATACTCTATGACTCTATTAAGTGGCATAGACTATAGATTGCAGTACGTTTGAGATCTTATTTATTTCATTCATAAGCTCAATACGAATTAATCATTCAATAGATAAATGTAATTTAATTTGGAACGTGGTTAAGTACATATTTTTTATAGTGATGTTTTGTTATAATGTACCGTTTATATTGAATTTTGATAAACACGTATCCTGTATAAAATAGCTACCTATATAAAAAAGAAAAGATTTCAAAACTTGGGAATAAGGAGAACACAACATTTTGACAGAAAAAAAAAAACTTTAGAAGTTAGAACGCACTTTATAGCGTCTACTACTCCAATGTTTATATAACAATGACGTATATGACGTCACTTGTACACCAAAATTACCATAAACAATGCCTAACTGGGTAAAAAGTGGATTTTGCAGAAAATAGAGGTAAATAGAGATATACTTATATGTATAATGTATATGACCACGCTTTGTCCCCATTTTTATACACGCATAGATGACTGAAGCGGACGCAAAGACCGAAAGCATCACTTTCAACACGCCAACTTTATATTACAAAAACGGAACGTGCGAAAACAAAAGAAGTGCAAAGAGTGGTGAGACAGACAGGGCGGGGCCTCGTAGGCGTTTATTAACATGTCACTGTGAAACCATAAACACCGGGACCGGTTTAAACAAGACGCTTCTGAGATGCACTAAACCTCGCTTTGTTCCCGAGTTAACATGTTGTCTATGGTTATTGGCCGCGATGGCCGCGATGGTTTATGATGGAAAAAATTGGCTATTGCGGTTTTAGGCAATTCTGCTTTCTTTTTAAGGATGTATATAACATTTATAAATTCAAAGATTCTGACTTAAATTCGAAATATATAGGTAGTAGAATAAAACACCCTGCATCGATTGATACCAAAAAATCAGTACCATACCGACAAGTTACGTGAAATAATTCATTTTAAAATGTCCATAATTAACTAACATTAATTTAATAAACATTTAAATTGACATTTAAGCATAAACTGCTGACATTACCTGTCAAACATTTCATTAAATAAAATTTTATTCAGCTACAGTAGTACCTATGTAGGCAGATGCATCAGAAAATATATTTTACTTAAACTTAGAAACGGGTACAAGAAAGACGATTGCAAATTGCAATACCGGCAAAAGAACACTGGGATATAAGAAAGAAAGTGTAATATTGCTACGGTCTACCTCTTCTACGCCCGCGCCAGCGCGGCCGGCGGCCTACTCTCCCTCACTAATTTTCGACCTAGGTCGTGTATTTTTTACCCAGCCCAAAAAAGTGCATAACGTCGTCGCTAAAGAAGTTCGTCTCTAGCTGTATCTAGCTGCAGCTGCGTTTTGCACGTCTTACTGCCGCACTCAGCGTGGAACATTAATTAGTTAAATGTAATTAATTCAAAACGGAGTACGGCGATTAGCATCTTTAAAAATTCTAATTTTAAAGATGCAAAGAACAGTTTCATAAAAACAATTTCCAAGACGCGGCCAAGACTTTTAACAAAAAGCTCACGAGGCATAATCAAAACAAAATGTTCTTATTACAAATGAGCATATCCATCAAGCGTGGTGTAAAAACGCGATAATGCGATGTTCTTTATTGATGTAATCAAGTGTTACATTTCTATTAAGGCATCAATCCGGTCGGAGGCGTCGTCGGCTTCTCTAACTATCTTTTAATTATGGGCTACGGGCAAACAGCTCAATGTTGATAATAATTATAGCGTACGGTTCGTGCTGCCTTTACAATGGGATCACTTGACCACAGATTACTTAAATAGTTAAACGTAAACTTGACTGCCTAAAGTACGCATGCGCATGTTGGGAACATTTTTTTTTGGGATGGGTAAAAATGTAAAAAATCAGTACATAAGAGAACAGTAGAGACAGTAGAGAATTCGTAAGACGGATGGATAGAAACATAGAGAAAGTAATATTGCCCTCTCTTCTACCGCACGGTGAAAATGTATATTGTATATCCTGTTCACTGTTCTGCTGTTTCGTTATTTAATCTGTATCAGTTTCGTTAATAAACCTGTAATTTCTGCTGGTAACTATCGGATTACTGTAGGTATACCAGCCAGGCTATCGGTGGAGCAGGAGCGAGAACAGTGGAAGATCCTGGGGGAGGCCTTTGCTCTACAGAGAGACACTATAGGCTAATAAAAAAAAACTATCGGATTACAGCACGCTTTTTTTCGTTTGCGTAAATAAGTTTTAAGTAAACAAAGTTTAATATATTATTCACTATGAATTGTAAATTGTAATAATATTATATTTGTGTAACGATTACAACTATACTATGTAATTAAGTATTTAAGATTATTTTACCGTTCCATAAAATATATTGGGCAATTTAATTTTAACTTTTATAAAAACTTTAATATTAATATTATTTATTTGCCTAATGCACGCCATATTTCGAAATTATTCGGAGACAAAAAATACACATGTTCTGAGAAATAATCAGCCTTGAGTGAAACTTCAGGTGATTATTTATTTGAACAGCTAATGTGTGTTTAATTTACTAATAGGTATAAGGCTATTGAAATTGAAGTTGCATAAATTAGTAAAACTAATTTATGAAATAGTCTAAACATGTAAAATGCTACTGCACATTCAAGGTTAGTCTATAATTTGTCAAGCTATTATTAATTGTTATCCATGAAAGGCGTCTAGTGTTACTAATAAGAATAAATTTATAGTATCACATTAATATCATTTTAGCACCTTTATGTGCAGCAATATTATTATACTCGTAATTCAGCACCTTTTAATATGTATATTGTGTTTTTTATCGGAGCATTTGTACCAGCGCTCTTTCGAGTCGACTGGCCGGTGTAAAGCCAGCACGGTCCGATCGACGCTACCGCTGTACGTTCATTACGTGTATAATTACTAATTCTGGTCCAAATCAAACGCATCCAATCCGAGAAAGTGTAATTAATGTTCATTACACGAATGACACAAAGGTCGTATACATCCTGAAGGTAAATTTTGAGTAATTAAGCAACTCTTGAAAAGAGCTGTGGATCCGTGTCGGCGCTAAAGCAGCTGTAATGACAATTTTAAAGATATCTTAATACAGTCGACATGGCCGCGCCATGCGTCGTGTATGGGCGCCGCAGACTCGATCGCACAAAAAGTCTGTCGTCTGCGATCTCCCTTAGACAGATTTCTTCCCTTCTTATTTTATTTGCAACCTAGATGCGTAAATTTCAAATCATAAACACGTTTATACCCATCTATTCACTTAATACATCATTATAATTTATATGTATTATATCTGCTGTTTGAAACCCTTATATGATGCAACCATTATTCGCCACATAATATGATGCAAAATTGTTTAAACTACTAAGCTAAACTAAGCTAAACTTCAACTAAAAGCTAAAGCCTCTTAAATATTACAAAGGAATGTATCAGGCCTCTCTTAGGAAACTTATAGGGACATCTACGAGGGAAATATTACAAAAATTTAAAGGACCTGTTAAAATAACGGCATAGGACATCTATGTAAGAAGTTAAAACATCAAAGGATATGATTAATGATAGGCTCCTTTGTGGCTGTATGCAGTAGTTTACTAAGTACTAGAATTCTTAAAGAATAATTTAATCACCAATTATCCTACCATAAGTGGGATTTACGAGCTCGCCATGCAAATTCCGTAAAGCTTACTATTAACACGTCAAAAGTGATAGCACACACACATTACCAGATAACTCAAAACATAACAACCGCCAATTTAGCGTACGGGCGCGTGAAATAGAGACATTAGCACGATTTACCGGCTCTAACTACCTAGGAAACTATATCTAGACTATATCAATAAAGGCTATTAACATCGATCAAGTTAAGTATCTGTCCAGGTATTTGGAATTATGCTAAACGCAGTGGAAATGATAGGTCGTTTCTGCCGAGGGCGCCGCTGGATGTGAAACGTCAATCATTCTCCTTCTTGTTTTGTATGGCAATACCGAGCGTTTATTATCTGTGCGCATTCTTTTTTTAAATTGTCGGTACGACGTTATGTTTTTTTCTACGACATGTAGAGCTAACAAATCCCTGCGCTCTACTATCAATAAGTAAGCTATTGAATAGCTGTTATTGCGGGCGATTTCTTGATTCGGTATCAAGAAATTCCGTAACGAAAAAACCTAACAACTCCCACTCCGACCGGCACTGTGTCGGTCCTCTTTTCCTTTGTTCGCATTCGAAATCAAGAAATTCCGTAACGAAAAAACCTAACAACTCCCACTCCGACCGGCACTGTGTCGGTTCTTTTTTCCTTTGTTCGCATTCGCAGACTGTGCAGGTTCGATCCATCTAGATTCTAGGCCGACTGTGTTGCGAGAATATCTTATGTGCTTGGGCAACATACGGACAGTGTAGTGCCTGGGACATGAATCATGAATTTAAAATGTCCCAGGCACTACAGTATCTGATGAGTGGTGACTTCGCTCCTAGAAGATGCTGTATAAATCGTCCACAACGGATGCAAAGGCCTAGTTTACTCTACTATACCATTACATAGAGCACCAACGCCTAAGTCTACTTACCGGTTATCCCACTATCCCATCGATCGTGGAATAACGAGACACAATAGCTTATCTATTGTTATCGCGGCTGGATGCGGCCGCTTAGGGCTTCATGAATTAAGCCTAACTGAAGTGAAGATTCAGCAAACTACGTGTAACAAGTCACAACTCACAACATTTATAAATTATAATATATTTTTGTGAAATAAGGGAGCAAACGAGCAAATGGGTCACGTGATGGAAAGCAACTTCCATCGCCCAAAGACACTTGCAACATCAGTAGAGCTGCAGGTGCGTTGCCGGCCTTTTAAGAGGGAATAGGGTAATATGTTAGGGAAATAGGGGAGGGTAGGGACGGGAATGGGGTGTAAGGGGATTGGGCCTCCGGTAAACTCACTCACTGCAGGGCAAAACATAGCGCAAGCAATGTTTCACGCCGGTTTTCTGTGAGCCCGTGGTATTTCTCCGGTCGAGCCGGAGAAATCTGTCACTTTTAGTGGGAGTTTTTGTCATTTTTATGATATTAGTACCTATAGATATATAGTCGACCACAGGGAAAGACAAAGGCTACTTTTTGCGGGAAAATGAACGGTACTCGCGAAATACCCTATTTATGCGGCAGTGCCGGATTTATTATTTTCTATGAGTGAAGGCATAGAGTAATATGTATGGCTGGTCTCTGGCATAGAGTAATAAATATACGTGAAGGTCACTTTATTTCCCCCGCCCAATGCACTAAATCCGCCGTATCTAAGAAGCGGCCGCCCCTAGGCCACGGCCTATACGGCCTATTTATAAATCCACTATCCAGTGCAGTTACGACTTACGAGGGCGAAGCCGCGCATCTAGTCTGTAGATATAACGTTATTCTCCAATTTAAGCGGGGCACACACGCTCCTAATTGTAGCTTCGAGCCCGGAATCCAATTAGGATGTCCTGCGAACGAGCCTCCTGAAGTTATTATTCACATCTTCTTCGCCTCGCTTTTTGTAATTGAAAGATATATAGGCGTAGGTACTTTTTAATTCTCAGTGTATCATGTCCTGATAATATAATATTAGGAGTAAAGTCTAAAAACTAGAAAGAATAATAGAAAGAAGAAGTAAATACCTACTTATTATTTATTTTGGATACCTATGTCTGACACATTATATCAAAGAAATTGATTCAGGCAACTGCAATATAATAATAATTATTATGTAATTTGGTCGAGCTATGTCAAGCCCAACCGATAATTAATTATTAAGTATATTGTTTTACACCCTAGCACACATATTGTAATTATAATATAAATTATAATAATTATTATAAACTGAATTACAAAACTATTAAATAATTATTATAATATTGTGCAATATAATTCAGTTTATGAAAAATCTAACTTCCAACTCTAAACATAACATGTGTATACTACTGCCATCTATTGTCGAATGGCAATAAAGTCCAGGTTGATTAAAAGCTTCGTGGTAATGCCATCTATTTGTAAAATAAAGTATCTTTTGAACCACAGTGAACTTCGTTCATTTCATCTATCAGAGCGAAAATGTCAATTGTCATTTGAGTCAAACTTAAAATTCTAATCTGCAGCCACTGCAGCTGAAAGTGAATTAAAACAAATTTAAAGAAAGTTGATAAAGTAAAAGTAAACAAGTGAATTTATGTAAAATATAAATAACAGCAAATACTCAAGTTGCCAAAATGTAAGTTATCATTAATATTTTATTATTTTTGCTGTCAAGAGAAAGCATGCAAGTTTTAAAGTTTATGCTATATCAACAAATTATAACAATATAACATTTTCTTATAGGAGTTTTGTAGATTTAGCTACTTTAGCCTTACACAGACGCCATGAAATAGAAGCTAGAATTCAGACGTTTCTAGAAAAATGCGATACTGCAATACAAGACATAGAAAAACTTAAATCGCAGGTAGGCACTATAAAACTTTTGCTTACTGCCTTCAAAATGTAATGTATTTTTTCTGGCAACTTATTATGAATAAATATTAATACTGCTACCATAACGCTCAAATCATACCGAAATGGCAGCGCAGCGGCGAGCATTTTCAGTGTCATATGATTACTTTATCTTCGTTCTTGTAATACATAGTTTCTCGAGCGATACTATATATTAAAGTTTAAACTCATATGACATTTCAGTGTGATTTAAGCTGACTAAATTTTTAAATACACCTATTAAATAAATAACAATTTGAACACTTACCTTCATATGTGAATTTCTTAATATGAAAACAAAACCCACATATGCCATAAATTGCCAATAACACTGAAAAAAAACATGCAATGTTAGGTTATTAAGCTTTTTTTACTCCACAACTTAAAATAAGTAAACTGTAAAAACTTGTAGATTTAATATCATTCTTGAATCTGTCTTTTATGCACACTTGTAATTGCACACAAGTGATATTAAGCACACATGCCAGTCCTTTTGTTTTCCATTAGCACTTCAAAGTGCCAATATTTATTTATGCACATTTTCTGCAGGCATCTGGCTTTGTGGACCGTCTTAATTGTGAACCATCAGAACTGAAGGATCGTTTTCTCAGCTCCATGAGACAGTTAGATGAGTATACATATCTACTGACGGATTTTAATCTTGCTGTTGGAAAACTCGGTTTGTATTTTGATATTTTAACGGCTTTGCTTAAAGAATTTTACTTTGCTCTGAGAATTCTGTGCAAATCTTTCTCCATTGATGCAAAGGTCTGTATTATCATTAAATTGTTTATTATATACGAGTTTTTGCCCTCGGCTGCACTCGCGTTAAGAAGTATTATTACTTATATACAAACTTTCATCTCCTATTTGAACCCCTTAGGGTTGGAATTTATCAAAATCCTTTCTTAGCGGATGCCCACGTCATAACATCTACCTGCATGCCAAATTTCAGCCCGATCCGTCCAGTGGTTTGGGCTGTGTGTTGATAGATCACTATGTCAATCAGTCAGTCAGTCACCTTTGAGTTTTATATATATAGATTATGTGTCGTCATAAATATTTTATTTTAAGACCTAATAATATAATATTGTAGCAAATAAAGATTATGATTATAATATTTATAACTTAACATACCTAACTTAGATTTTTAATAAATTAATAAATATTAGATTTTCCATTAATAGAAATAAAATTTCAGTGTATTGAACTTTTAATACTTTTATCATTTTAGTACCTACTTAATTTTCAGACTTACCAAGCAACATGCAGTATACTCCGCCAGTCCAAGACTCTTTTGTAAACATACTCAAACCAATCCAAGCTCCGGTACCCAACGGAAAATATAATCTGATGGATGCTCTGAGCGAACCTGCTCCATCCACTTCCACAGCCTGTGCCAACAGCTGTCCTCCGGAGAAGGATAAACCGAGGAAGATACCGAGAGAGGAGCAGCTTCTAATAGCTTTTTCCAGTAACTCATGTTCTTCGGAAAGTGTTCCATTTCCATACAACGAAACAAAAGAACTGTTGCAGTGTCAAATAGATGGAATTAAGAAATTGACTTTGGATGGTAACTGTTGTGGATTTTTAAATTCTTCCTTCAAATAGTTTAAGCCATTTAAAAGACAATGTTTACTTTATAAATCTTTAGACGAATAAATACACCTTACTTGATTTAAAAGCAAAGCCAAAGATATCAATATTTCTTGATATTAAAGAATTGAAAAGAAATATCAACATTTATTTTCACTTTCTCTCTCTGTTGTCTCTGTTCCCAGCATTGTTCTCATAGAAAAAGGTGTTCATTTTGACGGGCTCATTTGATGGTTTCAAGGATAACGATGTTTACACTAATACACTGTATATAAGTAGTCCATAACTTGTTCTCAGACTCAGCATACTCTGATGAATTGAACCTACCAGCCCAGTCTGTGCTGGAGGTGGACCAGACATACTCGGTGATCATCACACACGCCGACGGGCCCATGTTGTGGGTCATCATAGATAGCTGTGGCCTATATGAGTAAGTACCATTGAAGAAATCGATTGCTAGGCAGTTGATGGACCTACTGCCTACGTCATTTGGTTAACTTAGAGCCTGTCTACACGGCGCGTTGCGTCGACGCAGCGCTGCCGTTGCGTTGTTTTACATACAAATAAAGTCAGTCTTCCACAGTGCGTTTTTCGCGTAACTTTCTGCCCCGCACTGTAAAACTCTGGAACGATCTGTCACCAGCAGTATTTCCGGACCTATACGACCTGCAAACCTTCAAGAAAAGAGCGTATTCCCTCTTAAAAGGCCGGCAACGCACCTGCAGCTCTTCTGATGTTGCGAGTGTCCATGGGCGACGGTAGTTTCTTACCATCAGGTGACCCGTTTGCTCGTTTGCCCCCTTATTTAATTTAAAAAAAAGTGAAATAACCAAGGTGTTCACAAGGCGCGCTGCGTCGTGACAGCAGCGCGCAACGCACATATGGCGGACAGCAGCCCCCGAGACGAAGCGGGAGGGGGTGTTGACGTTAAGACTGCTTCGTAATAAGCGCCCGTGTGGCCGGCTATACGTCAAACGGCAGCGCTGCGTCGACGCAACGCGCCGTGTGGACCATAAAGTTAATATACCTAGCGGAATAGAGCAACAATCTCGAGCTCTCAAACGAAATCAAAATTGGTTTTCATCTGTGTGAAAAATATGTGTACGTATACACTTACACAAACATGATTGAACATGATTTCTAAATTGTCAACCGTCGTCAAAAAAACGACGTCAAAAAAACAGTGCTGCTGTCATGTATCACACGTCTCTTTTTACCACGCAGTGTTACTGATAGTGATATCTCTCTTCCTCAGGCCTTTGTTTCTCTAATCCGCTAGGTATATTAACTTTATGGTGTGGACAGGCTCTTATGTCAATTCAATGTTAGCTGTGATCGGTCGGATGTGAAATTACTTAGGTCTGCCATCTGCCTAGGAATCAACTTCTCTGATAGTAGCTTTATTTTATTAGTCATGTTGAATTGTATCAGAAATCGAAGTTAGATGTCTCAAACGTTTTGGGTTTATTTTAATTAAAATGGGTTTGACATAAGACATAGCTAAATGGCTTGGCGATTGCGATGATTTATGTTAATTCCCATAATAACCTCCCTTTTCTCAAATTACATGTATTTATTTGATTTGCAGCAATAATTCAATAATAATGAATGTTGGCTAATAATATCAAATGACAGTACATTGTACTAAAAGGGTTTATTTCAATTTTTTTTTAGATTTCTGAAAGAAATGACGGAGTTCTACAAAGAGAACACCATTCAGATGAAAATGGAAGACGTAATTAATCTAACATACTGCGCCTGTTACGACGAGGACACTAAATTATATTACAGAGGCCTTATGATTAAGCTCAGTGAGGTAAATAAAATCTAATATAATATCAACATGCAAATATAATATTTATGAAAATTTTGCTATAAAAACGTTTAAAAAATATAAAAGAAGGGCCACTGCAAGGTTAATATTTTATAAAATATTGTATTTTTACAAAAATTACGAATTAAAAGTAACTTCAAACGGAACGGATTTCAAAACACCAATCAGCTTTCAGTGACGTGACACATGCTATCCCCGCGTTCCATTTAGCGTTAAAAACGATCAAAATGCCTCCATTTTGAGCGTTTTGATCGTTTTTAACGCTAAATGGAACGCGGGGCATGACAACTTTTTGAGAGGTACGATCAGGTGAGGCCATTGTCAATAATAATTGTCAAACAGTAGTGACGTCATACAGACTATAGATCCTTTTTAGCGCCAAAATATAAATTGACAATTTTAAACCGCATTTTGCAATAAATTCCAGTGTTTTAATTTTTTTAATATACTAGTGGTCTATTCTACATGGAGTTCTTTAAAATAAACACAAAAATAAAAATATCGCATCTTCCCTATAGCCAATTGTGTCCCACTGATGGGCAAAGGCCTCCCCTCTGTCCTTCCATATGTCTCTATGCTTTGCAGACTTTGGCCACTCTTCATCAACAGCGTCTAGTTCGTCGCGCCACATTTTCTTGGGTCTGCCTCTGTTTCGCCGACCTTTCGGTAGCCACTCTGTAACTAGACGCGCCCATCTGACCGGGTGCATTCGGGTGACGTGCCCTGTCCAGCTCCACTTTAAATTAGACCAGCAGCTTTTCTACCCACATCCATTATTCTTGTCTTGAAGCGCAGAGCGGTGTTTCGAATACGGTCAATCCTTTTGACACCTAAAATACTGCGCTCTATAACTCTTTGATTAACTCCGAGCCGGGACTTCTGTAAGTTGGTCAAAGTCCAAGACTGAGCACCGTAAGTTAGGATAGGCAAGATGCACGTGTCGACGAGTTTACGTTTTAGGCAAATTAGTGGAAGGACCCCTTTCATTAGTTATTTTGTCGACCAAAAGCTTTTCCATGCCTTCTCAATTCTTTGGTGTACTTCTTTGTCTTTAATAATATTAAATGATGTTATTTGGCCTAAATATACGTACTCGTCAACATAATGCAACTCATACCCATCTACCACGAGTCACGACCTTACGTTTCTTGCTGTTGGTCATGAGTTTGGTCTTTGATCGATTCATCCGAAGTCCCGTCTCGTGGCTTGCCCTGCTCAGGTCTTGCAGCATGGACTGCAGGTTTTGTGCAGAAGTGGCAAACAGAAATATGCCATTGGCGAAGGAAGGTTTGTCAGCCTTTTCTTGTCGATAACAATACCCTTATGTCTCCCCAACCTGTTGAGACTTTCTTGAAAACCTCTTCTAAGGCGCTCGTAAATAGGCGTGGAGAGATAGGATCACCCTGCTTGACACCCCGTTCAATTTTGAATTTGAGGTAAATAAAAAGTAATGTTTAAAAAAAACTATAAGAGGTAGAGAAAAATGCTAAAAGGAGTTGCTAGCTTTAATTTGATAAAAACAAAATTTGGATAATCAGTTCTTAATAAAGCGATATTCCCAGTTGGGAATGGTATTGACATGTAAAAAATCACTTTATTATTACACTGTTCAATAATGTTGCACTTTAATCAACATTCCGTAATAAAGAAGATGAAAAAAAAAACGGTTCAATCGTTTTTAGCAAGCGGGCACTGTGACATGACATTTTAATGTTTTAGTTCCAATTTAAATAGCTGCTTTAAAAATTTCGGTTTCACTGGTCGTATTTAATAATCCATTTTTAAATAAGCTATTCAAAATTGGAACAGGCAGCCCAGGCGGCAGCAGTACTTTGTAGTAAATAAAGTTCACTTTAATTGTGTCACAGGACGGCAGCACCGGCGAGGTATTCCTAATGGATACTGGCGAGGTACGCTCCCCGCGTGTGAGGGACATACAGCCGCTGCACGCGCGCTTCCGCCGCACGCCGCCGCACGCGCGCTGCTGTCATCTAGCGGGAGTGAGTTTGTCAGTTCTTCTCCTTCTTCTTTTTTCTTCTTATTATGGCACTTCGGCTATATAAACATGGCCAGTGTCAAGTATTATAAATCGCGGGAAAACAGTATTGATGCATACAATTTCCAGCATCGTTTCTTTATATCGTCAGGTCAAATGTCTAGTCAGAGTCGAAGTAAAAAGTCAATACAGTCAAGGACTCAAGTCGGTCGATTCAGTAAAGTGGTAGACGCTTGACTAAACTTTCGATGGAGTTTTGGAGGGAACACAAAATAGCTCGTTTCTGGATATTGCATCACTTTCCTACACTTGTGCATGATAACGAATATCTTTTTTTTTTTTATGAAATAAGGGAGCAAACGAGCAAACGGGTCACCTGATGGAAAGCAACTTCCGTCGCCCATGGACACTCGCAGCATCAGAAGAGCTGCAAGTGCGTTGCCGGCCTTTTAAGAGGGAATAGGGTAATAGGGGAGGGTAGGGAAGGGAATAGTTGAGGGTAGGGAAGGGAATAGGGTAGGGGTTAGGGGATTGGGCCTCCGGTAAACTTACTCACTCGGCGAAACACAGCGCAAGCGCTGTTTCACGCCGGTTTTCTGTGAGAACGTGGTATTTATCCGGTCGAGCCGGCCCATTCGTGCCGAAGAATGGCTCTCCCACGTATAAACTACCAACCACGTAAAAAAAATATCTAATATGCTACCAATATTACATAATATTAAAAACTCCATTAACACAATTTTAGGTAAATAATACAAAAACACAACATCACTCTTTCACATTCCCGACAAAACTCCTTTTTAGGGTTCCGTAGCCAAATGGCAAAAAACGGAACCCTTATAGATTCGTCATGTCTGTCTGTCTGTCCGTCCGTATGTCACAGCCACTTTTCTCCGAAACTGTAAGAGCCATACTATTGAAAATTGGTAAGTAGATGTAGTCTGTAAACCGCATTAAGATATTGATACAAAAATGGAAAAATTATTAAAAATGTTAGGAGTCCCCATAGGTATAACTGTAACAATTTTTTTTTTCATCTAACCTATACGTGTGGGGTATCTATGGATAGATATTCAAAAATCATATTGAGGTTTCTAATATCATCTTTTTCTAACCTGAATAGTTTGTGAGAGAGGCTCTTCCAAAGTGGTAAAATGTGTGTCCCCCCCCCCCCTCTAACTTCTAAAGTAGGGGCATGATAAGTCTAAAAAAAAGATATGATGTAAGTACTACAAAAACTACCAACGAAAATTGGTTTGAACGAAATCTATCAAGTAGTTTTTTTTATACGTCATAAATGGTAAACCTTAAATAAACTTTCATTAAAACCTTAAATAAACTTTCAATAAATCAAAACCCTTTTAATTTCATAAAAATAAACCTTATTGCTGCTGCGGAACCCTTCATGGGCGAGTCCAACTCGCACTTGGCCGGTTTTTTCTTGTTATGGCGCTCGGCTATTCAACTATGGCCAGTGTCAAGTAAATGGCGGGAAAACAATTTTCACCATCTTTTTTCTATATCGTTAGGCTTAGGCACAGAATAGTTTAACAACAGAAATCTCACTCCCGAAACCCGTTTAAAAAAATAACGTCTCATGCTACGATACTGTTACGTGCTAGGGTTCGAGGATTTGGAGAGAAAGACCTGGTGACTCTCTTGAAGACTTTATTAACACTGCACTAAACACTAGGTCACAACACTTAGCACTAAGTCCAAACACTAATCACTAGGTCCAATCACTAAGCACTATCACTGTCCTAGGTCGTAGCCAAGTCGCAGGTTTCACTGGTTCACTCACTATTGATCACTTGTGTTCACTCCGAAATCGCCTTGATGATCGCTCGAACCGAACTGAATTGCCGGGCGTGCCTGCGGCTCTTTTTATATGGCGAGACGAATTCCAGAAATTTCCCGATTTCACGTAAACAAGTAAACAACCGTGGGAAATTTCTAGTAGGCTCGGGAATGTGCCACAATAAAACTGCCGTCCTTGCGATAGTGCAGTAGGTTGAATTTAATTTAGACCTTATGGACTCAGTCATAAGGTCTAAATTCAAACACGCTAACAAATAAAGGGTAAACACGTAAACAAACATTGGACCTTTTTAGAAGGTTCGAGTATGTACTTGCGCACCACGTGTCCGTATACCATGTACCGTAACACTACTCCCCTCTTAGAGATGCTCGTCCCGAGCATCATTGTTACTGCCATGGTATCGCGCCAGACGGTCTATGTGTACCACTTTGAATGTCCCTCTTGGTTGCTTTTGAATCCTGTAAGTCACATCATTCAATCGGGTAACCACTTTGTATGGGCCGTCCCACTTGGTCTGCAACTTTGGAGATTTGCCTTTTCGGCGAGTTGGGTTATGCAGCCACACCAGTGACCCTTCTTCGAAGCCGCTTGTATTCGATTTCCGGTCGTATCTGGTCTTCATGTTCTCACTTGACTGTAACCCATTTTCCCGAACCATGGCGTGTATATAGCGCATCTTTTCCCTTAAATCGCAGACATAATCTGGTACGGTCTTTGGTTCTTCCGGTGATCCTCCTGTCAAAAGGTCTACTGGTACTCGTAGTTCTCTACCGTAATTGACATACGCCGGGGTAGCTTTTATGCTCTCATGCTCGGCGGTACGGTACGACAGAAGGAAGAGTGGTATATACTTGTCCCAGTCCTTTTGTTTGTCATCTACCAATTTCGCCAAATGCCTCTCAAGGGTCTGGTTAAATCTCTCAACCATTCCATCAGACTGTGGATGGTACGCGGTGGTCCTCGTTTTATGCATTCCCAAAATTCTGCACACTTCCTGGAAGACCTGCGATTCGAAATTCCTGCCCTGATCGGAATGGATTTCTAGAGGCACACCAAAGCGAGATATTACTTCTTCGACTAGCTTAGAAGCAACTGTTGTAGCTTCCTGGTTTGGTATGGCGAACACTTCTGGCCATTTGGTGAAGTAATCCATGACAACCATAAAATACTTGTTTCCTGATTCCGTTACAGGAAATGGCCCAGCTACGTCAACTGCGATTCGTTCCCACGGTGCGCCAACGTTATACAAGCGCAGGCTCCCACGGCTTCTTGTCTGTGGTCCCTTCACTGCAGCGCAAGTAGTACATTTGCGGCACCAATCCTGTACATCGTCTCGACAATGCAACCAGTAGAATCGTTCTCGCACTTTTGTTAACGTCCTCTTTACTCCTAGATGACCTCCTGATACGCCATCATGCATTTCACGGAGAACATCCGGTACTCTCGTACTTGGGACAACTATCTGAAGATGGAACTCTCTGCCGTTGGTCTTCTCCCATTTCCGGTAGAGTATTCCGTTTTGAAGTATCAGACTGTCCCATTGCGCCCAGTACGCCTTAGTGACAGCGCCAGTGGGTGCAACCTCACTCCAGATTGGTTTTTCATCACCCCGTTTCTTCCATGTGATGATATGCCGAAGGTCGTCATCTGTTTCTTGAGCCTCCCTCATAGCATCATTCTCCCATGGGCCCAAAGGACTTGTTTTCGTTAACTTTAATGTTACTTCATTAGATTCCTGCTTAACACAATGTTTGCAGTTTTCCGAACACGGCCTTCGCGAAAGTGCGTCGGCATTCCCATGTGCCTTTCCGCTGCGGTGTTCCGTCTTGAAGTCATACTCCTGGAGTTGTTCAATCCATCGAGCTACTTGGCCTTCTGGGTTCTTGAATTGTAGTAGCCACTTCAAGGCTGCGTGATCAGTTCGCAGTAAAAAGTGTCTGCCGATGAGATACTTGCTGAAATGTTGTAGCGTCTTTACGACAGCCAAGAGTTCTCTTCTTGTCACACAGTAGTTTCTCTCTGGCTTAGATAAAGATTTGCTGAAATATGCAATTACAACTTCTCTTTCACCCTGTTTTTGAGATAACACCCCTCCAATGGCCGTGTTGCTTGCGTCCGTGTCGACTATAAACTGACCTTCAGGTTGTGGATACCCCAGGATTGGTGTTTCACACAGATGTTTCTTTAGTTTCTGAAAAGAATCTTCGGAAGTCTCGTCCCAAATAAACTGTCGTTTATCTTCTGTCAGTCGATGTAATGGCTTGGCTATCTCTGAGAATCCCTTAACAAAACGCCTGTAGTAGGAGCATAGGCCAAGAAATGCCCGCACTTCGGTTTTGTTCTTAGGGGTTGGCCAATTTTGGACTGCTTCTAGTTTCTCCGGGTCCGTCTGAATTCCATCACTGGAGATAACATGGCCGAGATAGTTCACCTTACTCCTGAATAAACGACACTTTTTCGGATTCAACTTTAATTTGGCTCCCTCTATTTTGGCGAAAACTCGTTCTAAGTTTCGCAAATGGTCTTCGAAGTCGCGGCCAACAATGATGACGTCGTCCAAGTAGACTAAGCAAGCCTCTCCAACTAAGCCTGCCAGTACACACTCCATGAGTCGCTCAAATGTGGCAGGTGCGTTGCACAATCCAAAGGGCATGACGTTAAACTGCCATAAACCTTTACCGGTGGAGAAAGCTGTCTTCTCTTTGTCTTTTGGATGAATTTCCACCTGCCAGTATCCAGATTTCAGGTCCAGGGTCGAGAACCATTTCATGCCACTCAAGGTATCCAGAGTGTCGTCAATTCGAGGTAATGGATAACTGTCCTTCTTGGTGACATCATTGAGACGTCTGTAGTCCACACAAAATCTTGTACTGCCATCTTTCTTCTTCACTAATACAACCGGTGAGCACCACGGACTTGCAGACGGTTCAATGATCTTATGCCTTCTCATGTCCTCCAAAAGGCCTTCAACTTCTTTTTCCTTTGCAATGGGTATCCGTCTTGCTCGTTGACGAATTGGGTTCTCGCTTCCGGTATCTATCCTGTGCTGAACCATCGACGTTCTTCCAAGGTCGCCTTCCTGACTGGAGAAGATATTCGCGTGGCGTTGTAAAAACTTCTTAGCTTTCATGCCCTGCGAATAAGTCAGATTACTCTTGCAGTCATCGAGTAGTTCAGTCACTATTCCATAGTTGCTGGTGTTTGCTGAGTCTGAGCCTGTGATCTAACTACACTTTCTCATCCAGACAACTTCCTCGCACTTTCCAATGACGTCACCTTTGTTCAAGCAGATCTCGCGATCAGCAAGATTCAAAACCCTGACCACAGCGTTACTGCTTCCACTAACAAGGGTTCTCGCCGTCATCAGTTTTTGCGCTGATGTCTTGGTAGGTGTGTCTTCGATCAACACGCATCTATTCAACTTCTTCTTTCCAGCTGGCGGTAGTTTCACCAGCACCCGAGCTTCCGCACGTCCAGGTATTATGACTTTCTTTACACATTCAACTTTCCCGCAGGCGCCTCCAAGGATGAAAATTTCTTCTTCACCACACTTGAAAACTCCGTCAGCGACATTAATTCTGCAGTTGTGCTTCTTCATGAAATCCAAACCCAAGATGCAATCATCCATAATCTCAGCCACGATAACGTCATGAGGGTATGAGGACTCCCCCACATTAATCGTAACTGACATTTCTCCCAGGACGGGTATTGGCTGACCGGAGGCGGTAAGAAGCCGACAGTTAATTCTCCTCTTGTGCCTCCTTGCGGCTTTTATCAAATTTGGGTTCACTATTGTTCTAGAGGCTCCTGTGTCTAGAGTCATTTTGCAGTCCATCCCGTTAATAGTCCCCTGAATCACCAGACTATTCCCGCTACTTGCTTGGGAGACAACCGTTATTGGGGCTTCCTCCGCGTCAGCCAGCACTCGCCCCTTAGTCCTGGCTTTTATTCGTTTCCCTGCTCCCGGACAGGGGACGAAGCCCCTTGCTTCTTCAGCTCCTCCATTTGTTCCTCGAGCCTTTTCATTCTTGCCATCTGGGTCTCCTTCTGCGGGCAGTTGAGCTGAAGATGGCCCCTCTCGCCGCACTTGTAGCACATGGCTCCAAAACTTTTCTTCGTGGGAGCCTTGACCTCCTTGACTTCCTCAGAGACCTCGTGGATCTTATGGGTCTGTCGTATGTCACGGCGAACAGCCTCGACTTCCAAAGCATGCGCCAATGCTTCCTTAAGCGAGGTGTGGTGACGAAGCCTCACCGCAGCTCTGACCTCCAGATCCCTGATTCCGTCGACAAATGCTTGCACAATATTCGTGTCGACCATCTTGGCGTCAGCTCCTGGGTGTGCCTTCTTGACGAGTTTTTCAATTTCCAACGCCCATTGTTGTAATCCTTCTCCTGAGCGTTGGACTCTGTCACGAAGTTGAGCACGGAACACGTGCTCCAGGTGTCGCTCCCCGTATCTGGATTCAAGGGCTTCCATCAGGTCTTTGAACCCATTTCCTGTATGTGCTTCCAGGACTGACAAGGCTTGCCCTCTGAGCGCGACAGTGAGAGCGGTCAGGCATTGTTCGTCAGTCCATCCGTTGGCAGAAGCAACCGTCTGGAATTGCTGACGATAAGCGTTCCAGGAAGTAGTACCGTCGTATGGTGGCACTTTAACTCTTGGTCCTTGTACCACTACGGAAGCTCCACTAGACGCCGCGATTCCTGTGGTTTCCAGGCGCACTACTTTCTTCTGTAGTTCAGTGAGGCCGGTTTTCACATTTTCCACATCCACTCCTAACCCGGTAACGCGTTCGTCCATTACGTCGACATCTTTACGAAGCTTAGTCACCGTGTCACTAACATCCTTTATAGCTCCAAGTGCTTTTTCTTGGAGGTCTTTTTGCTGCTCTTGTGATTCTCGAATCGCTCTGATTTCAGCCTTCTGAAATTCTTGCAAAGCGCCGAGCTTGCGGTCTTGTGACTCCATCATTGCCCTTTGAGAATCTTGCAAAGCGTGAATTAACTCAATTATGCTTTCTAATTGAGGAGTCATTTGAGGGGCCGTAGAAACAACGGGTGTGGCTGGATGGATGGAGCTGGTCGACGGGGCCTGAGCAGGCAGGACTTGAGTAGGTGGAGCCTGGTGGGCGGGGCCAGTGGGCGTGGTCTGAGTGGGCGTGGCCTGGTGGGCGGAGCCAGTGGGTGTGGCCAGAGTGGGCGTGGCCTGGTGGGCGGAGCCAGTGGGCGGGGCTTCGCCCAAAGTGGGCGGAGCCTGGTGGGCGTGGTCAGTGGGCGGAGCCTGGTGGGCGGGGCCAGTAGGTGGGGCCTGTCCCTCAGTGGGCGGAGCTTGGTCCCCAGTGGGTGTGGCCTCCGCAACTCCTCTCTCGGAGTCAATGGCAGCAGCTCGCTGCGCCCTTGTCCTGACACTCCCCTTGAAGTCCTCTCTCGGAGTCAATGGCATCTCCAAATCTCACTTCCGACACCAGTTGTTACGTGCTAGGGTTCGAGGATTTGGAGAGAAAGACCTGGTGACTCTCTTGAAGACTTTATTAACACTGCACTAAACACTAGGTCACAACACTTAGCACTAAGTCCAAACACTAATCACTAGGTCCAATCACTAAGCACTATCACTGTCCTAGGTCGTAGCCAAGTCGCAGGTTTCACTGGTTCACTCACTATTGATCACTTGTGTTCACTCCGAAATCGCCTTGATGATCGCTCGAACCGAACTGAATTGCCGGGCGTGCCTGCGGCTCTTTTTATATGGCGAGACGAATTCCAGAAATTTCCCGATTTCACGTAAACAAGTAAACAACCGTGGGAAATTTCTAGTAGGCTCGGGAATGTGCCACAATAAAACTGCCGTCCTTGCGATAGTGCAGTAGGTTGAATTTAATTTAGACCTTATGGACTCAGTCATAAGGTCTAAATTCAAACACGCTAACAAATAAAGGGTAAACACGTAAACAAACATTGGACCTTTTTAGAAGGTTCGAGTATGTACTTGCGCACCACGTGTCCGTATACCATGTACCGTAACAATACTATAAATTGCCTACCAATTATATTTACCTACTTGGCAGCTCCCTTTCTATCGCATAACGCGTACCTTTTCTTACGAAATCAAGGTTTTCGCTTTTTAGGAAACAAATTAATCTTTTTTAATTACTATTGGTACGAGTAGCGAACCTTTTTATAGTAATATCAAATTTTAGTAACCCAACCTATATTTTATAGTAGTTTTATATTCGATTATAGTGAAGGAAACTTTGACAATTTAAACATAGTAACTTGTGTTTATATTTTCTGTTTAGTTTGTGTATTTTTTTGTATGAAATTAGTTTATTTGCTATGTTCGTATAGTTTTTATCTAATTTTTGTATTCAAGTACGTATTTCATTGACCTTTTTTAATTGTTCATTTTTATAGGATTTATAACGATTTTTTCACAGCGGTTAAATCAGTATCATTAATTAAATTCCTCTATGATCAGTAGATACGCGACGAAAAATCTTGCGCGTGCGTCACCGCTCGCTTGTGAGTCCCTTATGATGTGCTACCCGCGGGTGGTACTTACAGGTCGATGCCTAAACGTGCAAGTGGGATAGGCCTGGCTTAGGCCTAATGTCTAGTGACTAGTCAATGTCTAAATAAAAGTCGATGCAGTCAAGAAGTCAAGTCGGTCGATTCAGTTATAGTGATAGACGCTTTACTGAAACTTTTGACGGAGTTTGGAGGGAACACAAAATAGGACGTTTCTGGAAGTTGTATGACACTTGCCCATGCTTGCATGATGACGAATATCTAATTGTCAATATTCCACAAATATTACACATTAAAAACCCAGTTAACACAATTTAAGGAAAACAATGCAAAAATACCATATCACTCTTTCACATGCCAAACCCCTAAATAATAATATTTTTACACAGTTATAATTTAATATGTTTTTTTTATGATATACAGATAGACACCAGCTACGAATCTGAGTCAGCTGAGAAGATAGCGAATATAATAAAGGAATATGTGCACTGCCAATGCACTATAACGATTGATGATAAGTGAGTATTTTTTATACCAATATACTAAAAATATTTTCACAGAGTACATACAGGGTGCAATTAAACCTTCCTGCCAAATTTTGATACATAGTGTTGAGAAATAGCTTCCGAAAGTTATCCTATAAATCACTACAATTAATGGACACGACGCGTCGCCCGCGCATGATGTGCCCCCGCGCGCGCGCCTCTCCCCTAGTCACCCCCTCTCATCCACCGCCGCGAGTGACCGTTCTGCAACGATTTTAAGTGGGATAAAATATGTCATTAAAAAATAACAATTTTTTTTTGGTTTATTGGACTCTCCTAATGATACCTAAGCCCTGGAAAAAATTTGGCAGGAAGGATTAATTACACCCTGTATAACCATATCTTATATATAAAATTCTCGTGTCACAATGTTAGGCCGCGTACTCCTCCGAAACGGCTTTACTGATTTTAACCAAATTTTATATGCATATTCAGTGGGTCTGAGAATCGCTACTCGGTACTTTTTATATTGATCAGTGCATTTGTTGAATAAATAATAGTAAGTAAATTATTACAACTCGAGACTGACGGCGACCATTGTTTGTGCGACGGGATAGCGATAGACGTTGCCATGGTGACATACTAATATTTAGTCACTTCAATAAAATAATACGGGCGAAATACTTAATATGGCAAAGAAACGTTTGCCGGGACAGCTAGTATAACTATAAAAGTTTGCTATTCTGGCACATTGAAAAAGTCACAAAAGTCACATGACAGACAATAACAGCGAACCTCGAATAGCTATTTACAGTGTAAAGACCTTTATCAGTAAGGCCGGCCATAGCCCGTGCGGCAACCGCATATTCTCGTCTCGACTGCAAGATGCGGTCGCCGCACTGCGATCTGCAGTTTCCATACTAAATTCATATCCGCCATACTTGGACCGCTCGAGCAGTTCTTGAGCGGTTGCTACAAATTTCAACGCGACCGCTCTAGAGCAGGACCCACTACAACTTGTGGTCCGTCTATGGCCAGTCTAAGGAGTTAAAGTTTTACTACACATACTGATATAAAAAAATATATTTAAGACTTTAATAGTAAAACCTAATAGTTTTTGTTTCGCAGGTTCGAAACTTGTTAAGCCTGCTTTAGTTTGCTGTACTATCTACGAATAATAAAAACTAACGAAACGTAACTCCCATACTTCCGTTTTGAATTTGTTTCCTTTTTGCAAACTAAAATATGGCAATAGCAACGAAACACTAAGGCCGCGTCCCCATCAGACACGGCGCGGTGCCGTCACCGTGTTACGGCACGACGCCGCACCATGTCACGGTGCCGCAAACGGTGCACCGCGCGCCCCTATTCTGGGTGAAACTTCCGAACAATTAAACGAGGCACTAATCTGGAACAGATAAAAATAGGCCAAGTGCGAGTTAGGCTCGCTCACGAAGGGTTCCGTACCATTCTTATAGAGAAATATAACCAAAAAATTATGTTTTTTGAATGGGAGCCCCCATAATTATTAAGTTTATTTTAATGTTACCATCAATTTTTAAAGTATAAATACAATTCAGTATTTTGTGAACATTTCAAGTGCCTATCTGTTATCATTATTGGTATTGACTATAGGTACATAGAGCAAAAAATAGTAAAAATATTTTTTCTCCGTTTCTGATTCTTTTTCAATCTTCGTCTGTAACAACAATAGAATAATCCTTCGCGATCCATATCCAGATTTAAAGCACTTTCGTTCGAGCGCAAATATCGACTGAATAGGGACGCGGGTCGGCGCACCGTACGCGGCACCGTGAGACGGTGCCGCACCGTGTTACAGCACGACGCCGCCACCGTGATACGGTACGGTACCGCACCGTAACACGATGGCGGCGCCGGTACCGTAACACGGTGGTTTGACATAATTCGACCAAACTACGTAAGCGTGTTTACACGCGGCGCCGCTGCGGTAAAGAATCGACTTCGCCGCGGCGCCGCCGTGTGTAAGGGCCAATAGAAACACAAGGATGAGTAATGGAGCGGCACCGCCGCGGCGTGTATGTAAACAGCCTAAGTCCGCCATCTGACTATGTCGTAGGTTACCCTCTCAATCTGGCATCAGTTCAGTCCACCAATCTGAGATTGACACCAGATTGATGGCTAAAAAGTACATAATAAAAAAATTAATAGTCTATCGATCCGTGGTTTAGACGTTCAGCGCGTCAATATTTACCAGATTGATGGATCATATTGATGCGAAACTGAACGTGTAACCTACGACTAAGAATCAACTTCTTTAATAGTACAATATGCAATGTGTTACATGTTGCAGCTCATCGGAATCTCTGGGAGTATACGTCAGATTGTCTACAGGAGAATGTCTCAACGACTTGGTCACGCAGGAGGAACGTGATCATAAAAGTGAGTCATAAACTATTATTATTTACAAGCTTTTGCCCGCGGCTTCACTCGCTTGGAATTCGAAAATCGCGTAAAATACGAATATTCTTGCAAAACTCCTTTGGAAACATGATGTTTTTCCAAGACCAGATGGACCAGATGGATTTAAGAGCTCATGATAGAGGCCCTGGGCCTCTATCATGAGCTCTTAAATCCATTCACTTTACGTCCTTATACAGTAAGTATAAGCACGTAAAGTGAATGGATTTAAGAGGATACCACAGCGGCTAGAGAAATGAAAAAAAAGTACGTGTAATATCTATAGCTGTCTCCCTTACCTCAAGCCTATACCGCAGAACGCGATAGAGACAACTGCAGAAAATCCAGAAAATCAACGATTCGTTGTCCCCTGATTCCTTCTCCAAAACTTAACCGATTTAAGTACTTTTTTCATTAAAGATTAAAAAAAGGCTTGAGCTGTGTTCCTATGTTTTGCTTTTTTTTGTATAATCTAGCCAAATCTGTTTTCTGGACGTTTGAACACAGTGGAAAATCTGGCCATTTTTTTGGGTTTTTGAACGTTCATATCTTATTTAATAATTAAATTATGAAAAAAAAGAAAACATAGGGACATTGTATTAGTGGCCGTAGATATTCAGGAAAAAAATTATAACAATACTAGCATTATCCAGGGAGGAAACAGGGGACAACGTTTGTATGGAAAAAATGGCGGTGTGGAATCCTCTTAAGAGCTCATGATAGAGGCCCAAATGTGGCCTTAGATGTTACTCTCCATCCTTTCAACTAAGTCTATGCCAAAAATCAAGTCGATTGGTTGCTTCGTTAGGCTGCGAAGAAAGGACTATTTTAAGAATAAAGTGACAGATTTTCTTGTCAATCTGTGTCTAACTCTATGGTGACCGCTGACCATGCTGAAAGGTGTTTTATGTTTTTCGCATAATATCATATTATTTTGTCTTAATATCACTTCGCGTAACTTCTTTTCTCATATTAATACTTTGGCATAATCATTTCTTGGCGTACTATAATATTATCATAAGGCATATATTTTGGCCTAATGTCAAATCAATGTTATGTCCGGGCCGCATCTGCGTAGTGCTTCGTGCTTAAAACGATACCATTAGACGATCTGCGTGCATCGTCCAATAGTATCGTCTCATAGCACGAAGCTTCGTACGATAGACGCATGTGCGGCTGCGGCGTTAGACGAACACTGTCTAACATTGATTTGACATTAGGTACCCCAACCAAATTACGTAGGTCCCACCAACTGCCTATGAATCAATTCCTGAGTTAATATAATTAATTTTTTATCACTAATTCAGGTCCCCCAAGAATTCGCGTAAAGGCTGAGCTAGATGACAGAAACTTCGACATCACCGCCTGCCCCGAGTATGAAGATCCCGTAGAGGCTGTCACGGTAAACTGTCCATGTCCAAGATTTTACAAACACATATCGCTATCCCTTTCACTCGTGGACAAATACAGCAATAGCAATATTTTGTTAAGTAATAAATAATAATATAATACAGGGTGTCAAAAGACCGCTTCCGATAACTTCGTGGGGTTATTATAGGGCATGAAATATATCCATTGGTGCAAGAAATTTTCATGTAATCGCCAGTTTTTAAAATAGTCAAAATTTTCAACACGCAATGTATAATGCGTGCAGTTAATGAGCGATAATATCGCCCGCCGCCAATGAATGAAACCCCGGGCCGAGACGGCCCCCCCGCGCCGCCCGCGCCGAAAACCGCGCGCGCGGCTATGCGCTAGTCATGAGTTAAGACAAAACAGCTGATCGTGGTGTGCCCTATACCCTAGCCCGTAGGTAGTGAATAAACCACCAATATTGTAATGATTATTAAATTACAATAGTTTTCACGATTTAACAAAATGTTACAATTTATTAATTACCGTTTCTCAGGTTTTTACTCAAAAATACTCAGTTTTTACTTCCGGCCAAAAAGGAAAAGAAATCATAATTCACATCCGATCATCATCCGATTTACACATCTGTAAAAATACATACACAGTTACCTACTGCACCTATCAATACCTATCAATGGAAAACATACGTGATAACATGTTCACTGACCTGTGATCAGCTGTCTGCTTTTATGAAATGCAGTTCGAACTGTGCTCCATGATCCATCTAACTCGATGTAGATTGCACATAGACATAATATATATACTGTCGTAAAGACCCCCTGACAACTCGAAAATGCGTGACCATTTTTGATCTGTCAATGTGTGCGTGTGCTAGTGATGTATATTTTACTATCGATAGTATAGTATTTTGCTATCGATAGTTTAGTCCGTTCGAGTTATTTTACCTGAGTTTCTATAAGAAATAAATAATATGCAACTTTGATAGATTTGTATTTCAAATTAGGTATCATAAATTTTAATTGGCAAAAAAAGGTGACGATTGAAAAGTAGATACACATTTTCTTTTGGAATGATTTTTCAATCGTCGGATATGTTATGACATGAGGTTCTTATAGGGGTAAATAATTTACACTTAACACATTATAAAGTTACTTATTTATTACTCAGGTAAAATCTTTCTGGTAAATCAGTCCTTACATTGAAAGTAAACAACACACATAGTATATTATATTTTATTCTTAAATTAAATACATATTATAAAATATCATAATATTTTATTACAATTATTTTGAACCGACTTCCAAACAGGAGGAGTCTAGACGTTCGCCTGTGGATATATTTTTATGTATGTTCAACGATTACTCCGCCGTTTATGAACCGATTTTCAAATTTTTTCTTTTGCTGTACATTGTATTGTTCCGAGTAGGTATCATGTTCACAAAAGTGGTGGTCTGGTGATGGAAACAATGAGAAATCGAAGTGACTCCTTGATATTCAAATGGGAACATATGGTCCCAGAAAACGTTCAAAATCTTTCGATTAATAAATTTAAAAAAGTAGTCAAAGAACGTTTTGTGCCAAAGTCAAAATGATTTCATAATTGATGGCACATCTTGGGAGTAGAATGCTGAATGACTGCTTGCAAGGCTACTTCTACATGACTTACAATTATTATGTATCTATCTATGTTTACATTGTATAATTTTTAGTTACAGCATTGTAAATTTTGTTTTAAAAGATTATTTTTTTTTCTCACTTTTTTTGGTAAAAAGTGGGCGTGCGAGTTTCTTACGCCGGTTCTTCTCGTCGGCTTAGTTACCGAACCGGTAGTAGGCACCATGTATTCTGAAAATATATTTTATTTTAGATTTGTTCAGAAATAAAGCAATTTTGATTTTGATTTTTTAAAACACCAACTGTAAGTATAGAAAACGTTAAGGACAGCTAAAATGAGTAAAATTATTATTTTTAAACGAAAAATTAAAACCAACTTCCAAGGCAATGACAATAGTAATATTATACTTAAATGAACTAAAAAGTATTAAATAATTCTTATTCTGTACTCAGTATAATTCTGTTCTCAATCTTCATTATTTTGCAATCGGTACCAGCTAACCTAATCGCCAGTTCTCTGACAGAATAGGTATAACAGCAACTTATATACTTAGGACTGGTACCGACTTCAAAATTATGAAGATTGAGTACAGAATAAGGATTATTTAATACTTTTTAGTTCATATAAGTATAATCTTAAATGAACTAAAAAGCATTAATTGCTTATAATTGCTTATTTTTAATAATTGCTTCAGTAACAAGTGCAACAGTATGTCAAACTTACTGGCACAAATAAAGTTGGGATAGCTCCTTTAACCAAAATAGTATTTATTCTAATTTTTCTTTAAAAATTTTCATTGAAATGTTTGCTACATATTGTTGAATTTTTCTTGGGATTCCAACCAACACGCCCAATTAATTTCAGCCATTTTCCTCTTATTAGAGGATCTTGAGGGAATCTGTAAAACAAATGATTATGATATATAAATATAAACCTTCCTCTAGTTTTAGAGTCACTCTATATTATAGTAGTTATATTATATTAGCTATATTATAATATACTATTAGTTAAAATAAGATAATATGTCCTTTTAGTCCGGCCGCACATTATCCGAATTTGTGATCATTAAAATTCGGACGCCCCGCCCCGCTCATACATTTTGACACGTCAGAAATTCTTTTAGTATGATGGGTCTACAACAAAATGTACAACAAAATGTACTCTGTTCAGAGTGCGTTCCGCCGGGCGTCCGAATTTTTCTGATCAGAAATTTCATATAATGTGCGGCCGGGCTTAAGGTGATAAATATAAAGGTAAATGATTTTTATTTTAGATTTATGTTATTGTAAAATATCGATAAGCATATCGATAAATTTGATTCAAGCACTAGCGTATATGTAAGAAATTTTGATGAAAAATTTTTCTTCAAAATTTGTGTAATATAGGAACAATAGTACCTTTAGTTACGCAAAATATGAAAGTAAAAGGGAGGATTCACAATATTTTATTTGAAACAGAGAACTAAAGACCAGAATATAGCAAAAATAAACACATCGTAGCAATTAGGACATGAAGATTAATTACGGGTGAAATGTATATTTTTCAGGATTATTCCTATGATTTACACTGCAATCACTCACAGCACAAGTTATTATTGTTATATATAATAGTATTTGTTGAAAATAACATACGATTTAAATAATAAATTGCAAATACCGAAAGGGCATAAAAACGATTGACGACTTTTGACGACCTGTCAAATAAAAGTTGTTACAATTTTCATTAGACTGCCTCTCTCTTTTCATCTTGTTATAATTCCATAAAGGATTTTCTTCTCTCTCGCACTCTTTGTTGGTCTTTAGGTATATATTATGTCTATGAGATTGCAGAGTTATTCAACACTTAACAAAAGTAATTACAGGAGACATTCCAATTCTTTAAACACTTTTTATTGCACTGTTTAAACCGCACTATCGTCTATCGACGACGATGTTCACCTGTTCCTTAAAGCATCGCACATTCATCGGACGTATCTTGTCACGGCCCGTTATTAATTACAAACATAAAAAAAAAAGTTAACAATACACAAAACAAGCAATAATATGACAACATCTAAACGTAAAATTACAAAACTTAAACAAAAACGTCACAGTACCTACACCAGCACGGCGCGTGTTAGACAGCCGACTGAACAAAATTGAAGAAAAAACTTTGTAAAATAATAGGGATGTATCCCTGTGCAATGTGAATATTTTGAGTAGTCGATAATTTTTTTATCGATAAATCGTATTAATTGTTTTACATACGAGTACGTATTGATTACTGTCAAACTAAAAATAAACAAATATTTACTCAATATTAAGAAAAGCGACAATAATTAAAAGTTATTTAATTAATTAGGTATTAAAGTATTTTAGACGCGCATAACGCGTACCACGGTATAACAATCACTTTATCACGATAATGTAGGTATCGAATTTAAAAAATGAGATGAGATCTACTAAATAATAGTTATAATTATTTTTATTATTTAATGGTAATTTAAATATCGACTAAATAGTATTGAATTTATAGGGTACAACACTTAGATTGTCCTTGAAATGGATTAGCGACACGTGCGTCGGCACCTGCAGAGCGGCGCGCTTTGTCGGCGCCGCGATCAAAGCAAGCCGCCTTTTGTCGGTGTCTTTTGACTACTTCCGAAAGTCGATACACGACGAACATTATTTCAAAAATTAAAATAGATTTTTTAATTTAGTAGCCATTTGAGCATTGAGGTAATAGGTTGTTAGAGTTGTTAGGAGATAAGTTTGATTTTTTAACAATTACTTCAAGTATCAAAACGTGGTAGTATTGTGTAAAGTGTTAATAATTGATTATTATTTCAGTTGTAATAAAATACTTTGTGGTGTGAATTGTGATACATTTCGTTAACGAGAAGTTTTTTTGACGTTCTTGGTGGTGACTGGTCTTATTGCTTGGTGTTAAGGACTATTTTCAAAATGCATAAAGAAGTAAGAACACTTGAACTCAACATTTTTCACGTAAGTTAATTGCCAGTTTTATGTATGAGGTTTTTTCGTGTATCATCTGTTATTTCGATTGATAAGTGACGATTGCGGATAAACAGTTCATCCGCATAGGTTTCGTTACTTACGATAAACTTTTTAACGAGTCTAATAATCTTAGAAGTTTGCCATACTGTCGTAAGTTGTTACACATGCACAGACAGTTACTTACATTTTTCTACATGAGCTACCATTAAACTCTTAACACTGCAAGTAGCTTAGATGAGAGGTCAGAGGTCAGAGTTCTAAGTTCCACGTCATGGTGACCTTCATGGGTTTGAAATTGAAAAGACATACATTAGGGTTTCTGTGTGTTCTGTCGTAAGTCGTAACTCGTAGTGTATCGTCATTCGTCGCATACGACCTTTCGACTTAGCGTGCGTAGGGCGGAGCTAACAGCTGATTAACGCGGTCAACGTTCTCGGGTTTGTACCTACTCGGAACACGAGAACGTTGACCGCGCGCTTGCAAATGCTTATTGGGGTAAAAATAATAAAATTTAAAAAAATATTTTAAAATATATATTAATTATAAAAAAATAAAGAATAAAAAATTTAAAAAATTAAAAAAAAATTAAAAAAAAAATACATATTCGTAATCAGAAAATGTAGTATAATCATACCCCAAAGTTATCGGAAGTGGTCTTATTACACCCTGTATAATATCTATGGATGCTTCATACCACGTCAGTCTGGTACCAGACAATGGAAATATATTTAATACTTTAAGAGTTTACATATATTTAAGATTTTTATTATATCATACACATATTTAATACACATCCAAGACCCAGGAACATAGGAAACATTTTGTTCCGTCGGCTGGATTTGAAAACGTAACCCCCGGCTTGGACGCTGACGACACGCTCAACCACTGAGCCACAGAGGTCGTCAAAGTGAAACTGTTACACCCAAAAGAAACTTTTAAGTCTGATTTGATTTTTTTTAATCACCCTAGTGAGAAAAGTTGATTGGTGATTGGTCCCTAGCATATATGTATATGGCATGAACAGTGCTGTATACCTCTGGACTGGGCTGTACATACTTGTGAGAATATCGTACTATGTTCTTGGATATTTAAAATTACCTGTCACAAGCGATATTTGAGGAGCTCTCATTTGCTTGGGATAATACTTAATAAATCATTCACAATTGATACAAAGGCCATTTTTATTATAGTTAGATAAATTATAATTAAAGTTTAACGTTGTTAGAGGCGGCCGAAAAGGAAGATCTTCCGACCGAGCGAGATAGCATACTCGGTCAGGCCGAAGCCCACTGACGTCATTTCAGACGTGGTATATATCTTGCCGTTCTCCGAAACTTCGATAGCGCGATGTAGGATTGTTGGACGAATTGTGGGTACCCGCCACAAAAGTAAAAATCGTTTTAGTACAATTAATCAAATGTCAACAGGGGTACCGTAACAGAGACGAGATGGACATATGCATGCACTACAAGGGAGGTCCGGAGAAGACTTGCTTCAAGGGAACAAGGTGCAAGAAGAGACATGTACTGATGCATCCGGGTAAATATGTTGATGTGAACATAAGCTACCTTACTAATATCTTTATTTTTTTTTAACACTTTATGCAGTTGTTATATAGTACTTATTATACTATTTTATCCTAGTCTGATGTTGTTAGAAAATGGCTTGATAGACAATGACATAATAGTATAGGACGTATTAGTATAAGTAGATAAACTATAATTTGAATGACTGTATAAAATTTGCACGCCACCCAAAGGCAAAATAAGAGAGCTTGATGAAATAACTTTAGCATCATATTGTACCTTATTTCAGCAAATAAACGATTTCTATTTCGTAACATTGTACATATAACTGTTCGGTCAAACATAAGATATAAAAAATTAAAAACTACACTTTTTTTTTGCTAACTGTATTCCAGTTTTACAATATTTTTAACTTGATATTATAGAATTTCAAAGTATGAACCACGGCGGTTGTAGGTATGGTAGTGGGGCTCGCGGCGTTCCTCGTACCGCGCCGCGAATGTTTCCGTGCGTGTGAGTGGGACAGAAGAGCGCCGACAGCTGCGATTGTAGCGATGTTCGGAGCTAACGCGTATAATAACTACATATTATAGAGTTTACGCACAGATATAGATCAAGATAGATACCGCATGCCAATCCATTTGTATGAAAACGAGCGTGCCACTTTTTTCCTACCTAGTGTGACGTACTGATGATAAGAAACGTGTCCATTATCAAGGCTAACGTTTCTTTTCGAATTCCTACAGCTCAATACGGCACAATGAGGCATTTAGGCATTTTTAAAATTCCGATTGACGTCCGATTCCGATAGCAGACTAAAGAACAGACTTTCGAAAGACGAGCATTGCTCGTCGTTTGGGAACGCGATATGGCACGCGAAGTTCTTACACATGCGGTATCTATTTTGATCTATGTCTGTGAGTTTACATAATAATATGTCCTTTCCTGTTCGTCAAAGTATACCTGACCAATTTTCACCTTATTCCGTTTAAGCGTGAAGAGCTAACAGACATACAGACACACTTGATTTATAATATTAGTAATATACCTACTGTAACTGACAACTAAAACTGTTTGTCTCTACAGACGGGTGGACGCTAGACCGCGTCTCCGTGCCGGTCCACGTGCCGACGCCGCTGCTGCCGGCGCCGGGCTGCTGGGTGCGCGTGCTCGTCACACACGTCGCCTTCTACAACACCCTGTACGTCCAGATGCAGGAGGACCAGCCAGGTGCGTGGCAGTGGTGAATGGTGAAGTGTGGTGACTGGTGAACGGGAAAGTGTGGTGACTTGTGAACGGTTAAGTGTGGTGAACAGTGAAGTGTGGGGACGGCTTAAGTTTGATTAACGGTGGTGAACTGTGATTAACGGAAGTGAAGTGTGTTCCGAATTTTGGTGACGCGTAAGTCCTATCTTGGGTGAAATGTGGTCCTAACTTTGGTGAAGCGTGTTTCTGCCTTCTAGTACTTTTGTTTAAGTTTCTACCAATGACATATACTAAACCTGGTACACATGTATCGTTAAAACTTGTGCATTTCAGGCACAGTTTGGTCTAGTATGAAGCTATATACTTCATTAAGACTGCCTTCACATTAGGTCGCGAGCCGCGCGGCTCGTTTTAGTATAGCAGTCGCGCGTCTGCCGCACTACTCGCGACTTAATGTGAAGGCAGCTTTAGTATTACATAATTATTATGTATATTATAGCTTCATACCAGACTCAGAAGTCAGAAATAATACTACTATTTTGACACTATTTGGGTAAGATATTAGGTCTATTCTTTCTGATCTATGCGGTTTCATTTGACATCTGCTAGTGCTTGTGCTAGTTTCATACGGCTTAATTAGCTTATTGCAGAAGAGTATAATTTAATTTTTGCTATTTTGCTTTTTTCACAATATTCACATGTTCTATTTTATTATATTATATTTCATATTATATTTTTCTCTATGGCTTACAGAAATAAAAATGGGACCAGCCGTTAAAATCAATATTTGCATAATTATTTTGTAAAGGAGATTTAATATTTGTTTCTTCCATTTTTGTTATCCTTTCCTTTTATATTGTTACAAAAGTAAGTTTGTTTTTCTGATTAAGAATAATTGTTTCTTTACTTCTGTCTTTTCCATTAAACTAACCCCCTAGTAGACAAGTAGCAAGCGATTATCGTAAACCCTATAAAAATGTATGTGATTTGACATAAGTCATTGCTTCGCTAGCGAATACTAATATCAAATCCCACACATTTTGTGGCTATTAGAAACTATGCTTTAAGACTGTTTTCATATGATATCTAATAATTATTCTGCTTATAAATTGCTTGCCAATACTATAAATACATAAATCTATAAATACCTAGCTACATCTTTCCAATTTGTTTTGAACTCAAATTATTGTTTATAGTAGGGGAGGGGATGGTGCTAATTTTGTAGTCACTCGAGCGTTATGGAGTCCTAGTAGGACTCCATAACAGCTAACTAAGAGCGTTTATTATTTTACTAGCGGTGGGTTCAGAAACTGCAGCCATTTTAAAGTTTTGAAAAAGAAAATATATCCAGAAAATTGCTTATTTAGGTTAATTATAAATATATTTTAGACAACAAGTACTTTGTTTTAATAATAATGTTATAGATTTGGGCTCCAAGTCCTGGTGACATGACTATGTTATACGTAGGTTAGACATCAATTTCTCATCAATCATCAATTTTTCATCAATCTGATCCGTTCGTTACAAGATTGATTGTAACGAAATACGACTTACGGTAGTCACATAAAGGTTCTATAGAAGCTGGAACCCACATAACTCCAAAAACCCCATAATATGTTTCAGAGCTAACCCCGCCGCGTTTCGGTGAGGTGCTGCCGCCGGCGACGCTGGAACAGCTGGTACAGGACATGAACAGCCCCGCATCTCGCACCGCCATGAAGCCGCTCACTGTGAGTATTGCGATAGATCGTTTCGATTTATTTATTTTTTAACGAAATAAGGGGGCAAACGAGCAAACGGGTCACCTGATGGAAAGCAACTTCCGTCGCCCATGGACACTCGCAGCATCAGAAGAGCTGCAAGTGCGTTGCCGGCCTTTTAAGAGGGAATAGGGTAACAGGGGAGGGTAAGGAAGGGAAGGGAATAGGGGAGGGTGGGGCTGTGAGAACGTGGTATTTCTCCGGTCGAGCCGGCCCATTCGTGCCGAAGCATGGCTCTCCCACGTATATATATACATCGCCAATCTTATGTTACATATTAAATTCTAATGTTGTTGTTACCAAACTCATCATCTATTTTTCATCTTCGAAATAACATTGTAGCTATACCAAATGGTGCATCGTGCATCGTGCATGGTGCATCGTCCGAAGAGATGTAACATTCTTTGATAATAATTACCCTCATAACATTTTACTATTTTCATTGTCATTTCTTACATTTATGTAGTTAATTTACATAATTCCATTTCAGTTGGCCCCAGCTCCGGGCGAGCTGGTGGCGGCTCTGTACCCACCCGACGAGCAGTGGTACCGCGCCCGCGTCATATCCCCCTCGCCCGGAGACCAGAACATTGAGGTAACGTGATAGATCATTGAAACCAGCAGGGTGATTAACGATTTCCGTTCGACTCCAACTCGGAAACCATGCCGCATGATGAAGTTTCCGAATCCATTCGGTCATTGGTGTTGTTGACGACCTCTGTGGCTCAGTGGTGAGCGCGTTGGCAGCTCAAGCCGGGGGTCCGCGGGTTCGAATCCCGCCGACGGAACAAAAAGTTTTCAATGTCCCCGGGTCTGGATGTGTATTAAATATGTGTATGATATAATAAAAATTTTAAATATATGTATAGTATAAAAGTATTAAATATATTTCCCTTGTTTGGTACCTATAACACAAGTCCTTTAGGTACTTAGCACGGGGCCAGACTGACGTGGTGTGAAGCGTCCATAGATATTATTATATATATTTTTTTATTGGTCAATACCAAGCGGCGAGCGTTGTGAGGTAAAGTTTCCGAATCGAATTCGAATGGCGTGTTAAGAATCAGGGCCCTGAAACCTTGCAAGTTCTAGTGGTATAGAGCGTGGCTCTTGGCGTTGGAAATAATATGCCATTCCCAAGGTTTGGTTAGGACAATTCAGGACATATTATTTTCTCTTTTTTTTGTGTGACACGAAAGATAATTGAAAAGTCTGTCCAGCGCCTGATCTCTCGTCGGTCCTGTCATCCGTCATATTGGGCTTTAAATGTATAGCTCTGAGGTGGACGCCGCCGCTCGGTGCGTGTCTAAAAAACTAGATCGAATTTCCTTTTGGATGCTACGATGCGACAAAGACACTAAAGCGGGGAATTCACTACCGAGCTGCCCGCGGGCCGCCCGGTCTGGCACAAGTCTGCCGCTTGCCCCTATTGAACACACACAGAACAGGCAAGTCAGTCGAATAGATAGAGGGCTACAGCTCGGTCGTGGACTCATGGACTCAATCTTCTTTGTAACAAATGATAGATTAGCATCGTCATTGATTTCTTTGGATTTTTCAATAAGTTCGCTGTATTAGCGGCATTACGTAGATCGGTGTTCATGTAATCCTTGCTTTTAACTTTCTACAAACAAGGATACGACCGGTAAATGGAAATAAACGAATGTCAAAATTGTTTTTGTTCCTTCATTCCGAAGTTTAGTGTTTGTATTGTTTATAATAATATGTTTTAAAATAATATTTTAAGTGCACTCCAGTCTCTCTCCATGGCGCGAATGACGACGGGCCGCCCGTCGCGACCATGCATGTACAGACTTGTCCGTGCCCGCGCGGGAAAAATGCGATCTCGCGGGCAGGCTGCGGGCACGGGCCAATGGGCATGTCTGTGCCCGTACCTAGGAATTGACGAGCAGACATGCGACAGACCTGCCCGTGACGGGCGGCCCGTAGCGGGCGGCCCGGTAGTCAATTCCCCGCTTAACTCACACACATACAGACAAGTCTTTTTTTATGAAATAGCTGTTGCCCGCAACTTCGTCTGCGTGTATGTATGTTATTAAAATCGAGATTTAGAAAATCAGGAAACTTGAACCTCAGATACTTATCGTTTTGAAAAATCCTTTCTTCGAAGACCGCTTGGCGTGGACAGGGGATGGGGGCAACCGGACAGGGGAAAGGAACATGTGACGGAGATAGAGGATAGACTTCAGAAGACGGGATTTAATGTAGGCATCTATCCCTCTTTAACCTACCTCTTATTCTCAGATTCATAATCTACAATTAAACCAGAACAAAATAACGCTCGAAGTTGTTTACTTACTTACCCACAATGTAATTTCTATATGGGCATTGGCCCACTGGCCACCACACATTCCCACCACTGTATCTCCTTTGGTTGTCGTTGTAAATTTCGAAGAGTTTCTTCAATTCCATTACTTATCAAGTCACCTTTTTAGGGTTCCGTACCCTAAAGGTAAAAACGGGACCCTATTACTAAGACTTCGTTGTCTGTCCGTCTGTCTGTCTTCAGGCTGTATCTCAAGAACCGTTATAGCTAGAGTTCTGAATTGCCTGCCTGTTGTCATTATTGATATCGAGCAAAATTAAAGGCCAAAAAAATTATGATTGTTGTATGGGAAATATTAGTTTTATTTTGTTTTTTTTTTATGAAATAAGGGGACAAACGAGCAAACGGGTCACATGATGGAAAGCAACTTCCGTCGCCCATGGACACTCGCAGCATCGGAGAGCTGCAAGTGCGTTGCCGGCCTTTTAAGAGGGAATAGGGTTATAGGGAAGGGTAAGGACGGGAAGGGAATAGGGGAGGGTAGGGAAGGGAAAGGAATAGGGGAGGGTAGAGGAGGGAATAGGGAAGGGGATTGGGCCTCCGGTAAACTCACTCACTCGACGAAACACAGCGCAAGCGCTATTTCACGCCGGTTTTCTGTGAGAACGTGGTATTTCTCTGGTCGAGCAGGCCCATTCGTGCCGAAGCATGGCTCTCCCACGTATAAAAGTCGAACGTATAACACTTCTCTTAATACGTATACGTTCCAGGTGCTATACATAGACTACGGCAACCGCGTGTGGGTGCGGTGGGAGTGCGTGCGCGCGCTCGCGCCGCGGTGGTGCTCGCTGGCGGCGCAGGCGGTGTGCTGCACGCTGGCCGGCGTCACCGTCGAGCCCCCCTCGCCCGACGCCACCGCCGCCGCGCGCGACGCCCTCGACCACCTGGCTAAGGAGAAGCGGCTGGACGCGCGCGTCGTGTGAGTACTGTATACATAGACTACGGCAAAACTGTAGAAGGGTATTCAACTCATTTGTTTCATCCAAGAAATTGATTCGGTAGCAGCGCTGTTTGGTCGGATTGTGACTTGTGCGAATTGCTCGTGAATCGTAATCTCTCAGTCGGGCTTGATATTATAACCCAACCAAATGACGTAACTTTGCCTTTTTGGGTGGTATAATGTGTACCTAAAAGGTACAATAGCTACCGTAACGTGTCATAATCTGATCGCGATCTACTCTCCTCACCCCACCAAAGAGACTAAGAAAAACTTCCCCTTCATCTGCAAAATGTCTGAAAAGTGTCAATTTCTGCTTCAGGGCGCGGGATTTCGACGAGCTGACAGTGGAGTTATACGACGAATCGGGCTTTAGCATCGCCGAGCAGTTGCTCACCAATCCACACGTCAAACCCAAACCGTACTCCATCCTGCCAGAGAACTACGAGACGCAGAAGATTATTGTGCCTTAACATACTGTAAATAGGGGCTATTTTTGTTCAGAGCATAATGCGACTCACTGCCGCACTCAGAAACGAATAATAATTACTCAACTGTAAATAAAGAGTTTGACAGATGTTAAGCATTCATGTACTAACCATAAAGTTAATATACCTAGCGGAATAGAGCAACAATCTCGAGCTGTCAAACGAAACCGAAATTGATTTACGTGTGTGTGTAAAAATTTGTTTACGTATACACTTACACAAGCGTCTTCCTAAGAGATTAAATTGTCAACGTGCCGATAAGTGCTAACTGGACGTCAAACAGATGAAAATAATTGATTCTGCTGTCATGTATCACACGTCTCTTTTTACCACGCAGTGTCACTGATAGTGACCTAACGCGCACGCGCACCTAACGCCATCTAGAATCGAGTAGGGGATTCATGGTGTCTGTGTTCACTCGATAAGTTTCGCTGGTTTGACGCTAGATGGCACTATATGTCGTAGGTCCGTAACAATATTATGGGGCTTATGTCAAACTCTTCATTTAATAACAGTTCAATCTCTGAGCGCGGCAGTCAGTGTGCTACTGCTAATTGGAACGTGAATTACTACTACTTAAGTTGGCCGCTGTCAACTGTCACGCTCTCACTCACAGAACCGAGTGAGTGTGAGAACGATAAACGCGTGACAGTTAGGATGGGTAGTAGTTTGTTTGAAAGTGCTCTATTGTGCGAAGCGTTGCTGTAGTTGAAACCTTTAACTTGAAGTATTACCTATGCCGCATTATGCGCTCTAGTGCTACAAATGGAAAATAGGGACTTGCGGTCGCATTGACTTGTTAATATTTCTCTTTCATTCGCAAAATATTCCACAGTTAGATTAGATAGCGGTTTCATACGTCATATCCTAATTCGAACTGGATTGAGTGCGTAAACTTTAATAAAATAATACTACAATTTTCATAGTAAACACTAAAACCGATTTCAGTCATACTGAATCTTCATTTCGTAGAATACGGCTGTTGTGTACGTGTAAAAAAAGTCTTAAAAGTATTACCCGTAAATTTAATTATCTGAATTCGGTCAAAGGTTTCTAGATACTTTATTCAAGGGTTCGAACTTAGTACAATTAAACCACTCCTACTTACTGCCTAGAAATTTACCTCCTTTTATTAGCGCCCAAAAATATACATTTTTCCTACGAATAATGAAAACTAATGAAGAGTAACTGTGTCAAAAAATTTGTCCACGAGTCCGAATACATGCATACTTTATGCATGTATTCGATACACAATTTTGTAAAATTATATATAGAAGTGACAATTAATGTTAACGGCTTTATTTCGTAAATTTGAGTGTGTATCGTTGCTATTGCCATATTTTAGTGTGCGAAAAGGAACCAAATTCAAAACGGTTGAAGTATGAGAGTTACGTTTCCTTAGTTTTTATTATCCGTAGTCTTTTTCATTGCATAGTATACACGATAACATTAACAAATGAAAGAGAGTATGAGTAGTAGATGAATTGATTCATAGGCAGTTGACGGACCTATATCCTGTCAAGAAAGTCATGACAGGCGGAATTTTTTTCTTAAACGTAATCACGCTTAAAAGGTGTATTTTTTTCTTTGTATTTTCACAGAGAACGCTTATTACATTTTAAATATTGTACATTTTGTACATTGTACACCTTGCACATTTTTATCACGAATTAATAAAGTTCATTTCATTTAAAAATTTTCCCGCCTGTCATGTCTTTCTTGACAGACTATACGTCATTTGGTTGGGATTTGTCAATTCAACATTAGCTGTGATCTGTCGGCTGGGTTTGACATAACGCGACCAAATTACGTAGGTCAGCCACCTGCCTATGAATCGAAATCTGTGATAGTGCGAATTGCTACGCGCTCCACGGCCAGACTATAGAACTGCAGCGTTCAATGCTTGAAACTATAGCTTGCATTTCAATATGACGAATGAGGAATTTCGCTCTAAGATGAATTTTTATTAATATTTTAAAATTTCTTTGTTATGCTCAATCAAAGAGATGCAGTAGAGCTGTGTTTTTCTTCAGGGGCCTTACTCCCGAAACTGATATCGATTCCGATTTTCGATTTCAACGGTTTTTGACACTTTTAGACATCTAAAATAGCGCACGATCGTGCTGCGGATCGGTTTGAAACTAATCAACCTCAATGGATTTTGCTATTCCTGACAGCTATGCTAGCGCACAATCGGGCTGTGGCTCATTTTCGAACTAATCAGCATCGAAACATTCCCCAAATCGAAATCTTAGGTGCTCGCGACAAACAAAATTGTCTGAGAATCGACTTTCAGATCGTGTACAACGTCAAATTTCACGGTAGCAACAGAGGCATCGACATAGATTGAGATCGATTGTTGCCGAGTTAGGTATTGTAAACGTTTTTAGGGTCACTGTGGTATCGATTGCTATGGTGTCGTTTCATTTTTTGCTGATAACAAAATTTTATTTTATTTTAACAAAATAATATAGCTCGCCTACAAGCTTTTTTAATGTGATTGATGGCACCTCCAATGGAGTTAAGCTCTACAGCTATACGGTCCCATTTAAGTTTGGTATCGTGCTTAGCTTGGCTCGCCCGCATGTACCCTTTTGTGATTCCTGGATTTTCTTCCAGGAATCTCAACAACATTTATATTTTATACTTAGGTTTTTTTTATGAAAGAAGGGGACAAACGAGCAAACGGGTCACCTGATGGAAAGCAACTTCCGTCGCCCATGGACACTCGCAGCATCAGAAGAGCTGCAGGTACGTTGCCGGCCTTTTAAGAGGGAATAGGGTAATAGGGGAGGGTAGGGATGGGAAGGAAAGGGAAGGGAATAGGGGAGGATAAGGAACTGAATTGGGCCTTCGGTAAACTTCCTCGGCGAAACACAGCGCAAGCGCTGTTTCACGCCGGTTTTCTGTGAGAACGTGGTATTTCTCCGATCTCTTTCGGTCTCACCTTACTTATTTATACGGCTCTCCCACGTATAAATAAGTAAGGTGCGTCGAACGGACCATTATTTTCCAAACAAAAGTAACTTTTAATGTCGGCATGCAGGGATACAAATTTTATACTAGAATATGTATACTTATGACAATGTTAAGTGTAACTACAAAAGAGAATTTACATATTTGTTTAATGTCAAGATGTTCCTTAACGAGAATAACCATTTTAAACCCACTAAAGTAGAAAATGGGCACATCTATCTAAAGTTCTAAAGAAATGTATTTTTATGGTATGACGAAAAAATACAATCATTACATAATCTTTGTTAATATGTAACATCTTCTATACCTACACATATAAATAAAATTGGAGTGTCTGTTTGTAATATTGAAACAACCGTTATTTACTACATGCATATGAATGTATGTAGGTACATACACCAAAACAAATTTTTTTACAATTTTTGTCTGTAATATCTGTCTGTCTGTCTGTTCCGGCTAATCTCTGAAACGGCTGGAGCTATTTTGCCGGGACTTTTTTTGGTAGATAGCTGATGTAGTAAGGTAAGGTGTAACTTAGGCTACTTTTTAACCGACTTCCAAAAAGGAGGAGGTTATATTTTACTTTTTTCATATTTGTTAGCGGACTATCCATCTTTGTTATTATACTATGTTGACGCGGACGAAGTCGCGGGCAACAGCTAGTATTTCATATTTTTCGTAACCTTCTAATAATTTTAAATAACAATACAACGTTGCCATAACGACGTTGACAAGACGCCATGGCAACATCTCGATTTTGATACGATTTTGTTCCGGAATTCCTACGCGTTACAATGACATCAAAAACAAAATCGAAATCAGACTCGTATCAAGTTGATATCAGTTTCGGGAGTAAGGCACCTGATTTTTCATATCAATTTAGCTGAAATTAAGTACTTGATTTTTAGCGTCTAATATAAAGGCACAAACTTAATAAGAAGAGAAAAGAAAAGATTTTGGCACACGAAGGTGGCAAACCTTCCGGCTTCGTGTACAAAAAATTCTATTGTGCTGCATGGCGCGTTGTGAGGATTAACTTTGCTGTGATAGAAATATATCTCTCAAATATCTCAACTGTTGCTGAATTTTAAAATAATGATAGTTAAGATTGTTAAAAACACAATCGTTATTTTAAACAAGCAACACTGAAACAAGATATATATAGGTGATATGAGAAATTTAAAGTTTTTACTTTATTTACTTAGGTACTTATAGTAAAACATTTTATATTAAAATTATAGTGTATTTATGTACTTTAAAGTAAAAATCCTATGAAAGTACTAGTGCAGTAAGTTTACACATTGGTATCTTGATTTTAATATTGTGTATGTTCTTTTTTTAAGTTTAAAAAATACAACTGAGTGTATTGACCCTCATTGAGTGTATAGTATAGTCTGTCAATAAAGTGAAGAAATTAAAAAGTGGCAACACCGTAATTCGTAGTGTCATCTCTTTCAAATCAATCTAAGAAAAAAGGGATGACACTACGAAGACGCCACTTTTTAATTTCTTCACTTTCTTGACGGACTATAAGTTGGTTATTTTTCTTTTTTATAATATAAATAAGCCATTGTTAAAGCTACTTCTGTCAAAAACGTTTTTTGTTAAAACTGTTATTAAATAAAATTATTTTTTTAATAAAGCATTCTTAAAAACAGGTTTTCTATTTTCGTCAAAAATAAATTGCATCAATAAACTCAAATTAACTATTGATAATAACAGGTAAATGCTCATAATATTTTTTATGAGTGATTTGCTAAATATTATGTTATAGGCTCAACTCACGGTTTCTGGGGCAGAGAGGAATTGTCGCCATGCGGCATGTTTTTGGACTACAGCAGTGGTCCCCAACCCTATTTTTCACACGGGCCACAAACGTGTTTTGATCTTGGGCTTGCGGGCCGCAACGAACATTTTTTAGAGTTAAAAAATAACGTTCTTCAAAATTAACGATTTTAAAAGTGGAAAAAAATTCACGGCTTTAACGACGACCTTACATTATTTTGCTGGTGGGCGTTAATTTCAAAATGGTTTAACACCACGCGGGCCACAGACAAAGTTCCGGTGGGCCCCATGCGTGTTGCGACCCGCGGGCCGCGGGTTGGGGATAGCTGGACTACAGCATAGTGAATATGCTTTCGTACTCTGCTATAAAACGCGCGCATTCCCTGTTCCACGCTTCCATATTTTTATATTAGAAATGTGTACTTAAATTAAAGAACAACAAAATAGAAATGAATAATATTATGCTTTGGCGAAAAACTCTCTCTCTCTGCACTCTCACACTCTGACTCTGCACAGTGTGACTTAAGTAGTGACTCGCACCATAATTTTATTATATTTTTTACTTCTATATTAACGGCTACTCTCGGAAACATTTAACGATGATTAAACTTCAATGCTTAAATGAAGAGTTACACAGACAATGCATAGTGTAATCTTCATTAAATTGAAATTAACTAGGACGGCGACTAACCCAAAAAATCAAACATCGTCCTTTTCTCTTCACACTCACGCCAGTCTTTCATATGCCAGGTGAAAAAGGACGACGCGGATTCATCGCCAAATTAGTTTTTTCTCAATAAATCGAAAAATATACAACATTTTAAAAATCCGCTAGGTCGATTTGTCAATGATAGAATTTTATACAATGTGTTAAAATATTAACTTAGTTCAATGCACGGTTATGGCAATTAATAAAAAATTCGTGAAAATTAGATGTATCTTTGTGATTTTTTTCTATCGAGAAAATTTTATGATATCGTGCTTTTGCTCAGATCGAATTCTTGGAAATATAATGTAGTATCTAATTTTAGAAAATGAAACAATTCGGGGCTTATTTTCAAGTAGGTTTAAAAATGAATTATAAAATGGAAAACTTTGGGTTAGTCGCCCCTTTAAGTAATTGATATTCCGTATTCGTCTCTGAGAGTGGTAGTGCGAATTTATAAAATTTCTGAACATGACTGTTTTATTAGTTCACTTTTAAGCTTTAAAGACAGAACAGGTAAACAAAACGCAAGTTTAAAGAGTATACATTTTTTTACAACTAATCAAACCTACTCTACTGCCAAAATTAAGGCACAATATTTATACATTTCATCAGGCAAAATAGGCATAACAAATAACAATAGAATTGACACTTTAAGATGACAAAGAATATGCACTATCCCCGCGTTCCATTTGATGTTAAGATCAAGACGCTCAAAATAGGAGGCATTTTCAGCGTTTTGATCGTTTTTAACATCAAATGGGATCAAGTTCATGTTTACAGCAATCGTAATTATTATGGTTTGTATTAAGTATAACAAAAATACTTAAGTTTTTTTTTGTTATAATACAAAGCTGCCAATCAGATTACTGAGAATATGCTACAGACAAAAATACACATAATTATTTTCTATCTGAATTCTGAAGTCTAGGTGTTAATAAAAATATTGTTAGATTTCATACATGAGATTCCTTAAGATTTTTAACCGCAATTTTATATTGTTAGACAATTAGACAAACACGAATATTTTTCTATTAATAATAAAATATTGTGTTAATAAATAATATTCTCTTAATTATTAAATAAAATAAATACTTACTGATATATTTTTGTCTATTGTGCAAGTTCATAAATAAAATTAATATGTACTTAAAAACTCTTCGGTCAGTAGATATAAGTAATAAGTGTTATTGCAGAAAGTATGTTTAGGTCAAAAAAATTATATGACACAAAAAGCTTCTTTAAATCTATAAATAAGTAATAATTTATAAAAAAAATCACAAAACTTCATTGCACTTAACTAAGGAAATAAATAGTTTTAATATCTATTTACTATCTAGATATAAAAAGTACTATTCTACAGTAATAACATTATTAAGACCAATTTTCCTCAAAGATTACATTTTACCATTGAACACTTAGGTGACGGTTTAATGGATGACAATGTAATGAATATAATTTTCCTTCTAGATAAATGTCCCATAATGATATGAATTTGAATAATTAGGATTGGATAATGGATATCATAAAATTGATTTATAAAAATGGAACAAGCTTTTACATTTGCTATGACATATTATATGTTATGGTAAGGCTACATACATGCATGGTTATATGGCATGATTTAACGTGACAATACTATAAAACGTACAGAGATAAATTTAATTTTCAGAAATAAATAACTTTGGTATTTCAGATTCCAGGCGGATTACTTTCACAACAGACACGAGACGCCAATTATCGTAAGAGTTTGTCTTTTTTGGAGTATACGACTCCGGAGCCACAAATGTACTGAAATAGGATATGAGTTCATGCGAGTTGTCACCATCAATATCTGCAATCATCAAAGATTTCTCTTGATACTCCAAATCTGGTTGGCATAAAGGTAATGTCGATCCTTCCTCAACTATCCCTCTATTACATATTTGAACAACATCTGTTTGGCTTACATTAACATGAACATATGCTTGAAGTTTATCAAATGACACTAACACAATTCTTTCGGAGATATCATGAGCAGTAAAATTCTGATACTTTATAAAGGACGATATGGAGGCTACGTTCATCGTAGGTCGGTAGAAAGTATCATATGAATTCTTCGGGCTCTGATTTTGAACATTGTATCTCACCTCATCAATTTTAAGTGCACCCTTTGCCAGGTGTGCACTGTTCCACTGTCATAGTTTCAGCACAAAACCCCGTATGGTGTTTGCAAATGCGAAAGAGCTGGGTCGCATGGCAAATATGTGATTGGCAGAATACTCCCAGGCTGCATTTGTGGTACCATTTTTCTCCAGCATCAACTTTAGGCTCACTCTACAGGAATTGGGACACTCACCTGAATTTTCCACAACTAGCTTTCCGGGCCCATTTGTGAATATTTCCCTTGTATTTCCAATGTTTTTCTTCAAATTTACATTCACTCTTTTAGTGATTTTCGGTGTGGATACAGTTTGGTTTGTGGGTTGGTCCAATTTAAATAATTTCTTGTACAATAGGCTATAGGGTATTCTGTGAAATTCCTCCAATGTTCCATTTTTGCACATGTATGTTATGGGATCAGAGTCACTAAGCAGTTTAACCATTCCACAGTTTTCTAGGAGAATAGGTTCTCCGATGATGCTGCCCGTAGCTCCTGAGATTGCGAGCAAGGAATTGTGGTTTGTACTAGGATGGATAGACGCCACTGTGAGGAGATCATTCACTTGATCCTTATCTGTATCCTTGATGACAATGGGGAAGTCTATTGATACAATATTACTATAAATTTTCCCCTGCTTGTGTATGTACCAGTAGTAAGTACCCGATAGGGGGTTGAGGGCAGCGAACAAGCCCTCAGTGCCAGACACAATACAGTCCTTCTGCTTGTCCCTGTTCACATCTATCAGATTACAATTGATTTCTGTGGGTATTCTTGACTCCCTGGTGTACCATCCGACTTTCCCTGTGCTACCCACAATTAAAATAACACCGTTAACATTATCATTACTGTTTGACTTCTCCTCCTTCATGTGGTTGCCTCGATATATAAAAATGAGATTTTTTGTGTGAGGGAGAGCCCCGTCCACGACCTGCACGGCGCCCGACAGTTCGATCTCATCGTAAGGGTTTTCCCAGCTCACGGTTTTCTCCTGCCACTCGTTACTGGAGCAGCTGCCCACGTTCGAGCAGGGTATGCACCACAAGAAAATTATGACCGTGAAAAAACAAACCAAGATAGACGCAATAAATGCGCAGCGGCGGGGAAATGACATTTTCGTAGACATGTCCGACTGCAGGAAACTCACGTTATCCATGGTGCTCTCCACGGTATTCGCGTTCGTGTTGTACTCGTCCATGTCGCTCATGCTGTAATTCTTCGACGACTGTAGACCACTGTTGAAATCTAAATTGTTGCAGCTATCGGAGCCCATAGTTTTTGCATTGTTTAGTTTCTGATCGTCCTCAGATTCGGAGTCGGAGAGGCCTTGTTTTAATGGTGCGTAGTTACCACCATTTCCGTTTGCTGTCATGGCTTGATGAATTTATGTTTTACATTTCGCAATGTATTTTACGACAATAACAGAAAATTAAAAATCAATACAATTTGACATCGGCTGCGGCAACGAAATTAGAAAATGACAGAAGAGATTTATTTTTTTTGTTAATTCGTCCCGATCGGGACAGGCAAAGGGAGCATTGCCCATACAGCCATGACAGAAGAGAAATAAATTAAGGTTTGAACTTTGGTCTTTGACGTCTGTCAGATTTTTTTTCTTATTATGGCGCTCGGCTTTTTAACCATGGCCAGTGTCAACTTGTCAAGTAAAATATTATGGCAGGGAAAGAAGTCGTAATAAATAGGTTACAAAATAGTAGTTTTTCCAGATCATCGTCAAGTCGAAAGTCTAGTAAAAGTCTTAAGGGCCCCGAGACGGTCAAACGGTTTGACTCAAACCCGTAAATTTTGGTTTGACTCAAACTATTTTGATCGTTTACAAATTATAATTTGAACGGTTTGGCAAACATATTTTATAATACTTATGTGTTTGAAGCTCGTTCGTTCGATGATATTTCATATTTTTATTTACCTAACGTAGGTAGCCTTTTAATAAAATTATTTCTTTGGATGTCTATGACACGAGGGGGTAGCCAGTATATTTCAATCTGTAAAGGGGTCGTGAAATCAAAAAGATTGAAAAACACTGATCTATTCTGTGCTTGGGGCCCCTAAAAGGGCCCATGCATGGCAGGCCGCCAGCTTATGCAGGATAGTGAATGGTGTCGCAAGCCTGCAGGCTGCATGGCGGGCGGCCTGCGGGCTGCGACACCATACACAATCCTACATAAGCCGGCGCCCGGCGGACGGCACGACGGACTGCAATGCAGGATAGTGAATGGGCCACTTTACAGGGAAACAAAAAAAAAACGTTTTTACGCAGTCGCCATGGCACCAACTGGGTTGCATCAACCATAGCACCAACTAACTTATAACTATTACGACAGTATATTATAAGTTTATGACTATAACCATAAAAAAATGTCAAATGAACTGTCAAATCCCTAGTAAAAGTCCATAATGGACGCCATATTTGACGATAACCTTAACTATAACTACGCCTCTGATGCAGCCCGTGCAACCCACCCTAGGTAATTAATTAACTTCTCTGATAATACTTAATTTAAATAACCAATTACCATAGACTTAATATATACATCTAACTTCTAAGGTTGGGTTGCACCAGAGGCGTGGTTAAAGTTAAAGTTATGGTTATAGTTAAATATGGCGTCCTTTAGCTTTAACTTTAACCGGAGAAAGTCCTAAAAGCGCCATCTAGTGCTCAAAAGTGTATTGCAGTTAATTATAAGGAAACAAATAATATTTATATAACTGCAATGTAGACTGTCATACATAACACTACAGTACCTACTTTTACCGAATTTAAAGTAACACTGTTATAGTTAAAGTTAGTTGGTGCAACCTATCGTATTTCGCCAGACAGCCAGACAGGATACTTTCGCAATAATAATATTAAAAGTAGTTTGAATAAAACAACAAGATTTAGATTCCATGTATATTTTTTATATAAATTAATTTAAATTTCTCATACTAAATTAGCTCATATTAAAAGATAATTCCTCTATTATGTCTCGCATATTGAATCTTCAGCATTTACATAAATGCATCTATGAGGTTTTGTTTTCCACTGGTTTACTTTACACGACGTCTACAATTAACCTAACTGAGATTATATTAGGTACATAATTTACTTTATATTAGTATGTTTTATGAACATCACTAGCCAAACCATTAGACGCTACTACCATTAAATGGTACGACTCAAAGAGCCAAGATTTGACTATTCTAATTAATATTACAAAATAAATAGTACAACAAGAAAACAATTATATACACACTCAGCCTCTACAATTATTGGATAACTTTAAATACTTAAAGCGACATGCATACTCTGTGAGTTTTAATGAAAGTTTGATGTAATCATGTGTTAAAATCATCTGCAGTTTACCAGTAGCAGGGTTCTGCTACTGGTTTATTATTATTACTCAAACATTAATACAGTTTCGATCCAGTCTAAATCCTTTTGAACAACAAAATAAGATATTTTTCACATGCCATCCAAGAGTGATTCATAGGTAGATGATTTGATTTATGTATGATTTGATATATGGTATGTCATTTGATTTAGCTATGTCAATCTAATATTATTTGGGTTGGGTTCGACTTAAATCGACCAAGTTATGTATGTCTGCCATCTACCTATGAATCAATTTGCCCGATAGTACCTATGTCAAACAAACAATAAAAAACATGCTTTAGAGGTAACTTTGACATTTTATGAGAATACTATCTTGTATTTACTGAGACTGCATCGAAACTATAAGATTATTTAGCAGAATCGACCTACAAACTCCTATTTTTAAACACACATCTAGTTCAGTAAGATACATATTTGCAATGGCACATTCTAATTATTATTTTTTAAATCTCAACATTTTTACTATTCTGTTTAACAAAAATATACATATTTATAATAATATTGTTTGAATCACAAATGTACATTAATGTGGTCATATACATTATATTAAGCTTAAATTTGTTAATTCAAGAAACAATACTTGAATTTTTCTTCTTTCAAAATATAATATGAACACTTCACTACAGTTACCCAGTTATTAACAAAAAGATGTATACTGATGCTATAGTAACATCAGTATAAAAAATGTGGATCTTTTTATAAGTAAGGGAGATCTCGGGCATGCCAGTGCCCCAGCCAAGTCTAGAGCGAAGGCACAGCCGTACCATACTTTTCTCAAAGCCATAGAATATAAAATAATCTAGATTTTATTTTAGAATCTGAAAATTAAATTAAAATGTTGTATTTTCTAGTGTGCTTTTTAAAGTTGATAGAGGCTGCATTACACAAAATTTGGTTAGACCAATTTATAAAGAATGTGGATATGTCAAAGAATTTCAGTAAGTATACATAATATTATATTCAGTAATCTCTAAATTTGGCCATGCAAGCTATGGTCCACAAAAGTCTTTACCTGAGGCATTATTATGCTGCTATTTGTGTGGTAATAAAATATGCACAAAATAACAAATGACAGGTAATCTCTACTACAGACCATAGTGTATGGCCAACTAAACACTGCAGTGGTATATAATAGGAACACAAACAAATTATTGTATCTGTCACTATATGTACAATTATTTGAAAAATAAATAAAATATAGCTCTATAATGTGATGATAACTTAAAATAATGGACAAGATTAGGCATTACTTAAATCTGCTTTATAAATAGATCAACTGAGCTGGCGTAGTTTGTGTTTAATACTTCTGCCATAATCTTTTAGCCACCAGCTCGGCTGTTACGAATGAAAATTAAATAGATGCAGGATATCAGTCTTGCTTTAATTCTTTTTATATACAGATTACAGACAGTATTATTTTATCTGTATAAATATTTAGCTAATACAATAATTGAGTCCCATATCAATACTTAGAGTTAACATACAACTATTACGGTAAAGGTTCCTGCCCTACTCTAGCATCCTGTACTAGCAATTAGGAATAATATTTGTACACAACACATTCTTAACTTAAAACAGCTACACATTTACCTAATACCCTAATATCTTCGCTAGGCATCACTCTGACACAATTATTGAACATTAGATTGAGTATGGATATTCCCCGAGATAGTCTATTAACGTCGAGGGCAGGGGTAGGAGCCTATGCCTCGGTGCCGTCCACAGTTTTGGCGTTAAGGGATTCGAGTCGAGCGTCCTATGTACTGCTAGCCGAGATAGGTGGAGGAGTGACGGTGGTGATTTTTTCAGAGGTGATTTGAGGAGGACAGGGGAGTGTTGACAGCCTTCCCGATCTACCCACACTGTATTCTCTGTCCCTCTCTCTCCCATCCTTATGTAGTAATGTACCAGCTCGACGACACATCGAAACCGGGGCATATACCTCGCTAAGGGTCGGTCACAGTCTAGCCTGTAACAAAAACAAAACAATAATGAATTTCGTAACCGACATCGACACTATAATGAGACGTCGTAAGACTGTGTTTTATCATTGTCTGATAGAATGAAAAAGTTTTTTAATATCTCCAAACACATTTTAAATTAGTAGTAATCATATGGTGGTAAGGTAAGGTGGGGTAAGTCAAACATAGTTTGCTGTTGGACAACATAAATCGAATTTTCTGACTAAACTGTTTGACCTATCTTTGAGCTGACAATGACGTACTTACGACAAATTCTTATGTTTTTATAAAGTAATGAATAAATTCCAGTTGACGTGTTTTAAGCTTGTATAATTAAAAAAAAATGTAAGTAGTCTTCCCCCAGGAAATGGGGTAAGACTAACAGTAGCAAAATTTTGTATAAGATATGGACTTTATGCACTTTTCGAAACAAAATAATACTTCTTCAAATATTTTCAATAAAATTTGAATTCTATTACCTTGAAATAATGTTCAGTTTTGCAGTATTTCTTTATTTTAACAACACTTACTTTTTAAAAGTACGACAATGTAAAAACTAAAAATGTAACATAGTAAACCTGTATAACGTACGGGGGAACAAGAATATAAATTTAGAAAAAAAGTAGTAATCAATCATACATGTTAAAGCAAGCAATTTAAAGACAAAAAGCCTTACAGTTGAATACTTCTGGCTATCAACAATTATTATTGTCACTTCTAGGGAGTTATTAATGTTTTCAATTAACCACAAAGTTCTGAGAAGGACAGTGACACACCCACTCAGTGAAAAAGTTGAGTCAATAATATTATACATACACACAAGTTCATGGTTGTTATAAAACCAGATATTCCCTTGATTAGTATCTGAGTCACAATCGAGTGGTAAAATTTGAGAAATATTATAAAATCCAGTAATTAATATTGTCATTTGGTTTCAAAACTCAAGTTGTTTTCAATTATTTTTATTGAAGCAAGCGCAACAATATTACTTTTTACAAGAAACTTGGAAATCTACTTGGAAAAGTAATGATTATAAACAAAACTTTAGGGGGATATTGGATTATCATATATATTGGATCCGAGATCATTGAGTCAATGATATTGGATAATGTAATGTAGACATATGATTCATTTCTTCCTTGATCATAGATTTTTGATATTTGCTGAGAGATTGGATCCAATACGGTCATAGAAATAGGTGTTGCCAGTTATTTAATATAAAAAAGAGTTTTTAATTTCTTGTTCGTTAATATGTTTCAAATGATGTAATGTAATTATTTTTCTAATTATATACTTGGATAATCTTGCTGAAATAACAAAAAACAAGCCATATTTAAAATGAGGATGTCTTTTGACAAATAAAATTCTCTGAGATCTAGTAATACTGACGTCAATACCTGTCAGCGTTAGTGCTCTCCATTGGCTATTGAAACCACATATGACGTAAAATAGGATCAATGAAATATGATAATGTAATACGCAGATATGATCAAATGATCATATATATTGGATTCTATATTATATTATCATAGAAATGATCCAATATAAATGATAATGTAATACCCCCCTTAAACAATGTTGATTAATGATTTATAATGAACTTTTTTTTTCTTTTCTAAACTAATGATAATTAAAAAGTATATTTACCTAAAGAAACCCTGCTCATAATGAAGTCTGACCGACGTGGGACCTCGCTCTGTCTGTGTGGAGAGTGAGAATATGAAATTCCGGTCTCCCGAGTCTCTGACGAGGAAGGCACCAACACTTGCATCCTTCAAAAGATTCCTCGCCCCCTGGAAAATAAAACCAATTTTGTTATTTTACCATGAAGTAAACAGTAATTTGAAACAGGTTTCATGGCAAGTTAATTAGCACAAACTTGTCAAATACTTTAACATATTTTACAAGTTTTGTCTTGCTATAAATATATTATATTTTTATGTTAGCATTGAGATTTTCTGAGACAAATACAGATAGTGACAAATTTTCATAATGATCCTAAGAATCTGCTTGTAAGAGCATCACAGACTGTAAAGATAAGGCTTATAATTAACTGATCACCAGAAATAGTAACATTTCACAGACAAAAATAGTAAACAATCACCAAAATACAGACCACCATTTTAATGTAAAATGATAACCAAAGATTTAACATCTTAAAACCAAAAATAGTAAATGATCACCAAAATAAGTAAATGATCACCAACATTATCATTTTAATGTAAAATGATCACCAAAGATTTATTATCTCGCTATCCTATTTATGAAAAATGACTCCAAATAAATCATTGTTACTTAAACCAAAAGTATTAAACGATAACCAACATTATATGTTAGCATTTTAATGTAAAATTTTAACCAAATATATTTTTATTTAGCAAAGTATCTAGTAAAGAGAAGAAGACATATAGACGGGCAGACATACATCGAAGTCTTAGTAAAAGAGTCCCGTTTGTACTCTTTGGGTACGGAACCCTAAAAGAGGGACTCTATTACTGAGACTTCTATGTCTGTCCATCTGTCCGTCTGTCTGTCTATCTCTAGGGCTTAGGCTGTATCTCAAGAACCACTCCAGCTAGACTTCTAAAAATTTCACAGATTGTGTATATCTGTTGCAAGTACTAAAACAAAATAAAATTATTATTTAAGGGGGGCATACAAAAACACAATTTTAGGTCTAATTTTGTTTTATAACGGTACGGAACTCTCCATGTCCGACTCACACTTCGCCGACTATTTTGTTAATAATATTCTTGGTACATGTTTTGTCAATCATAGTGATTTATTTGGACAAAAATATCGCATTGATTTGCTCACAAGGATTTGGTGATCATTTACTATATTTGGTGATCATTTACTATATTTAGTGATCATTTACTATATTTGGTGATCATTTACTATATATTTGGTGGTCATTTACTATATTTGGTGATCATTTACTTTATTTGGTGATCATTTACTATATTTGGTGTTCGATTACAATTTGAAGTGTTGTCATGACTAAAATAGCTGGTAGTATTGCAATTTTAGACTTTATTTTTTTGGTGTTAATTATCTTTTTTTGGTAAACAAGTTTAGGGTATCAGTGCATTCTTTGGTGGTCATTATATTTGTTCCCTAAAGATAACAGCTACATTCATTTATTCTGAGATAAGTACATAATATTTTATATTAAAGTTCATAGACAAAAATATGAATATAATATGACTATCTGTGATGGCCCATTACTTTAAAGCCGTCAACTAAGTAATAATAAATAAAGAAAAAAACACACCTGCCAGTCAAGGTTCCCATAATACCATCCGGATAATCTTAAAGCTCTTAATGTATCTGCTAGCCTTCTTAGTTCATCATTGTACGGTGAAGGTATTAACGGTGACGATGGAGTGTAGAGTGGTGAGTGTGGCAAGTAAGTCGGCTGGATGGTTAATGTCGGAGTCAGGGGTGTCACAGGTGACTGCACGTGTTTGGAGCATGCCAGCGACACTCGCAGCTCATGTTTGCAGTTGGGACAGCATGCAACGCCAGTCGACCAGTTGCTAAGTGGGACCCCCACTTCAACACACGCATCTAGAACAAATAAAGTATACAAATTAATATTAAAACCAAGATTTATTTGTGTGTCACTTAGGGCCAGTTTCACCACTTCCAGATAAGTGACGAATAGGCTATCCACCAATTAACTTGACAGATTAAGTATGGAGAATCTTTCAAAAAGTTGTGAATAGCCTATTCGACACTTTATCAGATAGTGGTGAAACAGGCCCTAAATATTTTATAATGTTTAGATATTATTTAAATATTTTATAATGTTTAGATATAAATTACCCATATTTTGGGACAGGGGGGGGGGGGCAAAACAGGTTTTGTTCGCTCCTGAATTATAATATTATGCATAATGGGCATTTGTGATGGTTGGTGACATAACATCAAGATTCACATGTTACTAAGTTATTGTAATGTCTGAAGTCATTGATCCTAGGAATAAAAGGAAAGCAAATTTTGTCCTCAATTTAATTGTATATTTTTAAATTAAATCATGTTTTATCAAGGTTTACACTTTATAATGCCACCATAAGGAAAAAGGAATATAATGGTTGGACTAAAAGAAACGGGGCATGGAATTTTTTTTTTGTCAACATTTTAACCTCTTATAACCACCTTTCTTTTGATCTGTCATGTAACATCAGCCTAGTACCGCTCAAGGTCACCTAAATATTGCAATTGTATTGAAATGTGTACCTATGGTACACTTTTTTGGCAAGTATTGTGGAGCATGTTTTTTGAATGAGTTACTTTTCCTTAGTTTCTATTATTCGTAGATTAAAAGCGTCTTTTTTCCTCACGACGGCAGTGCGAAATATGCTTTTCAGTGTATTTACTACTAATAAAATATACTTTACAGCTAGGTATACTTTTCTAGATTTGTATGTTATGGCTAGGGATCAGCACCTTTATTGTTATAGAATTCATCAATTTAATTCTGAGCCTTAAATTATTTACAAGGAACCCAATTTAACAAAAACTGTCTTAAGTCGCGATAAGCGATTTCGTGAAAAGATAAGACGAAAAAGTTAATAACCTAAGATTCTGATAAACTAACGCCAGTGCGTTTCCTTGAATCGAGTAATGAAGCATCACCGTCAGACGTAGTTTTTATCGTAATTCTACGTAATATCGATTATGATAAGCTGTCTTTCTTGAATAATTCAAGAGTTTATATTTAACGTGAAATGTCTGCGCGTTGATAAAATGGACCAAATGTTTTCTAAAACGTAAGTTATTTTAGGAATCGAGTATTTTCGAAAATGCTCACTTTGTGACGGCAGTCTCGTTGCTATAGTCATGTTTAGAGGAGTAAGCTTTTCACGCTTTTCCAATAAACACATTGACTGAACAGTTTTTGGTGGACTGTCGCTCGTTCCACCGGCCTGCTTCCTGGAGGCCACGGTTTGGTACAGCTTCAACACGATATTAAACTTTCAAATCCAATGGGCACTGAACAGTGAACACACCGAATCACTTTTGGTAGATTCCATCCGAATTCCAATTTGTATAAGGCACAATTGCAGGTAGCACTGTATTAAACAATCCGAATGACTTCACTAACTTAACTATGTTTAAATTAAGTACCTTTTAAACATTTAAAATAATGTTTAAAACGGAAAAGTTAAAATAAACTAGTGTCTCGTAAAACACAAGCATGCACGACGGCGGATCGCGAACGAATGAAACAAAAACCGAAAACGAATTACGAAACGTCCGTCAGTACAAGCTCAGTCGACAGTCGTCAAATGAACGAGACGCGCTCGCTGCGGAGCGGAGAGCTGGCGAATAGAGAGCGGCGACTAGAGTGACTATTCTATCGGCCGAACTCAAGACTTGATTATGAAACCCGAATGTTCATAACTTCCGAGAACTCATTTACCAAGACATTCAAATTCCAGCTATCGTTATTTGTTTGCTGTTTTTATGGCTTCATGAAATAAATTACAATTAACAACTATCCGTTTTAGTTTTTTTAATGACATTTAATCTAAACTAAAAGGTACTGCAGCAGATAAACGTACCACGGCCTACCATAATAGTTACCTAACATTCATAGCATTCATCTTATAATAAAAATATTATGCGATTTTTAAATGGATAGTAGTACTTAATAATAATAATACTGAAATAATACGGATAGTAGCATACTGAAATTAATTTCAAGTTACTTATTTAATGTATTTAACGCATTACTTTCGTAAATAAAATATTATCAAATTTTAAGATATTAAGAAGCCCTATACATTGCATTTACTTATATTAGAAGTTAGAACATAAAATTATATAAATAAAAAATGAAAACATTATATTTTTGTTAGCAACTTATTTAAAAGCAGACGCAGGTGTTCATTTTGCATTCGAAATTTAAACGTGCCATAGAGCGTATTCTCCGTACCGGTCTTATATTTGGCGTTCTCGGAATCTCCTACCTGCGCCGACGCTTTCACAACACATCTGCTGTTACAAAATTTGGCCTCAAAGTTAATACAGCTGCGTACATTTTTTGTTTTGATCAAAATGTTTGTAGTGCAAAAATATAAGGCAAATATAATATTTATTAAGAAGGTATGTGATATTGTGGCGGATATCAATATTCAATTAAGTACATAAATATTATAATGTCATATACTTACTTACCTAATGTAGTCTGAAATATGTAGATTCTAATCTAACGGTAAAAATTATTGGCGCTAAGTATAAGGTAAAGGTTAATACTATAATAATAATAATTTACTTGTTATGAATAATAAGTAAATAAGCATCGGTCGATTAGCTTACACTAGTTGGTAAACTCAAAGCAACGACGAAACGAAAAGTACGCGACAGCTGCTGCTCAATGCTAAGGTTTTAAATCCAAGTTATTATTATCTATTTTCAAGGAGACTGGTATTTACTGTAATGGTAAATGACATTAAATTTTTATGGCCCCATAAATCAACACTGATTGTTGTACGTTTAAACGGTTTAAAAACGGCAGCTGCTTGAAAAGCTGTTCCCCGAGTGAAGAGGCATATGGTCACATTATTGTAGTGTAATTGCTAAAAAACCGGCCAAGTGCGAGTCGGACTCGCGCACCGAGGGTTCCGTACAAACCTGCAAGGTTTACAAAGTTCGTTCATTACGACAATCGAGTCATAACTATGGTATTTTTATTGCAAATACCTCTACGCGTTTATGAGGAAATGGGTAGTAAGTTTAAAATTATTAAAAAAATATATATTATGTGATGTAACTAAAAATTTATGGTTTTCGTAATTTTTCCTTTATCTATGCTATAAGACGTTGCTTCGTACCAAATTTCAAGATTCTGAGTTCACGGGAAGCACCCTGTAGGTTTTGATTCCCTTGCAAGTGTCGAAAATTTGCGGCATAAACGGCTGTATCTTTTGATTGCGTTGGCTTAGAAGTTTGATTTTTTCACAGCTTCAAGGGACAGTAGACTTGAGTAATTGATATAAATTTCAGCTTCATACCTCCACGCGTTCCCGAGAAAAAGGGTCTTGACAGACGGACAGACGGACAACAAAGTGATCCTATAAGGGTTCCGTTTTTTCCTTTTGAGGTACGGAACCCTAAAAAACTATATACCTAAATGGAGAACCGAGGAATAGTATAGAGTATAGACAGTGGTGTCAAAAGTTTTTATTAAATGACCCGTCACATAATTTTTATTACTAACTCGTACAGAGTAAGTAATAGCAAATCGCTTAATAATAAATAGATATTTTAATAATAGACGTAATTGACTTATTTCATACAAAGCTACTACACTCAATTCCAACAAAAATATTTTTCCAACAGGATTTAGCCAGAAATAATCTGCCTGACCTTTACAGAACTAGTGTTGTAGCTTCAATTTCCTTCCACCAAATAGGTCATACTCTTTGAAGATGTGAGCCTAATATATTTTAGGAGGTCAGTTACTAGCAAGTACAATACGTAAACCGATTTCGATTCAGTGCGAGTACCGTTGTTCCGAGTACTTCTTTGTTGACCAAAAACCTCTTAACGGTTCCGGGAAGTAACTTAAAGTGGGTGAAGACTGAGGAATGAGAGAGGTACTTTGAAGACTATAATATAGTTTACCCGAGGTTATTAACAGAAAGGTTTGAGAATTAGAAGAAAAGTGGGATTAAGCTAGGATAAGAACTGACTATAATTAATATAGTTCTAGGATTAACACAAAAAATTATAAAAGTATGGAAGTAAATGTAACATACTATAACTACATAGAAATTACTTTGGTGTATGAAAAATAATTTCAATGTTAAATGTATGTTTAATGTTAAGTCACTAACTAAGGGACTTCTAGGAACCGCTTACAACGTAAACACTCAGGCCGTTGGCCGCAGAAGATTTCCATTATATATAAGTAAATAATTTGAATATTATAAATTAATTTATACAATTATTTGTAATAATCATTATTTCACTAGAATCATAAATTATATTTTTCTTTACTGAAGATTGCAATGTATCTTTAAGATACGACATTATGACTGGACTTGACTGGGGTTTGAAGTCATGACGCTCAAGAGCAAGCTGCAATTTTTCGTATTTTTATCTCTCCCGTTAACAATGTACATTGCGCACGCACCTAAAACTAATTTTATTATGCATTTGACGGGGAAGTTTTTGACTATCGATCACAACTTAATTATAATCGTGGTTTTCCCACACAGAGCACACTAATATAGTTACTAGCTCACAAACATAATATGAACCCGATGCCAAAAACGCCACGATGAGCCTACGTGGATTGTGGTTATTTCACTACATACATAATATATTATGGCAATAGGCAACCTCAACCACAAACAATTTTGCTGCTTTAATAAAGATCGAAACTAAAGCTACCTACTCAAAATATAACAAATTACTCCAGGCATATTTTTAAGCTTTGGAAATCGGAAGTAAGTTTAAAACTGCATATTATATGATAATATTATATCTCTTCGTTCTGCATCGTAAATACATTTTATCTGCACTCCGTACATTGTATTGTACTCGTATGCTGTCGCTAAGGCGTTTTCTTGAAAGTCGTGAATGACGATATCTTTCCGAGAACAGCCTTTGTCGCTATTTCTGTAGCTAATGCACGGATATAATTGCTAAGGTGTAAATTCTACGCCTCTGTATACTCGGAAAGGTGATTAATAATTTCGTAGGTTGGTTGTGAGTTATGACACGGCCGTCGTTTCGAAACGATAAAAAATTAACAGTTAAAAACTGTTCTTCTAAACAATTGAACTTAATCGAATTTTTAAACCTTTCATGATTAAATAAAAATCTACTTTAAGTAAAATAATATTTAGGTGCACCGTCACTGAGGTAGTAAGTATTATGGAGGCTCTCGACATAGGCGAACGCGTTGGCCAACGCGTCTGCAGACGCGTTGGCCCAATGTGTAGAACAGGCGTTCGCGCGTTGGCCGTAGGTATTTAGACGTTGGCCGACGCGTCTGCGAGCTTGCCGCGCGGGCAGTTATTAGTCGAGAGCCGCCATTATGTACTAGAGCAGCTATTGCGAACAAAAAACATGTCGCAACTCGCACTTGAGGCATGAGCGGGGTGGGAGACGGGGCGGTGATTGCTATAGATCAGTACCGCAGAAGTGACACAGTTTAGTGCCTACACTCGAATGAATGCAGAATCTATTTGAGTAAATGGATAAAATAAAAATAAAAATTCACTTTTTATAAAATTTATAATTAATATGGATCCATAGTCCACTATAGCTAATTACCTTATTTAAATTACTTAAATATTTTCAAATATGTACCATAATAAAATTATTATAATGTACGGATGTATAATGTACGTAATATTTTAAAAAATTTATTACCAAAATACAAACTCGTCTACGTGAGTAGGTACTTCATTCATCGTCGTCTTATCATAGATCTGTATTCTGCCTACATTACACTCTGAATCTACTACCTTATGACAATGCAAAATGGCACGCGTCTTCGCCTAGTAATTGAATGTTCGTATTTTAATTGAAAATAATTAAATAAGAATGCTAATACCGATGAAATGTTATTCCGTTGCATTTGGAAGTGTTACTGGAATCATTTTTGCAGTATCTTAACCCACAACTAGGCATTTTTGCGGCCTTTTTTTGGTTTCGTTTTTGATTGTGGTACGTCTGGGCCTGTAGACAAGTGGCAAAGCGCTAACGCTAACGCTACCGCTAGCGCTACAAAATGTATGCGATTTGACATAAGTCATCGCTTCGCTAGCGAATACTAATGTCAAATCCATACATTTTGTAGCGCTAGCGTTAACGTTAGCGTAAGCGTTTTGCCCCTTGTCTACGGGGGCTGGCGCGCAGAAGAGCTCGCGGGCGACTAAGTGCACTGCTGCTATATAGATTATGTTGAATGTGACCAAGCATTGCGTTGCGTTGTCGAGTCTAGTACGTAGTATATACTATGTCAGTGGGCACCGTGCAGCTTTTTTATTAAGTAATTTTATTTATTACCAAACCATTGTCTCCTATACACTTTGTTTATTAAAATATTATGTATTAAACATAACCAAAGTAAAAAATTTAACAAGATATTATTAAACTATAATATATTAAACATAATAAGAATGATAGATCTTTTCGAAGTGTCCTACGAATACCAAGAAATGTAAGACCTGACAAAGCGAATTATGAAGGCTTAGATAGAGTATTAGATACCTAACATCTAACATAAACACTATTCACTATGGTCTATGCAGTATGCACGTCTAGACTCTAGACTCGAGACTCTACTTGGATCTTGGACTATTAGTCACGAATGGAGCGATAACAGAAAATCGTGACACATACACACTACTTCCTAATTTTATCGCAATATAAATTATCTATCAATTTAGAAATATGAATAGTTATAAATTATTACGTTCAGAAAGTTAGAACTTCCATCAGCATTAGAATCACTTCATAGACTTTAGAGGTAAATTATCATTGGTCTATCCGTGTTAGGAAAATGATTAGATCGAGCTAAAATGTCGGTTCATTAATCATAATAATTTATAATAGATGTGAGAAAAGTAAAAATGATTGGAAATGATATTGTGAGGTCCGCACACGATTCCGTTGTCATGAGTACGGAGCACGGAGTCACGGAGGACAGCGCATGACTTCGTTAGTAATCATTGTAATGCGCCGTTTTATCGTTTGATTGTTATTTATTCTAAGCTCATATGCATCAAATAAAGTAAATTCCTAAATTATTGTAAGCGAGGTAAGAAACGTCATGAAACGTCTTGAAAAATTATTAAATTACCAATAATTAAAAGTTTTGAGAACCCTGACCGGATGTTGCACTGAACGAAATCAACCGGAAATTCTTTTCGAAATAAATAAGTACTTTTATTAAGACCGGGCTGTCAAAAATATCACAACACGCTAGCCCCGTCTACACACCCCGCTATCCTCCAATCGTGATAAATTGATAATATTATGATTCCAAGAATCGTGCCCGCGTGAATTGTACTTTGCATTGCAGCTAACAGAGAACAATATCGCGTTCACTTGTCGCCTAGCACGAAAGTAAAGGCATAGTAAAAGGAGGGTCGTAAGTCCAAAAAATGTTTTTGATGATTACTTTAAAAATTAAATATGTACACAATACACATACCTACTAATATTTCCTTTACACTACAAAAAATATAACTATCGAGTCAAAATAAGTGAATCGTGTTTTCCGTTAGGCTAATATCAGATAAATATACAATGATTAAATAAATCTCAATTTTATTTAAGTACTTAAGTCAATCGTCTTCCGGGATCGTAATACTTATTAGAAAACTAAGTAAAATTTGGCAGCCCGCTCATGTCTTTATTTTTATAACGAAGCAAAACTACAAACGCAGTAAGTAAATCAAATATCAATTTAACTAGAACACTAAAACATAATTTTAGCGTAAATGTTGTACTAGGAAATGTCGCGATGCAATGTACAAACATTTCTCGAGAACTCTCCATTAAAACCTGAGTCACAGGGCTAAGGTTAGCAACACGGTTTATTTTTAGTTAACCGGCCTTGCCGCAGCGGAAAAAGTAAAAACAAGGAACTGTATCTCATCAATATGACACAGGACTTTCCTTAGTGCCTTTATATTATGGCTGGTTTTATAGTTATGCGTTTCGCAGCGCCGTTGGAGCGCGCGCGTTCAAAGCTGTAACAAACGTATGGACGAACGGCGCTGCTCAAGCGCGCGACTTTAAAACGCAACTACTACCCCCATACATCTTCGAACGCGCGGCGCTCCGACGGCGCTGCCGAAACGCGTGACTGTAAAACCAGCCTATATTTTATCGATTTAAGTTCTAACTTTTCTCTTCGCAGGAATTATAATATGTATACTTACCTAATTACCTAGTGGCTAATTTGGTAAACTTTTCACTCGCTGACAGAGTAAAGTCGTAATTCGAATTGACGATAATCATAGAGGAATATGTCTGGTCTCTGCTATAATACATATTATTATAGTAGGGGACGGGAGGGTGCTATTTGTGTAGTCACTCGAGCGCCATGGAGACCTAGTAGTTGTTTTTCATTAGGTACAGTACAGCTGATTAAAAAAAAATAAGGCCGGCCCGGCCTCTCATAGAAAACAAGAAATGGAACAGCAGCAGAAGAAATGGAAAGGGCGTAAGCGACAAAATGGTTTTTGTCGCGTAATTTAAAAACCATAAATATATTTCGTATAAGCTATGGGCACATTAAAGTGTATAGTATGCTTGATCCAATCTATGTACATTTGGAAGCTTAAATTAGGGATTGAATAATTATTATGTGTTATAAAAGTTGACCAATCGTGTTATGGTATGGGTAAGTAATTCAAAGACAAAGACATGATGAATACTGACAATAAACTTTATTTCTTAGTTTTAGTCATTACTCATTAATGAGAAAAATCGATATCGCTACAGCCAAATTATCAAGGCGTCGCCTTAACTAAATCACTGGCGTGGTTTGGGCCGTGTTTACAACTAAGACTGGATTGCACCAACTAACTTTAACTTTATCTGTAACTTTAACTTTAACTTTGACTACAGTGCGAAATGTCAAATCTTTGGGTAAAGTTAAAAATGGACGCCATCAAGACGCCATATTTAACTATAACCATAGAGCTCGACAAGGTTTTAAATGCATGTGGCGAAAAAAGGAACTAACACTGTCATCATACAAAAACCGCAATTTTTGACAGTTCTCCTTTACCAGCAGCGCCCCCGCCCACGCGCTTGTATAACCTTGTTGGATCAGCTGTCATCTGTCAATTTCTCCGGGCAAACTTAAGGGTAAAGTTAAAGTTAAATTTACCTTAACTATAACCATAACTTTAACTTTACCCACGCCTCTGGTGCAACCCAGTCTAAGTAATAAGTTCACACCGATGCTATGGTATGGACTATGGTCTATGGAGTAGTTTTAAAAATAGTATGGCCATAGCCTTTGCGGTATTCCCTATTAGCATATATTAGGTAGCGCACGTTACAAGTTACAACTAACAACTTACAGATCATACCTACCTATAAACACCATATTTTGAATGGAAAATCAACATCAGAGCACATCAGAGTCGAGAGTATAAAAAGAAAATTAGAAACAATAATAATAATTTGAAAGAGTATTATTAGGCAAAATAATGACTTGTCCGGCCAAAATAAATGATGCCCGGCATTTCTGGGATATGTCCGGGTTTTCCGGATCGTGTTCCGCTTTTGCGGATCCTGTAGAGCTTTTTACATGTTTGTAACATTACCCTGAGTTAGTAACATAGTACGTAAATCGTGTAAGTACGGTATTATAATTATTTATAATATTATGCTAGGCTGTCTTCCGCTAACTCCATGCCGAAAACATTCGTATTTCATACTCACAAACTTTCGCCTTTTACTTAATTTACGTATGATTCTCGTAGTCAATAAAAAATCATAGTCTAGGGGTTCATCGTGAAATTTGTTTCGCCATATTATGTAAATAATATTGGATATTGCCATATAATATAAATATCATTAATGAAAATAACGATAAACATCATCCTTATTGAGAGAATTTTAATGCTTTTCAATTTCGAAATGAAACCTCTGTCGAAACATTCCGAGAAAACAAGCCAATTCAGTTTGTACATCACTCCGAGTTCTCGCGAATAACTTTTTTATTGTGCCTACAACGAGCGATCAAGTTTTCACGGAAGGAAGCCTGTTAATATTTATTATTTTTTGAATTTTTGTCAGAATTAATTAATATTTCGAATACTGTGAAATATAATACTGCACTTAAAGCACTGACTGCCGCAGAAGTCTCGTCCAAATTAGTTCTGGAATGCATTGAGACGTTAAACATGCTGGGAAGGAACAACAACATCCGCCTAGTATGGGTCCCGGGCCACAGCAACGTCCCCGGCAATGAAACCGCTGACGAGCTGGCTAGGCTTGGGGCCGAGAGTCTCATATACGGTCCAGAACCATTCTGTGGTATAACTCCCAGTACCACAAAGCAAGTGCTCAAGGAATGGGGTCACAGACTATGCAGGAAGCAATGGGCTGAGACCCCTGGCCTTGAACACTCCAAGGCACTAATTCCTGACTTCAACAAGAAACAATCAGAATTAGTGCTCACCTTGGGTAGGAACCAATTAAAAATCCTTACCAGAAGCCTAACTGGGCACTGCAAGCTCAACAAACACCTAAACAGAATGGGTATTTGTAGCATAATGACTTGCAGATTCTGTGAGGAGGAGGATGAAACACCTATTCACCTTCTCCTCGACTGCCCTGCTCTACTACAGAGCAGGAACAGGCACCTTGGTCGCCAAGAATACTCGTCCACAGAGGAAATTCGTGGCACCAACCCCAACCATGTCGTTCAATTTATGAGCAGTATAGGGTTGGGGATGATACTCTAGTGCGAAGGAGTCACAATAGATCCTCATGGGTCGCAGTGACGTCAGGGCTACAGTGACCTGCCTTCTTTAAAAAAAAAAAAACTGTGAAATATGAAATGAGTGATGAGCATTTTTTAAACATTTATTTAACTTTATCGATATAAAACTTTGGACAATTTTCAACATTTTCTCTTAGGACAATTTTTTTTCCTTCTTAATTCTTATTTTAAGTAATTAGTTTTGGTAGTTAAGCCAGCATAAATCGCTCCTAGCTGTTTGTCCCTACCTAAGTACAACAACAACAACATTTTGCTCAAATCACTAAAACGAATAACTAAAAGTTAAATGGAGTAGTTGAAGTTGGAGGCTTTATAATATAGTGAACGAACATTGGTGATTATTAATTAATAATTATACATAATATACATAGAGGTAAGGATATTTAGTAGGTCTGTAGTCTGTATTAGATGACATACATTTCATTTACGTACATTTTTCTGCAACAAATTCTATCTTATGCCCTTTTCGGGGACTCAAAGTATCCGCATACCAAATCTCCTCAAAGTTTAAGCGTGAAGAGGTAACAGACGGACAGACACACTTCGCATTTATAATATTAGTATGGATCGGTATAAAATTCATAATACTTAATAGTATGGATGTGTAAAAGCCTAAATTAGACATACACTCGTTTCCAAATACACGGCACTCGTTACTCGTAAGTCGTAACTCGTAGCTATGTAAATCAAGTCCATTAATTTACCTGTACACGTGCGCCGTAATTGGACACCGTAACCTACACGGTAGACACATCATCGAATTACGTTTGACGTTTCCATGAACTGGAACTCCGAAATCGTCGTCGGTAATCAACTAATCAATAATCAATTTTGTACCACTTAAGTGAATCCATACTTACCTATTTAAGGTGACGCCGAGTTAAAGTAAAAATAGTTTTGGATATGTTTTAGATCAGCATTTCCCAAAGTGTGGGTCGCGACCCACTGGTGGGTCGCGGGTAGATTTTGGGAGGGCCCTGAAACTATAGGACGATTGTCGTACTTACGTACGGTACGTTTTTTAATTGACATGGGTGTGGTAAGGAGCTTTAGAAAAGGCCCAAGTCCAGCAGTAAACGGCAGTAGGCTGACGATGATGATATGGTCAGCGGCAGCAACATACCGCTTTTTGTCTTCATGACACAAGGTGGGCCGCGAACTTTAAACTTTCTTGTAGATGGGTCGCGGTCCCTACAAGTTTGGGAAACACTGTTTTAGATCGCTTGTTTTCTGCCGGGCCGGCCTCTCATAGAAAACAAGAAATGGAAAGTGCGTAAGCGACAAAATGGTTTTTGTCGCGTAATTTCAAACTATAAATATATTTCATAATATAAGCTATGGGCAAATTATAGTGTATGCTTGAACTAATCTATGTACAAATTTCGGAAGCTTAAATCACGCTCCTCTGTTGGCAAAATTAGAATCCCTGTTTTTACAGAGGTCTTTTTGATTAATTATTCTGTGGTATAAAAGTTGACCAATCGTGTTATGCTATGGGTAATTCAAAGATAAAGACATGATGAATACTGATAATGAACTTTAATTTCTTAGCTTTATAGTCATTGTTGAGAAAAATCAATACCGCTGCAGCCAAATTATCAAGGCGTCACCTATACCTAAGTAGGTACTTCATATGTTGCAATGCTTCTAAGTTCTAACACTTTCGACAGAAAGAATGTTTTCATAAAATTTTGTATTTTGAGAATAGGGTGGAACTTGGGAGGAATTAAGTTAAATTAAAATAAAATTGAGAATAATCACTCCACTCCCTGATTATTATAGTCTAAGCGCTGTGCTAAATTTGTTCGTGTCATGCTGTCCAAATAAACCATAATATTATCAATACTTAATGCAAATTTCAAGAATCATGACGTAGCCATTTTCAATGACATTAACAAAGTCACGAATAAGAAATACATAATATGTGCCAATTATAATTGTTTATAACCTCTCTCCAAAAGTTTTTATACATAATATTTTACATAATTACGTTAAATTTTAGCAGAATTCTATAGGTACCGCTATTTCTTCAATAGGTAATAAAATTTTTTAATACTTAACATTTTATTTATTAATTTCATGTATAAAATATATCTAAGTACCTATATTCTACAGCAATAAATTATAATAAATAAGATATTATAGACGATATAATGCTTACTTTTTAGATTCAAATATACAACAACAAAGAACTTTATACATCGATAGCATGAAAACTTTTACATTCCTGTCTCATCTCGCAATATCACATAAACATTGTCCGTCCATTGCCATTTGGCATTTAGAATTAAAAAAAAAACTCAGATGTAATTTCATTCCTTGCCCGGTATTACCATGGTCAAGAATGTAATTCAATTGATTTGTCCAAGTTTGAACTTTATGGAGAAGCGAATAAGGTAATGTATGGAATAGCAAGATCGTAAATGCAAAACGTATTTGAAGATAACGCCATTCTCTCGTGGCCTACGAGTCCTACGACACCAAAGCAACGTCACGAGTCACGAGTCACGACTTACATTCATTACAGTCGCTATAAAGTTACAACAGCGAGTTTCTAGCATTAAGGTTTTGCCTGCATTATGCCACAAATCACAATATTGCTTTTATAAGTATTTCATTTCAAAGAAAATACTTTTTAATAGTAAATTAAATTAAAAACAATAATATCAGATAGGTACTTATATAATATAGATATAACATACCTAGAAATATAGCTTTGATAAAATAAATGCTATTCTATACTTAATGAAATATTTATTTTGTACTAGCTGTTGCCCGCGACTTCGTCCGCGTGGACTTCAGTTTATAGCGCGCGATGTCAACAAAATTGGTGTCAAAAGCTTTTATAAAAAAACCCTGGTACCCCTTAAATCAATACAGCTGTGCAGTGTGCAAACAATAAGTACTTCATTTTTGTATGTTAAACTTTATATATTATGCCAAATTTTAAAGCTTATTTAGCCCCCCAATTACACAACTTTACCCATAAACTATTTATCATTGATAGGTTTAGCCCCAATTTCACCAACGTCTGTTAGTGTTAACAGCTTGTTAAAATATCCTGTCTTCTCTTTCATTCATATGAAAAACGAAACAGCTAACGTGATACTAATTCGAGCATTAACTTTAACAGTCGTTGGTGAAATTTGGTCTTAAGGTTACGTCACTGCCTGCACAGATAAAGTACTGAGTTATTTAATACCGTAGAATAGATATAACAATCGAAAAAAATCGAGACTTAAATGTAAGATGATACCACCTCTTGTAGAAAGACTTTTGAGCAAGCGTCAGCGCGATGTAGAAGACGCACGGCGCCAACTATTATGAATTTTTTGAACAAATTTACGACCCTTACAACCCTTTTTTCCAGTAAAAAAGTAGCCTATGTCCTTTCTCAGGCTTTAGACTTTCAGTATACAAAATTTCATTACAATCGGTTCGGTAGTTTTGGCGTTTGGCGTGAAAGCGAGACTGACAGACAGACAGACAGACAGAGATACTTTCGCATTCATAATATTTTGTTGACACCGCGCGCTATAAACTAAAGTCCACGCGGACGAAGTCGCGGGCAACAGCTAGTTATGAATAAAAACAATAATATATAATAAAGTAGGTATGATTAGTTCTGTTATAATAATGAAGTAAAAAATAAAGCGCCATCTGTTTTCATATATTAGAATTAAAATGTAAAAATATTTTCTGGATGGAATATAGGCCAACACAACACACTCGAACTCCTTAGAAATGCAGTAGGAGTTCTATAAGATAAGATAGATTGATTATTATTATAGCAAGTGATAATATTATTAAACACAATATTCTAACGTATTAAAAACTATAAACAAAAACATAATAACTAATAAGTATGATTAGTTCTATGTTACAACGAAGTAAAAAAAAAGCGCCATCTGTTGAATCGTATTAGAACTAAAATGTTCATTGCATCGCGTCGATATATTTCTGGATTTTTTTTAATGTTATACATAAAATATATTTAAGATTTTTGAAATATTATTTTAATACACATCCAAGACCCAGGAACATTGAAAACTTTTTGTTCCGCCTGCGGGACTCGAACCCAGGACCCCCGGGATGAGCGCTGGCCACGCGCAATGCGAAGTAATTCTCATCGATATTTTCATGGAAATAAGATATTTTCCCACATCAAAATGTAGCCTATGTCCTTTCTCAGACTCTAGAATAACTGTGTACAAAATTTCATTGCAATCGGTTCAGTAGTTTTGGCGTGAAAGCGAGACAGACAGACAGACAGACAGACAGACAGAGATACTTTCGCATTTATAATATTAGTATAGATCTAGCTGCTTTGTAAAATTTTCATTGTAAAATGTAAAGTACTTAACTAAAAGGCAAAAACCTTGCATATTTTAACATAACGAAAACGAAAAAAATAACAGGTTTAAGATATTTATAATAATGATGGTCGTTTAACTAATTTACAGAGATGATTGCTTTTAATTTCCCGTTTGGAAACCATTCAAAATCGATTACTCCTCGTCGATTAACGATAATTCTAGCTTTAAGAGGTATATTAGATATATATATATTTTTTTTATTAAATAACAAGTTTTTGTTGTTTTTAAACATTTCGACCTTTAGTCACGCTGTTGCGATGCAACGTTAATTGAAAATTCGAGGAATTGACGGCCAGAGCCGTGTTTTCATCCCACCGACTCGGTGGGATGAAAACTCGGCTTAAAGGTTTGATTATATTTTATAAACGTAATTAATTATTACCGATATTTAAATAATACTTTAATATTTATGTGAAATAAGTATTATTAAAAAATAGCCATTTAATGAAGCAATAATTTGTGGCATAAATTACAAATTTATCATGTTAGATTTTATGTCTCTTAAATATTTTTGTGTTTTAAAATCTATTTTTGAGGTTTTGTTGTTAAGAAAAAGATATCTAATGACTACAAATTTTCGTGGTCAACTCTTAGACTATAAACGTGAGTGTTGTGACTTGACTTATGAATCACAATTCACAATAATTCACAGTTATCGATAAATATTTGATTAAATCGTAAATGAGATATTGAGATATTTTATTTAAGTTAGAGAAAGTCAAAAAGCAACTGTGTGTGTGTTGGATTGCATTTCTGTTATCTTTACCTTAAATTGTATGATATATTCCTCCACGTTTCTAAAGACATGTATAGATTTATATTAATCGCTTTAAACCGTGCTTACACTCAAGATCAGTCTTGAGATGCTGCTTTAATAGTGTGGCTTATCAACTGAGTGTGAACCTTAATAAACAAAACTCTGTCTTACAGCTTACTGTTATTTTTAAAAGGATGTTTTGTTTGAACTGTAGTTATAAAGCCAGACGTGTTGCACACTAGACTGTTTTTTTTTTTTTTTTTTTTTTTTTTTTTTTTTTTTTTTTTTTTTTTTTTTTAATAATTGTGACTGTCGGTGTTTATTATCCGACAACCTTATGTCTTATGTTATGTCATGGGAAGACTTGCACTTTTTTTTTTTTTTTTTTTTTTTTTCTTTTTTAATTTTTTTTTTTTTTTTTTCCCGGTGCTACTTGATCGCTACTTATTGCTTTTTGCCACTTGCTCAACAATCTTCCTTGCCATCTTCATGAAACTCGGTCTGTGTTTTTTATTCTTCATTATATCTCTAATGGTGTCTGTTGTTATGACTTTGTCTATTTCTTCTTCTGTTTCCCTTCTCAGTATTCCGTACATGGGACATTCTGTTAGGCAGTGCAGAACTGTTTGAGTTGTTGAGTTATCACATTTGCACGCCTTGCAGTTCTCCCTCAGTTTCATTCGGTCCAAGTACTCTCCGAAGCCTCCGTGTCCAGTAAAAAGTTGAGCTGACAGGTTGTCTTTCTTCACTTCGGAGAGAATCTTGTACGCTATGCGCAGATCGTCGAAGAAGTATGTTATTGTTTTTCCCTTTCTTTCGGTATTATATTGCTCTTGATATTTATCTAGTGTGTTCTTCCTTAGGTTATATTTTACTGCGCTTAGGGGAACTGAATCATATGCTGGCGCTGTCTCATTTTTTGTGGCTTCCCTCGCCAGGTGGTCGGCACGTTCATTTCCCTCCAGGCCGACGTGCGCCTTTATCCAGTACCAGTTGATTTTTGTGGAGTCTTCCCTTATTCGGTTTCTTATCTCTACGGCTACTGGATTCAGGCTGCAAGGGTCTGCGACGGTCTGCAGGGCTGATCGGGAATCTGAAGCAATGTTTACCTCATTATTCCTCGTATCTTTGATGATCTGGGTCGCCATCAGCAGCGCCGCCATCTCTGCTTGGTAAACCGAACAGTGGTCCGCCAGTTTTATATTTGCTGTTATAGTCTCTCTGTGCTCATCCCAGCAACTGACTGCTGCTCCTACTTTTCCGTCCAGTTTGCTGCCGTCAGTATATAGAGTTGGGATGAGTCCAGGCATTTTCTTCAGATCTTCCTCTTCTGTGACCCAATCAAACGTTATTCGTTCTCTTTTTGCTGGATGAGGGAGGTCAAAAGGGTGGGCTCTTTTCTCTATTTTTCTGTTAGGGTAGTAGGCCATGGGTTTACCTCTCTTGACTCTATACAGTTCTGCGTTTTCTGTAATCCTGAAGCGCAGAGGAATAGTGCCACTTATTACTGTGCTGTCCATTAGGGAAGTAGTTTTGTGTGCTTTTGACATCATTATTGTGAACATTCGGTTCATTCGGTCTATCTTTTTTCTGATGTACTTTTTCCTAAGGACAGGTTCCCACACGCTTGCTGCATACAGGATCGTGGGTTCCACTACGGATGTATACAAAGTCTTTATTATCTCAGAGTTTAGGCCCCATGTTGCTCTACATGCCCGTGATAACTTTCTGTATATCTTGATGACTTTATCATTGACATGTTCTAGATGTTGTTTGAATGTTAACTTGTGATCAATGATAAGGCCCAGCAGCTTAAGATGGTTTGTGAAAGCCACTTTTGTACCGCAGAATTCAATGTTAGGGATGTCGTAATTGCGTTTATTCGTAACTATTATAGCCTGGGTTTTGTGTGCAGCGAATTTGAGCTTGTTTTTGGTACCCCACTTTTCAATTTCCTTCAGGGCTTTATTGGCTTTGTCCTGCACTTGCTGGGCGTTAGATCCAGCTGCCACTACCACTAGGTCGTCAGCAAATGCTTGCAGGTGTGCTTCGAGGGTATCTGCTATGTCCATTAGGGGGTCCACGATCATGTCCCACATTGGTGGTCCTCCTACGGAGCCCTGCACACATCCCTTTTCGGTTTCTTTTGTGATAGTGTGTCCAGCATATGTCAGCTCTATTTGCCTCTCGCTCAAATAATCGTTGAATGTGCTCCTCAGGTATTTATTGACATTCTTCCTTTTCAGTTGGATTTTTATTTGCGGCCACCATGCGTTGTCGAACGCTCCTTCGATATCCAGTGAGATTAGAGCAACCATCCGTTTTTTTCTAATCTCTTCTCTCACCAGTTCCACTACATCATAAAGCGCGTCTTCCGTGCTCTTTTGTGGCATAAATCCATATTGGCCGGGATTGAGTCCATCCTTTCCTGATTCCCACAGTAGCCTTCTGCACAGGATTTTCTCGAAGATTTTCCCCAGGATCGGGAGTAATCCTATAGGTCTGTATGCTTTAGGGTGGGTGTAGGTGCCTTTGCCAGGTTTCGGAAGTATTATTACCTTTGCCTTTTTCCAGATCCGGGGGAAACATCCATTTTTCAGGCAGCTTTGGAATATGGCAACCATGGTGTTCGGGCTTGCTTTGTATGCATGGTCTAATATGTCAGCGGTGAGACCATCATAACCTGGGGCTTTTCTTGGATTCATGTCCTTAAGTGTCATTTCTATTTCAGTCTTTGTGATATTGTCTAGGTCATTATAGTTTTCATCGTTATTCAGATCGTTGTTTAAGTCTTTTGTGAGTTTGTCAGCTTCTAGCCTTATAAGTCTTTGTTGTGTTGTGTCGTCGTCGTTTGTGTCTTTGGGATAGAATGTATCAGCCAGCAGTTTTGCAGATTCAAGGGGGCTGCAGTCAGTGTCATTAATTTTTAGCAGTTGATCGTCTTTCCTTTTGCTAGCGATCTTCATTATTCTGTACGTTCTATCCCATAAGCTTTCCTTGTTTTGTGATGTGCAGAATTGTTTCCAGCTGGCGGTCTTTGTGGTGAGTATCAGGTCTTTATAGTTTTTGTAAGAATTCTCATTTGTGTGAGAATGACGTTACCAAATGGTGCGGTCGGGATAAGATGGCCGATTTTAATATGGCCGTGTCTGGCGATTTGCGGAAAATGTCTTTACTTTATTAAGCAAAGAATTAATTTAGGGTTTAGGTGGACTGTATTTCGAAGGAGAACTGGTAATCGCCAGCTCTTAATATGAGCGATATTGCTGGAAGAAGGAAAAGGAGAAAGCACGCTACCTGAGAGTTGATGACGCCGACCTCGTCTCTTCTTCAATTGTCTTCGGATGTGGTTTTGCTGCACTTCACAAATCACTATCACTCATCTATAGTTTATAGTTATTAGCGAGCGCGCTCGATGCGGATAAAAGCACAGGATTAAAGTTATTAGCGGATATATCGCCCGAGGAGCGAGCGGACGCGGCTAGCGACGATTTTCAAGAGACAATGCATAATGCATTCTCCTCGGGGGTTGATTCGTCAGCGCAGGAGCTTGCAGATCACGCCACTTGTCTTGACCAATCAGTAGCGTGCATACGGCGTCAGTGGAAAAGGATGGGGAATATCGCTCAATTTGAATTAAAATGTATAAGACATAAGAGCGGAATACAGATGGCGCTAACATTCCCCCGGCCTTAAAGGGTTACCTTTAAAAAAGACTGAAAAATAGTAGTATATTTCTTAAGTAAGTAAACTATCGCATTACCGTCAATTTACTGAATTATAACTAACCTACAAACTAAAGGAAGGAGATCTAGGTTACAACTAGATCTCACTGGGTAGGTAATGGACAGAGACGTACAACAGGGCGCACGTAGCTTCCCTTCGCGGTCTTAACAGTCACAACGCGAGTTGTACCATCTTTAGCGGTATGTAACCTTTCGATGACACCTAGTGGCCACGAAAGCGGTGGTGAATTGTCATTAATGATAATAACTAACGTTCCTTCCCGTATAGGCGAAGCAGGACTACTCCACTTATATCTAGTCTGCAGCTTATGTAAGTACTCTAAACGCCAGCGCCGCCAAAATGACCGCACGAGCTTGTCGAGCAGTGTATGTCTTTGAAGCATGTTAGATGAATGTGCTTCAGGAGCGGGTAGTGACAACAATGGCACTGTGTTTAGGAAGTGCGCAGGAGTTAAAGCAGAAGGCTCAGCGGGATCGCTGCTCAACGTAGTAAGCGGACGCGAGTTTATCAATGCCTCGACTTGAGCAAGGACAGTTAAAAGTTCCTCGTAAGAAAGAATTTGTTGACCTATAACCTTAAAGAGGTGCGTTTTTATTACCTTAACCATGCTCTCCCAGCATCCCCCGAAATGTGGAGAGGCAGGCGGAATAAATTTCCAATCAATGTGATTGGTCAAAAGTTCGTCTTGAAGACGTGTGCGGTATTCTTCATTTAGAAATTTATATAAATCGCGTAAGTACGAATTAGCGCCCAGGAAACAAGTGCCGTTATCAGAGTACAAGCACTGTATAGGGCCGCGGCGCGAAAGAAAACGTTTTAGTGCGGCTAGAAAAGACACCGTGCTCAAATCCGTCGCAATCTCAATATGCGTAGCGCGCGTTGTTAGGCATGTGAATATGCATAACCAAGCCTTACGACCTTTAACACCTCGACCACGTATCGGAGTGTACTGTAGAGGTCCAGCATAATCGCAACCGGTAAATGTGAACGCCTTATCTACCTGGTTCACGCGTTGGCTAGGAAGGTCTGCCATAAGAGGATAAGTTGGACGCGGACGAAATCTAAAACACGTGTTACATTTATGTATTATCTGGCGAATGGTTCGCCGAGCAGCTAAAATCCAGTACTTTTGCCTGAGTAAGGACATTAGTAGCTCTGGACCGGCATGAAGATGCCTTTTGTGATAAAATTCTACAAGAAGATCGACTACATGATCATGACGCGGAAGAATGCACGGATGCTTATAGTCATAAGGCTCGTCTGAATTTGACAAACGACCACCGACGCGTATTATACCGTTCTCATCGAGAAACGGTTTAAGTTTAAGAAGAGCGGGGGAAACATGTAAGTTATTTTTTAAACTTTGAATATCATTATTAAAATGAACAGCCTGTACGGATAATAATAATTTGCGTTCTGCGTATTCCAGATCGGATATTGAAACAAAAGTTCCTTTAGGTAGTTTCCTAAGAAACCTGCAGACATAAACGATGACGCGTAACAACTTAGACCAAGATGATATGCGCTGTGCGAGTGTATAAAACGGGGAATGCGCAACATCAACGACCACGGGATGAGAGACAATTTTTTGCTCGGGTACGTCCTCAACTTCTGTATTCTCTCTATAGGGTTCAATGGGCCACTCTGACGGATCATGGCTAATCCAGGGTGGACCACGTTTCCATAAGGGATGATCGAGAAGGGCCATTGGAGGGATTCCACGAGACAGGCAGTCAGCGGGGTTTTCAATACCCGGGACGTGATTAAAACAAGTGGGGGGAACAAACTCTATAAGTTTGGTAATGCGATTGGCGACAAAAGTCTGCCAGCGATGCGGAGAAGAATAAATCCAAGCAAGTACTATCTTGGAGTCAGTGAAAGCGAAAATATTATTAATGGGGTAGTGGGCCGAAACCGTGTCCTTGACCTTGCGAAGCAATTGTGACAGCAGAAGGGCTGCACACAATTCAAGTCTTGCAATCGAAATGGTTTTGACTGGCGAGACTTTAGACTTGGCACAAACTAATTGCACAGAATAGTTACAGCCATTGCGGACTTGCATATACACTACTCCGCCGTAAGCGCTTTCGCTAGCGTCAGCGAAACCTATTAAATTAACACTGCATCCATCCACTAATCCTAAGTGACGCGGTATAATAATTTGATTGAGCTTGGGAAGCTCGCTGCAAAACTGCTTCCAGGCTGCGACTATATGTTTAGGAGGTGCGTCATCCCACTCACACTTTGCCAACCAAAGCTCTTTTATCAAGAGCTTGGCGTACAAAATGGTGGGAGCCACAAAACCCATTATGTCCCAAAGTCGAGCTATTGTGGACAGCATTATGCGTTTGGTACACTTCGCATCAGGCAGTGCGACGTCAAAGCGAAAACTATCTTGCGATCTGTCCCAGCGCAAGCCAAGGACCTTATGCGGAATGGACTTATCGAACTCAATGTCCGGTGAAGCCTTATGAGAATCAGATAAGTGTGCGAGAACCTCCTTTGAATTACTCGTCCATTTGACAAGATCAAATTGGCCTCGCTTGAAAAGCTGAATAAGCTCTTCACAAAGCGAAATTGCGCGCGGAGTGTCTATAACGCTACAAACGATATCGTCCATAAATAAAGACTTAGAAGCTGCTAACGCAGCAGCGGGAAAATCATCGCCTTCATCAGCAATCAGTTGACGCACAACTCGTAAGGCGTGATATGGACTGGACCTAAGTCCGAAACAAACGCGGTTAAATTGGTAAACCGTTATAGGTTCATCATTACTAAAGCGGTAAAATATACGCTGGAATCTACGGTCAGATTCGTGAACGCCTATATTAAGAAACATTTGTCGACAATCAGCTGACAAAGCAATTTTGAAAAGACGAAAATTTATTATTATGTTAAATAAATCACCCTGTAGATTCGGTCCAGTATGCAAAATATCATTGATAGACTGGCCCGATGTAGTCCGACAGCTAGCGTCTAAAACTACGCGGAGTTTAGTGGAAATTTTATCTTCGCGAACTACACCGTGATGCGGAATATAATATGCGGGAACGCAGTCAGCGTTATCACTCACAACTGGGCTCAAAAAATATTTATCGATGTAGTCACGAATAACGTCATTATAAGCGCGGCGTAAGTTAGGTGACGAATTCAGTTTTCGTTCTAAACAATGAAAACGTCTGAGAGCGACGGCGTACGAATCACCTAGCGAATAAGGGTCACCACAAAATGGTAACGCGACTATATACCTACCACTGTTATCGCGAACAGTAGTAGCGCGGAAATGTTCTTCACACTCGAGGTCCTTATGACTCATCGAGGGCGGCGCGGAAATCTCTTCAAGCTCCCAAAATCGCTTTACGAGAGAATTAATGTTATTTTCTTGAAGAACAGAACAGCAAGACGTAGTATAACGAGAACTATGTGACGTAGGCACGGCGCCCATAATCACATAACCGAAAACCGTCTCAATAGCGGGAGGTAAATTATCTTGCTCACTGCGTACTATGTTAGGTAGCAGTAAGTGCGGGAATACTGCAGCTCCGATCAAAATATCGATATTACCCGGAAGCGCAAAATCTAAATCTGCGAGAGGCAATTTCTCGAGATGAGTAAGTGCGGATACGTCCACATGAGCGTTCGGCAACATGTCCGTAATACTATCCACTATAAGCGAGGAAACATTAAAATTAATATTATTATTAAGGCGCGAATATATTCTAATATCTACGGAACCCTTACACGGTTTTTCCGAGCCACCGATTCCTGTAACTATTAAATTACAATTTTTCATTTTATTCCATAGTCCGAGACGTCGGAAACAATGGGAAGTAATAAAACTACTTTGCGACGCGCTATCTAGTAAACAACGCACGATTATCGGTGATCCACTCGTATCGTAAACAATAGCTTGCGCGGTGGCTAGAAGTATAGTACTGTTTGTGGTCTGCCGCGCGGTCACGTGCGTGCGCGCCGGCAGCGCGACGAATGTGCTACACAAAGATACTTCCGGCTGGGAATTTCTATCACTAGGCGCAGTGCACCCGGGTGCAGCGTTATCGCGATGACCTTGACCGCTAGAAACTGGATTGTTATTTATGTTGCGCGGCGAATTTTTATTAAAATGCAGTAATGTATGGTGACGCTGGTTACACACACGACACTTGGATGTGCTTGAACAATTGCTTATCTTATGTTTTAAACTTAAACAATTAACACAAGCTTCATTATCCTTAACATATTTAAATCGAGCGGTCGGAGTCAAGTTATTAAAAGCGGGACATTTAAAAAAGTGATCGTGCACAATGTTGTTGCACATACATTTAAGTAAACTATTATTATTATTGATAGATTCTGAACATGTTACGTACGACTGCGGATTTGGAGCGGAATTACCGCCTCGTAGTTTATTCGAACTATGTTTACCGATATTACGAGATGAAATATTATATGAAATATTTTGTGTATTAAGAAATATTCGAGACTGATCTCTTATGAAAGAAATGAAACTATCGAGTGTAGGTATTTTGTTATTACGCTCCGTCATTTCGAACGCACGTATAGTGTCTCGGTCGAACTTTTTCAAAGCGAGTTGTAGCAATATGAAATCTGAAAGGTCGTCTAATTTTAAGTTTTTTAAAGAGTTTACTGCAGTGACAAAGTTATTCATAAATAATTGGAAACTAGAAACTGACGCGGGTCCAGACAATTTAAGATTTAAAGCTTGATCTAAGTACGTAGATGCGAGGATGCGAGTATCCTGATACCTATCAAGAAGCGATTGGAATATTATTTGATAATTCTCAGCATTTGGTGTAACTCCTGCGAACACGGTCCGCGCCTTCGGCGACAGTTTACCTAATAAATAGTACAATCTGTCAGCGTCGGTCAGAGAGCCATTATCGTGCACAGTAGATTTAAAACTTGCATAAAAAAGCGGCCAATTGCATATATCACCGTCGAATGACACGAGCTCGATCGCAGGCAGCCTCGGCTGCATACGTACTGTATCGATGCGTGCCGCGTCGCTGGGCTTAGCGTAGTTACATTCCAAACGTGATTGTACGCGTTTAATAACGCAATACAGTTCTTCAAATGACATGTATGCTTGATAGTCTAGTTGGGAATCAGGATTTAAAGAAAGTAATTCGGCGTTATAGTCGTCCAACAATTTATGAAAATTAGTTCTAATTTCCTCTATCGTCATGCAAGAACTGAGAAATAATTCCTTATCAGCTTCGCATGACTCAGCGGTTTTCGAGCGATCGTAAATGTTTTGAATGCGCTCAAATAAAACGTTACGCTTAGCTAATAACATCGCTAACTCTTTGTTATTCAAAATAGACTGTTTGTCTTGTTTCGACACTTTCGACATTTTTAAATGTTAATATTCTATCAACGACCTTGTGAAACAAAATCTAAGTATTTAAGTACCTAAGTATTTATTTAAATGTGCGAAAAGATTAAATACTTGAGATTGCGGGAGTATAAACAAATATTATGCGGTTTGTAAATACGTACAAATTACAGCGAGCAATTTGGCGGTAAAATATTAAGTACCTACTTGTATGGAAGTAAGGTACGCGATGCGGTGCGGGGTATAATATAATCCTGTGACTTTAAATGCGGGAAAAGATAATGCGGAAAAATAATAGATGCGGGGAAATATTTAAAGTAAATTGCGGTAATGCGTAATGCGATAGGTATGCGGTATGCGGTAATTGTAATTTATTAATTATAAAAGGCAACACTTTAGGCGGTTTAAATGAAGCGCTTGAAATACGGAATTTGCTGGCGACACTATAATGTTGAATTAATATTATGGATGTCCGGCTCGTAATGGACCAAAATTTATGTGTGAGAATGACGTTACCAAATGGTGCGGTCGGGATAAGATGGCCGATTTTAATATGGCCGTGTCTGGCGATTTGCGGAAAATGTCTTTACTTTATTAAGCAAAGAATTAATTTAGGGTTTAGGTGGACTGTATTTCGAAGGAGAACTGGTAATCGCCAGCTCTTAATATGAGCGATATTGCTGGAAGAAGGAAAAGGAGAAAGCACGCTACCTGAGAGTTGATGACGCCGACCTCGTCTCTTCTTCAATTGTCTTCGGATGTGGTTTTGCTGCACTTCACAAATCACTATCACTCATCTATAGTTTATAGTTATTAGCGAGCGCGCTCGATGCGGATAAAAGCACAGGATTAAAGTTATTAGCGGATATATCGCCCGAGGAGCGAGCGGACGCGGCTAGCGACGATTTTCAAGAGACAATGCATAATGCATTCTCCTCGGGGGTTGATTCGTCAGCGCAGGAGCTTGCAGATCACGCCACTTGTCTTGACCAATCAGTAGCGTGCATACGGCGTCAGTGGAAAAGGATGGGGAATATCGCTCAATTTGAATTAAAATGTATAAGACATAAGAGCGGAATACAGATGGCGCTAACAGTACTCTTCTAGTGCTTTTAGGTAATTCTGTACCACTGTCTCCCTTCTGCTGCTGTTAGCCTTCTTTATTTTCCGTCTTAGTCTTTTTACTTCATTCTTCTTTTCTTTCAGTTCTTGGGTCCACCATTTTATTGATTTGATTTTATTAGGTTTTAGTTTGGGTATTGTTCTTTCACTCGCTTCTATTATTATTTCGGTGTATATTTCTACTAGTTCATTTATTTTGTGTTTGTCTTTAGTTTTTTCTATTTCAGGTCCTGTTATGTTTAGTGCTTTTAGTCTGTCTACGATTTCTTCTTTAAAGTTTGTCCAATCTGCTTTAGATGTTTTGTATTTCCTTGTTGATTTGTCATTTATAACTCTTTCTGTTTTAGGGTTACCAGTGGTACTGATGGTGAACGTGATGGCTCTGTGATCCGACGTTGTTACTAAGTCTTTGTCTACTTTCCAGGTGCTGACAAGTCTGGAGGTTGGTGTGCTGCAACAGGTAAGATCTACTATGCTGGTGTAGGGGATGCCTCTCCTGATGGTGTAGAAGGTAGGTGTGTTACCAGTATTCAGGATTTCAAGTTCTCTGATGGCGAGGAATTCAGCCAGAGTTTCTCCTCTTTTATCTTCCATGTCACTGCCCCACCATTTGCTTTTTGAGTTGACATCGCCGCCCACCACCATCAGGTTAATATTCATGTCTTTTATTACTTTGTCTAGTTCTTCTATTTGATTATTTATGTCCTCGTAATTCTCCCAGTATATCGATATTAGTCCTATTTCTTGTTTGTTGGGTAGGGTAATTATAGCTCCAACCAGGTTTTCAGATTGCCAGCTTTCTTTTGTAAGCACTCTGACGTTTGGGTCTAGTATTATGATAGCAGCTTTTACAGGTTTAATTCGGTTGTTGTTCTTTTGTATTGTATTGTACCCGCACGTTAGAGTCCCGGAAGCTCCGACATATGGTTCCTGAATTAGAACGGCTGTAAATTTGTTGCTGGTTGTGCTTTGGAGAGTTTCAGTTGTTGCACTTTGGCCTCTACCCACATTAACCTGAGCAAATTTTATTTCTATATGTGATCTGGGATCAACTTTAGCAATAGCTAATTTTGTCTCTAGCTATCCGGTCCCATTTACGCCATTGAGGGCAATCTGCTGAGTAGGATGGGTGGATTCCCTCGGGACAGTGAATGCACTTTGGTGGACCATTTCTGTTGGGACATTCTCTTGTATCATGAGATTGTGCACAGTATCCACATGTGAGGTCTCCTGTACATATCTTCGCTGTGTGTCCGAAATCTAAGCATTTGTAACATTGGATTAGTGGGGATTGGTCAACGATTGGCACAATTTGGAAGCCAATGTGTATTTTGCTACCTTCCAGTTTCTTCCAGATTTCCGGGTTAGTTTCGATAATGACATTCACTGTTTCTTTTGTTCTTCCCCTAATTCGTCTCACTACTTTTATGTCTTTTTGATCTTCTTTTGTGATGTGTTTGTTTTGCTTTACTATTGCTTCTGGTATCTGGCTGTTAGTAATGTCGTTGGTTAGTCCTATTATTTTCAGTAGTGGGTTTTTGTTATCTAGGTGTTGTAGTTTTAGGTTTTTATTAGTTTCTAAGTTTTGTTTAAGTATTTCTCTTTCTTCTATGGAATTACAGCCTATTACAATTTTCTGATTTGCTACTTTTCTTACTGTATTTATGCCTAATCCAAGATCTATCACATTTATGTCATTCTTTATAGTTTTCAAGATGTCTTCTGCTGTATGTAGTTTGTTATCTGATGCAATGCAGATTTTAAAGGTAGCTCTTCGTGTTTTAGCTACGTCGGCATAGGTTTTAGGTCGTTCTTCAGTTGGTGATGTCACTTCCGGGTTAATATTGTTGTGCTCATTATTATTTATTTTCCTTTTTAGGTCGTCTATTGCTGTTTTTATTGGGTTTAGAAGCTCTACTGTTGCTTCTGTTGAGACTCCTATTTTCTTTTTCAGGTCTTGGGTGTTCGTGGTGATGCAGTGAGGTAAGTTAAGTTTATATATTTCCTCTGTTTTTCTTTTTAGCTCTTCTACTGTTGTTCTTATAGGGGATATTAACTCTGCCGTTATGTCTGCTGAGTCTTTTATTGTTTGTTTCAGTTCCTGGATGTTGCTGGAGATGCTGTTGTATGGGTCTTTTACTTCTTGTAGTGAATCATTTATCCGTTTCAGGTTTGTTTGCCATTCGTTGGAGATATTATCTGTTTGGTTTGTCTTTTCTTCTGTATTGTGAGTACTTTCGGTTTTGTTTGTTAGGCTCTGGATCATTTGTTTCATTTCTGTTATTTCTTCGTGTATTCTTGTGTCAACTTGGTGTGCGTTGTTGTGTTCATCCGGTTGGTCTTTACCTAGGTGTAGGAGAGGTAAGTTTTCGTATTTTTGGTTTAATTCATTTATGTGGCGGCGTAGGGTGTCTAGTTGGTTGCTGACCATGTCTGTGTTCTTACTCAGTTTCTCCATTGCAGCAGTTAGTTTTTCCCACTTCTCTCCGTCATCTTTATTTTCTTTGATTTTATCTGTTTTTATTTGTTTTTCTAGGTTTTTAAGTGCTCTACCAGCTTCTTCCATTTCTTTAAATGGAGTTTTAGTTTCGAAGTTCAACCATTTCATTATATTCTCTGTCTCCTTTAGTATGTTTTGTGTTTCCTGTCGTGTGTTATTAATCTCAACCGCTAAATTTTCCTTCAACAGCCTCATTTCTTGCATGTGGGCTCTTTCTATTCGAACTATTTCCATAGCGTTTTTCTTTCTTTCATGTTCTAAGTTAAATTTATGTCTAGAGCGGGAGTCAGAGAGGGCTAAACAGGTTTCATATAGGGTTTGTAGGCCTTCTAGCGCTGTTATTTTGGTCTCCCGTTTCATGTTGCCCACGTTTTCGATGGCTTTTTTAGCGGTGAGCAGTGTTTCATTAGCGAGTTTGGTCGCCTCGTCCATGGCTACTCCTGTTTTTCTTTTGTGTGATATGGGGAGTATACTGGCTCTGCTGTTATTGGATTCACGTGAGCATATTGACATGTCATCATCTGTGTCTATGAGGCTTCTTGGCAGGTCTCCTTCTGATAAAGCCGGGTCTAGGTCAAGTAGTCTCGAGGATGGGCTCATGAAGTCCTCATGCGTTTCAGAATCGGCTTTCAGGCTTGCCGCTGCCTGTTTTATTTGTCCTTCTAGTATCCTATCTCTGAGGCCTCTTTTTGATTTTGTTGATCCTGCTGGACTTTTGGATCTGGTTAGTTTCTTATCCATTGTTTATTGTAGTTTCCGGGCTAAAAATATTTTTGTACCAGTTTTGGGAAATAATTTTTACCAGGCAACACTATTAAAATGTCAAAGTCGTTTAGCTGCCTGTCACTTGATTTTGACAATAGGGATCTTGATGGATGTGGGTAATTTTTGACTTTTGCTGAGTGACAGCAACAAAAGTTGAAAAGATGGAGGGTACAAAAATATCACTAATAGTAATTTGAAACTATTGTTCACAACTTTCTTAACAGTAATTAGTGGTGGAAAACGAAATAAAACATCGTAGTCACTTCTATTTTCACTTTAGCACTATGTGAGATGAACTATTGCACTTTTTACTATTTAAGAACATAGAAGATTGCGGAGCGTATTGCACACGATACCGGGGTTGCCAGCAGCCTTACTGACACACTAGAGTGTAGTCTAGAGTCCAGACCATCTCGAGGCGCTGAGAGCGTATCGCAAATTGGTATTGAGTATAGAAATTAGGAGTATGAGAGTGGTTTATTAAGTATATGAGGAGTCAAGAGACTTTCAGGGTCTCTTAAATCTGGGTGTCATCAATTTAATATAGAAATATTTTTTATTGCGAGTACCACTACTGCGCCTTCGGGAGGTTTGGCACAACGTATTCGAAATTCTGCAATCGTAAATGACCGTATTTTCATAATGTTTTCATTCGATACATTTATTTGTGCTAAGCTGCCGCAACCTTCGCGCGTTCTGAGAACCGCGCGACCGGTCGCACGCGGTGCCTTCCGAGAACGACGAGCATCGTTATTTTTAAAACTCATCCCCGTTATAGCTTCACTAGTACACGTCATGGAATATAAATATATTCACGATCTCTCGGGGTTTAGCCTTTAGGTTAGAGAATGGTAGAGAAGAGGCCTTACTCCTTAGAGACTAGCTACTCTTTAAGTTAAATGCTTTACTGCTCTGTCTACTGTACTCATTAGTGCTTCTGATTGGCTAAATATTCATCAATCAACAACGATAAGGTTAAACCTTTTTACAAAACCTCAGAAACTGCATTAGTACAGTCAATGTCCGCAATGGAGAAGGGAATTTTATATTCTTGTTTGTAAGAGAGTAGGTGTAGGTGGTCATCAACTTAATCTATGATAAATAAAATGAATTTTCAATTACTCTCAAGTCTCACTCAAACTCGATAATGACTGAAGTCTGAACCAATTTGGCTAATTTTAGACTTGAACCGTGGAAGTCCACTGTCCAGGGAAGGTTTATGTTAGAACTTAAATTACGATAAAAACTGATACGAAATTCACTCGGGTCATCTAGTTTTTTTTTTTTTTTTATGAAATAAGGGGGCAAACGAGCAAACGGGTCACCTGATGGAAAGCAACTTCCGTCGCCCATGGACACTCGCAGCATCAGAAGAGCTGCAAGTGCGTTGCCGGCCTTTTAAGAGGGAATAGGGTAATAGGGGAGGGTAGGGAAGGGAATAGTTGAGGGTAGGGAAGGGAATAGGGTAGGGGTTAGGGGATTGGGCCTCCGGTAAACTCACTCACTCGGCGAAACACAGCGCAAGCGCTGTTTCACGCCGGTTTTCTGTGAGAACGTGGTATTTATCCGGTCGAGCCGGCCCATTCGTGCCGAAGCATGGCTCTCCCACGTATAGAAGTAAACAACATATTTTCTTAGATGTTGAAATCTAGACATAATATTATAAAGATCAACGCACTAGAGCCGCAACATGTAATTACAGTAATTAACAACCAGAGGAGCAATCTCGGAAGTTTTTTTGTTGTAATTTGTACAGTAGACGTGTAGGTACAGTTAGAAACGAGTACCAAATTAAAAAAAGCTCAGCGCGAATTAAATAAATTTCCAAGTGAGCGTCTCAAGCCTCAAGAGTCATAAAAACTATACCACCTACAAACTTGAAAGGCGAGGAGGTGGAATAGGACATCCCGGTCTACTACTACCCCACAAAGATCTGTTTCTATGAAAACCCCATTAAGGGGGTTGGAACTTTGTAGGATATCGCGGGCGACACCGATTTCATTATTTTTTATTAGGATTACCTACACTGTAGTTGCGGTAGGTTCTATCAGAGTAGACAGAATGATAGAGTATGCCGACTTAGAACTGATGTTGAAATTTTTAAATTTGACGTATTATGACGAAAATCGTCGCTAGGGTTGTTAACTTATTACCTACGAATTTAAAACTATGACATATTCGATGGACGTGTTCCTCTTTGGTCGTATTATTGTTTATGTTTTGGCACATGCGATTAAAATTGACAGAATCTAATTTTGAAATCTTTATTTTAAATATTTAAAAATAAATTATATCAGCCAGCGCGAGGCACATTCCGTTCATAATCCTAGTGAAACCCGACGAATTTGACAGATATTGAAACCTGTCCGTCTCTTTGCAGTCGAACTACTGGTCGTTATGTCTATTGTGGTTCTATCGTACCCGCAACTCTGCTTTAAGTTTAAGCGGGGAGTGAAGCACCATGGGGTTTTAGTAGGTAGACCCTACCCCAGAGGAGTCTCACATACCTCAATCCGCCAGGGATGCGGAAAGAATGTCCTCATGTAAAAAAGAGTTAACTTGACTGTACACATGAATGGCGCATAAAACAGATCCCCTATTTTCATGAATATTTGGAGTTTAGTTTGAGTACTTGACTGCTGGTACTACTGTTCCGTGAAAGAATAAACTTTAAGCAATATACATAGAGTACAGTATCGCGTAATAAGTTTTCGACTTAAGAGTGAAAGGTGTAGCGTGTTGCCTAGGAACTTTGGTCCAATATAGGTTATTGTGGCGTGCACAAAGTCAGTAACCTCTTATCTCCCCTTATATTTAGAACTACAAGGCTAGACGTTACTACATACAATTTCATAATAAAATTGTTATTAATACTTTAGTTTATAATTTAAACAATACTATAATAATATATGTATGTATATTGTATATGTTACGCTCAAAGGCCGAAAACGCTCAGTGAGCGAAAAATGGCTCACAATGGACCGATAGGATGATGACTGATCGCAGGCCGAAGAAGCCAGGTTAGCCTGCGATCCGTTCGATCGATCGATTGGTATTTCTATTTGGGGTCTCAACCATAAATCGACGGCATAAAAGCCATGTACATGAAATAGTGATTATGCAATTATGCCATATGCAATTCAATTGATTTTTGGGTGGAAATTCATGTTCAAACTTCAGCATTAATGAAACACTTTCCTTGCATTATTTTCATCATATTTTTGTATTTTGGTAAAAAATTATATAAATTAAAATAAATATACTTACTTAGTGGAAATAGTGCAAGAAAAGTATGTTGCACTGTGCACAGCATATGCACCAATGTTTTGCCCTATAACCAATCTTCCTCCTATTTACGAAGTAACACTGAACATGTGTTTCATTGATTGATTGATGATAAACAAGGTTATTTTTATTTCCTCGCACACAGTTCAATTAAACCAATTCACTACGAAACTTTATACTCAACGATACGAGAGAGGACAAACAATGTAAAGTTTTGCCAATACACAAGAAAATTTTGCAGGCTTATAATAAATGAAATAAAAATTAAAAAAAAAACAACACGTCTTTTCGATCGGTCTGATCACAGGTCGATCAGCGGGGCTAAAATGGTCGCTTTGGAGAATCATATATTGAATCATAATATGATTCATTTTTAAACTCCACTTTGCGTGCAATTCATATAGTGATTCGCTTCGATTAAATGATTGGTCGCCGCGCGCGAGACATCAATCATTTATGTAAGCGAATCACTATAATATGAATTTTGCACGCAAAGTGGAGTTTAAAAGTGATTCGCTTCGATTAATGATTGGTCTCCGCGCTCGAGTGCCGCTCGCGGGACCAATCATTAATCTAAGTGAATCACTATATGAATTGCATGCAAAGTGGAGTTTAAAAATTAATCATATTATGATTAATTATATGATTCTCCAAAGCGACCATTTTAGCCCCGGAGAGCGACCTGAGATCAGCCCCCACGTATTACATTGAGGGCTGGGGCCTTACATTGGCGGGCAAACGATGTATATTGAGAAAGGTTGATTCCTAGGCAGATGACAGACCTACATAATTTGGTCAGTTACGTTAAACCTAGCCGTCAGTTGACGACTATATAGTATTGAATTTACATAACCCAACTAAATGACGTAGGACGTAGGTCCGTCAACTGCCAAGAAATCAATTTCCTCGATAGTACCCAACACTTAGTTTTTATTGTTGGTAGACCGTAAGGTACTAATTATAATATATTCTGTGCTAACACTGTTGATAAGCAGGATTTATCGCTGCTTAGTCACCCGAAGACCAGTGGTCGCTATCAGATAAGTAACATGTTCGTAGAATACGTTAGAATACCACGTAAACTTAATGATAAGGATATCGTAGATAATTTAAATACTATAGTCAAATGACAATAATTTAGATACCGCATTTACCTCAGATTACCGCACAGATTCCTGGAACGGTCTGATAGCGCCTATATCTGTGGTCATTTCCTACTAATCGTGGACGAGAAGGTACTTTGGCCCCTATATACGGGAAGGCCGATCTTGCGACAGAAATGGGCGATTCACAATTGGCATGATGACAATTTTTTTTTCTTATCGGTAATTGAAGGACACTTAAAAAATAGAAACATCGTTGAAAGAATGACTCTGATAGCTTAAAAATTCACCAAGATATGACAAATCAAATATCTCATAAAAAGACCTGCCCGAAACGCTCCATACAAAGTGCTACGAAAGACTGACGTCAGTCTTTCGTAGTTTGTACGCATCGGGAGACAACTTTGTTCGACAGGTATATTAAATATTGCGTTTATGAAAGTGGTTTCATAACAAAAGTTGCTTTTAATTGCATAAGTTATCAATTTGTATACAAATATTATGAAATTTAATTGAAAAAAAATCGACTTGAATATCCAACAATAAAAGCGCATAACAAAAAAAATACAAATGTTATCAAGCTGAAATTTTGGGAACACTTATTTTTTAACGTGATTTCTTTATTTTATTAACAAAATTCGCTAATCTTTGACCTTGTCATCATCCCTATTGACAGCAGATGTTATATAATTTTCGTCTGTTGCATCGCTACCATAAGATACAAAACCATCGGCCGTCGGATTACAGGCCGATTCGGGCATTCCATCCGGTCAGGTCGGCCTGCGATCAGTCCGACCGGTATGATCGGCCTCCCCGTGAATGGACCTTCTACACTGTATTACGTCTATAAGTAACGACCATTGTTTACTTAACATAGTTCGTCGTCAGACGCTGTCGTCTTCGGTAGTCGGCAAAGTTGGCTATAAATTATACTTAATATCAGTCATCACTCATCTATCAGCGTAAACCAACCCTTATTCAAATGTAGAGAAACGAAATCTGATGCAACTGTTTTTTTTTAAACAGGTATTAGCCCACCAGGCCACCACACATCCCCACAACTGCTACTCCTGTAAGCCAGTAGGCCTAGTACGAAACAATTTTGAGACTCAAACAATCGGACGAGAATGCCGTGTCCTGCTCTAACAATGGCATTTCACGTTTGTTAGCGTGTAGACAATAATTAGTGACATGGCGATACAAAATGCAAAAGACACTGTTGGCGGTCCCCCGAAACACCGTGACAACAATTATGGACTAAAATATCACTTTACACTTATTATTTCATTACTTTTTAAAGTTGTTTGGCGGGATTTTTTTTAAATTTCTTAATTTTTTATGAGTGTGGCTTAAGTACACTTTGTTTTCGCCAACCCAATCTGCCGCTCCCTTGCCGCCTCTAGGCCACGGGGCCTGTTTATAAATTTAGGGCTGGATGGAGACATATTATTCTGAATATTATCTCCATCTCACTTTAATTTTCTTCCATCTCTGTCAGGTGATGATATCATGATATCACAAGACAGCCAGTCAGCCTTGACTCAACGTATAATTACTACATATCAAGATAGTAACAGGTGGTTGCGACCTTAACCTACTCATAGGAATTCGCTATCATACCTTCTTGACTTTGTATACAAACATTTATTATTGCTTCAGCTATTTAAACAGTTTATCAATAGACAGAGGCAGACACAATGGCACTAATGTCATGTTAGATGTAATGTAAAATTATTTTACTGTAAATTAAATGGTTTTTTTAATGATTTCGGTGCCCGTTTACATAATCCCAATAGTAATGCAGATTGAATTGGATCACTGGATTGGAGTAATGTAAACCGGCCATTAGGTAAAGTTCACTGCAATCTATACTAATATTGTAAATGCGGAAGTATCTCTGTCTGTCTGTCTGTCTGTCTCGCTTTCACGCCAAAGCTACTGAACCGATTGTAATGAAATTTTGTACACAGATAGTCTAAAGCCTGAGAAACGACATAGGCTACTTTTTTACTGGAAAAAGGGGTTGTAAGGGGGTGTTTATTCGTAAATTTGTTCAAATTAAGTTAGTTCCAAAACTCATAACAGATGGCGCCAAGAGTCGCCTAGATCGCGCTATCGCTTGCTCATGTGTATTTCTATAAGAGGTGGTACCATGTGTGGTTTAGTTTTTCGATTGTTATGCACGTTATCAAATAACTCACCTACTAACATAGATATCAGAAACATCAGCATACCAATAATAAATAACATACCATACCAATAATAAAAAAACTAAATAGTATATGGGTAAAGCTAAAGTTGTGTAATGCAGCTAAGTTGTGCTAAATAAGCGCCTTTAAAATTTGGTATAAAAAAGTTTAATTTAAAAAAATATATTATGACACACTTCACGGCTGTTTTGGGTATTTTGATTTAAGGGGTACCAGGGTTTTAAAAAGCTTTTGACACCAATTTTGTTGACACCGCGCGCTATAAACTGCAGTCCACGCGCTATAAACTGAAGTCCACGCGCATGAAGTTGCGGGCAACAGCTAGTTAAATAATATTCAAAGAAAAAAATATTTTTAAACTGCATTTTTTTTAAATAAAAGGCAAATTACAATATTCAAAGTAAGCATATTCCAAGTATAAACCGGCTAAATATAGCCAATAAACAGTTACCGGTTTCTATGCAGAGACATTGTGACCTTTGCCGAGCTCGACAGGCCAGCGACATTACGCTTATGTAAACTCGCTAGTCGCTTATGATTAGGGTTGCCACTCGTACTTTATAATAAAGTATTGTACGTTATTTAAGGTAATTGTACTCTGTACTTTTATTAATAATAAAGTACGCGAAAATACTTTATTTCTCTTAATTTGATTTGTGTTAAAGTCGTAAGTATTTTTCGTTAAACGATAGTTATCGATTAAAAATAATACTAAAGAAAAATAAGTTGTACTTTATTTTTATACAGTGTACTTAATTTTTCTTACTTAGAGTAACCAACGCACTTTAAATACAAAAATAAAAGGTGGCAACCCTACTTATGATATGCTTAGTATAATGTTGTTTGCTCTTTCTCATGTTAAATATTAACTAAGCAAATCATTCTAGTTCAGTTTATAAGTACCAGTTTTAAACGCTTATTTCTACGGTTGCCACCACATATTTTGATTATCCTAAACAGCAAGGAAAGGACAACAAATTCGTTTGAAATCATTCAATCCTTTCAGTTTATATTTCTTCAGTATTCGCTGGATAAACGGTTGCCACCACAGTTTTGTTTAATCCCAAATAGCACAATAGACCAATTTACTGAACAAAAAAGTTAAAGAAAAGTAATCAGCGATCTAGTTATATCGCAGGAAACGTTCACAGTTTCTCAGTAGATGCTCTGTGCTCAGCTCTGCGCTCTTCGCAGAGCTCAGCTCTGCCCTCTTCGCAGAGCTCAGCATTGCCCTCTTCGCAGAGCTGTTGCAGGAAAGGTGGCTTCTCTGTAAAACCCAAGGGACAAGATCTAGAAAACGGCTGCAATGAAGTATATTGTAGACCCAGTATTTTTTAAATCGGTACAAATGTCAAAATATCTTCGTTGGTTATGTTCGAACACTTAAAAAAACAAATTAGAAACAAGTTCAAGGTTAAAATTAATTCTACCCATGATCTACCAGAATCTGATGGCAATTTCCACGGAATATATAACACTAATTAGTAGTGTAGTGTTATATATTCCGTGGCAATTTCTGACAGTAGATTTTCAAAAAATATTCTTGATCATTGGATAAATTTTTATATTTGCCTGTTTAACACACGGAATCAGCCGCTACAAGAAAAAAAAGGATTAAAAATGTTTTATTCCAAATTCCAATTAACCCGATATTGCTAGAGTCAATTTATTTTCTCACTTTTTGTCATCAGATTCTGGTACACCTATACTTATTAGTATGCATAATGCATTAAATAATTTAGGTAGGCCTAAAATTAGACCTACAGCAGGTTTCAGCTACGTATTTTAGCCGATAACTAAAATAGAGCACACAAATCTACTAATTAATTTTGGGAAATGGAAATGTGATTGCTCATTCTATTCGAACGTAAAGTTGGACACTACATGAGTCGTTGGCCTAGGACAGTGTCCACCAAACAAGCACATACATATATCAGATTCAGAGAAATTGTCCTAGTTAAAATTTCAATGGCGGAATACTGCGAACGAGTCCAGCAGTTTCGTCTAACGAGGGATTGGAATATTTCTTTGATGTCGATCCGCACTCGAATTACGGACTTACTGTCGTATATTTAAAATATATTTTCGCGTGCACCGAGATTATCCTGTTGGCTCTGATATTCTTTTTCATACGAAGTGCAGAGTGGTTCTCGATAACCGAACAATATTATACTTTTAATGAGAGGATGAACAAACTTAATGAGGTAAGATTAGCAAGGTAAAGGCTTCTCTTGTCTTAACAGCTGAAAGAATAAAGCTGACAAAAACTTAAAGCTAAAATAGCTGGTAAGTATATCAGTCAACTTAATTCGGTGACTTCACTTTCTAAATACGAGGAAAAACAGAAATAGTGAAAGTCAGTCAGTTTTATAACTGTTATACGTTACTGATTGTAAATTTAGTTTTTAGAGCAACAAAAGAGCGACCTAGTATTTTGCTGAACAAAATATTCGCTTTGAAATAACTAAAGGTTGAATGTGCCGTCCGCGTGAATACTATGTGAACATTGCCGTAATAACTATGCAACCGAATATACAACCTCCTCCTTTTTGGAAGTTGATAATAATGGTAACAAATCGAAAAAGATATCATTTTTTTTTAACATTAAGATTAACATTAACATTTAAGGTGTAACGTAATAAGTAATAACCTTAATCCAATCCGATGCAGTGCTAACCCGAATTTATTTTTAGTGTTAACCCGTAATTTCGCACTATATCGATAGAGCTCTTAACTCTTTGTAAACTTTAAATTCAGTTTGTAGTCTCTTAACTCAAGTTTGAAAAAAATCTTGGCCGTTTTACGACTTCGCGAATTCATCTTAAGGATATTATGTTCTTTATGTAAGTCAAGGGTCAAAGGGGCCTTTGTCGCTCGAACAATACGCGTCCTTCTGCGAACAATAACCCCGACAAAAAATAATTTCTCATAACAACCCTCGCGGAGGCTTCCAAGGATTAATTACGGGTTCCGCGTAGTCCCGCCACCGCACCGGCGCGGCCCATTCGATTCTTGGTACTCGAATCGAAAAACGAGCAAAAAGCGACGGCGCGTTCCGAGAACACGCATACCTGCGCCCGCGCACCTTCCATTCGTTCCGACGCATTTTCCTACTGCCTCATTTTACCCCTACCTTAGTGAAGACGACATAAGGATCTATTTTATAAACTCCAAGGTAAAATAAGTTTGAACGGACGGTATTTCTGCTTTATTTTACCTATATATCTTTGTGCGGACGACATAAGATCTATGTTCGAAATTCCGAGGTAAATTAGCTCTGAACGGACTGTACTTTTTAATTTCGATTAATCGATTTTATCTCGAGGCGATAAGTAATAATCGGAACGACTAGATTAGTTTTTGTCTTCGTCGCGTTATTGATACAGTAATAGAATACGGTGTTTACATCGGGATGACGTTAATTTTTATTGTTTAACTAATTTTTGACAGGTGACAAAGGTTGAATTTCTGAACGAATAAGAGCTGTTTCGACACTTGTATTTAAAACATTGTTTTGAATTTTAACATAAATTTTAATTTCCATTTCATATCCGATAGGATGCTGAGTGCTGACATACATTAAGATATATATTATGTATTATTATGTAATTAGGTACTAGCATAACATTTTCAATACGAATTCAATTTCCAGCGAAAACTGAGTTTAAATGAATTCCAGTGAAATCAGCCAATCAGCGTGAATACTGAATCCTGATTGAGTAACATAAATCATAATACGTACAATTATTGTGTAATATTTTGTTATTCTATTTAAATTGCTAATAGATTAAATTTTATTTTGTTATAGTTTAAGTTGTTTGTTGGTTGGTTCAGGGTGGCTTAATTCCATAGGCTTGTCTCTACTCTTTACATAACATTACGAGGAGAGGCTCTATCTAAGCTTTTAGAATTTTTGTAATTTTAGTTACGTAGAAACTAAAATGTAGGTACTAAAACTAGCCTGTACAAACCTATTTTAGTTCAAGCTTAGTTTATGTACTTATCCTTGCTAAATAAAGATGGAAACTTTGCTCTAACTATATGGGATATACATAATATAGACATTTTTTTGTGGTCAAAGTGTAAGGATATTGGTGAAATGAAGCTCGTAAATCAAATCAAAATCGTAAAAAAAGTCAGTGGTGAAAATCGAACCACCCAACTAGTCTTTACTCTTTAATCTTTATCATAGTAGTTGATACTCTATATTTTATAACATAGTTTATATTCAAGAGATATACTAGTTCTGTAACATGCACTAGTTTTCCTGGAAAATTCACCTGCATAATGGCGGTTATTGCATATTAATTAAATTGTAAAAAGTGAAAAATGATAGCTTCAGTTATTAATTGGCTACTGGGAACAATGAATACACTAACGATAGCATTTTAGTTCAACATATTAAGTTTGATGGTTTAAAGATGGTAGTTGTACAGTCACTTTTCTTTATTATTTGTGGGCTTAGATTCTCTGCCATAATACAGTTCGAAAAATGGAAAGTTCATACATATTATGTAAAATGTAAAGGTTGTCTGGCAGAAACTGCTGCTAGCAGTAAGACCGCCTATTTGTTCATATTTTTCCTTTATTGTGTTTTTTAAGTTTAAGTTTAGTTTTAAGTCGTACAAATAAAGTATTTTCTATACTATTCTATGTAGAGTAGAAGCATTTTTAATACTATACATATTATGTCCCTCGTGGCTCGGGCTTCCTGAGATCATATCAAAGGGTTTTCGTGGTTGGATGCCATTGTCGATCCTGGCAACACATGAGTTACAGTGGTAGGAATATGTGGTAGGCCAATGCTCGTTAAAAAACGACTTCTTTCGTATTTTCATACTTTTACTATATTAGGATATACTTATGAAAACAATTCTCCTGATTCCACGAACGATATTCCAGATTAGAACAATAAGCCTAAGTCTATCTCAGTTTGAAATATCTAGCTATTGTGTTCCTGCATCGAACAATGGATTACTATTTCCAGGTACACGATTTACCTCGCGAGTTCCCGGTAAACGGCTAACAATGTACAATTGTTGGCTGCACAAGCGTGAAGCGGTAGCCCTCGAAAGTAAAAGCCGTCTGTCGTCTAAATAAAAAAAAAAAATTGCCGCGTTTTTTTTATTGTTTCTAAAATGACTAGGGAATACGATATTCGGGTTAACCGTTATATGTTCCAACTGGGCTTTAAAGAACTGTTTATTTATAAATTAAATACATAATATTTAAATTGACAGTTTAAGCCAGAAGCTACTTTTATCCGCTCTTTTATCGTGTTTAAAATGACTGTTACTAACTTATTAGCGTAGTTTAATAATAAAATATACAAACAGTAGTCAAGTACTGAACAAAACAACGATAATGCGTAGCATCTGGCAATTTATATTCATAAATACTTTAGTGTGCACAATTGTGTACGTCTGTTTGTATGGTAATGAGGAGCAAATTACGGCAGGTGTTGAATGTAGTATTTAAAATATTTTAAATTAACAATGTTAAATGAAGCAATTAAGTACGTCTTGTAAGTATTTAAGAGCTCACCTGACTAAAAATCAAACATCGTCCTTCTCTCTTCACACTCACGCCCGTCTTTCATATGCCAGGTGAAAAAGGACGGCGCCGAATCATTGCCGAGTTAGTTTTACTTGAATAAAAGACGAACTATAATGATTATGAAAAAAGTGTTTTGAGCAAATTTAGGTTTTATCAATACCTTTTTAGATATTAAAAAATATTAAAGAAAAGACAGCAAACTTCGAAGATCCAAGCAAAAATGTGCCTAAAACAAGGTTTTTTGTAAAAAAGAAATTATCGAGCGAATTTTTTGAGTAATCGTGTTTTCGTCTTGAGCATTTAATCTTTATGAACTGAAGTTACTTGTGTCAAAAAATCAGTTTTCTAGACCTTACAGATTTTGAGATCTAGGTTAAAGTATGTAGTCAAGTTAGGGTAATGTGGGCTCTTAATTTTGTCCTAGAAAGTTTGGTGATATGATACAGGCCAGCATACAAGTACTCTACTATGTACTAGCATTAAGCATAGCAGTGGAATTAATTCATAGGCAAATACCCTCGTTAGTTGGTCGAGTTCTATCCAGCTCAGCCGATAGTATAATAATAAGATTAATAAGACTTGATAATAATATAACGGGACGAGATTAAGAATGTCCGCTATCTGCCCATGGAAGAGTTTCGCTGGTGGTAAATGATAAGGATTAGGTACGTATTGCTTTAAAATTAGTATTGTCCTTATGCAATGAATTCTTTGCATAAGTGGTATCTAAAATTATCGGGTAAGTATTAATTTTTATTTTTTATTAAGTATTATGATAAAAAGGTGGATTACAAATGTTTCCAGTGCAGTAAGTTTCTGTAATTTGCATTCTCATTGTGAGAAATATTAAAAAAGTAATAATTGCGCATGTCTTTAGTTTTTTGACCTCATCGACTGACGTAAACTAGAAAAAAAAGTATGAGCAATTAACACTATTGTTATATCATTATAAAGTGTTACATGTGTGCTTAATAATTATTAATTACTGTACGTATGTATGGCTATATCATAACTCATAAGTCGTAACGTAAACTGACAGCGATATAGGTAGCCAGTAGGTACCTAGTAATATACGAATCGCAAAGTATTATAATATGTATATAGGTCTACCAGAATGTGATGGTAATGTTTGACAGCAGATTTTCAAAAAATATCCTTGATCATTGGATAAATTTTTATATTTGCATAACACACAAAATCAGCCGCTTTAAGAAAAAAAAAAGGATCAAAATGTTTTATTCCAATTACCCCGGTATTGCTAGAGTCAATTTATTTTCTCACTTTTTGCCATCAGATTCTGGTAGACCTATCTTCAAGAGTCGAGCGTGGCACTTATGCTCTATAACTTTTCATTGCACGTAGAGCGCAGAAAATGGGATTAAATTTCCAATTTTGATCCACTGGGCACTGCTTTCACTTTGTAGATTCATATTTTACCTTTGTTAAAACTTTCAATTTATTTTAGTAGTAAATACATTAAAATAGAAAGTGATGTTGGTCCAAAGCTTGCCTCGTTTTGTAACAAAAGTAAACTTTTTGCAACTGCCACACCTATTGTGGCAAAAACGTTTTGCGAATACGGAACAAGAGACATAATGGCGATTTTTTACCACTTCCCTTTTCTGTATTGTTTGGCAGTAACTGTACAGTGTACAGCCAATAATGGCTAACTGTAGATCTCCAGGTAATGCGGATTTCCGTAGACATTTGCATACACACCTAGATTATAATCAAACGGAAAAGATACTGCTAGAACTTAGGAAATAATATAACTAAATACAATATTGTAAGTATTTGGGAATTTTAATATGCAGCTAAGTGTACATAAATATAACGCTTTTTTATAAAAGCTAAAAAGGTAAGTCAATTCATTTGCATGTTTTTGCACCTTATGCGATAACTTCACCGAATGTATTAAATGTAAAATTATTTCTTCGTTGTAATCGATTGACTTTTCTCTCCCATTATCACCATAAGTTAATAATTTAAATTTTAGCAAAGGGGGTCTAGTAAAGCCCCCTCTTTTCTCACAACCACTTCTAAACGCATATTAGTTATTATATTTAGTTCAAGCCACAGTCTTTATTTTGGACTCTACCAATAATAAGCGTGTTATTTAAAAACTGAATTTTAATTAACATAATATAAAATAACCTGTGCAAAGTTGTAAATAGATCGCTTGAAATTTTCATACATTTTTAATTTATCTCTTTTAAATTTTGTTTGAAATTGCCTTTACCAACAAGAATTTTTCAATATTCTTTCAGATATTCGGACCATCCCAAATTGCAAATGGCCTCCATATGTCGGCGTTCGGAGCTCTATGAAACGAATTTCGATATGCTATAGCTATGTAGTATGTGGGCATTTTCAAAAAAATGTGTACCCCTGGTTTTTACCTTGTCCCTTGACTTTGCTACAGATTATTTGTAAAAAATTACATACTAACATTTTGTAATTTTAATGTAGGAGCATAAACAAGTTTTCTTTTATTAAAATACATTCACGATTGTATAAAATTTTAATTAGTATGAGATTTATAAGGGTTTTTAAGTACCGAAACCTATTAAATTCACCTGTCCCCTTCCCAGAAGTTGTAACAAAATCTTTAATAACTATTTTTTTTCTTAAAGTAAGTTACTTAAAAAACATATGTTAGATTCCTAAATACTTAATGTATCAATTGAATGTCTTGTTATTGAAAAATCTAACATAATTTAACTACAAATTAATTAAAATTATAATCATGAAAAAGCAACCCGACCGGAATGTTCGGTTTAGTGACCGTTTTTTTTAGTTTTATAAACGTACTACAAAAATATTTTCGGCACTAAATGATAGCACTATATTTCATTGTACATCGAGAAACTTCAATTTGAATTTAGTAGTTAAAAATCTGCTACAAGACGCGGACGCAGGTTGGATGGTTCTTCAGGAACGGTTTATTTGTTCAGATAAGTGACCATATTTTGTAAGCATTATTATACTTTCTCCAACTGTTTCTACTGTTGACACGTTGCATAATTAGCTTAGTATTTAGTATAAAAAATGAAATTGTGATAACTATTATCGGTTATTTACAAACACTTTAAAAGTAAAAGAAAGTAATATTACGTGACTTCCGACTTGTGACTTTTCGTATGGTCACATATAATGGAACGGGCAAGTCACAACAGGCGGAAAGCATAAGGCTTAGTTCACATTTTATAAATTATTATTAATATAAATTATTTTTTTATTCACAGATTTTATTAAGAAAATTGGAGATTTTTAAACTGGTACGATTAACGTACAAATATATTTTTTATTACTTATGTGTTAAGGTGACGCCGCGTTAAAGTAAAAAACCGTTTTGGATATGTTTTAGATTGCTAGTTTTCTATGAAAGCCCGGCCCGGCCTTTCACAGAAAACAAGCAATGGAACAGCAAAAAATGGAAAGGGCGTAAGCGACAAAATATTTTTGTCACGTAATTTAAAAACCATAAATACATTTCATATAAGCTATGGGCAAATTAAAGTGTATGCTTGAACCAAGCCATGTACAAATTTGGAAGCTTAAATCACTCTCCTCTGTTGGAAAAATAGGAATCCTTTTTTTTACACAGGTCTATTTGATTGATTATTCTGTGTTATAAAAGTTGACCAATCGTGTTATGCTATGGGTAAATCAAAGACAAAGACATGATAAATACTGACAATGAACTTTAATTTCTTAGCTTTAGTCATTGAAAAATCGATATCGCTACAGCCAAATTATCAAGGCGTCGCCTTTACTTAACAATAACAAATATTTAAAATTTAAGTACCTAAAAGTTTTTTTTTTTTAATTTTGATTTTATTTCCACTACTTTTCTATCAGTAAAGTTGAAAATCATTTTGTGTCGTTGATATTTGCAGATTTATAATAACTAGACATCAGCATTATATGCATTTGCATATGCAGCTGCATACTTGCATATGCAAATGCATATAATGTCACTTTTTAGGCGATAGTGCATATTTTGGCAATTTTTCGTTGATAGTGCATATTTCGGTAGTTTAACTTCCATGGGCATTAAGATTGCAATCGGAAAATGTTGGTAGAAAATTATTATTGGCGTATAATAAATAAATAAAAAGTCTTTATTTCAAGAAATTAAAAATCCTGGATTTTATGAAATTATAAAAATTGGCGCTTTTATTAATGTCACTACCGGAAAAGTCTTCAAAAAAATAATAAATTTTAATATTAAGTGACTTTTGATTGTGCATATTTTGTGCATATTTCGACCATTTTTCGTGCATATTTGCATGGATATTTCGGCACTTTGATCGTGCATATAATCCGATGTCATTAATAACTTAGGAATTCGTAGACATGTGAACACATCTTTATGATTATGAGATGTTCGTCCCTCTAATTATTGAAGTTAAATCTATGAAATCAAAGAATTTTTTACTTTTATAAGTAGTGCAACAATAAAAATGTTTAAATAAAAGGTATTTGTGTTATAAAAACTCCTTTAAATATGTTAAATATTACTTACTCATGTAAAAAAATGAAAAATAACCTAGTGGTTGGGTCACATAGTCACACTATGGATTAAAAATAATTGCTACTCTTGTTGATCCTTGAAATTATCTAAATTTTTTTTAATAAACAATTAAATATGCATTTCACTAGATTAAATTAACGAAGAAATCCATTTATTGCTGTATTTTTTTGTCTTAAATTATATTTTACATTTAGTCGCACAACGGAATCTGTTTCGTCGAAAATTCGATTTTGTTTCAATAATATCAGAATAATATAACGTTTTCAGCGTTCTTTTTAACTTATTCCATTAGTTCAATATTTTTCCTTGTATATGACATTCAAAAAAAGGTAAATAAATGACCTTAAAAAATATAGACATATTTTTGCAAGGGTACACGTTTTTTTGAAAATGCCCATGTACCATCGAGGAAATTGATTCCTAGGCAGTTGACGGACCAACGTCATTTGGTCGGCTCATGTCAATTCAATTTTAGCTGTGATCGGTCTCCGTGATCCGTCATCTGCCCAGGAATCAACTTCTCTGATTACCATTACAAATATTCATAATGGTAACGAGTAATTTCATGCACTGTTAGTTCAGGCAACTGCGTGTGACTCAAAGAGATATCACGTGCAGTTGGGTAAGACGTGCTAGTTATGTTCTAAACCTAGGCATAGAAAACCCTTTGTATTTTGTACTGAAGCTTTCAGCTTTCTGTTGGTAGAGAGTAGTGGTGTGTCTGAGTACACATGAATCTCAGTACATACTTAGTACTTACCTTATTTTCTATCATGTTTAGTTTAATATAATTTAAAATTAAAATTATTAATTTTATTTTTGTTAGTCTTGTGGTTTATAACGTAGTAAGTACTAATTTTATTAGCATGCTATAATGCTATTATAATAAATGCTATTATATTGATATAGCTATCTTTACAACAGTAATTCTGAATGCTATTTTAGGCTCGACTGTCGGTTGAGTTTGATAAAACGCGACCAAAATACGTAGGCCGTCTGCCTATACTACCTTCACTGATAAGAGTGATAAGTGATAACTGATAGTACATAATTTTCTCAGACTTCATTAGGTTAGGTATTTTCTCGATATAATTTATTTTTCTCGGATCGGATCGGATAAGCGAATATTATCCCTAAAGGAAGGTTGTAAGAAGGCCACAAGAAGGCGAGGCAACAGAATCGATTTTCCTAGAAATTCGCCAATAGATTTAGACAATTCGGCACAGATAGTTACTTCCGCAATGACTGTGTAGATTTTAAAACCGGGTATTTACAGAGATAGAATTTATCTTAGACGATTATAGAGGTAAAATACTGTTTCCGTGTAACAAATATCCATAATAACCTTAGAAACTTTTTGGGAAACTCTGCCTTACGGTGTATTAAGAGGAGTCCACACCGCCCTTTTTTCCATACAAACGCTGTCCACTGTTTCCTCCCTGGATAATGCTAGTAAAGTTATAATTTTTTTCCTGAATATCTACGGCCACTAATACAATGTCCCTATGTTTTCTTTTTTTTCATAATTTAATTATTAAATAAGATATGAACGTTCAAAAACCCCAAAAAAATGGCCAGATTTTCCGCTGTGTTCAAACGTCCAGAAAACAGATTTGGCTAGATTATACAAAAAAAGCAAAACATAGGAACACAGCTCAAGCCTTTCTTTAATCTTTAGTGAAAAAAGTTCTTAAATCGGTTAAGTTTTGGAGAAGGAATCAGGGGACAACGAATCGTTGATTTTCTGCAGTTGTCTCTATCGTTTTCTGCGGTATAGGCTTGAGGTAAGGGAGACAGCTATAGATATTACACGTACTTTTTTTTCATTTCTCTAGCCCCTGGTGTATGCTCTTAACTTTCAAGATAAGTACAGAAAAAAAAGTTGATACGTTAGTGCATTTTTAAATCGTAAATTCGTAAATCTTTCAATTATTTATCATTCGTTGTTAAATAATTAATATTAGTGTACCTAAGTTAGGTTAGGTTCGGAATAATAAAAACGTTTATAAGGTAAATGACTAGTAGATTGGACAATGACTGGTATCATTGGAAAAAGCACAAAAACACAATATTTATTAATGTTGCTTTAAAATTTTCCTGTCTTTAAATTAAAAGAACGCCTGTTTTGAAAGAAAAACAGTCAGTTATTAATGGGTGTTTTTGTGCTTTTTCCAATGACTAGTACTGTCCAATCTATGAATCTACTAGTCATTTACCCTAATATGAAAAAGTAAATCACATTTTAGGTGAAGGTTAAGATTAATTTCGGAGAAGCTAATAAGGTGTTATTTGTGATAAAAAAAAACTTAAGCACCAAGGAAGAGATATTGTAATCTGTGGGCGTAGGTACTTCCGGAACCCGAACGGCAATTTTACGTCTCGCTAGCTCTACGTGTATCGCCATCGGTACACGACTTTCAATCTTAATTAGGGTTGCTGAGGATTCCTCTTCCTCTTCCTCATAATGAGGAAGTTCCGCAATATTTCGGGTTCCTCAACCGTTACCGCATCCTCATAAATAAAAATAAAAAAATCCTCTTCCGCTATCGCTTCCTCAAAATTTAGGAGGAATTTATGAGGAATTTTACTGCGCATGCGCGTCGCGTATCCAATCATGGCAACGCACACGCCAGAGCGCGATGCCGGACCGAACGGGCGAGCGAGACCTCCCCTCTCGCCACCCGCGCTGAGCAAGCTTGCTTGTTTGTTTTAATTTTATTGACATAGCCACAGAATATATATTAGTAGTACCAAACATAGCAAGCGTTGTTTTGTTTACGCGTGTACGCAGCTACGCAGTGCGAATAATCGAATAATTTGATTTCTTTTATCGAAAATCGAAATGAGACTGAAGTGTAGTGCTATATCAGGGGTTCCCAGACTTTTTTTGTCCACTGCCCACTTTGAGAACAAAATATGTTTTAACACCCCCATTGTTTCACCTACTTTCTTTTCCTAATTTAAATTAAGGAGCTCTTGCCACAAATTTGTCGGTAATAATCACATTGAATCATATTTTAATAACAAAACCACATACTTTGAATATTGACTATTGTCACAATCTATTATCTATTATATATATAAAAGAAAGTCGTGTTAGTTACACCACTTATAACTCAAGAACGGCAGAACAGATTTGGCTGAAAATTGGTAGGGAGGTAGCTTAGAGCCAGGAGACGGACATAGGATACTTTTTATCCCGTTCGACAGCGTTCCTGTGTGACTTGACATGAAACGTCAGTCACTATAAAACGTGGTAAGTATAACAAAAAAGAATCAGACTTGGAATAACAAAACGAAAATGACAGCTATGTAATTGACGTAAAATGACAGCTATGTAATGACGTATGGATGACAATTTGATATTTGTAAGAAATCAATATTAATCTCACGATCTTAGTAAATCGCTTATACTTTCGGACTCCAGGAGCGTTTTGGAGGGTATATCTGCTAACCAGTTCCGCTCAAAGTCTAGATTTCCTTTAATCCTTAAGATAAGACAGCTTCTCCTTAGGTGTCGTGTCCGTAGTATCCATGTTGTGTTAGCATGGATACCTGGCCATAGTGGAATTACTGGTAATGAGAGTGTGGATGCATATGCTAAAGCCGCTATAACATCAGGTGGACTCAGTCAATACCAACTCTATTGTCAGGACTTAATTCCACTTGCAAAATCTCAACTTTCTAGCAAATGGAATACACTATGGGACGGCTCAAGTACCATCAAAGGCAAGCACTACCATGATATTCAAAGTAGTGTACCAGTAAGACCATGGTTCTTTAGATATTCACAGTGTAGCAAACTAATATGCTCGACAATCTGCCGTGTTAGACTTGGTCATTGTTGTTCACCAGTGTTCCTTGCTAAAATTAGGGTCAAGGATCATTCTCTCTGCGAATGTGGTCTAGATGAGGGTACCTTAGATCACATCTTCTTTTCTTGTCCTAGAAACCAATCGTCCTTATATGACTGTCTTCCCAATTCCATTCCTCGCCCTATAAATTTTAAATCGGTTTTATCTTATGTAAATACCCCTTTTATTGAGATTTTGTGTACATATATTCGTGATAACAATATAAGATTGTGATGTCTCTACTAACATTTGTGTTTGTGTTTGTTTTAGGTTAATCAACTCCTGTAAATATGTAATTTTGTTTTTTAACCGTACACGTCTTGTTACTTCACCAAACCTTCGCTACATAGAGCAAAGTCCTTTAAGCCACTCTGACATTGGCAACTCACCGAGGCGGCCATTTTTAAAAGAAGAAGAAGAAGAAATCAATATTAAAACTATTTCTATTAAATAAATGTTTAAATAGAAAATTACGTTTTATGCCGGCATAAACGCGGACATGAGACAAACGTTTTGATCATTTAATTGACTTAATGTCCAGAATGTAAAAAAAATATTGTCAAAGTGAGGAAGATCAGCTTCAAGACTCGATTTTAGGAAAGTTTCATTCAGAAGAACCGGCCATTTCATAATTTTAGGTAGTACATTGACATAACATAATATTGTGACTTTTTTTCGTTAAATAGCTACTTACTACAGTTTTGGAATCTTTGTTACTAACTAAAAAATAACTCAATTATGTTTGGAAGATTGTATTTTAGACGTATCTCTTATTCTGAGTCATAATAGATCCTCAAGGGTCGCAGTGACATCAGGGCTACTTGACCTGCCTTCAGCAAAAAAAAAATCTCTTATTCTCTTATCACTATCACTACATATTATAAAACAAAGTCGCTTTTTTCCCCTCATGTCCCTTAGTTCCCTTTAATCAAACTACGCAACGGATTTTGATGCGGTTTTCTTTAATAGAAAAAGTGATTAAAGAGGAAGGTTTATAAGTATAATAACATTAATTAAATAGTGGAAAAATACTGTTAATTTTGGGGTTTCTATAAATGTCAGTAAATAATTACATTTTTTTCCGCTTACATTGCAAACGCAGCCGATTTATCAAAATAATGTACTAAGTACTTATTGTATGTAACAGTGTACACTATGAAAAGGTCTACAGCAAAACTCCGCGATTGTATAATTTATATGTCTATGGATATCCCACAATAACATTTTTTTATCATTTACTTACTTTTAACTTCAAATAATGGCTAATTTTCAAAGCGATTTTAACCAATATGGCAATAATCCTTATTCAATTACATTATTAAATACATTATTTATTTAATATAGATCTATATGGCCCTTTACAGCATATGATTAAAATGAATATTTTCGAAGATATTACAGATTTAAAAATTGCGGGACGTAGCTTTTGCGGCGGTACATATCAATGCGGGCCAATGAATATTATAATTATCAAAAACTACTGAATCGCTTTTAATCATTTCTTCAGTGAGTGACATAGGCTATAATATATTATTTTATACCCGTGCGAAGCCGGGGCGGGTCGCTAGTATACATATAAACCTTAGGTAACAATACCGCATAAATGCTTAGTCAAGTACGAGAAAGTAGTATTAATTATTATATTTTATAAGAAATCATTTGACCTTTCATTTAAAACAATTTATTTTCCAATCAAAATATTTCATTAAATGTTATTTAATTTTTTTAAGTAATTTAAATATTACATATTTGTAATGAAATAATATAAAGTTTTTTTGTCTCTACTCTCTCCTGAAAACTTTCCGAACATGGCTTTCACGATATAGTTACGTTAAAATTTAAAAAAAAACTAGAACGCCCACTTTGACCCATCTTCGTCAAGGGTCATTTTGAGCGGAAATGATGACGTCATGAGTGACGTCATAGCCGCGATCAAAACGACCCCGGTCGCCAAAGGGAACGGCAGAAGGGGACGTTTTGAGCGTTTTGGTCAAAATTAACGTCATGTAGAACGCAGCCACTATATGGACGTACTTCCTCTTCCGCTTCCTCATCCGCATCCTCTTCCTCAAAAAAATATCCTCTTCCTCATCCGCATCCTCTAAATTTGCGCGTGACAATTCCTCTTCCTCCTCCTCTTCCTCATAATCACTTCCTCAACAACCCTAATCTTAATGCCTAAGATCAAAATGAGGTAGGTACATAATTTTTTAGCTGTGTCTCTTCGTGCTCTACGTATTAGAACAAACGTACGGGAGCTATTTTCTAGCGTTATTAACGATCTTATAACAATGGCCATAAGGTCCAATATGTGGGTCTTGTACATTCTAATAACACCCCACGGCCTACGCTGTGTGAACGTGTATAGTTATATTTAATAATAGGTTCTATAGAAAGTTGCTACCGTAGAGAAACGAAGCTTTATTATTTTATTATTATACTAGAAAACTGAAGAGAAAATTACAACAAACCACACTTGAACAGCAAAAACGTGAAATGTGAAACGTGAGAGAATGACATTATAATAACAAAACATGTAGATAATAGTATTATGAAAGTTTTTGACTCTATTTCATTAATAATATTATGATTATTATTAAGTATCTTATTGTGATTTACTAAATATACGTTCATTTTAAATCGTTGTACGACGATCGACTATTACATACCAGGTACTTACTTAAAATATACAAAACTAGAATTAAGAAAAATACTAGAAAATAAGCATAATATCTGTATTGTTTTTTAATTAAATAGCGTTTTTATGAAATAAAAAATGTTCACTGTAGTGATTCGTATAAAATATACTGCCACTTATTAAATGAATGAAACTTTATAAATACAGCCTGACTTTTATATTGTGGGTTTTACGAATGACAGCTGTTTTATTTCCTTTCTCTATTCACAACTTTGCTCTACAAATCTGAGGCTCGTTAATTTGAAGTGTAAAGACATTAGAATAAGAACTATAATCGCATGATGGGTTTGGATTCTATAACTTTGTGACTGTCGAAAGTTTCATATCGTCGCGTCGCCTTTTAAGTAGTCAAAAGCAATAATTAATTTAAAGTACCTATCACGTCATGTTATAAGGCGATTAACACAATGCCAACTTGGTTTCTAGAAATAGAGTTGAAGAAGCTCTTATTCGACTGATGAAATATAACAAGAAAATAACAACGATTCATTCTTATTTTTATCCGACATCTAGACGCCAATCAAAGGTCATATTCAATGAAATAGCTATCTCTACGTCAGGAAAACGTTGCGTATCGTATATAGAGTATAGAGTAAACAGTAGTTTATCTCCGAACTATAATTGTTATATATTACGCTGTGTACATGTTTTCTGTCAAGATACGTGGCGATAGGGAAACGAAAATAGACTATCAGTCGAAAACAAGGTCGAGGGTTACCGCGGTTATGAAATGTCTCGATAGTTCAACAGAACTTTACAAATACGCTGAAACGGACGAAAATTAAAATATAAGACTGAGAATTTAGACCTCTCTTATTGATAAAAGTGTAGAGCTAATACAGAATACTACTTTAAGATGACTTTAAGAAGACTAATAAGATCTTATTGCCATTATCTATTGAGGAATATGTGACAACCCTAACTCGCACATGGCGAGATAGAAACCAGCTGATCTTATTAGACAAATAAGAAACGAGTAAACAATAGCTCTTTCATAATAAACTTTCAACTAGAGCGCATCGCGCATGAAAGTTCTTAATGAAGTTTCATTAATAGGTTAGGAGTTAGGACTTAGGAGTAATAAAGTAGTAAGTACATACCTGGTAGTTTGACCACCATTTGAGGTGCGAAATGGTGTTTGGGATCCAATGTAAACGTCTCAACAACGACACGGAAACACAAAACCTTAAACTGTCGATATTTCCTCAAATCCACTTTATAGCCTCCTCGTTTCCGAGTAAACTCTTACAACCAGTTTCGCAGAAGCCGATCGCTCCGGAGAAATTAATTTGCAGAAACGGTCGTCGCCGGCGGCCGGGGGTTTGCGTGCCGCTGCAGAAGCGTATTCTGAGAACGCGCACATTCAATTTCACTGCACCGGCGTTATTTATCACAGATATATCGATATCGGGAGGTGAAAGTTCGGGGCGCGGCTCGCGGCGGCGTGGTTCCAGCGTCGCGGTAGAAAATCGACTGGCTCTCGCGCGGGAGACGCGACGGGTAAACACAGAAGCCGGCGCGGCACGGAGCGCGGGACGCGGCACACGCGCGGCGCGGCGGCGTGCGGCGCGCCCGCACTTCCCAGAACCGCCAACCTTGGCGCTTCCGAGAACATACCTCGTGCCATTGTCACTAATTCATATTAAAGTTATATCTACGCAGCTGGCGTATGTGCTGTTCGGACGTATTCAAGATGTCTAGCGTCTATCAATCATTCTTAGGCTAGGAAGCGATAAACGTCAGGGAGTTCGTTCACTGGCGATCAATTCGGTTGGGGGAGCTGTGGAACTGTCTACAGATGCAGAAGTGGTCTACAAAATGATTCTTTAACCAAGACATTAGTCTGTAGTCTGCACCTTGACATCTTAGGACATAGAGAAACTATACTCCACTCGGGCTAACTTGTCGCTAGCGGTCGTTGACTCCCTGTCAAAAACTTGTCATTTTCCATATAAACCGCGATTGACAATGAAGTGTCAGATATTGTCAATCGTGGTTTTATATGGAAAATGACAAGTTTTTGACAGGGAGTCAATGACCGCTAGCGACAAGTTAGCCCAAGTGGAGTATATTATATATACTCCACTTGGGCATAAAAGTTCTTACATTAAAAGTTCTTATTACCGCTGAAGCCACAATGTAAAACAATGACAAATAACCTTTGCGTATTTAATAACATTTTATTGTCTGATTCACCTTTGAAAGTATAAAAAATATGTAAAACGACGTCTGCTTAAAACGACTCTACATAGAGTAACGTCCGAAGCTACGTTACGAGTTACAACTTACGCGCGTATCACTCTTTTCTAGCAAAATTTATATTTTTTTCTAGACAATCATTTTGCTAACCATATTTAAACGATGCAAAATTCAGCAGAAAGTTTAAAGTTATAATAAGCGGTACAGTCAACAAGTCAGCATGTCCCGCCCACTTAGCATGAAAGGTAGATGTAAAAATATTTCCACACGATGTTCTAGCGATGACGTTTCGAATGAGTAATCGACAATGTTTAGAGATTTTACATTTCGTTATCGTCGGGTTAAGCATGACTATAGTCAAAATGAAATAAGATGACTCCAACGGACATTGGCCTTTTTAGTCTAGAAGCGATGAGAAAAATGCTCGCAATGTTAACTTTTTTAATTAGCCTATAGTGTCCTACTGCTGGGCAAAGGCCTCCCCCAGGATTGTCCACTATTCTCGCTCCTGCGCCACGTCCGATGACCAGCCTAGGTGCCCTGAACTAGACAAGTGGCAAGCGATTATCGTAAACGCCAACAAAATGTATGCGATTTGACATAAGTTATCGCTTCGCTAGCCTCAAAACCCGTACATTTTGTTGGCGTTTACGATAATCGCTTGACACTTGTCTCTAGGCCCTGGTATGCATCCAGCTCGTCACGCCACCTTTTTTACTAACACTTAACAACAACAAAGTTCGACAATTTAGGGTTAGTCGCCCCCGACTAACCCTAAATTGTCGATTTTATAACTCATTTTTATACTTGAAAACAAGCTCAATATTTTTTATTTTAGTTTAAAAATCTATCAAACATAAAATTAACATGGAATAAGAACATAATTAAGTTTATTTCAGAAAAATAATATTATTTATGAATATTCTAAGTACATCTTTAATGATATAATAATATATAAATCTGTCTGTGTAGTCTAACTAATGAGTACATCGTCGCCGTTGACCATGTTTCAGACGTTATTTTGCCTAACTAAAGATATGCAAATGAAGATATAAACTCCTTATAGTCATGGATTTCAGTATCGTCACTGACGATACTGAAATCCATGACTGAAAGGAGTTTATATCTTCATTTGCAATTCGTCAGTAATGGTCGCTCACGATCTGTATCCATTGACTTCTTTCAAGCTTTCTCAAATTTTTTGTCTACCGTGATAACTATATATCGCGGGCTTTAACCCATCAATCCCTAAGCGGAACTGCGATTCCCACGATCGAGGTATTACGCCAGAAGGATGTATATAAAACAAACTCGATTTTTAAGAAGGAAATTATAGATGTATGTGCAATATTATGTATGATGTAAGTGCAATATTGAGAGTTTTAAAATATGTAGTTAAAATACAAAAGATCATTTTTTTATACGCCCTTCTGGCTTGAAGCTCTCGATATGTGATCTATGATTCGACAAGTTGATGAAAATTTGCTATTCAATAGCTTTACCGCGGCAGTCCTCGACTGATAATTGAAACATTTAGTACAGTATCAAAAAATGTCGATGACTCCTTAATATCATGTTATTGGCGTTATCAAACTTGAAGTTACTAAAGTCACCAGCTCTAGGATTGTTTCACTCTCCCCCTGGGCTTTATTGCAATTTTTTTTTGTTGTGGTGATTGTTTTCTAGTGGCCTTTTTGTATAATTTCGAGCCACGTTGAGACAGGTGAAGCCGACTAGGTGAACCAGGTGAACGTGGATCGAAAATATAAAAAAGACGGGTGAGCTGGCTTAGTAATACTTAGTATTGATTCATCACGTCGTTCATTACGTCAATCATTACGTCGAATATCATACTTCATATTATTATATTTTAATCTCAACTGCTGCCTAGCAAGACTAAGCATGAGAAAAGTAAAAGGTGCTACGATCGAAAATGGTTTACACTTTACAGCCTTTCTTTTATTTCCCAGCTGTAACCTTAAAATATACATTTTGTTTAACAATAAAAATTAACTATGTCATTTACAAAGATTTATGTTGATAAAAGTAAAAATAAGAATTGCTTACTTCATAGTATTAAAAAAATAGGTTGTACATCGTTGTACGAAGCTTTTTGTTACTTTTATTCAGAGTTTTTACCATTTTTCAAACATTTTTAATTATTCGAATAATATTCGAATTATTCGAAAACTTTTGCAAATTATTCGAATTATTCGAATAGTAAATTTGTCGAATAATAACATTCAATTTATATAATTATTAATAATAAAGATAATATCATTATGCAATTCAATAATGAATACTCAATTTAAATGTTATTTTAAAGTGTTCCTCGAAGTTCTTACGCAATGAATACAATATAATAATTTATTATGTAATCTGCTTTCTCTTCTTCAAATGCGAATTTATCGTATTTATCATAAGAGAGATAAGCTCAGGCACCAATGGCGACTTTTCTATTTAAATGTCAAACACCGTAGGAACACCAAGTCCGCAATTTGTGAGCACACACTGGGTCAACCTCGCCAATTCATAAGATTTGATAAGCCACAAGTACTGGCAAAAGAACCAAGATACCGCCCGAGAATGATACGCGAGGCCATAGAAATTAAAATTAACCGCGAAGATGGTTGGGTGCTGTAACGGAAACCTACATTGCGCGTGGCCCGACACGCACTTGGCCGGTTTTTTATTTTATAATAGAGGCAAATTAATTACGTTGGATTTTATTTTTTATACTCTATCTGTACAAGTTACAACATCGCGCTACGGCCTACGACCAATAGAGGCGAAGAATCGGTAGAAAAGTTGAAATATTATTAACTTTCGTTTTAATAATAAGCCTAGACATTTAGTAGAAATGGCTGGACATGGATGTAATGTGACCACCGATTGCGTTACTTGGCTCATTATGTTAATTCCGTTTAGGGTTGCCAGGCGTCCGGATAAAGCCGGGCACAGTCAGGCTTTTTGCTTGCGTGTCCGGCCAAAATCAAAGGCAGTCAGGCCGTTGTAGAGCCTCAAAACACAAATTTTAGACGGTTTTACACCTAATGAGATGTAAAATTGTATAGCTATTAGATATTAAAGTGTTTTAATAAAACAGAACAATTGTACGGTGTACACGAGTTGCCGAACGCATTTCTATATTCATGGGCGTACCCAGGTTCTGGGCCGGGGGGGGGGGGCAAATTACGCAGATTCTGGTGCCAGGGGGGGCAAATTACCCAGGTTCTGGGCCGGGGGGGGGGGGGGGGGGGGGGGCAAATCAGATTTTTCATTAGCTAGGTGCTTATAAAGAATAAAAAATTCATAATTTTTAGTTGTAAAAATATTGTTTTGCAAACAAATGGCAAAAATTAGTTTTCTTAATTTTTATAGATAAAAGTACTTAGTAGGGACGTCAACATGATCCAGGGGGGGCAGCTGCCCCCCCCCTCGGTACGCCCATGTCTATATTAAAAGTTTAGATTCTAAGTACTCGATAGCAACACTTTTTTGTACTAATGTCCGGCCAAGCTGACTGCTGTGTCCGGCTTTTTGGTTTAGCGACCTGGCAACCCTAATTCCGTTGCAGGAAATTTCTAATGACACTTCTACGTAGCACGTAACTACTACACTGAATAGATGTTTGCTTAGTATTAAGTATAGCCTTAATTGTTATAGACATCTTGGTAAATAAAACTGTTTACAGTTCTTAGAAACTAATTGTTTCTATGAAAATAAAAAGTTTTCCCTTTGAAAGTAAGTACTAATTACAAGTGCAGGACATGTCGCTGCAATACAGTAAACAAAAACTTTATTTTAAAACGTCTCTGTCAATATTCTGCTGTCACTCCCCACTAGTCCCCAGTAGGGCCTACCCACTAAAACCCCATGAGTGCTCCACTCCTCGCATATGAGGCATTTATTATGTCTATTAATGTATAAAATGTAATATGATTGTACTTTTGATTGACCGTGATCGGTGTTGACTGTGGACGTTATACAGTATTAGCTTCGTAGATTTCCACCATTGGGTGGCATAGTGGGTTTCCATCATGGATCTACATCATACATGGAGATGTCCATCTTTATTTAGAAGGTAAGTACATTTTTTACATAATTATCGAATTACTTAGGTTAGGCTGTTAGGCTAGGGCCTGATTACACCTCCCAAGTCCCAAGTAAAGACTAGAGTAGCGAGACTTATCAAATTGGCCTAGAGCAATGGCCACTGTCCACAGACGTATATAATATAACTTTGATAGGGGGGGGGGGGGGTCGCTAACATAAAGCCGCAGCAGCAAGAAGGCAACGTACTGAGGAAATCAAAAATATATTTTTATAAGTATACATATACCGCACCGATTTTAATCGGCGAGGTCGACATATTATTGTCGAAGTTGGACAAGTAAGATGGATAGTAATGAGGGGGGTCCGGACCCTAGGACACCCCCCCTTATATACGCCCATGCCACTGTCACGCCACTCTGTAGGTGTAATAAGGCCCTTAGCGTGTTGCCACGTATGGTGGGATGGTGAAAGCCGATGATGAACAGACAATGGGCGATTTCTCGGGGGCGGACAATCAATAAGCGAGATAATCGCGTATTCTCAGTAAGCGTGACATGCGCCATACTTCCCCGAAGTGTTTCTACATACCGGTACTGTTGAGCACACAAGTGAGAAAACTCATCATCGATACCGAGAAGCGAGTTTCTCGCGCGATGAGTTATCGTTTGTATAAAATACCAGATGACGCCCGCAACTCCGTTGCGCCAAAATTCGTTTATCGCGCGGGAATCGTACATTTTTCCGGGATAAAAACTATCCTATGTCCTTTCTCGGGAATCAAAGTATCTCCATGCCAAATTTCAGCAAAATCGGTTCAGCGGTTTAAGCGTGAAGAGGTAACAGACAGACAGACAGACAGACAGACAGACAGACAGACAGACGGACAGACGGACAGACGGACAGACGGACAGACAGACACACTTTCGCATTTATAATATTATGGATGTTTAAATAAAAATGTGTATGTGACATTAGTAAGTATTATTATTATATGTATTATATGTAGTCAATTAGGGTTTTGAAAGCTGGTACCCATCTGGTACCCAATAAAAAGAGTCTTGTCAACCAAAATATATCAATCCATTTTTCTAACAAGCTCAAAACACTATGTAACTTGAATTAGAAACTCCTTAAGTGCCATGATTGTGCTGCACTTTCTTCGGAGGGGTAAAAACTAGGACTTAGGGGCTAGGGGCTAGGGCCCGTGACCTGATCGGATGGAGGGTAGCTACTAGCTACGCAGTTTGCTTCTCTCTAGGAAATAATATCCCCCTCCCCTTACTCCCGCTATTTGGTTTTTAACACGCTTTTACTAGCTTGGGCTGTATGTATGTAACGGAATCTTTAAGCACGATTTTACCTATCCCCAGTAGTCTAATTAATTCTCAACTTTGCATACGTATAAAGAGTCAATGACAATGCAATAAATTGTTAATTTTTTTTTTCTAAATAAAAAAGCGTGTTTTTTGTTTTTCAAACTATATTTTTTTATGTACCTTTCCCCCACCGGTGACACAGGAAACGATTATTCATTACCCGTTACGGGCTACGGCCAAATAATCCGAATAGCGTGTGCTTGAGCAATTTTCTCCGCGACTGTCCGCGACAGATGGTGTGCACGTGGGTGGATTTCGTCAATAATAGTTCTGAGTGCTCCCGCCATGCTACTTGCATGCAAGCTTGCTACTTGTGCAAGTAGCTTGCACGTAAGCTTGCTTTGCAAGTAGCTTGCATGCAAAGATTGCGTTGTGTTCACTGTTCGCAAAATCGCAGCAATATCAAGCGAGAAAATAATTGAAACTTGTACAAGATTATAAAATATCATGCTTAAAATCATGCTTACTAAATAGTAAATAGCAATGACTAATCGCCCTAAAAATTGCATTGTGGAGGCAAATTATAATTTGGTACACAATTATTTAAAAAAAAAAGAATCGCGGGTTTCCTATAATCATATTATTATAACTAAGCATTATAAGAGTTTTCAGAGAAGTCTTAGTTAAAACTTAAAGGTTATCACCACAGGTTTTCACGGTCTTTTGTTATGTATCGCGAATCGCGATAGAGTTATCATAAAATAAAAAATATTTCCCTCAGTTTTACGTGGTTTCACTGAGGATCAGGATTCAGGATTCAGGACAGGATATCGATATCCTCAGTGAAACCACGTAAGTAAAACTGAGGGAAATATTTTTTATTTTATTGAAGTAAGTATTTATTTAATCTTCATGCACAAAGTTACAAAGACACACTTATAATGCATCGGCGCGGGGTAGTGTTCTTGAAAGCAGTAATGATCTATTATAAATTATAATTTATAACAAACGGTACAGTTGTACAATGAAAATTAAATATTTCCATTTATTTTTAGAAAAACTAAGTTCCTTTTAAAAATGCAGGAACTAGAAGGAACTTAATACTTACAGATATAACCGACACGCAAGTAAGTACATATGTACGTCCTTTATTCCAGTAACTAGCCACCATGTGGGCTCGCTCGTTAAAATTTGGCGCCAGCGATTTTGTAAGCCGCTTTCACTTGGAAAAATAAACATTGAAATGGGCATAGAGTGCCGGCAGTGGCTGCGAAAACATTAAACTACTGGCCTCGTTAAGAAACAAACACAATTTTAGAGGTAATCAGGAACAAAAAAACCTCTTGGTAGTTGGTTATAATAGCAAACAATTTATATATTATCACTATGATTTATAGCATTACTAGAATGACGCCCGAACTCCGTTGCGACTTGCGCTAAAATTTGGCGAAAAAACATTTTTCGGGTAAGTATAAAAAGTATTCTCTCAGGTCCTTTTCCGGGACTCAAAGTATCTCCATACCACATTTCCGCAAAATCGGTTCAGCGGCGTGGAGAGGAGACAGACAGACGACACACTTTCCCATTCATAATATTAGTATGGAAGTAAGTATGGATACTTATGTGTAGGTACTTATACTTATGTGTTAGGTACTCAGTATTTATTACGCTGTGGTAGTAAATACTGAGTACCTAATATTATGCGAACAGTCAGAAGTTTGGCTCCACAAAAGGCACGGCTATATTTTTTTTATAGAACGCATGCGTTGGCATCTCTGGATTATAGATGCTGGCGGGAAAGATTCCGAATTATTCCCGTCGAATACTTCGGAAGTATTCCGAAATATTCCGAAACTTTGGGAATATTTCAACTGTCAAAAATAACGAGGAAAATTGCGCTTGGAAGTTGTAAACTATTTATCTTTAGTTGTGTACTTATCTAAGAATATGTGATGCCGGTTATTAACATTATTAGCCAAGCGGCGAGAAACGGCTTTTTTGGCTTATTATCATTACTAGCGATAAATAGCGGCTGGTAACGGCTTGTTACTTTTCTTTGATAATACCTAATCATATAAGTTCGTTTATTTTTTATGGTTTTTATTCTGATTTACTTACAATAGGATATATTAGTATGGATAGTATGGATATAAGTAAGTAATAAGTAGGTAAGTATAGATTAATCAATCCCATTGGCCATTACTAATTTATGATAAAACTAGATGACGCCCGCAACTCCGTTGCGCCAAAATTCGGTTACCGCGCCGGAACCGTACATTTTTCCGGGATAAAAACTATCCTATGTTCTTTCTCGGAACTCAAAGTATTTCCATGTCAATTTTCAGCCAAATCGGTTCAGCGGTTCGAGCGTGAAGAGGTAACAGACAGACAGGCAAACAGACGCACTTTCGCATTTATAATATTAAACCTAGAAGTAGGTATAGATAAACAATTTATATTTTACTTAAGTACGTAATGTGCCACTGAACAAATAATTCACTCAACCACCACAAACCACAAACAAACACGTAGATATATTTCCATTGAATTATTCCGGTCCGCCCGCTCGCACGACTCGCTCGCCCGTACGAGCGGGCGTTCATTTTGAATAATTAAAATTTAAAGAAACTTTCCCAGAAGTATTCCGGAATTATTCGGAATTTTTCAGAAGTTTTGTAACTATACTCTGGATAAACTAAAATTATTTTAATATCCGTACACTACACGCTTAGCATGCGATTCTTAAAAATTAAAAACTAAGTAAGTATAATTTCTTTCTTCGGAAGTAGGTATGTCATTTTGTGCCTAAAATCTGTTACTATTTCTATTCTCTTTCGCCCTTGCCCCTTACTAAGCTTTGAATAGTTATACAGTGTTTTGTCTTCTTCAATCCAATTAAAAATGTCACTTGTGTGACAGGAACAAAACAACTATTCAAAGCTTATACAACGTTTATTAGTAAGAGGGCTTATGTATAATAATATCTACTGTACTTAAGCTGGCTCTACATCAACGTTTTTCTTGCCACAGCTTGCGTAAGCATACCCTAATAGTACCACGTTAATTTAATATTCACAGACAGTCCACAGATTGTAATCTAGTTTCACGGAGGTTTGACTATGACTGATCGATGATCGGTAGAACTGTCACGATTTAACTATCAGTCATCTCTAGTCGATGGATGGTTGTATGATTGTTCCAAATCCAGCACTGGATTTGATCACTGGATTGGAATAATGTAAACCGGCCATAATAATATTATGTCTAATATAATTCTACTAATGATATAGGATTTAATGCCGTCGTTCATTGCACTGAGCCCCCGAGAGGATCGTGATGCTCAGGGTGCTCGTGCGCATCGCGCCGTAAGGCAGCGGAATGGTCTAAGCAAGACCCTACAGGGGCCTCTGTTTGGCCTGGGGGGCGAGTAAATACCCCCACAGAGAGGAGTCTGCAACAAGCAGACGTCCACTGACAGTGATGTGGTGTCTGTACAGTTCCCACGTCACCGTTAAAAGTGGTGGAGAGGAGCACCGCAGAGTTTTAGTGGGTAGGGCCGCGGCACTCACCATCTTCGCCGCGGCGAGCCCCACATATCCGCATTGGGAGGGCGCCCGTGACAAAATATTTTAATTACGTGTAACTGCGCCGCAGGCTGAAAAAGATTCGGAACCCCTACTTTAAGATAAGGCTACAGCACAGAACATGGATCTAATTTCTGTGGGCTACAGTAAAGTAGCCTTTTTTTCATAATATTATTCGTATTTATATCCTTTATTTCCAAGGAATTGATTACAATGATGGTCTTAGATCCATGTGCTATTACAATATCTAAGTACCTCATTGAGGTGTGGAAGTGTTAGAATTTATGTCCCCCCTGGTTACATAATCTAAAAACTTCCCTCTTTGCTACTTCCTCGCGTTTTTCTCTATCTTTTTTTCTTCAAAATCAATTAAATCACTTTTGAAATCTGGCTCTGCAAAAATCATTTTTAACGTTTCTAAAATCCTAACCACCTACCTACCCAACAGCCAAACATAGAATCTCCATGCATGGGCGTACCGAGTGGGGGGGGGGTGCAGGGGGGGGGGGGGGGGGGGGGCGGGGGGGCAGCTGCCCCCCCCCTGGATCATGTTGAAGTCCAAACTAAGTATATTATCTAGTACTTTCATCTATAAAAATAACGATTGTTTGCCATTTGTTTGCAATACAAATAAAAATTATTATTTTTTTTTTCTTTATAAACACCTAGTTTATAAAAAATCTGATTTGCCCCCCCCTGGCCCAGAATCTGCGTAATTTGCCCCCCCCCCCCCTGGCCCAGAACCTGGGTAATTCGCCCCACCCTGGCCCAGAACCTGGGTACGCCCATGTCTCTCCATGTCGGGTAAAAAATTAAGTAGATCTAGGAAGTATTCGCTACGGAAAAAATGCGCATCAATTTTCATCTGAATTGATTTGTTTGTTCGGAAAAGTACTATTATAGAGTTCTGGGTATCGCTATTCGCTAGTAATGATAGCTGTTGGAAACTTACTTTGTTTTCTACTTCCTTGAAGTTTTTTTTGTGTCAACAGTTCAACACCCTTTCCTTATAGCAGTTTTACCACTAGTTAATTACTAGCTGCCGCACTTAGGGCCTGTTTCACCACTTCCTGATAAGTGGCGAATAGGATATCCACCACGTAACTTGACAGATGAATAGCCTGTTCGGCACTTTATCATCATGAATTCATGAGACATTCCTCTCCGCTCACGGCTCATCCCTCCGCTTTTATAATAATTTTGTACACGACCAGTATTATTTTCCTGTTATAACTTGTAACAAGTAAAAAGTTCGAGTAAGTAAGTAAAATATACAAAAAAACTGCATTTCTTTGTTTGTTATTAATCCAGTAGTTTAATTAAGTATCAGGGCACATAACTGCCAAATTAGGCTACTTGACCTACCTTTTTTTCTTCATGCTAATCACTTCTTAATCATTCATTTTCACCAAAAAAACTAACTTTTTAATATTTTAAACAGTAGAAACCCTTAAAATTTTGCTGTGTTTTCTAACAAGTAATTACGATCCGATATTGACTCAAATGAAATTGAGATTTATTTAATCATTGTATATTTATCTGATATGTAACCTAAAGTTTTATTTTTTGAAATTATGAATCTTTCTGGGATTTTCAACAAATAGCTGTTACACTTATTGAGTTACTATCATTTAATAACTTGCACTACCTACTACAATTACACACTTTATAAAATAATAACTAAAGGAAATATTAGTATTGTAGGTATTTAGTTTGTAAGTAATCGTCAAAAACAGTTTTGGGACTTACGATCTTTACTTTCGTGCTATAATGCGGGAACCGTTGTTATGCGATATTGTTCACTATTAGCTGCAGCTCAAAACACAAAACTCAGAGGCACGATTCATGGAATCATTATTACGCGATTGGAGGATATATTATGTGTGTATAATAGGCGGGGCTAGCGTTTTGGCAGCATGCTCTTAATATAACGAGCGCGTTAAATAAAAACAAAAATGTTGAAAATCGGTTCACAAACGGCGGAGTAGTGGTCGAACATACAAAAAAAAATATATATCCACAGCCGAATATATAACCTCCTCGTTTTTTAGAAGTCGGTTAAAAAAATATTTAATTATGTAAGTACTAGTGTGATGTCGTCACATCCAAATCGGAAGTGCCGCAAAAGCGTTTTCGTCAGTACAAATAAAAATATATAAAATCATATTTTCGAATCGACTTCATTTATCAATCATAAGCTTTTATTTGATGATAAGGGTGAAATACGGTTTCCTAGGCCAAGTTCTACTAGAAGTATGCATTTGTTCAATGAAATTGAATATAAGTAGTGCAAATAGGCCTATTATTAACCTTCCTTTTGACTTGGGTAAAAACCAGAATTAATTTCAGAGAACACTTCTCTTCCCCTCCGTCTAAATATAAGTGCATTCTTCGTCGAAAAGTTTCAGTTGTTTACGTCTCGCAGTTATTTACCCAGTGAAAGAATTTTACGCGCGAAAATCGAAATTAGTACTGTATGATTTCGGTGAAGCGTTTAGAGTTAGCAAAAGTACGGCGACCATCTTATTCATCTTTCCAGGATATTGAGAATACTAAATAGCATTGTTTATTTGCTTTCTGTGGAAAAAAGCGTTAAGTATATTGTATTAGTTTTGTTTTCATTAAGTATATTATTTTTATCGTATGTTGTTTGATAGTTAAATGTTTTTATAAAATCACAGTTAAGTAATAATAATCTGCTCTATAAAATATTTTTGGCTTGCCAAAATATTTGACTTTCCTGAATTAAGGTTAGCTGCATAGTAGGTAAGTATATGAATATTTTATTAAGTAATAAAATCTGAAAATATAAATAACATCACACGAAAATTTAATGAAAGACTTAGTGGGAAAAGAATTAAAAATGTTGCTAAATAAAAATAAAGTAATTTTTAGTAACATTTGCAGACTACAAAACAAAATAACGGATAGAGACATTTTCAATATATATCTGAAATGTTTCTGAACGTTTCACTTTTCCTCAAGCCTCATAAAAAGCATTATTCAGAAACAGAATAAATCACTTTTTATTTCTATCGTGGTCGTGAAATAAGTCGAGCGAGTCTGGCAACCCTCGTATAATAAATTATCTTGACCCAGTACTGTAATGGATTAGACAGTTTCTTTGAATCAACAGGCCTATCCCAGTTTTTACGAGTTCATGGCCCTAATAGTGCAGTTGATATATTATGTAGTTAATCATGCGTTTGTAATTTCATTTCAGTGAAATTAACGATTATTTGCCAATAACTAATTTCTGTCTGCTATTAATTAAACAGTAAAATATTATATCAGGCACTTTAGGCTATAGTTTGAGATTTATTATGATTTAAAGGCGTGTAAAGAAAAATATATAATATGTATTTAAAAGAGTCAAAAAACGTTCTCAAGCCTTGCGAAATGGCGAAAAATCTCCGTCTGAGACAGACAAAAACGAATTTTACGTTTTCTTCATTTACATTTTACTTACAAAAAAAAAACCAGACTGTTACGTAGTATACAATTACATTCTCTTTAAAACAGACAAGTTAGCCTAAGAAAATTAAGCCGAAAATGGACGATCAGCGGAAATAATTCGTGTAGTTTTGAAAATCGCTACAGTTATTCCTTGAGATATCCAGATAAACATATCGAAAATCCCCAAGGGTGGGGGGTGAGCTAAAGGTGTAGGGGGGGGTCAAAGGACCCTTTTTTTAGATTTTAGCTCATAAGTCTAAAACCTGCACAAATAGCGTAACGGTTACTTCTAGGAAAACATTCTACATAAAATTTCCTTTAAATTTGATCCTATAATTTTTTTTGTATGGTCGATACTTTAGAAGTTACAGAGTGTTCAACTTTATATAGGTATAAAAAATGAGACGGTTTTATAAATAAAATAAAATTGGTATGTTTTCAAAATGTATTCAAAACTAGAAAATAATAATTAGACAGTCTTAATTAAATCAATAATTTTCTTCTACTACATCATCATCATCTTCACCTTCTATATCTACCAAATCTACAGGTACGCCATTTGTACACGAACCCAAGCAGCCGTTGCATACTAGACTGCACGTGATACCAGCTTTTCGGCATCCACAATTACCAGTGCAATCACTTTTGCAGCGACAAAATATTGACTTCAGCACGGTGTCAGGAGCTGGAGGATCATGAGTGGTAACAGGCTCGAGGTTTCCATCAGCTCCTCGCTTCCATCCCCACATTTCAGGAGGCAGTGCGTTACCTAACCACTCTTGTACTTGGTGGAACACTCGGAATGAGTGAAATTTTGCTGATCCTTTTGTAGGTGGGAGAGAGGAAAGATCTGGTTTGGATTTGGTGCTGGATTTGACAAAAACTGAGTATCGATGTCTGTTAAGATCAAGCTGATCAGTGGCTGCACGATACATCGTCAAAAACATCCTTTCTCCTGACTCTGCTATTTCTTCAGATGTTGATGTTGGATTGTAGAAGATGGCGGCAATATCCTTGATTTTTGGTTTTTGATCAAATAGCTTAACAACTGACACTTTGGCTTTCCTGTAAATAGCTGAAGTTGTGTCGCGCCAGGTAAGAAAGGAAAGAGAAGCATTTGCACTGCTTACGTATAGGGTCGTCCCTATCGCTCGTAGCTCTTCGATATTAGGCACACATACAAAACGTGTGGAAAGAGTGACTAGCATGGAATTAGTAAGAACTTCGTACAGCTGGAAGGCTTACTGTGCATTAAGCATGCGACGAGCGAGAGGTCATTAATCTTGGTCTGTCCCTTTCAAACTAGTGTAACCATGCTTCTTGCCTATGTGTAAATCTTAAGACATTTTAAAAGAAAATCGCACAACTGAGAAGCTCAGTTTAATAACAATTATTGAAATTAAATAATATTAAACTGAAGCAGGAAAGCGCAGTATTAAAACATGTCGTTTATATAATATTTATGCCTTATTTTATCGTTTTCTACGAAAAATGCTTTTTTCAATTTACTACCAATGTATTATCGTATATTTTACATGGCAATTGTGCGAAAGGGACAAACCAAGAAAATCGATTTCTCGCTCGTGCTCGCTACTATAAGGAGATATTAGTTAATAAAAATAATACTTTAGCACATGGAAGTAAGGTTCATTTTAATATTTCAAAATGATGAAGTAAGCCTTCCAGCTGTATAGTACTTCCTAATTCCATGGTGACTAGTCTAACGTTTTGTAATAATAGCAGCTAGGACAAATAATAATTATCTGTGAATAGCAGGTATTTGAATCAGAATAAGTTGTTTTCTTAGTCTCGGACGTTCGATGCGTGTTATTTTCGAGATTCGCACTTTTGAGGAATTTGACCCCCCCTGTAGTTCCTAAAGTATCGACCGTACAAAAAAATTTATAGGACATAATTTAGAGGAAATTTTATGTAGAAAATTTTCCTAGAAGTAACCGTAATGCTATTTGTGCAGGTTTTTTACTTATGAGCAAAAACCTAAAAAAAGGGTCCTTTGACCCCCCCCTACACTCTTAGCTCACCCCCCACCCTTGAGGACTTTTGACATGTTCATCTGGATATCACAAGGAATAACTGTAGCGATTTTCAAAACTACACGAAATATTTCCGCTGATTTTATTAATTTGATCGTACTAAGTTGACTCCGTCTGAAAGAAGAGGAAACTTCTTAATTTTTTCAAACTTGACATGACATGTCACATGAGTCTAATCGGCGGTTCTATAAAGAAGCGATGAAGAAAACGTCTTGGCTATTAACAATGAGCCTTGAAGTTCCTGCAAATCAAATGGTGCGATCACACTCGACTGAACAATGTAGAATCACTCAAATGTGAATTGAGCAACTGGCAACATTGCATTCGTAGAAAACATCAAAACAACTATAATTGCCAATGTTCTATTTCATGATTACTTTTCGCAGAACCAGTGATTATGATTATCAGTTTTTATGAACTATTGTGTACATATAACATAGCATAGATAATGGCCTCTGCTTAAATTAACTAAGAAGTATTATGTATATTAGTTATAAGTTGTAACATTTCGTGTATTGGCGGTTCAAAGAAAAAATTAAAAATGATTACGATTTACGACATCATACATAGAGATTAAATAATAGAGCCCCCGTAGACTGCAGACTTTAAGTCGGCTCAGTACGAAGATAAATTTGTATCGGCCGATAATAATGTACTGAAACCCCAATTTGGTCAAACTATCGGGTGACTGAAAGTCTGTAATCTGCGGGGGCTCCTATTTTTAACCAAGATTTTGTCATAAATACCATATTTAAATACATATTTGTAAAAATTCATTAATAAAGCAGCGGGCTTACATTATTCCAAATCCAATGGAATGCAATTCACCTGCCTAGTTGTGTACTCGTATTATTCCAGTGTGTATTTACATTATTCCACATCAATCCAGCGCTGAATTGGAATAATCAATAATGTAAACCGGGCACCGGCCATTAGTACTTAGTAGTAATTTAATGTTCTGCCGTTACAGTATTTTTATTAATTACTTACTATATAGTATATAAACTGGGCCCGGAAAATATGTAAAAATGTTTTTAATTATAATTAATTTCAAAAACAATTATAATTCATTGTTCTTGGCGATTTTGATAACATTAGCGCCATTTATCACGTCGAGTTGATAAAATAATGTTTTACTACGGAAAAGAGACTATACTTAATATCGATAGATTTTTGCGAAATCCCTTGATAACAATTTACGAATTGCGGAATTATCAAGGCGAGCGAAGCGAGCCGTAGTATAACCCACAACCTGAACATTTTGTGGTAAGTAGACTTTACGGAAAAACTATCACGCCTATTGATTTGTGCTTTAACATAGTAATTTTTATTTATATGTAGACTAGCTGTTGCCCGCGACTTCATTCGTAGGTAGGAAAGTCATTTTTGTACATTGAATATTTTTGTACAATAAATAATACTTGGGATGTGATCTACTATGCTAACGCGTACGCATAGTAGATCACATCCCAAGTATTATTTATTGTACAAAAATATTCAATGTACAAAAATGACTTTCCTACGATTTTATTATAATATATAGATATTCCGCGCGGCTTCGCTTGCGTGATTTAGGAATTTCACGCAAACGTACATTTTTCCGCAAAAAAATAGCCTATGTCCCTTCACGTGGTCTATTCTTCATGTTTGCCAAATAACAAAAAAATTGCTCCAGTAATTAAGATAATAAGCAATTTTATATAATTTTCCCTGTTTTTTCCACATTTTCCTCTAGTTCTTCGCTCCTATTAGTTTTAGCATAATAAAATATAGCCCATAGCCTTCCTCGATAAATGGGCTATCTAACACTGAAAGAATTTTTCAATTTGGACCAGTAGTTTTAGAGATTAGCGCGTTCAAATAAGCCCTTTCATATAATTTCCCACGTTTTTTCCACATTTTCTGCTATTTCTTAGCTCTTATTAGTGTTAGCGTAATAAAATATAGCCTATAGCTTTCCTCGATAAATGGGCTATGTAACACTGAAAGAATTTTTCAAATCGGACCAGTAGTTCCTGAGATTAGCGCGTTCAAATAAGCCCTTTCATATAATTTCCCCCGTTTTTTCCACATTTTCCTCTATTTCTTCGCTCCTCACGCTTACCTAATATGGTCGCTGTTAAGCATTAGTGTCTTAACCCACAATTTTTTAAACAATTTTGTTAAAATTTGAATGCAGTCTTGTTCTAAATCATTTACAGAACATAACTGCATTCATAACTCAATACGTAATTTTTGTGTGGGTTAGTACACGAATGCTTTACAGCGTCCATATGTCGTCGTAATACAAAATCGTCGTTGCTCTGCCGCTTTCGAATTCGTTCTATGATATTTAGTGACATCTGTTGTCAATTCTAAGAACCTCTTTATAACAACAATGAAGTTTTTTTGCTGTGGAATACTGTATTAAGCAGATAACTTCACTATGCTTAAAACGTCATAATGTTAATAACTTCACTTTGTGAATAGTCGACAACTTCACTTGAACTAACAGTACTGATTGATCTACCCTCCATAACTGATTTGTTAAAAACTTCACTTGGCTGAAAAAGCACAATTAATTAATTATAGCGAGTATTAAATCGACTTCCATCTTGAGTTTTGTGAACATTTGTTATAAGATAGTGTCATAATTGAAATACACAGATTATAGTGATTAATTTGTGACTTTTATTTCGTGGCTAATAATCATGGACGAGGAGCATTCTCCGTTATCAGAAGTTGGATGTGTACCGCCATCCCCAAAGTTGGACTGCGACGAGGAAAAGTGGAAAATGTTATTGGAGCAACAAAATCAAAATTTTTTGGCCTTGATCAAAGCCATGCAAGGTAATGACAACGTGAATTTGCGAGAATTTGATCCTGAAAAGAAAAATATGGATGCATGTGCTTGGTTAGCTACAGCAGACCTGTGTATGGAAGACAAGCAAAATTTATCCGGAGCAACGCTTATGAAAGCTTTGAGTAAGGCTTTGAAAGAAGAGGCTTCAGCATGGCTATCTCAGATATCATTTCCTTGAATGAAATGGAATGATTTTCAAGAGATGACTATGACTATGACGCTATGACACATCAGAAACAGCTGCTTCTACTCTCATCAACTTCTTTAGTTGCAAGCCGAAAGAAGGAGAGTGTTTGGCTACTTATGCCACTGCTCAATTAAATGTTTAGATGACACGATGGAAGAAGTTAACCACAGAGCAGATCGCTATTGCCACAGTTATGGCACATCTGTCACAGATAGAAACACGGGTTAATCGTATTGCTTTTACCACTGAAGTAGGCACGAGAACCAAGATGCAGCAAGAACTGAAAGCACTTTCGTATTTAAAACGAAAGACTCCGCTGACAGACGACCGTAATAATGGTCCCAGATATGAAAAGACGGAGCTTCACGACAGATCCAGTTATAAAGTGTACACACTGCGGAAAGCTTGGACATCACATGTCTATCTGTCGCCACAACAGAGATAACTTCAGAAAGTATAACCGTTTTTCTGGGGCATCACATGGAGAACCTAGCAAGTCTTCAAGTATTCAAAAGACCACTTCGTCGGATACGATCACCTGCTACAACTGTCGAGGAACTGGGCACTATTCATCGAGATGCCCGAATGCTGCTGCTGCAGGGAAGACCTCAACTGCGACCACTGGGAAGATTGCAGAGCGTCGCGTCGAGCTCTGCATGGTCAGCACCCCTAAAGGAACTCTTCATCACATGGCTGAGTCGTTTTCAATTCGCTACGATTCTGGAGCCGAGTGCTCACTTATAAAAGAGTCAATATCGTCAAAATTTTAAGCTACGCGATTAAATAAGACTGTCAAAATGACTGGGATTGGCCAAACAAGTGTTTATAGTATGTTACAAATTTTGGCAATGATTATGATTGACGATATTGTACTTGAAGTTCTCTTTTATGAACTCCCTGCTGATTTATCGGATGAATATAAAGGTGAACAAAAGACTGACGAAGGAAACATTTATGAGTTTGTAACGTAACTCCTTTAATTTTTCTGCCTATACTGTAAAATTTGTTTTAAACCATTATCAGTACGCATTTCATATTTACTAGCATTGGTCAGTTTGTAGCCGTTAGTCGGCTTTGCCTTAGTGAGTGCGCGGTGCGCAGCTGGCAATGCTAATTAACTCTATCACTGGTTAGGTTATCAAAAAACAAACTTACTACCTGGTTAAGGAGTACAATAATCGTGTCGCTGGTTAAGTGGCAACGATACCGTCGCTGGTCAAGTGACGAAAACGGACACTATTATGTGACTGTAGCCAAAATTGGTCCATGATACAAATTTTATGTGAATTGTGATTAATTACTTCCTAATATTATGCCTTGTCCATCTATTAAATGAACGTTTCTTTCATAAAACAAAAATAATAAAAAAAATGTGTTTAGCTTTGACTAATAATATGGTCAGGCCTGGCCGAGATCTGAAAATGTACTTTGAAAATGTAATTTCTTTACAGATGAACCACACGAGGACGTGTGAAGCGCAGGACGGCCGTGTCGTCGTAATACAAAATCGTCGTTGCTCTGCCGCTTTCGAATTCGTTCTATGATATTTAGTGACATCTGTTGTCAATTCTAAGAACCTCTTTATAACAACAATGAAGTTTTTTTGACTACCCTCCATAACTGATTTGTTAAAAACTTCACTTGGCTGAAAAAGCACAATTAATTAATTATAGCGAGTATTAAATCGACTTCCATCTTGAGTTTTGTGAACATTTGTTATAAGATAGTGTCATAATTGAAATACACAAGACTATAGTGATTAATTTGTGACTTTTATTTCGTGGCTAATAATCATGGACGAGGAGCATTCTCCGTTATATATAAGTATATATATACTAGATGTCCCGCGCGGCTTCGCCCGCGTAAATTAGAAATTTTGTCAGGACAAACTAAAATTGAAATAGAATAATATTGAATGCGATGATAGCGCCGTTCGCCGGATCTAATGTAAAACATTCCAAAATCAACAACTCCTTATAAATAAGAAATTAATTGAAAAAACATTTTCCAGTAGACCAAACTGTAAATCTAAACCATTCTCGAATCTTTCATCAAAATTGGTCCAGTCGTTTAGGAGGAGTTCAGTCACATACACACGCACACAAGAAATATATATATATATATATATATATATATATATATATATATATATATATATATATATATATATATATATATATATATATATATATATATATATATATATATATATATATATATATATATATATATATATATATATATATATATATATATATATATATATAGTGTTAGATAGATCATTTATCGAGTAAGACTCATCATTTATCGAGAAGGTTATATTATATTATTACTCTAAGACTAATACGACAGAAGAAACTCAGGAAAATGTGGGAAAAACGGGGGAAATATTTTTTATGGGAAAATGTACCTACGGATTCTGTAAAATTTCTAATTTACGCGGGCGAAGCCGCGCGGGACATCTAGTATATATATATATATATATATATATATATATATATATATATGTATATATATAAATGTTCACAAAACTCAAGATGGAAGTCGATTTAATACTCGCTATAATTAATTAATTGTGCTTTTTCAGCCAAGTGAAGTTTATAAATGTGATATTATAAATATAATATTGTATTGTTTGTATGTAATTTAATAGTGGTCTTGTGATTAGGTCGTTAATTACGCTGGCCGATAGCCAGAAACTATATTACTATCACTTCCAATAATGGCATCGATTACATGAGATACAGCACATACTAAAGCCCAATATTTAGTTTGCAAAAATAATATTTCATCTCCATATCGTCTGAATTATTAATTACAGTAGGCTGAATTATAATATTCAGATTTCTTATACTGTGGCAATACAACATTTGCCAGCGAATATATTTTGTAGTTAGTGACCGAAATTATGTCCTTGTGTGCGTGGGCCCTAATATTTTATTGCAGTATCATTACCGTGGTTCCGCGAACCGCTCTGGTATAATTACCGATTGGGCCGACATTAACTAAATTATACAAATTGTGATATCACAAACATCCTGTATTCCGATTAATTGCATAAGGAATGTCATCACTAGACTCCAAGCAGGAAGCTGCCGATTTGCATGCACTTCTACGGATTATTTAACAGATTTATTTGCTGTGCTACTAGCTGTTCCGTAAAAATAAATTGTGGCAGTGGTAAAACTAGGCCTTTACATCAGTTGTGGATAGGATTGCCAGGTGAGTCGCGAAAAAATACCGGACAAACCCAAAGTCCAAACGGGGGTTGTCTTGTACGGAAGGTCGCAAAAATACTTAACGAAATAAAGGTAAGGTAGGAGCTTCTAAAAAATTAAAATCACCTTAAACTAGGTACCAGTAACACTGACTTTCCTCAAAATACCGGACATTGTTCTGTCCGGTATGACCGTTAATTTTTTACCGGACGAACCTCGAAAATACCGGACATCTGGCATCCCTAGTTGTGGATGATTTATACAGTACTACATGACGCCCGCAACTCCGTTGCGCCATAACTCGTTTATCGCGCGGGAACCGTACATTTTTCCGGGATAAAAAGTATCCTATGTCCTTTCCCGGGACTCAAAGTATCACCATGCCAAATTTCAGCAAAATCGGTTCAGCGGTTTGAGCATGAAGAGGTAACAGACAGACAGACAGACAGACACACTTTCGCATTTATAATATTAGTAAGGATTTTTCAGAGCGAAGTAACAACTCCTCAAATACTGTAGTGCCTGGGACAAGATTTTTAAAAGTCCGTATGGTTGCCCAAGCGCATACGGCATTCTCGCCTATGTCGGCATCATAGTCGGCCTAGTCCAGAGGAAAGAACTAGTCAATACGTCTGGGACCAACTATGTGCGGGTTTCCTCACGATGTTTTCCTCCGCCGTACGAGCGTCCGTATTATGTACTTGAGATCAGAAATGTCTCATAGGTACACGCCTCCACCCGGGTTCGAACCTGCACCCTCTTGGAGTGCGAACCGAAGGTCTGCCCATTAGGCCACGGACGCGCTTGTGGCATTAAAACGCATGTGTTAATTCAGGATGTCAGCTAACTTCATACCAAAATTGCTCCAGCCATTTAGACGTAAAGAAGTAACAAACATACACACTAGCAAACCTTCGTTATGACTTATGACTATAGGGCTACTGCTACAAATACTGTTTTGGTGTCCGTCCGGACAAGAATCGGTAATATACATACTCTACTGCATTATGTATATTGTAACTATGCATAGCCTTTACTGATTGTAGAGTTAATTTGCTGCTAAGGTAACTGCTGAAGACTGCTAGGAAACAGGACACGCATTGGAATTTCTTCTGTTAATCGCAAAAAATACTCTCATTTTTTAGCATAGGTATACGTATACCTATCTTTAATTACTTAGTTATTATATTATACTTACCTTTAATTGCTTATTATACTTACCTTTAATTACTTAGTTATTTCCTACTTGGTAAGAATGGTTTTTAATTTAATTAACGACTTCCAAAAACGAGGAGGTTATACGTTCGGCTGTGGATGTTTTTTTTTTATGTATGTTCAACGATTACTCCGCCGTCTGTAAACAGATTTTCAAATTTTTTGTTTTGTTGTATAGGGTATTACTCCAATTTGGTACCATGTTCAGAAAAGTGGTGACCTGATGATGGGATCCATGAGTAATCGAGGGAACTCCTCAAAATTCAAATGGAAACATATAGTGATTTCAATTTTTTAAGAACCTACCAAGAAGCTACCCAAAAGCAAGATTTTGCAATAAGATATACCGATGGTTCCGAAGGTGCTAAGAGAACTCCGGATTTACGGAACTGTAAAATTAGCAGCGCTGAAAGACGAAAATTTTTTTTCACTTTTGTATGGGCAAGGGCCCGAGCGTCACGAGTTTCCCCATACAAAAGTGAAAAAAAATGTTGGTCTTTCAGCGCTGCTACTTTCACAGTGAACTCTCTACAAGGAACACGTACACACCCTAAAGAATTATCACTTATTATTGTTACACCCTGTAAATACAAGTTTGGGGGTTTCGGAGTTGGTTTAAGAACTGAAAGCATATGCTACTATGCAAGTTACATTCATCATCATCATTATCACTACCACCAGTCACCACACCATGAATTATCTATTTATAACCCTTATTATTGGACTTTTAATCGTCTTTAAGAACGAAACCCGAATTTGTCGAACGATTTACAAAATTATAATGTTATTTCAATGTAAATGATTCGATCTTGGTGTTTAGGTTACTAAGTTAGCAATTTGATCATAAGATCTATAAGGTATTCCCCTAAAATGTATAAGGACGATTATAGTTATATTAGAGCATAATATTATATTATGTTGAGCTGATGAGTTTCCATGAATCTAATGATAGAAACAAATTCACTGAACAGTACTTTAGAGCCTTTAAAGACAGGCGTATGAATATTAATTTATTCATTGATTAAGAGCGAGCTATCGGATCCAAAGTCACTAAGTATAACACATTAGTCTACAAAAAATAGCTTATTAAATATTATGGCTAAAAAGAGTGAAATTATTATTTTTAACAAAAAATTAAAACCGACTTCCAGGCTAAAAACAATAATAATTTATACTTAATGAACAAAAAAGTGTTAAATAACTTACTCTTTAATGTGCCTTATGCTTATCTCTCCTAAGCCTCAACTATTTCTATGTTCACAATCTTCATTATTTTGAAGTCGGTACCAGTCTTAAATATTAAAAATATTTTGTCATAGAACTCAGCATTCTTAGCTGGTACCGTCTTCAAAATAATGAAGATTGTGGAGATATAAATAGTTGAGGTTTAGGAGAGTTATGCATAAGGCACATTAAAGAGTAAGAATTATTTAACACTTTTTTGTTCATTATAAATTATTACTGTTTTTAGCCTGGAAGTCGGTTTTAATTTTTTGTTAAAAATAATAATTTGTATCCAAGCATGTAGAGATGACAAAATTAATTCGTCTAAACTCTTAGGGCCTATTTCACCACTTCCTGATAAAGAGGGTACGGATAGGCTATCCTCAACTTTTTTGACAGATTCTCCATACTTCATCTGTCAAGTTGAGCGGTGGATAGCCTATTCGGCACTTATCAGGAAGTGGTGAAACACCGGCCCTTGATGTTGCAAATTTAACCTTTAGCATACTGCATACCTATAGTACCGCAAGTCAGCAACAGTACACTGTACAGGGCCTCTATCATGAGCTCTTAAATCCATTCTTTTTACGTCCTTATCTGACTGTATAAGGACGTAAAGTGAATGGATTTAAGAGCTCATAATAGGGCCCCTGCCCGTACAAATCCTACAGATACTGAGCTGAGCCATTTGTACGGGTAATATTATCATTATTGTTTTTACTTAGATGAAAATTATCAGAAACGGAGTATATGTAATGCCTAGTCACTGGAACTACAATAGCTTCAATACAATGTCCAGATGTTTCCGAGTAGCCGCCGTTTAATTACTATTCGCGGTAAGGAGCGGCCCGTCTGAACGTAATAACTGCATTCACAGCCATTCTACCTCTCACATCACCCTTATCAGCAAGTCATAAGGACCATATCGTGGTAATCCGAGGTAATAAGAGGACGGGCTATAATTACTAATTACGTTCGCTGAAACACGTTACAGTTACGAACCGCGGAATGATAATACAGATTCATTACTCATTAGGCCGCCGCAAACATCAAAGTATTTAGTTATTTACATAACATTCATCAAATTTTTGTGAAAACCATTTAAAAATAGACTTAAACCGACACACTCATAAGATTTTAATGACTAAAAAGTACGCAACTTTAATCTAATTAAGAATTTGAAGACAGTAGTTAATTGGCTTATTCCTATTCATAAAAAAATCCATCTATCCATTATCATCTCTGGTTTCTAAGAAATCAAATACATAAATATACTTATAAGAAACTTCCATAAGAAACTAGTCCATTTTGGATAAAATAGAATAAGTACCTAGACACCACAGATATCAGAAACAAATATGTCTATGCTAGACACCCTCAAAGTCTCACACCCTCAAATACTTAAAAAAAGTTTAAGAGCCATCGCAAACAGGGCGACGCGTCTGGCAGTGGAAGCAACTGTCAAAAATGTCCGGCACTGGAAGACGAGATTCCTCCACTCAGTGCCGTAAATAGGGCGGTGCCACCGGTGCCCATAGGCCTGGAGATACTGACACAAAATTCTTGGTCATTTATACCAGTATGGCGGTTTTACAGGGGTATAATTACGTAAAGGCAAAAAGAAAAATGATGGTCATAGCGTTCGCACTGGCAGCCCAAACGCGTGGGCGTTAATCGAACGTGTCGGATAAATAACGAGTGTCGAACGATTTGTTCCACAAAAATGCTTATATTTTCAGATAGTCGAAAAAAAATAAGTACAGCATACTAGTCCCGAACTCCCTACATGTTTTGTAGACTTGTGTTAAGTGCTTCCCCCTGAAGAAGAAACAGACAACAGTCTTCGCCATTGTGTACCTACAACTTTAGTACCGAACAAAAAATAAACTTACGACTACGTAGTACTTATTACCTAGTCAGTGCTTACGACCTAAAATTCTGAATTCACAAAGGACCCTCTGGGAGTTGGGATCACTCACGGGCCACGGCTCACCACATATAATTTTGTGCCATGACGTCGTCCTTCTCCCTATTATACACTTCGATCACTCTGTTCTATTCGCGCGTCAAGCGTGAGTGAGAAAAAAGGCGATCGAAGTGATATTCGAGACAAAAGAATATAGACCCTACCTATGACGTAGTCGGCCCAAATCGGCGCACTATCTACGTGTCAACGACTCGTCCTCGGTATAAGGTAAGATATAATAACTTTACATGATAATGACTGCCTTCTAAGTATTTAAATCATTCTGGGAACGCGATAGTGAACCGTAATGAGCCGAGTTCACATGAAATCATTATCGGTAGCGCGAATTTGTTGTAATTGAAAAAGGTAAATAAACTTTTTATGCAATGAAGGTTATTGTGTAATACACTTTATCTTGTTTAAATATAGAACGTTTGTACAGGGTGAATGTTTATTTCATAATAATCTACATTTTCGTAAGTCGTAGCCAATCTCGTGCAAGGAATTTTTCGGGCGTGCATGTTTAATATTACATTAAACATGTGCCCGAAAAATTCCTACCCATATAATATACTAAACTATATAAGTACTAACCTATTTAGTATTACTATTCGCGGTAAGGAGCGGCCCGTCTGAACGTAATAACTGCATTCACAGCCATTCTACCTCTCACATCACCCTTATCAGCAAGTCATAAGGACCATATCGTGGTAATCCGAGGTAATAAGAGGACGGGCTATAATTACTAATTACGTTCGCTGAAACACGTTACAGTTACGAACCGCGGAATGATAATACAGATTCATTACTCATTAGGCCGCCGCAAACATCAAAGTATTTAGTTATTTACATAACATTCATCAAATTTTTGTGAAAACCATTTAAAAATAGACTTAAACCGACACACTCATAAGATTTTAATGACTAAAAAGTACGCAACTTTAATCTAATTAAGAATTTGAAGACAGTAGTTAATTGGCTTATTCCTATTCATAAAAAAATCCATCTATCCATTATCATCTCTGGTTTCTAAGAAATCAAATACATAAATATACTTATAAGAAACTTCCATAAGAAACTAGTCCATTTTGGATAAAATAGAATAAGTACCTAGACACCACAGATATCAGAAACAAATATGTCTATGCTAGACACCCTCAAAGTCTCACACCCTCAAATACTTAAAAAAAGTTTAAGAGCCATCGCAAACAGGGCGACGCGTCTGGCAGTGGAAGCAACTGTCAAAAATGTCCGGCACTGGAAGACGAGATTCCTCCACTCAGTGCCGTAAATAGGGCGGTGCCACCGGTGCCCATAGGCCTGGAGATACTGACACAAAATTCTTGGTCATTTATACCAGTATGGCGGTTTTACAGGGGTATAATTACGTAAAGGCAAAAAGAAAAATGATGGTCATAGCGTTCGCACTGGCAGCCCAAACGCGTGGGCGTTAATCGAACGTGTCGGATAAATAACGAGTGTCGAACGATTTGTTCCACAAAAATGCTTATATTTTCAGATAGTCGAAAAAAAATAAGTACAGCATACTAGTCCCGAACTCCCTACATGTTTTGTAGACTTGTGTTAAGTGCTTCCCCCTGAAGAAGAAACAGACAACAGTCTTCGCCATTGTGTACCTACAACTTTAGTACCGAACAAAAAATAAACTTACGACTACGTAGTACTTATTACCTAGTCAGTGCTTACGACCTAAAATTCTGAATTCACAAAGGACCCTCTGGGAGTTGGGATCACTCACGGGCCACGGCTCACCACATATAATTTTGTGCCATGACGTCGTCCTTCTCCTTATTATACACTTCGATCACTCTGTTCTATTCGCGCGTCAAGCGTGAGTGAGAAAAAAGGCGATCGAAGTGATATTCGAGACAAAAGAATATAGACCCTACCTATGACGTAGTCGGCCCAAATCGGCGCACTATCTACGTGTCAACGACTCGTCCTCGGTATAAGGTAAGATATAATAACTTTACATGATAATGACTGCCTTCTAAGTATTTAAATCATTCTGGGAACGCGATAGTGAACCGTAATGAGCCGAGTTCACATGAAATCATTATCGGTAGCGCGAATTTGTTGTAATTGAAAAAGGTAAATAAACTTTTTATGCAATGAAGGTTATTGTGTAATACACTTTATCTTGTTTAAATATAGAACGTTTGTACAGGGTGAATGTTTATTTCATAATAATCTACATTTTCGTAAGTCGTAGCCAATCTCGTGCAAGGAATTTTTCGGGCGTGCATGTTTAATATTACATTAAACATGTGCCCGAAAAATTCCTACCCATATAATATACTAAACTATATAAGTACTAACCTATTTAGTATTCAACAAAAATGTCTACTTAAAACTAACAAGTTTATTAGGTATATTTAATTTTCACTTTTCCTGAGCGTGTAGTTCAAAAGCGGATGAGAATTAGGAAAAACTGTATAGAATCTAAATTATAGAGAATTTGATAAGCTTTGATTTAATCATAGAATACTTTTTGCTACAACGCATCGTTTTTTAGTTATTGGCGAAAACCAAAAATTGAGACCTTTCTCGCTCCCCCATCCCTCAGGCTCACCTCCTAGACTTTTAGTATGTTTTGTCCCTAACCACCCTGAAAAAGTTCCTGCAGAAATCGCTTAGGCTTCCGCTCACGCATTCTACACCTACTTAGTTGACTGAGCTAATTATATTTCGTTTACTGTCTACACTACACCTCTATAGTACTGGAACCGGAACTAATTGATTTTCCTCGAAAAAACTTCGATAAGTATTGTTATTTATGAACTAGCTGTTGCCCGCGACTTCGTCCGCGTCAACATAGTATAATAATTAATAACAAAGATGGGATAGTCCGCTAATAAATATGAAAAAAGTAAAATATAACCTCCTCCTTTTTGGAACTCGGTTAAAAAGTAGCCTAAGTTACACCTTACTACATCAGCTATCTACCAAAAAATGTCCTGGCAAAATAGCTGCAGCCGTTTTTTTTTTAATGAAATAAGTGGGCAAACGAGCAAACGGGTCACCTGATGGAAAGCAACTTCCGTCGCCCATGAACACTCGCAGCATCAGAAGAGCTGCAAGTGCGTTGCCGGCCTTTTAAGAGGGAATAGGGTAATAGCGGAGGGTAGGGAAGGGAAGGGAAGGAATAGTTGAGGGTAGGGAAGGGAATAGGGTAGGGGTTAGGGGATTGGGCCTCCGGTAAACTTTAACTCCGGTTTCAGAGATTAGCCGGAACAAACAGACAGACAGACAGACATACAGACAAAAATTGTAAAAAAATTGTTTTGGTGTACCCATGTAGCGTATATAGATTCATATGCATGTAGTAAAAAACGGTTCTTTCAATATTACAAACAGACACTCCAATTTTATTTATATGTATAGATGTATAGATTATGAGAAGCGACACGTACTGTAATGTTCTAATTGTCGTATTCAATTTGTAATGTGCGCAGCTGTCAGCTACCGTGAACCACTTCCGTTGCGGGTTCAGTGAAGTGTGATCACTAGAAGCTAACCCCCTTACTAATAAAAACAGGCCAAGTCCGCAGTAGCGGATAAAAAGGGGCGCCGAACGCTATCAAAAGGGGCTGGTAGTCCTAAAACCGGCACTGCAAGTTTGAGTCGAACTCGCGCACGAAGGGTAGGTACCATTTACGAGTTACGAGAGACAGACAGACACCGATTTATTATTAGGTTAGGGTCCCGTTTTCACCCTTCGTTCGCCTACGGGGTATGGAACATTGAAAAGATCCTCATTGTGTAATGTCAATAATGTGTATGGAGTCCATACACAATGAGGCTGCCCAAGTGTCCATGCTATGGACAGCCGTAGCTATACAATGTTTTGTCCTTGTCTGTCAAGCAAGATCATACAGAGAAAACATTGTTACTTGTCCAACTATAACGTGTACAGACAGTACATAATATACTGTATGCACTGAAAGTAGCAGCGATGAAAGAGCATTTTTAGGGTTCCGTAGTCAACAAGGAACCCTTATAGTTTCGGTCTGTCCGTCTGTCTGTCTGTCTGTCCGCGGTTTTGCTCAGAGACTATAAGACCTACAAAGCCGTAATTTGACATGAATGCACATATATTAATGATGCCGACAAAATGGTACTTACATGAAATCTTAAAAAAATATATTTTTAATGGTACCTTCCCTACACATCTTTTTGATATTTTTAATAGTTTCTAATTCGTCTATTGGTGGTATATAGATACCTTGATTGATTATTTTGCTATGTAAAGAGGTGTTACTTACATGAGGTGAGACAGATATGCCACTTTTCTCTGCATACAATGTTTTGTAGTATTCCGTTGCATTATTTATCACGTCGTCTCTGGTTCTTGTCTCATTTTTTGTGGTGCTTAGGTTTTGAATCCAGTTTTTATGTGTTGTCAGCTGTTTGTAGGCTTTTTTGGAGCTTCTATATTTCTGCAGGTTGTCTTCTATTATCTTATTTCTGTAGTTCTGGTAATCTGATCTGATTGCTTTGCTTGTTGTTTTAAAGATATTTCTTAATTCCTTTTTAATTTCTTTTGTTTTGTGTTTCGTTTTTATTAGCTCCGTTCGTTTTAACAGCATGTCCCTGGTGCTTTTACTTATAATTTTTTCAGCTCTGTCTATTTTAGAATTAAGTGCTCTTGATGGCATACTCTTATTAATGGCGCTTTCCAGTTTGTTGTAAAGCGTCTGAACGTCACAGACGTCGTCTTGGAGACTCACTTTTTGTACATTATGTTCTAAGTTTTTCAAGTAGCAATTGATATCTTCTGTTGATTTTATTGGCTTAGGTTGCGATTCAAAAGTTTTTCTGGGCTTCTTCCGTTTTCCTAGAATGATCTGGTCTGATCTAAATCCTAAGCCGTGGAGAACTTCGATATTGCTTATTTTTTTGGGTTCATTTGATAAAATGTAATCTACTTAATTTTTTATTTTTCCGTCTGGGGAGATAAACGTCCATTTACGATTTTTTCTCGTTTTAAAGAAGGTGTTCATTATCGATAGGTTGTTCTCTAAGGCATATTGCACTAACTTTTCACCCCTTTCGCTTCGAGTTCCGTAACCAAATTTTCCCATTAAGTACTAAATTGTCATCTATGTTTGTTTGTCCTATCTGAGCGTTAAAATCTCCTATAAGAAGGACGTGTGTTCCAGCTAGATGAAAAGCTTTTTCCAAGGTTTTATAAAATAAAGTGATTGCTTCTTCTGATGACTTTTCCGTGGGAGCGTACACCTGTATTATTGATAAACTTTCTTGTTCGAATTTCATTTGCAATACAGCCACCCGCTCTGAAAGACCTGTGAAGTTTATTATGTTTCTTTTATATTTGTTCTTGATAAGAAAGCCTACTTCGTGCAGCCCAGGTGTTTCTCCTCTGAAGCAGAAGATATGTTTTCATGTTCTTCAATATTGCATCCCATTTTTCGGACTTCCGCTAAAACGAGTATGTCTATTTTTATGTTTTGTAGTGAGTAAATTAATTCTATGTATCTTATCTCTGACCCTAATGATCTAACATTTAATGTGCCAATTTTTAGAATTTCGTTTTGTGTTTTTACTGTAGCTAGAGGGGTACTACAGTGCAGATAAATAGATATCTATTTATCTACACTGTGGTAGTACGTTGTACGCACTCACTGTGAGTTGTGACTCGTCATTTAGCTAAATGGCGTGTTCCATTGATCTCATTAAAAATATCATGATCTCCTTCTTGGAAACGTGATTAGGAGTTAGGACTACCGAGAAATAAGAATGTAGTTAATGGATATTATTATTGTGTTAAGTCACAAAGTTTACCTCTATTTCTCGTAATTTTTTTTGTAATTTTTTAATCCTGTTTTTTAATTAATGTTACCTAACAAAGTGATAATATTTAAAGATACGTGGATTTAAATCCACCTTTTTAAAACCAACCATACTATCTAAGGCAAGTTTAAAACCAACGATACTATCTAAGGCATAGTAAGGGACACCTTAAGGTGTCCCTTACTATGCCTTAGATAGTTCATAGTAGGTACACTGTAAAAAGAGCGAAGCGAAGAGTCGGAAAACCTTATTATTAGAAAAATATTATTATTATTAGAAACCTATGCGCTTATCCTAATTTCCTAAAGGTGGCCATACACGGGTGACGGGACAATTATTATCGTAACGATTTATCTCCTCGATGTTTAAATCGAACGACAAATTGTACGTGTGTAGCAATATCGCAAACGATTTTTTACGTTCAAAAGATCGATTGGACGATTTTCTTGACGATCGATCGAAACGACAACTTGTCCCGTGTATGGGCACCTTTATCATTTATGGCTAATACCACAGTCTATGGATCTTTATTACGCTGTGCTAATACCTAAGGCCTAGCGCGCATCACGACATATTCTGTGCCACGACTTTATGCAGCGCGATTATTTTATCGCAGAAATACAACGTATGAGTTAGTATGACAGTGCGCGCACATGCGAGTAAATAATCGCAGCGATTTTAAAATTGTGATTTGTCACATTTTGGCCTAGCGCGCACCACGACTTTATGCAGCGCGATTATTTTATCGCAAAAAAACACGTATGAGTTAGTATGACGGTGCGCGCACATGCGAGTAAATAATTCGGGCCGGCCGGCACTTCATTTGTGTTTCATCTGTCTACAGATTAATACATAATTATCATATTCTGTCCAACAATAAACATTGTTGTGGTTTATATTCACTGATCTCAATTATACAAGTACAGTGTTTACATGTCGGCGCCTGTATCTCCAATGGAGTGTCCATCTCCAAACGATACGAAGATAGACGTGGAACATTTGATAATCGTAGTAAGTACAAGAAAGACCACCATTGTGTTTTCATTCTATAATAGAATTTTCATTCTATAATAGCCAAATAATTTTTTGGGATACATCCGAAGTTCATGGTATTTCTGATAAAAGAAACCTTTGATAAATTTTCTATCTTTCTTTTTTTTTTCTTCTGATCCTCCGAAGTAGTAAATAAAGACAAGCAACTTGTACGAAATCCACGGTGAAAGTGAGCAAAGAATCAAAGATCACTATTTATTTATCGCAGTGCGCGCACCGTACTCTTTGCGATTTTATACAGCGCGATTTTGAAATCGTGTCGCAAAAATTAAAATCGTGGTGCGCGCTAGGCCTAATACCGCATATCTCGTGGCATATTATCTAAAGTCTAAACGTAAATTGTTCTTTTTTTCACATACTTATTTGGTTCAATTTTCTGCGTGTTTTCTTTACAATGTGAATTCATTGAAGATTATGTGAGATATCTTATCAAAATCCAGCACCAGAGTAACTCGGTCATAAAGTAGTAGGTTTTAAGGTATTTATTATATAATTATATGTAAGGTATTTGTTATATGGGCCTCTGATGCCTGAATTAAATGATTTGATTTGATTTGATTTGATAAAGTACTTTTTAAGTGCAAAATATTTACACAAATACTAGCTGACCCGCCAAACGTTGTTTTGCCATAATAAATTATTTCTAGTAAGTATCAATTTTAAAACTAGATTTAAAAACCTATTCTCAGGCCTAATGTAGTTACGAATGTACCTACATTATACTTAAGTATACAAAACTTCATTAAAATCGGTTGAGCCGTTTTGGAGGAGTTCCCACACAAACTGACACGAGAATTTATGTACTTACATACCTACTTACTTACTAGTCTTACTACTTAAGTACCTATATTAGACAATATTTATTGAGTACTTACTTAAAATACTAATTTAGGTTCTTGAAATGACGTTTAATGTACTAAAGTACTTACTCATTAATAATAATCTTTGTTTGTGATTTACATAAACACGTCACAAACAGTGAAACCATAAAACATACTGTAAGGTCAACTTGGGGAAGACCGGCATAAGGTATACTTTATTTGAAGTTGGCTTTGAGCTGCCTATTTCTTTTGTAATGACTCTAGAAAGACTGTGTTCACAGTAGATGACAAAGTGATCTTTTATAAACCTGATACAGACGGATGTCCCCACGTATCAATTGTGTATTATGTAACAACCTGTCTTGTTTCAGGTGTAACTTGTATCAAAGTAAACATAGTACTTATATTAATACTTACTTAAACCTTGTACTTGTCCATTCTGTGCTTAAACTGTACTTCCACGACACTGTAATGCTACTAAAATACAAATCCTATAATCTAAAAGGTATAAAAACGATTTTTGAACGTAAACGCGATTCAAGAACGAATATTATAATATTATTATCTAAAAACCTCGGAATTCAGAGCTTGTATTATAAATTATAATTATATTTTGTCGCGGTTGTCAGCATCCAGTGACTGCATGCAGCGTCACGTGACACACAATATAAATGAAACAGTAGCGTAACTCAAGACTTATATGAATTCGTGCATCAAGGATCATAATATGCGCGACATGTTACTACACAACGCATTGCACTGTAAAGTTAACTTGATGTGTAAAAAATACAAATACAAGGTAAATAAAATAAGAGTCTGGAAAGTAAAGTAAAGGTTGAGAATGTACTTACATACTTAATTATAATTTTTTGCCAGTTACTTATGGCAAAAAATTATAATTTTTTGCCATAAGTAACTGATTTATTGAAATTTGAAACTTTTATTTTTAAATTCAATTTTACAAAATTGACGATTTGTAGTGTCATTGGTTAAAACAATCACGTATATTAAGTGCGCGTCTCAAGTCAACTAATCAAGACTATAGTATCGAAAATGTACATGGTCTACTGTGTATCATTTATACTGTGCGCGCCACGTGACTGACAATTATTCACGAGCTAGCAGCTGCCGCCTGCCGAGTGCCGCCGGCCGCGTCGCGTTGCCGCTCCCCACCGCGCCGCGCCTCAGTCGCAACGTCAGCTGCACACCGACCGCACGTCGCCGTTGTCAGCAGCACCCCGCTACACCGCGCAGCTGCCGCCATCTTGAATAACCACCGCGCCATCTTGAAAATGGCCTTGAGCATCTGCAACTCGGACAACTTCGACGTCGAGCAATTCATCGCCGAAATCCAAAAGCGACACAGCATTTGGAATTTAAAATCGAAAGAGTACAACAATAGGCCGCGAAAGATTAGAGATTGGGAGGAGGTATGCGAGGCTATGGTACCGGACTACCCGGAGCGAAATAGAGAAGAGAAAACTGAAATAGGTGAGTTTACAACTTTACAACATATTTTAATTTAAAAACAAGTTATGATTATTGATAAATTAAATTAAACGACACGTTTTTCTGAACTGATGTCACATAAATATTATGACACTTTTTATATGTACTGTGTGTATTAAGTGTATAATGTATATGTATTGTATAATATTATTGTATAATAATTGCGGCTTGCGCTATCTATTACCGTCTGCCGTCTGACTCTGCGCGCCGCGGCCGCACCGCTCGCTACTCGACCGCGAAACGCAATAACCGCAATACCTACACTACATAGTACATAATGCCGCAATTTCAACGTCGCATTGCATAGTTTTGGATATTACGATTTCGGGGTTGGCTACGGTAGGAATAATTCAATAATGAATTAACTAGGCCGATAGCTGACATAATAAACGGCTTAATAATTAAAATGTACATAATATATTTAAGTACTATTAAGGAGTGAGTACATTGAGACGGGTCGTGCCGGCGCTCATCGCAAAAATCCGCCTCCATACAATTTGTATGGAAGTGGATGCGCGTATCGCACACTGTGTCGGGGCGCAGCGGATTTCCGTCAATGCGACAACTGACAAGGCCCGATAAACCCGATGCGCCCCTTCAACAGTGTGGCCACACTTCACATAGATTTCCACTTTTTGGTAGATTTGAGGTCAAATGAATGACGATTTAGTAGTCCAAAATTTTTTGTAAATTTTAATAGAAGATCGATATTATATAACAAATTAACAAATAAAATAAAAATTTTAAATGCATAATGAAGACAGTCCATATAAACATTTTAGTTTTATTTTAGTTTCAACCACGTAGAATACATTGATTAATAAAGGTAGATTTTCGGTAGAAGCTACACGGTCTAGTAGATTTTAGTAGAATATTAAATATTATATAGCGTTATTGATATATCGAGTCACGAGTGATTTAAGAGTGGTCACACTGGAGCTATCAAAAGTACTCAAAATCCGTCAATGCGATGCGACCCGGCCCGGCAATAGTGTGCTATAGCGCATTTTGCGCTGCGCTGAGCCCCGATCCGCCCCGGCACGCGCCGACAAACTGTGCGCGTACCTTAATTGTCAATTACCTATGTAAACTATCGGACCGTGATTACTGAATTACTGATTAGTAGGTATCATCAGCAATTCAGTAATCAAGTGATTAGTGAACAATATTATGCGTAGTATTGCGTTTTAATTGATTTAGCACTAGCAATTAGCATATAATATACTTAGTATACAGGGTGTAACAAAACTTAGTGATAATACTTTAGGGTGTGTACGTGTTCCTTGAAGAGAGTTCACTGTGAAAATAGCAGCGCTGAAAGACCTAATTTTTTTTCACTTTTGTATGGGCAAGCCCCAGCAACCAGCGTCACGAGATTCCCCATACAAAAATGAAAAAAATAATTGGTCTTTCAGCGGTGTTACTTTCACAGTGAATTCTATACAAATACATAAAGTATTATCACTTACACTTAGTTTTGTTACACCTTGTAGATTAAACCTTCGGTTGGTAGTGTTGGTACGAGGGGTCTTTAAAACTGAAAAAATAATTTTTTGGACTTTGACCTTGAATAAAATATTTAGCACAAATGGGAATTATGGGGAACTTTCAAATTTTATTCGTCGAGTAATAACTTTCTTAACAATATTACGGATTTTCAGCTTGGTGCGAATTTATGCAAGGTTACAGGGTATTTTTGTCTATTAGTTGACTGGGGTATAATATTATGTATTACAATATACAATAATGAAGGTAAAGTTTAAAATCATAATATAATAATATGACACTGAAAATGCTCGCCGCTGCGCTGCCATTCCGGTGTGATTCGGCCCTTAGGGTTGCCAGGTCTCTAAACCAAAAAGCCGGACAAATCAGTCAGTTTGGCCGGACATTAGTACAAAAAGAGTTGCTTAGAAGACTACTTAGAATCTAAACTTGAAATAGGTTCGGCAGCTCGTGTACACTGTACAAATTTTTCGTTTTAATAAAACAGTTTAAGATCTAATAGCTATACAATTTTCACGTCTATTTAGGTGTAAATTTGTGTTTTGAGGCTCTACAAAGGCCGGACTCCCTTTGAATTTGGCCGGATACGCAAGCAAAAGGCCTGACTGTGTCCGGACTCCGGCTTTATCCGGACGCCTGGCACCCCTACTTATAGTAGAGTTGTACAATATTTTATATTGTACAGACTACAGTGTGTGAATTTTACGCCACGTTAGTGAAGTTAGGGTCAGTGCATATTGCAACGCGACGCGTCGATGCAATGAGAACTTTAGGAGTAAATTATTAAAATTTATTTACTACGAAATACACATTGAATTGACGTACTTGTTGGGATGCCTGTTGTAATGTTGATTTACTTAGCTTATTTAAAAATACGCCCTTTGTAAGTCTCAGACCAAATAAAAAGTTTGCAGTTTGCACACTAACACACGTCTTGTCCATGTGCAATCGAAGATGGTGCAGCCGAGTCCCGTTTACCCAATCTCGATCCTGTTTCTTTGTAATCGGAATCAAATTCGCATCAACAGACGAAGACAGATCCAGGTCTTCGTCTGTTGATGACCCTATCAGCTCCTTGACAATACGTTTACTTTCCAGAAAACGAGCTCCAGAACAAATGGAAGGTGCTTCGGGACTGCTTCGTCAGGAGTCTACGGAACCAGAATCGAGCCAGCGCAATGGGCTCCGTCGCCAGGCCCTACAAGCACCACGACCTGCTGACCTTCCTCCTAGTGACCTTCAAACACTCTTCGAGAAGACGAAAATATAACTACAAAGCTGTTATTAGAAAACACGAGGACGCCCAAAAAGAACAGGAACCAGAAAAAAATTCACCCGTAGATTCCACGAAGATAGTAAAGAAGATGAAAGTGCGGAACGTCGAAGTACCCCTAGCCCACCAAGAGAGGAATGTGGACGCGACGGAAGATTTAGTGGAAACGATCACTAATAACGTCGTGAAGAAGATAAACAGTGATAACCACGATGAGGACAGGCAGTTCCTTCTGTGTTTGCTGAACGACATAAAGCGTATACCCAGTGAGATGAAGTTGGATGCGAAGAGTGATATAATAAATGTGATAAGACATTACACTAGCAGGTCCAGTAAGCAGACTCCTATCCATCTGGAGTACATGGAAGATCCTCTGGTGACCATGCAAATGAGTGACAGCGAGTCTGAGAAGGAGTTTAAAGTTAATCTTACAAATTGACATATTGATTCATAGCATAGGTGATGTGATGCACTAATCTGGGCGTTAAGTGTATTAAAATTTAAAATCTTGTCATCTCTTTCGTGTTTCGTATACATAATATGTGTGAAAAAGATTTACGTGATAATTAAGTACTTACATGATAATATTTATATTTTATAATTTTAGTCTTTGACCCTTCCGAATAGATCATTTCTACCTCAAAAATGTACGGTTCTGGCATCCATAACGCGCTGAGTGCTGACTGCTGAGGTCGCAGCTGCTTTGAACTCTGAAGGATATTCAAAATGACATTGAAAAGGTTGGTTACCGTTCCCCGAATTCGTTATCGCCAGAATCAATATTATTTCGCCACATGGCCTTCCACGAACTGTCATAGACAAGCCGTCGTGGCTCGCGCACACCGTGTCGTGCCGCAGTTTGTGGAACGGAGTGCAATGCATTAACACATTTTTTGTGCAGACTGCTAGAAATTGGAATCCGCTTGCTATAAGTTTATAAGCATACTGGTGAAGGGGCGCAGCGGGCCGCATTGCAAATCTGCCTCGTTTGCCGCTGCGGCCCGACAATTTATGCTAATTTAGACTACCTGGTACATACTTAGTACCTTGCTTCAAGCGATACGAGCGAAATTTTGCTCTCCGCCTCAGCACGCTGCGGCCCGTCATTGCGTGCGCGAATCAATGTTCCCCCGAATTGTGTTGCCACTTGCCAGCTGTAGCTCCGGTTACTTATTTCGGGAAAATTATAATGATTGTGATTCGAGCTAACGTTTGAAATATTAACTGGTTTGTTGGCAATGGCAATAATTAGTCACCTTACATTTGTAGGTAGTAGGTACCCTTCGCTTAGAAGCGACAAATCACTCAGCTTCGTGCTTAGTTCAACTCAAAAAGTATTCGCCAATTTCGATAGCGAACTAAAATGTCAATTTATGGGATTTGTACTTTATCCATGGATTTGACCTACGAGATTTGACATAACGCATCGCAAGCGCAAGTGCAATGACAATAATTATTAGCGATAGCCGAAAGCTAACTTCTGGCGAATGCATTTTGACTAATGTACGTTTTACAATGCAGAGTACATGTAGATTTGTAGAATTATACAATAATAAACGTGGGAGAGCATGCTTCGGCACGAATGGTCCGGCTCGACCGGAGAAATACCACATTCTCATAGAAAACCGGCGTGAAACAGCGCTTGCGCTGTGTTTCGTCGAGTGAGTGAGTTTACCGGAGGTAGGGTTGCCATCCGTCCGGATTTCCCCGCATTTGTCCTAGTTTGAAGGGCGTCCGGGGACCGTCCGGCCGGGTTTTTGAAAAGTGTCCGGGTGAAATCCGGATGGAGACTTTTGTTGAGACAAATGACAGATAACCTGGGGGTTATCTGTGAGACAAATCCAACTTTTTGGCCAGGCAGCAATAAACGAAAGATAAAAACTCGCTAAGCATACACACTTTCTTCCTTCTTTGATCAAAATCAAGTAGGTACGATTTCAAGGACTTAAGTTAATCTTACAAATTTTTGTTGAAAAAATTGGGACGTAATAGTAAATAGTTTTAATGGGTGTCCGGGAAAATAGCCATATTTCGGCCAAATGTCCGGAATTTTTGTCGTGCTAGACCGGCGACAGATATGAAGGTGATAACAACCCTAACCGGAGGCCCAATCCCTTAGCCTTTACCCTTCCCTACTCTCCCCTATTCCCTTCCCTTCCCATCCCTGCCCTCCCCTATTCCCTCTTAAAAGGCCGGCAACGCACCTACAGCTCTTCTGATGCTGCGAGTGTCCATGGGCGACGGAAGTTGCTTTCCATCAGGTGACCCGTTTGCTCGTTTGCCCCCTTATTTCATTAAAAAAAAAAACTAGTAACCACATTCTAGGTACATGATGCCGCTTACTTCCGGCCTGTTACTTCCCTGATTCGACGTCACTTTAATAAGTGATACTGATATGTGCTGATATTATAATTGAGGATTTATTAATAATAATTTACTTTCGGTTCACTTGTTTTGTATTTAAATATTTTTTTCATTCCATTAAGGTAAGAAAATATTTTTTTTATAAGTAAACGTTTCTAAGAGAACTGGTGTATTTTTTTCGATACCTCGGAACTTTTATTTACTTACATTAAAATTTTAACTAAATTATAATGTTAATAATTATTATTATTGTGTGGTCTTTCCGTGTACAATTTTATTATCAAAACAGACCAATGCGAGTCGACAGAGTGATTATGTGCCTAGCGAGTTGTGAGCTTGTGGCAGCTTCTCTACTCAACAGGGGCTTGACAGCAGCTGTAGGACAAGCGCACAAAGGGTTCCGTTCCATTGACTTAAGAGGCCGGGTGCCATCGAAATTCTCATACATATAGTCCGGTTAACGAATGACTCAAAAGAAGGTATAGAGTACGTGTGCGGGTACCTAAGCGATTTCTGCTGGAACTTATTCAGGGTGATCAGGGATAAAACATACTGAAAGTCCTGACGTCTAGGAGGTGAGCCGGAGGGAGGGGAGGTAATATCGACCAATGAGATTGCGCCATTATAGACGAACGGCACGTATCGGCGGCAGCCAACGGCTACAGCCGAGTTTATCACGCTTTCAGTTGTGACGTACCGCGTTATCTATACCGTAGGGGTTAGTGCGAGTTTTATTCGATCATACGCATCGAGCACGTTAACGCGAATTTATATGGAATCAAAGCAGCGCCATCTACTGGCTAACGTGGATACTGCTTTGATCCCATATAAATTCGTGTAAACGTGCTCGATGCGTCGGATCGAATAAAACTCGCACTTACCCCTCGTATATCGTACACAACGGACGTCTCGCATCAAACGGATATTTTTTTCACAGTATCTTTACCTCCTAATTAGTCCAAACAAAGTTCCTAAGTCAAAATTTCTGCTTTCGAGTTTTCCATCCACACTCCCCTTTTGAGCGTTCATTTACTAGGCTAGTCCGTAATCGTTAGTGGATGTACTCTGAAAAAAAAAATGGTCGCTTTGAAGAATCAAGATATGAATAATTATAATATTATGATTAATTTTTCTAAAATCGCAAAATGCAACTCTGCTTGCAATTCATTTCTGTATTTTTGTACTGATTTGACATTTGTCAGTTTGATCACTTTGACAGTTTTGACAATTCATTTGCTGAATTGATTGAGAGGAATTGCTAAATGTGACCATATCGAAGTCTTTGAATAGAGTCCCGTTTTTACCCTTTGGGTACGGAACCCTAAAAATAACTCTGAATACAGACCTTTTTTTTTCACGCAGAGAAAAGCATTAACGCATTCGACGCAGGGGATGGGGACTCCCGCCGCGGATATGTGGGGCTCATCGCGGCGAAGATGGTATGTGCCGCGACCCTACCCACTAAAACTCTGCGACGCTCCTCTCGCCACTCAAGACGAAGCCACGGACACGACACACCCACCGCAACTCCGGCAGTGGCCGTCCGACCTTTGTCAGACCACACTCATTTGGGGGCGCTTCTCACCCCACAGGCCGACAGAGGCCCCACTTGGGGCTTGCTTGGGCCCACCTTCTCTGGTGTCACGACTCACGATGCACGGAGCGTTTTGTGCATCGTGACCCAACTCATACAGACCTAGCCCAAAACATTTGTTGTGGAAAGTAACAACAGCTATACTCTTATCATCCGCATAATCTACCGTACATTTTTATGAATGAGCGCCATTACTGTTATGTTCTTTCATACATTTCTTTGAACCAAAACAAGATTTTCTTGTTTTCTCTCGTGTGTCTACAAGATCTAATCAGACGACTACGCGGCCATATCGTGTTCCATATGTGGACTGTAACTTACTTCATAATATTAAGCAATTCTATGTCCTTACAAGATTCAACTTGCTATGCTCGTCTACACAACATAATAAGTGGATGAAGTGGTCTAACATTTTATAACATAAGGGCTACGAATAATAAAAACTAGTTTTTATTAACTAGTTTTTATTATTCGTAGCATAAGGGACAATTCCATTTTCCATACATAGGCGATTCTATAAAGAACCGATATAGAATCGTTTTAGCTAGGGACTTAGCTCCTGTCCCAGCCAAAAAAATTGGGTTTGGGGGAGGCAGAGGATAGTAGGTGAGTATCTACAGTATAATATACTTACCTTTGTCGAAATATTTATTTTTTATTTATTTATTTGTTTTGGAAAACCTACAGCTTATGTTTATAATAAACTAGAACCAATACTATATAAAAAGAAAGCCAATAACAGGTTTTCACTATTAGATAAATCTATACTATCTATACTATACTAATATTATAAATGCGAAAGTATCTCTGTCTGTCTGTCTCGCTTTCACGCCAAAATTACCGAACCGATTGTAATGAAATTTTGTATACAGATAGTCTAAAGCCTGAGAAAGGACATAGGCTACTTTTTTACTGGAAAAAAGGGTTGTAAGGGGGTGAAAATACGAAAATTTGTTCAAATTAAGTTAGTACCAAAAACTCATACTAGATGGCGCCGTGCGTCTCTTACATCGCGCTAACGCTTGCCCAACATCTTTCTTTATGAGGTGGTATCATCATACAGTAGTTTCGATTTTTTCGATTGTTATTTCTTTTAAACGTTATTTAATAAGTCAGTACTTTATATTATAAGTATACAGTGACGTAACCTTAAACCTATCAATGATAAATAGTTTATGGGTAAAGTTGTGTAATTGGGGGGCTAAATAAGCTTTAAAATTTGGCATAAAATATAAAGTTTAATTTTAAAAAATGAAATATGTGCACACTGCACAGCTGTTTTGATTTAAGGGGTACCAGGGTTTTTTTATAAAAGCTTTTGACACCAATTTTGTTGACATCGCGCGCTATAAACTGAAGTCCACGCGGACGAAGTCGCGGGCAACAGCTAGTTATAATCACTTTCTAAAACTATCACTTACTAAAAAAATCTCTTATTATATTCCGATCGAAATTTAGTACTTTTGGTGGTATAGGGATCTAGATTAAGTTCTTTGCAAAGAGAATTAAAAGATCTGCTTGCTCGCACCAGGAACGAGTTACCTCTATAGTTAGTGCTGTAGGTTTCACAAGAAAGTGGAGGATTGTATCTTCTTGATCTGGAAGGTACAGTAAAATTTATTTTTTGGGGAAGGTGTGGACAGTCAAACTCATTATTAATAATTTTCAGAATAAAAGTGCACTCTGAGATTTGTCTTCGTTTGGATAATGGCAAAATGTGAAATTGTCTGCAAAGGGCAAGGTAGTTTTCTGAGTTGTAAACAATTTTGAGGCGGTAACATAAGAATCGATATATGATACCAGTACCACTATGATACCACTAGAGAAATAGCTTTTGTAGACAGAAAACGGACCTAACTGAGTACTGACTCAGAGATAATTAGGTAATGACTAATGACTTAATTGTAATTAAATTTTTGAAATTAGCTCCATATTGTTAAATTTTTCATTAAAGTTTAACAATTATCATCTGTGACTTGTGAGTGCTTCCGTATGATTTAGTCGGTTATAACTTATAACAAGTCAGTTTTTTAATAACTAAGTAAAGTTCATCGTGTCAAGTTCAACTATTTACTATTTAGTATCTGTGATGATGCTGCGCTTGACAAAGCCCGATTAAATTGCGTAGTCCCGCCTATGAATCAATCACTGATAACACCTGGTATTTCAACTAAACAATTGTTCATTACCTTGTCTAGGGGAAAACACGGCCAGCGCGTGCCTAGCATGAGGTAACTGATTACTGATATTAGTAAACAAAGATTAAATAATTCCTTAGGAAACTCCGTTATGGTGTTATGTAATTCATAGCTAATATCGTCACTGCGGAAAACCATAGCACCAGAGGCGGCGTAAGGCGTGGGCGACGTGGGCCACTTCCTACGGCTTCCGCCTACGTCCTACGGCCGCCGGCCGTGCCTCGCGGTCCAAGGGGCGACGCACGTCGCGCCTCTTGGACAACACTAATTTTTAGGGTCCCATGCCCAAAGGGTAAAAAGTAAAAACGGGACCCTATTACTAAGACTTCGTTGTCTGTCCGTCTGTCTCCAGGCTGTATCTCAAGTAACTATAGCTAGACTTCTGATATTTTCTCAGATTGTGTATATCTGTTGCCGCTATAACAACAAATACTAAAAATAAAATTAATAATAAGGGGGGGGCTCCCATATAACAAACGTGATTTTTGGCGTTTTTTTGCTCGTAATCGATACTGATAAGTGACAACAGTAGGCAGTTGAAATTTTCGGGGCTCCCATTGAAAAAACACAATTTTTCTCGTGAACGGTACGGAATCCTTCGTGCGTTCGACTCACACTTGGCCGATTATTTACGTAAATATGTTTCGTAGGACACCGTGCTCAACACATAGGAACTACACATGTGAGTACAGTAAACCGATTTTCTCATGTTCTCGCCAGTATTTTTTCTAAAGACAATTGTTTGAAGAAAATAATCTGAAAGTCTAACCTGTAATCATGTAATTATCCATAAATTTGGAGGTGACAGAAATGTTCAATTTTCTGAAGTTAAACTACCCGATTCTTTAATATTAATTGCGTTTTATAAATAAAAGTTTCAGTATCAAAAATTCTTTCTCAACAAAATCCGCCCTCTTGAGTCATTTATCAGGACCCAGGGGGCCCGCAAAATATATCTTGCCCACATCAAATTTAGGTCTTGCCCTGCCACTGCATATCGCTCAACTAGACCTTGCACGCAACTGCTTTGGCAATTGGCGTACTTTTTTCAGAAGAACACCGTGTTCCCGGAACTCAAAGTACCTTTTTCAAATTTAACAAAGTTTAGAGCTTAGTCGCTCGACTGTCACTGTGTTAACTGTTAACCTTGCTTTCTTCCACCTTCATTCTCCTGTTTAGTTAATGGGCATTTTCAAAAAAACGTGTACCCTTGCAAAAATATGTCTATATTTTTTAAGGTCATTTATTTACCTTTTTTTGAATGTCATATACAAGGAAAAATATTGAACTAATGGAATAAGTTAAAAAGAACGCTGAAAACGTTATATTATTCTGATATTATTGAAACAAAATCGAATTTTCGACGAAACAGATTCCGTTGTGCGACTAAATGTAAAATATAATTTAAAACAAAAAAATACAGCAATAAATGGATTTCTTCGTTAATTTAATCTAGTGAAATGCATATTTAATTGTTTATTAAAAAAAATTTTGATAATTTCAAGGATCAACAAGAGTAGCAATTATTTTTAATCCATAGTGTGACTATGTGACCCAACCACTAGGTTATTTTTAATTTTTTTACATAAGTAAGTAATATTTAACATATTTAAAGGAGTTTTTATAACACAAAAACCTTTTATTTAAACATTTTTATTGTTGCACTACTTATAAAAGTAAAAAATTCTTTGATTTCATAGATTTAACTTCAATAATTAGAGGGACGAACATCTCATAATCATAAAGATGTGTTCACATGTCTACGAATTCCTAAGTTATTAATGACATCGGATTATATGCACGATCAAAGTGCCGAAATATCCATGCAAATATGCACGAAAAATGGTCGAAATATGCACAAAATATGCACAATCAAAAGTCACTTAATATTAAAATTTATTATTTTTTTGAAGACTTTTCCGGTAGTGACATTAATAAAAGCGCCAATTTTTATAATTTCATAAAATACAGGATTTTTAATTTCTTGAAATAAAGACTTTTTATTTATTTATTATACGCCAATAATAATTTTCTACCAACATTTTCCGATTGCAATCTTAATGCCCATGGAAGTTAAACTACCGAAATATGCACTATCAACGAAAAATTGCCAAAATATGCACTATCGCCTAAAAAGTGATTATATGCATTTGCATATGCAAGTATGCAAATGCATATAATCTGATGTCTAGTTATTATAAATCTGCAAATATCAACGACACAAAATGATTTTCAACTTTACTGATAGAAAAGTAGTGGAAATAAAATCAAAATTTTTAAAAAACATAAAACTTTTAGGTACTTAAATTTTAAATAGTATATTTGTTATTGTTAAGTAAAGTCGACGCCTTTATGATTTGGCTGTAGCGATATCGATTTTTCTCAGCAATAACTAAAGCTAAGAAATTAAAGTTCATTGTCAGTATTTATCATGTCTTTGTCTTTGATTTACCCATAGCATAACACGATTGGTCAACTTTTATAAAACAGAATAATCAATCAAATAGACCTGTGTAAAAAAAAAGGATTCCTATTTTTCCCTACAGAGGAGAGTGATTTAAGCTTCCAAAAATGTACATGGATTGGTTCAAGCATACACTTTAATTTGCCCATAGCTTATATGAAATGTATTTATGGTTTTTAAATTACGCGACAAAACTATTTTGTCGCTTACGCCCTTTCCATTTTTTGCTGTTCCATTGCTTGTTTTCTGTGAGAGGCCGGGCCGGCCTTTCATAGAAAACTAGCAATCTAAAACATATCCAAAACGGTTTTTTACTTTAACGCGGCGTCACCTTAACACATAAGTAATAAAAAATATATTTGTACGTTAATCGTACCAGTTTAAAAATCTCCAATTTTCTTAATAAAATCTGTGAATAAAAAAATAATTTATTTAAAATGTGAACTAAGCCTTATGCTTTCCGCCTGTTGTGACTTGTCCGTTCCATTATATGTGACCATACGAAAAGTCACAAGTCGGAAGTCACGTAATATTACTTTCTTTTACTTTTAAAGTGTTTGTAAATAACCGATAATAGTTATCACAATTTCATTTTTTATACTAAATACTAAACTAATTTTGCAACGTGTCAACAGTAAAAACAGTTGGAGAAAGTATAATAATGCTTACAAAATATGGTCACTTATCTGAACAAATAAACCGTTCCTGAAGAACCATCCAACCTGCGTCCGCGTCTTGTAGCAGATTTTTAACTACTAAATTTAAATTGAAGTTTCTCGATGTACAATGAAATATAGTGCTATCATTTAGTGCCGAAAATATTTTTGTAGTATGTTTATAAAACTAAAAAAAACGGTCACTAAACCGAACATTCCGGCCGGGTTGTTTTTTCATGATTATAATTTTAATTAATTTGTAGTTAAATTATGTTAGATTTTTCAATAACAAGACATTCAATTGATACATTAAGTATTTAAGAATCTAACATATGTTTTTTAAGTAACTTACTTTAAGAAAAAAAATAGTTATTAAAGATTTTGTTACAACTTCTGGGAAGGGGACAGGTGAATTTAATAGGTTTCGGTACTTAAAAACCCTTATAAATCTCATACTAAATAAAATTATATACAAACGTGAATGTATTTTAATAAAAGAAAACTTGTTTATGCTCCTACATTAAAATTACAAAATGTTAGTATGTAATTTTTTACAAATAATCTGTAGCGAAGTCAAGGGACAAGGTAAAAACCAGGGGTACACATTTTTTTGAAAATGCCCTAATAACCTACCGCATACGTATAAGTAGTTGCACAAAGGGACAAAAATAGGGTAGTGATAAGAAACTGCATGATGACTTTCAAATACATTTATTCTACAATATTATACAGTGGTACACTTTCGGGCAGAGATTCCTCTTACAATAATTGTTCTTCCGTCAAAATTCGCATCATACTGCGCTCTTGGGGTATTTATACACAATTTTTACCTGTCAACCCCCACTCCAAGTGAAGCGAACGTAGCCTTGGGATTGCACGTTGTCAGTGTGGCCAGATTTAAATATTAAAACTACCATCTAATTTAGTCAAAAATAGTTAAGTTACAATAATTTAGTATTCTAAAAACAATAAACTAAGTACTGAATTACGTAAATCATAACAGTAGGTAACTAAACAATTAATGTTCCTTATATGACAGAATACCTACTATGCCATATTTAGTTTTTCCATTTTAGGACCTATGAGTTATGACGTAAGGTATATAAGAAAACTATTTGTTTGAACTTTTAGGCGATGACCAAACGATTCATCAGAAAATTCGTGATAAGCTTACGCAACGGAGGTAAATGGCGACCTTAACATGCTGACCCGTTTGGACGCACTCCAGCCTTGCCTTACCTTCAATTATAATAACTGCTTTCATTTCAGTTATGAGTAGGTCTATTATCTTTTCCTGTTAGGAACCCGACTTACACAGATATTCGCCTGGTGATTGTGGTTTCGGAAACTGTTAATAATAATTTTCCGACACTTTATAAATTATACCAGTAACCCAGTCACGAGTGTCACGACCTACGTTAAAAATAAAAAAGCAAAATGTATGTGTGGCGGTACCCACAATTCGCCTAACATTCCTGCATCGCGCTATCGAAGTTTTCTGAGCGCGTCGGTATATATGTCGCAGCCGACTGGTTTATATAGCCATCCAATCAAACAGCTAGCCCTTTGACTGAACAACGCCATTCAATCACACGGCTATACGTCGTTTAGCCGACTTGTTGACTACAACGTTCAACACTACAGCTAGACGACGCTTAGCCAACTGGTTTGTTTTTGTTTTGGCGGGGGGCTGCGCCCCCCGAGCCCTCCTTTTATTTGACGGCGGTCGCCGGCTGCTGCCGCAGCACGCTCGCTCGGCTCCCTCTGTGTTGTGGTCTAAGTTCTAACCTAACCTAACCAACTTTTAGACTTTCTGGATTGTGTTTGTTTTTGTTTTGACGGGGGGCTGTGCCCCCCGAACCCCCCTTTCGGGGGAGGCTGCGTCTACCCATTTCATAATCCCGTAATTTCTCCTCGAATATTTGTTGAAATTTTAATTCACTCGTATGTGCCTCCACAATTTTTGTCTCTTTAATAACACTTGTAACTTTTATTAACTACTTTCTTTCCGAAAAACAACCACAAACACCAACCAACACCTGCTAGTTGACGCCATATTGTAAATAAAACGCACCTAGCGCCGCAGCGGTGCGCGCTGAACTTCTTCAATTAGACGGCGGCTTTTGAATCAGCTGTAGTGTTGAACGTTTTGAGCGACTAAAATATTCAATATAAAAGCTAGACGTGTGATTGAATGGCGTTGTTCAGTCAAAGGGCTAGCTGTTTGATTGAACGGCTATTTAAACCAGTCGGCTGCGACATATATACGACAGCTGAGATGTATCACGTGGGCTTCGGCCTGACCGGGCATAACACCCCGCTCGGTCGGAAGATCTTCCTTTGGCCGCCACGCACATATCCCACATATGAAATCGTATGTCGCTTTTAACGGTCAAGATAAGAAGATGTTGTCAGAGATGTTTGGCTTGCCGTTGCCGTTAATTGTTCGGTTTCCGAGGTGTTTTGACAGGAGTTTATCTACTCACTAGAAAGAAAATCTAAGAGTTTTTTTAAACAAAAACAGGTAAAAATTTACAACAAAACAGAAAAATTTCGTAAGCCAGGAAAAAAGTAGGTATGCAGTTTATTTTAAAAACCTTGTTGATTGTTGTCTGTTGGAAAATCCGAGTTCCGACTGCAGCCAACGGGTACACCCAAAAGAAAAACATTTTCCTTAGATGTTCTATTTTTTAAATACATAGCTCCCTACTTGTAACTTCGGTATAGTTTTTGTAGAGTTTATACTACCTATATACTTAGTTTATATTTTATAATAATTATTATCCTCTTTGAGTTTAAATTGACGTAAAAACAAGAAACTAACGAAATTAAAAATTTCCCGGAATGTTTCTAAATAGGAGAAACAAAATTAATTGCCATCCAAAAACGTAAAACCGCAATCGCTTCAAACAGTTACCGGAATTTTAACCAATTAAAGGTAATTTGGGTATGAATAAATATTTTACCACTTACATAGGAATATTACGTCATTAAAATTATCATTTAGTTAAGTTATAAGTACAATATTTTATGGAATTGTTGATGCAAATAATTTTTCTCACCTCCGCGCCGGGCGGAAAACGTCAACTTTCTTCCCGCTGCGCTTACCCATGTCACAGTATAGCAAATAGCAATATTAGTTAGGGATATGTCATATTGCTATACTGTGCCGATGTAGCCATTTTCCGCTTCCGTCGATGAGAAAAATAGTACCTATACGCACCATGGGCAGTAAATAAGAAAGCCTCAGATCACATGTTTTCATTACATGTGATCTGAGACATTTCTTATTTTCTTGCCCTAGGTGCGTAATGTTAAATGTACTATAATTCTTCCGAGGTGGCTAGCGCAGCATGAACAGGGTTGGGAAACTCAGAACTCTCGCACGGTGATTGCGAAGTTGTAAAGTTTGCGAGTGTAGGCTGTACAGTCAAAACTCAATGTCATTTTTTTAATTTAGAAAATACAATATTATATGAGCAAAATATGATTTCTTTTAAACGAGCGTAGAATGGAAGCGTAGCTAAGGTTGTTGTAGGGCAAAACCACGAAGCTAAAACAAACAAAAAACCATGATCCTCACATTACCTCTCAGCTTTCGAATTCTTTACGATATCTGAAAAGGAAATAAAAAAATATGCAGTTGTTGTACCCTTAATCATAATTCAATATTCATAGATCCTTTCTACACGTCGTGATGCTGGCCAATCACAAGATGCGCCATGGTTTCCACGACTGCGCTGTGCGCAACTGTCTGTAGGGACGTTCGTGTGTTTCGGTTCGGAAATTTTTAGCCGCAGCGCAGACGACAGACTATCCATGACGCACCTTTTTGTCCGTAGAAATAGAACGTAGCATAATAATTGCATACGTTCTATTTCCACAGACTAAAAAGTGCGTCACGGATGTCTGTCGTCTGCGCTGCGCCTTAAACTACCCCGGAGTTACTGGCCAGTATGAAAAACTAGATTGTTTTAAAAATCTTAAGCGTACTGCCCAGGCCCGGATCTAGGAGGGGGCGAGAGGGTGCACTTGCCCCGGGCGGCAAAGATTGGGGGGCGGCTGGAGGCCACCTGCCAAACTTTTGCCGCTTTTTTCACCGCCGCGTGCGCCACCGGTGGCCCACCGCGCTTCCCCGTCAACGTTGTTTCGCCGAATTATATCTGTTGTTAAAAGACTTGGAGGCGCCCCTTGTCGCGGGGCAATCATAGCATTTTATTTAAGTACCAATTGAAAACGCACATTTTTGCTTGGAGGGCGACAAATTGGGATTCTGCTCCCCCCTTTTTAAAACGTAGATCAGGACCTGGTACTGCCCTCTAGGGCCCTATTCTAATGCTTCGAATCTCGCTCGCAGTCGCAGGCTGTCACACTACTCACTAGCTCGTAAGTGAAAATAGACGGGTCATAAAATTGCCCATTTTCATTATTATCATTGTCCTTCGCAACTCTTCAGTTGCGAAGGACAATGCCTCTAGGCTCTACACCTTCATGTAGAGGCGAAGTCTTGCTACTTACAAGTTTCAAATTTTTGTGCGCAGTTGACGCGATTTACGCGTGTAGTTTACAAATAACAGTTCCGAGAAGTGATTCTCGTTTATTTCGATCACGGGAGCTGGCGCCGGCGACGCAATTACGACTTTTGCGTAACTATTCCTGATGACTCACGCCCGAGTGCTCGCAATGAGAATTTTAATTAGCAAAAGTAATGCAACAGATGATTTCGGTGTTGACAGAATTTTTTATCGCCAAGATTTGGGAGGAATGTTTTAAAGAGATTTTTTTGTCCCCTTCCCTTCGTTTTTCCTCTCGTACGTATAAGTAAGTCCTTTAGAATCTTCACAGTTCAGGCTCGTTTATGACAAAACATGGCTCTACCACGGCTCAAAAAATCTGATTTGAAATATGTTTTGTATCCAATACCTTTTCATTTGGCTTTGCAATCTAACCATGATTGTCTTAACATGATTGCAGCAATGGGATGCCCATGTTTAATATGCCTATGATTAATAATCATGATAGGTATATTAAACACAAAATATAGTGTTTATTTGTCTTTAATGCTAATGCTGTAGAGTGTAGACAGATCGGCAATAATGTAGGGCTTGTCTTAAACTGAAAATGACGCGCCCCTCTCTCGTATTCACAGTACAAAATGTTTCATTTAGGTATATCAACTAGTGAAGTGGTGGGGCGCGTCATTTTAAATTAGACAAGCTTTATCAGTCGTGGTTAACCACCATGGCCCAACATGTAGTGGCAAATGCTGGCAGCCAGCATCAAGAAGCTGGCAACACCGGAATCATTCAATATTATGCACATATTATAACTCGTATAATATATTGTAATTACCATGAGATTTGCATACGACTGAAGTGGATAAATCGCTGTTGATTATGAATTACAACAATAGTTCCTCATAAATCATAATGCTAGGAACATTAAGCCTTGTTTATTGCAACGAATCATGGGACACTGGTAAACATGTAGGTACTTAACTCATTTTACCAATCAAATAATACGTCTGGATTCTGGATGCTTAGTCAAATTGCATTTGATAACTTCGACAGCGAAGTTACATCTCAAAGGTGTATGGATTTTGTCTAAATTCTCAAATGTAAGTTAACTAAGTACCCAGACATACTTCTCTATCATTGTCATTCCGCACACAACGTTTCTGCCAGGAACTGTACAATCAGGAAAATCAGAAAAATTATAATAATTATAAATTATTGTCCTCAGAGAACAAGCACAAATTTAAATTTCCTCAATCATACATAAGTGTCGTATGTACCATGTATTTTGTCACGCCCGCCACCACAAGAATATTTTACAAGAAACATCATAATTACTTTGCGCATCCCCGGTGGATTGGGGACATCGGCCGGGGTATGTGGGACTCTCCGAGGAACTACCCACTAAAACCCCATGGTGCTCCACTCCGGACTCCCCGCCTAGGCACAGTCACATTAACCCACCGCAACTCTACCAGCGGTTGTCCGCGTCTCGCAGACTCATCAAAGCATGTAGACTTTTCTAGGCCGTCCCGCGGGGTGGCCTAGAATCGCGGCCCACACGTGGGCCGTGCTGTGCACAGCAGGAGCACCATGCGCATCACGGCCCCCTCTCGAACTCGGAGCAATGGGCAGCGGTGTCCCCACACTGCTACCCCGAGTAATCATAATTGTTTCCTACATACCGACCTAGTGACAAAGATTCAGAGAAATACCAGGCGATGACTACTTAATTTGGTGATACGAATGTTGACGTGTGCTGTGACGTCACAAGGCTAACGGAAGTTCCATCCCACTGTAGTATTGAGTATCCACTTGTGACACAGTGTAAATACAGTAGACGAACTTCATACAAATCCGCTCAATTGGCGCACGCACACAAGCTTTGTTACACAGTTTGAGAGAGTTTGACTTTAAAGGATGACAGATAACTTTAGAGGACAATGTAGCTGTGTTCGTATAGTTGTCGCTGTGTTTTCACGTTCTCTCTTAGTCTATACTTTCCCAATTCCCAACAAAGGTTTCCATGGTCCGCCAATGTCCTCCATCTCTCTGTCGTGTCCTAAACAACCCCGAATCAGCTAGGCGGGCTAGGCCGATCGCAGCCAAGGCACCCTTCGGTGCATTATGATTACTGCATAATGCACACCTTCCCAACCTTCGCGGCACAGTTATTCTACTCAGTACTGCAGTGTACCGCAAACTTTTTGTGTTCAAGGTACATCTTGGAAAATAAAAATTTTTGGAGTTACACCAGATTAATCAGCATGTACGAGGGTGCACTGTTCTCAATTCCCATTCATTTCCAATTAGTACGATGACAATTTTGAGGCACATCAACTACTGGCTACGCCCTACGGTACACCAGTGCAGTTAAGTGTACAGCGGCACATCCTTTGCGGAACACTGCACTACTGTATTATGTTTATTCTATGTTTGAGGGATCTAAGATGACTGACATGCCAAAGAGATAATAATATGTAATTACGCAATTATGACGTCACCGCAACGTTACGTCTCGTTTGTTTGTTTAAATTATTGTCGATATTATCCTGTCCACGTTCGGTTATCTCATATGGATAACCATAACCAGTCACTTGAAAGCTAGTTTATAGTAACGAATCGCGTATCGCCAACGTTAAGAACCTATATTATCTACTTAATTAATTATTATCGGCGTAGTGCGAGTTGGACTCGCGCACTAAGAGTTCCGTACCATTATAGAGCAAAATTAGGCCGAAATTTGTGTTTTTTGTATGGGAGCCCTTCTTAATATTTTATTTAATACTAATATTAATATTAAATATTAAAGTACACATAAATATAAGGATTGTGTGAAAAATTCAAATACCTACCTGTTGCTATTATTGATATAGAGCAAAAAAGACCAAAAAATCACGTTTGTTGAATGGGAGTCCCCTTTAAATTATATTAAGTAATTTTATTTTGTTTTTAGTATTTGTTGTTATAGCGGCAACAGATATACACGATCTGTGAAAATTTCAACTCTCTAGATATTACCTCTTGAGTTACAGCCTGGAGACATACAGACGGACAGAAAACGAAATAGGGTCCCGTTTTTACAGAACCCTAAAAATGTATTTTCTACGCGTTGTCCCTAAATGGTTAGAAAAACAAACTACAGTTTGAAACTTGAAAAAAACCATTGGGGAGAGAAAATAACAATTGTTTGCGAATATTTCGTCATTTACCATTAAATATTAACTTTCTAACTTTACTACATCAAGTTGCCTTTAACTGTTCCAAGATGGTTCCCAGTAAATATGTCGAAAAACGGTAAAATGAAATGTCATTCGTCCCACGTAGCCACCCCAGCACTAGAGTTTCGTGGAAACATGGCAACACTCGTTTCGTTACTTCCTACAACCGTGGGACGCCGGACGTGGTAGTTGTGAGCCAGGGGTGCTCAATTTTAGGGAAAAATATGTAAAAGAGAATAACTTGAAAATGGAATTCTGTATTTTTGTTTGTGGTGTGGTAGGTAGTTATTAAGCAGTACAAAGAGTTGTAAAGCAGTAATATTAAAATCTTAAATACAATCACTTTTGTAACAGTATTTAGCTAACTTCACAACTTTACATAGTTTACACAAACGCACGTTAGGTATATTTCGTACGTAAAATAGGTATGAAAAAAAAAACCTTTAATTCCATCATGAACTAAAAATAAATATTTATTTTGTGAATATTTATTTTGTGATGCCAGTGATGCGAGAATGACTAAAATAGCGACAATCAACGGTAAATTAAATTGTCGTTGTATTTTTTAGCCAATATTAGCTCTGTGTGTCATCTGAAGTATTCTGAAGAGCTTTGGATGGTATTCGCTGACGCAAATCACGCGTCACCATTCATAAATTGTTTCGTAACATTTTTTTCTTTGTGTGAGATGAAAATAGAAGCTATTTTCAAGCTCTTGATGACTTATTTTAGAAACGCATAATTTTCAGCATAACTTTTGTCACCGGAAATGTCGGAACTCGGAATAGAAACGTTAGAAAATTATTGCGCGTATTTTGCACGTTTGCCCTCTAGTCTCTACTTTTTATATGTATTGCATTTACATACCTATGTATCTTTATAAAATACTAGCTGTCCCGGCAAACGTTGTGTTGCCAATATAAATTGTTTCGCCCATATTATTTTATTGAAGTGACTTAATAAGTATGTCACCATGGCCACGTCCATCGCTATCCCAATTTCCGTCGCACAAACAATGATCGCCGTCAGTCTCGAGTTGTAATAATTTACTATTATTTATTCAAAAAATACACTTATCAATATAAAAAGTAGCCAGTAGCCGATTCTCAGACCTACTGAATATGCATATAAAATTTGATAAAATCAGTAAGGCCGTTTCGGAGGAGTACGTGGTAACTAACATTTTATTATATATAAGAACTAGATGTCCCGAGCGGCTTCGCCCGCGTAAATTAGGAATTTTACAGAAACCGTACATTTTCCCATAACAAAATATTTCCCCCGTTTTTCCCACATTTTCCTGAGTTTCTTCGGTCGTATTAGTCTTAGCGTGATAATATAATATAGCCTATAGTCTTACTCGATAAATGATCTATCTAACACTGAGATAAGTTTTTAAATCGGACCTGTAGTTCCTGAGATTAACGCGTTCAAGCAAACATACTCTTCAGGTTTATAATATTAGGTAGGTATAGATTTTTTTTAATTATCGCTTGACAAACTCGAGTCTCGATCTAAAAGACTATGAAATGGTATAATATGGTAGTGATGATGATGATGATGATGATGAATGTAATTTGCATAGTAGCATATGCTTTCTGTTCTTAAAACAACGCCGAAACTCCCAAACTTGTATCTATAAAGAATCAGGAGTTCTCTCAGCACTTTCCGAACCACGGTATACCAGGTATATCTCGGTGCAAAATCTTACTTGTTGGTAGCATATGCTTAGAATACTTCTCACGAAACCAAAGTCATCACATGTTTCACATCAGATCACCACTTTTATGAATATAATACCAAATTGGGATGATACCCTATATACCAAAAGAAAAATTTTGAAAATCGGTTAACAAACGGCGCGTGGCGGAGTAATCGTTGAATACAAGAAAACGAACATAACACCTCCCCCATTTTGAAAGTCGGTAAAAATTGTAGCCTATGTGTTATTCTGATGTATAAGCTATATTATTGTAAAGTTTCACTAAAATCCGTTCAGTAGTTTTTGCGTAAAAGAGTAACAAACATCCATACATCCACACATCCACACATCCATACATCCAAACAAACTTTCGCCTTTATAATATTAGTAGGATAAAATCCGTTCAGTAGTTTTTGCGTGAAAGAGTAACAAACATCCATATATCCACACATCCACACATCCATACATCCAAACAAATTTTTGCCTTTATAATATTAGTAGGATTATCTTCAAATAGATGTACATATACTGGTCATATTTCATAGTTGGACGCTGTTAAGCATTCGTGAATCGTGTACTAACCCACAAAAAATTACGTATTGAGATATGAATACAGTTATATTCTTTAGATGATTTTAGAACAAGACTGCATTCAAAATTAAACAACAAAAAAAATTGTGGGTTAGGAGTTAGGACACTGCTAAACAGCGACCGGCGGGGCAAAAATGGTCACATTTAGCAATTCCTCTCAATTAATTCAGCAGATGAATTGTCAAAACTGTCAAACTGACAAATGTGAAATCAGTACAAAAATACAGAAATGAATTGCAAGCAGAGTTGCATTTTGCGATTTTAGAAAAATGAATCATATTATGATTGATATCATGATTCTTCAAAGCGACCATTTTAGCCCCGCAGTTTAAATTTTAATCAATGAAAATGTGCGCGACCCCTGGCGATCGCACGGTGCGTGCGCGCGCGGGTTCTATGGAAGCGCACCGGAAACGCCGCAATTTGCCCGCGCTTCATGCAGCCGACTGCAACGTGTTTACGTGTCTATTACTGAGATTGATATACGAAATTGATCTTTATTGTAAGGTTCTTTTGAAAAAGGCAAAGAGGTATCGAAAAAGCAAGTTCATTCAGTTAGCAATACTTTTTTTATGAAATAAGGGGGCAAAGGAGCAAACGGGTCACCTGATGGAAAGCAACCACCGTCGCCCATGGACACTCGCAGCATCAGAAGAGCTGCAGGTGCGTTGCCGGCCTTTTAAGAGGGAATAGGACAATAGGGGAGGGTAGGGATGGGAAGGGAAGGGAATAGGGGAGGGTAAGGAAGGGAATACGGGATTGGGCCTCCGGTAAACTCACTCACTCGGCGAAACACAGCACAAGTGCTGTTTCACGCCGGTTTTCTGTGAGAACGTGGTATTTCTCCGGTCGAGCCGGCCCATTCGTGCCGAAGCATGGCTCTCCCACGTATGACATTTTACAATGTTGCTAATAAACAAATAACTTGCGTGTTTTAAAAAGAGGAATAGCACCTTGATCTGTAAAGCTTACATGGAAGAATTATTATGGTATAATCTGAAACGTAAACTGAGAATTCATGAAGACAAAGAATTCGAGTTAGAAGAAAACCTAGAGTTAGGTAGAGAAGAGCTTGCCAAAGAAATATACACAGAACAACTAAAACAACAATTACTGTCCTTTTGTCAACATCGGACAAGCAATGAGGGAAAAGCGATAGAAATCCCCTACTATAGTTATTTCACTAGAATATCTATAACGCTGTAAGTGGAAATGTAGTGGAACGTTTTTCTCGGAAAATGAGAGTATCGACGTAAACAAGGTAAAAACAACGGATGTGTAGAAAATAGCTGCTAAATTAGAAACCTAAACGATCTGTCCTAATACAGTCTGGAGGAAATACTTCTAGTTTGAATTGGATACCGCGAAAAGGAGTCCTTATCTAAGGCCGCAAACAGACGGTCGGAAAAGCTGTCGCGCGATTTCGCTATTAAACTGCATTTGACGCAAGTCGCATGCGCAACAGTACAATAAATAATAATATAATATTAAGTTCTTTATTTTCAATAACATCTCCCTAGTTTATTATATCGCAGGTTTCTTTTGCAAGGAATAATAATTACTTATATTGCTTTGGCAAAAATACGGCGCCTGAAGTCTGGACATACGGTCGCAGAGGCCTCTCCACACTTTAGCCACGCTGGACCAATGCTGGCGATTACGATTATGTCGAGTATTCCTCTGTGATTGCCAGGCCCGGATCTAGAGGGGGGGCGAGAGGGTGCACTTTCCCCGGGCGGTCGGAGGCCAACTCTCAATCTTTTGCCGCTTTCTTCACCGCCGCGCGCGCCACCGCGCTACCCCGTCAACGTTGTTTCGCAGAATTCTATCTGTTGTTAAAAGACTTGGAGGCGCCCCTTGTCGCCAGGGACCTCGGCGTGACTTCTCACCACCGCCACTTCAAATCTACAAACGTTCCGTAGAATTCATTCTGCCTTATTCTTGAAAAACTTAGAGTTTTTCAAGAACCAGGCAAATACTTACATTCAAATTATCAAATATAAATGAATTACAACCTGTTTCTTTGTTAGAAGTTATGTATAAAAACGATTTACAGGGTGCATTTCCTAACTTGAGCACAGCTCTTAAAATTTATGCAACCCTTCCTGTAACTTCTGCTTCATGTGAGAGAAGCTTCAGTAAAATGAAGCTTCTCAAAAATTATTTACGCTCCACAATTATGTGCCAAGAGCGCTTGTTGTCCATTAAGAGCCAACAACCTAAAATCAAAATTATGAAAGTGTAATTGACGATTTCGCTGAAATGAAATCGAGAAAAATAAACCTTTAATTTTATTATATTAATAAACAATTTTATAAAAATCATAGCATTTTATTTAATTACCAATTGAAAACGCACATTTTTGCTTGGAGGGCGGCAAATTGGGATTCTGCTCCCCTCTTTTTAAAACGTAGATCCGGGCCTGGTGATTGCCCATGATCGACGTCGATTATTTTGAAAACCTTATTACCTACGATTATCTATCATGGCTCGATGTAGAGACAGGCTCTTTCACTATATGAAAACTGTCTCCAAATATCAATTTGGAGACAGCTATCAAGCTTTACCAGTCGCAGCTGCGAATCACAACCAGCCAAACCTACGTGCTAGTTTACATCGATACAGTAGCAAGCGCCAGTAAGCCCAGTAACACTGGAACACGATTCTAGATTAGCACTGTATCGATTTAAACGTGTCGTCTATCTGCACGTGTTTTAATCTAGTCCAGTGTCCAGCATCCAGCATCAGTGCTGGATGCTGGACACTGGACTAGATTAAAACACGTGCATTTTTTTTATATGTGTACTTTAATATTTAATAATAATATTAAAATAAAAAAAAAATTTAAAGGCGGCAATAAACACAATTTTCAGCCTATTTTTGCTCTGTATCGGTACGGAACCCTTCGTGCGCGAGTCCAACTCGCACTTGACCGATTTTTTATCTCCGTTTTCGTATGTCAATTTACATGTTATTTAGACGTGGTTTTTATGTGGTGTTTACACCATATAGACTCCGTTTTTTGTATGAAACTATGGCTGGTTTCACTTGCGTTTCATAAGAGGACACACTATCACATTTTACGTAACATTCTAACAAGCTTTTTATCGACTATCAAAAATGGAGTTAGATATCTCGTTAAGCAAAAACGTTTCTCGGTATTTTTTATACTCATTAGGAACACTAAGGCCGGTATAAATAGTCAGTACTCAAAATGCGATCCGGTCTCATTTTTCAGACACCATAATATTGTTACTATCTAAATCAGTGCCGAATTTATATTTTTTATGAGAGCAGCCTGCCTAGCATACGCCAACGAGATAATTAAAAACTACTCGTCTCATAATGTCAAAATCTCGACATTATCTCGACAAAACTCTGTATAAATGTGTTATTTCGATGATAGATCTACGCGAGAAAAAATGTTTGTCATGCTAGGGTCAATAGAGATGAAGAGACAAACCATCGAACACCAAGAAAACATGTAGAGTGAGATATCTCGTTGGCGTATGCTAGGCAGGCAGGCCACCTTATTTTTACCGCCCCATGTACGTAATCTGCAGGGGCCCTCTATGGACGCTGCCGCCCCTATTTCCTGGACCTGGTCTATAATGGCGTATTTATAAATCCAGGGCTGCTCTAACTTACAGCTTAGATCCAAGTAAACATACAAAATTAGTTAAGCCATACTACGACCACATAGATAAGCCATATGGCTTAACTATGTGGTATGTATCGTATACGAAATCGTAGTATGAGAAAGAAGATTAACCATAGAGATAAAACATAAGATATCTTATGTTTTATCTCTTTGGTTAATCTTCTTTCTCCTAAACAGCCAGACGATGAATTAGTAACCGTTTTAACTAAAAAAAACTGACTGTAGGTACTACTGATTCCTTAAATCAGACAAGTCATTTAGTTTTAGATTTTAGAAGAGGTGAATAGAACAAGCATAGGAAGAAGAAACGTGGTTATTTAAGTCGAACCTATCAATAGCAATCATTATGATCGTAACGACATAATAGCCCTCTTATATTTATAGCATTTATTTTATAGCATTTACGACGAAACCCGATCTTCGCTCGCATTATCCTTGTTAGTCATTTTTTGTCTCGATGAATAAGATGTTATAGGAAATATGATGTCATTAGGTAGCCAGGAGCTGCTGTAAAAAATTGGTTTAGATATGCTCTGAACCGGTGTTCCGTAAACTTTTTGTGTTCAAGGTACATCTAGGAAAATATAAATATTTGGAGGTAAACCAAGTGACGGATTAAGACTACTTGATGCCCTAAGCAATCCATTCCTGTGGGCCCCCCTAACCTAATCCCTATCCGTATGTCAACTAGAATCTTCTCTCTTATTAGGTCTTTGAATCTTTACTCTTCTGGTGTCCTTTAGACGTGATGGCCCATGGGCGTAGCGAGGTACGGGCAGGGGGGGGGGGCAGCTGCCTCCCCCCTACAAGAGCGATCGGTCGCTAATGCTCACGAGTTTCATACCCAAACGTATGAGCGGAGAGAGTTGCGGGGGTAAGAGGTGAGGCATTCAATCCGTGTTTGCTCGCTCATAAATCATAATTTGCCCTAGGCAATTGCTTAATTTGAGGGTTAATCTGTCACTGGGTACACTACAAACTAATCAGTGTGTATAGGGCTTACTCTGAGCTCCTATCCCTTCGTCGATCATCCTAAGTTGTCTCTTTTTTGGCACTTAGCACTAGCACTAAAGAACTTTTCCGAGGGACACTAACTGCTGGCCACGGTACCTACACCAGTGTGTCTCGGCACTATCCACCGCTGGCGACACCGGGACCTGACCGCAAAAAATTCAAATAAAATGCTACTTTATAATCTGTTGCTTGACGCGACTCGCGAGGCCCCTGCAAGAGCGAGGCCCCGGGCAATTGCCCTGCTGTGCCGAGTGTGAGCTTTTTGTTTGACATTCGATCGTGAACGCGTTTGGCGTTTACAGTAAACGCCAAACGCGTTCACGATCGAATGTGAAACAAAAAACTTACACTTGGCACTGTTCGCCAAATCGCCACCTTAGGAGGCCGCCACTGCCCTAAGCTTTTAACTGAAATTACTTGAAGAACATTCTTATAAAAGCATGAGCGAGGTAAAATAACGCTGAACGAACCTGTAGGACAGCATGGCTTAGTACAAGAGAAGATAAGTATAAGTATAATTCTAAATACTTTAGTATAATAATTATATGTGAGCTTTATGCAAGCTTTTTCAGATTTATTTACACAATAATAAATATGTTTATTATGAGGCAAATAAAATATAATATTATAACCGTCTCCTTCTAAATAAGTCGTTAGTTACTTGGTTAAAAAAATACTACCGCCGTACAATAAATATGAATAAAGCTGTATAAATGAAATATAATATAACCACAGAATATAACCGTCTCCTTCAAAATGAATCGTAACTTGGTTAAAAAAAATATTATAATATTTCGTATAAATGCTTTATTACTGCCGCGGTACAATACATATGAATAAAGCTGTATCGATCATACCGAGAACGCACTCGCAGCCTCCCCTATTCCCGGAACACGGTGACGCTCGTGTCCAATTATTTCCTATTGTCAAGTAAACAAGGGGTACCAAAACTAAGAGGGGTTCCTAAAAAACCCTAAAGTGCAAACAGTTAATAATAATACATATTATGTACAGTACTTTATATTATATTGTAATATTTCAATTTGGTCCCAACATTTATAATGCAACTTTATAATGCTTCCTTACTAATATTATAAATTCAAAAGTATGTTTGTTTGACACTTTTCTCTTCAGTCAAACTTTTGTATAAATATACTTTGAACGGAACCTTAGAATGTAAGATAAACATAAAAGATTACACGTTAACAAGGTTTAATTTAACCATTACCTTATAAATACTCACTTTAACTTTCCTGGAAACGGCCAAGAAACGGCAGGGTTAAGATAATAATTTGCATTACCGCGAAATCACAAGAAGGTCTTCGTTTTGGCAGAGCATTTAAATTATCTTTCCGAGAAATGCTGCAGCAATTTTGATATCGTGACGCGGAATCAAAACATCGTAATTATGAGAATCGAATATATTCGGATCGCCAAAATCGTGGGAGTATTTGTGTAGCGTCTGCGTGCTTTTGGTGGAATTTTCTAATCATATTTTGGCAGCGCGATGCACGCAGTACTTTTTGCAGTTATATAGAAACTTCGAAATCTACAGGGTGTAACAAAACTAAGTGATAAAACTTTAGGATATAATAATAATAATATCTATGGACGCTTCACACCACGTCAGTCTGGCCCCGTGCTAAGTACCTAAAGGACTTGTGTTACAGGTACCAGACAACGGAAATATATTTAATACTTTTATACTATACATATATTTGAGATTTTTATTATATCATACACATATTTAATACACATCCAGACCCGGGAACTTTGAAAACTTTTTGTTCCGTCGGCGGGATTCGAACCCGCGACCCCCGGCTTGAGTTACCGACGCGCTCACCACTGAGCCACAGAGGTCGTCGAGAGATGATACTATGTTTTTTCTATATAATGGGTCCCTTACATAGAGTTCGCTGTGAAAGTAGCAGCGCTGAAAGGCAATTTTTTTTTTCACTTTTGTATGGGGAAACTCGCGACGCTGCGCGCTGGGGCGCTAGCCCATAAAAAAGTGAAAAAATGTTTGTCTATCAGCGCTGCTACTTTCACAGTGAACTCTCTACAAAGAACACATACACACCCTAAAGTATTATCACTTAGTTTTGTTACACCCTGTATATATTAATATCATAAACTAAGGAAATACTATATCTAAGAACTAATCTACATGTTTTGCCGTAGTTCGATTATTGCGCGGGAACCGTACATTTATCCGGCTTGACTATAAACTTTTTTCTTGCAGAAACTTAAAGTATAGCATACAAAAATTCTTTTAATCGGTTCAGCCGTTAAAGCGTGAATATGTAAAAGACAGATAGGCAGTCTTTGAAACCAGGCTTTTGCATTTATTTTACAGTCAACTAAAAAAGTTACACGTGGAGTGGGGGACGAAAAGGATTCCTTACAGATTACTTGTAAATAAAAATATTTGTGAATAAACAACATGAAAAAATATTTATTTACAAAATACATATAATATAATATAGAAAAGTAAGGCAATGGATACCTAAGTTTAGGGAATAATAACTCGTCGTCTTATAACTTATTAACAACAGCTATAATTGCAGTTACCTCACTGGTCACTACGCCCATGCAATAAGACCTATTATGCCCTGAAGTCTGAACCACGCACGTTCTGAATCTTGACTCATTCCTTGCAATCTACATAGTGACTACGACAGTCTTCTTCTTTTGCTAGTCGTATCATCATCACTACCGTCCTCCCGATCGCTGGCGGCCGATAGCACTTCTGTCTCCGCGTCCGTTATGTCTGGGTCTTCTGAAATCGAAATAACATTAATATTTATTTTTTTAATATCTATGGACGCTTCACACCACGTCAGTCTGGCCCTGTGGTAAGTACCTGAAGGACTTGTGTTACAGATACCAGACAACGGAAATATATTTTTAATACTTTTATACTATACATATATTTAAGATTTTTATTATATGATACACATATTTAATACACATCCATGACCCAGGAACTTGAAAACTTTTTTGTTCCGTCGGCGGGACTCGAACCCGCGACCCCCGGCTTGAGCTACCAACGCGCTCACCACTGAGCCACAGAGGTCGTCAAATCATCATCATTATCACAATGCCGAAGCAAGAAGTTTGGTTACTTAAAAGTCCCCAATAAGGAGTAATTTGGGGCCATTTTTAAATTTTAAGTGTGACTTTGTCGACTTGTATGAAGATTTTTGTTAAATAAAACTTGTGTCATATCGATAGATTAAGAAATTGTTCGAGGAAAATACTTAAATTGTATTTTAATTCTAATCTAAGGCATATGGCAGACATATAATATGTTGTTTAGTTGAGTTACATCAAACCCAGTCGACAGATCACAACTAGCATTGAAATGACATAGATCCATCAACTGCCTATTGATCAATTTCTTCGATGGTATTAATTTTGTTAAGGCCTTACCGATCTCTCTCTCTGCCTCCTGCTGCTGTTCAATAGCTCCGAGTACCTCCTGCAAGACCGGCCCCTTGATGCGGAAGTCGCGAGCCGTGCCCAACGACATGTATTGCTGGTAGTTCGTCTGAAATTATATTGCATCTTTATCATAAAATAATTTACTTTATTATAAGGGTCTGGTTATAAGAAATGCTCATCTACCACCAGACTTTACTTAGGGCTCCCACAAAAATTGCGATTTCACATCGCATCGCAATGTAATTTTTAGCATGAGTTTTGTTGCAGATTTTTTCGATGCGATGCGAATTCGCAGTTTTGTGTGGGAGCGGTGGGAGCCCTTAAATATCATACCAAAGAAGGATTCATCTGTTGTTGCCTGTTGGTATAATAATTTAAATACTTTTATTGTATTATCCCTAAAAGCTTTCCCCAAAGTCTCTTACTCGCTCCTGCATCACTGTCTTTTATATAGTTACTATATTTTATTTAGTTAAGACTTATACAACGGCTCTTATTATCTAACGCAGGGCTTCCCAAACTGTGCGTCGCAACGCCCTGGGGCGTCGCAACGTTGTCCCAGGAGCGTCGCATGTCGACACAACCAAATCGAGTGAGCGCCGCGCGCATATTACTACCATTCATACATTCCCGGGCAGTATCCCCACTTTCAAAATCTATGCTCAGAAAAGCCACATTAGCCAGCCTTGCTGGCTTTAATATCTTTCAGAAATATCTTTTTTGAACTTTTATGCTTATGTTTTGATTTGGTCATTATTTCCTGATAAAAATGTCCAAATAGTGTTTTTATTATCATAAAAGCACTATAAATTGGACATTTTTATTTGAGACCTATGTAGGCTGGTTCTAAAATTGGAAAGTATTTTTGGGGTTCAGGGGCGTCGTCAAGAAATGGCAAAGTCCCTAGGGCGTCACAGTGCAAGTTTAGGAAGCCATGATCCAACTAATAACTGTCGGTACTTACCTTAGCCTTCTTTTCCAACAATATGATATTCTTGCTGAAGTGTTCGGCCTCTAGCACGAGGCGCGGGATAGTCTTAGTGGCGCGGCCGCCGCTCGCCTCGCAGTACGTGATCAACGAGTCGCATATCGATGATAGCTTTTTGCCGCATAGCTTGAGAAGACGCTCTAGACTGGAAATAATATTCACTATTATGGCAACCACTTTTTGATGTTAATAATAATAATACTCCCCACACCGGTTTCGGTGACGGTGGCCAGTTTCATTGAAACCAGGCCTGTTACACAGGAGTACTTTTATAGTGCCCAAGTGTATGTGCGCAGTACACAAGAGCACTCTCAATTCCTTTACTCTCATAACCCAGTGGGACGGAAGACCGACACGACCGGCGAGAGATCAGGCGCAGGACCGACTTTTTACATGCCCATCCAACGCATGGATCATCTTACTTGTCAGACAATCAGGTGATCAGCCTGCATTGTCCTATCCAAACTTGGAAATAACATGTTTCCAACGCGGGAATCGAACCCACGACCTCCGGAATCGAGAGCCGCGCTCTAACCACTAGACCACGGAGGCGTCAAGTTATGTTAATAATATACTTATTATTAACTAAAAGACACACAAAAACTCATATTTTTTAAAACATTACGAGCTTAATAGTTCGTGAAAATTCGATCCAACCATAAAGTTTAAAGTAATGACCATAAATAATTGCTTTATTGTGGTGAGTTGCGTCGTCGAATTGAAATAACGCATCTTATGCAACATAGCGTTGCGAAAACGAACGACAAGGCAATTAAAGATAGAGCAGCCCACCCCCTACATATCCTCTCATCTCATCATATTGCAACGCATCAATATATTATTATTATATACCGTAAATTCCTGCAGGAATGGTTTTTTCGATCAAATATATTTTAAAATAATCTTTAGAACGTATAGAATGGATTATTGTTGGGTTGCCTTGTCAAAAGTAGCCGCAAGTACCTCTAATTAAGTTGAATGTTCATCAGATAAATGCATAATTTGCATGTATATTTTTTTTCAGTAAATTTTACATCATTTGAAAGAAAATGACGTGAGAAAATAAGGTATAAATGGTTGCCAGCTCTAAGTCGGCCGCAACCTAGGCTGGCAGCCCGTAAACAGACATAGTTCTTCATCAAAATTGAAGCATCGATTTTTTTTATAATTTTGATACCAAATTAAAGTTTTATGCATTTTGTACATGAATATCCATGGTTGCCAGTTGCACGATAGCCGCAAACTGGGGTTGCCATCACTTTTGTATATGACAAATGTTCAGGCCTACAATTATTATGCCTGGCATTATTTGAGGACGTCGAGAATTCGCAAGATTGCTATTTTTATTTAACAGGAGTTTTTATTTTTATGTGTATTGTCCTGTCATTCCTCAATGTCATTCCTTCTTAATTCTCTTACTTTTCTATTGAATACACGCAAGTTTGTATTACGGGCTTTCATTTTGCTCAATTAGAGGTACTTGCGGCTACTTGTAATAAGGCAACCCAACATTAATCCATTCTATACGTTCTAAAGATTATTTTAAAATATATTTGATCGAAAAAACCGATTCATGCAGAAAATTACGGTCGGACCTTAGGATAATAAGGCATATCATAAAATATGTATGACGTCGTTCCGTCGAGGTGCATGGGACGAGCCGCAATGGAGCAATGAAGCATCTCTTGAATAGTAGATAAAATATGATATTATTACTAGACGTTCCGCGCGGCTCGCCCGCATAAATTAGATATTTCACAGACAAATTAGTCCACAAAAAATAGCCTATGATTTTAGTCTACTTCTTATCTGTGCCAAATAACAAAAAAATTGCTCCAGTAGTTCGTGAGATTAGCCATTTCAAATTATTTCCCCCCTTTTTTTTACATTTTCCTCTATTTCTTCGCTCCTATTAGTCTTAGCCAGATAAAATATAGCCTATAGCCTTCCTCGATAAATTGGCTATTTAACACTGAAAGAATTTTTCAAATCGGACCAGTAGTTCCTGAGATTAGCGCGTTCAAGAAAACAAAGAAACAAACTCTTCCGCTTTATAGTATTAGTATAGATTGGAGGTATCTCACCGCAGCGGCACGGCCATGTGCGGCGGCAGCTGTCGTGCGAGCGTCGCCAGCAGCGCGTACAGTCTGGTCACCGCCGCTGGCGCCGCGTCCCCCGCCCCCCGCAGCCGCGCCGCACCCCCCGTCACTCGGCACAGCTGACATAGCTGGATCACTATGTCGTCGTAGCCCTCGCGCAGCTCTGCACAATATACAAGATGAAATTAAAAAAATAATGCAGCAGTGAGCAAGCTGATAATGATAAATTAGGGCTAAGAACACTCTCGATCATGTCAGCTTTTAAACAAACCTGGGCAGCGCTGTTGGCACATGTTCTATAGCGTGCACGTACACGCAGGTGCGTCTGACCCGAGAGTTCATATACATAATACCAGCGGAGCGGAATTGCTATACGACCATTTTAGCCCCGCTGAGCGAGCCGTTAAGTTAGGTTATACCTTTGTCTATTCTCTGCAGCTGATGTTGTCCAGCGTTGTTGGAGGCGGCGTGCAGGTCGCGCGCGCGGGCAAGCACGTGTTCTATAGCGCGTGCACGTATACGCAGGTGCGTGCACACGTACGTCAGAGCCGTCTGCCCCGAGCGTTCATCTACGCACGGGAACTCGCGGTTGTCTTCCTCCGCTGATGACTCGTCCTCCTGGGGATATTAGCTCGTCTGTCAAGCGCCCAAAATGGGCGTCTCACTCTAAAACTATTCAAAAGTATTTTCGAAAATGGTTTGACAGTTCGTGACAGATGAAAGGATATTATAATATAAATAGGTTAGGTAGATCCATAGTAGGTAGATCCTTATTGTAAGTGATAATACTTTTTACTTCTATGTTTAAATGAGAAACGAAAACGTGCGTGCCACTTTTTTCCTACCTAGTGTGACATACCGATGATAAGAAACGTGTCCATTATCTAGGCCAAGATTTCTATTCGAATTTCTACAGCTCTATACGGCACATTTAGACATTTTTTCAATTCGATTGACGTCCGATTCCGATAACGGTGGAGCGCAGGCTAAAGAACAGACTTTCGAAAGACGAGCATTGCTCGTCGTTTGGGAACGCGATATGGCACGCGAAGTGCATACACATGCGGTGTCTATCTTGATCTATGTCTGCGATCTAAACAAATTTCTTACGTCAATCAAGCCCAACGTAGCAGTCAGCTTCAGCATCAGTTCGTCCAGGAACTGCACCTCCCTGTGTTCCCGGAAGGCCGCGGTCAGCAGCGGAGGTATCAGCGGTACACAGTCCTGCTTACTGCGCCGTGTGTAGTCCTCTAGTTTGATGATTATCTGAAATTGAAACATTAATTTATTCACCAATCGGCCAAGTGCGAGTAGGACTCGCGCACGAAGGGTTCCGTACCGTAAACTGTTAGAGGAAAAATAGGCCAAAAATTGTGATTTTTGTAAGGGATCCTCCCTTAAATATTTTAATTTTATTATTAGTTATTAAAGAAAACATATAATTAAGGATATTGTGAAAATTTCAAGTACCTACCCGTTGCCATTATTGATACCGAGCAAAAAAGGTCGAAAATCACGTTTATTGTATAGGAACCACCCTTAACTATAAATTTTATTTTATTTTTAGTATTTATTGTTATGGCGGCAACAGAAATACACAATCTGTGAAAATTTCAAAAGTCTAGCTATAGTGGTCCTTGAGTCTCAGTAATAGGGTCCCGTTTTTACCCTTTGGGTATGGAACCCTAAAAACGCCGATTTGACTATTTGGGTAAGGTAACCTAAAATAACGTATTTAAAATTACAATTAATAAAAAAACCTACCGCATTAAGCTTGCTGCATGCCAACACGGGTGTATCTAGCAACACAGTAGCGACAGCGATCAGTGTTGCTATCAACTTCTTGGCTACGCTGTCTCTCTCGTCGCCTACGTCGGCGTCCAACTGAACTAGCGCTGTGTGGATCTTCTCTAGGATCTCCGCCACGCTCATAGATACTGGGGAGTCTTGGAGGCCAGCTGAAAATATAGTAAAATAAGTTTAAAAATAATCAGCCAAGGCCCAAGTGCGAGTCGTCGCGCACGATGGGTTCCGTACCATTATAGAGCAAAAATAGGCCAAAAATTGTGTTTTTGTATGGGAAATACAAGTAATTTGCCCCCCTTACATTTTTAATATTTGAAAATTTCAAGTGCCTACCTGTTGTTTTTTTATATTGATTTTATTATTAATATTGAGCAAAAAAGGCCAAAAAATCTCGTTTGTTGTATGGGAGCCCCCCTTAAATATTAATTTTATTTTGTTTTTAGTATTTGTTGTTATAGCGGCAACAAATATACACAATCTGTGAAAATTTCAGAGCAGTTCTTGAGATACAGCCTGGAGATAGACAGACGGATTTCTCAGTAATAGGATTCCGTTTTTACCCTTTGGGTACGGAACCCTAAAAATTTGACGTAATCCGACCAAATTACGTAGTTGTGTCGTCGACCTATGAATCCATTTCTCTGATAGTACATATATATTACGTACTGATATAAGTGAATATCTTCTCTGCTTTGAGCTTGTAACTCTGCGAAAACAGCGCATCCAGACAGGTCTTGAATAGCTCCAGAATCGCCAACGCTGTGTTGTCGTCAAAGTTGCAGATGTCTTGAAACCTGAATAGAAAGATAGGAGTACTCAAAAAGTTACACGTCACCATGAAAATATAAATAACCTAATTATCTGGGTGGTGCTGTGATTACGGCTTGTGTGTGGGAAAGTTTTAAATAATTTTATGTCAAAAAAAAATATTTCAAACTTGAAATGTGAACAGACGTTCTAAAATGAAATTCAACTTTATTTACACTGACGTGTATGAATAGCTATGTCCACATATGCGAGCGGTCGGCGGATTGCACGCACGAGGCGACGCCGCGCACCGCCCACACGTGTAGAGAAGTTTTGTAACGTGGCAATGTAACGCGTCGCCACTATGTAATACATACCGGCATAAACACGACTTATGTAGCAGTGCCGCGACGTACAGTACGTCCAATGCGTGCGAGCGGTCGACGGGTTGCACGCACGAGGCGACGCCGCGCACCGCCCATACGTGTAGGGTGGTTTGCGTGCGTACCATGTTGCGCTGCTCTGTTGATGACCATGTCACTTCCTCGCTAAATAAGATATCGTGATCGATTACGAAAGTTCAATAGAGATTTGAGACTAATAAAGTCCTATGCCACATAAAAACTAGTCAGTATATAAGTATAATCAGCAAATAATCAGCAAATAGAACTAAACGTCACACAGTTTCAATTAAAAAAAATAGTCTTTGAACCTCTTTTCGAATTTAAATATGTATCTGTATTGTTATTAGCTGGGTAACACATTTGACCCTTCGATCGTGGAAAAACGAGACACAATAGAATTTCTATTGTGTCTCGGTCACCGGTGACCGTATGGGGCTTGATGAATTAAAAGTAAGGGTGCTCCCTCGCAGTTATATAAAGTTATAGAACATAAAGTTATTACTGTTATCGTATACAACATGTACACGATAACAGTGTCAAGATATTAACGTGTCTTTTATTATAATTAAAAAAAATAGACAACAAATGTTAAGCAACAGTAATTTCATTATCTAACGATATATAACTGCGGTGTGGGAGCACCTTTAGAATGTATTAAAAAAATAGATAGTTTTATAAAACTCTTACCTGTACAATAAATGTAGAAATCTCAGACAAAGTTGCAGGTCCCACAAACACGGCAATGGCTTGAAGGGTCCAGCCCTGTCTTTAACTAAGTTCGACAATTTTGTTGCCTTCCCTTTTTCCTTTTGACTTTTTTCTTTTTCTTTTTGCGACTTTTGACTCTTCTGTGATTTAACCGATTCCTTTGTGTCATTTAGCTTGCCCTTTTTGTTACCTTTTGAAGTGATCTGTAAATAATAATGAGATGGACATTATGGGCCGTTTACATTCAGCCCTGTTGGGCATGAAGGGCAGCGCGTGAACAGGGCCCGTACCACGAAACGGTTTTGAGACTCAATCAATCGTACGAGAATGTTGCGTCCTACTGTAACAAACGTGAAATGCCGTTGTTAGAGCAGGACGCGGCATTCTCGTCCGATTGTTTGAGTCTCAAAACGGTTTTGTAGTAGGCCTACAGGCGCGGTCGCAACCTAAAGTTTTGGAGGGGGTCACTCACTAGTCACTTCACAAAAAAATTATCGCTGTTATAGGATAACTAGAAATTTCCTTTTATTATTTGGCAAGATTTTAAGATTTTTCAAGATTTTTCAATTTGACCGGAGATTTGGGGGGGGGGAGAGGTCATGTCCCCTGTAAAATTAGCAAAATTATGACTTTGCTAATTTTGTGACATCTATTTATTTTAATTGTGATGTTTAATTTAAATATGACAAAAATGGAGAGTTTTACCTTACAATAAAACTTACCTATTATTTTTCCTGAGATATCCGGAATCCATCTTGAGTCAAGCACCCGTCTTTTTGTCGATTTCCGGCTACTTACCTCCCTCTACGTACGCCAGATGGCGCTAGTGTCACGGATTTGAGTCGGATGCGCGCCTAACTGACTTTTTCATTATGAAGCTCGAGATGTACCAGGTAGGGATTACCTGGATTCCGGATATCTCAGGAAAAATAATAGGTAAGTTTTATTGTAAGGTAAAACTCTCCATTATTTGTTCCGTCTTCGATATCCGGAATCCATCTTGAGTGATGTGTTTGTTATCTCCTGGTACACATACTGTAAATTAAGGAATTTGAATGATGCCATAATGTGTAAATTGAATACAACATATTTAATATAAATCAAGCTAATTACAAAGTTTTCACTCTGGTACAAAATAATTAGAAAGCGATGTACATGTACTACTTTGGGACCTTAATATTTCCTTTTTGTAAAACCTTCGGAAGGTGTGTTCTCTTTTCCAATTTCCAGTGGCGAGAATCTGCTCAATTGGAAAGTTCTCAAGCCAGTTTAATGAGGCTACTGCTGCTCTGGTAGAGCCGGGTGTAGCGTCTATACCAGCAGCTTTAAGCAGCGATCTAACCCAGTTTCCGATTATCGTGGCAGATGCTGGTTTCGGATCGCCTCTAGTAGTTATGAATAAATGAGACCATTTATCCTGACGTCTGTCTTGAGATAAATGAACCAGCCTCCGCACCCAGTGAATACTGTCCAAATTCCTATCTGGGTGTTTTTTAATTCTCCAGCCTGACTGCCTATGATGCAAACTATCGGTTTTCGAACCAAAACAGGGCCACAAAATCAAAGTATCGGCCTCAAATACCATTTTTTCGGGGTCTATGCTCAAAAGTGTGAGGTCGTGTACTCGACGGCCCGAAGCTAATAAAAGGAGTACCGCTACGTGTCTCGATACTTGATAGAAGTTTTGCTCGTCGGGTGCGTTAACTTGAAGATATTTTATTAATATTGCAGCATCCCAAATAGGCGGATTAATTGGCTTCTCTTTTGCCTGTGATATAGCTTTCAGCATCCTCTTGACTAGGAAATTTGAAGACAAATTTTCGCGTGCGCTGAAAGTGGCAATAACAGACTTATGTACCAATATTGTGCGATAAGCTAGGCCTTCTACTTGGTGAAGATAAGCTAGATATTGAGCCACTTCCTTAGGCAAAGGATTTTGAAAGGAAATATCTTTTGAACGACACCATCGTTTCCACTTATTCCAAGCTGGGGTATATGTGTTAATTGTTGAAGTCCTCCAACTTGAAAAAAGAAGTTGTCTTTCTTGTTCAGACCAATCCTGAATCATGTCAGTCCACCCGAGATCAGCCAGGCCTCCAGGTTGATCGATTCTACTGCAGGAGGGCGCTTGCCCGTCACTGTGTCGATCAGAACCTCGGGAAGATTCGGGATTGTGAATGGTGTCCGTAACGCTCGACGTTGTAAGTCGCCTCGCCAAAACACTTTGTTCCATCTCGGCGCTATTAATATGTATCGTCCCGTTGCTGTGTTCAAATGGGATAATACTTGTGGTATTAGGTTCGGCGGTGGAAATACCCACGCTAGGTCGAACCTCCACTGGAGACTGAACGCGTTGTAGAACTGAGCTCCGGGGTCCCTCAGATCTAGCGTCACATAGCTTGGGACTACATGGGCTGTCACTGATGCAAACAGATCGATTTGTGGGGTCCCTAATCTGTGAAAGAGTATCGAAGTCGCTGCTTTTGTCAAATGCCATTCCGGGCACCTCTTCCCACGAGATAGCGCGTCTACGTCTCCGTTGAATTTTCCCGGGAAGTACTGTGCGGTCAAAGCTACGTTTAGTTCGTCCAGGAGCGAAAGTAGTTGTCGTGTTAGTTGTAATAACTTTTTCGATCTCGTGCCACCTTCTTTGTTGATGTAGGCCACAACAGTGCGATTGTCCGTCTGTAACAATACCTGTGCATTCTGTAGTTGATCGCGCTCCTGAGCTACTGCGGCATGGACAGCGTACAGCTCCTTCAGATTCACATGCCAATCTTTCTGGTCCTTGTTCCATCTTCCCGCCATTTTCTTTTCTCCCAGCTGTGCGCCCCAGCCGATGTCGGAGGCGTCGGTCGTTAGAAAGTGAGTGATCGGGTTCGAGTGTATCGGTAATGTCCCGTCTGCTTCCTGCATCCACCACATCATCTCCTGAAGCGCCGGCTCTGGTATCGGAGATTTTCGATATGGGTGTCTGGTGGACAGCTGTCGACTGTAGTATTGCAGTGTCCGACAGTGTAGACGACCTCGGCGAATTACGAAGGTGGCGAAGTTGAGTCTTCCCATTAGGGACTGGGCCTGCCTGAGAGACCAACTGCCGACAGAAATTTGGTGCTGAAGTGCCCTGCGTAGCGTTAGGCACTTGGGCTCCGACAGGGACCTCGTGTTGTGAGTGGTGTCCCAGGCGACTCCCAGAAATTCCAGGCGTCGCGTCGGAGCCAGCACACTCTTCTCCCAGTTCACCGTCCAACCGAGTAGCTTCATCGTGGAGATGGTAAAAGCCACATGCTCGGTCAAATGGTCGACGGATTGATCGGCTAGGAGAAAATCGTCCAGATAAACCACGCACCTGATGCCGCGAGACCTGAGGTACTCGGCCAGCCAATTGGTTAGGGTGGCGAACGTTCGTGGTGCGGACGCCAGTCCAAAGGGCAGGCAGGTCATTTGGAGCAGTTCGCCTTTGTAGCTCATCCTCAGGAACCGACGGTGCTTCTCGGCGATGCTCAGGTGAAAGTACGCCTGACTCAGGTCTAACTTCGCCATCCAGTCTCCTGTTTGCAAGAAACTCGGTACTCTGAAATGGCTGAAAAGTCGAAAAGGCTTTATTTCCAAAAACTGGTTCAGAGACTTGAGATTGAATATCGGTCGAAAACTGTTGTCTGGTTTGGGAACTAGAAAGAAGGTCGAGATGTAGCTGGGAGTGATCTCGGCCCTCTCTAAAATGCCTTGCTTCAGCATGCTCTGAATTTGTTGGGTCATATCGAAGCTCTTCTTGGTCTCGTAAGCTTTCAAAACTATTTTTCCCGGATATATTAAAGGTGGTTTTCGGACGAACGGTATTAAAACCCCCTTCAAAAGTCGACAAATATGATCCGGCGCTCCTAATTTTTTCCAAGCACGCTGATATTGCACTAGACAACCTCCTCGAAATTTGGGCCAGTCATTGATACCGGTTACTCGGCGAACGTGCCTTTGGCCGCGGTTTGTTTCGGCTATTGCGCTTGTTCTTATAGTTAGAACGTCTGTTAGGTGGTTGTTTCGATTTTCGATTGTTCGGTTTTGGTTTATTGTACGACGATCGAAAAAACATATCAGACTGCTTATGGTTAGAGATGGTAGCAGAATGATGAGCAGGTGCGGAGAGTCCTGTGTAACGGTTTTGTGTGGACGGACCTGCCGTAGGAGTGAGTTTATCGGCCCCCCCAACTTTTTGAAGATACGACGACAAAATGTCTTTATCGAATAAAAATTCTCCATCAGGAGGAATTTTTTGTAATGCACTACTGTGATATTCTTCAGGTATTTGTCTTAATACTGCTTCCCTGCGAACGTTAATTAAATCGGCCCGACGACCGCAAACAATTTGTAAAATATCGTCCGAAACTTTCGTATACCCGGAATCTTTACTAAATAATTGTTCAATTTTCTCAAACAAGGATGTAGCAGTTAAATATTGTTCGTTATCTCTAGCCCAATTTATCAACGATTGTAAATTATTACGTAACTCATCCTTTTGTTTTAAAATAGCATTTGAAATCGCAGCGAAACTGCGTTCGGTTAAATAGAAACGCGATGACCTTTCGTCCGTGACCGACGGGGCGAAACGCCTGAGCTCGTCGTTGACGTTCATTTCGATAAAGCCAGGAACGGAAGCATATTTCTTTTGCGCGTCCGAAAAACGAATACAATTCCAGTCGCTGCTTTTAAATCTTTGTAAATCAAAAATTCTTTTAAAATGTTCGTCACTCGATTTTGGAAACAAAGGATCTTTTACGGTCGTGGACAGATCCGATAACTTTAAGTCTTGCACAGGCCGTTGCGGCGGCTGCAACTCGAGCAAATTGTTCGAAACACTCGCGGGATTATTTTTCGAACTATCGCCCGTTACATTTATGTCCGAATCGCGCACTCGCGTATCACTATTACTGCACATTATTAAGTTAGTCAGATAAGAAACTTGCTGCGATAAATGTTCAAATTGTTCATTACTCACATGGCGGGAACGTTTACTCACGGAGCGGAAACGGACGTTTCCGCGTGGGTCCAAATCGACCCCCCGCTCCGAAGATGACGATGTCGACGAACTGTCCGTAGATTCTCTCGAACGGGAAGACTTCCTCTTACGTGAAGCTGAATCTCTTGACTCGCTCATGGTTAAGTCTTCCAGTAGAAGGAGATGCTACACTTTTACCGCGAAGTATTACGAACACGTGTTCGGCTAAAAAAAAAAAACTTTAATCGCGGAAATTTACTGTTAAATGCTAAATTTATCACACTTAAGATTAATTAAGTTTACTTTCTAAACAAAAGAGCACTAAATTGTAGCAATTTTTAAAATTCACGAAATATAAATTTTTAGCCGATATTCACGACAAGAAAAACGACGCCATAATGAAAAAGTCAGTTAGGCGCGCATCCGACTCAAATCCGTGACACTAGCGCCATCTGGCGTACGTAGAGGGAGGTAAGTAGCCGGAAATCGACAAAAAGACGGGTGCTTGACTCAAGATGGATTCCGGATATCGAAGACGGAACAAATAATAATAAAATTTTAATATTAATCAATAATTTTGACTTTGCTAATTCAGTGACATCTAAGTATATAATTTAATTGTACTGTAAATATTTATCACTTCTATTATTAAATTGCTATAATGTCTGAAATTCATTGAATATTGTAAATTAATTTTCTGTCATTATTATTGCTGATTTAAAAATGTAATTTATAATTTTGTAATTGGAACAAATGAAAGGCTTATTTATTTATTTTATTTATTCACTTACCCAAGCATGATTGAACATGAATTCTATAGATTAAATTGTCAACGTGCGGCACGTGCCGACTGGACGTCAAATAAAGAATGCTGCTGTCATGTATTACACATCTCTTTTTACCACGCAGTGTTACTTATAGTGACATCTCTCTAGCTCAGGCCTTTGTTTCTCTATTCCGCTAGGTATATTTGCTTTATGGTCTAAACACACTATGCCGAAGTTCCGCGGCGGAAATTCCGCATGATTACGTCAGCAATGTCAAACGCATACAATATAACGCGACGGAATTTCGGCATGGTGTGTCATCGGTAATTTAAAATTCATTGCAGGCGGAATCAAGCCGAACTTCCGCCGCGGAAATTCGGCATAGTGTGCTTAGACACTTACAATAACGTTCATCACACATTATCAAACACAATAATCAAGACACTAACAAAGTCGGTTCAGCTGTTCTTAAGATGCTTACCAACGTATTTAGCTGTTCATTTTTATATTTTAGATAGATATTTAAAAAAGCAATATTAATCACCTTAGTATTATCAAGCAGCTGTCTACACTCTCTGAACAGCCTGCACAGGGTACCACCGTTAGTGTTCTCAGCCGTCCACTGCATCACCTGATGTGCTATGAGCGCCTCGTAACACTGTAACACCTGCTGCACCTTCAGGCTCTTGGCTTTGGACTCCGGAGTTAAGTCGGTTAGACCTAGGTCCTCCTGAAATGATGATATCATTGAGAAAAAAAGCATCAAGATTTAAAAAGAGAAATTAGTAAAAACTAAGAAGAATTTTAATAAAGGCTTGAATTCTTACTTTTCTCGCGCAAGAATTTTATCTGCCAGTCTTATTTCCAGAGATAATCCCGCGTGAGATCGCAATATTTTTGTGTAGGAGTAAAAGAGATATACAGTTTTAGGCTTTTAGAAACTGTCACTGTAAACAGCGATAAGTATACTTGCATCAGTATTAAAAATTATTCGTGGATCTGTTGCCTCTCTTTCTTCATGATATTTGTGAAAGAGAAGGCATGATATTTTACAGATAATTAGCCAACTAATGCCAAACTGTCTTAAGTGTTTGGTTTAAAAAGTATAGAATTTTACCATCTCTCCAATAGAAAATAGGCTGCTTTTGCACAGCTTGTCCATGATGTTCATGAGTTTGTTTCGTAAATAACTGCCATTTTCGTTCTGACTCGAGAACATGTCGTCGGATTCCTCGCCTTGAATCGGTTGCAGGAACTGTGCTACAGCATATAAGAGTTTTCCTATTGGTTCCTGGAAAAAAACTTACTCAATCATCAAATTAACTACACACCAAATACATTGTTATACAAGGCAGTCTTTGTCTTTTAGGAGACTTTTAAATCATATCAGAAAAAGGCCTTGTTCATCCGCATTTAATCTACACATTTTAGCAAATAAAAAAATATGAACTTTTCGCCACATTACTTCGGTGGTATGGTTACAAAAAACTGCAAGTAATTTTTAAATATCAATGTGTGGGGTATGCGTGGCCGCCACAAAGGAAGATCTTCCGACCGAGCGAGGTGTTATGCTCGGTCAGGCCGTAGCCCACGTGATACATTTCAGCTGTCGTATATATACCGACGCGCTCAGAAAACTTCGATAGCGCGATGCAGGAATGTTAAGCGAATTGTGGGTAAGGCCACAAATTGAATTAAGTTTTTCAACAGTTACTCTGCAATAAATTTATTATAAAGGGCTTAATTTTCAAGCTATTTCAATAGCAGCTCAAACAGCACAGTATACTTACAATCAATACAGCATTAGTGGCAGTGGTCTGCACACATTTCTCCCACAGTATCGGCGGCCCGTCGTCTGCGTCAGGTAAGTACTTGATGAGATGTTCATACAGCAACTCTAGTACCGCCTCGTGTAGGGACACCTTCTCTTTTGTACAGTCGTAGAGTTCTGAAATAGGACATTAAAATTACAGATCTCTTTGTAGTTGTTTTTTTTTACTTCCTTGCTGATCAAAATTTCCATACCGTGTTATGTAATTTAAGACATTGTAGTTATGACATTTCATCCCCCTTACTAATAAAAAACTTACACAATGAATAAGCTATACTGTTGTTGTTGTCGGTCACACGACTATTCGAAAGAATTAGAAAAGGACAAAACATTATACAGAGTATCCGTTGTTGATATATCATTTTTTTTATTAGTAAGAAGGTTTGTGCATGTCGATATGCATTATCCACGCTATAGACAGCTTCACAATCATAGTGACAATCTTGGTCATTCATCATGGCCCGACGTGCAGAATAGTTTTATATATAAAATCTCGTGTCACAATGTTAGTCACCGTACTCTTCCGAAACGGCTTTACTGATTTTTACCAAATTTTATATGCACATTAAGTAGGTCTGAGAATCGGCTACTGGGTACTTTTTATATTGATAAGTGCATTTTTTGAATAAATAATAGTAAATTATTACAACTCGAGACTGACGGCGACCATTGTTTGTGCGACGGGTAGCGATGGACGCTGCCATGGTGACATACTTATTTAGTCACTTCAATAAAATAATATGGGCGAATACGACAGCTAGTTTTAATATAATACGAGTTAAGAAGTATTATTATATACAAACTTTCATCCCCTATTTTAACTCCTTGGAGGTGGAATTGATCAAAATCCTTTCTTAGCGGATGCCTACGTCATAATATCTACCTGCATGCCAAATTTCAGCCCGATCGGTCTAGTGGATTGGGCTGTGCGTTGATAGATCACCATGTCAGTCAGTCACCTTTGAGTTTTATATATACTATTGGTTAATTTACCAGTATAAAGCAGATTCTTAACAGCCGCGTCCTGTATGAGACAGCGTCGCAGTATCGATACCACTTCGAGGCACATGGTCTCGTTGCGTACGCGGGACGACACCCTGTATACAGGAAACACTAAGTTAATTACAGTCTATTGACATAAGGAAGACAGTACAGTGCTCCCAAAGTAATAATGCGCATAGAAATTTTCGTAATTTTTCGGCAACGATCGTATTTTATATTTATATTTACTTCTATTTCCTTTGAACAAGGTGCAAAATGCAAGTGCATTGTTTGGGGCTCTTTCGTTTCATAGATTTGGGTGTTTTCGTGATTACGAAAATTAGCGAAGATTTGCATGCGCATTAATTTGGGAGTACTGTACAGTCTATTGACATAAAGACAGTAAAATGATAAGCGCGGACTTACAGCTCTACTTGTCACAGCACTGTAAGAAAACCCTCAAGCTGATCGCACATTAATCAGCACCGTACGCACCGCATAGTGCACGAAATGCGGCGTGTACGGTGCGCCGTGCAGAGGAAAGTGCAAGGTTTAAAATAACAAAATATAAGGATATGGACGAACAGTCCATAGACGGCCACAATTTTATAATAAAAAAAAACGAATTCGCATTCGGCGCGTGCGTGTTGACTGTTGATAAACGATCACCTTTAAAATTTATAGCCCAATAGCTTTGTCCACACTGTATCTTTTTTTGTTCATCAAGGGCATGCGTCATAACTCATAGCGCAGTCAACAGTGTACGTGAGGCATGCCCGCGACGCATGCGCTCTGACCGTATCCAAAACTTTCGCTTTTTTCTATTTTTTCTGGAATTTCTTATGACCAAATAAGCCGCACATACTACACCCAGTAAAACGTTCTCGTCGCACGTGTTACAAAGCTGACAGACACTGCAACTGAACAAAAATGACAATGTTGGCGTTGAGTTCGTTAACGCATTTAATTATTGAAAGCGCCAAACGAAATTTGAATACAAAGATGACGAAAATTGAAGACGAAAGCGCATAGTGTGGACATAGCTATTGGTCGATATGTTACGTGACGCAACTGCTTCGTGGAAACGGAATGACGCAACGCATTGTATGCGGTATGCCACATAGATTTTTGCGTTGCGGTAACGTGTGTAGTACATACAATATAGGAGGCAACAGCGCACAACGCTTTTTAGATGCATGACGCCGTCGAAATACATTTAAGTTTTAAAACGTCGGAGCAACGCTGTACTGCAAGGCACCATAACTCAACGTCTTCGTTGCGTCACGAATCACGACGCGTTGCAGCAGCGATTTTTTTTTTGGCGTTTATAGTATTATGAGTCAGTGTAGTGTGCGTGCGTACTTCTAATGTAGACGTCCTCAAAGTGTTAATTTTAAACCGATTTGGAAATAAATCATTTCTAATTTTGTTGCCGCGTGTTAACTTACGCGGCGCCGCTCCGCTCGGCGTGCAGGTCGACCGCCACCTGTGTAAAGTACGACGCGCCGGCGTGCGAGTCCGGCTCCGATTGACTTAGGCCGGCGGACAGCTTCACGTGCCGCAGCACCGTGAGGAAGCCCCATACTGCCAGCTGCTGCTGCATGCTGCTGTATACTCACGCAGCACCGCTCCGCTCGGCGTGCAGGTCGACCGCCACCTGCGTGAAGTACGACGCGCCGGCGTGCGAGTCCGGCTCCGACTGACTGAGGCCGGCGGACAGCTTCACGTGCCGCAGCACCGTGAGGAAGCCCTATACTGCCAGCTGCTGCTGCATGCTGCTGTATACTCACGCAGCACCGCTCCGCTCGGCGTGCAGGTCGACCGCCACCTGCGTGAAGTACGACGCGCCGGCGTGCGAGTCCGGCTCCGACTGACTGAGGCCGGCGGACAGCTTCACGTGCCGCAGCACTGTGAGGAAGCCCCATACTGCCAGCTGCTGCTGCATGCTGCTGTATACTCACGCAGCACCGCTCCGCTCGGCGTGCAGGTCGACCGCCACCTGCGTGAAGTACGACGCGCCGGTGTGCGAGTCCGGCTCCGACTGACTGAGGCCGGCGGACAGCTTCACGTGCCGCAGCACCGTAAGGAAGCCCCATACTGCCGGCTGCTGCTGCATGCTGCTGTATAACTCACGCAGCACCGCTCCGCTCGGCGTGCAGGTCGACCGCCACCTGCGTGAAGTACGACGCGCCGGCGTGCGAGTCCGGCTCCGACTGACTGAGGCCGGCGGACAGCTTCACGTGCCGCAGCACCGTGAGGAAGCCCCATACTGCCAACTGACGATGAGCAGAGTCCCTATAGAAGATATATGAGGAAATTGGTTAAATAAACAGACATAGATCAAGATAGATACCGCATATCGCTCCATTTGTATGAAAACGTGCGTGCCACTTTTTACCTACCTGCTGTGACGTACCGATGATAAGAAACGTGTCCATTATCTAGGCCAACGTTCCTATTTGAATTTCTACAGCTCAATACGGCACAATTAGGCATTTAGACATTTTTAAAATTCCGATTGACGTCCGATTCCGATAGCAGACTTTCGAAAGACGAGCATTGCTCGTCGTTTGGAAACGCGATATGGCACGCGAAGTATATACACATGCGGTATCTATCTTGATCTATGTCTGTGGTTAAATATAAATTAGTCATCTTAGTCGTTGAAAAACTTGTAATCCATAGTTCCCTGAAGAAGGAGATTCGATGCAAGCGTCTATGACTACGCTGTGACAGAGCGGCAGATAATATTTAAGTACCATGGAACAGTAGCGAACGGCGTTCGAGCGTGGCGTCTGTGTCACAGCGTCAATGTCGTTTGTCGTCGCAGGTAAGATATAGCCCCTACTGCCCTGGACATAAGGCACACTCACCTGGAGTACAGCGCCTTCCTGCACACCATGAGCACGGTGTCTCGCACGCGCGCGCTGAACGGCACGAGCGGGCGCACGGCGCGGTACACGGCGCCGTCGCCGCAGCTCTCTAAGACGCCGCTAAGTTGCGGACACCTCTCTACTGCTACGGGCGTCAACTTGCACAGCACATAGAGACAGTCTGGAAATAAAATAGAAGATTTTAGCCTACTTTATTTACGAGTTCTCATTGGATAAAGTTATTTGGTAAGTTTGCAATTATAGTCTGGTCGTGCACTAAAAATTCATACACTTAGATAAGTCAATGGGCGAATTTCTGTTACTTATCTTGTCACCTGTAGCTGTCTTTTACTAATATTATTAGAAAACAATTCTGTTTTAAATATTACTAGAGATCGCCCAATGGTCGAAATTCGACCTTACTTGCAACGACATTAGGACTACTACCTATATTTTGTAAAAAATATTGACTTCATCATAGTTTTTTCAATTCTTGTCTCTGGGACTCAGCTAATCTCAGACTGGCCGTTTAAGCATTGTCCAATAGTATCTTAAATAAAAAAAACAATAATCCATTTTCAATTTGTCAACTTGTTGTCAACAGACTTCAACCATAAATTAAAGAGTATAATTCGTATGTATAGGCTTGTCACTCAAAAATCTGTCATTTTTCCTAGTAGTAGTGTCGGAGTGTGTGTAACGTTTTATTTGTTAAAAATATATATGATAAAAGCATAATTTTAAAATAATATTAGCTCGATGCACTCCTTCACCATATAAACTATAACTGTGCGAAATTTCATGCACCTACATTTCCCCATTTTTCGTAAAAAGGGTTACAAAGTTTTTCTCTCACGTATTAATATATAGATTAAAGCTAAATTAAGACAAGAGCGCACATAATATTTTTATATCAAGTAACTAGCTGTTGCCCGCAACTTCGTCCGCGTCAGCAAAATGTGATAACAAAGATAATAAAAAAGAGAAAACAATCCCCTTTTTAAGGTTCATTTAAAAAAGAAAGTGAAATAATATATCCTCCTCCTTTTCGGAAGTCGGTTAAAAAGTAGCCCAAGTTATTCCTTACTACATCAGCTATGTGCCTAAAAAGTCCCGTCAAAATCGCTCCAGCCATTTCAAAGATTATCCGGAACAAACAGACAGACAGACAGACATACAGACAAACATTGTAAAAAATGTTGTTTTGGTGTCTGTACCCTATATACATTCATATGCATTTAGTAAAAAACGGTTCTTTCAATATTACAAACAGACACACCAATTTTATTTATATGTATGTATGTATGTATGTATAGATTGCGTCTCTCACCCACGTGTTGCGGCTGCGGCGTGTCCGCCAGGCGGTCCGCGAGCTGCGCGATCACGTGCGGCGCGGTCTCCGGCTGCGCGCGACTCAGCCGGGCCAGTATCAGCTCTCCGTGCGACCAGCACGCTCGCGCGACGGGCTTCGTGCGACCGACGGAGAGCAGAGAGAATGCCAGGCTGATTAGACCCGCCGAGGTGAGCTGACGGTGGTTGGCGCTGTAATATAATGATGCAATGAGCTAGCAGCAGTAGGCGCGGTCTCTGGCTGCGCGCGACTTAGCCGCGCCAGTATGAGCTCGCCGTGCGACGGGCTTCGTGCGACCCACGGAGAGCAGGGAGAACGCCAGCTACCCCCCCCTGGATCATGTTGACGTCCCTACTAAGTATATTATCTAGTACTTTTATCTATAAAAATAAAAAAATTAAGAACGAATTTTTGCCATTTGTTTGCAATACAATATTTTTACAACTAAAAATTATTAATTTTTTATTCTTTATAAACACCTAGCTTATGAAAAATCTGATTTGCCCCCCCTGGCCCAGAACCTGGGTGATTTGCCCCCCCCCCTGGCACCAGAACCTAGGTAATTTGCCCCCCCCTGGCCCAGAACCTGGGTACGCCCATGGTTTGATAGGTTTAATTAAAAGTGAATGCCTTGCATATGCAGACGATATTAAAATATTCAGACGCATTTTACATGTTTCTGACTGCGACTAATTTCGGAAAAGTAATGGTGTCTCCTCTCAATAAAGTATGTGTAATGGCGGCTCTCGACATAGGCGAACGCGTTGGCCAACGCGTCTGCAGACGCGTTGGCAGTGCGCTTGCAACGGCGTTTGTGAGTAATCCACACATAGGAAGGTCGTTCAGTATGCTTTGGATCGCGCCAATGTGCGGACGGATTCAAAATGGATGTTGAGTCGCTAACAGCTGCAGCTGTATATTTATTCACAGCTTATAATTACTTTGTAAATGTGGACAAGAAAAAGTTTTTAAAGGGTATTCTCGAAATAAATAAGTAAAAGGCGAGAAAACGTAACAAACAAAGAAATAAACTCACTTTTACATATTTTATAATATTAAAATATATTTTTTTATTACTTATTATATATAAAAATTATTACTTATTATAATTATCATGATTAATAATTAATAATATATATTTACTATTTATTAAATATTTAATTTATTTTGTTTTTAGTATATTTTGTTGTTATAGCGACAACAGATATAGGTACATAATCTGTGAAAATTTCAGAAATCTAGCTAAGTATAGCGGTTCTTGAGATACAGCCTGGAGACAGACAGACGGACAGACAGACGGACAGACAGATGGACAGACAGACAGACGGACAGACAGAAATGCAGACAGACGTTGAAGTCTTAGTAATAAGGTTCCGTTTTTACCCGTTGGGTATGGAACCCTAAAAACATCGTGAGGAAAATAGAATGTCCAATAACCTTATTTTTTTTTTGCAACTTTTGATATGATTTTTGGTTCCACAGGCAGTTTTTACTCTGAGAGCGTCTATACAGACGGACCGCATTTCAACTGCAATCCAACCGCAAATTGCAGTTCAAGTGCAGTTTGAATGCAGTTGACATGACTGCAATAGAACTGCAAACCAAATGCGCAGTCGGATTGCAGTTCAGTTGCAGTTGGCGTGCAGTCGTGTGAACCGCATACCGACTGCATCCAAACTGCACTGCTACTGATTCCATGCGCGGGAGAGCGGAGCGTGCGGGTGGGTGGGATAGTGCAGTTTGGATGCAGTCGGTATGAAGTTCACACGACTGCAGTCAACTGCAATCCGACTGCGCGTTCGGTTTGCAGTTCTATTGCAGTCGTGTCAACTGCACTTCAACTGCAATTTGCGGTTGGATTGCAGTTGAAATGCGGTCCGTCTGTATAGACCCATAGGGCCCAATAAATTTAAATGTTTTCTCGATACTCATATTGTTCGCCATTTCGTCAAGTTAGATGTTAATTCACCACAAGAAGGAAACGTGCACTCTTCATCGCCGCTCCGGGCGAACTGATCGCGCGGCCTATGTGTGGATGGAGCGCGAAGCTTGCGACAAATGTCCTTTGATCTTTTGCCGACATTTCCGACCCGCGCGGCAAGCTCGCAGACGCGTCGGCCAACGTTTAAATACCTACGGCCAACGCACGAACGCCCGTTCTACACATTGGGCCAACGCGTCTGCAGACGCGTTGGCCAACGCGTTCGCCTATGTCGAGAGCCGGCATAAGAGGCTGACTCCTCATGGCGCTTATAGAATATGGCATACCTCTCATTGGTGAGCACTTTAAGTAGGTTGGCGACGTCGACGTCGGGCGGCAGGAGCGAGCGCACCCACGCCGCCTCCTTGCACCGTATGTCGTCCATCTCGCGCTGTTCTATCGCCGCCTTTATCGTCTACATAATTAGAAAATTACATTAAAATCGGGCTAATACTTTCAAATGTAGCATTTGAAAGTATTAGCCCGATGCAGTTTTATTAAAAATTTATTTAAAATCAGATATGCTCACCTATTTATAATTTCAATACGTAGAATTTAATGGGTCGCAGAATAAACATTAGCAGTAAAAATAAAATGTTTTTAAATAACACAAAAGAATAATAGACATTGAATGTGTTGTGGATTTTTTATGCAGACCTGTAGGGCGTTTCACGATTTTCATTCGACTCGGATTCAAAAACTTTACCGTGCAGTTATTGGTCAATGCTTAAGTTAACGAATCCGAATTGCGCATTGTGAATGTGTCAAGGGTATTGGAGGCAAAAACCAGTAATAAAAAAATACAAACATCCAAGCAAACGGTCCTAAAATCGGCTCCCTTGTCTGCAACAGCCAGGGCGAGGTTAACCAGCATGGGTGCACGTAGCAGCTGCGTACGAGGCCACGCCTTGAGGTGCCGCCGCAGCACCTCGGGCTCCGCCCCCGAGCTCATGTGGTAGAGGCAGGTGGAGAGACACCGACTCAATTCCGCGGGGCTGTATGGCACTGGGGATGTTGAAATGTAGATTTTATTAAGTACATATATCAATCTATGAAATTATTTTACCGAAATATATTTTATTGATGCAATGCCAAACGATCGTCATCCAATGATACCTCAAGAGCTCAAATGTGCAATTCGGCTCTATTGCCTACAACTTGCCAAAGAATACACATGACGAATATAGCCCTCTTCCCGTCGCAGTTGGTTTAAGGTGGTCGCGCACCGGATCGGAATCGGAGCGTACGGAGTGGACGGATTTGTTGCTTTGTATTGATTTCTATGGTACTGCGTGCACATGAACGTCATTTCGGCGCCTCACAAATTATAAATAACGACGCTCCGTCCGCTCCTATTCCGATCCGGTGGACGCGCAGCTTAATAAAGTATTTTAAATATTATCACCATACTTGACCAATATGCAGATCGCATATTATGCCACAATGAGAACTTACCAATATCGTCAATATCCATGGTGGTAGACTCGGAGTCCTGTGGCGGGGGCTCCAGCTTGTTGTAGATGCGCATGTTGAAGTAGTGACTCACGTGGGACAGGACCACTTCCAAATTGTATGGCTTACATAACCTGTAAGTATTACATCTTTATAAGTCCAAGGTAACTTTTTTAAAACTAGGAGTTCTAAAAAAGTTACCTTTTAGTTAATTTCTTAGAAGAGAATATCCGCGGAAAGCCAAAATCGTATCATTTTATCAAGATTGGTTTGTTCAAGCATAAAGGGATAACCAACAGATTCGCATTAACAATAGTAGTGGGTAACAATTGACACAAATTGATAAGCAATCCTTACTTGAGAAGTTGATGAACCAGAGGAGGCAGAGTATCAGGATGTACGTCAATAATATATGAGCAGATCTTATTCACAACCTGTCTGTGATCAATGCGCGGTAACTGCATATCCCTGAAAGTATGGAAAAGTAATAATAAATTGAATAAATATAACTTTTTATTCAACTAGAACAGTGAAATTAAGTATTCACAATAGTTACAGATACTTATATCTATGTATCTTTCTGACATGCAACAGCAACATGGATTAGTTAAGTCAGGGCTTCTCAAACTGTGCGTCGCGACACCCCGGGGCGTCGCATGTCAACACAACCAAATCGAGTGAGCGCCGCGCGCATTATGTCAATCATACATCCCGGGATTCCCGAGCAGTCTAAATCCTTGGTTTCAGAAGTTATGCTCAGAAAAGAAAGCGCAGCCTTCATATAGCCTTGCTGGCTTTAATATCTTTCATAAATATCTCTTTTAATTTTTATGCTTATGTTTTGATTTGGTCATTATTTCCTAATAAAAATATAAATATCCAAATAGTGTTTATATCATAACCTATGTAGGCTGGTTTTAAAATTAGAAAGTATTTTTGGGGGCTGGGTTGAGGGGTGTCGTAAAGAAATGGTAAAGTCCCAAGGGCGTCACAGTATAAATAAGTTTGGGAAGCCCTGGTCTAAGTTATAAATTATTTTTTTAGATACTATTATTGAGTATTAAGCCAAAAAGGTGTTTTTATAAAAGTTAAGCAAAGCTTTATGACAGTAACTAAGTCTTCTTGGGTACTAAGATGTGAAACTATAAGTACCCATAAGAAACTATTAATTAATTATATTTAAGTGCTCCTGCAGTGAAAAACTGATCAATAAAGAAACTTCATCTACGCCACCCGCCCTGTAGGTAGCATGCTCAAAAATCGCATGCCTGTCGATTTTTGAGCATGCTTGTTTTGAGTAATGCACACACATGCTTGTAAGCAGCAACTGCTCAGTTGAAGCATGCTTTTGTGCTTGAAATAAGCAAGTGTAATTGACGCAACTGTAGGTCTTAAACACTCACTTAAACATGGCTGCCAACTGTACCAAATGTCTTTCCTGCCACCGACACTGGCAGAGGGTATGTACGCACTGTAATTTATACTCTGCACCCGTCATCTCCGTGCCACAGTGTATCACCTTCTCCTGTGATGATATCACATTCAAACATTCTGGTACTATATCCCTCCAGCTGTAATTTGAAAATAAAGTTGAAATGGGTTATAAAAAATATGAGTAATAGTAGACTTTTAGATTTATACATAGAAATTATCTTATTAAGTTGTCCTTAGATGATACCGTAAAATATGTGAATTCTCTATTATGTAACTACTAGCCGTTGCACGCGACTTCGTCCGCGTAGACTTTAGTTTATAGTTGTTCCCGTACGTCGTCGATTGAATCGTTCGCGAATTTCGAAACGCGCGAATCAGAAAAGTATATTGTGTGGGAAACGCACATTTTTCCGGGAAAAAAAACATTCCTTGTCCCAGATTCAAATTAGTATCTCTAATCTCCATGCCTCATCAAAATAGATTAAATAGTTAAGGCGAGAATCATAAAAGTTTGTGCGGGAACCGTATATTTTCCGGGTTAAAAAGTATCCCTTGTCCTTTCCCGAGACTGAAAGTATTGCCATACCAAATTTAATCAAAATAGATTGAATAGTTTACGCGCAAATCATAAAAGTATATTGTGCAGTAACCGTACATTTTTCCAGGACAAAATGCATCCTATGTTCTTTTTCGGGACTCAAAGTATCTTTTTACCAAATTTCAGCAAAATGGGTCCAGCCGTTTACGCGTGATGTCGTTCGTGATCACGCGAAATATAACGTTCCCCGCGGCTTCGCCCACGTAAATTAGATAATATTTCAGCGACAAATTAGTCCACAAAAAATAGCCTATCATCTTTCACATGGTTTACTTCCTATCTGTGCCAAATAACAGAAAAATTGCTCCAATAGTTCGTGAGATCCCTTTCAAATAATTTCCGCCGTTTTTTTCCACATTTCCCTCTATTTCTTCGCTCCTATTAATCTTAGCGTAATAAAATATAGCCTATAGCCTTCCTCGATAAATGGGCTATCTAACACTGAAATAATTTTTCAAATCGGACCAGTAGTTCCTGAGATTAGCGCGTTCAAATAAGCCCTTTCAAATAATTTCCCCCATTTTTTCCACATTTTCCTCTATTTCTTCGCTCCAATTAGTTGTAGCGTGATAAAATATAGCCTATATCCTTTCTCGATAAATGAGCCATCTAATACTGAAATAATTTTTCAAATCGGACCAGTAGTTCCTGAGATTTGGGCGTTCAAATAATTTCCCCCCGTTTTTTCCACATTTTCCTCTATTTCTTCGCTCTTATTAGTCTTAGCGTGATAAAATATAGCCTATAGCCTTCCTCAATAAATGGGCTATCTAACACTGAAAGAATTTTTCAAATCGGACCATTGGTTCCTGAGATTAGCGCGTTCAAACAAACAAACAAACAAACTCTTCCCAATTATTAAGTATAGATAAAGTGATGCAAGATCTTGCTGACTCCACACTTAAAATATCATCAAACAATTTTATTATTGGACAAGCTTTGGCTCCTACTCACATCATGTTAACATCACTGTCTTCAACTATTGACTGCACACTGTCATTGCACCAGCGCAACAAATGCTCAACAGGCAACCTTGGAAGTTCCAGGCACAACCTGCTGACCACATCTCCAGAATGTGCTATAGAGGTTGCCTCCTTTCTTATTGTTTTTAACACTATATCAATAACCTGAAATAAGCAGGGCTTACATGCAAATAATACTGTATTAGTGTAATCATAAGGCCGGGTCGGCAGCGCCAATTTCCTAACAAAGCATGATAATAAAACATTAGCAAAACATGTTTTGATTTTGTGTTCGTGCATTCGACAGAATGCAGGGGATGTTATCCATTTGTCTCAGCAATGTTTTTGTGTTTTTGCTACCAAAACTGTTAGGCCACGCCCCTATTCTGTATTGTAAACAGATGTTAGAAAACCTGAAAACACGGCGCTACGAACATGGCTTAAAATGGTCATTGGAGTATTTAATTTAACATACCTTAACTTTATTGTTTTTTGCAAAACCATCCAATACACAGTTGAGTACATTCGCCCCATCGCTGTTCAATATTCGTCTTGGCAAAAACTTCAATACCTAAGGTTATTATACAAAAGGTTTTTTTAATACTATTCATACAGATACTGGGTGTAGTATTATTTTCACTGTTTTTTGCAATTTAGCCCAGCTAAACACTTACAATTTGTTTTACGTAAACTTTAGCTTTACCTGTTCACAATTCGACTTACAGCATTCTCGCAATTCTTCCCGTTTACTACTTGAATGGCCTAATTTCTTTATAATTTTAAATATTGTATCGATTTCCATCATAAAGCAAATAGAAATAGATCTTCTTTTACCCAAAAATGTTTTTAATTCTGAAATTATGTTTCAAAACAAACACAAAAACCGCCATTTGCCAATCACCATCTGTTTATGACAATTGACAGCTTTCAAGTGCCAACTGCCATAACCACAGATTAAATAACTATTTGACATGTATTTTTTTTCTTATTATGGCACTTTGGCTATATAACCATTACCAGATTGGCCAGTGTCGAGTATAATATAGGGTAAATGACTAGTAGATTGAACAGTACAAGTCATTGGAAAAAGCACAAAAACACCATATTTATTAATATTGCTTTAAAAACTGACTGTTTTTCTTTAAAACAGGCATTCTTTTACTTTATAAAACAAGATTTTTTTAAAGCAACATTAATAAATATTGTGTTTTTGTGCTTTTTCCAATGACTGGTACTGTCCAATCTACTAGTCATTTACCTTATTATTATGGCGGGAAAACAATATTCTAGTATACAATTTTCAGCATCGTTTTTCTGTATCGTCAGGTCCAAAAGTCTAGTCAAAGTCTAAGTCATAAAAGTCAATACAGTCAAGAAATCAAGTCGGTTAATTCAGTAAAGTGGTAGACGCTTTACTAAAACTTCCGACGGAGTTTTGGAGGAAACACAAAATAGCACGTTTCTGGATATTGCATCACTTTCCCACACTTGTGCACGATAACAAATATCTAATGGTTAATATCCTACCAATATTACACATTAAAAACCCAGTTAACACAATTTTAGGAAAAAAATACAAAAACACGACATCACTCTTTCACATTACCGACAAAACTCCCATGTATTTTTTTATTTTAAAACATTACGAAGTCAAGACATTTATCGTGTAATGTAATGAGTAATCTACAATATTTTAAGCACTAGTCATTAGACAGCTAAGGTTTTTTTACAGAAATAGCTGTCAAAAATTAAATACTTCGCATGAAATAGAAAGAAACAGATATTATATTTGTGTTCGTAAATTATCTAACTTATAATAAGATATGCAAACATAAAAATGGGACGGTTTTTCAGTGTTTATATTGCTTTTGGTAAAAACTGAATGGTAGGTAAAACACAGTCATGGGACAGAATTTCAGTAGTTGGACACCCAAAACCAGATATTGGACAACCGCTTACCGGACGACTAGCAACAGCCTATTTTTATTGTAACGTGAATACCCCTCAATATTAATCCCATTATTATTTACGTGGTATAAAAACAACAAACTTTTATTTTTACCATCAAAGTATAAAGTGTCCCACTACTGAAAATTTCTAACGACTGGTATTTTACTAAATTTTTTTTATTACAGTAACACAGACTTTAACGTCTTTTGAGTTTTGTAGTGACTAGTGACTTAGTGAGTAGTGACGTCATCTCAGTTTATGTTTGGCAGTAGAACGGCGAGTATTGAGATTACGAAACTGAAGAAATTCTATAATCTCCTAAAAACTCTGCTGCTGAATACAATTTTATAATATTTGTCGTGTTTAGCGTACTGTATAGCTCTTATTAGTTCAAATAAACCTACGTTAATGAAAAATTAAGAAGAAGTTAAGGTTAAATTTGGCGGCATTGCTCAAAACCACAAAAATAGATTTCTTGTGCAATATTGGGTGCGTAGTGTGAAGTTATCTTGTATTTAAATTGAAGTGGATCAAGGTTAATAAACAGTGTGAGATATGTGCTGGAAATAAGGTAAATTACAGCAGCAGAAGAGTTTACAACATCAATATGGAGAACTCGATCGTTGGTGGTTTGAGATCAAGATCGCGATCAAAGACTCCATTCTTGCGGTCGAGTTGCGACCACGAGAACTGCACAGAAGTTGAGGAACATACTCATCATAAATCTGGACGGAGAACACCTATCAAAAGGAGCACACCAATCAAGTAAGTTCGTCCTTGCCTACCTATTGCTTGTTGTTTTGTTTTCACAGACTTTAGACATTGTAAACAGTCATGTTTTCGTTATTACCGGCAAATTAGTAATCTGATACACCGATAAGACTAGAACAAGCAAATTAAAGTCAATAACATTATCACAGTAACATTATTATTATGTTATAATAAGTAATTTATGCATTGTAAACAAATACATAACTTTTATGTTATGTATTTGTTTACAATGCATGGCCTGCTGTGAATTGTGATATTATCTAATAGTTACAAAAACAATGATGTAAAAAAATATTTGTTAATGCTATTAAATTATATTTTCACATAGGCTAACCTATCAATGTATAAACCACATTTCATTTAAATCAGATCAGTTTTTAAAGAGTGAAGTGGAGTAACAGACACACACACATTTTACATTATTACATGAACATGCTCCACGCATGTTATTATTTAAGTTTATTAGCTAAACTTAGCTTGTTTACAAGTTTTACAACATGGAGAAGGTCACTTATTGTGTCACTATTTGTATTCCATGGTGACATCAGTAAGGCTTGTCTGAGGTCAATACTATTTTGGCCTTCATGTACATAATGGCTTTGACCACAAGGTTCTATGGAAAATGTGGAATCTATATTTAGAACTCTTTTATGTTTAATTTTGAACTTGGAACATGTTGAAAATAATACTAATGGTTTTAACATTCCATGTATGCTTCATTCACTTAAACACTGATTGATTACATTTTAATGAATGAGGTAAATTTTATAATTATTAGTGGCCTGAGTTAAGCTATACTATGAATTGTGTTACATGTTAATAATTGTTGCTCAAAAGTATATTTTTAACTAGCTGTCCCGGTGAACTTTGTGTCACTTCAAAACCTTCCCTGGACTTCTACGGATATTTTAAGACTAAAATTAGCCCAATCCGTTCAGCCGTTTTCGAGTTTTAGCATTACTAACACAATTGAAAATCCATTTTTATTTGTATATGTATATATATAATAGATATAAGTTTATCTAATTGTCTATTAGAGTCTTAAATAACAATAAAACAGATAATAAAAATACAACTAGGTATCACATATTTTTTTAACATAATAAGATAAAACGAGGAGTAAATCATGTCTTTAGTATTTTTTTCTTATGATATTATTACAAAATGCTCTAAGTAATAAGCATTAATTTCCGTTTGCCTTGAACAATGTGCAACTTTAATAGTTGTAATACACAGTTAAAAGATACTTAAATGTGCATTCACACTATTGAAGAAATACTGTGGGAAAACATGTTACAATGTGAATATCTTTTGTAAACACATTGATAACATTTGTAGATAAGAATAAAAATGTATTAATACCATGTCAAAGCTGATTTTAATCTTATTATCCGGATATCATCAACCTATTAAGTAAACAGTCTAGACTAGGGGTTCCCAATATTTTTCAGCCCGCAGCGCAGTTACATGTTACAATATTTTGTCATGGCGCCCTACTCTACCTAGCTATTAGAAAACTATACATAACTGAACACCTTTAATGATTATAGTTAGGATTTAAAATATTAAATAAGTATTTGGTGCTTTTCATAATTTGTATAATTTTAATTTTATAATATTTGGGGTTTCGGATAATGATGGAGGATCGACTCACGGCGCCCCTTTTGCCGCCCCACGGTGCACCAGGGTGCCGCGGCGCACAGTTTGGGAACCCCTGGTCTAGACACTGCCGAGATGCTTTTCTTTTTTTAATTGTAGTTCATTTATATCAAGCAATAAGAGGTATTATGATAATAATCTAGTCACAGGAAATCAATAGAGAATATTATGCAAAGGTTGGAGCAGAGGGCGCTACTAGCACCTACAATAAATAATCTGACCAAAATCTGATATGCTGAACATGTCATGTTGTCATGAACAAAACTTTTTGTTTACTGTCTATGCTGGTGCTAGAGTACTAAAATATTATCCTATTTCCTGTTTCATAAAATTTGCCTAAGAAGTAAATAGTGATAATAGTGGTAATATATACGTGGGAGAGCCATGCTTCGACACGAATGGGCCGGCTCGACCGGAGAAATACCACGTTCTCACAGAAAACCGGCGTGAAACAGTGCTTGCGCTGTGTTTCACCGAGTGAGTGAGTGAGTTTACTGGAGGCCCAATCTCCTACCCTATTCCCTTTCCTTCTCTACCCTCCCTTATTCCCTTCCCTTCCCTACCCTCTCCTATTACCCTATTCCCTCTTAAAAGGCCGGCAACGCACTTGCAGCTCTTCTGATGCTGCAAGTGTCCATGGGCGACGGAAGTTGCTTTCCATCAGGTGACCCGTTTGCTCGTTTGCCCCCTTATTTCATAAAAAAAAGTAAATAAATTTTTTCATGTTAAGTCTCATGATTCATGAATGGGCGGGACTCTGGTACTCTTTGACTACATTAAAACCATAATCAAAGCTTTAGAAATAGGGGAATCAGAGTATAGGTTTGCAGATGATATTTTGAAACGTTATTGCTACTACATATAATTATTTTATTTATTATAATAATTCTAAGCAGTACAAGTAGAACTGATAAATTATGATTGTTCACAGGCAACTGCAACATAATTCAAAGAAGAGTTCTATAGACCCTGTCGATGAGGAAATTGAAGAAGTCCAGACATCCCACAGGACCAGGCAATCAACAAGATCAGAGAAACTCATAAAGACCTCGGATTACTCTTCAGAAGAGAGTTTGGACAGACTGAGAGGGCATAGGAAAGAAATTATACAGGTATGTTACATTTTTTTAAACCTCATTAACATAATATTATGTACATAGTAATGTGTAATCTTTGGTTGTAATCAGATTGTGTAACAGATTGTGCAGGTGATGTTATAATATTATGTTTGTATCTTTCAATTATGTGTGCTTACAGTTTACTACCTATTCTCTGACATAAAGCCAGCTGTCTCAGACAAAAACAGACTAACAAACACTGAGACAAGATAATTTTATATTATGAAATGACGCCCGCAATTCCGTTGCGCCGAATGTCGTATCGCGCGGGAACCTATATTTGTTCTTTCTGGAGACTCAAAGTATGATCTGCATGCCAAATATCAAAATCGGTTTAGCGGCTTAAACGTAAAGAGGTAGCAGGCAGACAAACACACTTTCATCCATACTTCCATACTATACGTCTGTCTGTCTGTCGGTTACCTCTTCACGCCTAAATAGTTGAACAGATTTTGCTGAAATTTGGTATGGAGATACTTTCGAGTCGTGGGAAAGGACATAGTACTTTTAATCCTGGAAAAATGTACAGTTCCCACACGATAAACGAGTTTTGGCGCAACGGAGTTGCGGGTAACATCTAGTTTATAATAATATGTCTAGTGTCTACAGATACACCTACCTAGTACCTACGTATACAGTGCGTTATAGTCTAAACTCTATAGAATATATTTGTGTCAGTAATGTGCCCTACTGGCTACTACTGAGTCATTACTTTGGCTTGTGTTTCAAGGTGAATGTCGCGTAACATCTGCGTATATTATGTATTGCTACGTACTAGTTATTACTTACTTATGCATTTATAAGCAAGCATTAGCTATAATGCCAAGATTCTAAGGTCGGGTTGCACCAACTAACTTTAACTACTTGTACTATTATCTATTCTGTGCTTTAACTTTAACTACAATGCAAAATGTAAAATCTTTGGTTAAAAATAAAAAGGGATGACACTACGATGTTGCCACTTTTTAATTTCTTCACTTTCTTGACAGACTATAAGTTGTAAATTGTAATACAGCTGTTGTGGAATAATGGCGGCAATCGGTTAACTAGCATAGTCCAACGTGAACCGGTGCCTTTACTTCAAGCTTGTATACAAATGTAACTACAATTTCACCTCAGAATTCCAACCTTTGCCATTTGAATGTCACGAATTACGATTCACGACAAACTGCGCGTTCGAAGCTATTTTGCCTCGGAGTTCCGAGAAAGGGGTCCCTAATTCGTTAGCATAAAGGTCCTAGGCCATACAGTCGGACATATGACTTCCTTTTTTGGAAGTTGGCTAAATAACTGAGATCGTTGCACTGACGTGTGTTTAACTTAGAGGAGTCCACACCGCGGACCGCCGTTTTTCCATACAAACGCTGTCCCCTGTTTCCTCCCTGGATAATGCCGGTAGAGTTATGATTTTTTTCCTGAATATCTATGGCCACTATTAGCATGTCCCTATGTTTTCTTTTTTTTCATAATTTAATTATTAAAAAAGATAAGAACGTCCAAAAACCCAAGAAAATGGCAAGATTTTCCTCTGTGTTCAAACACCCAGAAAACAAAACTGGCTAAAATATACAAAAAAATAAAACATAGGAACACAGCTCAAGCCTTGCTTTAATTCTTAATGAAAAAAGTACTTAAATCGGTTAAGTTTTGGAGAAGGAATCAGCGGACAACGAATCAAAGATTTTCTGTTCCTTTATTACAACTTTTGTCGTGTTGTCTCTATCGCGCTCTGCGGTGGGAGACTTGAGATTGGTGAGACAGCAATACATTTTCAAATACCTATTTTTAATTTCTCTCGCCCCTGGTGTATCCTCTTAACTATCAGTATATTAGTGATCGAAGCTATCAGTTAACTTTACTTGTGCCAATCCGAGTGTCAGTCCACCCTGCGTTCATCAATCATACTACACTAACATTACAAAATATGCGAAAGTCTGTCTGTCCATCTGTCCGTCTGTTACCTCTTCACGCCCAAACCGCTAAACCGATTTATTTCCTGGCAAAGGACACCTAAGGATATTTTTTGTCCCGAAAAAATGGCGTGCTGTACCAGCGCGTAACGGAGTTGTGGGCATCATCTAGTAACTATTTAACCAAGGTTTTTAACTTAAACCACAGAATAGATAATAGTACAAGTACTTAAACACAGACTGGCGCAAGTGGATCTTGATTCTTGACTCTAGACATCATGCTATCACTTTCATAAATACGAGGAACACACAAGATATGCATAACCTAGGGTTAACTTTAACAGATCTGCGGAAGTGGGCCTGAGCTGTTTAGTTCTCTAATAAATATCACTTGCTCTGACACCCTACACTTATTTGGTCTAGTAACTATCGTGACAAAATTTTGGCTATACACTGACTAAACTGACTGACTGTACAGAGGTCGTTCAACTTATTTACTCTAATTGAATACCAATTATAATGCACCATAAATAACAATTTGAACCCAACACACCTACGCTAACAGTTAATCCTAGGATGGTTGTTCGTTGAATATTGTACTCCAACTTTAAACGCATAAGGTTAGTATTTGTTTGTTCCTATTATGTAGTTACTACTAAGAGCATAGCCACAGTCTAAAGTTGTGATAAAATGCAACAGAGCAATGAAGAAAGTTATCTCCTAAAACATGTTCTTATGTAAACAGCTCAGACCAACTTTCCCATATGTAACAATTCATATTATTACATATGGGTAGTATTTAATCGAGTGACTGCAAATTACAGTTTTAGGTGTCAAAATTACTTTTGGGTTACAGAATTACTATTTGAGCGACTGAGAGTGAGTGACGACAAATTAACAGAACAGCTACTTAGAAATTATTTATTTGAGTTACTTAAAATACAAAATGAGCAGCTTTATAATTTTTTAACGACCTAATATCTGTTTGAGTGTCAACGTTACGTCCTGCATTTTTTTCAATATATGGCAAATGTAATTTTTATACTGAGCGGCATTTTATCTTAAATGAAGTGTTTCGAATACCAAAAACCACTTTGAAAAATATACTAATGAGCAGAGTACAATGAGCACACATTAAAACAAAAAAAATGAATATGAAATAACTATTTGATGAAACATTTTTATTCAGGGACTGCTACTGCGGACAGGGATAGAACAATTTTTTTTTATTACTATCAAGCAAATTTTTTGTGAGTAGCTTCATTTGGATAAGAGGAACAACAATTTTATATGTGAAAAAAAGTGGTAGCTAACAGAGATAGAAAAGATTTCATAATTTGATTTGACGATCCCAAAATACGCATTGTTCTATTTGTAGGAACTTAAATTATATAACGGTAAAATTTTAGAATCGTACCCAACGATTTAGAGGGGCAGGGGAGGAGGGGGGAGGGGGGTAAACCCTGTTTATATAATATAAAATCATCAATAAATTACACAAATTATAATCCTTAACGGAACGTCAAAGAAATGGGTAAAATTTTAATGGCGACCTATACCAAAAAAAAAAAACAACTGCCTTCAATTATGATTCGCTGCGCTACGCTCCCGCCTTAGCCATCTAACCTAACCCAAAAAGTCGTATTGGTCCGCAGCCCAACTCACCTGACTGCAATGATTCGTCGCCCCGCCCCCATTCGAATTCGCACGCATTTAACAATATGTAGTTTTCATTAAAACACGTATCAAAATATAAAATATAAAGCCTCAAATAGAATATCAGTAACCAATTATCATTAATAAAGCAGCTCACAAAAGTTTGCTCAAAATGAACTTTTTAGTAGCTCGTAATAAATAACCTCACTTAGAAAAATTGAATCTATATTTAATATTGAAGTTGCCCGCTATGTATTTCTAGTCGCTCACTTAGTAATACAGTCGCTCGGATAGAATTTTAATATCTGAAATAGATTAATCGCAATCCACTTTTGTAAGCTCGTTCTGGATTTTATTATAAATCAATATTAGTCGTTAGTTTAGTTTATTTTTCGCTTAGTCAAATTAATACCGCTCATGTTATTAAAACAGTATGTTCATCATCAGTCGCAAAGTATTTTTTATTCGCTCGTTTTATTATTTCCTATTACATATTATTATACATTTAACTTGGCACTTACTTCCATAGAGTTTATGCGTATATGTATAACTTTGAACTTGGAACAAAGTGCCTATACCCCAGTGTCCCCAGTAGAGTTATATATTTTTTTTAATTAATTTTTATACTTAGTCAGAATTTTTTTTTGCACCAGTGTTTAGAGGAGGTCACATCACTCACAAATAGCTTAAATTCAAAAACTCGACCAAATCGGACGTTAAATTTACAACAAATTTAGTTCTTATCATTTTCGTAAAAAATAAAGGAGATAAGTCTTTTTTTAAAGATATTATCTTCAAACCAATATGGTGGCTAACGCACACGTCGGATTTGATCGAGTTTTTGATTTTAAGCTATTCATGACACCCCCGAAACATAGGTGCAAAAAAAAAAACTGACTATGATATTAATTTCAGAGTCCCATACAACTTACAAGGCTGAACTAACTCTACTGGGCTACTACAGTTATTTAAAGTGGTACTTAAGTATAACTTTTACATAAAATATTAGTACAGAACATAAGCATCTAAAATCTAAATTATGCAGTTTATAATCCAAAGAAATGACGAACTAGGGGTTATAATATGGACACGAGTGTTCTGTGGACACGAGTCAGCTCTTTAAAAGAGAGATCGATGTGTGGATGGTATAAAATGTACCTATTTCGAGGGTACCAAAAATATTATTACATTTTAACGAACGGCAGTTATACTGTATACTGTATAGTGTAAAAATCTTATAAGTTTGTTATTTAAAATTTTTATTTGAACATCGCGTTTCTTATCGCGCGTTGCGCCTTGCGGGGGCTAGACCGAAAAAGTTGTAACAACACTTTGCTCGTTTGCCCCCTTATTTTATTAAAAAAAAAAAACTTTAAATAATTTTTTGAGTGTATAATTATATATGTATTAATATTTTGTTGCACAGACATTCTCACTTGCGGGTGAAACAGCAATCAGCATGCGACATTCGAATTTCGAGGTATAAGAATCGGCCCCACAAAATAAAAGAAAACTATTTTAAAACAAACAATAATATTATATGAAAAACTCAAAGAAAACAAACAACAAGAACATGACTGAACGAATAACTTTGTTAGTTGCATGTTTGACCTAATTTAACTTGTCGTATTAATTTTATTTTATGGCCCTGCTCCCCTAAGGGTGTAACAAAAATAAGTGATAATACTTTAGGGTGTGTACGTGTTCCTTGTCGAGAGTTCACTGTGAAAGTAGCAGCGCTAAAAGACGAAAATTTTTTTTCACTTTTGTATGGGCAAGGGTCCGAGCGTCACGAGTTTCCCCATACAAAAGTGAAAAAAAATTTTGGTCTTTCAGCGCTGCTACTTTCACAGTGAACTCTCTACAAGGAACACGTACACATCCTAAAGTATTATCACTTATTTTTGTTACACCCTGTAGAACCCCACCCTAAATAGCAAATGGTATCTGGGTCAATACTCAATCCTAATGTATTATGGTTTGTTTTTAATTTCGTACTCAGATAAATTACTGTCAAAACCCCGCGCGCGCGGGCGACAAAATTGTCTCCGTATCTCCCAAAGATGTTGTTAATTTTAAAGATTGTCAAATATCTATGTAAGGTGAAAGGAACTTCTCCGATGCCATTATTTTCAGTGCAAGGTGAACAATTTTTTGTTTTAAGTTTTAATAAGTACCATAATAATATGTATCAATTAATACAAAAAGCAAGATGGTAGCTCCCCGTGAGTCCCGTCCAAATTGGACTTGGCCTTTAGCACGGCAGATGGTTTTGAAACAAGTACCGCACGTGGTACTGGTATTTGTCTGGCATGCCATACTTTTTGTGTAAACTACATTCCAACCCCCAAAATAACTTGAAACAAGGTGTATTGAAAATTAATTAAGTATATTAATTGCATGATTCATAAACAATTTCAGCTTCATCAGGGTTGTTATTTTAATATATCTCAAGCTAACTCGCGAAGAGCCTTCGAGATAAAATAACTCTGAGAGGAATCTAATGACTGAAACAGATTTGTTATCTGTTACTATAAATTTTAAGATAAGCAAAGACGGATGATAAGAGCGTTTCTTATCATTCTTTACTACGAAATACTACTCAGTACTATCACTTACCATAAAGGTATTAAGTGTAATTAGTAATTACTAAGCCAACACTTAGAAAAACGTAGTAAAAAGCTAACTGACTTAATTGAAACGGTGACAAAGTGAGTGTTAAATGGTCGCTGTTAAGCATTAGTGTCCTAACCCACAATTTTTTTTGTCGTTAAATTTTGAATGCAGTCTTGTTCTAAATCATTTACAGAACATAACTGCATTCATAACTCAATACGTAATTTTTGTGTGGGTTAGTACACGAATGCTTAACAGCGTCCTTATTTAATATAAGTTTAATTACATTCTTTATTTTAAACTCATTTTAGTTTATGGACATTCTTCATCAGTGCCGACTTGGAGAAACTAGAATCCCGACTCTAGAGATAATAATGTTAATCCTAAAATAAATGTAGGGCAGATTACGTGTGTACGTGATTTTCTGGAAAAAAGCAAATATGTGTAATGAAACTGCGTCATTATTAAACATTTTAATTAACACATTTCCTTAAGTCTAAATAAATTCATCTATTTCTAAAATGATATTTCGTTTAAGTGACCGCCCGCTGCCGCGCTGTAGTGAATTTACACTCACGAAGACAAAGGCAACAAAAGAAATTCTGTAGGTATCATGTTTCGAAACTGCCAGTCTGCCAATGACTCTTTATCAATGCAATTGATAAAAGGCGTCACAGACAGAATACAATTAAATACATACAATAATTACTTCTTGTTTATAAATGTATTGAGGTCCATAAGAATAACTTCTTATCTTCTTATAACAGACGCCAGGCAAAATGTAGCTGCTGCCGAAATTTTACTAAAAAATTAACAGCATTACTAAATGTGCGTACGGGCGACAAAACTGTCGCTTTCGCCCACCATTTGCATTCTGGTTATTATTTAATTTAGCGCACTCCAAAATACAGTTTGCTTCTTCAGACTGCATAAGGCAATGCTTTCATTCATGGTATTCACTAAGTCCTCACAATATGAGCAACAACACCGTCTTTGTCGCTCAATATTAGTATTTTGATCAACGAATCGAACGAAGAATGATCTTCTGCAGTTGTTTTCCTCATGTCTGTGTAAATTTATTGCAAGCAACTCATAAATGTATTTCCTGTCTTTTCCTTATCCGAAAATCGACCATTGTTATGCAAAGGAGATGGAGAAACTAGAAAGACAATTTTGTCGCCCGTATGCGTTGATCCTTCCTTACAGTTGATGACGATGTGATGAATCAATGTGAAGCTAAAATTATTTTGCTCCGTACACATCCAGATTCCAGACCATCCAGAATTTTTTAATAGTATCTGATACTAATGTTTGCCAGTGTGAGCGTCTTCATAATTTATTCGTATTATAAAGAATTTTAGAGTGACGCTTGCGATCGAAAAAACAAAATATATAGTCAGTATGTCCTGTAATAATTGCATTCATACATGGCACACGTAAATTTTCACCAATACTTTCAATTATTATCAGTGTCCTGATTTCTGTATCTTGATGATTTTCGTGACAAGGCTTGACTAGATCGTCTAGAATCTAGATATATACACATTCTTGTATAAAACTATTTAACGGTCCGCTTGGTCATTAGAATCGTATCGGGGATCTTAATTGACCTATTGTCCGGCCCGCATTATTGCGAACACAATTTACTTAGCAAGTCTAGTCAACTATTGTTCACCGTTTATTAGCTGTCGTCTAAACTCTAAACTAGGAGGTTAGCACAAAACTTATTCCATGTCTAAAGTAAGAATAAGACTGGGTTGCACCAGAGGCGTGGGTAAAGTTAAAGTTAAATATGGCGTCCAAACACCCCATATTCTCATACGACATCTGTCAATTTTTCCGGTTATAGTTAAGGTTAAAGTTAAAGTTAGTTGGTGCAACCCAGTCTTAGTGGTGATTATGTGCTGAGTAAAATCACTATAGGTATTTGTACTATTATCTATTCTGTGCTATATATACAGTACTAAAATAAAAAAATAAAAAACGAGGCAAGAATTTTATACAAATTACTTACATTTTATATTATGAAGTTATGTATTAGCTACTTAGCTAGTGCATAAATTGAGACACTTATTTAGACCTTCAACAGAATAACATGATATATTTCAGTACTTATTTAACTTTGAGTAACTCCAGTCGGTTGTTTTTATTAATTTAATAATAGTTGTTATAACTTAAAAATTGACTATATTACAACAACAACAAATATATACTTTATTGTGCACATTGCGATATAGAGGAAATTCAAACTAATATAGCCAAATCGGTACCCCGCGTCGGTTTATTTATAAACCGTCCACCATATGGACATTGTAACCCCTACCCAACTGAGCTTTAGTCGTCCTTACAGTAATTGAAAGTGCCATTTCTTTTAAATCGTGACCTAAATTACGGTGTAAATATAGGATTTTTTCGAGGTAAGACGTTTGTTTCTATGGTGCATGACGTAGTTTAGTCGATAAAATGAAGGTCGGTTTTGTTAGTCGGTTAAATTCTTATGCTAATTAATTTTATGTTTGTGCCATTATTTTAATTAATTTACAATGTGAACTTGTTGTAGATAACGTGAATTAATTAGGGGTAGGGCTAGTGGAAGTTATGGTTAATTTTTAGCACTATTTTTAGGTTAGAAATACGGACCGCTTTTTATTTGAATTCTTCAAACTCTTGATTCTTGACTCTTGACTCATTATAATCTTTTCAACGACATTGAAGCTGATTATATATTATGGATTCATAATAATAATATTATCTTATCATTAGTTTTGTGAATTCTCTGTATAGCTTAGTCGCATAGTGTAACGCATTTTTCTTTTAATCGAAGACCCGTCATTTCTAAAAAATCTAGAAATATTTGTAATGAAGACGTGTCTCCAAAAGTATAAAAAGTTTATTCGGGTTTGGCACGTTTTCAATCATTTCACTTAAATTCTGTAGCGGAAATATCTGGTTTAAGTCCAGATTTAAGCAGAAAAGACTGGTTAGAACTGCTTCAATCCAGCTGCTTGTACAAAATGTGTTTGCTCCTCACAGCTACAGGCTACTATCCAGAGTTCAGACATGGTTCAGACATGCGTTATTGGATCGATATTATATATTTACTGAGATCCTTCCCCTTTGGCCTCTGTTTATACAAGTGACAGTGTGTGTGGGCTAGACCCTTTTATCAAACAAGAAAAGATAGTGTCAAAGGAAATATAAACAACGCGTTTATTCAGCAGTTAGCCAGTTGCAGCCTGCAACTTGCAGGGCATTTATCACAAGATGTACGGTGAATGAAGATGTTGTGTAGCGACTGAAGTATTAAAATTAAACCTAAATTATTATCTTCTTATGCTGAATTCTAGATACTTCAAAGTTCATGATATGGCAATGACGTGAATAATACGATCCTTTGACCTGAACCTATAACCTCGCCTTAGGGACCCACTTTAGACTTTTTTACGTAAACGCGAGGGTACCACAAGACCTCCTTGAGATACTCCTTATCGTATCGTATCGTAAATAATAAGTTTGGGCTATTTTTGGTATCATGGTCGTCTTTATGTCTTATTAATTATTATCTACTAAGGTGCCTAATAAAATACTCCATTTTATATCCTGGTTCATGTTTCCCAAATACCACAAACCTCGCAATTTGTAATGTGCACGTAGCGTAACAGCTCCGTTCAGACTTCAGAGTAATTTTACCTTTGGTTTTTACGAAAGTGATCCTTATTGCCTCCTCATAAAGGCCCTCTCGGATGGTCTACATTGAGCATGATTCACGGTCGGCCATTGCAACGAACTCGGCCGTTATCGATGATGTCATACTGATTTGCCGCGCTCGTGACGTCATAATGACCTTGAAGGCTCTGCTTCTAGGGTACATGACCCTAGAATAAGAAATTGTGATTTTCATTGAAAGGATCTGGGGTCCGATTCTAAAGCCTCGATTGTCTAGAAGTCTGTAGCCTCCGATCACAACGACATTCGACGCTTGAGAATCGGGTCCCTGAATTGGGAATATCAGCAGCACATTTCGCAATGTGCTTGGTTTTGTATGCGACAGTTTTCTTTACGGAAGAGAAGAATACAATTGACCAAAAGAAAGTAATTTTGTTTTTGTAGTCTGATAGTATTTTAAAACTTTCGCATTTCTCCTGTAGTTCGCTTAGTCTGCTGGTTGTAAAAGGCGATTAAAACATTTATTTTATGGCTATCAATGCCTATAAAATTTAAGTGCAGACTGCAGTAAAACTTCATCAAACTTTACCTACTACCGTCCGTCTACCGCATGTCTAACCTCCTTTGATGTTTTTTTTTTAATTCCGTGTGATGTCCACAGAACGAGCTAAACAGCCAGTATGAGCGCGTGTCGACGAGCACCGGGTACCGCACGCTCGCTGACGTCACTCTCAGCCCCATCAACGTGAGGAATGTGACGCAGGACAGGTGAGATTAACACCCACACATTGATAAGATGTGTTATCTTTTTTACATTTGAATTTAAATATGGAATAGCTGAAAGAAGCGCTTAATAGGTCACTCCAGCAGAAACTTTACCGTGCGGCCATTGGACATTGGACAATGACTTGCGCGGTGAGCGTTTATTGGATGTCGCGCGTTGAAGTTTCCGAATCGTGCATTGTGAATCAGGGCCCAGGGGCCTATTCTCATGACTCGAATGTCGCTTCGAGCGACGGTTACCCAGCGCCAAAAGTGCTGTCTCATGTGAGAGTGTGACAGCCTGCGATCGAAGTGACATTCGAGGCATGAGAATAAGGGCTACTGGATTACGTTGTTAATATTATGAATTTGAAATCTAACCGTCCGCTTGTTCAATGACGTCACACCTAATTCCACCAAGAACATGACGCAATCGTGAGGAAGTGAAAACGAATGCAAACGTTCATTCAATATCTTATATCCGTTGTTCGGTGATCATGATATAAGATTAAGCTTGATAATAATTGATCTTAAATCTAAATTCAGATCTTTTACTATGTATGGCTAGCAAACACGTACTTATTAAGGCCGGTATAAATAGTCAGTACTCAAGATGCATATCGGTCTCAAGCCACGGTTCAGGCTCTGTGATTGGTTGGCTGTCAAAATTTGGACCAATCATCGAGCCGAACTGCGTCTTGAGCCCGAGATGCATCTTGAGTACTGACTATTTATACCGGCCTTAGACTTGGTTTTATACAAATTAAATACCATTCATACACACTAGCTGACGTCATGTATTAAGAATTGGTTTTATGTAAATTAAAATGTTTTACCGCTAGCAAAGTACACACACTAGCAAGTATGTATGTAATGGATAATGATCCATAAATATATCTAAGTATACTTGCGAACGTCACTATCGGTGCTATATGCAGGACAGGTGAGGAGTATAAATAGCTCCTCTTATTGAGGTTGACCATGAATACATCTGGAAACTGTCTACATTCTAATAACGGACACCATGTGGCATGCGCCAGTTATAAGTTCACAGCAGTTACTGATGTTTCCACGTAGGAACTCTTTATGCGGACTCTCCACATGGCCATGTTGGTCCGTCATAGACTCATACAAGCTATTACTAACGTGTAGAGGAGCTTATGATTGCCCACGATTTACGTCTACTATAGACAGCTTTACGTCTCTTTTGCGTGATATCATACAGCTTCGCAAACGTGATTATGCATCTTGGCCCAACGTAAACCTTACGGCTTACGCACTTTTTGGTGCTGTGGCCTGTGATTTGGCTCTTTCTTTTGATGTTCTCTTTTTTTGGAATTATTACCTCTAATTAAGCCTTTAATATGTCAATATTTAAGAACCTGTGGAATTAATTAACGGACGATAAAACAAACGTCGCATGTACTTGACATCGTTTGTTTATGTAGATCTGAGTCAATTTGTTGGTCTTGCCATGTCCATAAAGCGGTAAACATTGACAAGATTTCAAACTATATGAACAACTAGCTGTTGCCCGCGACTTCGTCCGCGTGGACTTCAGTTTATAGCGTGCGATATCAACAAAATTGGTGTCAAAAGCTTTTATAAAAAAACCCTGGTACCCCTTAAATTAATATAGCTGTGCAGTGTGCACACAATAAGTACTTCATTTTTTTATATTAAACTTTATATTTTATGCCAAATTTTATAGCTTATTTAGCCCCCCAATTACACAACTTTACCCATAAACTATTTATCATTGATAGGTTTAGCCCCAATTTCACCAACGTCTGTTAGTGTTAACAGCTTGTTAAAATGTCCTGTCTTCTCTTTCATTCATATGAAAAACGAAACAGCTAACGTGATACTAATTCGAGCATTAACTTTAACAGTCGTTGGTGAAATTTGGTCTTAAGGTTACGTCACTGCCTGCACAGATGAAGTACTGAGTTATTTAATACCGTAGAATAAATATAACAATCGAAAAAAATCGAGACTTAAATGTAAGATGATACCACCTCTTATAGAAAGACTTTTGAGCAAGCGTCAGCGCGATGTAGAAGACGCACGGCGCCATCTATTATGAATTTTTTGAACAAATTTACGACCCTTACAACCCTTTTTTCCACTAAAAAAAGTAGCCTATGTCCTTTTTCAGGCTTTAGACTATCTGTATACAAAATTTCATTACAATCGGTTCGGTAGTTTTGGCGTTTGGCGTGAAAGCGAGACTGACAGACAGACAGACAGACAGAGATACTTTCGCATTTATAATATTAGTATAGATTATGTGCACACTGCACAGCTGTTTTTGGGTATTTTGATTAATTAAGGGCCGTGCTACACCGGAATGGCAGCGGCGAGGCGAGCACTTTCAGCGCTGCCATTCCGGTGTAGGCGGCCCTAAGAGGGGTACCAATTACCAGGGTTTTAAAAAGTTTTTAAATTTGACACAAATTTTGTTGACACCGCGCGCTATAAACTAAAGTCCACGCGGACGAAGTCGCGGGCAACAGCTAGTTATGAATAAAAACAATAAAGTATGATTAGTTCTGTTACAATAATGAAGTAAAAAATAAAACGCCATCTGTTTTCATATATTAGAATTAAAATGTTGATTGGATTGATATATTTTCTGGATGGAATATAGGCCAACACGGTACACTCGAACTCCTTAGAAATGCAGTAGGAGTTCTATAAGATAAGATAGATTGATTATTATTATACCAAGTGATAATATTATTAAACATAATATTCTAACGTATTAAAAACTATAAACAAAAACATAATAACTAATAAGTATGATTAGTTCTATGTTACAATGAAGTGAAAAATAAAACGCCATCTGTTGAATCGTATTAGAACTAAAATGTTCATTGCATCGATATATTTCTGGATGTTTTATAATATTATACATAAAATATATTTAAGATTTTTGAAATATTATTTTAATACACATCCAAGACCCAGGAACATTGAAAACTTTTTGTTCCGCCTGCGGGACTCGAACCCAGGACCCCCGGGATGAGCGCTGGCCACGCGCAATGCGAATTAATTTTCATCGATATTTTCATGGAAATAAGATATTTTCCCACATCAAAATGTAGCCTATGTCCTTTCTCAGACTCTAGAATAACTGTGTACAAAATTTCATTGCAATCGGTTCAGTAGTTTTGGCGTGAAAGCGAGACAGACAGACAGACAGAGATACTTTCGCATTTATAATATTAGTATAGATTAGTATAGATTTTGCGGCTAATGGTGATCGCACATATTTTATTAGCAAGCACACGCCGTACGCGCCGCATTTTAGAATTAATCGTATGATATGATGTGAAACCTCGCACATTCGTCCGCACTCCGCACCGTACGCGCCGCATTTCGTTCATACGCGTATGCGGCGCGTACGTTAAGGTAACTACCTTTTTATTATATGGCGAATATGAACAACTTACATTACTTTTAACTAAAATTGCTCTGCACTCTACTGGAACATTGTAGATAGAAAAAGGCTTAATTTTTTTCTTTCTCCAGGTCAACCCGCTTCAGCAGTCCCGCATACAGCGCGTGCTCCACGGACAGCTCGTTCGCGGAGCAGGCGCTGGCGGACGCGAGCGTGCTGCTCGACCGCGAGCCCAACACCGAACACCTGCCGTACAAGCTGTACAAGATGGCTGGCGAGTATTGGAAGTGAGTTTGTTACATTTTTACATTACTCCACCCCAGCTCGTTCGCGGAGCAGGCGCTGGCGGACGGGAGCGTGCTGCTCGACCGCGAGCCCAACAGGAAAAGTATGCCAGCTGGCATACTTTTCCTGACCACTAGTCACTTAGTACCGAACGAGCAATACCAACAGTTGCAGTGTTATCATAATATTATGGTTTAATTTATGGTTAAATATTATTTTGTTGTTGTCAAAAGTTTAAGCTACTATCCTTCCTTCTCGAATTCAGTAGTCTGTAGTAACAATAGCCGTTACTTATTAAATTTTGACACAAATATTCAAACGTGTTTTTGAAGGACGTATGGTACCGGAATCGAGGCCAGCTGCCCATACCATCAGTGTTATTTAGGGAGATATACATCTGCAATTTTTTACACAATTTATGAACATAACATGCTTCCTTGCAGCTTACGTAATGCAATATTGTTCCCTTATGAGGGAGTCATTAAAATTTTAAGTATTTTTGTTTGGTCATAATATTCTTCTCATACATATTTCAACTCTAGAAGTACCTATCCTTCTTGTAAGTTGTATCAAGTATGTGATTAAACAATTTTTAAGATATTATGAAATGGAATGAAAATTTTAGGAAATGGATTAGCCAATTATAGTAGCTATAACTAATAAATTTAATAATTTTTAGGGTTCCGTACCCAAAGAGAAAAACGGGACCCTATTACTAATACTTCGATGTCTGTCCGTCTGTCTGTCAGTCTTCAGGCTGTATCTCAACTCTCAAGAACCGCTATAGCTAGACTTCTAAAATTTTTACAGATTGTGTATATAATATATCTGTTGCCACAATAACAACAAATACTTAAAACAAAATAAATTAAATAGTTAAGGGGGGCTCCCATACAACAAACATGATTCTTTGCTTTCTTTGCTCGATCTCAATAATGGCAACAGGTAGGCACTTGAAGTGTTCACAAAATACTCAATTGCATTTATAATTTAATAATTTATAATAAAATTAAAATAAACTAAATAATTAACTTCAAAAAACACAAATTTTGCCTATTTTTTGCTATTATTATGGTACGGAACCCTTCGTGCTCGAGTACAACTCGCACTTGGCCGATTTTTATACATAGAGTATGTAATAAATTGTAGTAAAATTGAATACATAGACAAGTTACAGTTATTTCCTGATAATAATGCTTCTTATAGTGCTCACAGAGGATATTATTGCAATTTGCAGTATACATGTCCTCGTTAAATAGACAAAATTAAGGTTGCTAGTGCTGGTATTAGCTTGCGTGTGGAAATATAATAAACGAGTTTTTGCCCGCGGCTTCGCTCGCGTTAGAAGTATTATTATATACAAACTTTCATCCCCTATTTGAACCCCTTGGGGTTGGAATTTATCAAAATTCTTAGCGGATGCCTACGTCATCACATCTACCTGCATGCAAAATTTCAGTCCGATCCGTCCAGTGGTTTGGGCTGTGCGTTGATAGATCACTATGTCAATCAGTCAGTCAGTCACCTTAGAGTTTTATATATATATATATATAGAAAATATCTAATACATAATATTATTATGTATTAATAATAATAATAATATCTATGGACGCTTCACACCACGTCGGTCTGGCCCCGTGCTAAGTACCTAAAGGACTTGTGTTACAGACTTACAGGTATCAGACAACGGAAATATATTTAAGATTTTTATTATATGATATACATATTTAATACACATCCAGACCCGGGAACATTGAAAACTTTTTTGTCGCCGCGTCGGCGGGATTCGAACCCGCGACCCCCGGCTTGAGCTACCAACGCGCTCACCACTGAGCCACAGAGGTCGTTCGGTCGGTTAGATATTTGATTCCCTATACTTAATCCTTTCAGGGGTGGAATTTTGGAAAATTCATTCCTAGTTTTAGCAAATAGGCTTTCTAGAAAGAAAAAAATATTTTGCCTGATAAGATACCTGCAATATTAACATTTCTTACATACATACACACATATTCTTATTAGAAAATTGCATTCTAATTAGAAAAACTTTCATACCAGTTCGTTTGTGACTTTGTGAGGGATCGATAAAATCTATCGCAAAATATTGCTTCTTATAACGGCTTCTTGCCGACCGCGTACTTATTTATATAACTTTAAAAAATCAATAGCAATTTTTTGACAAAAATAGTCTTCGAAGAATGCGGTAGTGACTTCACTACTGTTGTAATTTTTAACGACCAATATCATATTAAGTTTCTTCTTCTTCTCGTAAAAGGAACATAATATTTTGATGTCGTTACTCGTTATTTTTGTAACATAAAAGAAGGTAGGCAAATAAAAATATAGCTATTCAAATGACGTTAGACCGTTGATGTAGTTTTGTATAAGGAATTCGTGGATGTGATTTCAATTTAATTTGGGGATTATATTAAAATTAAATGAATAATGGAGACTTCGGTAAAAGTGATTGAGGTGGAGACAATCGAATATGAAATGAGGTTAGTGTTTTGTTTGTGGCGGAATAAACAAACTAATTAATTTTGAAATAAACTATAAACATTTTTGTTTCATATTAGGAATCATTCTTATTGTTTATTGTTACTGATAATTGAGACACTTCTAGATGTTTATAACATGGAACCTTACTTATTGACGAGATAAAAACTACTTATCTTATTTCTTATGTCATCATTTCCATTTTCCTGGGTGAGCCCAGTGTCTGCATACCAAAATCGGTTCAGCAGTTATAGAGTATGGACTATGGAGGAAACAGTTTGGATACAAATAGCAGACACACTTTCAAATTTATGAATTATAATAATTATCACCACGTAATTATTGTTCTGTTTTGCCCCCCCCCTGGCACCAGAACCTGGGTAATTTGCCCCCCCCTGGCCCAGATCCTGGGTATGCCCATGGAAATAGTTCTAAAATTCAGAAGCAAATCAGAGCAAATTGTTCTGGGAATTGTCCGTTAGTATTTAGTACATTGTCGTGTATGCTGTATGCACACAATCTATATTTGTTCCTCTCAAAATGTCATACCATGGCTGTTCTCACTTCAGTTATACTCTGATACAGTGCCACGGAGTTGTGTGAAACTTGTGTTCTGACTTCTGACTGTTTTTGTGTTTGCTAAGTGGTAGTTGGGTCATGTTAACACAGTGTTAAATAGTAAAGTGTGGTGTTAAACAGCATTGTATTATGTATACAAAAATAAGTGATAATACTTTAGTTAGCCTTTACTCGGGCCCTTGCCCATACAAAATGAAAAAAAAATCGTCTTTCAGCGCTGCTACTTTCACAGCGTACTCTCTACAAGGGACACGTACACACCCTAAAGTATTATCACTTATTTTTGTTACATACTGTAGATTAGAAACGCCAGAAAGTTCAGTTTACTTTTCGCATAAAAAACGTTCGCTTTCGATTTGCTTCACATAATTTAAATGGCAATTAAGAAATTTAAAAAAATCCCGCCAAACAACTTTAAAAAGTAATGAAATAATATATTTCACTGACTTTAAGTTTAAATAATTCTTAGTGTAAAGTGATATTTTAGTCCATAACTGTTGTCACGGTGTGTCGGGGGACCGCCAACAGTGTATTTTGCATTTTGTATCGCCACGTCCGCGTCACTGATTATCTCGATTCGGTTCGCTCTGACCCATAAACTATAATGTTATGTGAAATCAAACATCATGGACTAAAATATCAAACAATTATGGACTAAAATATCACTTTACACTTAGGAATAATTTAAACTTAAAGTCAGTAAAATATATTATTTCATTACTTTTTAAAGTTGTTTGGCGGAGGTTTTTTTAAATTTCTTAATTTAATTTTATTTCATGCTTTTTAAACTTGTGTTGGCTACAGTGCAGAATAATTCCTATCAACAGGATAATATTATATCCCAATGAATACCATCTACGAATGTCCTTTTGGATGAGGCCGTCAATATGAGTCCAAACATGAAACCTCCACTTTGGGTTCATATGGAGCTCGGCTCCTATAGAATCCAGGTGATGCTGCAGCAACAGCATGCAAACATTTATTGGTTTTTTACGTCTTACTAGTTGTCGCAATTCAAATGAGTCCAAACACGAAACCGTTGCTCTAAGTTGGTGAGGAGTTGGGTATTCTATTGATTACCAGGTGATGCTGCAGCACCAGGTCAACTTTCCATTAATGTGTAAATATTCATAAATGTCACGAACAAGAATGCAATAAAGCCCACCAAACGACTGCAAGTTGCTAATCGGCCCTTCACGAACAAGATGAACCGCGATTTTTCAGCACGGAGCAGGCTGATGATGATGAACTATAGCTAAGAACAATCTCAATGAAGTCAGCTTTCAAACAAAAAAAAACTAGATCAAAATCGGCCCACCCGTTTGGATGCTACGATGCCACAGACAGACAGACAGACAGACACGTCAAACTTATAACACCCCTCTTTTTTGTCGGGGGTTAAAAAGGTATGAACATTTCGCACAGTATTATCCTAATTACTGGGTAAGATCAATAAATTTTAAAATAGCCTGTATGTGTGGCTAGAAAGTAGTCATTCAATTCTAAATTATTACTTTGACCACTAACACAAGTGCATAATATATTCGTGATACGATATTGTTTTTCTAATTTAAAATTTCAGTTTAGTAGTGGTCTTCTGTGTATGTTTTTCTGGGTGATTACTAATCGTAATCTCCTCATGATGTATATTGATGTGAATTCGATTTTCAATAAAATAATGTACATGCTGCAGCTCTAGGTGGTAGAAAACGTCAAATAATCGATTATCGAGCATAATTTTGGGATTGTTCAATCGTGACACCTTGTAAGCTATAACTATAGGAATTAGTAATCATTACTTATCATAAATACTATGTCTTTCCAGCAAATACCCCAAGACGGACTACACGTACTCCCCCCTGTCACGTGACCGGGTGGAGCTGGCGCCGGGGCAGGTGGCGGTGCCCAACATGTCGCGCCGCTCCCTCTCGCAGTTCCGCGTGCAGGGGCCCAACACGGTGGACGAGCCCGACATCCCCTACACGCGCCTGTGGACCACCTCCACCACCAGGAAGCGGATCACGGTGTGTACTCCCCCCTCTAGCCCCTTGAGGCCTTATCACACTGGCAGTTTGCGGGTCGAGCTAATGCGCGGCTGCCACTACATCATGCAAGTAGGAGGTTTGATTGCGGCGGACACATGGTTGTTTCGCGGCGTTGGTTAGACGTTTGGGCGCTGTTCCATTTGATAAGTTCTTTTTTTTTTTTACGAAATAAGGGGGCAAACGAGCAAACGGGTCACCTGATGGAAAGCAGCTTCCGTCGCCCATGGACACTCGCAGCATCAGAAGAGCTGCAGGTGCGTTGCCGGCCTTTTAAGAGGGAATAGGGTAATAGGGGAGGGTAGGGATGGGAAGGGAAGGGAATAGGAGAGGGTAGGGTAGGGGATTGGGCCTCCGGTAAACTCAATCACTCGGCGAAACACAGCGCAAGCGCTGTTACACGCCGGTTTTCTGTAAGAACGTGGTATTTCTCCGGCCCATTCGTGCCGAAGCATGGCTCTCCCACGTTTAATCCAGTCTTTGCCCGTGCACTTTTAACTGTTCAGAGATATGTTACTATTGATGGAAGGGAAGGGAATAGGAGAGGGTAGGGTAGGGGATTGGGCCTCCGGTAAACTCAATCACTCGGCGAAACACAGCGCAAGCGCTGTTACACGCCGGTTTTCTGTGAGAACGTGGTATTTCTCCGGTCGAGCCGGCCCATTCGTGCCGAAGCATGGCTCTCCCACGTTTAAACCAGTCTTTGCCCGTGCACTTTTAACTGTTCAGAGATATGTTACTATTGAAAAGATCCTTTTGTCGCTGACACAAGGATCATGCTTATGGAAATTACAGGAGCGCCTACTAACTGGTTGCTACGAAATGATTTTCTAAGACTAGAGCTTTACAAATTTAATTATTTCAGACGGTGGACAGTTCTGATGATGAAGGCACCTACATTCGTTCACCCTACAAGCAACAGCAGCAGCACTGGTGGATAACGCAGCTGTTGATCAGCATGGTGACAGCAATCACTACCACCACCAGCAACGCATATAGAAACGTGTTTGGACCTCCACATAGATATCCGTATACGGAGAGGAACCCTAAAAAAGGTAAGCAACAGAGTACATTCAAACGCTAATATCACTCATTCGAAGAAATACACACCTACAAGCAGAATTTTTTTTTATGATTGTCTTAGACTGTTTCGTCCAGTCCAGTAAATTAAAAAAAAAAACTCAAAGCTAGGTGCATTAAGTGGTCTGCGGTCGTGTATCACGCGTTTCCCGTAGTCCCACCTTCAGGAGCAGGAACACCGTTGGGGTTTTAGTGGGTAGTCCCGGGTGCGGATATTACGTCCGCCCCGGGGAGTCCCACATACCTCGGTGGTCCTCCCCAGGCCCCGAGGATGCGTAAATGCATTCCCCCAACGATGTTAGTTTGTCCACCTGTTTGACCACCTCTACGTTTTTTTTGTGGAGCACCTTGCTCCACAAAAAAAAACGTAGAGAGAAATAGACTTAATTTTGTGTGTGCTAAAGTTCATAATCATTAACCAGTATACGAGTACAATAGATAACGACATTTTTGTCGCCCGCTCACACTAGTTAAGCACTAGCATATTATTTGGTTCCAGTGGTTTAGAGCGTGCTCTTGACTTGGAGGTCGTGGGTTTGATTCTAGGTTATGAGAGTAAAGGAAAAGACAGTGCTCTTGTGTACTGCGCACACTCTTGGGCACTATAAAAATCACTGCTGCGTACTGCGTAACTGGCCTGGTTTTGATGAAACCGGCCACCATCACCAAAACCGGTGTGGGAGTTATTATTATTATTAGACATCGGATTATATGCACTTGCATACTTGCATATGCAAATGCATATAATGGTACTTTTTAGGCGATAGTGCATATTTTGGCAATTTTTTGTTGATAGTGCATATTTCGGTAGTTTTATGCCCTCGTAGTCTCCAAACTAGCTATTATGACACACACAGAGGCCACAAAACAGAGGTACGATCTATCAAAACACTTCAAATAATATGTGGCTCCATCCCCATTTAAAGAATGCAATACACCCAGGTACAATATATTTCTAGAAACAATTTTTTTTTTGTAGTTGGCAACATTAGTAAAAATTTGAATATAAAGTAATTAACGATTTAATAAACTTCCATCATCCATGGAAATTAAGTTTGCAATCGGAAAATGTTGCTAGAAAATTATAATTGGTGCTGTTTAAGAAATAAAAATGCAGCATCATTTGATGATGAAAAAATAATAAATTGTAATATTAAGAGACTTTTGATTGTGCATATTTCGGCCATTTTTCGTGCATATTTGCATGCATATTTCGGCACTTTGATCGTGCATATACTTAATCCGATGTCTAATTATTATATTTGGTTTAACCTATTTATCCTTTATGTCTTAGCCGGCATCGTGTCTGCTACAGCATCGGCGGTGGCGGCGCCGTTCTACTGGATGTACACTATGATCAAAACTGTCGTCACCACTACCGTCACTACGGTCACGGAAACCGTAAGTGACACTACTGAAAACAGTTAATTTTATTCAGTTGCGACCTCTCCAAGTGGGCCTATGATGGAGAAATACAGGCTTTGCAAATGTGTAGAGATGATAAGGTCATGTCATGAAAAATGGTCAATTTAATACGTATTCGTCTTAAATTGACCATTTTCGACGTGCATATTGTCCACTGCTTGTCCAATCATTTTTATCTAACATGTGCCAATGGAAAAGGGTGGTGAAAATGAGCAATTTAAAACCTGTGTCGTAGATCTCATTAACTACGTTAGAAATAAATAGACGTATCGAGCTATGAAGTATGACGTCGAGTTGCTACACATTAATTTATTTAAAAAAAATTTGTATTAGAATGTGACCTATATTTGCTATTACTTTCTAGTTCACGTCGGACTTAGTAAGCGAGAGCGGGAAGAAACATCTGGTGGGCGAGCGGCGCTGGTGGCCATGGGTACTGCTGCTACTGCTGCCGGCCTTTGGATATGGATGTGAGTATCTATTGTATTATTAGATATATTGAGTCATAGACCTTCGTAATTTGACAATCACAAATCGTGGTTTACGGCTGAAAGCGAAACCAAAAAAAACCCATCTCCTACGATATGTTATGCAAGGTCTATGTTTGTTCAATAAATGTTAAATAATGTGATTTTCCATAATGATGACAATCCTGCGAATAAAAATATTATCAGAACCTACTTTTGCTAGGTTTATTTATCTGCTGTGTGGATATTTTTGTTAGGTAAAACTATTACCGGTGAATTATGGATATTAAAAATATAGTAGTGTTAATTAAATTCGTACAACGCACATTATACAAAAGGTAAATATAATTATGTGAATAAGCAGGATACAAGTTGTACAATAATCCATTTTTTTCAGTGCACTACACATACGAAAACATGGAACACCTGGCTATGCCAAACTTTACAGATTTCTATGTTGATTTGTCCGAGTTCTCTCTACCGTCTCTGCCAACCATCCAATTGCCAGAGATACTGCCCAAACTGAATATATCCGTGCCAGAGATCAACATAACTCTGCCAAACGTGTACGAAAGTTTGCCAGCGTTGCCAGAGGTGACTAAAACCTATACGGTTTATAAGGAGGTGGTACAGAATAGGATGGCAGATGCCTCAGATTATGTCAAAGTGGTAGCCGACAGTTGTATGGAGGAGATACTCAGGGTGTGGTCAAGTTACATCGGATGATACACGTAATATTGTAAAGGGCGAACAAACAAATATTTTTATATGTATATTTCACGTAGATTAAGTATATCTATCAATATTGGATATTTAAGTATTATTTTATAGCTATGCTTAAATTAACAACTAAAAACACTCACATTTCACAGTAGAAAGGAGAATACCCATTAATATATGGTATCCCGTACCATTATGCGTCAAAACGAAACTTGGTTTTTTAAAGTCTATGATTATCATTTTAGCCCCTATAAAAATTTATTTGTAAATAAAACCGGTTTCAGAGTAATTTGATAAAATCGAAATTAACCTCAAAATCTTCAAAGCACCTATTTTATTGACAGGTCATACACGAGCGAACGTTACTGCTCTAAAAACAGAGTAAGGCGCTTATATTAGTAATAAATCATCACCGAAACGTGTGTATTTATTATTGAATACCGTACATTCTCATATGCAATTTAAGTAAAAATGTAAGTAACGTCTTAGTCACAATACTTTTCACAATGGACACAAAGCCCAATAGGCAATAGCGCACTAGCTGCCATCGAAAGTATGGTATCCAGGCCGATGGCCGCTTGGTGGCCAAGTACGCGTGTGGTCTATGGCGGTTTCATACTAAGGTATCTATCTCGATGGCCACCACATTGGCTAAGCATCGTCTAGCTGTAGTGTTGAACGTTGTAGTCAACAAGTCGACTAAACGACGTAAAGCCGTGTGATTGAATGGCGTTGTTCAGTCAAAGGGCTAGCTGTTTGATTGAACGGCTATTTAAACTAGTCAGCTGCGACATATCCACTCCCTATATCCAAAAAATATACATACTTCCATATTATCCATACTTCTATAATCCATATCCATAATATCCATATCCATAATTCCATATTCCATTCCATAATAATATTATAAATGCGAAAGTGTGTCTGTCTGTCTGTCTGTCTGTCTGTCTGTCTGTCTGTCTGTTACCTCTTCAGGCCCAAACCGCTGGACCGATTTTGCTGAAATTTGGCATGGAGATAATTTGAGTGCCGGGAAAGGGCATAGGATACTTTTTATCCCGAAAAAATGTACGGTTCCCACGCGATAAACGAGTTTTGGCGCAACGGAGTTGCGGGCGTCATCTAGTATATTATATTTTACAATTATTTTAAAAAACTTGCTTATTTTCTTGAATTGAAAAAAAGCTTTAAAAACCTTAATTGAAACCAGAAAAAGCTTTAAAAACTTTACTTAAAATAACTCAAGACTGTTCAAAATTTTGTGCCATTGATTTATGATAAAAGAAAATTTATCTATCATTAGATATATATTCGCTTTTTGTTGTCATTCCGCCTTTAGTTTTAGACGTCATAATAAACTAAAAATTTATAAATATTTAAATATTTATTATCATTTTATGAACAAGGAGTTCCCATTATGCTGATAAAATATTTGTTTGTTCTTTAGCTTTCCTACTTTACAAAATAAAATATATATCCAGGTATCTTCTGAGTTTTGAAATAAGAGTAACATATTACTTAAATTAAAGTAAAAAATCATAACATGTATAAAATATAGTGTTTAAAATGTTTCATTTTAGAGGCTTACTAAAAGTATTATCAGATTATATATAGTACATACCTATGTAATAAATACCGGTTATTTTCTTCAAAATCTTTATTCTGAATATTTAGTCTTGTTTAAAAAAGAACATCAGGTGTTTGTTATATATACAGAAATACTTACGAATATTTTAACCGTTCAAATCTTTATGTGATAGAAGTATTTAAAATTCAAATTTAAATTATGTAAGTATACGTAATAACATAACTAAAGATGTAAAATTGTACTAAAAATTAACATATATGTATTTAGGAGATAAAAATAATAAAATTGGCCAGTAAAAAATAAAAAAAGTTCCATACTAACATTAAAAGTAACACATGAGTTACTCTCTAACATTTATGTGTACTTAATTTGCTTTTTATTCGAAATCTAAAATGAGTATAACAATATATTGTGCTAAAACTAACGTATTTTAAGCTATCTTTAAGTTTTTAAGAGTACAAAAATTGTGGTATTTTTTCTATTTATTTGTTGTTGTATGTTGAATATGTTGAACAATTTTTTTGTTCAATTTAATTTCAACGAGAATACTATTTATTATTCTTTGCTTTATTCTTCACTGAAGTGAAATATGCGCAAATAATCTTATTTGCAGCTAATTTCAGAAGTAATATTGTGTTCATATAACATTATAGCCGGTTTAGAATTATTTTACCTCGAAGCATCAACGAAAATGATCTTTATGTCTTTATTATAAAGGTCGTATTTGAGGTAATATAAATTTGAAGAGACTGTAATCTTCAGTACCTTTTGCAATCTGTTGCCATGATAGTCCTTAGCTTTAACTCTCTATTTTATTCTTGTTGTATCTTAAGGGTCAATTTATAATAGCGCAGAGTCGAAGCGAAGCGAACTCCCAAATACTGAACACATTAAATTCAACCTTAACTCCAGAGCGTTACGCATACATTACATCGAAGATGTCAAACAGCGTTGGTCGGTCGCATTCGCGCGAATGCGCACGCCTTTTTATTGTTATTTATTTTATTACTTATTATTATTTACTTCTTATTCACTTTATTACTTCTGAGAATTTATTCTCAAAAGTAATAGAGTGCATTAACGCTTTGAAGTTAAGGTTGAATTTGTTATGTTCAGTTTTAATAATTCGCATCGATGGGCTTCGACTTTGCGCTAGTATAAATTGACCCTAACGAGTCTAACAACTAGTCTTAAATATTTTTATCGTTCATGTAATAACATACAGTTTAATACAAAAAAACTAGTATATGTCTTTAAAATTAATTGATATCAGAATAAGAACCCAGCGATGTTGTTTCAAAACATTGTTTTATACTTTATAGAATTGGGAGTTTTTGCATTTAAGTTTTATTCTTGGGGTAAAATTGTTATTATCTATGTGACATTAAATATTTAACTTAAATGGTTGTGGTTTGTACATTGTTACAATTCATCTACATAGTATACGACGTCATAGGGTCATTTCACACTTATACATTATTCAAAATTGAACTTTACTGTACGCAAAATATATAGAAGTCTCATTGTGAGCGCAGGTCGATACAGCCCGAAACTTGTCTTTGAGTGAACTGACCCTTATTAGTGTTCACATTTTACATGACCTTTCTTTAAGCATATCATGTAAAAGCATCACTTAAATATTTTATCCAATATATTGTGTTTTATTATATCACGTTATAATATTATTATGATAGTGATCATCAGGAATCACAGCTGTTTTAAATATTTAATTTTATAATTATTCCATAGTAAAGAAATATGTATTTTTCATCTGGGGTTTAGAATTTAGATGTTTAATAATATATTTTTGATATATATGCTGATTGAGAAATATATTATTTATGTGTACATACTGTGTTTTCCTCGATTCCCACATAATTCTTCCCTGAAATTTTTTTCCACGGCGTTGATTCTCTACTCACGAAGTGAATTCGAGGCGAGTATAACTCGTAATGTCTTTATGAAATTGTAGTTTTTTATAAATTTTATACGTCGGCTCTCGTCATCTAAAAACATGTGTTTTTCTGAAAGAGAGTGAGAATAATAAAGATTTTTTACACGATATTCTAAATTTGAATTTTGGAGGTAACATTGGAATAAATAAAGCGATATTGTACTTATAATCGAATTCACTCGGTGAATTATAGACGTCTAACAGGGAAGGATAGAGCAAAACATCACCTATTGAATGCAACATTTAGGTGAGTTTAAAAACATTTGTTTGTTTGTTGTTAACTCTCTGTCCTTCCCTGTGTCTTTCTCCTTCTAATCGTGTGGGGAGGACAGAGAAGAGAGACATCTTAGTAACTCTCATTTCTTCTTTCAGGTTACACGTACAAGGACTATTTTGTCGATCTACCGATTGACAACTACAAGCCGCCAGAGATAGTCGTGGACGGAGATTTGACGAAGCGAGTAGCAGCATTGGAGAATTGGGCTCTTAACGTCGATTCTAAGCTGAAATCGTTCGATCAAAAGCTGAACAAATTCGACGACCTCGAATCCAAAATCGAGCAGTACTCGTTCAAGTATCTCCAGAATAACCTCCTACAGATACTCAATGAAGACAATACGGACGCAATGGCGGCAAAACTGAAGGAGCGGTTCGACAAAATTTACGCAACGAACGAGCAAATGCAGACCATTAGTGCGGAGATGATACAGAGATTGATAGCGACGTGGCAACCCGAAATGGACGAGGATAAAATCAGACAGGTGATACAAGAATACCTCCTGATCATTGAAAAGAGACAGATGGAGTTGATAGTAGAGAAAGTGAGGGAGTACGTGAAAGAAATAGAAATACGACCGGTGCAGAGCGGTTCTATAGACTTGGAGGCGTTGAAAAAGTTGGTAGCGGGCATGCTGGAGGTATACGACGCGGATAAGACAGGACTGGTTGACTACGCTTTGGAGTCTGCAGGTATTTGTTCATATAATAATAGTACAAAGTACTTATGGTTCGTTAGCTTCGAGCGTTTCTGTTGATTTAAAGGTGTGGAATGAATTCCCGCGTTGAAACCACTGGTCTAGTCTGGGTAAAAAAAAACGAATTAATTGCTAAATAAGAAATAGGCTTTCAAATAGTGCAAGTGAGATCTCTCGCTTTTTTTTTATCAATAATACTCATGTTTGATATAAAATTTTCTAAATATGTATTTCAGTTTTATTTTTTAAATGTATTGATCACTTAATAAAATTATATTTTGTCCAGGTGGTCAAGTTCTATCAACGAAATGCACGGAGCTGTACCAGATCAAGACGAAGCAGTACTCGGTGCTGGGTATACCGGTACTGTGGTCGTACACCTCGCCCCGCAACGCGCTGACGCCGGGCGCCATGCCGGCCGAGTGCTGGGCTTTCCAGGGGTTCCCGGGGTATCTAGGTCAGTGTTTATCCAGGTCTTGTAGACCTCGATGAATTTTCAAGGCAATTTATTTTCGTTTTGAAGGTATTATACACTACATTTTCTTATTAAGCAAATTCAGGCTAATAGAATACGAACACAAACACTGACAGAACAAGGAACAAGTTTCCTGAGTTGCGGACCGTGGGAAAATTTGCCGCCCTTATCTATTAATGGTCCATTGTCCAGTGTCTTTCTATGTATGTGTGTGTTGTAACTTGTAATGTTATAGTAAATAATTTTATAAGAGTGCCGTTTGTGGGATCACAAACTGATAGGGGGCCACGGAAGATCAGGCCCCACGGAAAACATGCGGTGTGTGCATTGCACAGCCATAACCGATCACCCATTAGTTTTAAAAAAATAAATGAAAGACAATTGATCAGTTTTATATTGTAAACTATTGACATCGGCTTTCCGTTTTTTAAAAAACGTATGCACTTTGAATATTATTTCCTTAGATTATCTTTTTATCGGCGGACTCATCTTGCTATTGCAATCTCTTCTAGCCACATCTGTCAAAATCAAGTGCCCCCCCCCCCCCCCCCCCCCCCGCGCGCGGACTATAGGGCAAATACTGTCCAAAACCTTCACAAACGCAATTTTCATGTTTCCAGTAATCAAGACATACGCCATAATCGAGGTGACGGGGTTCTCTGTGGAACACATGTCGCGACTGCTGGCGGTCGACGGCAAGATTGAGTCCGCGCCCAAGAATTTCTCCGTTTATGTGAGTGTTTTGTACTGTCTGTCTGTTGTATTTGCTTTTCACATAAGGCCGGTCACATACGGACCGCATCTTGCAGTAGAGACACGACTGCAAAATGCTGTCGCCGGAAGGTGATCTGCGGGGCTAAAATGGTCACATTTCGCAATTCCTCTCAATCAATTCAGCAAATGAATTGTCAAAACTGTCAAACTGAAAAATGTCAAGTTAGTACGAATTACTAGATATGAATTGCAAGCAGACTTGCATTTTCGGATTTTAAAAGAATAAATCATAATGTGATCCATAATATGATTCTCCAAAGCGACCATTTTAGCCCCGCAGCAGTTTTCATACTAAATTAGGTCAGTACTTTCAACGCAATCGCTCTAGAGCAGTCGGTCCCGAATGCAACTTACGATCCATCTATGACCAGGCTAAGGGCCTCCACTGGCTGCTTTCCACGTATGAGTCTGTCCATACGACGCGTTGCGTCGACGCAGCGCTGCCGTTGCGTTGTTTTACATACAAATAACCAAGGTGTTCACACGGCGCGTTGCACACAAGCCCCCAAGACGAAGCGAGAGGGGGTGTTGACGTTAGGATTGCTTTGTAATAACGCTGCCCGTGTGGCCGGCTATGCGCCAAACGGCAGCGCTGCGTGATGCGTCGACGCAACGCTGACGCGTCGCGCTGTGTGGACAGGCTCTAAGGGCTTTCTCTAGCTGCCGTGTATGCAGGTTCGCGTCAACTTGCGAAGGCCCTAAAGGTGAAACCGCACTAAGCTACGCTGCAGCAAAGTAACGCGCGCGACACTTCACGTTTTATGTCTCGTATTGCGACTTACCTTATAATACGATTAATACTAATAAATAATAATTATTGGCTGCAATGTAGTTACGTCTAGTGCGATTTCACCTTTAGGCCACACTTCATGACAGTAAAGTGGCACGTCCTATAGTACGAAGTACAAAACTCTTCGCTTTTTCAACTCACTTTTATTTTAATTTATTTTTTTCACGTTCCAAATTCAAGTTTTTGTTAAAGTTTATTATAGTATACTAGATGTCCCGCGCGGCTTCGCCCACGTAAATTAGGAATTTTACAGAAACCGTACATTTTCCCATAAAAATATTTCCCCCGTTTTTCCCACATTTTCCTGAGTTTCTTCGGTCGTATTAGTCTTAGCGTGATAATATTATAATATAGCCTATAGTCTTACTCGATAAATGATCTGTCTAACACTGAGATAAGTTTTTATATCGGACCTGTAGTTTCTGAGATTGACGCGTTCAAGCAAACGTACTCTTCAGGTTTATATTATTAGGTAGGTAAAGATTTTTTTAATTATCGCTTGACAAACTCGAGTCTCGATCTAAAAGACTATGAAATGGTATAATATGGTAGTGATGATGATGATGATGATGAATGTAATTTGCATAGTAGCATATGCTCTCTGTTCTTAAAAAACAACGCCGAAACTCCCAAACTTGTATCTATAAAGAATCAGGAGTTCTCTCAGCACCTTCCGAACCACGGTATACCAGGTGTACCTCGGTGCAAAATTACTTGTTGGTAGCATATGCTTAGAATACTTCTCACGAAACCGAAGTCACCACATGTTTCCCTATAAGTTTTGAGGAGTTCCCTCGATTACTTATGGATCCTTCATCAGATCACCACTTTTGTGAATATAATACCAAATTGGGATGATACCCTTTATACCAAAAGAAAAATTTTGAAAATCGGTTAACAAACGGCGGAGTGATCGTTGAATATAAGAAATTTGTCGGTTAAAATTCCAAAATCAACAACTCCTTATAAATAAGAAATTAATTGAAAAAACATTTTCCAGTAGACCAAACTGTAAATCTAAACCATTCTCGAATCTCTACGAACACACACAAAAAATTTCATTAAAATTGGTCCAGTCGTTTAGGAGGAGTTCAGTCACATACACACGCACACAAGAAATATATATATTAAGATTATAATATCTTCTTGTATATAAAATTCTCGTGTCACAATGTTAGTTACCGTACTCCTCCAAAACGGCTTTACTGATTTTTACCAAATTTTATATGCGTATTCAGTAGGTCTGAGAATCGGCTACTGGCTACTTTTTATATTGATAAGTGCATTTGTTGAATAAATAATAGTAAATTATTACAACTCGAGACTGACGGCGACCATTGTTTGTGCGACGAGATAGCGATGGACGTTGCCATGGTGACTATATAGTCACTTCAATAAAATACTTAATACGAGCGAAATACTTTATATGGCAAAGAAACGTTTGCCGGGACAGCTAGTAAATTATAATATACTAAAGTAAAAATCATAGCCATAGTGTGAAAACGGTCATGCAATTTAGAAAGTTTTCATTTTTTTATGTTATCGGGTGAGTTTAGATGTAAATTCATTTAGTAGACGTTTTAGCTAAATTATTTTATTACTGCTTTTTGGTTTAACGTAATTTGTAGATTGAAAGAACTCTGATTCATCTATAATGTATTATTTTCATAACTAGGTGTATACTCTTAATAAGTTTTTATACTTTTTATGTCATGGTTGTAAGTAGCATAGTATAACTCATCAATAGTTGACTCATTTTATCTTTGTATTAGTATTAAAAATCATAACACAAAATAGCACTTTTACACATACATGAATCATCATTTTGTCATGATAAGATCAACATTATGTATAGTGTAGACTATCATAGAAAATTACTACAATCATGCCATTACTGATTTTTAATTTTTATGATATTGTTTATGTATACATATATGTAGTAAGTTGTATGTAGTTATAGCATTCTATGATCGAAACCATCAGATGAGGCACAAAACTTCATATGAACACTCATTTCTATTTATCCATACAATTTTGTGTTTTATTATTTTTAAATTTTATACCTCATCTCATGATTTTGATTATAATGATCATTCCATTGTGTATTTATCCATTCATTATATTTTTCAGGGTCTGCAAGGTGAATATGATCCCGATCCACATCTATTCGGTTCATACATGTACGATGCGAACGGTACCTCCATACAGCACTTCCCTGTCCAGTATCCGAAGACGACCACAATAGATGGAGTGGATTACCCTGTAGCACATGACATTATAGAACTCCGGGTGGAGAGCAACCATGGTAATCCGACTTATACCTGCCTCTATAGGTTCAGAGTGCACGGAAACCCGGTTAAGAATATCCATACTGTCGGTGAGACGTAACATGGTACTTACTCATTCCTAGATTCTAATGGACACTGAAACACAATTTGAATTTAGAAGCACTGGTGTGTTGTCCTTGTCATTTTTCAAAGTGGAGACAAAGACGGATATTAAGGCGAGACTGCAGTAGTGGAGTGACGCGTTACAGCCTAATATTCTTTACATTAGTTTGTACGGGCCTAACTGCACTACACGACAGGGCACTCGTAGTATGTGAATTGTCGCGTCGCTCTGCACTTAGTAACGCCTAGTTCAGTCTCACTTTTAATTCTCTTCCTTTGGGGGCTAATTATTATAAATAACATTTCTGTGTTCACTAATTATGTGAAAGTACAAAGTTCTGGATGTAGCCAAAGAGGACTCGAAATGGAACGTTTAAATACGGAATCTATGGTACAAATTGTCTATGGACAAAGGCTATGGTGATGACGGAATGTAGATTAAAAATCGTGTAAGACTTTGGATTTAAATTATTATAGTTGTAAGTTATGTTCTAGTTTAATTAAGTATACGGGTGGGAAACATTTGAAGTTAGACTTCTACTTTTGGAACTGGCAAAAATATATGCCAGAGCAATATATAAAGTGTGGTAAGATCGATAATCGGCCTTCATATTATCTATCTATTTACATCCCTAAAATATCATTGATTGTTTTTATCACACATTATGTAATTCTTTCTAATAAAATAAAAAAAATCTTGACTAAGCTTAGCGCAGTCCAAATGCTAATAAACAGTGCAAGATTAAATATTTTTATTTAATCCCCACCTGATAAGAGTCATAGGCTCGGAGTAAAATTTATAAATTGTGAAATCTAATATTATTTGTTTATAATTGTTTAACAAATGCTACAGCCAAACTCGAATTATGTTCTAAACTGTATTGTATTTTTTTCTACATATCGTTCGAACAAAGGACAGGATGTGAAAATATTGAATAATGGCTTTCTGAGGTTTTCGACAGGAGTTTATGTATTCAACAGTGTTGTTGATCGCTTAAAATTCTGACTTCAGGCAATCAAAAACGCTATTAAATAGATAAACTACAGTATTCGAAACCGGGGTATAATGGCCGATTTACACGGGTGACTAAAGCCGCAGAATTTACGCCGCATGGCGAAAATCGACCTTGTAAATGGCAATTCGACTATGCCGCATGCGGCTAAAGTCGCAAGCCCCAAAGTTGTACGGCCAATGGCCGCATGGGGCTGGTGACGAAAATCGACCGTGCAAACGCTCAGTCGCAAGCGATCGCTTGCTGCGAATACTACTGTCGACTGGTGACTTGCCGGGTGACTAAAATCGACCCGTTAGTCACCCGTGTAAATCGACCATTAGGCTGCGTTTCCACCAGAGATGTGCGATTTGCGAGGAATGTATTTTTGAGAATAGAATCGCTTCATTGACGTGAGCTTGACATGACAGCGCTAGCGCGACGATGCTATTGGATCATAAAAATACATTCCTCGCATCTCTGGTGGAAACGCAGCCTAAGTTTGTATCATGTAGATTGTAGACTGTAGACTTTACATTATCAAGTCCTAATCCGAACTCGTTTTAACAAAGACTTGTTAAAACGAGTTCGTATTAGTTCGGATTAGTTCACACCGAGGCGTAATGTGACGCTGTATACCTATATGTTGTTATAGCTTCTACCGTTGCGTTGTTTCGGTGTTAACTAACCCTAATAGCAGAATCGCACAACGTTGCGAAAATACGCTTAGTTGTTCTGAATACTGTTTTATGAATATTTATGTTTAGATTTAGTTTATTTATAAGATTTATAATTAAGTTTTAGATTGTTATTTTTAAGTATTTTTTTTAATAGCGGCCTACGTATATTTATCGCTTTTAAACATTTGACTTACGGGACTCAATGAGTGTTCAACTAGGAATATACAAAAATACCAAAATGGAATTTTAACAATAATTATGGCAATATATTTAAATGAAAATTTTAAAGATTTTTTTTGTCGCATTTTTAAAAATCAGTAATGTAATTAACGATAATATAAGTCTTTACAGGCAACATTTGTAAATAAAAATTACTTGTTAGATTAAAAATTAGATTTAATGTTGCGATTATGCTTTCACATACTTTCCTACTCTCTCTTTCTTTCTTATCTCAATTTCTCTTTTCATTTCTTTTTCCAATATGTTTGTAAAACATGTACTTTCTTTAAGTTTTTTAATTAAAATAGGAAAGTCCTTATAAAATTCTTAATCTTAGGGTACATAGATTTTAAAGGATTCCTAGTCCATATAATTAACTCCACTTAGTTTAAGAGTTGTTGCGTCTCAAAATAATGTAGTTGTGATTACGTCCTACTGTATCTTACTGTAGTTTTAAGTTGCCGCTACACAATTTGGCTAGATATCATTTTTTACCCACCAAATTAAGAATTATTACCATGATCAAGTAGAAATAACATGTGAGTTGTCACAGACTTGTGTGTTCTTTAAATTTAAGACGTGCTTATTTTAGGTTTTGTCCAATTGAAAAAGAAAAAGAATGTCTTAAGAAAGGATTTTCGTAAGACCCGATCTATGAGAAAAGTCCCTGTAAATGATTTTATAATAATTAGTTGTAAAGTATTTGGAAATTTTTAAGTAACTACCTACTATGTCACTTTTTCTATAAAAAAAGTTTGTAAAATAGACTGCCGTTTCACATTATTTATACACCGCAGTCCGCAGTATATAGGTTTTACACGTCGCGGGCTTCAAGCCGTATAGAAAAGTCCGCCGTATAGAAAGGTCGTATAGAAAATGTTTTTTTTTTTAAATCAGAAAATAGATCTTTAAAACTGAAACCAAACTGAAACTTTACATGTGTCTATGAAAGTACATTCTAATCGTGAAATGATCTTCTGTATTTAACTACCAAAATTCCCAATATTGAACTTTACATCTATTTTCTTCTTAAAAAAAACTTTACCGCGATGCGTACTAAACGCCAACTAAGAATAGTCTAAAAATCGCTTCTGTATAAAAAATCATATTTTCCAATCTATAATTAAACTTTGTTGAATTACAATTTTACCTGCACTTTTTATGACTGTTGAAATTAGTTTTATCTAGGTCATTATAAAAAGAGATACATATTTAGAAATAATATTGCAAGCAATTAAAATGTTACTGGGTAAAGTCGTTATTAATTTTCTGCGTATTATAATATCCTACTTGGCTCTGTTGTTTTCTGATAACAAAATGGATATACCTCCTGTTTTTTCCTCAACAAGTTCCATTTAAAGGACAATAATAGGAATAGAGTTTATTTATAATGTACTGATATCAATACTAATATTATAAATCTGAACGTGTGTCTGTCTACCTCTTAAATAGGTGAATAAATTTGCTCGAGAATGAGAAATCTAAGATAATATCTTATCTTGCTCACTAATGCTGAGAATGTATGCTCACTAAAACACAGAATACCGTATAAGTTTTAGTCTTGCCTTTAGATCTTAATACTTTAGTGACCATACAGAATTAGCATTAGAGGGGTGCTAAGAAGAGTTTTAGGAAGAAATAGTCTATTTACAAACACATTGTTATCGTTACTAATAACTATATGGATCCTATTTTGCTGTAGTTCAGTGTTTTTGTCCTATATTCTGGTAACCGGTATCGATATTTTGATAAACAGAGAAGTGAGAAATATTGACTATGAGATACTGAGATTATCATCATCGTCACCGACTAACATGTTAATGTTTTGACAACAAAGATTCTCAAAATTTCGCTTAAAAACCAATAACACCAATAAATCACTGACTGTTAATGTTTATCACTTAATTTGTTATATTTAATAACAGTATGGGAGAATGTTATCTAAATAGTCGGAATGTTTTAAGGTAAAAAGAACCGCTTATTTTTGTACCGCACAAACGCAGAAGTCTATGTAAAGTTAGCATGTAAACATAATGTATTGTAGGCACCTATTTTTCTTGTGATGTGTATAATAAAAGTTTTAACCAAAAAATTTTTTATTGCACCTACGACTTTTTATCAGTTTGAACAAGGTTTGGATGTAGCTACGGTACACCGTCCATGCGCTTAATCATTATTCAATAAGGTTCTTCTTAGCGAGAATAGTACTATTAGTTACATGAACATTTTCCTTACTCTATGGATGAACTTAATTATTTTGGTACTGCGGACTGCCTACTCGAGTAGTTTACGCAGTTGGTACTTGGGCCGCGGCACGCCATCGCCATGCTGTAATGATGTCATCTAAAAAAAATCTAACGATATAAGTACTTTATACTAGTTTTATAGGTATTATAGAACAGGCAAGAGCCAAGAGGTGCTTACTAACGGCTTCCCTATGATATGAAATTATTTCAATTAAAAAAAAAAAAAAAATTAATATTTGACATGCGTTCTTAACCAGCCATTTAATTAAATGGCTGGTTAATTAACAATATTACTTATTTGGTGGTAAGATATAAACAGGGGACCAATCAATATTGGTTCTGGCAGGTTTTTGCCATTTTTGATAGAAGTTTATTATTTTAAATGCGGTATTTCAGTGATGTCGCGTTAGGCGCTTTGCAGACGACGGGGCGGAGCGGGCCGGTCAATTTCGGCGCGTACGCCGGTCGATGTCTGCGGCTGCCCGCGCCGCGTAGGTACACAAAGCACCGTCTGCGTTGCTGCATGTAAACTGGTTTGTGATTCATGCGGACATGCGCCGGCGCCCGGTGGGCACCAGCGCGGCAGCGGCGCAGTCTTTTTGCACGCCGTGTACGTTGGTAATATAGGATTCCCTTTGTGCTACCGTTCGCGCCGAAATTGACTGGCCCGCCCCGCCCCGTCGTCTGCAAAGCGCCTAATGCCGGCTCTCGACATAGGCGAACGCGTTGGCCGACGCGTTGGCAGACGCGTTGGCCCAATGTGTAGAACGGGCGTTCGCGCGTTGGCCGTAGGTATTTAGACGTTGGCCGACGCGTCTGCGAGCTTGCCGCGCAGGTCGGAAATGTCGGCAAAGATCAAAGGACATTTGTCGCAAGCTTCGTGCTCCATCCACACATAGGCCGCGCGATCAGTTCGCCCGGAGTTATAGGTTTTGATAATTATAATAATATGTAATAATTTTTATATGTAATAATTAAATAAATAATAAGTAGGTAATAAAATAATTACTTATATTATTTTAATATTATAAAATATTATGTAAAAGTGAGTTTATTTCATTGTTTGTTACGTTTTCTCGCCTTTTATTTATTTATTTCGAGAATACCCTTTAAAACTTTTTCTTGTCCACATTTACAAAGTAATTATAAGCTGTGAATAAATATACAGCTGCAGCTGTTAGCGACTCAACATCCATTTTGAATCCGTCCGCACATTGGCGCGATCCAAAGCAAACTGAACGACCTTCCTATGTGTGGATTACTCACAAACGCCGTTGCAAGCGCACTGCCAACGCGTCTGCAGACGCGTTAGCCAACGCGTTCGCCTATGTCGAGAGCCGCCATAACGCGACATCACTGAAATACCGCATAAAATAATAAACGTATGTAATCGTTATAGAAATTAAAAAGTCGAAAACGTGAAGAAAGATAACAATATTAAAACGATACCGTATTCAATGAAATATAAAACTGAAGGTAATTGTAAATAATTAGTATAACCAACATAATAGACGACGATTGATGGGACGAAATGATATTTTGTCGATGATTGATGATCTGGCGCGGGCGTTACAAGCAGCGAAAGTTTTAGTTGAAATCGAGATGACAACGCGATCCGCGTACAAAGTAGACGCGGCGCTGACGTGGCGAGATTTTCAACTTTTTTGTATGGCATACATGTATAGGTACGGTACCGTACAGCATACTACAATTTACATACCTCTGTCATGTCATTTTTACCACACACTGTATATGTATATACAGTGTGTGGTAAAAATGACATGATTACTACACACTGTAGTGTGTAGTAAAAATGTATCTAAGTATTTATTGCCACAATATGTACTTAGCTGTTTGTATCTATGTCAGACTGCTTCACGATCGAGTGAGGGAGTTTCTCACGCGATGTAATTGGGTTATTTTTGGAGAAGCGAGAAGCGCTGTTTTATTTTGGTACGTAGGTCAATGCCGAGCGTTGGTCTCGGGCGTATAAATAGTGCATCTCGCACCCGACCCGCATGCGGCATGCACCAATGTCAAGGACAGACAAATGAAAGACAAGTTCAAATTTTTCAGTTTTTTTTTGTATTTTCATCTTTTATAATTTATAAATGACCTAGTAAGAAAGTAGTCTTATTCGTTTCAGCACATACAATCATCATTCATGAGATTACAAAACAGATCCTTTGGCGAATGCAGTACCGATGCCGGCAGAAGAGGCGCGCCCGCGGCGCCGCGCTTCGTTCTGCCGTTTCTATTACCATTTAATTAATTACATATAATATCTTACGTACAATTAAATTAACGGTTATTACAAGCCTGAGTTGAGCAGCCGGCCGCGGGACCGGCCGAGCCGCGGACTGCTGCTGGGGCGGCAGTGGCGCACCTTCTGGGCGCTTAGAAGCACTTCCTGTGCACGATGGAGGGACCAGACTCGTCGTACTCCTGCTTCGAGATCCACATCTGTTGGAAGGTCGAGAGGGACGCGAGGATGGAGCCTCCGATCCATACGGAGTATTTCCTCTCCGGTGGGGCGATAATCTTGATCTTCATCGTCGAGGGTGCGAGGGCCGTGATCTCCTTCTGCATACGGTCGGCGATGCCCGGGTACATGGTGGTACCTCCGGATAATACTGTGTTGGCGTACAAGTCCTTACGGATGTCCACGTCGCACTTCATGATGGAGTTGTAGGTGGTCTCGTGGATGCCGCAAGCTTCCATACCCAGGAACGAGGGCTGGAAGAGAGCCTCGGGACAACGGAATCGCTCGTTTCCGATGGTGATGACCTGACCGTCGGGAAGTTCGTAGGACTTCTCGAGGGAGCTGCTGGAGGCGGCTGTGGCCATCTCCTGCTCGAAGTCGAGGGCGACGTAGCAGAGCTTCTCCTTGATGTCGCGCACGATTTCTCTCTCGGCCGTGGTGGTGAAGGAGTAGCCGCGCTCGGTGAGGATCTTCATCAGGTAGTCGGTGAGATCGCGACCGGCCAAGTCCAGACGGAGGATGGCGTGAGGCAGGGCGTATCCCTCGTAGATGGGCACGGTGTGGGAGACGCCGTCGCCGGAGTCAAGCACGATACCGGTGGTACGACCGGAGGCGTACAGGGAGAGCACGGCCTGGATGGCCACGTACATGGCGGGTGTGTTGAAGGTCTCGAACATGATCTGTGTCATCTTCTCTCTGTAAACAAACAAATAAAGATCATCAGTAAATTAGAACAAGGACCAAACATTTTTCTTGGATGGATATTATATGTATAAAATGTTAATTGAATTCGTGCAAGTTAAGAAGTTTAATTTGTCAATTGATTGAGCCAAATATTATGTACCGTGAAATTCATCAAACAAGAAAATGGCGCAAAATATTCAAGATGCATGCGTCAATTTATAATTTACTAATTAATGAGTAGCGTTACTGAAACTATTGATCTAATTAGGAAACCAACGCACCTGTTGGCCTTAGGGTTGAGGGGCGCCTCTGTGAGCAGCACTGGGTGTTCCTCTGGTGCGACACGGAGTTCATTGTAAAAGGTGTGGTGCCAGATCTTCTCCATGTCATCCCAGTTGGTGACGATACCGTGCTCGATGGGGTACTTCAGGGTGAGGATACCTCTCTTGCTCTGGGCCTCGTCACCTACGTAGGAGTCCTTCTGACCCATGCCGACCATGACGCCCTGGTGGCGGGGTCTGCCCACGATGGACGGGAAGACGGCACGGGGTGCGTCGTCTCCGGCAAAACCGGCCTTGCACATACCGGATCCATTGTCTACTACCAACGCGGCAACCTCCTCGTCGCACATTGTGAATTAGTCTGTAAAGAGAAGAAACAAAATTAAAATATCAGCAAGCACACTCCATGGTCACTATGGATAAAGCTAGCTACTTCTATTTATGGTTTCCATTAAGTGGAACGGACTTCGCCCACTGACGCGGCGAGGCTGAGACCTTATAAGGTTCCGTCTAATAAGAGCCTACACGGCAGACGTGGCGTAACACGCGGGCAGATAAATCGTCGCACTCAATCCTCAAGATAATCTTTTAGAAGTAGAATAGCTTCTGGAAGATTTAACGGTTATGCCACGGCCACGCCCTACCGTAACCGGCGTTCCCGGTATCCCGAAGCGGCGCCATGCCGGCTTTCGTCAATCCACATGCATTACACTATTTTGACACTAAAACACTAGAGATGCACTCATTTCACATAAAAACACGTACGACACTTACTTTTAATTAAATAAGTCCTAAGTAAAATAAATTATTATATCTATTGCACAGCCTAGGTCGTGCTGCACAACACCTCAACTCAAGTTCACTTCGTGGAATGTTGGCGCTGGGGACAAACGGAGTATATAAACGAGGCTGGTGTTCGGGGCCCCCTTCCCCCGAGCGCGCGACCGCGGCGGGCTCTCCACCAATCGGAGCGATTCTGAGTTTTCGTTACCATATATGGTATTGCGATGCAGGGAGCCTGCGCGTCCCCCTCCCCTCGCCGCGTCGCCCGCCGCCGCAACCGGCCCTGATAGCGCGGCGCTACTTGATAACGGCCTCACCGCTGTTGCCATTTTACTAAATTCTCACCATATCTGGCGAGTCCGTATGTTGAGAGAGATACAGATTGCATTGTACTAACAGATTTTTACCATATTTGGGCAGGAATTTTATTGACATAATGCATGTTGTAGCTGTATAAAATTATGCTGCAGGCTAGCCATCTAGTTAAATTGGCCAGCCAGTTCATTAGACCATACTAAAATAATATTATGATGTATGATGAACTTTGCAAATAAGATACTTAGTGTGTTTTGGTTACTTGTAAGTTGTAAGTAGGTACTTGTATATCTTCAAAGGTACTTGGTGTTCTTATAAGTATTCAAAATTAAGTTGTTTATTTAAAGTATCTTTTAAGTATAATAATTAATGAACTGCCTAGGTGTAGGATGGGTGGCCAATTCAACTCAACTATAAATATTAATTAACTGTAACAGTATGATAATTATGAGATATCAACATGAGGCAACGTTATAAACCTACAGAACCTAATTTGTAAGAATTGAAGGAAATAAAATATTTGGACCGAATAAGAACATGAATAAGCCAAACATAGGATCTCCGCCTTTATTTAGAAGTCGGTTAAATACCTTGTGTGATCCAAAGCTTAGTCACACGTATTTCACATAAACGGCGACTTGCGCGTGTATGTTATGGCAACATTGATCTTGCGACCCAACAAGCTCGCTGTTCTGACTTCTGGCGAAGTGGCCTGTGGAGTGTGGCGAACTCAGACACGCCACAAGACGCCGAATCGAAGACGCTTTTATTGTTAATCAGATAGATATAAAATGTACAAGTTCGTTGACTGCATCACTTGGAGACGTCAGGTGACAGGTCATTAGATTATTGGCACCGTGTCAATTATTATGAGCAACAATGAATCATAATTTTATCGATATAAATATCGAGTTAGTACATATGCAAACATTATAGGGCAATAATTATTGCAATAAGTAATTGAAGTTGCTAACCTACTTTTTTTTATGAAATAAGGGGGCAAACGAGGGGAAAATAGGGGAGGGTAGGGAAGGGAATTGGGCCTCCGGTAAACTCACTCACTGGACGAAACACAGCGCTGTTTCACGCCGGTTTTCTGTGAGAACGTGGTATTTCTCCGGTCGAGCTGGCCCATTCGTGCCGAAGCATGGCTCTCCCACGTTAAAATACTTATATGATTTACTTACTACACTACTTATATTATGATTTGAAATAATTCTTACCAATTTTTTGCAACTGTAGTTATTTTCTAAGCTTTATCAAATTTTCCCAAATAGATTTTTTCGCGTAATAATTTCAATGTGACATGAACGACATTCGACTGACATTATGGTAAAGGAAAATTTGAAATGTTGATTTGGTTATAGAACCTCTACGGTCATGGTGATGAACCGTCTGCTTGGCCTTATATGGACCGAGGACTGTGATTGGTGAACGATGGCAACCGTTACTATACTTGCACGCTACTCACACATTAATTTACAAACTTAATCCTTGTGTGCGTTTAGAAACATTCAAGTCTTTTATTTTTGGTTGGGCTTGGGGCTATGGACGTTATAGTTAAGAGCCTGCTGTCAGAAATATCAAAGTACGATAGTATTGTATTTAATTTTTAAGTACCGTAAGTACTTAATCATCAAAAACATTTTTGGGACTTACGATTACGACCTTTATTTTCGTGCTATAATGCGGAATTCGGGAACCATTGTTACGCGATATTGTTCACTATTAGTTTTTTTTTAATGAAATAAGGGGGCAATTGGCAAACTTTCTTATTCCCTTTATTCTTTCTTATTCCCTTATTTCCTTTAGTTATTATTTTATAAAGTGTGTGATTGTAGTTGTGCAAGTTATTTAATGATAGTAACTCAATAAGTGTAACAGATATAATTTGATGAAAAGCCCATTCATAATTTCGAAAATATAACTATCGAGTCATAATAAGTGAATCGTGTTTTCCGTAAGGCAAATATTATCAGATAAATATACAATGATTAAATAAATCTCAATTTCATTTAAGTCAATCGTCTTCCGGGATCGTAATACCCTACTTAACACTTTGTTAACACTTATCAGAAAACACAGCAAAATTTGGCAGCCCGCTCTTAAATTACGCTGATGATAGGGTGACTAAGTTGTAAAGAATCTCATGACGTTGGTGTAGTAACCAGTTTTAGTGATATTTGTTTTGACCGGATTGTATGTCTCAACTCCCATCGTAGCATCTCATTCATACAATTGGTAGTACTAAATCTAGTAGTAACTAATCATTGATATCAGCATTCACCAAGACTATAACTATACACTAATAACACTATACAGGCAAAATAGCATGCAGCACGCTTTCTTTGCGGCGCAAATCGCAATGCAAGATCAAAGATGCCAAATACAGCTGGTGATTTGCCATCCTTGCAGCTGTCACTTTGCCAAACATTGGATTATTTGGACCCCTAGTAACAAGTTGGTAACAAGTGCACGACGATGCTGAGAATTGCAATGTACTTATATGATATATCTGTGAGTTGTGATAATTGATATCGCTTGTTCGTTATTTTGTCATCTACATATGTAAATTATTCATGTAAACATTAGCTGTATTTACATAGTTCGGTATATCACGCAATAAATATTACGTTCTGTTAAGGTCAAAATGCAGATGAAATGTATTAGAATTATGTTGCTATAAATATTCATTAAGTAATAGAAATGTGTGCTGGTTGAATTGATATTTTATTAACTTTCCCTGATGAATTGATGATTTTAACCGCGCCATTTTTAAACTTTTTAGTTTCTAAATTTTTGACCAGTCATTGGCATACAAGTTCTAAAAACTTTAATAAGAAGACATTATTGGAGAAATTATTGGTGTTATGCTTAAGGCGCTCCCCCTACGGAACAGCCATAATTTACCGTATAGACTACAGAGCCTTATTATAAACTCATAATTTGAAAGCTACAAAGTCTTAGATAATATAAAAATGAGTCGCTGAATGTGTTGCTAAGCGCAAAACTCGAGAACGGTTGGACCGATAATTCTTTTTTTAAAATATTCCTTGGAGTACGAGGATGGTTCTTACGGAGAGAAAAATTCTAAAAAAAAAAATATTTTCCTGAAAAAGTCTAAAAATTAGCTTAGCTCTAGACTTATTACTGAAGCTTCACAACGCGCGCGGTAGTAACATATCTGGTTTGAGTATTTCATCATTGACTGTTAGGCGATACGAAGTTCGCCGGGTCAGCTAGTAAATAATAAAAATACAGCAATAATCTTCAGTATAACAACATTCCCTTTTCCGTTATTAATTTCCTATTTTTGTTTATTTTACTCATGATATTAGCTTCCAAAGTAATACAAATTTATTAAAATTAAAGCATACTTTTAGTATCTACCTACAGTCCCTAGTAATTACGAATTACGTTCATTTGAAACACACGACACAATTTCATTAACTATAGTTAATGAAAGTGAAAAAAATTCGGTCTTTCAGCGCTGCTACTTTCACAGTGAACTCTCTACAAGGAACACGTACACACCCTAAAGTATTATCACTTATTTTTGTTACACACTGTATATGTAGAGCAAAAAATGCCAAAAAAATCTGTTTGTTGTATGGAAGCCCCCCTTAAATATTTGATTTATTTTATTTTTTGTATTTGTTGTTATAGCGGCAACAGAAATACGTAATCTGTGAAAATTTCAACTCTCTAGCTATCACCGTTCTTGAGATACAGCCTGGAGACAGACAGACAGGCGGACAGACAGACAGACAGACAGACAGACAGACAGACAGACAGACAGACAGACAGACAAACGGACAGACAGACATCGAATTCTTAGTAATAGGGTTTTTACCCTTTGGGTACGGAACCCTAAAAAGATAGGATTATTGTGCGATCTCGGCAACGCGTCAAATGTATGTTCAAAAATTCTTCAAGATCGTTTGCTTGGGGGATGGCTTAATATGATGAACATGGTAAAATGCATGAATTGGCAAATTATTTGCAAGACATGCATTTATGCAAATAACAATAGTTGTTCTGCTCACGTACAAAGATGCCGAAAATTATTTTTTAGATTTTTCGTAGATTTTTCACAGACTGTGCTTTTGTTGACAATGCATTTAGAATTTCCCATCAATCGCCTCGGAGTCGGACTGCCTTACCCCGCGGCCGTAGTTATTTAATATAGAAGAAGGATAATAATATTATTATGACTAAATTGTGGTCTGATTTTAAGGCTTTCCCTACTAACAGTTTCGCCAAGAAGCAATGAGTAATATACAGTTACTGCGTATTTGTTCGTATTTCTTAAAAACTTACGTCTGGTGAGTGGTGAGTCACAAACGCGTGCGGCGTGGTCGCGAATCGCGATGAGTCAGCTGGTCCCTCGTGTCCCCTAGCCAATTCGCTAGGGCCACACTTCCTAAACATGCATGGGGGCCATAATTGATGGGTCAAGGGCAGGAGTTTCGCTTTCGTTTTCATTTGCAATGGACACATGAGCATAAATTGCTAGGAATTTAGTGACAACTGGCATCTAGCAAATATCGAATGATTTTTGGCAAAATGTTACTGAAGGAATTGCTGGAAATACAGGGTGTCAAAAGACCGCTTCCGATAACTTCGTGGGGTTATTATAGGGCATGAGATATATCCATTGGTGCAAGAAATTTTCATGTAATCGCCAGTTTTTAAAATAGTCAAAATTTTCAACACGCAATGTATAATGCGTGCAGTTAATGAGCGATAATATCGCCCGCCGCCAATGAATGAAACCCCGGGCCCCGGGCCGAGCCGGCCCCCCCGCGCCGCCCGCGCCGAATACCGCGCGCGCGCCTCTGCGCTAGTCATGAGTTAAGACAAAACAGCTGATCGTGGTGTGCCCTATACCCTAGCCCGTAGGTAGTGAATAAACCACCAATATTGTAATGATTATTAAATTACAATAGTTTTCACGATTTAACAAAATGTTACAATTTATTAATTACCGTTTCTCAGGTTTTTACTCAAAAATACTCAGTTTTTACTTCCGGCCAAAAAGGAAAAGAAATCATAATTCACATCCGATCATCATCCGATTTACACATCTGTAAAAATACATACACAGTTACCTACTGCACCTATCAATACCTATCAATGGAAAACATACGTGATAACATGTTCACTGACCTGTGATCAGCTGTCTGCTTTTATGAAATGCAGTTCGAACTGTGCTCCATGATCCATCTAACTCGATGTAGATTGCAGAGTTATTCAACACTTAACAAAAGTAATTACAGGAGACATTCCAATTCTTTAAACACTTTTTATTGCACTGTTTAAACCGCACTATCGTCTATCGACGACGATGTTCACCTGTTCCTTAAAGCATCGCACATTCATCGGACGTATCTTGTCACGGCCCGTTATTAATTACAAACATTAAAAAAAATAGTTAACAATACACAAAACAAGCAATAATATGACAACATCTAAACGTAAAATTACAAAACTTAAACAAAAACGTCACAGTACCTACACCAGCACGGCGCGTGTTAGACAGCCGACTGAACAAAATTGAAGAAAAAACTTTGTAAAATAATAGGGATGTATCCCTGTGCAATGTGAATATTTTGAGTAATCGATAATTTTTTTTATCGATAAATCGTATTAATTGTTTTACATACGAGTACGTATTGATTACTGTCAAACTAAAAATAAACAAATATTTACTCAATATTATTAAAAGCGACAATAATTAAAAGTTATTTAATTAATTAGGTATTAAAGTATTTTAGACGCGCATAACGCGTACCACGGTATAACAATCACTTTATCACGATAATGTAGGTATCGAATTTAAAAAATGAGATGAGATCTACTAAATAATAGTTATAATTTTTATTATTTAATGGTAATTTAAATATCGACTAAATAGTATTGAATTTATAGGGTACAACACTTAGATTGTCCTTGAAATGGATTAGCGACACGTGCGTCGGCACCTGCAGAGCGGCGCGCTTTGTCGGCGCCGCGATCAAAGCAAGCCGCCTTTTGTCGGTGTCTTTTGACTACTTCCGAAAGTCGATACACGACGAACATTATTTCAAAAATTAAAATAGATTTTTTAATTTAGTAGCCATTTGAGCATTGAGGTAATAGGTTGTTAGAGTTGTTAGGAGATAAGTTTGATTTTTTAACAATTACTTCAAGTATCAAAACGTGGTAGTATTGTGTTAAGTGTTAATAATTGATTATTATTTCAGTTGTAATAAAATACTTTGTGGTGTGATACATTTCGTTAACGAGAAGTTTTTTTGACGTTCTTGGTGGTGACTGGTCTTATTGCTTGGTGTTAAGGACTATTTTCAAAATGCATAAAGAAGTAAGAACACTTGAACTCAACATTTTTCACGTAAGTTAATTGCCAGTTTTATGTATGAGGTTTTTTCGTGTATCATCTGTTATTTCGATTGATAAGTGACGATTGCGGATAAACAGTTCATCCGCATAGGTTTCGTTACTTACGATGAACTTTTTAACGAGTCTAATAATCTTAGAAGTTTGCCATACTGTCGTAAGTTGTTACACATGCACAGACAGTTACTTACATTTTTCTACATGAGCTACCATTAAACTCTTAACACTGCAAGTAGCTTAGATGAGAGGTCAGAGGTCAGAGTTCTAAGTTCCACGTCATGGTGACCTTCATGGGTTTGAAATTGAAAAGACATACATTAGGGTTTCTGTGTGTTCTGTCGTAAGTCGTAACTCGTAGTGTATCGTCATTCGTCGCATACGACCTTTCGACTTAGCGTGCGTAGGGCGGAGCTAACAGCTGATTAACGCGGTCAACGTTCTCGGGTTTGTACCTACTCGGAACACGAGAACGTTGACCGCGCGCTTGCAAATGCTTATTGGGGTAAAAATAATAAAATTTAAAAAAATATTTTAAAATATTTTTCTATGTGGTTTATTATCATGTTTAAAGGGTTTTAATTATAAAAAAATAAAGAATAAAAAATTTAAAAAATTAAAAAAAAAATTAAAAAAAAATACATATTCGTAATCAGAAAATGTAGTATAATCATACCCCAAAGTTATCGGAAGTGGTCTTATTACACCCTGTATAGTGTTTCACTGTCAGCTGTTAGCCTGTTAAGAGCTCCCTATAGTCTATACGGTAATTCAGCTTGGCATGCATCTACGTGACAGTATTAATTGTTACATGATACATCACATGCCGACCGCGAAACGATCATGCGTGCATGTTAATGCATTATGCACATATTGCAGGACGAAAAATTAAAGAACTTGTCAATCAATGTACAGTTCGACAAGGCTGTTTATGAACGTGGCGAGAAAAGGAACTAACGCTTCTATGATCTATCATACACAAACGTCATTTTTGACAGTTCTCCTTTACCAGCAGCGCCCGTTGACATCATTGACATATTCCTTTAAAGCCTCGTCGAACAGTACAGCACGTAGTTTGCATGTAATTCACATCAATCAATTCAATAAACGATCATGTCTGAACGGCAGCACATGGGCAGCACGTAACCCACGTAATGCTGAATTATCGTCTATTTTGTGCTTTATACCTAGACACCATAATAATAATTAATTACCAACCTCCTTTGCAATAGCATAATATGCAGCATGCCAATGAAAACTAAATTACACGATGACAGGAAGTGGATCTAAACTTTTAAATTGATACGTTAAACGCAATATGTAATATAATTTTGCTACAGACAACTAAACAGCAGAATAATAATTTACAATGTCCATGGGAACAATAATATAGCCAAAGAGAATATAATCACTACGAATATAGCTAAAATAAGAATGTTTAATACATGGGCAATGTTATTATTCATAGCGTGCGTCAATATATCCTTTGGTAAGGATTTTCTATGTGCCAAGTTTCCTGATAAGCTTCGCACAGAGCTTTGTAATATAATATGAATTGTGATTAATTGAATCAATAGCTATTCATCATCATTAGTTAAGTTTTTATGGTCTGCAGAATTGACAATCACAGAAAAGTTACCCAATTTTCCGAACTATTTCGTATGATCAGAATCTTATTAAGTATTATAATATGAATCCTTTTCTGGTCGGAAAGGGATCAATCCATACTAATATTATAAATGCGAAAGTATCTCTGTCTGTCTGTCTGTCTGTCTGTCTGTCTGTCTGTCTGTCTGTCTTGCTTTCACGCCAAAACTACTGAACCGATTGCAATGAAATTTTGTATACAGTTATTCTAGAGTCTGAGAAAGGACATAGGCTACATTTTGATGTGGGAAAATATCTTATTTCCATGAAAATATCGATGAAAATGAATTCGCATTGCGCGTGGCCAGCGCTCATCCCGGGGGTCCTGGGTTCGAGTCCCGCAGGCGGAACAAAAAGTTTTCAATGTTCCTGGGTCTTGGATGTGTATTAAAATAAAATTTCAAAAATCTTAAACATATTTTATGTATAATATTATAAAAAATCCAGAAATATATCGATGCAATTTCTAATACGAACATTTTAGTTCTAATACGATTCAACAGATGGCGTTTTAATTTTTACTTTATTGTAACATAGAACGAATCATACTTATTAGTTATTAGTTAGTACCTATGTTTTTGTTTATAGTTTTTAATACGTTAGAATATTATCTATACTAATATTATAAATGCGAAAGTATCTCTGTCTGTCTGTCTGTCGGTCTGTCTGTCTGTCTCGCTTTCACGCCAAAACTACTGAACCGATTGTAATGAAATGTTGTACACAGATAGTCTAAAGCCTGAGAAAGGACATAGGCTACTTTTAACTGGAAAAGGGGGTTGTAAGGGGGTGAAAATGCGTAAATTTGGTCAAATTAAGTTAGTTCCAAAAACTTAAAATAGATGGCACCAAGAGTCCCCTAGATCGCGCTATTGCTTGCTCATGCGTATTTCTATAAGAGGTGGTACCATGACAAACATTGTTTTTCGATTCTTTCGATTGTTTTACACGTCATTAACTAAGAACTCACCTACCAACTTAGATTAGATATCAAATTCAAAAACAACAGCACCAAAACTACTGAACCGATTGTAATGAAATGTTGTACACAGATAGTCTAAAGCCTGAGAAAGGACATAGGCTACTTCTTACTGGAAAAAGGGGTTGTAAGGGGGTGTTTATGCGTAAATTTGTTCAAATTAAGTTAGTTCCAAAAACTGGAATATATGGCGCCAAGAGTCGCCTAGATCGCGCTATCGCTTGCTCATAATATGTATTCCTATAAGAGGTGGTACCACGTTGAGTTAATATTTTCGATTCTTTCGATTGTTATACATGTTATTAAATAACTCACGTACCAACATAGAAATCAGAAACAACTGTCTACCAATAATAAATACTAAGGCCCGATTCGACCAAACTTGAAGTTACACGAGTATAACTATCATGAGAATAATTTTACTCCTTTAATTTACTCTAGGGTATAATAGTTTGCATTTTACCAAGTTACTCAAAGAGTATGAAATAAAATGTCAATTATAGTTCACAATGACACCGACCGTGACAGTTGACACCCTGTTGTGCAACTATTCTCAGTTTAATATTTACTCCACCAAAATAGCCCGTGTAAATATTTACTCCCGTGTAATTACCTCATTCTTGGATTATAAGTTGGAAAAACGCAAAACCAGCTTACTCTTAGATTAGGAGACAGTTATACTCGAGTAAAATTTTACTCCAGTTTGGTCGAATCCGCCCTAAATAGTTTAATGGCCTATGGGTATTGGCTATTGGGCAAAGCTAAAGTTGTGTAATGCATTATGCAGCTAAGTTGTGTAAAGCTAAATAAGCTTTAAAAGGTATAAAAAAGTTTAATTTTAAAAAAATCATATTATGTGCACACTACACGGCTGTTTTGGGTATTTTGATTGAAGGGGTACCAGGGTTTTAAAAAGCTTTTGACACCAATTTTATTGACACCGCGCGCTATAAACTGAAGTCCACGCGGACGAAGTCGCGGGCAACAGCTAGTATTATTATAATATTAAGGGTAATAGGAGTTAGAGTAGGCCGTAGGGGTAGGTTGCACTATGCAATACAGCCAAACTACTTTTTAGGGTTCCGTAGCAGTGCCGTAAATAGGGCGGTGCCACCGGTACCCAGGCACAGGGCGTAGACTCTGGGGGGGCGCAAGAATGGCCAGACCAGGCAGACTCTTATTCTTTTGAATTGCTCCCGATAAGTACTTGCCGCTGCGTCCCAGAGATGTTTTCAATGTAGTAAAAAAAATCTACCGCCGAACATGTAACCTTCTCCTTTTTGGAAGTCAGTTAAAAAACAAGGGTGCAGTTATAAGCTCGCACAGGGCGCAAAAAAGGCTATTTACGGCACTGTTCTGTCAGAGTAGACAGAACGATAGAGTATGCCGACTTGATGTTGAAATTTTTAAATTTGACGTACCTATTATGACGAAAATCGTCGCTAGGGTTGTTAACTTGTTACCGACGAATTTAAAACTATGACATATTCGCTGGACGTGTTCCTCTTTGGTCGTATTGTTGTTTGTGTTTTGGCACATAGACCAGGGTAGAAGCCTTTAAAAATAATGAAATGTGAAAAAAAATTATAATAGAATGAAACCCATTAGAAAAGGAGGGAAATATGATAAAAATTAAAGGAAAAATAATTTACGGGCGATCTGAGGTTGGGAAGGGGATGGGGGTGAGTTTTTAAGGGTAAAAAACGGATTTTCTCGATTTCCGGCAAAACTAAAAGTCCTATCGAAAAAAGTCAAATGGAAAAGTTGTAGATAATAAAAAGATCTAAAACTTTTGTATTTACACTTTTTTCACATAACCTCAAAATTTATGTGAAAAATTCAAAAAACCAAGTTTTTGGTTTTTTATTGTTATCTTTTACAAAAATTATTTTTTTATAACGAAATTTTGTGAAAACTTACCTTTTTATGTCCCAAATACACTGTAATTTATTTAATTAAAAATATTTATTTTTTCACCTTATTTTGAATTAATATCGAAAAAACACCCTAATTTTCAATCGAAAATTCACCCGTCAAAATATCAGCTTTTTTCAAAAAGTTGGTGTGGTTTCTGTTCGTTGAAATCTCTACTTTCCGATGGTGAAAAAAAAAATATATGTTATTATGGTAAATCTTCTCAGAAAACGCAAAAAATAAAAAAAAACTTGAATTTGAAAAACTTTTTTTAATTATTATAAATAATTTTGAGCTATTTATTAAAATTTAGACTTTAATTACTCGAAAAACGTTAGATTACATGTGACGTTGATAACAAAAAAATTGCAAATAAAAATATACTACTATAATTAACAAACAAATAAGTTAATTAAATTAATATTTAATAAGACATCTACAATATTTGGAGAAAGTTGTCTAATTTTCTTTAAATTATATGCGTAGATGCTTATTTATAACTATTTTGAGATAAATTATATATATACCTGAGTGACCTACGAAAAATTGTAGCCCATCAAAAGGTATTTCGTGGAGAAGTGGGGAAGGGGCTAGGCGGGTCTGGGTCTTACTACATACATACCTACTATTATATACTATATATTTCGTAGCAGCTGTTACATTAAATGATATTTTAGTACAAGATAAAAAAATAATTATCTCCTTAATTTTGCACAAACAAATTTAGTTAATCCCATGAAAAAAAATATATTTCAAAATCTATAAAAAATATATTTAAAATCTATAAAAATATATAAAATATATATCGTAAATATATTTCTAATAAAACAAACTTTTGGCCGATTTTCATATATATTTTATACTTTTTTATAGATTTATAATATATTATTTATACATTTTGACATTGATTTCTTTAATTTTTTTTTCATGGGAGTTTATTCACGATTAAATAGTGAAGACATTATTAATTCGATTTTGTCTTTTCAGATTATCAGTATGGATGAATCTGTTTGTATCATTTGCAATAAGGCAGATGATAAGCAAGTGTATGCAATAAAAAAAGCAGCTTTGAATCGTTTAGTGGTATCCAGCAAAAAAAGAATCGACAATAAATACAAAAAATTTGAGACTTTGACATCAGCTTTTATTCATCGAAGTTGTCAAAGTCAATATAATGACGAGACCGCAATAGCTACATTTTGTAGTTCAAGACAAAAAAAAGCAAAGGAAGGAAAAGAAGTAATTAAAGATGCTCTTGGATTTAATTTTGAATCTCATTGCTTTATCTGCGGTGGATTTTTCGGTAATAAATCAAAAGAAAAAATTTCATGTGTTCAAAGCAGCGATACAAGAAATAATGTATTACAGTATATTAAAAAACAGAACACATTAAATGATTTTGATAAATGTAATTAGAATTAAATAAATCAACTTTTTAATTGAAACAAATTGCAGCAATCACATTCTTTAGATGAAATTATTTATAATAATAAAAAAAAATTTTTCGAATTCAAGTTTTTTTTGAATTTTTGCATTTTCTGAGAAGATTTACCATAGTAACATATATATTTTTTTTTACCATCGGAAAGTAGAGATTCCAACGAACAGAAACCACACCAACTTTTTGAAAAAAGCTGATATTTTGACGGGTGAATTTTCGATTGAAAATTAGGGTGTTTTTTCGATATTAATTCAAAATAAGGTGAAAAAATAAATATTTTTAATTAAATAAATTACAGTGTATTTGGGACATAAAAAGGTAAGTTTTCACAAAATTTCGTTATAAAAAAATAATTTTTGTAAAAGATAACAATAAAAAACCAAAAACTTAGTTTTTTGAATTTTTCACATAAATTTTGAGGTTATGTGAAAAAAGTGTAAATACAAAAGTTTTAGATCTTTTTATTATCTACAACTTTTCCATTTGACTTTTTTCGATAGGACTTTTAGTTTTGCCGGAAATCGAGAAAAACCGTTTTTTACCCTTAAAAACTCACCCCCATCCCCTTCCCAACCTCAGATCGCCCGTAAATTATTTTTCCTTTAATTTTTATCATATTTCCCTCCTTTTCTAATGGGTTTCATCCTATTATGATTTTTTTTGGTTTTAAAAATTATCGACCCTGGACTAACATGCGATTAAAATTGTCAGAATCCAATTTTGAAATCTTTATTTTAAATATTTAAAAATAAATTATATCAGCCAGCGCGAGGCACATTCCGTTCATAATCCTAGTGAAACCCGACGAATTTGACAGATATTGAAACCTTTCCGTTTCTTTGCAGTCGAAGGTAGGTAGTTATGTCTATTGTGGTTCTGTAGTCAACAAGGAACCCTTATAGTTTAAAGCGCTTACAGACGAACGGCACGTGTCGGCGGCACGCGTCGGCGGCAGTCGACGGCAGACGACGGCACGTGTCGGCGGCAGTCGGCGGTACGTGTCGGCGGTTTAGCTAGTAGCTATACTAGCTAAACGGTTGCTTCTGGAAATGTGAAACAATTCATGGGAGTAGAAAATATGCTGAATTTAAAAGGAAAATTATCATGGCTAAAAAGACTTCATAAGTTATTGAGTAATAGTCGATCAACTAAAGATAACATTTGGCGAAATATAAAGGAACTTTTCGTTCAAATTCCTTTGAACTTAACTGAAATGATGTCGTTACTTAGAGTAAAACACGTTATAAATGTACATTCATTGACCATACAAAAGTTATTTATATTATTAAAGAATGTGTCTTCGAATTTGAACGAAGGCTGTTTTAACATAATATAATGAGTAAGCGATATGTATTCAGCCGTCGTAGTGTTGGCGACAATACATTTGTAATTCTCCGTGTTTGCCGAGTTTCCTCTATTGAGTCATATTCATTTTTTAACGGAAACCAAAACGGATGGTGTGGAGACACAATGTTTTGATTATTTCCATATGGTTTGATCTAATGGCTTATTCTAAGTTGTAAGTTGAGGATACTGGCTGATTATACTGACTAGCTAATGAAGCGTGTACTCATTTGTGATTATTTGTTACGAGTTACGACGCAATGAAACCGAACCATTTTTGAAGAAGCTGATAACTGGTGATGAAAAGTGGATCACGATTCACGTACGACAAGAAAAGATCGTGGTCAAAGGCCGGTCAGGCTTCACAGACTGTGGCGAAACCCGAGTTAATTCGCAACAAGCAAAAATAGAATTCTTTGGCAACAAGGTGATGCCTGTGGTGATGCTGTGTGTGTGGTGGGATTGGAAGGGCATTATTCATTATGAGCTGTTACCGCCAGGCAGGACCATATTCTAAACTGTACTGCGAACAACTGATCAGGTTAAAGCAAGAAGTTGAGGGAAAGCGGCCGTAATTAATCAACAGAAGGGTTTTTCACAATGATAATGCTAGACCTCACACATCTTTAGCCACTCAACAAAAATTACGGGAGTTTGTCTATGAGGTGTTAAATGCATCCGCCGTATAGTCCTGACCTTACACCTTCAGATTTCCACCTGTTTCGGTCGCTGCAGAATTCCTTAGGCAGTGTCAGGTTGACATCACAAGAGGAGTTTCAAAACCGCTTGTCGCAGTTTTTTCATCAGAAGCCCCCAAAATTTTTATAGCAATGGGATCATGTCCCTACCAACAAGATGGCAAAAAGTTATCAAACAAAATGGCAATGACTGAAAGTAAACTTTATAAAAAAAACCTTTTGAATTTTTATAATATATATGTCGCAGGGAAAAGAAGATATCAGGGATATCCCGAAATCCCTAGGGATATCACGAAATCGCGGTAGATACCGAATATTCTTGTTTCTTACGCCTTCTTACTAAACACATCTAGTGATATGTCATTTCACTAAACTAAATCTAGTGAAATGTCAGAAAAGCGGATACCGCCGAATAAAAATCGAGCTACGCATTTCTCTCGCTCGCTCTAATACCCACACGGGCACTAGTGGGAGTGAAACAAATGCGACGCTCGAGCTGGCGCGGCTCGTGTGATTTTAGTCGTTAAATTATACTTAATGCGATTTTCTAAATATCGCCTTTTACGACTCTCGAGTTTCAACATTTTTTAATATTTTCCAGACTTACGCGCATGTTACTTGCATGGTTCGATAGTCTATTAAATGTATACTTATTATGGGGATATTAATAACTCAATACCGATAATAAGATCCCTTCACGCTGATAATGCCACATTCGCGTTAAGAGGGCGACTAACGCAAAAAATCGTCCTTCTCTCTTCACACTCACGCCCGTCTTTTATATGCCAGGTGAAAAAGGACGACGCGGATTCATTTAAATAAAAAGAAAATTATTTTTTTCCTAATAACTCGATAAATATGTAACATTTAAAAAATCCGCTAGGTCAGTTCCTCAATGATAGAATTTTATACAATGTGTTAAAATATTAACTTAGTTTAATACACGGTTATGGCAATATATGAAAAATTCGTGAAAATTAGATGCATCTTTGTGATCGAGAAAATTTTAAGATATCGTGTTTTTGCTAGGTCAGTATCTATGTCTACAAAATGAAATAATTCGGGGCTTATTTTCAAGTAAGTATAAAAATGAATTATAAAATCGTCAATTTAGGGTTAGTCGCCCCATAAGTGATAGGGTATTAGAGCGAGCGAGAGAAATGCGTAGCTCGATTTTTATTCGGCGGTATCCGCTTTTCTGACATTTCACTAGATTTAGTTTAGTGAAATGACATATCACTAGATTTGTTTAGTAAGAAGACGTAAGAAACAAGAATATTCGGTATCTACCGCGATTTCGTGATATCCCTAGGGATTTCGGGATATCTCTGATATCTTCTTTTCCCTGCGACATATAAAATGCCAGAGACCAGCCATACTTTGTCTATGATAATGCGAAGAAACTTTTCCCCCATCATATCAGCCTATAGTCGTCTACTGCTGGACATAGGCCTCTCTCGATGAACGCCAAGATGACCGATCTCCTGACTCCTGCTACTCGCATCCAACATGGGCCTGCAACTAAACGGAGATCGTCGTCCCACCTAGTTGGAGGTTTAGATACTTTTTCCCCAACCTAATATAAAATCTTACCACAGTGCAGTATTTTTGTTGGCAACAGGCTTTGATTATATAGCAACAGGATAGACTATGTGATTCATTTAGCTATAAGTTGCGTTCGACTTTCGAGGTTACGACTTACGACCTTTTAACAGCATCATAAAATACGAGATAATACTAGATTAAATTTCAACACCAAAACGCCCTTTGGGGGTCGCATCTGAGGGTAAAATGTTCAAATAAGTACTTACTTTGAACATTTTGTGTTCAAACTATGTACTTAGATACTTACCTCTACGTGAACAAATTAAATTTTTCATATTATAACTAAAGACGTGAGTGGAAGAATTAGATAACTTACATTTCATAACATAAGGACAATACAATAATTACTCATTTCTCAATCAATCTTCATAATTAAGTTCTCGAGATTTTCATATAAACCTCTCAAACTCTCAATAAATCCTGGAGAGGAAAAATTCTGACTTCAGTATAGCTTAGCCCGAGTCTAGACGGAATAATTTAAGTTATAGCTATCAAAAGGAACATAATCCGGTTAAATTTCACAGAATAACCGTAAAACCAGTCGCACTCAAAGTCGCACGCCAGACAAGATTTAATTTTTCATTCTTTGCTATTTTGGAACAAGCGCTATTATAGTATAGCTATTTAGCCACTGACCTCTATAATACACTGGACAGGCTATGCCGTACAAAATGACAGCTATTTCTTGTGCCGATTTGAAGCGCCGCGGTGAGCGTACTGTGAACTAATTTATATAGAAAATGCATGGACTTAATATACAAATGACAACCGCCATTTGCAAAATAGTAGTTCCAAGTACACTCACTACTGCTTTCACATAGCAATCAGCGCCAATATGGCGACTTTCAAATAGGAATATTTTATTGATAGCGATCGCCTGTCCAGTGTATTAAAGAGGTCAGTGTATTTAGCTATATTTGACGTTAAGTTAAGCAAAGCTGTCATTTATTAGATGATGTGAGCTTGGCTGAGTGTGGTTTTGTGTGATGAAGTTCTGACTTAGTTTTCACGTTATGTATTTTAAATTCTTGTTATATTTTGTTACACACTGATTGTTCAAACAATTAATTTTAAATACCGATATAGCTTTTGAGATTCGAGAGAATTCTATTTTATAAGGATTTATTAGGCTTGTAAGGTCACAGTGTCGAGTTGTAGTTTCGGTCCCATAAAAAACATAACCCTTTCTTAAGTAAATGGAGATACTTTGAGTCCCGACTTCCAGGATAGGACAAAGGATGCTTTTTATTTCGTAAAAATGTACCTACGGTTCCCGCGCGATAAACGAATTTTGGCGCAACGGAGTTGCGGGCGTCATCTAGTTTAGAATATTAGTAGGGATAATTACAAAATTCCAAATCGCAAATGTTTCCAGTTTTAATTTAGTTTCGATCCAAACGCGAGTCGCTGGCCTTGAAATTGGCTCGAATCCCAGAGGACTAAAACCTGCACGAAACTCGTACCTGTTGTGCACAAAAAAATGGCGGATGTCAGGCCTTTTGTGATCCTGAAGCAGGTTGGGTTGTCGCAATGCAGTCGTGCGTATTTGTGTGCGTGAAGCCTATTGACGAAAACAAGGATTGCACACATTTTCGTAAGACTAAGGTTTTAGTTTATGTATTTTGATACTAAAAATATCTATAAGTACAGCGAATACTATACCTGTACAAGTTCTGCTTGTTTTTGTCTAGCACATTGGAAAAAACACATGACAAACAAGGACAAAAGACCTCGGATGCGCTCCGTAGTTTTTATCAGTGAAGAGGTTAATGTTATATTTGAATTTACGCTCATACCCAAAATATAATATTATTATTATTTATTACATAATATCTACTGTTATGTCCTTGGTGCTGTTATAATGGTCATAAAAAATCTACATAAATATTTTCTCTTGCACGTTGCAGTGTTCTAAGTTTCTGACTGACTAGGGAAGACTAATCCCAGTGCACCCAGGCCTCTGCTTCTACATCACCTCCCTGTGACGAGAGGTCTACATAAACTGGTGCTCGCAGTGTGTATTTATGTCTAGCCGAGCAGACGGAGGGTTGCATCGATCGCGCCGTCCTTGACCATCGGGGGTGGCTTGAAGATAGGGTAACAGTAAGATAGGGCAAAGTGCACTCTAAGCAGAAATATCGTTTGAGCCTTAGATAAATGATTGATCATGAATCATTCATCTTTAGATGGGTTTGAGCGTAATTCGTAACTCGTAAGTCGTAAGCGATTGCGATAGGTCCTTCTGGTTTGAGCGTAATTCGTAACTCGTAAGTCGTAAGCGATTGCGATAGGTCCTTCTGTAAGTATCGCAATCGCTTACGAATTACGATCAAACGATATTTGTAAAGGTATGTAAGTAACTTATTATATTATTTAAGTTTATTTCAATTTTAAGCCCAATACAAAAACAAAATCGAATTAACTCAAAAAAACAAACACTCATAAACCAGGCAATTATTATGGTGGCAGAAAAATATTTATTTAATTTGTCACCTGCAAGTCCTGCAACATACTGAAATTCTGTTATCGCGCGGAAACCGTACATTTTACCGGAATAAAACTGTCCTATATTTCTCGACACTAACTATGTAATATGTTCATAGATTTTGGTAAATTGCAGAAAAAACACTGGTTCAAATAATTATATTGCATCATTTAAGTAGTAATTTGACTATCCAACTTATATCGCCCTATCTATGTATCTTTTTAAACTCACTCTATGGGTTTTCCGCCCGAACTCCGATGGTCACTACTCTCTGCATTATATCATGGCGATTAATTCTTTACGTTATGCTTACATAATAACTTATTCATCTGGAGAAATTCAGGCCAACAACTCCGGAATGGCTGACTCACATTTTCTTATAATTTTATTTTCATCTCCTTATGTATCGGTTATCGGACTTTGCTTAAAACATTAAAGAGCTCATTCAAAAGTGGCCACTGGCCAGTACAAATGTCCAAATAGTTTTAGAAACATTCACAACCGTAATATCGACATTCGACAATAAACTATTTAGGTACTAGACGGGTTGCAAAATTTTGTTGACTAATATTAGCTAAACCTTTGAAGATTTTTGGCTCGTCTCGTGGTATGGACCATAATAAATTAATAATGTATGTATACAGGGTGTAACTAAACATAGCATGACATAGCTTAGTGATAATACTTTAGGGTGTGTACGTGTCCCTTGTAGAGAGTTCACTGTGAAAGTAGCAGTGCTAAAAGACCAACTAACACTTTTGTATGGGTAAACTCGTGAGTCGTGACTCGTGAGTCGTGACTCGTAACGTAGCGTTACGAGTCACGACGACGGGCGCTTACCGATACAAAAGTGGAAAAAAAGGTCCTTCAGCGCCGCCACCTTAAGGGTGTGTACCTGTAACCTGACACACCCTTAATTAGTATTACCACTTAGTTTTGTTACACCCTGTATATTTTATTATCGCCAATAAAGTATACGCAGGTACCGAGTACGCTCATACAAATAATTGAATACGTATTCGTATTTCGTATACAGATGTAGTAGGGACGGAAAATCGATAGACACGCCTTTGCCCTTGCTTCATAATTAAATAGACGGTTCTCTAAACCGAGTTTACCCCTTGGTTCCGATTCTAATATTTCGAACGATGTTTCGATCGCGGGCTGTCTCATTCGTACAGTGCAATACATATTTTGTGAGGGTATGAGACCATCAACCAGCTTTTAAAAGTAGGTAAGTTCTTTCTTGAAAAATATACAACATGCGGAAAAATAAACTTACATTAATACCTTCCTAAGCTAAGGTATTAAATATTAATATTTTTCTCGTACCTAACTAAACTGTAAAAAAATTATGCCCTCCTATGTCTAGCTAGCACAGCGCAGCGCAGGGTACTTACGTCTTTAGTTAGAAAATGAAGCAATTTGTAAATTTCTCATTACACAAGCTTAGCTTTTCTTTAATTAAACGTTATTAAATTGAATATTTTTTATTAACATAATGATAAACATGAAAGTGGAGAGCGCATCATTATTAATTTGGTTTATCGTTCCTAATTATCGCTCAGTTTTCTACAAATTTACATAAGCGGAGAAAAGGTCTTTAAACTGCTTAAACGAAGGCACAAGATAATAATGTAGCAATTTCTATTGTTAATTTTTAATTTATTCGTAAATTAAGATTGACAGGCTCATTACTAAATTCTGATACGCGTATAATACTAAAAGACTATGTTGGACAATGATGGATGTTGGATAATCATGATTACTATTTACTACCATCATCTACCACGATCGCGAAGCTGGGCCATCATTTGTAAATTGTACCATCGAGGGAATTGATTCTTAAGCAGTTGCTGGACCTACGTATTTTGGTCCGGCTAAGACCTAAGTTAATTCAATATTAGTCAAAGAGAATGTCATTTACTACGTATTCAATACCGTATTAGTTGTGACTTGTGATCTAACGGTTGGGTTTGACATAACGCAACCAAATTACCTAATCCAAATTAATTCGCCATCTGTCTATGAATCAATTACTTCTCTGATAGTACATGAATACGGAATGCGCTACTTAAATACATGATCGTATGTATAATTTTGTCCACCGGGTCGTCAAAGAACAGAGGCCTGAGGCCGTATTAGATTTTGGAATTTAGACCACTTCGCATCATGGTTTTCTATCATAATCCAACGTGAAGAGTGAAGACTGAAGAGGCGTCTTTAAGATGTCATTTTTCAATCAACTTTTGACATTGAAATTGGTCTATGCCTATGGACTATGTCCTATGATCAAAATCGTCATTGCTATTTCGATCATTGACTGCTTACGTCTTTCGACCTCCTGAACTTTGATCGTGCAAGAGCACCCTGAAATAGCTGCATCGTGACGTCACGCGGCAGACGGAACCCAGACGGTGGGTGTGTCCGCGTCTTATTATAGATCTCGTCTACGGACTACGCCCGAAATACCCGGACTATTGATAAACAAATTGTTTTGAGGAAGACGCTAAGCTAAGGGTTTTAGCTCAATGTCGTTTTAAATGTGAGCTCAAAAACTTGCACGTTGCACACCGTCATAATTTTATTTTTTTAATCGAATATTGTGTTTCATTTTTCAACGCATTTTTTATAGGGACGAGTCATGAGACATCGACTATCGATAATAATCAATAATATAAACAAAAAATATTTTTAAAGTTACAATATTTTTATTTAAAAAATAGCTAAACTGCTTTTTTAACGATATTCCTAAATCCTTTTAAATAAATTTGTTTAAATATTGTAATCCATGTTTCTGTACTTATATTGTACGTCCATATTAAGTTTTCGCTACTATCACAGAATAGATAATAGTACAAGTACTACTATCCAGAGTCCAGACCGTTACTCAGACAGCGGGTGTTCAAATGAAATTAAAACATGAAAGGATCGATGTAATGTATAAAGCCAATGTTAATAATGATAATGGAACTGTAGCTTCTAGGAATATGGGTGAGGTAAGTATAATGATGGTTAATTGAATTATTATATAGTTACCTGTTTAATATGATTTATGACTCACTTTCTTCACATGTTTTAAGTTTCGGAAATATTATTTTGCATACTATAAATAAGAACAATGAGTATTAATGAATAATTATTAATTATGTCTAATATTATTAAACATGACGGTAATAAATATATTATTAGTGCTACAGATCTAACATTTATATTATATAAAATAATATAATTACCCATTACACGGAAGGAAAACTTTGTCACAAACAAGAATATGATATTGTGTTGAATTTAATTGTTATTCTATAGGAAAGAGGAAAATTATTCCTCATTTGGTAGGTGACATCATGAAACCGCAATATGTTACCATTTTCCGTAATATTAGTAATTTAGTTAGACATGAACAATGTAAATTTTAATAACAAGGTGACGTATGGCCGAAACGATCAATATTAGAGGTAATTGTTTTTTAAATTGCTTTTTTTGCCAAAATATTCAAAATTTAACTATAATTCTCCGACCTTTCAAAGAGAATATTCTTGAAAAATTAGCTGACACGGTACTGTAGCACAATAATTGCAAAAATAACAATCTAGCAACTATATAATATTATAATAAATGATAATAGAAGGATAATCAATGATAAAACTTATGTTGCGGCTTAAAAAACTCATCGACATAACTTTACCACAGAATACATATTATTAGTACAAGTACTTTACTGAGAACTATATCTTACGATGATCATGAGTCATACACAGTCACTAATAATTAGTAATGATTAATGACTAACGCAGGACGCGAATAACACGAACTTCTTAGTAACTTACTAAAAATAAGATAGTAATCCTAGTAATGAATTTGTCTTGCATCTTTTTTGTAATTTTGGTGATATGTAATAAAACAACTAAAATTATACCGGTATGTTCTTTGTTTTATTAAAAATTGTTAGTCACTTTCAATAAATAATTTAAAATCTTTGTCAAATAAAAAATACGGATGCGATCCGTCTTTACGTAATATGCATATTACGACACCTTACAACCTATTATTAAATACTGCACTCGCACTTAATTATTATTTACATCACAAGAGTAATTTGAGCCACCCTAGCAGGGCCTCGGTGTAGGCATCATAGCGACTAGTCTTTTGTTGTTGGCGCTTAGAAGCACTTCCTGTGGACGATGGAGGGACCAGACTCATCGTACTCCTGTTTGGAGATCCACATCTGTTGGAAGGTCGAGAGGGACGCGAGGATGGAGCCTCCGATCCATACGGAGTATTTCCTCTCCGGTGGGGCGATGATCTTGATCTTCATCGTCGAGGGCGCGAGGGCCGTGATCTCCTTCTGCATGCGGTCGGCGATGCCCGGGTACATGGTGGTACCTCCGGATAATACTGTGTTGGCGTACAAGTCCTTACGGATGTCCACGTCGCACTTCATGATGGAGTTGTAGGTGGTCTCGTGGATGCCATTAGCTTCCATACCCAGGAATGAGGGCTGGAAGAGAGCCTCGGGGCAACGGAATCGCTCGTTTCCGATGGTGATGACCTGACCGTCGGGAAGTTCGTAGGACTTCTCGAGGGAGCTGCTGGAGGCGGCTGTGGCCATCTCCTGCTCGAAGTCGAGGGCGACGTAGCAGAGCTTCTCCTTGATGTCGCGCACGATTTCTCTCTCGGCCGTGGTGGTGAAGGAGTAGCCGCGCTCGGTGAGGATCTTCATCAGGTAGTCGGTGAGATCGCGACCGGCCAAGTCCAGACGGAGGATGGCGTGGGGCAGGGCGTATCCCTCATAGATGGGCACGGTGTGGGAGACGCCGTCGCCGGAGTCAAGCACGATACCGGTGGTACGACCGGAGGCGTACAGGGAGAGCACGGCCTGGATGGCCACGTACATGGCGGGTGTGTTGAAGGTCTCGAACATGATCTGTGTCATCTTCTCTCTGTAACAAATAAATAACGACCATCAGTTATTAATCCAAATAGGAAAAATGTTGGAACAAGGAAAGCAAGATTCGTAATTAATATTTAATTCGTAAAATACAAGAAAGCTACTAAATCGTAACGAGTGATACATACCTGTTGGCTTTAGGGTTGAGGGGTGCCTCTGTGAGCAGAACTGGGTGTTCCTCTGGTGCGACACGGAGTTCATTGTAGAAGGTGTGGTGCCAGATCTTCTCCATGTCATCCCAGTTGGTGACGATACCGTGCTCGATGGGGTACTTCAGGGTGAGGATACCTCTCTTGCTCTGGGCCTCGTCACCTACGTAGGAGTCCTTCTGACCCATGCCGACCATGACACCCTGGTGGCGGGGTCTGCCCACGATGGACGGGAAGACGGCACGGGGTGCGTCGTCTCCGGCAAAACCGGCCTTGCACATACCGGAGCCATTGTCTACTACCAACGCGGCAACTTCTTCGTCACACATATTGAATTATTCTGTAAATACAAAAAATAGACAATTCATCTTCTGTTTATTAAATTAATATTAGACAAAATTAATACTAAAAGTTAGCGGTCATTAGCATTGGACTCTTTCCATTATGTAAGTCTCCTATTAGCTATCGAATGTTTTATTCAAATGTTTGAGAAAACTAAATAACTTTACATTACATTAATATCAATTAATGTAATGTAAAGTTATTTAGCTATTTGATTTATATATTTTATTTATGAATTTAATAATTTTATTGATATTAATTGTTTTATTTATGAATTTTATTTTATAGATAATTAATTTTATGTTAATAATAATAATATGATATTTTACAGAATGAAAAATTATTATATTGAAAATGTAGTTCAATTCTAATAACAACATAAATCGAATAATAAAAATTATTTATTATCTTCATTTTAGTCTGTTTAATGTTAGAGACGCTATTTTTACCTATTGGAAAATTTGGAAGTTATGTCATTCCTACTAATTTTTATCAATGTACGTCATACACCTTTTACGTAAACAACTTAACTCGTATCACGTATGCCAAGATAGAATATGAAGAGAGTTTTATTCAAATTACTTCAATAAGTCGTACTTTCATTTTATAATTATTATTAACGTAATAATTATTTTTATTACATACTATTAAACAACTAAAATAGAAAGAAATAATTTGAACGGAATTTACAAGAGTAATAAGTTTACAATTTTAGTAGTTAACTTATATTAAATTTTTGTATTACATAAGCGAGAAGGCTATAAGATAAAGATAATATTTTTATCATGCGTTTCATGAGTCTTGTCTTCTTGTTGCTATATATCACTTATCAATGATAAGGTGTTATGAAATAAGCCTAGGTACGTACGTGTTTAAAAATGTGTAATAACTAATACTACTTGTACTAATAATAATATGTATTATGTGGTAATACTGATAACATGTTACGGACTACGGTACTGATATTAGATATTATATAATTAAATGATTATATTAAAAACTACTTTGATTTTTAAATTAGCAGTTAAATAATAATATAATTAAAACTATAATATTTCACAAAAATATAATATATTTTTAAGTAAATCTGAATTATATTTTTAATTTTAAACTGGTTTCGAAAGTAAAAAAAAATATCGATAAAATTGGCGCATTCCGCGGCGCATCCCTAAACATTTTCAGCGTACACGCATTGTACTTTACCGAAACTGAAAAATCACTGCACTCAATTTAAAGCCTTAACTTAACACTTCACAATAAACACCATTTTAAAATAAATAACGGGATAACTTACATAAAATAAAAATATAGTAAACTGACTAGTAACTGCCGCTTCGTCCAGCAGGCTTTACGAAAATGAGCCGCGAATCGCCGGCATTGACTATATAAAATACCTCTTATCAAAATCCCACCAATCGCCTCATATGTTACCATATATGGTAGCGCAGTGGACTGATAAGGCTGCGCCTTGATAACATCGCTATCAGTGATGAAAAAGGCAAAGACCTAGCAGGCTGGCCAGCAGGCCACGTATACCCGATAAGTTCATAAAGGTGTACAGTCGCAGGAACTTTTTCCATTATTTTCTCACTTGTTTCGTTACCTTTACCCCTATCAACGCGATATTTTTACTTTATTGACTTCCATTTTCCATTATTTTTGTCTTTAATAATAATAAGTATGTTTAGTAGAGCTATTTAAAATCACCATTGTGTGGTTAAATGGAAATAATTAAAAATTTAATTAATGTCTTACAGCATTGGCGTTATTAAGTAGATGTACAAAAATGGGAAATGAGCCTAATGATGACTTAATTGTCGCTAACTAGATTAATTTCAATAAAAACATTTTTATATAAAATTGTTCTAATTTCTTTGGTAAAATTATATTAATACTACTAGAATAAAATAGTAAAATAATCAATATTTTTTAAGCCAAGCCAACTCTGACGACTCTACATATTATAAATCTACCTTCTTCGGAATTTGCATGTGGTATGGTTAGCATTAAGCATACCATGCTGGTATAAATCAAACATAAAATTATTCTCATTTGATTACGAATCATGGCGCCGACAGGGGTCGTTGAACTTATATTTTGCAAATGGAGTGTTGCTGAGTGCCTGTTGACAAGTGCTTTTAGTTTTTTAGTTCTCTTGCATGTAGAGTAGGTACTGAACTGGGTATGGGAATTGTCTAGACTCTAGTACCAGAGTAGACAGAATCTAGTACTCTACACAGAATGCATTTTTAGGAACTTTTTGTAAAATTTACTTGGCTAGAGGCACTGCCATGCTGTGCCACCAGATTAATCCGAATTTCTGTGTCTTAGTTAATATTTTTTTACCACGTAATTACTAATTAGTAATTACTAATATTTAATTGATAGATAGGTGTTTCAATATAGTAATTAGTTATTATTAAATATTAAGGTGGTCGAAAAACAATTAAAATTAGAGTGGAAAGCGCGCTTGTGGACTTTTTTGAGGTAGTCTAAATAAAACGAGTTATATAGCACTTATATTATGCGAATTATAAGCAGATGTGGTGAACTGATGTTGGCGGTTCAGAGATTCCTAGTCCCAGATATCCTAGTGACTGGAACTCTACATTATTTTGTTTTCCTTTATTCTCTGAATCTCTTATCCAGGTCTAGAATATTATATGGTTTCAGTCTTTTGTGACATCATTTATTCTGAGCGAGATCGTCGGGATGGATATCCAAGCGAAACTTGTATTTGGTACAAGACTTTAATATTAATTCCTCTTTGATGGAAGGAATTTTTGAAACTTCGTGGATTTCGCTTAATACGTATAAACCAGAGTGAGTTGGAGATCGTTCTCAAAATAATGTTTTGGTATTTTTGTAATATTTGTATGTTGGAGTCGGAAGCACTACCCCAAAGTTGAATTCCATAAGTCCAAACGGGTTTGACGATTGATTTTTATACCAATAATTTGTTGTTAATGTTTAGTTTTGATTTTTGTCCAAGAAGCCACTTGAGATCTTTATAAATATTAAATATTTAATTCATCTCTTTAAGATTTTATATGTTGTTTCCTTGTCAATTAACGATCTAGATGGATACCTAATGGCGATTATCCTTTCTTAAGGTGAAGGTCACGTGTGTACTGTGCAGACTTGGTTGCATTTGCTTTTATCCGCCACTTGCTTAACCATTTAGTTATTTCATCTAGTGCAGTTTTGGTTCGTGTGGTTAGCCAAGATAGCAGTGTCGTCGCAGGTTTAATATGACCTGGTGTCGGGGTATCTGAGGTGAAGATAGAGTAGAAATAGGGGCCGAGGACTGATCCCTGCGGTACACCTGCTTTGATTTCATGAAAGCCAGACCTTAAGTCAGATTATTTGACTTGAAATAATCTGTATTTTAAGTAAGACTTGAGAAGAAGAAAGTAATTATGAGGGAGAAGCTTATTTATTTTATATGTATAGAAGGCCTTTGTGCCACACTTTATCAAACGCCTGCTGGACATCTAAGAATGCTGCCGAGCAATGTTCTTTATTTTCTAAGGCAGATAGTATACTGTCACAAATCCTATGTACTTGCTCGACTGTTCCATGACCACGTCGGAAGCCAAATTGATGTTTGGGGATGGTGTTACCGGCTGGTAACACTGCTGATAAACTTTTGACAAGGAGTTTCTCAAAAATCTTTGATAAGATGTTATATGGGTAATAGGCTGATTGGTCTATTGGACGGATTTTTCAGATTTTCAGGTTTGTGTACCATGATGATTTCAGTGACTTTCCATAGGTTAGGAAAGTGAGAAGTTCTTAGGATTCGTAATTAATTAATAAAATAATAGTTAAACGTAATCGAATTTATTATCGTAGTAATTTGGAGACGTGTGTTACAAATTTCATAGAAAATTAAACAACCACCTAATCATTTCCTTGTCGATTATCGTAATCTGTGGAATTTGGTTTCGTAATTTTATGAGACGGTGACACTTAGATAAGTAAGTACCTACACTTAGAAATTGAGTACAATTTAATGTTCTAAAATACGAATTCTATTACTTAAATGGTTTCCGAATGCAATTATATCAAAGTGAAAGTAGAGAAAGAGATTGTTTGGAACTTGTGTTAATTTGTACGCAGCTGGTGTTAAACGCAATTAAATATAAAAGGCAATTAAGAATGCACCTGACCCTAACTTGACTACCTACTTAAACCTAGATCCCAAAATCTGTAAGGTCTAGAAAACTGATTTTTTTACACAAGTAACTTCAGCTCAAGACGAAAACACGATTACTGAAAAAATGCTCGATAGTTTCTTTTTTACAAAAAACCTTGTTTTAGACACATTTTTGCTCGGATCTTCGAAGTTTGCTGTATTTTCTTTCATATTTTTTTAATATCTAAAAATGCATTGATAAAACCTAAATTTGCTCAAACCACTTTTTCATAATCATATAATGATTTGATTTTCTTTTATTCAAGTAAAACTAACTTGGCGATGATTCCGCGTCGTCCTTTTTCACCTGGCATATGAAAGACGGGCGTGAGTGTGAAGAGAGAAGGACGATGTTTAATTTTTTGGGTCAGGAGCCCTCTTAAGAGGAATCCACACCGCCGTTTTTCCATACAAACGCTGTCTCCTGTTTCCTCCCTAGATAATGCCGGTAGAGTTATGATTTTTTCCTGAATATCTATGGCCACTATTAGCATGTCCCTATGTTTTCTTTTTTTTTTTCATAATTTTATCATTAAAAAAGATAAGAACGTCCAAAAACCCAAAAAAATGGCCAGATTTTCCTCTGTGTTCAAACACCCAGAAAACGAAACTGGCTAAAATATACAAAAAAAGTAAAACATAGGAACACAGCTCAAGCCTTGCTTTAATTCTTAATGAAAAAAGTACTTAAATCGGTTCAGTTTTATTTTTTGTTTTTTAGTTATCTCTGGCTAGATTTTTGCATGACTAAAAAGTTAAATTTTATTTAACAAAAGTGACCGGATTCAACCGGGCATTTTATGAAACCCGGCTGTCAGTCACGTCATTTCACGTCACGTCACGTGACGTCACGTAAAGTCACGACACGTAACGTCACGACACGTAACGTCACGTCACGTCACGTCACGACACGTCACGTCACGACAAGACACGACATGACACGCATGACACGACACGACACGACTTGAATATTCTTTTTTAATTTACTCTCAATGAGCCCATTTTATTTGATACCCATATTGCAAAAGTGCTTTAAAATAACTAAGCTGCCATATTGGATATAGAATGCCATTACATTCGTTTCCGAGTTACTCTCAGTAAGTCCTTTCATTTAATACCCATATTACAGAAGTGCATTAAAAATAACTATTCCCGTATCTTGAATGAGCCGCCATATTGGATGTAGAATGATGTTACAATTCGTTGTCGAGTTAATTTCAATGAGCCCTTTCATTTGATACCCATATTGCAGAAGTGCATTAAAAATAACTATTCCCCTATCTTGGATGAGCCGCCATGTTGGATGTAGAATGAAATTACATTCGAGTTACTCTCAAAAAGCCCTTTCATTTAATATCTATATTGTAGGACTGCATAGAAAATAATTATTTAGGCATCTTGGATGGTCGGCCATATTGGATTTAGAGTGATGTCACATACAATATCATGCATGGTCATCCAAATTAAACGCGTATGCAAAATTTCAGCTCAATCGGTTAAATATATCTACCTTAAAATTGAGTTCCAAAATTCCACCGTAACATACATACTTACATACCTACAGAGCAAGTTAAGAGGGCGACTAACCCCAAAAATCAAACATCGTCCTTCTCTCTTCACACTCACGCCCGTCTTTCATATGCCAGGTGAAAAAGAACGACGCGGATTCATCGCCAGATTAGTTTTTTCTCAATAACTCGATAAATATACAACATTTTAAAAATCCGCTAGGTCGATCTCTCAATGATAGAATTTTATACAATGTGTTAAAATATTAACTTAGTTCAATGCACGGTTACGGCAATAAATGAAAAATTCGTGAAAATTAGATGCATCTTTGTGATTTTTTTCTATCGAGAAAATTTGAAGATATCGTGTTTTTGCTCAGATCGAATTCTCGGAAATATAATGTAGTATCTAATTTTAGAAAATGAAATTATTCGGGGCTTTTTTCAAGTATAAAAATGAATTATAAAATCGACACTTTGGGGTTTTTTTTTTTTTTTTTTTTTATTATAAAATTGGGGCCGTCTATAGACTGTTCGTCCATATCCTTTTTTGTTATTTTATTATTTAGATTTTTCGCACCAAGGATAATTGAAATAATATTATGAATTTTAATTAATTGTGGTCCATCACGCCATGGACACTTTTTTTTTTTTTTTTTTTTTTATATATATATATGTGTATATGTATATTTAATAGAATAGAGTATAATATGTTATACATATAATAAATAAATATATACATTTATTGTTTTATAAATTGCATAATAATAATATTAATGTTTTGAACGGTGAGGTCCCAGTCGGTGTGGCGGCCAGTAGATCCGACATTTTCCGATTTCCTTAGATTTTATGCTGCTCCACCCTTTGCCTTTAGATGTTGTGACATTGGCTTGGTGGAGAGGGGTCACTCAAGCTGGGTGGAGTTTCTAGGTTGTTAAAAAGACATCGTTCTGTGTCGAATCTACCCGCCATGTGGCTTAGGACTTTATCGTTCCTGTCTTTTATAGCCATTTTTATATTATAATCTCTTATGTGTTCGGTTGACACCTCCGTGGCTCTTTTTATGAAGCTTGCCACAGCGTCTCCATCAGTGTCAGTGTAATAGACACAGGTGTTAGTGTGCCGGGATATGGCTACAACTGCATGAGGAACGCTGTCATGGATTGCCAGCTTTCGGGACTTGGTCTGTATGATGATCACCGAGGGACTCGTTAATCCCTGAGCTTCATGGATTGTGAGGACGCGAGAGTCCGTTCCCGATCCATAGCCTGTATTCTCCTCTTGTGTGTGGACAAGATACAGGGTATTTAGATTGGTTTTAGGTATTCTCGCTCCTGAATACTTCATTAGCTTTAGGGACCGCACTATTTCCTTCGATGAATAGATGTTATTATAGACCATGCTTAAGGCGTATGCCACATCCATAGGGCTCCTGTGTGTGCAAGACAACTCCTGGGTGATGCTGGTTACCAGGTTTGGACGAGTGTAATTAAGTTTAAAGAGGTTTTCACGCTCTATAAACGGGAGTTGGTTAATATCTCCAATGAGGATAACATCGTTGGCGCCTGTTAACTGATTCGCCATGACGATTGAGCCGAAATGGTTCATGAGGGCCTCGTCAACTATCAACCTTTTGTAGGTTTCTTTTGTCCCATTTACCAGCAAAGAGGCCATGGTACGAACTTTATCTTTAACTTTGTTGCCAGTTCGTAGCGATAGCCTTTGCTTTAGATCCTCGGCTGCTTCGATTGTCGTTGTTATTATAACGTCTGTTTCCTCATTGAAGTTATTAATGATCCAAGTTGTCTTCCCACATCCAGGAACCCCATTGACCCACGAGTAGTTGATAGGTTTCGCGAATATATCCCAGTCCATGCTGGATTCGGGGTCCCCAGATAGGACTTCTGCCATTTCTAGTATCCTGTCTTCCAGCATTATTCTGGTAAATTCCGCTATTACCACTATTGGATCCTCAGATTTTGTGATAAATTTGAGAGTTCCCGTGCGTTTTGTCTCATCCTCGTCCAGAACCACGAATCCGCAGTCGGCACTTAACGCCGCCATATACTGCCCTGTCATCGCCCCGGCAATTATTGTGGAGGTGACATTGTCGTATATGGCAGCTTTTGCATCCTCGAGTCTCACTTCTAACAGCTTTTGATTTTTCCGCTGATAGGCCTGCATGATCTTATTGCAGGTCAAGAGCTTTATGGTCTTATTTGCTCTTATTATCGCCTGGAACTCGAGGAAGGCATTTATTATATGATCTTCGGGGCTCTGGGCCAGTCTGAGTTTTGGCGGGAGCACTTGCCCGAGATCGGCCCTATATCTTTTGTTTTTATTTGCCGGTGTTTGTGTAGATGGTTCCCTCAAAAAAGCCTCCATTGCTAAAGCCTGCCGATTTGTTTGTGACGAAGCCTTGATCCGAGAAAGGGTGTTTTTATCCTCGATCATTCTTTCACGATGAAGTACTTTTTTGATGGAGCCCACAAACGCTTTTAATTTGGCCGTTGAGTTTAGAGACTTCTTAATTTCATTTTTATTTCTCTCTTTCTCATCCTCTTTTTTGGTCTCCCGTGATGCTTGGAGTCGTTCACTTGCGGAGGATGAGTTCGCCTTATTGCTGGGTTGGGACGTTGCTGGCTGATCATCACGATTCTTTTTGAGGAAGCTTAGGTCATCCCCTCTGTTCTCGTAGACGATTATCTCATGATGTTCTGAGGCTTTTACTATTCCATAGTAATTTGCAGCCCTGCCTTTGTCCTGTCCCAGTGACATGGCGTCTACGCTGATTATGCGTGGGGTGATACTGTGTCTTATCCCCATTGCTCCCAACTCCTTCAAAGACGAACATGCCCGTTCAAAGGCTGTTTGCGCATCCCATTCGAATACTATTATCGTTTTGGTGTCTGATTTCAGTATTCTGCATGGTTGGCCAGCGAAGGTAGTTGTTGGGAGAGCTAAATATTTGCTCATTTTCATGTTCGTCTTTGATGTACTTCCGTTTAGGATTGCTGCTAGTCCCGGTGAGATGTTGACGTGGTTGGGAGTGCTAAGACGGCTGTATGTTATACCCAATGTTTCGGTTGGATTAGACATAAAGAGAGGGATCGGCCTTAGTTTAATTTTCGGTTCCCCGTTTTGTCCGCGGGCTAGTAATTGTTGGGTTTGCTCTAGGGTCGGCTGTGTTACAATTTCGGTTGAAACTGCCCGTTGTATTTCTGTGTGTGCCTGTGATTGTGTATTTCTCCTGGCCTGTGGGTTGATGTGAAGTGTGTCTGTGTGGACGTTGGGGTTTGTGATCGTGTGCGTTGTGTTTGATTTCGTGTGTGTTGTGTTGATGTGTTTGTTATTACTCGCCTTGGTGTATAGTTTAATTTGTTGTGGCCTGTGTATAACGTTGAGCCATTTGCTGTGGCTGCACTGGAGACAACTTTGCTAATGAATACCATCAACGGTTCTCTGGTGGCTTTTTCCTCCATGATGGTAGGGAGGGTTGCCTGACTTAGTTCCATTTCCAGTTGTATTTCTAAGTCAGACCTGTTACTACCAAACCTTGGGCATTCAATGAGCAGGTGGAATATTGTCTCGTCCTTTACGGGGTCACAAATGCAGGAGGGGCTGTCTTTAAGGTGGAAACGATACAAGTATGCTGCGAATCCTCCATGACCGGTCATGGCTTGCACGTGTGTAGGCGTTATTGTAACGTGCCTTAGCATTTCCCACGCCTTTTTAACAGTGGGGAAAAAAACTTTTGTGACCGATCCGGTTGAGGAGGATTGGTATCTTTTCTGCCACTTAACTGTTGTCCCCTCCCTTATTTTTCTCCGTATATAGGACATTGGCACTCTGTTGTAATCTGAGGCCGTGTTTATGGTAAGTGCAGCCTTTTTTGCCAGTTCATCCGCTCTTTCGTTTCCTGGAGTACCCGCGTGTGCTTTTAGCCAGAATAGCCGGGACACTTTGGGGTTAGTCGCCCCCTTAAATAAAAGCTTTTAATTAATTATAAAATGCTATAAAGCCTAGTAGCCAAGCCAAGCCAAGTCAAAAAGCTTGATAGCCAAGTCAAGCCAACTCATAATTTGGTAAGTAATAAGTAATAACGCGTTTTTACTTTTATATTATTTTTTTAATGAAAATTCCCCCTAATTTAACGGACGTTGTTCGTAGAGTCCACATCCTGAGGATGCTCCGGTGTTGGGGCGAAACGCGCGTCGAGGTTTTCAACCTGCATGGTGGTGAGGGGCCTTGCACGGATTTGCCAACATTATTGCTTGTGTGGTGGTGGTGTTTGCAAGTTCTTGCATGCGAGTGTACGCATAGGCAGTGTGGGAGGAGGGAGGTGCTGTACGCATGCCTATGCGTACACTCACTCATTTACTTAAAGGTGGAAGTTGTTTTCGCGGAATATTGCTAAAAATAATAACAAACTAAATTTAAACTATAGATTTCCGCAGAGTAACGCCTGATTCCATTAACTATTAAAAAAAATATATAAAAACGAGAAACAAACGAACAAACGATCACCTGATGGAAAGCAACTTCAATCGCCCATGGACACTCGCAGCATCAGAAGAGCTGCAGGTGCGTTGCCGGCCTTTTAGGAGGGAATAGGGGAGGGTAGGGAAGGGAAGGGAATAGGGGAGGATAGAGAAGGGAATAGGGTAGGGGATTTGGCTTCCGGTAAACTGACTCACTCGGCGAAACACAGCGCTAGCGCTGTTTCACACCGGTTTTCTGTGAGAACGTGGTATTTATCCGGTCGAGCCGGCCCATTCGTGCCGAAGCACGGCTCTCCCACGTATTTTCAATAACTTTCAATAGATCTCCATCATTGGTGATCTTTATTGTAAGAGAAATCGGATGTAAGTACACTCATTATACCGACTAGACTTAACAGTTAAGTATTTTTTGCAAGTTGTTCACCGACCGTTGAAGATCTGAGAAAAAGTGGACACTGAGATAATTAATTCGCATATCACGATGATGCGATATTATAGCCTACTACAGGGGTTCCCAAAGTGTTCGCCGCGCCCCGTGGGTCGATCCTCCATCAACCGAAACCACAAATATTATGAAATTAAATTTTTATACTAATTATGTCAAGCAGATAGATGATTAAATATTTGTTAATTATCATTTATTATTAAAGGTGTTTATATATTATAACTTACTAGCTGTTGCCCGCGACTTCGTCCGCGTGGACTTCAGTTTATAGCGCGCGATGTCAACAAAATTGGTGTCAAAAGCTTTTATAAAAAAACCCTGGTACCCACTAAATCAATACAGCTGTGCAGTGTGCAAACAATAAGTACTTCATTTTTGTATGTTAAACTTTATATATTATGCCAAATTTTAAAGCTTATTTAGCCCCCCAATTACACAACTTTACCCATAAACTATTTATCATTGATAGGTTTAGCCCCAATTTCACCAACGTCTGTTAGTGTTAACAGCTTGTTAAAATATCCTGTCTTCTCTTTCATTCATATGAAAAACGAAACAGCTAACGTGATACTAATTCGAGCATTAACTTTAACAGTCGTTGGTGAAATTTGGTATTAAGGTTACGTCACTGCCTGCACAGATAAAGTACTGAGTTATTTAATACCGTAGAATAGATATAACAATCGAAAAAAATCGAGAATTAAATGTAAGATGATACCACCTCTTATAGAAAGACTTTTGAGCAAGCGTCAGCGCGATGTAGAAGACGCACGGCGCCATCTATTATGAATTTTTTGAACAAATTTACGACCCTTACAACCCTTTTTTCCAGTAAAAAAGTAGCCTATGTCCTTTCTCAGGCTTTAGACTATCAGTATACAAAATTTCATTACAATCGGTTCGGTAGTTTTGGCGTTTGGCGTGAAAGCGAGACTGACAGACAGACAGACAGACAGAGATACTTTCGCATTCATAATATTAGTACAGATTATGTGCACACTGCACAGCTGTTTTTGGGTATAGAGGATTCCACACCGCCCTTTTTTCCATACAAACGTTGTCCCCTGTTTCCTCCCTGGATAATGCTAGTAGAGTTATATTTTTTTTCCTGAATATCTACGGCCACTAATACAATGTCCCTATGTTTCATTTTTTTTTCATAATTTAATTATTAAATAAGATATGAACGTTCAAAAACCCAAAAAAATGGCCAGATTTTCCACTGTGTTCAAACGTCCAGAAAACAGATTTGGCTAGATTATACAAAAAAAGCAAAACATAGGAACACAGCTCAAGCCTTTTTTTAATCTTTAATGAAAAAAGTACTTAAATCGGTTAAGTTTTGGAGAAGGAATCAGGGGACAACGAATCGTTGATTTTCTGGATTTTCTGCAGTTGTCTCTATCGCGTTCTGCGGTATAGGCTTGAGGTAAGGGAGACAGCTATAGATATTACACGTACTTTTTTTTCATTTCTCTAGCCGCTGTTGTATCCTCTTAAGGGCCGCGCTACACCGGAATGGCAGCGGCGAGGCGAGCACTTTCAGCGCTGCCATTCCGGTGTAGCGCGCTGCGCGGCCCTAAGAGGGGTACCACTTACCAGGGTTTTAAAAAGTTTTTAAATTTGACACAAATTTTGTTGACACCGCGCGCTATAAACTAAAGTCCACGCGGACGAAGTCGCGGGCAACAGCTAGTTATGAATAAAAACAATAATATATAATAAAGTAGGTATGATTAGTTCTGTTATAATAATGAAGTAAAAAAATAAAGCGCCATCTGTTTTCATATATTAGAATTAAAATGGTGATTGCATTGATATATTTTCTGGATGGAATATAGGCCAACACAACACACTCGAACTCCTTAGAAATGCAGTAGGATTTCTATAAGATAAGATAGATTGATTATTATTATAGCAAGTGATAACATTATTAAACATAATATTCTAACGTATTAAAAACTATAAACAAAAACATAACAACTAATAAGTATGATTAGTTCTATGTTACAACGAAGTAAAAAAAAAAAGCGCCATCTGTTGAATCGTATTAGAACTAAAATGTTCATTGCATCGCGTCGATATATTTCTGGATTTTTATAATATTATACATAAAATATATTTAAGATTTTTGAAATATTATTTTAATACACATCCAAGACCCAGGAACATTGAAAACTTTTTGTTCCGCCTGCGGGACTCGAACCCAGGACCCCCGGGATGAGCGCTGGCCACGCGCAATGCGAAGTAATTTTCATCGATATTTTCATGGAAATAAGATATTTTCCCACATCAAAATGTAGCCTATGTCCTTTCTCAGACTCTAGAATAACTGTGTACAAAATTTCATTGCAATCGGTTCAGTAGTTTTGGCGTGAAAGCGAGACAGACAGACAGACAGACAGACAGACAGACAGACAGAGATACTTTCGCATTTATAATATTAGTATAGATAAGTATCTTTTTCTAGTAGCTAGGTTGAGTAGGGCCGCCGTGACAAAATATTGCAAAACCGCCGGCTGAAAAAGATTGGGAACCCCTGGTCTACTAGATGACGCCCGCAACTCCGCTGCGCCAAAATTCGTTTATTACACGCGGGAACCGTACATTTTTCGGAATGAAAATCCTATGCCCTCTCCCGGGACTCAAGTATTTATGTGTGTCAATAGAAACTTTCAGCGAAATGCTTAGAAAAGTATAATTACATGTTCAGTAAAATAATGAAGTCATATTATCACTAATTATTATCTACCTTGTGGTTTCGTAGGCCTTTAGAAGTTATCTTTCTAGATAACGGTTATAGTATATAATCGATATTTTATTTTATGAAATTATATTATAATTAAACTACATTAAAAAATTTAAAATACCACGGTATTCTAATTACATATTGTGTACAAATTATTTACTTACTAACAATTATTACATTCTCGTTTCACCTGTATCTACTATCTAGCTAACACTTTCTCCATGACATGGCATTACAAATCAATACAAATATTGTATTTGGATTTCAAATTTGTACGTCACACTAGGGAGGAGGGGGCTCTCACACGTGTGAGAAGGAGCGGGGCGGGGGGTTAAAAAATTGTGAAAATAGTGTAACGTACTTTATGCATGATCCCCCAAAGAAAAGAAATACATTCTCATTAATTCACCTGATCCCTGAAAGGAAATAACGAAGGCATCTTGATTCTTGGCTGAAGGTCGAGAAGGCGGTCTCTCTAGAAAAAGAGTTGTGTGCACGAAGCTAAAACAAAGCTCTATATTAGCTTCATGGTTGTGTGTTAGTAACTTAGTAGTTAGTACTGTTAGTAGTAGCCAGTACCTATGTATTAAAATATTATTTTGTATGAAAAATATACCTGCACATTTACTTTCTTTACATGTAAACATTCGGATATTCATTAGTATAAGGATTAATGACGGAGTTACATTATAAAAGAAAATTAAAGATCTCTAATCAATATTTTGTTTCCTATTGACTAAATAGTTATTACATATTACTTACATAATATCTGTACGAAATAAGGAAGACGTGAGATCAATTAATGATTTCGTTAACAATTTACATTAATAATTAATGTAAATAATTTATTTATTTATTGTTACGGTCGTGTATAGTCTCCTGCTATTTATTTATTTTCTTATCTATGATCAATGATAGAAGAAAAAGTGAGTTAAATGCTTTTAATCGTTTAAATACATCTGTTGCCGCTATAACAACAATTAATACTTACTAAAAATAAAGTTAATATTTAAGGGGGGCTCCCATTAAAGAAAAGTAATATTTTTGGCCTTTTTAATCAATAATAATGGTAACAGCTAGGCACTTGAAATTTTCACAAAGTCCTTAATTATATTTGTACTTTAATAATTTATAATAAAATTAAAATAAGTAAAGTAAATATTTAAGGGGGCTCCCATACAAAAAACACAATTTTTTGTCTACTTTCGCTCTATACCGGTAGGGAAGTGGGAACCCTTAGTGCGCGAGTCCGACTCGCACTTGGCCGATTATTTTAATTTCTTAAATGTTAATTGTTTCGGAGCTATTAACGAAAAACGTAATAAGTACCTTTTTTTGCAACTTGATTTGTTCATAACTTTTTAAATTTGCAAAAGTTTCACACGCTTCCGAATCCGATACATTTTTCTAGACGTTATTCCGGATCTAATGAGCTATCGCCCTTATTTTTAAGAGCCTTATCTCGACTTTTCACCATTTTCAACTTATCACTATATAAGTAGTAAGTAAGTAGGTACCTAAATTAGTTTGATTATTATTTAAGAATTGTTAATAAGTACTTACTCACTTTAATAAAAGTTTTAATAGATAATAAGAAAGATCTCCGTGATGCAATATGCATGATCGTTTGGTTAATCTAATTAAAATAACATTCATACAAGACAATAAGTATTATAATATGTCGTCTGCCATCTGTTGGTTCTGTGAGCGCCAAAGAGCGGGCGGAAACGGCGCGAGCAGCGCGGCGTTGCATGCCCTCTACACATTCACACAGCGGCAACGTCGCGCAACAGCGCACCGCCCCCCGCTAGCTCGCAATGACGCATGCGTAGAGAATGTCGACACCGGCGAGCAGTTGAACGATAGCGCATACGAGTGACGCACGCCGTTTCTCAACAATGACAGACGACAAAGAGAAGACGCTGGAGCTGATAGAAGATTACAGAAAACACGAGGTGCTCTGGGACACCAAGAACAGATTCTACTCGAACCAGACTAAGAGGAACACTGCGCTGATAGCGATCGGCAAAAAACACAAACTCGACATAAAGAGCGTAAGGAATAAAATAAAGAGTTTGCGATCGTACTTCGCCAAGGAGTATCGCAAAGTATTGACAACGGAGGACTATCAGTCGACGTGGTTTGCGTACAAACCTATATCTTTTATTCGGGACTCGATGACACCAAAAGAACAAAACGTCGTTAACGCGTTAGAGGAAATCGCTGTGAGTATAGTAAAAATTAAAATTGCTTTTAATGAGCTGCGCGTGCGCCGTTGAATTCCTAACATACCTAGTTTTATTTATGGGTTACTCAGAAAACGGCTCAGTGCAATGCGAGACATTGGCACTGCGCCGCCGCGCCGCGTATTATACGGTGCACTTTCTCTTTCTAATATGACATTTAACCTTGACCACCCAGTAGTATGAAACACTAAAATTAATTGCAATTTCCTGCATATCCTATGTTATTAATTCTTCTAGATCTATCAAGATCACTGTATGTCTATAATTGATGAGAATGTCTCCGTTGAGGCTTTGACTTTGGTTCGATACAAAACCTGTCTTTCACTCGGCGCGGCGTGATCTTGACACATCAAGATAAATGTAACGGGTTTTTATCAAACGAGAGTATTAGGTTAATCTGCGACAATCGATTGGAGTCGAATCATTGGGGCTTCATTGACATCACAACTCACAAGTAACAATAGAACCATAGAATAGAACCTATGGACGTTGACCTTATGATGACCTGAATAAATAGATATTTTGATATTTACTTGTTTCTTATTTCTGTGTTTACTAGTTTATTTACGACAGATCGAAACGATCTATCGTGATTCGTGACGAACCGTCCTTAGGTCTTTTTTCAAAACACCGTTGTTTATAAAAAACAACTGCAAGCAAACAGATTTTTAGGGTTCCGTAGCCAAATGGCAAAAACGGAACCCTTATAGATTCGTCATGTCTGTCTGTCTGTCTGTTTGTCCGTCCGTAATCCGTATGTCACAGCCACTTTTCTCCGAAACTATAAGAGCTATACTATTGAAACTTGGTAAGTAGATGTAGTCTGTGAACCGCATTAAGATTTTGACACAAAAATGGAAAAAATATTAAAAATTTTAGGGGTCCCCATAGGTACAACTCAAACAAAAAAATGTTTTTTTCATCTGACCTATGATAGGTCTTCAAAAACATATTGAGGTTTCTAATCTCATTTTTTTCTAACCTGAATAATTTGCGAGAGAGAAGAGAGTCTTCAACTACCAACGAAAACTGGTTTGAACGAGATCTAGCAAGTAGTTTTTTTTATACGTCGTAAATGGTAAACCTTAATTTAACTTTCATTAAATCAACTGAAATATAAAAATAAATCAAAAATCTTTTGATTTCATAGAAATAAACCTTATTGCTGATGCGGAACCCTTCATGGGCGAGTCCAACTCGCACTTGGCCGCTTTTTTAAATTAGCCTATGCTGTCCCAGTGCTGGGCAAAGGCCTCCCCCAGGGTCTTCTTTTTTTCCATTTTTCTCGCTCCTGGGCCACCGATTAATAATAATAATAGATAATAATTAATGTGCTACTATTATTCTCCAAAAATCCACTGCCTTACTGACTTGCCTTACATTTTATTTTTCCAGCATTTCGACTGCACCGATTTGCAAGAAGAAAACCCAGACGCTCAAGCGTATGATATGCAGCACGAATACCTATATCCAGCACAGATTAAAAATATGAAAGCCAGCGATGCGTATAGAGAAGAAGAAAGAACGACAGTAGATGACAGAGACGAGAGCGGGGTGTTCGGCCAACTTGTCACATACAAGCTAAGGAGGCTCAACCCTCGGAATAAACTACTAGCTCAACGGCAAATAAACAATATTCTGTACGAGTTGGAGCTCTCAGAATTGGACACCTCCACGTCAAGTCCGAAGAAATCCAGGAATGCCCCAGGAAAAGTACCACCGGTTACTCCAAATTCGGGTTACTCTTCTAATGATGAGTAAATAAACTGATTGTTGAAATACTAGTACAGTCGCCTAAGTTCCTTAAATGTTGTTATGTAAATAATAATGTTTACGTAGAGAATTAAGATTTTTGAAAAGAAAGACTGAATATGCAGAGCAGCGGAAGGCAACAGGCGGACCGCGGTCCGTATGCGGACCGCGAAAGGTTGAATCTAGGACCGCGAAATAATGTAATTTATTTTATACCAAGTATCAATGAATACAGAGATATTAGGTTTACGATACCTTTATTAATTAAAATAATATTTTTAAACTACATAAGACAAGACGTGTGGTTTTTTTTCTGTACCTCGTTAAAATTTTCCCACAGTACGGTATCCGGAATCCGGACCTCACCTAAAATTACTTGCCGACCCCTGATGTAGAGTATTCATAATTCATTACTCATTAGTCATTACTCATTAGATAGATATAATATTATACAGAAAGGTAAAATTGTATGTAGCTTTAGGAATTAGGATATTTTGTACAGAGATTCTATTGAAGGTTAAGTTAACAATAAACACAGGTACCGTACTTAATTTGACAGGTGTCTGTCGATAATATTGATTAACGTAAGTTGTAAGTCATAATAATTTAAGACGTGAGTGGATGAATAGGGTAAGTAACATGAAAAAACTTCCCGTTTTTTTTGTTTTAATGGAGGCTTTAGGGCCGGAAAAATATTTGAAATAGAAAAAGTATGGATTATATGTGTAGCCAGATATATTAGCTTGGTTATGAAGTAGATAAGTCACAAGTTTTATTAAAATAATTAGGAAAAAATTAGTTATTGTCCGTATGTTACGAAATGTTACTTGTTCGATTCTTCCACTCACGTCTTCATTATTATGTAATCATGTTCGCGTAGAAAAGTTTTAGCGCTGCTTCCTTTACTTTACAGTAAACTCAATACAGGAGACACAGTACACACCCATAAGTATATTTTCACTTTGTTTTGTTACATCCTGTATAAGGCCAAATCTCGTTCTGTTATATTTCATCTAGACTCTAGAGCAGTGGTTCTTAACCGGTGGTCCGCGGACCCTAGAGCAGTGGTTCTTAACTGGTGGCCCCTGGAGGCATTCCAAGTGGTCCGCAAAGCCATCCTAATAATATGTGAGAATTCAGAAGTTAGTAAGGAGTATGGACTATGCAGTCACAAAAATCACATTTAACCCGTCGATCGTGAAAAAACGAGACACAATAGAATTTCTATTGTGTCTCGGTCACCGGTAACCGTATGGAGCTTGATGAATTAAAATCTGTAACTATAAGATTTTGCCAAATAAAAAAAATGAGAGCTAAGTAATTATAAAGTTGTCCTTGTTTTCTTTACTCGTATCAAAAAACCCTTAGTTTAGATAAACCCACCGGGTGGTCCCCGGCTAGACAAACATTTGGTAAAATGGTCCCTCATAACTAAAAGGTTAAGATAACCACTGCTCTAGAGCAAGTTACTTCTCAACTCTACCACATATAATATATTGCTATTTGCTATACTGTGACTCTATGCCCTAACTCTACAAGTACTTTTACAACTAAATTGATGTGTGCACTGTGCAGTGTGGGGCTTAGCCATTTCTTTACTATAGTATAGGGGTTAGGTGATAAATTAATTCACTGCTTCTATTTTACTATTAAGCTATATAATTATCATTTTTTTCTTTATATCATTTCTGTAACAACAAAATTTCAACAAATCAAAAATAACTGTTTCTTCGAAATATTTTTGATTTTTGAAAGTACCTAGTTAGTATGTTCCTCATTAAAAATTGTTATTAGTCCTATTAGTGTAATAATTTACGTTATACCATTCTATTTTTAACGAGAGAAATTTTAAAATTACTTATAAATTAAAATTTTTGAAAATTGTTAGCGTGTTTTAATTTTTGTGGATTAAAAACCGGCTTAACTTATTTATGCCAAAGCACGTGAATGAATTATTATTCATGGTCAGTTTGTAAAACCTCACAAAAGCAGAAGTTTATCTATTTAACATTGTTGTTGATTGTTTATTTTGCCGTTAACCAATAAAAAGTGCGAGGGTATGGAGTATGGACTATAGTTAAACAACAATATTTTTTACGTAGTAGAGCCATGTTTCAGCACGAATGGGCCGGCTCGACCGGAGAAATACCACGGACTCACAGAAAACCGGCGTGAAACAGTGCTTGCGCTGTGTTTCGTCGAGTAAGTGCGTTTACCGGAGGCCCAATCCTACAGGTGAACCGTTCGCTCGTTTGACCCCTTATTACATAAAAAAAACAATCAAAACATCTCAGAAGCGCTTCAGTAAAAGTTCTAAATATGTACTTACTTAATATTTTCTAATTTTTTTTCACTCTTTTGTTTGTTGCCTCAAAGGACGCTTCACATGGCATGGTCCCCATATTATGCCACGGTTAAAGCACTTACTTTCTAAGCTAGGGCTTGACTCTGTGACTTACGCCGTGTGCCTACAAACTTACAAAGTAAAGTGGTGTGAAGTATTTATGTATAAATGCGTTTCGTCTGCCCGTATCGATTGTGCACCCCTATGCAGTCTGCGTCAGACATGACTCAGCCCACGCCCTCACTTTCAATTTATTTTCACCCCAAAATGCGATTTATTCCCGCAAATTTTGCTCTCGTTTCGTCCAATAAGACCTTAAATACGAAAGCCGCATTTAATGAAGCAAAGATGGGATTTCGTAATAAAAAAAACAATGAACCACAAGATTAATTTTGCGAAATTAAAACCAAAGTACCTGATACCTACCATCCATGCGTACCTAAGTGATAAGTACCAATGTACTTATCACTTAGGTACGCATTACCGTAAAGTACTAATTAATATATTCTGTGGCATTACAAAAAGTAATAAGTACAGGGAACTTTGAACTCGTGTCATTAATAAAGCTAGATTAAATCATAAAGTTAATATACCTAGCGGAATAGAGAAACAAAGGCCTGAGCAAGAGAGATGACGTCACTATCAGTAACACTGCGTGGAAAAAAGAGACGTATGATACATGACAGCAGCACTCTTTTTTTGACGTCCAGTCGGCACGAGTGCCGCAGCTCGCACGTTGACAATTTAATCTCGTAGAATTCATATTCAATCATGCTTGTGTAAGTGTAAGTATGACGTAGTACGTACACAGATGAAAATCAATTTTGGGTTCGTTTGGTATGTACTTACTAATATAATATATTCTGTGGTTTCGTTTGACAGCTCGAGATTGTTGCTCTATGATTCCGCTAGGTATATTATCTTACAAAAAGGGCCAGGCCAGTATTGGCTTCTGCAGGACTGGCGCCATATTATTGGCTCTGTGTAAACTATACTTTTGGATTAAATGCCTGCCATAAGGCCTACATTTCCCTGTGAGTTCTAATTCTTAAGTCAGCAGACACATAATTCTATCAGAACTCCTACAAGTGCAATGACACTTGAAGGTTTTTATAAAGACTGTAACTCTAGCAAGGGTTAATTATTTTAAAACATGACGGCAAGTCATTTATGTATATTATAATTATTATACATAATTATATGTATATTATGTTAAGTATACATACAATTTTACATATAGATTGGAACAGTGGTTCTCAAACTTTTTTAGTAACGGAACCCTTAAGAAGTGTCATTTTTGATGTGATCTTTTGTCTTGAATGAATTTTGTCCATGCTGGTACTGTCTGATGATATTTTTCTCAACCCTAGAGCTCTACAGAGCACACTTTGAGAATGGCTGGAGTAGAATAAGGCATAAGTGCAGACCTTTAAGATTTTTTTGACGAATGCAAAACAGTAAAATGAAACCACTGAAATATAGAACTCTATATTATTATAATTACTCTATACTTTAACTAAAAGTAAAACCTACCTACCTTAAACCTAAATAAATATGCCCGCTTTCAGAGGTTTTTAGGAGTTACTTCACAACCGCTTTATATTGATTGTAATATTAATAATCAAAACTTCTGAATAGATAAATTCCTGTCAAAAATCTCAGAAACTCGGCGTTACAGCTGTAAAGGTGATGATTTTTAACCGACTTTCAGAAAGGAGGAGGTTATTTACTATATTCTGCTGTGGATATCTTGTTTTCGTACGACTCGTGGGCAGTGCTCTAAATAATTGTCTCGTTAGGTTTCTATTTCCGATAGGTGATATTTAATCCGTATATTCGCAGAAGCCTACTTAGATCAATGACCTTTTGCTAGTCAACTCAATTATTCTATAACTTATTAAGGTTTTCGGAACTATTAATATTGGAAATAATACTTTGATGTTATTAAAGTAAACTAGACCTTTATGAAATTAAACATTTTTAAGAATGAGAATTATTATTTGAAGGTTGGGTTGCACCAACTAACTTTAACTATAACTGTAACTTTAACTTTTACTACAATGCAAAATGTCAAATCTTTGGTTAAAGTTAAAAATGGACGCCATCAAGACGCCATATTTAACCATAACCATAGAGCTCGATAAGGTTTTAAATGCACGTGGCAAAAAAGGGAACTAACGTCATCATACAATAAGGGTTCCGTTTTGTTGCCATTCGGCTACGGAACCCTAAAAACGTCATTTTTGACAGTTCTCCTTTACCAGCAGCGTCCCCGCCCACGTTTATTTATAACCTTGTTGGACCACCTGTCATCTATCAATTTCTCCGGTCAAAGTTAAAGTTAAATTTAGCCTTAACTATAACCATAACTTTAACCTTAACTTTAACCACGCCTCTGGTGAAACCCAATTTGGCAGGCTACAAAGGATGATGACTACCCGAGCCGTCCGTGGCTACCGCACAATATCTAAAGATGCGGCATGCCTGCTCGCGGGAGCATTCCTTGGGATTTAGACGCGCGTGCCTTCGCCGACGTTTTCTGGCGTTGCGCAGAAGCCCGCGCGGGGGGCAGCAACCCCCCACCGGACGTCGTACGTCGGTGGAGGAATGACGCTAGAGAGACGGCTATTGAAATGTGGAGGGAGCGGCTAGAGAACCCGCAAGTCAGCGTAGACTTGGTTCTGGCGATCCGTCTGGTACTCAAGGAATGGCTCGACAGGAAGACAGGAGCACTCTCGTTCCGTCTCACGCAGGTGCTGACCGGGCATGGGTGCTTCGGTCGGTACCTGTGCGAGATCGTCGGAAGGGAGGAGAATACACGCTGTCACCATTGTGACGCGGACAGGGATACGGCCGATCACACCGTGACGGCCTGTCCCTCCTGGATTGGACAACGCGCGGCCCTGACGGCCGCAATCGGACCTGACATCACTCTGCCAGCATTGGTACGAGCCTTGCTGCACGGCGACCCGGACTGGAAAGCGGTGGAAGACTTCGCCGAAGAAGTCATCTCCGCCAAAGAGGAGGCCGAGCGCATAAGAGAAAGGGAGGCGCTCGACCCCAGAACGTCTTCTGGGGTCGAGCGCCTCCTTTAAGAGTATAAGATTGTTGGCACGACGTTTTCGCCTTGGCCGTCGCCAAGGCGAAAACGTCGTGCCAACAATGGCGACAACAACGTCCCGCCATAACCGGGGTGCTCAGGGCGGCGGTATGGGGATGCCGTCGCCCATTGCACTGAGTCCCCGAGAGGGTCGCGATGCGCAGTGTGCTCCTGCGCATCGCGACAAAACGCAGTGGAATGGCCTAGATCCTAGAAGCAACCATTAATTGGGGCCTCTGCTTGGCCTGGGGAGCGAGTAAAACTGCCACTTTTCTCCGAAACTATAAGAGCTATACTATTGAAACTTGGTAAGTAGATGTAGTCTGTGAACCGCTTTAAGATTTTGATACAAAAATGGAAAAATTATTAAAAATTTTGGGGGTCCCCATAGAAACAACTGAAACAAAAAATTTTTTTTTCATCTAACCTATGCGTATAGGTCTTCAAAAATCATATTGAGGTTTTTAATATCATTTTTTTCTAACCTGAATAGGTTGCGAGAGAGACTCTTCCAAAGTGGTAAAATGTGTTTCCCCCCCCCTCTAACTTCTAAAGTAGGGGCATGATAAGTCTAAAAAAATATATGATGTACATTACTACAAAAACTAGCAACGAAAATTGGTTCGAACGAGATCTATCCAGTAGTTTTTTTTATACGTCATAAATGGTAAATCTTTAACTTTCATTAAATCAACTGAAATATGAAAATAATTCAAAAACCTCTTAATTTCATAAAAATAAACCTTATTGCTGCTGCGGAACCCTTCATGGGCGAGTCCAACTCGCACTTGGCCGGTTTTTTTATTTTTTATTTAAAACACAAATCATTTCTAAAAAATATGAGATAGGAGATTACTGCTACAAGCAACTCATAAGTACTGGCGTCAATGAATGATTTTCAACAGAAACGAAATATCAGAATGATATCACAATTCTTGTAATTACACTTACTAGTACCATAGACTAAGGAAAACGTATGTCTGGTCCACAATAAGGTCTCTGCTAGTACTTATTATTAATAACTAGACGTTCCGCGCAGCTTCGCCCGCGTAAATTAGATATTTCACAGAAAAATTAGTCCGAAAAAAAGCCTATGATCCTTCACGTGGTCTACTTATTATCTGATCCAAATAACAAAAAAATGCTCTAGTAGTTCGTGAGATAAGCCCGTTCAAATAATTTCCCCATGTTTTTCCACATTTTCCTCTATTTCTTAGTTCCTATTAGTCTTAGCGTGATAAAATATATCCTCGATAAATGGGCTATCTAACACTGAAAGAATTATTCAAATCGGACCAGTAGTTCCCGAGATTAGCGCGTTCGAATAAGCCCTTTCAAATAATTTCCCCCCGTTTTTTCTACATTTTCCTCTACTTCTTCGCTCCTGTTAGACTTAGCGTGATAAAATATAGCCTATATCCTTTCTCGATAAATGGACTATCTAACACTGAAAGAATTTTTCAAATCGGACCAGTAGTTCCTGAGTTCAAACAAACAAACAAACTAACTAACAAACTCTTCCGCTTTATAATATTAGTAAAGATATAGGTGACCTACTATAGACTTTATAACTCAGCTTGCTCAACAGCTCACTTTTCTGAAACCCTGGTTATTATTGAACAATCTTCAGGAAAACAAGCATAGATTTCCTGTTAGTAATTTCCCTGATTTGTTGTTCATAATGTTGCTAACCATATTTTGATTGAGCTTATAAATATAATAAAAGAAGATTTAAGTTATTAGTAAATAGTACCATATTATATTGTATGTCATTTCTTTTATTGCATTGTTGAAATTCATTTATCGAGCGCGAATCGTAAATTTTTACGAGACTATAATAAACTATCCAATATGAAATATTATCCTTTCTCGGGACTCACAGTATAGATATACTGTGAGATACATAACTACATAGTTATGTATCTGATTATATACGAAAATACCTTTTCAGACAACCTAACCTAACCTAACCGAGATTGGGAGATTAATCTGAAAGCTAATATTGTAATTTGTTATTAACATTTTTAGGGCTCCCAAGTCCCATACCAAAAACACAATTTTTTGCCTATTTTTCTTCTATAACGGTACGGAACCCTTCGTGCGCGAGTCCAACTCGCACTTGGCCGATTTTTTACTTAACTATTTTCTGATGCCATGACTAATGATATATTAATGAATGGCATAAACGTGCAACGTTTGATTTATTACGGTTTATCTTGAGAAGTAGAGAGTAAATGTTTTTATGAAACTTTTCCAAATTATATTACGGCATAGCACTGACATAGTATGTACTACGTAGTACTTACTACCTCAGTGCGGCATAGATATATTTTACAATTCAGCTTAATGTATTGAGTTATGGTTATGTTATGTCGATTTTAAATGTCAAGTCAAATCGCAATGTGGTTTTTATTACCAATAGCAAAATCAAGAAGATATTCGTTAACCACGTGCAAAGCAAGCTGATCACCTGAGCATACCTAAATAACCATGTCCAGTTTACCATGTCTGCTCTTCACTACAAAAAAAAATCCAATCCTAGAGTCGACAGATCGTATTATAAATTGACTGAGTAAATATGTAGTTATCAATTTGTTTTCGACGTGAGTCACGACTCACGGGATGAGTCAGAACTCCGAGTCAACAAGATCATCAGAAACTTGTTATCAATGTATTGAGTGATTTGAGTGTGAATATCGTCACCTTAGAATTCGGAAGGTTACGTAAACCACTATTTTAAAATATTATGTTTCCATCTTTGAGTTTTTCATATAATATCATTGGTTTCCATAAAGTTGTTAAAAGTTTGGTTCTGATTTTTTAAAACATTTTATATCTACTATACTAATATTATAAAGCGGAAGAGTTTGTTAGTTTGTTTGTTTGAACGTGCTAATCTCAGGAACTATTGATCCATTTAAAAAGCCTTTCAATGTTAGATAAGCCATTTATTGAGGAAGGCAATATTTATCAGTTATCACGCTAAGACTAATAGGAGCTAAGAAATAGAGTAAAATGTGGAAAAACGGGGGAAATTATTTGAAATTGCTTATTATCTTCAGAACTACTGGAGCAATTTTGTAGCAATATTATTTGGCACACATGAAGGATAGACTACGTGAAGGGGCATAGGCTATTTTTTGCGGAAAATGTACGGTTTCCGTGAAATTCCTAAATTACGCGGGCGAAGCCACGCGGAACATCTAGTGCTTAGATATCACAAGGAGTGAGAAGTGAGGACATACCTACGAATATTTCTTTGAATATTACAATAAATATTTAATCTCAGAATTCATGTAAATTATATACTGTGATAACGATAACGCAACTGTTATCGCAGTATTTTTGATAAAAATTGGTTGTTATAAAATTCTATATACTTAAGTAATAACGTTAATCTAGGCATGATAAAAGTTTAGATTGTAGAGTTTTATAATATTAATATTTTTTTAATTTTAAATAGTTGCGCCGAATGTATTTTAAATAAGTATGTTAATTAACAATATATTTTTTATTTTTGTAGCTTTCTTAGGTTAGGCGCGGTCGCAGCCTGAAATTTTGGGGGGGTCACTCACTATTATAGTCACTATTTTTTTTATTTCAAATTTCCTTTTATTATTTGGCAAGATTTTGAGATTTTTCAATTTGACCTTAGATTTTGGGGGGGTCATGTCCCCTGTGACCCCCCCCCCCCTTCGGACCGCGCCTGTCTTAGGGTTCCGTATCCAAAGGGTAAAAACAGGACCCTATGACTATGACTTCGTTGTCTGTCCGTCTGTCCGTCTGTCTGTCTGTCTGTCTGTCTGTCTGTCTGTCTGTCTGTCTGTCTGTCTCCAGGCTGTAACAAGAACGGTAATAGCTACAGAGTTGAAGTTTTCACAGATTATGTATATCTGTTGCCGCTATAACAACAAATACTAAAAACAAAATAAAATTAATATTTAAAGGGGTCTCCCATACAATAAACGTGATATTTCTGTCATTTTTTGCTCTATATCAATAATGGCAACAGGTAGGTACTTGAAATTTTCTCAAAGTTCTTAGTTATATGTGTACTTTATATATGTGTACTTTAATAATAATATTAAAATAAAATAAAAAATGAAAAAACATACATAAAAACACAATTTTGGCCTAATTTTGCTCTATATTGGTACGGAACCCTTCGTGCGCGGGTCTAACTCGCACTTGGCCGATTATAATTTTGCTTATATTTATTTGTGCAAAAAGCTAATTTTAATTTTCAAGCTACATTTTAATCTTCGCGGTTGGTAATTAAAAATAACGAACGCATCGCTATAATGAGCGCCATTACTTAATTAAACAACAAAAACTATGTAAATTATATTTTTACAGCTATAGAGGCGAGTCATGGTACATAATTGTTTGAAAGTTCAACTTTAGTCGGTAATGAGAGAAGGGGAAAGCAAAAAAGTCATTTTTGAAAGTTGGTTTTCAGGTTCCAATTACGAAAGGAGGGCTTCAAGGGGAGAAATTTTCAAATTCTTTTGGCTTAAGCTTAACCTATGTGTAGAGAATTTAATTCGTTTGTTTAAACAGCATGAAAATCGAAGTTTTGAAATTGTTTTTCTTGCTTTAATTAAACAAAATATTGTAGATAATTTGTAAAGAATTTGTTTAAAGTCTGTCCAAACGGTATGAAAATCATGAAAAACGTTAATTGTAACACGTTGGATGTTATAGTTATAGCAACAGTATACGCCCTGTATCCAAAGCAAATGCTGCATGAAATAGAATAAGGTAAAGTCTGGTACTGTTGGGTTGCTGAGAAACTGGAAAACTTACCCGACTACTCGAAACGTGAGAGGGCAACTATACTATAGTTAGTAGTGTAACTACAGTAAATTTACCTACTATATATTGTACTAAACTTGGTTTAGTTAATGTGTCATACATACTCACTCATAAGCATAACTCATAATATAGCTCATGCGAAAATGTGTTTGTTTGTCTGACTATTCCTCTTCCTCCTCTCCTACCTCTTCATGCCCAGACCGCTGAACCGATTTTGATGTAATTTGGTATTGATATACTTTGAGTTACGGGCAATTATACTAATACTTTTTATCCCGGATAAATGTACGGGTCCCGACTCCCGACTCCCGAGCGATAAACAAATTTTGGCGCAACGGAGTTGCGGGCCTCATCTAGCGGCATGATGGGCGGGATCGGGCGGGCATTCATAAAAGACTTGACACTACACAGAAAAGTAGCAAAAGCGAAATCTCAAGAATGTTCATCTGGCAAGTGGCAACCCTATCAGACAAGGTCGAGGCGAGCCATTTGGCTGGCGCAAGTTCATTGAACATGATTTGCATTCATAACTGTGTACACGCACACTTATACATAGTGATTCGATTGAGTCACTTCCAACTATGCTTCCAACTGCATAGGTTTTCCACTTGGCGCGAAGCCAAAAAATTACAAACTTCACAACCATTAGCCCAAAGGTGTAGAAAGCATTTTACACTTATGATTGTTGCTTTCGTAAAGCTGTGATTTGGCTCGATTTGCAATGCGCGAAGCATCGCACTGTGTGAAGTGTCCAACATTCCGTCATTGTAAATTTTTCGGCTTTAAGTGCATATTTCGGTCATTTGCTTGTGCTTTTTTATAAGTATTAAGTATACATATTTCAGCTTTTTGATCGTGCACATTAATTCATAATAATCTCACAATTACCTTTGCCTTTATAAATTGCGTTTGGAGTTATTAGTTCAGTAGTAATATTATCATCAAATACATCAGCATTACTAGATTATTAATATCATTATAGCAGCAGCCTTTGATATAATATCTCTCTGATAACATGGCATATTCCATAATGCTCGTCTGCTATCTTACAGAGCTCTACCATTACAGTCGATGGATAAACAAAGTAGCTCAATCCCATATCAAGATTGCCTTCGCTGCAGCCCTCTAAAAGGCTGCTAGCCGTAAAAGGCCCAGCCGTGCGTCAGGCTACAGCGCCATTTTAGGACGGCTCATGAAACCTTGCAGACTGTGCCGCCTAAGGAGAAATCATAATTAAAACAAATCCTATTTACTTATTAAGGCATATTTTCGCTTGAACACATGGCGGGACTTATATGGTGTTTTCTACGAGTATGGTTGTTTTGGGACATCAAGGTTTATGGAAAGTAGGCCTGTAAGTTCTCCGTAATGTGTTTGCCTATTCAAGTACCTACTCGATATGGGAGCGTTTTTATGTTTTAAACACATCTAGATATTTCTAGACCATAATTGTAGGCAAACGATAACTCCGCCGCGCCGTGCTCTTGAAATTTTCTGTAAGTAACCTTAATAATATGCTCATTGGATTGCTAGATGTACTTACGTACAGGCACGGACGTAAAAAAATATTTTACGTCCGTGCGTACAGGTTATCTATGGGGTCCTTGTGGTTAGTGAAGTTTTTAAACTACACACCATTATTTTGTAAACCCGCAGCTTACATAATATTATGAGTTGTATGGTTTATGAGTTTTTTTTTTCAAGAATTTATCATTTTATTACATACTTAAGTACCCTTTTTAACAGGATCCGATCAAAAGCGCTAGTAAAAAGTAACCGGGCATTATAATGCTGAATCTTAATTCTTGGATATTGGTCAAAAATCAAAATATAAGTGACATTTTGGGACTTTTGCATAAATACTCCGACGAAACATCTGGCGGAAGGAAGTACCTACGAGTCAAGGCGAGGCCCTCGATAAAAACCGGCAAAAACCGACTACCTTATAAGTGCATGCATGCTCTTACCTTGGAATTGAGGTTATGTGGCTACGCAACATAAAAATAGTTTCTATCAATGTAGTTCAATGTAGTCTTCAATGACTGAAGGTTTGAAACGTAAACATTGTTCAATATATGGATATATTTACTAAAACAAATATGAATGTGTGTCAGTCTTCACGCCAAAACCTTTGAACCGATTTTAATAAAATTTTGTGTGCAGATTCTTCCCGCAAAGTAGCCTTAGGACTCCGCTAAGCTTTTATAGGGGCTCCGCGAGTGATATAATACTAGACTTACTATACAATATACATATACAATATTTCTTTGGGGTTCCGTCAAAAATTTTGCCTTTCAAAAGGGTTCCGCGGCTTCCGCCACCAAAAAGTTTGTGAGCCGCTGAGTCTTTAAGTCTAATCTAACTGCCATTAGTTTTTCTATAAACATCCACATATTACTTACTATAGTATTATACATACTTGTTATTTTACATAATTGCCAATCTAATGATAAACTAATTTTGAAAGTGTCCAACACTTTCTTTCGTTTATTACTTAATGCGATAATTAATTTAATAGTCAATTAAATTTGCCGTCGGAAATTATGCATGTGGAAGATATTACATGCATACGGTGAAAATGAAAGGCATATATTTGGCGGACCGCGGTCCGCATCCGGACCGCCGACCCATTGTGTGCGGACTGCGAAGTGCGGACCCAGCATTTTCGAAGATGAACTTCATTAAAATAAATTTCGGTCTCTACTTACTGATTAACATCTCTAGGATTTAATGTATTAGCTGGCACCAATATTGCAAATACTCCAAATTTCAGAAAGATAATAAATTCCATAATTACCTTTGTTTAATTTTATTTTGAGGCGCGGACCGAGAAGGTCGTTTACGGACTCCGAGCGAAACTAATTGGTGACCCATGCTCTACATAATATTCGATGTTATTAAGTGTCATTAGTTACCACAAAATAAAAATAAGTATCATGTATTATTAACTTTTATATTTATTTTACTTAGATTAATGATTGATCTAAATTCCAAGCTATGTATTTTATCATTGATTACTTAATCATTAATCTAAGCTAAGTATTTTATATAATTTACAGGCGAGGGGGAACCCTCTGAAGGAGAACCATTGTCACCATTGGCTATTGTTATAGAATGTAGACTACCTCTGTTATAACTTATAGCCTATAGGTAGAGAGTCGAGAGAAAAGAAGTTTTTAAGTTTTCTTTGGAAATCATAGCATAGAAATGGCTTAAACTCAATACTTAACCCGCCATCACTCGCGCGGGGTGCTGTCAGCACCCCACGCGTTTTTGAACGTAAAAATGAATAATAATTTCTCTGGTTACGAATTCGCGCTTCCCGGTACCTTCAAGTGACCTTCAAACGCGTCGACACAAGGTGGAAGGGACAGTGTAGCGCAAGTGCTTGCAGCTTGACAAGCAGTTGAAAGTTGCGTGGGGTGGTCACGACACCCCGCGAGCGCTCGCGGGGCTAAAACCGCGCGAGTGATCGAGGGTTAATATACTTACTTACTAGTAGAGTTATAGTAGATATGAACAAGCGAATGTGTATTTGTCTGAATGTTTAAATTGTTACTTCTTTGCAATGTCGCGACTCGCGGCATAATTAATGTAATCGCCTAATCGGCAATCGCGCAATGATCGGACTAGTCATAGTAGTACTTACCTAAATAATAGACAATACATACTTAAATAGTAGTAACTTTATTGATAAGTGATAACACAATACAATATGACATCAGAGTTTGTTATTTTATATTTAGATGCAAACATCCGATCGGAGCTGGGGCCTGGGCACGGGCTCGAAGAGGCAAGGAGGATTAGTCTTAAGCTCTATTTGCCACATTGTTTCATACAATATATTGTTTCAAATTAGCGTGGAATTTACAGTAAATACCACAGTTTTCCTCGTCACGTATCAAGGATAATCATTAGTCTACAAAACAGCTCTTGGTAATAATATTACATTGAAATTCATAAATCCTGATAACTGATGATCCAACATGGCGTCATCAGTCCCAGAAATTATAATCTAATATAATTAAAATCATTATCTAGTTAAGTAAGTACCTACATGGTTTTATCGCAAACATTACAAGCGAACGTAGAACAGAATTTTTTAAATCAACAAAATAATTTACTATTAGTAGAGTACTAATAATTATAGACTATATTATTTAGACCGTCTCAATTTGTCGATTACAATATTATTTACAAGACGCAGAAATTAACTTGGCATCTGCTTTCCTTTATTAGAACAAGATAAGTACCTAGTCAACTTCCGCGTGAATAAAAGACGTAAGTATACATATTTAATACTTACGTGTAAACAGTAAACTCCTTCAGTTTGGAACCACACATATTTGATTGTATTAGTGTGAAGTATTAGTATTTAGTATTGCCTTTTTCGGCACATGTTCAACGTGGGAGGCATTTTTATACTACAATGTGGTTTATTTTTAGCATGAGCAGTGTATCAGAAATGTAATTTAGTCACCCAAAAATCGTATTTGGAGGTCAACAACTTTTAAGTATTGCAGTTAAGTCTGGAATCTAGACAATAGGTAGGTAAGTAAGTACTTATATTGTATTTGGTTAATTAATAAAATATAATATTTAATATTTAGGGATTGCAAAAAACGGATTTCGGAAAAAATCCGGATTTTCGGTTTTTTTCAACCTCAAATCCGGATTATCCGGATAATCCGGATTTTTTGTAATTTTTAGAATATTTTTGATAAACAGCTTTAAATGTGAGTTATTTTCTTATTATTTCTTTACTTAACATTCATTTTAAAATGAACGACATTAACATTCATTCATATTCATTTTAAAATGACGTTAACATTCATTTTAAAATGACGTTTTATTTTGCACTTTTAAAAGTGCAAAATAAAACGTCTTAAAAAATTATCATTTTTCAGAGAAAAAGTATCTGGTACTTTAAATATTATTACCAACTTAATTAAATACCTTGATATTTTTAACTATGTATTTAAAAATGTGAAATTTTAGTTAACAAGAAAATCCTAAGCAACCTCCGCTTTATCGATGACTTCGTAATTTTTGCGCCTACACCCGTCAGCCGCACATCATCAAATTATGCTCCAAGATCTGCAAGCCTAGAGGTGGAATTTACAAAAATAGGTCAAAGACAAACAATGATCTACAGTACGAGACGTAGGGTCGAGGTAGACGAGCAAGGAATTCACTATGTCAACGAGTACCTGTACTTGGGCCAATTATAGTTCTACGAGGATCTGATGATAAAAAGTGAGAATTGGAATTGACTCTAGCAATACCGGGGTAATTGGATTAACCTATTTGGATCCTTTTTTTTCCTTATAGCGGCTGATTCTGTGTGTGAACGTGCAAATATAACAATTTATCCAATGATCACGGATATTTTTTGAAAATCTGCCATCCAAATTTGTCATCAGATCCTGGCAGACCTATAGTTTCTTATGACAACAGAAAGGCAGAAAAACTGGACCATGAAGAATGGTGACTTACCAATCTCCCCTGAAGCGCAGACTAGTTGATATGTGTATTTCACTCGTCATAACCAACGATGCGCAAACTCTATCATTGGCCGATTTACAAAATTTCCAACTCGGGGTCTGCCAAAGAGCAATAGAGCTCAAGTCTCAACAAAACAAAAAAAACTTAATGTCCTCCCAAACTAGAATCATTTTTCCTTACTAGCCAACTCGTCAGCGGTTACGTTACCATTTACCAATGAGGAACCAAGGATTGCGAAGACTTTAAAAACTGCCGACTGGAGGCATATGAGCTGGGCTGGTTAACGGTGACGCTGGAGCAAGATAAGTGAAAGATTCGACGCCTTTGCCCAGCAGTTGGATAGTATATTTATATTTAGACTATCGCATAGAATAATGAGTTAAAATAATAATTTAAAGTTTTTAAACTTTAAATCAACATTTCGTTATATTATAAACTTACTATATTCCTTTATTTAATTAGAAATAATCACAAATCAGCATTGGTTACGTAAACAATGATAATTTATATGTCCTTATTTCTTTTAAATAAAATGAAAAATGTAAAGAAATGTAATTACAACCACCAAATAACTACACAATGGAATATTAGACATACGAAATTCCGACTTTGGTACGTGTAGACAACGCAAAGTTGTGATAGCGCCTTTAAACAAATGTGAATTTGTATGTCAGATATTACACGATACATTTAAATTAATTTTATATTAAGTAAAAGCTTCTATTTCATAATTTTATGTACTATTCGAAAAAACCGAAAATCTGGATTTTGAAATTTAAAAATCCGGATTTTTCAAAGACCCAAAAAATCCGGATTTTTCGGATTTCGAAGTATCCGGATTGCAATCCCTATTAATATTATTTAAAGTTATCGATCTGCGATAAAACTACTTGCTACTTTTAGGTAAAAATTAAGTCACTATTACACTGCATAAGACGTTGGCGTTGTAAACTTTATTCCTATTTTAAATTATTAAATAATCAGCCAAGTGTGTGTCGGACTTGCGCACGAAGGGTTCCGTACCATTATAAAGCAATATTACGCCAAAAATTGTGTTTTTTGTATGAGAGGCCCGCTTTTTTTATTTAATTTTAATATTACATATACTTAGTACTTATTATTAAATATTAAAGTACACATATGTATAATTAAGGGCTTTGTAAAAAATTCAAGTACCTACCTGTTGCCATTATTGATATATACTTAGAGCAAATAAGCCCAAAATAATCGGCCAAGTGCGAGTCGTACTCGCACGAAGGGTTCCGTTTTTACCATTTGGGTACGGAACCCTAAAAATCACGTTTGGTGTATGGGATTCCCCCTTAAATATTAATTTTAAGTATTTTGTTTTTAGTAAGTATAATATTTTGTTGTTATAGCGGCATTCGGCAACAGATAATATACATAATCTGTGAAAATTTCAACTCTCTAGCTATTACCGTTCTTGAGTTACAGCCTGGAGACAGACGGACAGACAACGAAGTCTCAGTAATAGGGTCCCGTTTTTACCCTTTTGGGTACAGAACCCTAAAAATGACCACAACCGTTTAGGTAAACTCAAGGTTAAAACGACGTTCGATTTTCAAATTATATAGAAGAGCCAAAAGCCCGCCATTCGCCAAGCACCAACATTAATTAGGCAGATTGCGCGGCTTGGTGTCTTTGGCCTCGAATACGAGTCGACCGTTAAGAATTTAAATTCAAAGCACAACGGATTTGATTTCGCTAACGGAAATTGACTGATTACGGTTCGGAGGAAACGACCCCGCTTCCAATCTGGGAATAGATAAGAAATTACATGTTTTTCGCACACAGAATACACATTTTATCAATATTTTACATTCAAAGCATATAAATTAAAGCCGGTTTAGGAGTATAATATGTTATTCGATATTTTGCTCTGCCTTTCAAATATCTAATAATGATTACTTATTACTTAATTATTATTAAACATTATCGCTTGTCGCTACTAACTACCTATATCTACTAGCTTTTACACTTTTACTAACTTTTTTATAGCTTCCTAAAGGTACTCTTGATAGATGTAAGTATGTACATTTTACGGAATATAGTGAAAGACTAACTTATACGCGTTCCGTGAGAAAATGAAATTGGGAATGTTTTCTCTGGTCTGTTCTCATAGTACCTATTGTTATGGGAATCATTGTGTTGTATGCACTTGCAATATCATTATCATCATTACACCTAGGCAGATACATTTATAATTAGGAATAGGTAAGTAAGTAATAAATAATAATATCACATAAAATCGTGTAACATTAATTAAAGTTAAATTATATTTTTAAATTCATCGTTTCCTTCTTATTATCTCTTTACAACATGTCTAAAAATACAAAAGTCCTGCTATTTCCAAGAGTAAGATGGTTTATTTTACTACTTTAGCCTTCGATCACTATATTAGTGATCGAAGAGTTTAGTAATAATTGCACGATTAATATTAGCTACCTAGGCGGAAATGAACATCGTGAATCGTGATCTAATCGATGCTGAATCTAATAAATCTAAATACCACGCCTATTGTCGATTCTTATTTGTATTTTTAGGATTCCGTAGTCAACAAGGAACCCTTAGGCGCTTTGCAGACGACAGAGCAGGGCGGGCTTTTTCATTCCCACCGGGCACCTGCGGCGCGGTCTTTTTGCCCGCCGCCCGCCCACCGTATTCGCGGCGAAATTGACCGGCCCGCCCCGCCCCGTCGCGTCGTCTGCAAAGCGCCTTATTAGTTTCGGTCTGTCCGTCCGTCTGTCCGTCTGTGCGCGGTTTTGCTTAGAGACTATATAGAACCTACAAAGCTGTTTATTCGGAATGCAGATATTAATAATGCCGACAAAATGGTATATCGTATACTTACCTAATACTTACCTATAAATATATTTTTTTGGTGAGGTACCGTACCATATAATATATTATATACCTGATATTATACCCTACACATCAAGCGTGGATAATATTTTTTTCGCATCTACCCGACCGTCATCCGTGAAAAAATTCACGGGAGTGGGAAATATGCTGAATTTAAAAGAAGACTTCATAAGTTATTGAGTAATAGTCGATCAACTAAAAAAATGAATTCGGCGAAGTATAAAGGAACATTTCGTTCAAATTCCTTTGAAGGTACGAGACTGAGATAATATTGTCGACTCAGGTCGTTATTACCTACTGTAAAACATGTTATAAAATATGTACATCCATAATGACCATACAAAAATTATCAAAAAATAGCGGTACTACGGAACCCCATATTGCGCGTGGCCCGAGACGTACTTGGCCGGTCTTTATACATACCTATCTATCCGATATACCATACTGTACATATTCGTACCTCTATACTTATAAAACTTTTAGATTTTAGTTTTTTACAGCGAAGCTAAGGTAGAAATCCAAATAGTTTTTTGACATTTTCTTTTTGTTTACGACGCATTATTTTATGTTATTTTCTTACTTTGCTGTCGAAATTATCGAATCGCAATTGCCATAATTATATTATGTCTATGTACCCTTAATTATTTTTTTAATGATGAGGAGTACCTAGTTGACCTTGGAGAGACCTATAATAATTATAAGTTTGTGTAATTTCAATCTTAAAGATAAAGAGCAATTAAAGATGTTTCCACAAAAGATACTGTCTTCTGTCTCTAGGATCTCGTTTAAGACGTCTATAGGTACGATTGTGGGTACGATATAACTACGAACTGCGGTGACGTCACTTGACCTTGGCAGGTGTAAGGTCTGCGCGTCAGGAGTTACATCATTGCCGTCACCAACCGTCACGTCGTCGGTGCACGTGCACCAAAGTGGGGCACCAGTCTGCAGATATGGTGCCGGATATACCTGATCATTGCGATTTGCGCATGATAATCTAGATTCTAGGTCCTGGGAGCCTATCAGCGAAATTGGAGTAGTAGTTTAAATCACTAACTCAAAAATGCGCAGTTCCCAGGAATTAAACCCGACAAGATGGCTTATGGTTTCTACTCGGTAGCAGCCGTTACCTAGAACAGTTTGTCCTGTTTAAAGATAATACTACCAGCGGCTAACAACTACCTATTTTTAATTGACGGTAGTTTGTTGTATGCTAATCGTAATCATTAATCAATAATCATACACGTTACCATTGATAAGATACAAATTACAAGTACACGAACTTACAAACGTGATTTACTAGTACTACACCACAATCTAAATATGCGCCACAGCCCACATTTAGGTCGGTCGTAGCACTCGTACCTCATAGCGCAGTACGTATGTAGAAGAGGTAACTACTTAGTTATGTAGAGGCCATAGATAATACAATGCTTAAAGAGAGTAGAGCAATGATGAAATTGGAGTAGAGGCGGTAGAGCTGAACGGAGGAAAATAGTTTTTTTTTCTAAAGAGAATTTAGATTTAAGTAATTATTGAAACAGGGCAACGAATATAAATCCCATAAGTCACAACGCTCCTTTGGGCAATGGACACCAAGCCCGAAGCCGCACTACAGTGCGGTCACAGATCATGTAAAAATTCATACATAGTGACACATTGCTTCTTCTCTCTTTAACTCGCACACGACTAGTTATTGCGTTTTCACGATAAACTTGACTTTCCAACACACAAAAAACTTTACCAATTTTCATGAAATATTCATCTTCTAAATTCTTAGATTTTCTTCAACATACCTACATAAACTCTTTAGCTTATTATAGATTAAGATACTTATCGTCTTCGTCACGACACGTCTCCGTGGTCGACTGACACACAGAACAAGAGGAAAATTGCTGTGAAGAATTTTAATTGTGTTAAAATGCTCGCTTTCATTCAGTTCAATGGCAATCATATCTGTGTCAGCATTTTTTCCATAGTTTAACAACAATGAAAAGACAGAATATTGCGAGCTACGAGTAATAATTGTAATAACACAACACGAGTCGGACAAAACGCAAAATGACTGTTTTTTTTAAATAATTAATAAATTAAGGGCTTGTTTCACCACTTCCTGATAAGGCTATCCACCAATTAACTTGACAGATCAAGTATAATATGTCAAAAAAGTTGTGAATAGCCTATTAGGCACTTTATCAGAAAGTGTTGAAACAGGCCCTAAATAAGGTATCTTTCACCTTTTTAAAAATATAAAGGTACAAGTTGGAACCGAGCGAGAGGTCGCAACTGCAGACGACATGTCGTCGCGAGTCGCGACACTACTGCGGTTTCAGTGTCGCTATATTATATAGCTTCGTGTCGCTAGCTGCGGAGGGTATTTCATAGAAATTCATACTTGAATTGATGAACCATAAGGTAAGTACTAATTATGTATTCTGTGCTTGACTCAGTAGACCTACTGGGTCTACTGGACGCGACGACACGTCGTCTGCAGTTGAGGTGTCGCTCGGTTCCAACTTGTACTTGCTTGTACAGGTTGTAACTTGTAAGTACCTAATTAAACAGTGTTCGATATTTAAAAATTATAAACATAATATCGCTCTTTCAATAACTTTTTTATGTTCGTGGCCAATCCCTTCTTTGGTGTTCACCATGCAGGTAGAGCCACGTAGAGCCGTCCCCGATTCCTGGAATTTTCAGATTATATCGACCTCGGTGTGTATTTTTAGCGCGTTATGGGTAGTGGGTAGGTACGTCTGCAGTTTGCACCCTAATGATATGACCATGTATGTTGTGATTACTGAATATAATGTAAATCTTAGGTGTTAGTAAAACTTACACAGTAATCAGTACTTCTAGACTTAATATAACTACATAATATTCTCTATGTTGAATTAGTAATTAGCTAATTACTTACAAGTTTATTACAGAGTACAGACAGACCGCATGAAAATCGTTGGAGCCGATTCCGAGATTCCAATTACATATATATATATACAAGAATTGCTCGTTTAAAGATATAAGATAAGTATATAATTTTTTTCATCAGCAGTGCGGGTACTGTCAAAAGCTTGTCTCAAAAGACAAAAGATTCAATGTGTTACGGAACTGCAAGAAAAAATCCGCGCGTTTTTCGCAGTGCGGTCAGTCCCTTATATAGTTAACTACATAATTTTTCATGAGACTACTAATATTTATATTTTATTAGGATTAGAGTTCTCTGATTTTACATTAAAAATTAAAATAGAGGCATACTGCAAAACCGCGCTCTATTTCATGCTTGTGTAACGGAGCCTATTCCGTGGCTCGACAGACGCATTCCAAATAATTATCACCTCTACAGTTAACGAAGTAACCGTAACATACGTACATTTTGCGAACGATCTCATCAGCTCTCGACAGCGCGTGAAAGTAACAGACATATATGAATAGAGAAAGTAGATGTAGTCAATGAGAACAGTATACAAGTTTCCATGTACACTACAGTCTACAAGGCGTTTATAGTTAATTTACCCTAACATTTAAACGTGGGAGAGCCATGCTTCGGCACGAATGGGCCGGCTCGACCGGAGAAATACCACGTTCTCACAGAAAACCGACGTGAATCCCCTAGCACAGGGGTTCCCAAAACGTGCGCCGCGGCGCCTGGTGTGCCGTGGAAAGGCAAGAGGGGCGCCGTGAGTCGATCCTCCGTCATTTTCTGTAACCACAAATATTATAAAATAAAATTATAATATGAATTATACAGAGCAGGCAGATGATTAAATATTAGTTTATTATAATTATTTACTTGCTGATTTTTTTTTTTTTTAGTTTTTGGTAAAGTAGGGCGCCGTGAGAAAACATTGAGACTTGTAGGGGCGCCGCAGGCTGAAAAAGATTATCCTGGCAGGGTCGAAGTACACTTTTGGAGTCGTGGTGTAGGCTCACGCGATCCCGCGGCCCGCCCAAGGCGCATAGTGGAGTACCGCCGAGTTTTTAGTGGGTAGGGGCTGCGTCCACCACCATCTTCGGACGCGGCTGAAAAAGATTGGGAGCCCCTGCCCTAGCCTATTCTCTTCCCTACTCTTCCCTTCCCTACCCTCCCCTATTACCCTATTCCCTCTTAAAAGGCCGGCAACGCACCTGCAGCTCTTCTGATGCTGCGAGTGTCCATGAGCGACGGAAGTTGCTTTCCATCAGGTGACAGGTGAAAAAAAAAACCCTGACAGGACTAATATTCCGGCCGTAGCGCGTAGTTACTTTATTGTAGCCGAGGCAAAGATTTCGACCTCCGGTAAATATTAGGTACCCGGAAGCATAGGCACGTATCCAGTGGCGGTTTTAGCACTAACTAGGTACTAGCGCCTTGGGCGAGATTTCTTCGGCGCCCAGTGCAGGGTGCTGAAGCCTGAAAGTGCTGAAAAAATTAGCGCCCCCCTAACGCCGCTACTGTACGTATCTATAAGGATGTCATTCAAATGTCAAGATGGCCCCAATCGGTACCGAATTGACCCCAATTTTGTTTTCGCGTCTATGGCATAGGTAAAATTGTTTTTTTTTTTAAGGAAATAAGGGGGCAAACGAGCAAACGGGTCACCTGACGGAAAGCAACTTCCGTCGCCCATGGACACTCGCAGCATCAGAAGAGCTGCAAGTGCGTTGCCGGCCTTTTAAGAGGGAACAGCGTAAGGGGAAGGTAAGGATGGGAAGGGAAGGGAATAGGGGAGAGTAGGGAAGGGAATAGGGTAGGGGATTGGGCCTCCGGTAAACTCACTCACTCGGCGAAACACAGCGCAAGCGCTGTTTCACGCCGGTTTTCTGTGAGAACGTGGTATTTCTCCGGTCGAGCCGGCCCATTCGTGCCGAAGCATGGCTCTCCCACGTATAACGTTGCCCAAAGAAAGATAAAATATAAGGAGAGATGGCTTAGATATAAGGAGCCTGTTGGCAAGACCTTCGAAGAAAAAAGCTTAACCGCAACTCTGCCAATAGAGGATTTTTCGTCATTTTCAAATATTCCAAAGTCGGGTCGCAACACTCAAGTATTCATTGTCTCTCAAGCACTTTACAGATTAGCTGACTTACATAATGTAGGGTCGAGCTCGAGGTCGTTGTATAATTCAAGCCAGGAGGTTACTATTTTTATTTATGAAATAAGGGGGCAAACGAGCAAACGGGTCACCTGATGGAAAGCATTTTTATTTTATTTATTTATTTTAATGCACATTACAATCGAAATGAAATAACATGATAAATACAGTTTATGACCTGGATTGTAAAGTAACATATTATGTGCACACTATTAAAAAAAATACATTTAAACTATAACATTAGCTCATTAACTAATACATATTATAATTTATATATTTAAAAAAAAAAGGTGAACAATAAAATAGGTTATTTGGAACCTTCTAAGGTGATATGGAGGATGTCTTTAACAATCTTTATAAACGATTGAAGCTTATCAAAAATGTCTAAATTTTTATTTTGTTTTGAATAATTATTGTATTGACGAGCCATGCGTGTTAAGGGGTTAAAATAGGATATATTATTTTTGTATACTTGCAAGCCAACAGGTTAATGTTATTTGCTCTACGAGCACTAAATTTAATATTGAAGCTAATATGCGAGAGCAAGTTAGGTGAGTCTAATAAATTATTTATCATTTTATAGAAGTAAAGAAGATCAAAGAAGATGCGCCTATTCTCAAGAGTCTGTATTTTGAGATTAATAAGCCTATCGTGATAATTTAAATTAGAACGTCCTGGGTTATAACGGTAAAAAAGAACCTTGACAAATTTCCTTTGTACGCGCTCAATGTCCTCTACGTGGACTTTATAATTTGGAGACCATATGGGGCTCCCATACTCTAAGATAGTCCTCACGAGTATTAGTACATATACATATATAGAGTACTGTTAGGTTTTTTGAAATCTTTTGTTGTCCTTAAAGTTGTCCTTTAAGTTGTCATTAAGCAACTTCCGTCGCCCATGGACGCTCGCAGCAACACAGAATAGCTGCAGATGCGTTGCCGGCTTTTTAAGAGGGAATAGGGTAATAGGGGAGGGTAGGGAAGGGAATAGGGTAGGGGATTGGGCCTCAGCTCCGGTAAACTCACTCACTCGGCGAAACACAGCGTAAACGCTGTTTCACGCCGGTTGTACTAGATTGCGCTTTTGTAAGTATATTGTAAAAAATAATCGATGGTATAGATACCCCCCCCCCCTCCCCTACAGCCTTGGTAGCCAGGAAAAACTTTTAATAATGTATACTTATTACTTACTAATATTATAAATGCGAAAGTGTGTCTGTCTGTAGGTACATTAGTACTGTAGGTCATCTTAAACCGCTGAACCGATGTATAGAGATAGTTGAGTGCTGATAACACACCGTTTTGCAACGATATAATTAAGCCATCATCAATATCATCTTATTTTTTTATAGTTTCTTCCATCCTTTTCCAACACTACAATTTACAAAACCTTGTAACAATACTAGGAGCGGCATCTGCCCATATTTGGTTCGAATTCCACAGTAAGCAGAGCGCCGCTCAGGGTTCCCAACCGTCCGGTTTTCGACCGGACTGTTGGGTTTTAGAAGAAATTGTTGGGGTCAGGTCACTTACTTCCGACCGGATGCAATTTGTCCGGTCACATAAAAAATGCTACCGCGACATTGCTAATTCGGCGGCGTGCGGCGCGGCGCAGGTAGTTAATAATTATAGACAGCATGCAGGCTGCGAGGGGGGCTATTTGACTATTTTTGTGACTGAATGAACAAACTGTTCTACAGTTAGGTGGGTGCTAAAAGTTTGTATTTTTTTCCTATAGCGCAATAAACTGTTTCGTTATTAAGTAATTATTATTTAATTTGTTGTCCGGTTATGGCGGCTGGAAAAGTTGGCAACCCTGGCCGCTAGATACAAATTACAATAGCTCACGGAACGATGATCACGAAGGTAACAGCTTTTTGGGTTGGGGTTTGAGAGGCTCACAGAAAATTGACGTTAAGAATGATGAGAACCACAGTGGCCTAGTAACTACTGCATAAAAATCAGTTACTTTCGGATAGCTTCTACTAACAATAATAAGTAAACATATTTTGATTTACAATAATTTTCGAAAATGTACCCGGCACTAATTGTCTGCTCAAGACTTGTTGTGAGACTTGTAATGTATAGTGCCATCTAGCGTATAACTTTATTATACTTTTATATGTATAGCGTATAAATACTTACTAGCTATTTGACCGAGCTTTGCTCGGTATTTGATAAAACAGGAATAAAATGACATTTTCTAAAAATGATTTCTAGCTAGATCGATTTATCGCCCCCGAAACCCCCTATATACTAAATTTATTGAAAATCGTTGGAGCCGATTCCGAGATTCCAATTATACTTATATATTTTATATATATACAAGAATTGCTCGTTTAAAGATATAAGATTAAATTTATCTACATGCTAATGCCATCTATGAGTAGCAATATCAAAACAGTTCATCTGCATACTGCGAATTATCTAACCAGTAACCACACGATCACCATATTTTATTCGGAGCGTGCGAAGTGGGTGGAGGGGGTAAAGAAAGCGATTGGCCGATTGCCGCGCTTGCCATGTCAAAAATCAGTGTTCCCAACTTAGGGGTTTTCCCCCCAGATTTAGGGGTTAAATAAGTGAGATGGGATTTTTTTAGGGGTCTGAAATTTTTAGGGGTATTTACAGGGATTTTTTTACTTTTTAATATTTTTAAATTGTTGATATTAATATTAATTATTTCTTGACCTAGCGACTTCTAGCGACATCTATTACGTAATTTAATGACCACTCTGTGGTGACTGGCGGCAATACTGATGGTCCGATTTACATTAAATCGTAATGATATCACTTGTGCAACATTTAATCCAACAAATAAAATGTTGAATTTATTCAATAATAATACGACTTCAAAACATCTGAATCTTCAGATGAAGATGAAATATTTAACATATTAAATCAATTATTATAATAAAAATATTTTAAAAGATATTTCAGTATATTATTTCTAAACTATTATAAATTTATTTATATATGCATATTTTAGGGGGAAAAAAGAAAAATTAAGGCGATTTTAGGGGTTTTTGACACCAATTTAGGGATAAATATTTTTGAGAGGTGGTAACACTGGCAAAAATATGCAACCAAAGGGGCTCATTAGTAGTCAAACAAGCTTGTCAATCTTGTTTTGAATATTTTAGAAATTGGTCTTAATGGTTTTTGTATCGTAGACTGCAAAAATAACAGCAAAAATTATAGGTAGTCAGTATACAAATTTAATGTTTTTCTTAAATCCACTAGGAAATTAGATCAGATAGCGGCTGTAAAAATGAAAAAGTATGTGATTCGATATATAACCTAAAATTGCATTATCAGTCAAGTCAATTTTATTTGAGTTGCATTTTATAAAGATATTAAAATAAATAAATAAATAAAATAAAAAATGTTTTATTTCTGAGTAAATTTGAATCAAATTTTTTCAGAATGTCTACCTGATGCCTACCACCGGTTCGGGAACTACCCCGGCGAGAAGAACCGGCGTAAGAAACGAGCACGGGTTCCACTTTTTACCAAAAAAGTGAGAGAAAAATTATTTTTTTAAAATAAAGTTTACAATTTTGTAACTTAATATTACTATATAATGTCAACATACATAATTGTAAGCCATAATATAATAATGTAGAAATGGCCTTGCAAGAAGCCATCCTACTCCCAAGATGTGCCATCTTCTATGAAATCATTGGCCTTATAATAAGCTTTGGCACACAAACGCTCTTTGACTACTTTTTTAAATTTATTAATGGAAAGATTTTGAACGTTTTCTGGGATTTTATTGTAAAGGCGTATACATTGACCCTTAAAAGATTTACTAAGTCTGATCACTGGCATGTCCAGCTTGTGTTTATTTCTAGTATTTCTACAGTGAATGTCACTTTTAACTTTAAATTTATTTATATTTTTTCTAACATATATTACATTATCCAAAATGTATTGAGAAGCAACAGTTAGAATACCAATTTCTTTAAATTTATCTCTCAGAGATTCTAAAGCAGACATTTTATAAATAGAATGTATGGCTCGCTTCTGCAGCACAAATATTGTATTAATGTCGGCAGCGTTTCCCTATAAAAGGATTCCATATGACATCCTACTATGAAAATAGCTAAAATATACTAATCGTGCCGTGTCTTCGTCAGAAATTTCTCTAATTTTTCTGACTGCATATGCTGCAGAACTGAGCCTACCTGCTAGATTAGGAATGTGAGGACCCCACTGTAATTTACTATTAATTGATATATATGAATAATAATAATTATTATATTATTATTATTATTTCATTTAAATCCAAAGTATCATTGGAAGAAACAGTGACTCACAAATGACGATAAACCAGATACTACATGATCTTTTAGAAGCTGGACATAGAGTTTGAATGAAAAAGGTTTTTCAAGTAAGCAAGTCTTAGATGAAAGGGGTAAAAAAGTTAAAATTATTATGCCCCCATTTTGAGCAAAACAAAACGAGTACTCTCAAGAGGAAACCAAAAGGACTTGCTCGCTGATATTGCTCGAGTAAGAATTCATATTGAAGTGATTAAAAGCAATGATATTCTATGTTACTATTTTAGAAACTCATTGATTGAAAGTGTATTAATGCAAAGACTCAGAAACATGAAGAATGTTTGCAGTGTTTTAGTAAATTTATAGACTCCGATTTTCTCCCAGAGTATTAATGTTGTAAAAAATAAACAAAAACAAGATTTTTAAAAACATTACATGTTTTTTTCAAGTAAGTATAATATTTTTGTTACTGATTAAAGCAGCTATATGTTTGCACTTGCCGCTCTGGTTATAAACGCAGCTGCATTTTACTCCAGCAACAACCCGATCATTATTATCTATCTGTAAGAATGAATAAAAATATTTAGACTTGCTTTATCTAAATGCTTAGTTACATTTTTGGTTGGTTCATTACTTACGTTTGAACTTGTTTTATAGAGTGCTAAAGTCACCAATGTTCAACGAATTATATTGGCTCGTATTAAATAACATTGCCATTAGTTCTTAGCTCTTCTACATCCCTTACATGTCCTGCTAACACCAATTTATATCCTTTTAGCGTAGATTGGGCCTTGAAACTTATTGAGTGTTTTATTCTTTCAAACCAGTTTTTTATGATTATATTCATTTTCCACAAGTAGTTTTTAACTAAATCTAACCCAAATACCGTTAATTATTGTTCTAAATATATTTTATTTGCTATAATATTTACAAAATAAACAAACTCTTGTTTATTTTTTGACACATGCCCCTAAGACTGGGTTGCACCAACTAACTTTAACTTTAACCTTAACTATAACCGGAAAAATTGACAGATGTCGTATGAGATTATGGGGTATTTGGACGCCATATTTAACTTTAACTTTACCCACGCCTCTGGTGCAACCCAGTCTAAAACTTCGTTTGAAATATTATGTCACTTCTGACGTGCACGGTGCACGTTCCGAATAGGCTTTATCACGATTCACGATCGAATACAATTTACGATGCCGCGATGTTGGTTTACACTTTTACTCACGCTAGCAATCACGCTAGTAAATGAGTTAAGGCTCCCCCACGCAGGCGCGTTATTATCGGTCGATAATATCGCATGCGGTATTGCGATAATGCCGAATGCGTCCCGATTCCTTACACACAGACCACAGTACGTTTTTATCGTCCGATATTTCTTAGGCTGCGTTTCCACTGAAGCGAAGCGGAGCTTAGCGGTGCCGAATTGACCAATGCTCGAAATCTTCACTGTCATTCCGCTGGAATAGCACGATTGGTCAATTCGGGCACCGCTAAGCTCCGCTCCGCTCCGCTTCAGTGGAAACGAAAAAGCCTTATGAAAGAGCGCCGGTTATTATAGCCGGTGTGTCGTCGTTTGCTTCCTGATACAAAATATTCTAGAACTCATTTATCGGAATATCGCAGGACGGTGAAACGCAATGTCCTAGTAATAACGGCGCGGCATTATTATCGCAGCAGTGTGTAACTACATGACCATCCTAATTCCTAATACAAATTGTACTGAAAACAGATTATCGCAATAACCAATGCGATATTAACGGATATTATCGAGTGAATCGACCGATAATAATAACGCGCCTGTGTGGGGGGTCTGGTCCCCTTTTACCCATTCAATAGTTGCCAGGTGAAAAAAAGAACAGCTGGCTGTCATATTATAAGTGTCACTTGTCAGTGTCACACCGCACTCGTTTGACATTTCAAAGCAAGCATTGAAATTTTCACTAGACACAGGCCAGCAAAGAAATTTTCGAGCATTTTTATTTTCTATCAATATTTTCAATAACTAATAAACAGACAAATTAGTTTAAAAACAGGCACAAATGACTTTTGGTCAAAACACGGGTATAGAAGTGAACTCGAATACTGAAAACGATGCGAGTTTGTTATTTAGAGCTATGACAGACAATAGGTATTCTCATACAAAATTCCGTTTTGTAATAATTTGAGTATATTGCGTATTGGTACAGTAAAAATACTTTTTTTTTTCAGGAAACGGCTTCGGGAGGATGATACCTGTGAATTTATGCCTTTATCGAAGAGGATAAATAATCTGCACATAAATAATAATCTCACAAGTACTAGTCATTCATCTGATTCAAATCAAAGCAATGGACCAAGTGAAAATGGGATTGCATCTCCGTGTTCCTCAATAGAATCGGAAAGGAGACCTAGCTATGATCCAGGAATGAGCTCGACAGATAGCAGTTACTATTACAATAATAAGTTACTATTCGAATTGCATTTAGAGAGACTACAAAGGAATGGACAGCAATATCAGTATTAAATTATTAATAGTTTAGTTTTAATATTTGTATTTTGTTTACGCTGATTGTGTTTTTGGTGTGAATGTGCATGATTTGTTATTGATAATTAAATTATAATCAAAGTGCATTCATTTATTTATGAATTAAATTAATTTATCAATGACCTATTTCAAAAAGCAATAAATACAAGTGATGACAATCCAATCACGAAAGTGAACTTTATCTATTGGCCAATCAAATATGTCTACGAAATGCGTGAACGAATTAGAATAGAGCTACGAGTGCGCCACCTAATGAAAATGTGCCTAAACGCCAAAACAGTAATGGCGGATAACATTTGTTGTAAATGTAGCTTTTATGGAAATGTTTATTTATTGTGTTGGTGAATGTTAATACAAAGGTGAATGTTTTTCGAGTGATAATAATCACAAATGCCGAAATTTGATCGTCTACGAGTAGCAAAGGTAGGTAATAATTTAGAATATTGTGCGTGTGAATATCCGTGACCTTATTTCTAAGCGAGCGGTACTCTGTACCGTTACTCGGAGCGCGTGGCCGTCCCTGCGTTGTCGCGAGAGTGCTGCGCGAGAGGGCCGTACAACCCCTCCTCTCTACAATTTCCCTGGCGGTGGTGGAAGGAGTCGGGAGCGGGAGTGATTTGGTATCGAAGCACTTGGAGGGGATCCCGTGATTTTGGTGGGGATGCGTATCGCGCGTGATGGACGCTCAGCTGGGCAAAAAGACCTGGTAGGGGTGAATAACCTTGCAGTCTGCACCTTTGAATGAAGCGAGCATCAATGAATAATGATAATATTATTATGAAATGATTTACTTTGTTGTTTTGATTCGTACCAAAATATTTAATTGCGTAACGCATGTACAACTCTTTGTTTAAGAACCTTGATAGTATTTCGCAATTTGTATAGTTGGCCCGTACTTTCCTGATGTTTGATTTAAACAATTTTCTTGTAATAAATATTATAAATAGATATGTATTTATAAATTAAACTTGTTTACGCGTAACCATAAAGTTAATATACCTTTCCGCTAGGTACCTATATTGTAGGACCAACAACTTTTTACGGGTTTTTTCTTTTAAATCTCGTGCCTATAAAGTTTCTGTTTCGTGTTGGGAATATAATATCGAATAAACTTATACGTAAGATTACCCAACGAAACAGGCTACGGCTACTGAACCGAAACCACACCTCACTTGTGAAAGTACCAGAAGAGAAAGTGGTGCCACGCTAGAGCATACACAGTCGCCCGCGGGCCGAGTATGGGCGGGCGTAAAAAACTTTCTTTAACCCACTTTCTCGAAGACGCAATCTCGTCGCTCAGTGTGATTCGTCTGGTGGTCGGTAGTGGTATGAGCCCTACCTACTCCCGGAGTCCCGTGCGTGAGTGGTGGGACGGTCGTGGGGGTACGCGTGTCGTGAATGAAACAAGTGGGACAGTGTTTTTTTTTTGTTTTTTACACCCACCTCAGTGGTGAAGTGCAATGTGTGACATGCAGAAAATGCCTACAAGAGACGATGCCTCTTGGTAGGGTTCTTTTAATTGTTATGCTGTTATTGAAGAATACTTTACTTATATTAGTTAGTTATTATGTCTTATGATTACCGATGCCTAGACTATTGTTGAAAAGTTACAATACGCAGAATACAATGTTAATTCTCAAATAACTTATAACATGGGGGCTTTTAAGTTTTAAGCAGAAAAATTTGTTTTCAGTGAGGAAGATTCCGATATGAATTTTGCTGCGTTTAGTTCTGCCGGTACGCACTTTGTTACTACCGGCAGTCAGCTGCCTGTTACTAAGATCCAGCAGAATGTTTCGAATAATGGTTCTCTATCACAGGTAATAACCAGCTCAGTAGCTAACAAAATCTTTGTAAATACATATTACAGACAAAAATGAAAAACCTTTTGTAGTGTAAGAAACTGTGAGCACAAATTCCACTAAATATTATTTATACATTAAAATCTTTAGTATGCATACAATAACTGTAATTAGTTTTATAATTACTCAATTACACAACAACCTCCAACTGACTTTAACCCATCAATCCCCAAGCGGCACCCGGCTGCCGCATAACAATTGAAAATCTATTGTGTCTACGATTCCCACGAAGGAGGTATAAAAAAAGAATACAAGTATGAAACAAAAATGGTTTCTCATGTCTGGTTAACATAAAACATTAGACCTACTAAACTGACTTTCACTTGGATGTTAGATATCTAACGTTAAGTATATGTTTATGTTACATATAACTTGAAACTTTCAAATTCCTGTCTATTGATTGATGAATAAGACAATAATTATATATATTTAGTCTGACGTTCATATTTAATAACAAAATATAACAAAGTTATATTAATAGTGATTTTAAAACTTGAATATTAACTACAAAGTTAAAAGTTTAGACAGTCAATTACATTATGAAGCATTGCAACTTCATTGCTTTCTATAACTTAATATTGGATTAAATTGCATAAGTACCTATTTTATTCATATACATACACATTATTCATATTATACAAATTGTACTTTTCATTTCAAGTTTTATACATTAAAATTTGAGTTGCAACGAAAACACTGTGAGACTGGATTGCACCAACTAACTTTAACTTTAACCTTAACTATAACCGGAAAAATTGACAGATGTCGTATGAGAATATGGGGTGTTTGGACGCCATATTTAACTTTAACTTTACCCACGCCTCTGGTGCAACCCAGTCTTAGTCCTTACTATTTAAAACATGATTTTGACTTTACAAATGACTAGATGACGCCCGCAACTCCGTTGCGCCAAAATTAGTTTATCGCGGCGGAAACCGTACATTTTTTCGGGATAAGTGTCCTTTCCTGGGACTTAAAGTATCTCTGTACCAAATTTCAGCTCAATTGATTCAGCCGTTTAGGCATGAAAAGGTAACAGACAGACACACTTTCGCATTTATAATATTAGTAAGTATGGATATATATCAGGATGTAATATTAAATCTACTCTAGTATTAATCCTAAAATTATATCCCCATTTCAGGTGGTTGGAATGGTAGGCAATATGGGTGAGGGTATGCAGTATGTCCGCACCATTGACGGCTCCTCCCTGCAGAATACACCACAGCTCATAACTGTGCCTATATCTTTGCCCGGGGCGAAACCTGGTAAGTACCATTGAGGAAATTGATTCCTAGGCAGTTGACAGACCAACGTCATTTCTGAGGTTGGATCATGTCAATTAACGGCCGTTCCCAATATTTGATCTATCTCTGGTTTTGCCCTACTAGAGATAGGAATAGCTCACATTAGACATTAGAGACATACATTTTATGTCAATTCAATGTTAGCTGCGATCGGTTGTAACTTGTATGCCAAACCAGAGATAGATTGAATATTGGGAACGGCCGTAAGAGACTGCCAATACCGATAGTTTGATTGAAAGTTTAATCATTACGAAGATGTATGAAGGTGAGCACACTAAACGATTTCTATCGGCCGATAATAATGTACTGAAACCCCAATTTGGTCAAACTATCGGCTGACTAAAAGTTTGTAGTCTGTTAAAGGCTCTTACGGCCGTTCCTAATATTTGATCTATCTCTGGTTTTGCCCTACTAGAGATAGGAATAGCTCACATTAGACATTAGAGACATATATTTTATGTCAATTGTGAGCTATTCCTATCTCTAGTAGGGCAAAACCAGAGATAGATCAAATATTGGGAACGGCCGTTAATGTTAATTGTGATTTATTCTGTTGGCTGGGTTTGACGTAACGCGACCAAACTACGTAGGGTCTACATCTGCCTAGGAATCAACTTCTCTGATAGTACTTATATTAATATTAGAGTTGAATGTAAAATAAGACATTTTTAGTTATACTGACGTAGCTATAGGATAAATGAGACATGTTTTCATAATTTTTGCTAGATGTATACACCCACAACAGGTGTTTTATGAATACATTTTTATTAATAGCCATCATAAACCTGTAATATTGATTTATTATTTACATCATCATTATATTAAAGTTTTCTCTAAGATAAGATTTTTTGTAGCAAAATATGTCCAAATAAAATAAGAAAGAACAATTATATTCAAATTTCAAACCCATTATAGCTCGTCTTATAGGAAAAATGGTAAGCAAGGTACTCTTCGTTTGTTTACTGTTTGATCTAAATTGTGAGCAACTCTTTGATCTTTGATCTTTTTAGGTGATCCTCAGCCAACAGTACAGATTCAAGTGCTCGGGCCAAACATACAGCTCCAGCAGCAGCAGCAGCCCAAATATCAGATGCAGATACCCATACAGGGATTCCAACAAGGTACTATCATTATTCCATATTATGTTGCATATTATGTCATATCAGAATACTGACAGACATGTTGTCAAATGTCGAACAAAAGTTTTTGATTACTGTCTCTACTGGTGCTGCTGTCTAGCGTGAAAACATAGCAATAACATCATAATATTAATACGCGAACGAAAAACTTTGTAACCCTTTTTACGAAAAATGGGGAAACGTAGGTGCACGAAATTTTGCACAGTTATAGTTTATATGGTGAAGGATTGCATCGAACTAATATTATTTTGAAATTATGCTTTTATCATACATTTTTTTAACAAATAAAACATTACACACACTACAACACACACACATGAGAAATGACAGATTTTTGAGTGACAGGCCTATACATACAAATTATACTCTTTTATATTTTATGGTTGAAGTCTGTTGACAACAAGTTGACAAATTGAAAATGGATTATAGTTTTTTTTATTGAATCTAAGATACTATTAGACAATGCTTACATGGCCAGTCTGAGATCAGCTAAGTCCCAGAGACAACAGTTGAAAAAAAATGATAGTCAATATTTTTTATAAAATATAGGTAGTAGTCCTAATGTTGAAACTAAGGTCGAATTTCGACCATTGGGCGATCTCTAGTAATTTCAAATTATCCTATTACAAAAAGAAGGCCTATGTGTTACAGGAGTCAGGACACGCAGATTACCAACCTAGAATACGACGCGCCAACTTTGCTATGACACAAATACAATTATGTTGGTACCAGCAAAAAGGCTAACAATAATAATAATTACAAAAACATCTCATATTACAGGTAGTGCGTTACTGACGCTAGCATACTCACCGGAGAATATCGACAATGGACTGCTGGGGCTGGGTTCGTCGTCACTGCCCGAGGGTCTCCAGCTGCTGACGATGCCCCAGGAGATGCAGATGCAGCACCGACAGCAGGACATTAAGGAGGAAGCTACACAAAATGTGCATCAAGTGAGTAAATTACTTGTTTAATTGCTAACGATATTTGACTGGTACAATATTATGGCAATATGTATAGTAGTTTCACACTATGTATCTGTCTATGTGTAAGTGCTAGTTCAGACACAAGCGGGAACCGCGCGATTTAGACCCGTGCGTTTTAAGCGCTCGTAGCTCATTACAAAGGCATTGTATAACAACATTCACATTAACCACACGGCTTCTGCACGGGACACGCACGATTTCCGCTATAGACAAAAAGGAAATCGCCAGTGTCCCGTGCAGATGATATGGATCCGAATCCATGATTTCAGACGAACAAGCACTTAGTCCCCGAAGTGTCTACTAAAATGTAATTAAGGTGCCAATGTTATTTCCCAGGTGTTCATAACGCCCGACCAACAGATTGTAATAAGTGGGCCGAACGGACAGAAAATATTGAACAACAACACCAGCTCCGACAACAACAACTCGGAAATTACCATCAAGGAGGAAGTGTGTATTGAGGATGTAAGTACTCTTAAAAATAGTAAAAATCATACTTACATTATAAACAGAAAAGTTTGTATGTAAGTGTGTTCAATGTCAATTGTAATGTATTTCCCGATTGTTGATTTTTTAAAAGTATGTGTTACAATATAAAAATTAAATTTTTAGTTCAATTAAGTGTGTATATAAAGCAAACTTTTTTTAACAAAATTGGCCACCAAGGTCATTTCTGTCCACCAAGTCCTTGGCCGAATATTCAGTCCTCAGAGATCGGCAAAATAAAATATGAAACAACAAAATGTTTACCAGTTACCACTACTAACATAGAGTTAAATATTACCTTAAATACTAACATTAGTGTATGTTATAATTTAAGTGTGGAACCCAGACAGGTCGGTGGAGTTGACAGGCCTTGTCCCCCCAATAACTTCACCCACTTCTTCACACATGGCAACTCTATGGAAGACATGGGTCTGGCGCCCCCACTGGCTGGCAGGTCCTAGGTTCGTCACAGAGCGATATCTTCTTAACATCCTTGAAACTCCACCCAGTTTGAATGACCCCCCCTCCACCAAGCCAAAGCCACAACATCTAAAGGCAAAAGGTGAAGCATCATACCCAAAGAAATCGGAAAATGTCGGATCTGCTGGCTACCATACTGGGGCTGGGACAAACCTTGTTAGCTAACAAATTATTACAAAAGCGGTAGAAAAAAGATTTGGGTGAAAAGCCCATACAACTCAAACTATTGAAAAAAAAAGCAAACTTTCATCTTAAAGGCAGTAAAGCAAGCTACCTACTTTGTTGCAGGAAAGTTCACAAGGCACGGAAACAAGCGACGTACAGTGGCAAATCGACAACCCGTCGCCAGACCTCGTCAAATATCTCAACTCCCTCGCGCCGCAGGTACGAACAGAAGCGTAAATTTCCTCAGCGGGGCCCCATATAAAATATGTTTGGGGGCCCTTGCCTCCTTGCCTTTTTTACTTTTCACATATTTTGTGAATTTAATAAAAGTGTCTCTTAATTTTCCCTAAAGCACATTGGGTGCCTCTGTGGCCCGGGGACCCCGTATAATTGATACGGCATATACGGCGGTAGCTACGCCCCTGGGTACGAACAAATTGATTCTAAGGCAGGTGGCCTACGTCATTGAGTCGGTTTATATCAATTCAATGTTAGTCGTCAACATTCAGCTGGGTTTGACATAACCTGAAGCTATAAGTTATAAAGCTGAAGAATTTGTGGTACTATGATTACGATTTTTTGCGGACTATAAACTCTATACCGGATATTGAAGTTAGCATTGCCCACAGCAAGCGCAGCAGCTGCCGCCATCACTGCAGCAGTTTCTCCGTCTGAACCCGGCTGATATAAAGAAGGACGAAGCTGTCGACAACGCCATGGACGAGGACAGGAAAGACAACATAACCGAAGCTATAGTCGACGAAGGTGAGTACTAAAAATGTATACTATGAAAGTAAATGGGAAAGTACGTTTTTTAAGTATTTATTCATTTTAAGCTTTTTAAGCTTCTTTTCAAAAAATGTCTGTTTATCTTTCTCCATCTATATCTTTGACTACCTCTTCACTCTAGTTTTAAATGAGTGAGTGTTGTCCTCAAATTCGTTGAACTGAAATTCGTTTCACGTGTCAGAAATGTAACACATATTTGCGTTTAAAACTGTCCTACGTCCTTGGCTTGAAGTATCTCAACACGTAATTTCATCAAAATCAGTCGTTATTAAACCATTGGTTTGCAGATGAAGAAGTAACAAATAGATTATAAACAGATACACTTTTAGATTTATAATAATACTGATAAGTCTTGCACTGTTAATATAATGTGATGTTCGGCCCCACTGTGCTTTATCAGTACTTATCTATATTCTCGCTGAAACTTGAGAACTGCTGAACCTATTTGGCAGATTTTAATCTTGGAATATTGACGAAAGTTCAGGGAAGGTTTATATTAGGATAGGTGATACAAAGTCCACCGGATCATCTAGTAAAATATGTAATTGTCGTTTTCAGATGGAAATATTCACATACAGAGCAAGAAGAAGAAGAAATACAAGAGGAAACCCCCGAAGCCGGCCGCGCCGAAGCCCGGGCAGGTGATCATCACTACTGCGCTCGACGGCACCCCCTTGTGGTGCTGCCCAGAGTGCCAGATGGCTTTCCCCGAGAAGGGGGAGTTGGAGGCGCATCTGTCGGTGCACAAGATCGAGAGGAGGTTCATTTGTGGCATCTGTGGGGCGGGGTGAGTTACTATTGAGTACTATTGAGTACTATTACTAGTGAGTATAATTAAATTAATCGTACTTGCTAAAAAATACGATTGCTAATATTATTGTGCGCAACAATTACTTAGTAGTAATTGTTGCGCACAATAATATTAGCAATCGTATTTTTTAGCAAGTACGATTAATTTAATTATTGTTAATGGACATTTAACAATTAATTATTACTAGCTATTTGACCGAGCTTTGCTCGGTATTCAATAAAACACGAATAAAAATGATTCCTAGCTAGATCGATTTATATTCCCTCTTAAAAGGCCGGTAACGCACCTGCAGCTCTTCTGATGCCGCGAGTGTCCATGGGCGACGGAAGTTTCTTTCCATCAGGTGACCCGTTTGCTCGTTTGCCCCCTTATTTCATAAAAAAAACTGCGATACGCGCATCCGCTTCCATACAAATTGTATGGAGGCGGATTTTTGCGATGAGCCCCGGCACGCTGAGCCCCGGCACGGCCCGTCTCAATGTACTCACTCCTTTAGGGTCAGTTCAGACCGCAACGCGACGCGTAGATGCAGTTCTAAATTTGTACTGAATTGACAGATTTCGTGAGCGTCAGACCGTCTCGCAAATCTGCCAAATCCATACAAATTTAGAAATGCATCTACGCGTCGTGTTGCGGTCTGAATTGACCCCTAAGGTGATCGCATATTTTGCACGCACGCACGCGCCGAAAACGCGCCGCATTTTAAAATTTGTTGTATGAAAGAATGTGGTGATGACGTACGCACCGCATTTTGTGTAGTGTGTCTATGTGGTGCGTTCGACGCGTTCGACGCGTACGGCGCGGACGACGCTGACAAATGTGCGATCAGCTTTACTAATAAAGATATTTACGCACCGTATAATATAACTATTCAAGCTTGACATTTTTGTCATCTTGACAACCGGCAAAGTGACATGACATTTAAATGTCATGTCACTTTTCCAAGTTGTCAAAGACGAGCAGATCGTGTTTAGTCGCTCGCTATATAAATAGTGTGCCAACGCGCATCATGGTACCCGGTCCAATGGATTTAGAATGTAGTTCCTGATACCACCGAGTGATAAGCAAAATTGGTCTTGCAGACTTAGTCTTGGTCTTGCAAAAAGCAAGACCGAGACCAAGACTATCCTAAAAGTCGAAAAACCAAAACCAAGTCTGATAACAGGCTATGTCCAAGACCAAAACTGTATTAGAAATACCAAAACCAAGACTGTCTTGGTCTTGTTTTGCTCATCACTCCACGAAACTCGAACTGTCCGAACTCACCCCGACGATTGTATCAGGTTGAAGCGCAAGGAGCATCTGGAGCGGCACAAGCTCGGCCACAACCCGGAGCGGCCGTACGGGTGCGGCGTCTGCGGCAAGGCGTTCAAGCGGCGCGAGCACCTCAACCTGCACACCGTTATACACTCCGGCGTCAAGACCGAGCTGTGCGGCGAGTGCGGGAAAGGTGCGTACCGTGTTATGATGCCAGGTGTCAAGATCATAGTAGTATAACGCCATAGTAATACGCTGCGAGCGGTTTAACCGCGCGGGTCCAAACCGCGCGGTTCTGAAGTCTGAACAAGCACTTAAGCTGCTCACTAAACGAATGTCGTCTTCAGGTTTCTACCGCAAGGACCACCTGCGCAAGCACATGCGGTCGCATCTCACGCGGCGCGCGCGCGAAGAAGTCGGCCACAGCGACATCAACAAAAGCACCGCCGTGCTGCCCGAGATTACTATACACGTGAGTATACTGTACACATAATATACGGACGAGCGCACATGCACGCACACGGACATATACCAGAGTAGACAGAACTTAGGGCCGGGATACAGAAACACGATACGACGTCGTGTCGTACCACGACGCGACGTCTTTTCACGATGCGACGTGGGAATCTACGACGGGCGTCGTAAAATCTCACGACAGTTGTTATTCAAAATTCAAAGAAGACGCATCGTGTACCGTAGCACGTTACGATGTCTGTCGTAGTTTTTTACGACGTGCGTCGTAGATTCCCACGACACGACGTCGTGTCGTGGTACGACACGTACGCGGAGTACCTATACTTCAAACAAACGGACGAACGTACGCGAGTATGTTTCACAATGCTGAGTAACGCATTAGTACGGCGCGTGCCGGCCGATATGACATACTACGTCAAACGTATCAATTTCGAGATCTCTTCTGAGAGACTAAACAGAAGTAACGAGTAGGCCACTCGTTACTTCTGTTTAGTCTGCACATACGCTCGCAAGAGGTCGTATGCCAACAGCATATTTTGATTTCATTGTATTATCGAAGTTTATTCATCGGCAGTTGACGGATCTACTTCGTTTGGTACATAAGTGATCTGTTGGCTTGATTTGACATAAAGCAATCATATTACGTACGCCAGCCATCTGCCTAAGAAACAACTTCTCTGATAGTACAAACTCCCGATTAAAATATCAACTAGGTATTTCATTTGTTACTTTGTACGCTATTTAATATCTTATGTTTAAGCGGCGCCCTAGTCGATCAATTTTATTGTATAATATCACGTATTGTGCAATATTATTGAACGTCTAGGGTTGATATTAAACGCCCGCCTTTCAATTTGATTGTCAAATAAGTTGTTCAACAAAATATTGTTCAATATTATTGTACAGCCGCACTCAGAGACATTTAATTATGATTACTTCTATTTGATGAAAACTTTAACAGATAATGTATGATGCTTAGGTATGGAAAAATCTTAATTTTATTGCAATTAAGTACCTAATTAATATTCGTCTCTGGATACGGCAGTGAAAGTTGTGCGTGGCCTTTAAATAATAAGTAGGTTACGCTCCGTTCCATTTTTAAAACGTCCTAAAATAGATTTTGAAAATAGAATTTAAATATTTATTGGTTTACGCTCTATTCCATTTTCAAAAGGTCCTAAAGCATTTGAAAGTAGAATGTAACTAATAACTTTTTTTTCTATCAGGTGCCGTCGGCGGCGAACATGCCCGTTCAGATCAACATCCCGCAGCACGTGATGTCGTCGCTGGCGGCGGGCGCGCGCGACGAGTCGCAATTGCCTATATTATGAATATAATATAGGCAAGTACATCAATAACTTGCCTATATTAAATTCGTAAAATTTAAAATTCGTATAAAATGTGTGTGGTAAAAATTTGCATTGTTAAGGTGGCTGCCAAATTTAATGACGTTAAAGGGCACACAAAACTGCGAATTCGCATCGCATCGCAAATATCTGCGACAAAATTCATAATAAAAATGACATCGCGATGCGAATTCACATGAATTTGCAGTTTTGTGTGGGAGCCCAAAGTTTAATCAAACGAATTTAATAAAACACAACTAGAGTTGGTAACTTTTTTCATGTACAGGTGGAGCTTACGTGCATAAGCGTAGCGTTAAGCGATTCATATCAGTGAGCGTTTTTATATTCAGAAAGTTACAGTTATATAAAATAAAACGCCTTCTAGTCCTTTGTAAAACGATACTTTGTTTTATAATGTGTAAAAGATGTCTAGCTGTGCAAATTTTATAATATTATGTAGTTCCAACAGGGAAATTGGTTTACAGGTAGATGTTTGACCTACGTTATTTAGTCGGATTGTGAAGTTAAAATCGTGATCGGCTAGGCTTTGATACCCGACTATATCATGCATGTTTGCCACACGATAAAAATGTGACAGTAAATAATTTAAACATGACACTGCTGCGTGAAGTAGCCATGGAAAGTTGCGAATGCGTTCGAATCTCCCAACAAATAAAATAGCAACTGTGATAAAGCTAAACTTTATTTTAATCGGCAATAGTTTCTTAAATTATTATTTTTGCCATAAAATCGCGCAATCACTTTTTTAATATTAGAAATCTGGGTAAATTCGGAAATAGGAGTACTGATTTGTTGTTTAACCGCGCACAGTTAGCCAAATCAAAAAAACTTGCGCTACTACAAATATTCGCAGGATAAGTACATTATGTCTCGCGACAGCTATGCATGCAATGTCTATTGACAGCTGTACTGTACAATTTCGCCTATTGGACTGCTGTCGAAAGGTACAAAATCACCCTGTCAGCCTTTACCCTATATCCGAATTTATCCTGATTCCTGATTAGTCTCTAGTTTTTAAAAATGACAAAAGAGTTGATTATATTAATATAATCGTCGATATTTGTCAGCTTTAATGTAGATGTAAATTGTTTTCGTATTATATTTTTGTACTTAGAGTAAGTTAGGGCATTGTATTTGTAAAAAAATAGGGGTAGCAGGGCTCAGCTTTTTCCTAAAAAAAAAGACGGGTTGCACTCCGGGAGTGCCGGCAGAAGTGAAAACTTGATTATTAACGTTGTGCATTATTTTTTTTAACCCATTTTTTATGAAACATAAAAAAGTCGATTTATAAAATCGATTTTTTTAATTAATCGAAACAAAAAAGACAATCGATGTTTTTAATTAATCGAAACCTTACAATTTTTTTACCCATTTTTTATGAAAATCGATTTTTAAAAAAAATCGATTTTTTAAATTAATCGAAACCCTTACAATCGATTAAATTTTTAACCCATTTTTTATGAAAATCGATTTTAAAAAAAACTATTTTTTTAATTAATCGAAACCCTTAAATCGATTAAAAAATATCGACAATCGAAAAAAAACAATCGATTGTCCGATTAATCGATTTCGATGTTACAACACTACTCTCCAACCGTCTTACGGTTTTTCGATCAGCACGAGAATCTGACGCGAGTTTCACAGTTTTTACCCATCCCACAAAAGTGCTCAACGCCGCTAAAGAAGTTTTCACTTCAAAAATATTCTTATTTTGTTATCAATTTTTATCGTGTATTTTTATATTTTGTATGAAAGTAATAATCGAGTATTATTTGAATATTTACTGATGCCTATAATATATATACAGCTATTATTTTAACTTCATTTTACATGTTGCATAAAAAACGCTCCGCTACTCTCTGTTCTCGGTAGAACTGTCTACTAAGGTGAGGTGCTCTTATACCGTAATGAACCTAATGTAAGTAGTATGTAACGTGTAAATGATATCTTTAGTCTCACTTCACACTAAAACCGTTAAGAATGTACATTGTAATAAATACTGTTAATTTACAGAATGCGCGCCGTGATTGCTCTGAAGTTAGCTGTTATTGTAAGGTCACGTGGCAGCTTTCCGATTTACTTTAAAAAATTGCTCATTAAATTAAGATAAAAAGTCATCCGATTCTTATACAATGGCCAGAGATTATTAATTTATTGCAAAATATTGAATATTTTTGAGATTATTTATCTGTTTCACAAGCGGCTAACTTTGGGCACATGTCGGCGTGACGTACACAATAAGTTATAACCTAGCATGTTAACCAATATAGTTGTTACGCGACTTATTTTTTTAGTTTCGAATATTTTTAAAAGATAATAATTAGTTGAACCCGAGAGGTTTGTACCTTTTAGACGTACTTTTGTATACAACTTTTTATTTATTAATGATGAGATTAAAAATAAAGTGCTGATTTTTTAAGTCTGATTTTTAATAATTATACCAATAATCTGGGGGCACGGCAGTGCCCCAGCCAAGCTTTTTAGCAAAGGTATGTATGTTCTACTAAAAACCCATTAAAATAGCGAAAGTCAAACCTTAGAAGATGAAGTAGTCATGGAGCCCTAGAACATTTTTTATTACTATCAAGCTAATCTTATGTGAGTAACTTCATTTTCATAAGACAAACCATATAATATCATAAAGACAAACAACATTTTTATCTGCGAAAAATCTTGAAAGTGGTAGCTAACAGAGATAGAAAGGATTAAGAAAAGGCTAATGTGAAGGCGCTCTAATTCATACTTTGATTAAAATTTTGATGGTCCTAAAAGAAAATTATAACGAAGCTTTCTTCAAAATTATTTATTTAAAGTGTAAACTTAGATTATAAATTATATTGTCGTTAAAAGCGGTTCAATTCTTTTCGCTTTTCTAAATTTCGGAGATTACAACAATAATAAAAAAGTCATTTAAACTTTCCTCAAAGTTATACTCGCGATCAAATCCCCCGCGACTCGTCCACGGGGCTACTTGAGATCGACTAAAGAATAGGTAACGTTACACGTGGGTTTATTCATGGGAACGGGGTCAACCCCATCTCCAGGGCCCCATGCCGCCCCCAACGAGCGCCGGACACACGTGACGGCCCCGGGGTCGCCCCCTAGCGCCCCTATCGCCGCCCCCCGCCGCGCGTGCGCGATCCGCCGCGCAGCCGCCCCGCGCACACCGCCATACATCCCCAACACTATTTTAGGCCCGACTAACACATTAAACGCTCCGAAAAACTACTAGCCGGATAAGAATCAGGTAATCCGTCCTCCCCGACTTTCATTTTACCCGGGGCACGTTTCCGCGCCGAGTTCTCCCCGGTTTTATGTGCGATGGGATGGGAGTGCAGTTAAAAATAAAGCGTCGAAAGCGTAGACTGGGGTGAGGCAGAATGGCGGGGGTTGGGTGCCATTCCTTGCCGCCGCCCGGTCGCGTGAGCACGTACGATGTTGGCAGGTCGCGATGAATTTCACGCCGTTCACGGGGCACATCCCGGCGGCGGTGCCCACCATCCACCAGTTCGCGGCCAAGTTCGGGTACGAGCAGGAGCGGTACCAGGGCGGAGTGCAGCTGGTGCCGGCCGGCGGGGTGACGGTGGACGGAGTCAAGTTCCGCCAGGCTGAGAGCGTGGTGGTGGTCAGCTCGGCGCAGCCCGGCACGGTCGCGCTGGCTGGCTTGGCACCTATACATACTGGTAAGTTCGTTTACTTATTAGTGTTGTTGACGAACGCTGTATACCTACTATAAGTTATGATCTTATTTATATATAATATATCTTATATAAAAATAATCTAAAAATACAAATTAAAATCTACATCCAAACATTCGTAATTTTGTCCTAAATCCTGATGTGAGTAATGTAATTTAGACCTAATTAGATTTTTAATAATCCTAAAGCAAAATGTAAACACGTCTCCAATGATCGACAGTATAACTATTCTTGCAAAACGGTGTACCTACTACTACATATATATGGTTCTGCAGTAAATATATAGAACTACCTCTAGGGACTAGGGGGCCTACTAGAAAATGAAACATAACTTTCAGCATCGTCAGTGAACATCGGCAACATAACGTACGGCGGGCAGGCGAGCTACATCGAGAGCGTGCAGCTGAAGGGCGAGCGCGACAAGCGGGAGTACCGGGAGGAGCACGACATCATGGCCACCATGATGACGCAGCAGGGGGACTTGTTGAGTGAGTTGAGGATTTTATTTATTTATTTATTTATCATCACACACTTAACACTTTCGAGGACAGAACGACATTATACGTCAAAGTTCGAAATTTTGATACGGCACAACGTACGATGACGTCCAAATAACATTTGGATTTTACGGCAGAACGTTCATATTTCCGAGTAACGTTCAAGTTAAAATCCCATTGAATGTTTGTTGTGTCACAACATGTAAAATTCCCGAAGCTCTACTGTCACGTAGAGTAAGTTTTAAACTATTTCAAATAAGTGCCGATGACAGTTGGCGGTGACGTTACTCGCACACGCACAACGTGTTTAATATACGTCCCGCGCGCTTCCCGCGCTCCTACATTCGGTGCGGCTGCGTCACTGCGGAGGTGCGCTCGCGTCAGGGTAACATTTCGTGGCGTATTGTAAATTGTAATATTCTCCGTGACCAAACATCTTGAGTATTCAGTTTATTTTATTTATATGTTATTCTTTCGCTAGACAAAATATTATTTATCTATAAATTAATAATTTTATACTGAAAAAATGGATTATTTTATGTATTTTAGATGAATAAGCGCAAAATAAGACTATGAGCATTTTCGATGATTCCGACAATGATGATGATGGAAAATTTGGTTCGGATAAAACCGTTGAGAGTGATCATTCGCTCACTGTGAACTCACCATCACCTCAAGCTCCTGCCTCATCACGTTTTCAAAGGGAGGGTTAGGAGGAGGGTAACATGTTGGACGTTATGACACGTTGTGTCCGTACACGTCTAGTTAATTCTACTTTTAGTGACGTAACGTATTAATTCGATGACGTGATAAAACGGTTGTGTCATGATATGTTTTAATGAGACGCTACGTACTCATACGCAAAGACTTCTATTTAAACTGATGCTCATACGTCGCATATTTTGTATGAACATTTACTGTGTCATTTTGTTATACAGTTTCAAGTGATAGCGTCCTTGAAAGTGTTAAACTATCATTATCATTTATCACATTACTTATAGGGACTAAGGGTAAGCGATCGGCTCACTTGTTGGGTCGCTTCTACCGTCTTTAATGGGGCAACATTGAAGGAGTCGCAAGTGAGATTAAAATGTAGAAGTTTTGATGTCCAAACAGTGAATCATAAAAAAACCTCGTGGTCTAAATGGGCCCCTTAGACCGCGAGGCTGGGGACGGTCGCCCACGTCTTACGCCGCGTCTGCAGCGTGGGACTAGGGGCAAGCGATCGGCCCACTTGTTGGGTCACTTCTACCGCCGTTGATGGACAGCTGCAATATTGAAGGGGTCGCAAGTACAGTGAGTGCAGCAAAGTGCGCCATATAGCTATAATTTTATACTGCTGAATGCTGATTGGAGATAAGGGTTCCTTGTTGACTACTAGGGAATGCAACTCTCGCGAGATTGGGGCTCAAGCGAGATCCCGCGAGTTTATGAATACAATACCGCGAGATCTCGCCAATTTCGAGATCTCGCGAGATTAGCAGTTTGGTGGGTTTTTTTTGCAAATAAATCACAATATTTGAATAAATTACGAAAAAAGGTAATAAATATTATAAGTTTTGTAAGATTAACATTCATTTTCACGATTTTTTTTGATAGAATTTTATGCACCAAACATTGTTTGATGTAAGTATCTGTCTATAATTTTAAGTAGTAAACTTTGACATACGTATCTACTGTCTATCAACAACGTTTTATCGTCGAAGCCGGCGTCCACGATAACGTAACGTCCAGAATTATAAAAGCGCACTATCAAACACAAATCTTTTAGTAATAAAATAGTTCTTTTACAACTAACAAAACAACGAGATCTCAAAATTCAGGACCTACTTGAGAATCACAGTGCACAGTTGCTTAGGCCAGCTCCTCTTTGTTTAATTGACTGCGTGATCGCAACTCCGTCCGTGTCAGTCGGCGCTTCAAATAGACGTTTTTATGCTCAAGTGCAATCTCGTCAAACTCGCGAGATCTCCCCTTTTTTTCGTCCGAGATTAATCTCGAGGCCGAGATCTCGCGAGATCTCGTTCTCGCGAGGTCTCGTTCTCGAACGAGATTGCATTCCCTATTGACTACGGAACCCTAAAAATAGCTAGATATATGGCGCACTTGCCGGGTAGGCGCACTTTGCTACACTCACTATAATAATATTAATATTAAAATGCTGACTATTTTACAAGTCTTGTAGGTTTTTAAAAATCAAATAGTCGCATTTACGATTTCAGGCTAGGAATCTTCAAAATTAGTAATTACGCAGTTTTCATTTTTAAATGTTTATACACACCGTAAAGTATTCACTGAATACATTATATAAACAACATTTACCTACTTAGATCTAATTGAAATGGAGTAGATAACCATGCCCACTTAAAACCCTGTGCATTGACCGCTCTTCTCCAGTAAACCAAGCGCCGCTGCAGCAGGGTACACAACAGTTACTGGTGGTGCTGCACGAGCCGAAGGAGGCGGCGGCCCTCGCGCGCGCCATCAAGCAGGAGAACAGACCGGACCGCGCCAACGCCGCCGCGCCCGCTGAGTTTATCAGTAAGTTGGAAATTCAGGAGGCTAAGGCCCTGTTTCACCACTTCCTGATAAGTGCCGGATAGGCTATCCACAACTTATCTGATAGAAACTCCATACTCTTTCTTTCAGTTAAGTTGTGGATAGCCTATCCGGCATTTATCAGGAAGTGCCGAAACACGCAAGCTAGGGAAAACAAGCTACACCATATTTCATTATGAAATATGTACGGCATCTAGAGACTGCGACCATGGGCACCACTGAGCTTGCTTGAAAAATAGCTCTTATAAAGCTACTAGTTGGCCTAGTTAGACGTTCTAGCCTTGTGGATCTTCGAATAATTGGAATTTATAATTTTTTTCTTATTCATCGCAGCTTAGTATTCTGGAGAGTGTATACGTAAGACCTACTTCGAAATTTTAAGCAGATGTCATACAACCACGAGACATAGTAATTACAAAAAAAATACTAGGGTCTAGGAGCTATAAGGTTCTTAAATATACAGTCTCATTTGTTTTGTTTATCTCCAGGTATAGGCGACGTGTCGGACGCGACGTGGCAGCTGGGCGGCGGCGTGGCGGACTATCTGTCGGCGCTGCCGCTGCCGCTGCACCACCTGCTAAAGTACTCGCGCGCCGACACCGAGCCCACCGTCGTCACCGTCGCCGCCAACCCGCCCATGTCGGCCGTCACTGCCGTGAGTATACCGTAGTCGGCAGTAGGGAATAGTAGGGATACTATACGTTTTCAGAAGCACTAGAAGAGCATTTTGCGGCTTAATGCTCAACGTTCAATGTTTTAACTACCGTACAGCAATGGTTCGAAACGAAAGCACTCTCAAACGTTTACGTTCCAATTAACTATTAAGCATTAGCACTCCGGCATTGTGTTCCACTGAGTGTGCGCTATGCTCTGCAATTGGACTTGACATTAATGTGCATTAATCTCATATCATCAAATAAATTTTCTCTAAAGACAAATACAATGTTTCAGAATCAACCGAACCCAGCCAACAGCGTGGTGGTGCAGACCGCCACCATCATCAGTCCTGCTACTACGAATGCCAGCACCAACACCAATACCAACGCTGCTGCCACTTTCGCCAAGAAGAAGAAGAAGAAAAAGCTGCTGAAGGAGAAGAAACCGCGGCCTAAACCGGGGGAAATTCGACTGACGACTGCATTAGGTATAATTTATAAAATAATTACATTTTTGTAGTTAGATAAATAAAGAATTAGCTGATTTACTTAACATAACACAAAGAAATTGTACCTCACTGTCCTTACATATTTTATAGGCTTTAAATCGCCCAGCATATACAGGCAATTTTGAAATTGTACCTCACTGTCCTTACATATTTTATAGGCTTTAAATCGCCCAGCATATACAGGCAATTTTGAAATTGTACCTCACTGTCCTTACATATTTTATAGGCTTTAAATCGCCCAGCATATACAGGCAATTTTGAAATTTGTTTTTTACGCTTCATAATATATTGATTTATGAGGTGACTAATTGAAAAGGACAGGCATATTTCATCAGCTACTAAAGTCATTTTATTTTTAAATAGGTACTTCTTAGGGAAATATGGACTAATTAAACTGTTGTTATTTTGAATCCTTCAGACGGTAGCACGCTGTACTGCTGCCCGGAGTGCCACATGGCGTACCCCGAGCGCGGCCTGCTAGACCAGCACCTTGTGGGACACACCATGGAGAGACGGTTAGTGTCCACTGCAGATAACACACGAACATAAGTTACAAGAGGAAAAGCCTTTACTTTTGTATCATGTGTGGCGGCCCTGGGAGGTGGCGCACAGGGCAATCGCCCGGGGTCTCGCTCTTGCAGGGGTAAGACAAAGGGCCTCGTAAAGACCTACCGCCCAGGGCCTCGCATAGAGCTATGGCCGGGGGCCTCGCAATGAGTATTGCCGCCACTGATAAGAGGATCTCCCCAAGACAAAACGGATTTCTTTGAAAGTGTATCATAAACCATTGCCTAATAAAAGATTGGTGTCCAAATTCCAATGTTTCTTATACGTTATTGCGTTCGATTTTCAGCTTGGTGCAAATTTATGCAACCTTACAGGGTCTTTTTAGTCTAACTTGACTGGGGTATTCAATCTAATTGTCAATTAAACAGTTTCAATATTGACAATAAAATTGCGACCTAGGCGGCCGGTATGAATCAACTTCACTGATAGTACACTAAAATCTAAAGGTAATATCTGACGACACATGCGTGATGCGGATATGCAATAAACAAGTATTTGACATAGTAATATCTTCAGATTCATCTGCGACATCTGCAACGCGGCGCTGAAGCGCAAGGACCACCTGACGCGGCACAAGCAGTCGCACAACCCCGAGCGGCCGCACGCCTGCTCCGTCTGCCTCAAGGCGTTCAAGCGCAAGGAGCAGCTCACCCTGCACTTCGTCATACACTCCGGCGAGAAGAGACACGTGTGCAACGAGTGCGGGAAAGGTTAGTCCATATTATTTTAAACTCTCCCTATAAGACGGTAATTCAGCATTACATGCGTTACGTGCTGTAATGCACGCATGATCGTTTATTGTAGTGAATGATGCAAATGACATGCAAACTACGTGCTGTACATTGATTGACAAGTTCTTTAAATTTTCGTCCTGCAATATGTGCATTACATGCACGTATAATCGTTTCGCAATCGGCATGTCACGAACAATTAATAATGTCACATAAATGCATATTTATAATGCTTCTAACGAGGGCAACTGCACATGGCGTGCCTTCTCGCTCGCACATTCCATGAAATTTGGGAAGCCCAAGCGTGCCCCAACAGACGATGCGTCCGAGACGAACCCGCCAGATTCCTGCGCGCTTCCGGCTCGACTTGTTCGTAGTTCTTATGTCTTAATAGTTAATATCCGTGTCCGATTCTTTGGTTTATTTGTTGGACAAGAAGTCAGCGCGCACGATTGGCCTTTCTACCTCTAGTTTCGCTTTACGATCTTGAAACTCTGCGTGGTCGGAACTCGGAAGCATTGAATGTGAAGGACGAAGGTGCAACCTTGCAGCTTGTAGAATTTCTCTTCTTCGCGTTATAGACAACGGCTACCGTTGTGATATACTTACCTAGATTTAAAAAATTGTCGTACTTTTTTACACCTTGCTTTTTGCAGGTTTCTACCGCAAGGACCACCTGCGCAAGCACACGCGGTCGCACATCGCGCGACGCGTCAAGGCCGAGCTCTCGCAGCAGGCCTCCACGCCGCCGCTCTCACAGGTAATATGTTATACCATCGAAAAAATTGATTCATAGGCAGTTGACGGATCTACGGCATTTGGTTACATCACGCTACCAAAATACGTAGGTCCGCCATCGCCCGTCTGCCTTTGAATCAACTTCTCTGATAGTACATTACAATAGCTAATGCCCATTCGGCAGGATAATAATGTGTGCTTTACAATAGCAGCACTAGAGTGTATTATGCGGCACAATGCTTAACGTTGAATGATTCAACGCTTCGCACAATCAAGCACTTTCAAACAAACTTATTTACGTTCACACATTTCTGCATTGTACGCCACTGAGTCGCATTATCCTCTGCAATTGACATCAATTTCGCCTATACATTGCTTTTGCAAAATACATAGTCATCTTGTGGAATTATTTGATGAGAAGGTTTTTACGTTTAGATACGTAGGTACGGCACGTAGGGTCACGTCGTGCTTGAGTGTAGTACTGAGTACAGTAGTGGTTTGCTTAAATGTCCCGTAAAAAAAAAAAACTCTTAGCATCACTCCTCTTCAGAGAACCGCAGTCTCACCTTTGTTATTGGTATTAAAGTTCTATTAGTAAAACAACTAAACTTTCTGTGACTTTTTGCAGCAGTCAGTGCCAGCCCCGTCTATAGAGCCGTCCTGACCCGACGACAAGCACGACCTCATGTCGCTCATCGCCGCCGCCAAGGACGCCTTCTGATAGACACATATAAGGACATAGGGAAGGCACAGGTCATGTAATGTTTAGGCCCAATTTCACTAACGTCTGTAAGTGTTAACAGTTCGTCAATGTTATGTCTTCTCATTCATTCATATGAAAAAAGAATGAGGTAACGTGGTAGTAATTCGAGCTTTAATGTTAACACTTAACAGTCGTTGGTGAAATTGGGCGTTTACATTAATTAAAAAATAAACTCTGTTTTTCTTAATTTTGATCTGAATGTAAATAAATCTCAACGTAAGTTATATATTGCACACAATTCAAATACTTGTATTTACCCCGCAATGATTCGATAATAATAGTTTACATTTAGATTAAAATTAATTCAAACGCAGTTGCTATGAACTGTTTTTCTGAATAAATAAAATTCAGCTTTGTGATTATCAGCAGGCATATAATGGCATGAGCCACAGACTCATGGCCCACGACTTAATAATTGAAGATATATGAGTGGATGAATCATGAAGTGGATAACTAACAATTTGAAAAGTTTTTTGCATTAATGGAGGCTTTAGGACCGGAAAAATGATTAAAAAAAATGGACTGCTTATATGTTAGCTAGATGATGAAGTAGGTAAGTTACAAGGTTTGTTCACATTAGGGCCAACCCACACGTACCACAACCACACCACATCGCAACGACAAAATGTCGTCAAGCAGTGGTTACGTGTAATGGTGTCGCTGCAGCTTTTTGTGGTTGCGTTGTGGTACCGACAAAATGCTGACGTGGTTGCATTGTCGCCAGTGATTGCGATGTGGTTACGTACGAAAGTCAATGATACGGAGGAGGGGACGAGCGCGGGCGGTGTGCGCGAAGCTGTCATTGCATCGACGCAACGTTGTGGTCGCGATGTGGTAGGCTGTGGTTGCGATGTGGTCGGTATCAGACAAGTGGTCGACAACGACTGCAAAATGTGGTACGTGTGAATGGTCCAGTTCATTTACAATACGAAATATACGCCCGACCACGTCGTGTGGTTGTGGTTGTCGTGTGGTTGTGGTGCGTGTGGGTTGGCCCTTATAAAGGAAAAAATTAGTGATTGCTCTTATGTTGTAAAATGTTAGTTACCTACTTCTTCCACACTCTTCGATTACCAAATTCAGACCCGGCCTATCTGAAACTGTGTTCATTAAACACTTCCATAAATAACAATTAAGACATAGATAAGACTACTCACTGCATTCAATATCTCTTCTGTTCAGAGCCATTTTAATCTGCATGTAAACAATACACAATATAATGGTAGTACCATCGAAGAAATTGATTCATAGGCAGATGACGGGTCTATGCCATTTGGTCGGCTTATGTCAATTTAGGGTGGGTTACACCAACTTACTTTAACTATAACTACAATGCAAAATGTCAAATCTTTGGTTAAAGTTAAAAATGGACGCCATCAAGACGCCATATTTAACCATAACCATAGAGCTCGTCAAGGCTTTAAATGCACGTGGCGAAGAAAGAAACTAACGCTGTCATCATACAAAAACGCCATTTTTGACAGTTCTCCTTTACCAGCAGCGCCCCCGCCCACGTTCTTATAAAGCCTTGTCGGACCAGCAACGTCTTCTGTCAAATTTTGTGGTTAAAGTTAAATTAGCCTTAACTGTAACCATAACTTTAACTTTAACCACGCCTCTGGTGCAACCCAACCTTAGTGTTAGTTGTGATCTGTCGGCTGAATTTGACATACCACGACCAAATTCCGTAGGTCCGCCATCTGCCTATGAATCAACTTCTCTGATGGTACCTATAAATTATAATGATACGATTTACGAATTTTAAAAGGTACTTACACTGGAATGTATCTGTTACTGAAATTATAGGACATGGTAATTTTCTTCAAATTCATATTATTGATAAAAATGGTTCTGACATAGCAAATGTGATGAGACATACTTTTAAGAATCTGTAAAAAAGTATTTTTTATTATTCCAACTTCCATTTATAACAAGGAATATAATATAATTGTTTTAATTTATACACGATAATCGATATAGGAGCTAAGAAATCGCCTAATACTCAACTATAATCATCATATTTTCAAATTGCTGGCGTTTATTTAATTGCAATTAAATAATTAAATTAATAAAGTTTCACTGCCATGGTATAGCGGCCACAACCTGCAAATCTGATGAGTATAGTTAAAACCTTAACAAAATATAATGCCTATTGTGTAGGAAAGATATACGAATAAGATATTTTATTCGTAATAGTCCCTTGCAATCAACTATAGCAAGACATCTAGATGTAATATTAGAAATCATTCTTAGGCCGGTATAAATAGTCAGTACTCAAGATGCATCTCGGTCTCAAGACACGGTTCAGGCTCTGTGATTGGTTGGCTGTCAAAATTTGGACCAATCACAGATCCGAACCGCGCCTTGAGACCGGAGCGCATCTTAAGTACTGACTATCGGCCTTAAAGTTCTTTCATTTTTTTCGCCAAAAAATTGATACGCGTTTTAATGATTGCTATTATGCTTGCTATGGTGATTGTAAAATTAACACAAATGTAAATATTTCCTTAAAATTAATTTATTTTAGCGAAATCTACCCAAAATTATTTTAAAGTTCGGTGGGTTTTCTGTGATCGAATTTTTTAATGTTTATATAATTTATTCAAAGTTATAAAAGCGTTGGTGATACGAATTATTTTGAAAAAGTGTTATTTTTATAAGCTGTTAATTAAAGTTTTATAGTGTTCTGTTCGAATTATCAATCTTGTAGAACTCTTTAAATTAGTAGTATTAATATTGTTGCATCTAAAAAAATAAAACTGTTCATTATTGCCATTTTATTTTATTTTTTATGTCTCTCCCACATTGCCGTAAGAAAATGTTTAGTAACGTTAGTAAACATTTGTTAGCAAACATTTAATCACAAAAGTTAAAAAATGTTCAATTTAGTAACGTTAAGTTAACAAATTATAACAAATGTGTTACCTTTTGTTTATAAACATGTGTAAACGTTTAGTAAACGTTTTCTAGTGTAGGAGCACTTATAATATTGTAACAGTTCCTAACAAAATGTAACAATTGACAACATTTGTTAGTAAAATTAATGTTTTCATGTTAGAAAATGTTTACAAACATTTTTTTACGGCAACGTGGGAGCAGTGAGCACCATTACATTTTACATTTCCGCGCAAAATTATTTATTTTGAAGGAAAAAGACTTAATGAAAGTTTGATACGGAATCAGTAATTTTATCTTTACAATCTGACACTATTTTGTTTAAAATCGCAGCTTTTCTATGTCAACAAAAATATATATTATAAGGGTCAATTGAGACCGCAAGGTGACGCGTAGCTGCCGAGTGTCGTGAGAGCTTAATTTAATAATTATTTTATTTATTACAGACGGAGTAGTAAATAATATACTTAAAGTTACGCTTTAAGACTGAAGTCATACTATAAGGTTACCTACGGGCTACGTTTAATAAAAGAAAGTATAGGTTCAAAATATTTTATTTGTACTCCGAGTTACATAATATCTTACAGAATAGAATCACAATGCGCCTATATAACGTCAAGAGGAACTTCCAATACAATTTAAACATATTTGGTACGAGTCATGGCACCTACACTTGTGATTACATCATTTTGGGTTTAGCCAAAAACAAGATAAATTATTCTATGTACAGACAACGAGCACAAACTTAGCCTGACAGGAAGGGATGATTATCGTGCGTCACCCTTAAATTTTTACGGCAAAATTTATTCTTCATTGAGCTAAACATCTAAAGATATGTACAAAAATGTGTAAAAGTATGTTTGAAAGAACAACCAACCTTATTGGCATACCAGTCGTATTTTAGTATACACCTATGAAACATACGCCAATCGAAAGAGAAGATGTTTACAAACAACAAATACTCTTTGGACGAAATGTCGTAAATAATATACTTTCTGAGTTATTTCAGTTTTGAAAATGTATAATAAATAACATTTTAGATACATTTAAGATACAACTTGAAATATTTCAAAAAGTATAACATTTACGACATTTTGTCAAAGAGTGTTTGTTGTTTGTAATTATTTTCTCTGTCGATTGGCGTATATTTCATAGATGTACACCAAAATACGACATTTTAAGTAAGTACTTGAAACTTATTAGGTATGCCTAATGCCACGCTCCATACAAAAAGGTTGGAACTCTTTTAAAGAACACGATAGAGAGCAACGAAATCTTTTTCACTCTTCATTTTTACAATTTTATAATAGAAACTACGAAAACTGAGTATCGTTAATTTTGATATAAGATTAAATTCGAATACTTAAAATAAATAACTATAAACTAAATAACAATATGAAATTGGTTTAGTGGTATCATTGCGACAGTTTTATAATTTTGAGAAACATTTTAAATTAAATTAAGTATAATAAAAAAAATCTATTTACATTAAAGACGTTTATATCTGCTTACTAAAAAAAAAACAGAAGTGCATGGACGTTATAGTTTTGTCATTGTTATCTCAGACAAAGCCAAAGCATTGTGTAAGCTGTAAACTATTCAGTTTTGATCTTTTTACCAAGATATTACAATCTAGTAACTAGTAAGTACTGTAAAAATTTGCTACTGACATGATATTTCATAATAGATTTAAGCATACACCGATTAAATGTTTTACAACAGTTTAATTGAAGATGTGTTTGGTCCCTATAATATTAATTTAAAAAAGGACATAAATATATTAATTAATACCTCCTTCGTGGGGATCGCAGACACAATAGATTTTCAATTGTTATGCGACAGCCGGGTGCCGCTTGGCGATTGATGGGTCAACCGTGATTTGTTAAAAAATAATATAAAAATCATAACTTACTTTAAGATTTAAGTTTGTGGCGGTACCCACAATTCGCCTAATAATCCTGCATCGCGCTATCGAAGTTTCGGAGAACGGTAAGATATATACAACGTCTGAAATGACGTCAGTGGGCTTCGGCTTGACCGAGCATGCTATCTAGCTCGGTCGGAAGATTATCCTTTTTGGCCGCCACAAACATCGTTAAAATTAATAAAAAAAACTAAAAATGTGGGACACCAAATAACAATTTGTGTTGAAAATTACATTGACTTTACGAATGAGGATTTCAATATTTCAATATCTACATATTTACATACCTGCTTATGTGTTGACATAGAAAGAAGAATATCAGCAAAGAAGTGCAAAGATTTTACTATACAAAAAAACTTTGTACTAAAAATTTATAATAAAACGGAATGTACAAAACATTTTCATTTCATTGCTCGATACGTTATTGCATTTTACACATTAAACTCATTTATACATTCTAAATAGTAAATTGCTGGTAACTAAAAATTAAACTATGGTTCATAATTCATAGTGACAACTTGTTGTGACACCGTCGCCTGAGCGCTAAACTTGTATCATGTATGTCTGTAATTTGATTCTAATCGGTCAAGTGACTTACTCGTAAACGCTCAATCTTCTATTCTCGCAAGTGACCGTGTTACCATTCTAGAAGACCACCTTTGGGTCCCAGAACATTTCATTATGAAATATAAATGGTATACGGACACTATATTCAAATGTCCGAGCTCATAGTTCATGACGACCTCTGTGGCTCAGTGGTGAGCGCGTTGGTAGCTCAAGCCGGGGGTCGCGGGTTCGAATCCCGCCGACGGAACAAAAAGTTTTCAATGTTCCCGGGTCTGGATGTGTATTAAATATGTGTATGATATAATAAAAATCTTAAATATATGTATAGTATAAAAGTATTAAATATATTTCCGTTGTCTGGTACCTGTAACACAAGTCCTTTAGGTACTTAGCACGGGGCCAGACTGACGTGGTGTGAAGCGTCCATAGATATTATTATATTATATTATGTAACTTAATTTTTCTATCCAGAAATTGGACTGTGTAGCGTGCAAAGTCCATCGAATATACAGTCCGTTTACCTCGCTATATCACGGTAATAAGGTTTATTTTTCTATTCAAACAATTCATTAATTGCGATGCGCAAATCGAAGCCGCACTCAAGCCGATTTCTTCACTGTACGACGGTAATAAAGTACACGTTACCGTGCAGACTGATGCGGCACACCAGCATACTTCTATGGACACGGCTTTCCCTCAACATCTATAGACTGATCCACTAGTGTAGCTGAACGCTCTCTCCTCGCCGTTGTCCATCGAAGATACAGACCGTTTACCTCGCTATATCACGGTAAAAAGGTTTATTTTTTAATGCAGACAATTCAAGCGACGCGAAAACCGAAACCGCTCAGTTAATTATCCTCGCTATACCACTGTAATATAGTTCACCATGCACAAGACTGATCCACTAGTCTACATGTATGGAGTTGGAAGTCTGCGGGTCGACGGTGAACGCTCGCTTCTCGCCGTTGTCCATCGACATCACCATCTGGTAGGGCACTTTGATCTTCAGCGGCACGCGCAGTTTCGTGTTCGATGGCGCCTGAAAAGAAAGAAGTGTAAATAAATTGATGACGACGAAAATTGTGTGTGTTTCATAGAACGTCAAATTAAGAAATTTAAACAAAACCCCCGATTCAAAAAATTAAGTAGATCAAACTCAAATGTCAGCCTTCAAACAAAAAAAACGTTTTGATACTACGATGCCACGGAGCACGGACAGACACGTCAAACTTAAAACACCCCTCTTTTTGTCAGGGGTTAAAAAGTTAAAAGGGTGCCAAATGGATTAACTTGAATCTTGAGGGCTTAAATGCCCTCGGGATTAAAACACAACAAAACGTGAAGTTTTAAATGTAAAAAAATCTGTCCTAACTCCTAACTTACATAGTGCAAGCTGGTTATTTAATATGGTAAGTATACAGTTTATACTTACGTGTATGGTTATCTCAGGGAGCACATCGGCTATGTCCTGATGTTTGTTGTTGTCGTGTTTGTTGTTGTCCTGTTGTTTGTTGTTCTTGTCGTGTTGTTTGTCGTGTTTGTTGTTGTTGAAGCTGGCGTGGGGCAGCTGGTCGATGGGGAAGAGGTCCGGGATGTGTTTCTTGCGTTTCTGGGGCTCCTTGGTCCGCAGCCGCGCGTGAACTATCATGTGCTTCTGTAGATGGTCTTTTCTGTAGAAACCTGGAAATGAAGACACATATTTTAAAAAGTGTTTTACACACAAGCAAGTAAATAATTAAGAAAGTCGTAACGAATACTGCAGGTGCAAAAAAGAACTGTAACATGCACTAAAGTTAAAAGAAGTTTTAAAGTATTTTGTTATTATTTACCCAAATAGACACTAATATATTATGTATACTATATCTGTCTGTTTATTAATTTTATGTTATGTTTGTTTCTGTGTTATTTCTATATACTTACTTTTTGTTTATTTTCTCTTTTTGTTTGTGAAATGTTTATTGTAATGTGTATGTACCGAATAAACGCTTATTATTATAATTATTAAAGTAAGTATGCGCGATTATGACATCGTAAAAATACAGTACCTGGGCCTCTATCATGAGCTCTTAAATCCATTCACTTTACGTCCTTATACTTACTGTATAAGGACGTAAAGTGAATGGATTTAAGAGCTCATGATAGAGGCCCTGTACAATTACTTCTATGGAAATTTACTCAAAAAGGGCATTTTAGTCATTTGTAATATCTAAACAATATAAAGCTGCTAAAATATGACATAACACGACCTTCTTTAAGAACTGTTTCACACAGTGCATAAGAAATTAAAATAGCAGATTTCTGATAACACCTAACTACATAAATCGTTTTTACTTTTTAGTTTACTAAAAAACACAAAAATTTCATGGCGATGCTCGCATACATTGACGAGAAACCAAATTATTTTTACAGATACCTACAAGATAACTCGTATAAAGCTAAGACTGCGTTTCCAGCAGAGATGTGTTGCGAGGGATGTGTTTTATGATCCAATAGCATCGCCGCGCTGAGCGATGTCATGGCAAGCTCACGTCAATGAAGCGATTCTATTGATTCTCAAAAACACATTCCTCGCAACACATCTCTGGTGGAAACGCAGCCTAATACTAGTGTGAGAGCTTACCTTTATTACAATCGGGACAGAAGACGGTCTTCTCGCCGGTGTGTGTAAACTGGTGTATCTTGAAGTGGTCCTTCCGCTTAAAGGACTTGCCGCACACCTTACACACGTACACGCGCCGCGGGCACGGGATCGCCGCCTCGGTGTCCGCCGCGGGATACTCCGACACTACCACCTGGAAATTACAAATGATTTATGAACATAAGAATGTAAAACGTGGCAGCATAGCGATGTTAAACGACAAAATTTAATTAAAATCGCTTGAGCTGTATTGGAGGAGTTCGCGCATAAACACTGTGACACGAGAATTTTATATACCGATTACCGTATTACGTATTCGATATTTGGATGTAAATGTGAGACCGCAATAAACGACACTAAGCTGCAGTGAAGCGAAGCGACGATACTTCACGTTTCATACAACTGTTTTATGTCGCGTAGCGCCGCTGTCGCCTTTAAAAAACCCTAAGGGTCAATGCACACAGAAATGGCAGCGCAGCGGCGAGCATTTTCAGTGTCATATGATTTTAAATAAACTTTATATTTAACTTTAGAATAAACTTTATCTTTATTATTGTAATACATAGTATCGCTTGAGAAACTTACAAAATCTCGCGGCCGCCTGCGGCCGCCGGCTGCATCGAATTCTCGATCGAATGTGTATGTATTACAATAATGAAGATATATAAAGTTTAAAATCATATGACACTGAAAATGCTCGCCGCTGCGCTGCCCTTTCGGTGTGACTTGACCCTAAGGCTACATAGCGGCACCTGGTGGCAAATAGAATATCAAACACCGCCATTGTAACATTAATCATTTGGATTGAAATAAATAAGTCAGAACGTTGATACATACCTCCAGCAACTCCATGGGGTTGTTCTCCTTCTTGTCTACGTGCGGCCCCGCCTCCTCCGCCTCCTCCCCTTCCTCGTCAGCAGCCCCGTCCTCCGCCCCGCCGCCCTGACACGTGTGCCGCTCGTATAGACTCTGGTTGTAGAAACCTGACGAATGTTACACAAAATAATTAAAATCTACTACATATACCGTCTGTCACTTTTGAGCTGCGCGTCCACCGGGTCTGGGAGGGAGGTCCCAATTTTTTAATTCTACTTCGTTCTCCCTCACTTTTCTAACATTTAATTCCGTCCCTCCTATTTTTCAAATCCTCCCCCATCTTCCGAAATGAAATGTCCTCAAAGTGCGAGCAGCTGAAGTGACCGTAGGCAGCTACAGCGCCTGCATACTCGTACGACGTCCCTGGGTCACACCATGCAAGCTGCTGACGTCGCAGTAGACAGGTAATGCCCCGGTGAATTCACCTAGTCAAGTTGTATCAGTGGGAAGGCGAGTGGCGAGTGAATACAAAAAATGTTGTAGTAACTCGTACGCTAGCAAGTGACCCGCTCGCACATGTAAGTAACTCGCACGATGCGGTCACACGGTGCAAGTAGCTACTAGGCCAGCTCGCACCGTGTAACCCAGGCATAAGTCCTAATTCCCTCACCTTCGCTACAGGCGGTGCACCATATGAGCTGGGTGGGGTTGTGTCGTGTGTGGACTTTGTAGTGCGTCTTGAGGTGCTGTTTCCGCTTGAACTTGCGGTGGCAGATGCTGCACTCGTGGTTGCCCGCGCCGGTCTTCTGCGGCCAGGATTGTTTTTGTGCCTGTAATGTAAAAATATTGGTTGAAAAATACATATACACAATACGTTCAAATTCCGATACAAAGTATGCTTATAATATCAGCAAGTACTCACAATTTTTGGTGCAGCGCCGTTGCCGTGCTCGAAGGGCCGCACGTGGGACAGGTTCACGTGAACCAGCAGCTGGTCTGACGTGTGGAACGCTGGAAATACAACGTACAATTAACTAACGCGCAAGCAATTGGGGTGATGACGACTAAGAAGCAACGCTCTATAGCGTTATTATAGCAAACACGAGCAAATTGTCTTAGAACCAAATAATATAGAGGCTGTAACAAAACTAAGCGATAATAACTCATTTTATCTGTAAACAAATTTTATGTACAAAAAATGTCACAAATGCTGTTCTGTTGGTGAGTCTATAAAAATAAATAAATAAATAATAATTCAGGATGTGTATGGGTTCCTGTAAAGAGTTCGCTGTCAAAGTAATAGCGCTGAAAGACTAAAAGATGTTCAGCAAACTCACAGTAACCTCAATACAGGGGACTCATACACACCCTAAAGTATTATTACTTAGTATTGTTACACCATGTATATGCACAGCCCAACGTAGAACCACCTCCATTTTTCGGAAGTCGTTTAAAAAGTAGAGTTTGTCTATCACTGAAATACACTGAGTGTATTTCAATCTTATCGCTAAACTTTTAACCCTTTGTCATCGTACAGCGTCGTAGAGGATTAAAATAAAATGGGTCAATCATTGGTAAGTCCCTTAAGTATTATCACAGTTTTGTTACACCTTGTATATATGCACATTGCACAGCCCAACGTAGAATCACCTCTATTTTTTGGAAGTCGTTTAAAAAGCAGAGTTTGTCTATCATCAAGATTGAAATACACTCAGACACGCTAAACTTATAACCCTTTATCATCGTAGAGCGTCGTAGAGGGTTCACATAAAATGAGTCAATCATTGAAAGTAGCATGGGCCTTAGGATTTTTTAGAAACAAATTATGGGTCACGTGAAGTAAGAATTCAAAATTCGAAAAACGATTGTAAACACTTTTTGCGAATTGTCCAGGATCAACTTAGGTCCAAAATACAAAGCAAGGAGTTTTGTAACTCGATGGCAGTGGCGGGGCAAGACCTAAATTTGATGTGGGTTAGATATATTTTTGCAAGGCCCCCTGATGGATGACGCAAGGATACGTATTTTGTTAAGAGAAGGAATTCTTTGATACTCAAACTTTTATTTCTAAAAAAATGAGTTTCAAAACTTGTGTCGCGGTTCAAGGGGCGCGAGGCCCCATGGACCGCGAGACCGTGGGCGGTGGCCCACGTCACCCACGCCTTACGCTGCCTCTGCTCTATGGTTTGTACGTTTGACGATGGTAAATTATTTTCCCAAAAACAAAATAGCAAAAGGTCCCAATCATGATTAACTCTACAAGTTACCATCAATTTCTCTATGATGGATATTAAAACGTATGCTAAAGGTAAAATGCATATTCAGTAGACGCAAGCTGCACCGTCAAGATATTCACAAGGACTTATTCGCTAACTGTAGATTATGCAAATCTATGTGAAGGCTTAAACTCGTCCTATAGTCTTGTGTTAAGGGTCTGATTGCACCTTGGCGAGACGGTGCTCTGGGTCGAGCACTCGGTATGTTTAAGCTGCCTTTCCACCAGAGCTTAGCGGAGCTGTGTTGCGAGGAATGTGTTTTTGAGAACCAACAGAATCGCTTCATTGACATGACTTTGCCATGACATCGCTCAGCGCGGCGATGCTATTGGTTTTAAAAAACAAATTCCTCGCAACAGAGCTCCGCTCAGCTCTGGTGGAAACGCAGTCTTATTATGGCTGTGCTCGGCCGAGGGCACTGACTAGCCACTTTACTCGGTTGGTTGTATCAGGCCATAATACTGTAGTGAATCATCGAAATGGCCTACTTGGTATGAATTTGTAATTTAGCGCGATTTTGCTCTTTTGGATTGTTGCCTTATGTCCGAGTTATAGGGTTTTCTGACAGGAGTTTATTATTACCTAGCTTTTGATTGGTTAACATCAAACCGTAAACGAATTAACAACTCTATTGAATTGATAAAGTACCGTCAAAAAGGTCCGAAACTGGCTAAAAGTACAGTCTTTTTCAAATTTTACTTTGGCAAAATATAATATGAAGTTGAAAACTTTTTATTAGTAACACGACATATATCTTGTTAAGCAGAAATAGTGTTGATATAAAATCGATACTCGTTTTCAAGCAAGAAACAAAAAATTTCAAATAAAAATCACAAACGAGCGTCGCGCATGTCAAAACTCCACCCCCCTCCTGAAATAAATTAAATCTCAAAACCCCTATAATCTGGCAACCCCTAAACTCTCCCCCTCGCTAGCCCAAGGGGATCACCCGAAATAGGGGAGGGTCCAATGAAGGTCAAACTAGGGGTAACACGAGCGAGTGCTGGCGCGGTTTACAATATTTTATAAATTACCCGACCACGACGAAAAAAGAAGAGTAATTTTATGAGTGTATGATTTTAAAACCGTAGAACCTTAACCCCAGTTTTGATTTAAAAAAAATGAGTTGTCCATACCTATGGACAACTCATTTTTAGTACTAAAGAGGCCTACTACGAAAACGTTTTGAGACTCAAACAATCGAATAAGAATGCCGCGACCTATAACTCTAACGACGACATTACACGTTTGTTTGATTCGATTGTTTGACTGTTTTAATAAGAAGAACTTTAACTTCTCCAAACCATAATCTCTATCTTTTGTTTTGACCAATGTCGGCAGAAAATGAAACCTATAGCATAGGTCATAAGGTGGAATTTTATTTCAATTTTTCTTTTCGCGAGAATTAGAAAGGCACCTAATTCCTTTATACTTATACTAGCTGTTGCCCGCGACTTCGTCCGCGTCACATATTAACATAGTTGGATAGTTTCCCCTTTTTGTGGTTCCTTATACAAAGCGAAAAAACGGGACCCTATATAAGCGAACGTCTTCATCATAGTAACTCCAATCTTTAATTTCAATTCAATCAATTGAAAATCGAAGAAGATTTATACAAACTTTCATCGTCTGTTTTATCCCCTTAGGGGTGGAATTTATCAAAATCCTTTCATAGTGTATAAACAGCCTAGGTCGAAGTTACGCGGCGTAATTTCCGCATGATAACGTCCGCAATGTCAAACGCATACAATATACGGACGGAACGCGACGTAATAGTGTGTCATCGGTAATTTAAAATACATTGTAGGAAATTACGCCGCGTAACTTCGGCATAGTGTGTTTAGACACTTAGGCGATGCCTAAGTCATAGTAGCTTTATGCATGCAAAGTCTCAGCCCGATCGGTTTAAAATTGACAACGTTTCAGACAAACTTTTATCCCCTATTTTATCCCCTTGGGGGTAAAATTGATTAAAATCCTTTCTTAGCGGATGCCTAGTGCCTACATCATATTAACATCTACCGTTAGGGCCTTTTCACATGCATTCCGTGCCGTACAAAGTAAAAATGTAGAGTTCGACAAGGCTTTAATTGAATGTGTCAATGTCAGTCAATGTGCGCTGCTGGTAAAGGAGAACTGTCAAAAATTACGTTTTTGTATGATAGAAGCGTTAGTTCCTTTTCTCGCCACGTTCTTATACAGCCTTGTCGAACTCTATGCGCTACTAAGCTGTGCCATGTGAAAGCTGTCTGTAGCTCATACATTTCAACTTGGTACGGCACGGTGACCGTGCCGCAACCGTATGCATGTGAGAAGGGCCTTACCGTACCGTTTTGATGGATTCTATCTTGGGAGAAGATGTCCTACTACTAATTGTTTACAGTAACTGTGATTTGAGAGTGACACTGATCAAAAAGCAAAGGCAGTCGGCTGTTTAGTTTTAAAATTACCGTTTTAACTTTCTTATACAATTGAATATTTTAGCGTGTATTCATGTTCACCACCATAAAACTTGAATCATTCTTTTCAACCTTACCCCTTGGCAATAAGCTTTAAAAGTGCGGCTTGCCTTCCATTTCAAGCCCCACACGGCTTTGCTGTGAGTCATATGGCGCCCCCCACATTGCCTCACCGAGTGGCATATTGCGGCCGAAGGGGGGAGGGGGGAGCCTCCCTTTCCCCCTCGACGGTAACAGGTTTGAGTGTGTACATCTGTTCCGCACGAAAATAGATTCAAAAATATTTTATGGGTACTTTTAGGGCTAAGCTGTTGATGGCCTTGTTTAGAAATTGAAGGGCAACAAGTTACGCGACCTAGAGGTTCCGCGCGGCCTCTATGTAAATAAAGAATTTCGCGGAAACCGTACATTTTCCAGTAAAATACGTGTGGAACTCGCAGACTGCCGCGATAATGCTCAATCAATCAATTTATGTAATTATCAGGGTGAGCGAAGCGAGTCCTAGTTTATGATATAATATCCCACAATGTTTACATTTTGTAATACACTTTACGGAAAAACTATCACGCCTATTGATTTGTGATTTAACATAGTAATTTATATGTAGATGTATCACCAAGAGACTTATCACCAGTCAGTCAAGGTGTGACGACGCAATTCCTCACTGAGCTCGGCTTTTAGCTAGTAATAATTATTTATTTTATTTATGCAGTACTTTTTAAGTTATTGCATAGCATAGCGCCGCAGCGAGTCGGAACTCGAATTGTTTTTCTTACGGAATTTCTTGATTCCACCAAAAACATTTCTTGTAAAATGTTCCCGAGATGATCATAATATATTAAGTTTACCTACCCCGTGAAAAAGATATGACATCTCATGTAGAGCCAAGCTTCGGAATCTACATGGCCTAACTCTACTGACCCTAATTTAACAAATTCTACATACATACTTACCAGTAAATATGTATTTCGGTCCCTAAAAATTAGAACCGAAACCAAAAAATCTCCTTTATTTATTCATTGTATATTTCGTGGAATATTTGGGTATGTGGGCGTAAGGGGGAAACCCCCCTCCCCCCCACACGGTCGATATCTAGGTCGCCCTGGGGGAAAGGGATGGGCATCCGACGTGACGGACTTGTATATCTGTTGTATGTAATAGTATATAACATGATAGTATATTATGTAGAGACCAGTTTGGTAGAGTAAGGATGAGTTCTACTTAAGGTCCATGAAGGACCAACTACTCTATAGTCTAGTAGCATGCACAATAGACGTATTAAAAAAAAAAACTCTTAAAGCGCCACAACAGCTAGTGATTATAGTCTCTTTGGTCCACAAGTAAAGTATTCAAGGGACACATACACGCCCTTAAGAGGGCGACTAACCCAAAAAATCAAACATCGTCCTTCTCTCTTCACACTCACGCCCGTCTTTCATAATATTATGCCAGGTGAAAAAGGACGACGCGGAATCATCGCCAAATTAGTTTAAATATACAACATTTAAGAGCTCACCTGACTCTAAAAATCAAACATCGTCCTTCTCTCTTCACACTCACGCCCGTCTTTCATATGCCAGGTGAAAAAGGACGGCGCGGAATCATCGCCGAGTTAGTTTTACTTGAATAAAAGACGAACTATAATGATTATGAAAAAAGTGTTTTGAGCAAATTTAGGTTTTATCAATACCTTTTTAGATATTAAAAAATATTAAAGAAAAGACAGCAAACTTCGAAGATCCAAGCAAAAATGTGTCTAAAACAAGGTTTTCTGTAAAAAAAGAAACTATCGAGCATTTTTTGAGTAATCGTGTTTTCGTCTTGAGCATTTAATCTTTATGAACTGAAATTACTTGTGTCAAAAAATCAGTTTTCTAGAACTTACAGATTTTCAGATCTGGGTTAAAGTATGTAGTCAAGTTAGGGTCATATGGGCTCTTAAGGTCAGTGTCTCAATAATAGAATTTTATACGTTGTGTTAAAATATTAACTAATTTATATATACTATATTATGAAAAATTCGTGAAAATTAGATGCATATTTGTGATTTTTTCTATCAAGAAAATTTTAAAATATCGTGTTTTTGCTCAGATCAAATTCTTGAAAATGTAATGTTGTATCTATGTTTAGAAAATAAAACAATTCGGGGCTTATTTTCAAGTTTAAAAACGAATTAAAAAATCGTCAATTTTGGGTTAGTCGCCCCCTTAAGTATGTATTATCACTTATTTTTTGTTTCACCCTGTATATTTTCGTAACCATATTTGTCCATCACGATCGTTGGCCAACGAGGAGAAGCACCACTCGATTCTCATACTTTTTGGCTAGCATGTTTGCCCAAATATTTGGTATTAGATAACGTTACGATAACGCTCATTCTCGCCCCTCTGAACTACTGACCTGTCAGCTATCGCCTATCCTATCAAGCAGATATATTCTGAGTTCTGGCGCTCTCTTTGCGTTTGTTGAGCAAAACGAGCACCAGCTGCAAAAAAAAAAAATACCCAAGAAAATTCTGGCGCGTTCAGCGTTCGTGATTTTTTTTCTAGTTTACATCAGGACATGCTGAATTAGACGAAGTATTTGTTCAATAATTAATAATTATTGTCATATTATTATGCTAATTGTACTATTAATCACGATATTATGGAAGAAAATTAGGCATTTTCGAATTCCTAGCTAGCTGTTATTGATGTTTATTTTATCAAACGAAGCTTATCTTATAACATCCCATTAGGGTAACGAAAGGTCAGTTTCGGCTCGTATCAAGCTGATCATGACGATTAATATAAATTTAGAACCGGGCACCGCCATCTTGGTAGAGTAGGGGGCCGACCCCATTCAACGGTACCTACGTGTGAGACTAGAGGGGATAAAATACACACGTATGTATTTCTATAAAGCCCCCCTCTCATTGTTCGACCGTGGTGAATGGCCATGATTCCGCAAGCTGTACAAGTGTATAACATGTGCATAACTGTATACAAAAATATAAAATGTTTATAAAAAGTCCTGAGGCGTGAATCGTGATGGACTTAAATTCGATTAAGAGAAATTGTAAACTTGGTACATGAACAAATTAAATAAAAGAGCGATATACAAATGATAAGGGCGATAAGCCAATAGACGACTCAAATTACTTCTAATATAAAAACCTGTGCATAGCATGCACAATCGACGTCGATCATGGGTGATTAAAGACGAATATTATGTCTCTCTACATGTTCGTAATCGCCCCTTATTTGGCCATCATTAGCCAAAGTGGTTGGTCGACGTTAATCGTGCGAAAGGCGATAATAATATAGAAGGTTTAAGTTTCTTAAGTTCTTCGAAAGTCAAAACATCACTGATCAACTTCTAACATGTCGGTTAAAACATTACAATGACATTGCATTTTTTATGATGTCATCGTAGGGTCGTCTGGAGGTCGCCAGCGCTACCCTTCAGACATCCTGAGTCCCGACTCCCAGGGATTTGAGGTCCTCCAAGTTTCAACACGTTTTAGGATAAAGTTTTGAAATATACCACTTTTTTACCCCCGACTTACAGAGGGAGGAGGTTGTAGTTTGGCATGTCTCTCTGTGTCTGTCCATGGCATCCGAACAGGTGGACCGATTTTGTTTATAATACGCTTTTACTAGCTTGGGCTGTATTTTTTTTATTTTTTTTAAATAACGGAATATATTTTAAGTAACGGAATCTTTGAGCACGATTTTTACCTATCCCCAGTAGTCTAATTAATTCTAAACTTTGCAATACGTTTTTTTAACAAATGACAATGCAACAATTTGTTAAATATTTTGAAAAAAATAGTGTTTTTTAGTTTTTTAAAACAAAGTATTATTTTTTTGTATGCTATTGTATTTTGTATATTGTATGTAAAAGCTGTGGATATACTTGGGCTGGGTTAAAACGAATTGACTTCCCGTTCGCAAAAAGCCGGTACTGTCATTTGTCATCTAGAGTCATCGCATGGCTAACTTACGGCCATTCCCAATATTTGATCTATCTCTGGTTTCGCCCTACTAGAGATAGGAATAGCTCACAATTGACATAAAATATATGTCTCTAAAGTCTAATGTAAGCTATTCCTATCTCTAGTAGGGCAAAACCAGAGATAGATCAAATATTGGGAACGGCCGTTAGTCAAACAGTTAATAATAATAATAAAAATTCTTTATTTGCACATTAAAACATAGCTCAATACAATCCATACTAATATTATAAATGCGAAAGTATCTCTGTCTGTCTGTCTGTCTGTCTGTCTGTCTGTCTTGCTTTCACGCCAAAACTACTGAACCGATTGCAATGAAATTTTGTACACAGTTATTATAGAGTCTGAGAAAGGACATAGGCTACATTTTGATGTGGGAAAATATCTTATTTCCATGAAAATATCGATGAAAATGAATTCGCATTGCGCGTGGCCAGCGCTCATCCCGGGGGTCCTGGGTTCGAGTCCCGCAGGCGGAACAAAAAGTTTTCAATGTTCCTGGGTCTTGGATGTGTATTAAAATAAAATTTCAAAAATCTTAAACATATTTTATGTATTACTAGCTGTTGCCCGCGACTTCGTCTGCGTGGACTTCAGTTTATAGCGCGCGATGTCAACAAAATTGGTGTCAAAAGCTTTTATAAAAAAACCCTGGTACCCCTTAAATCAATACAGCTGTGCAGTGTGCACACAATAAGTATTTCATTTTTTTATATTAAACTTTATATTTTATGCCAAATTTTAAAGCTTATTTAGCCCTCCAATTACACAACTTTACCCATAAACTATTTATCATTGACTAGCTGTTGCCCGCGACTTCGTCCGCGTGGACTTTAGTTTATAGCGCGCGGTGTCAACAAAATTTGTGTCAAATTTAAAAACTTTTTAAAACCCTGGTAAGTGCTTCCGGTGTAGCGCGGCCCTTAATTAATCAAAATACCCAAAAACAGCTATGCAGTGTGCACATAATCTATACTAATATTATAAATGCGAAAGTATCTCTGTCTGTCTGTCTGTCTGTCAGTCTCGCTTTCACGCCAAACGCCAAAAGTATCTCTGTCTGTCTGTCTGTCTGTCAGTCTCGCTTTCACGCCAAACGCCAAAACTTCCGAACCGATTGTAATGAAATTTTGTATACAGATAGTCTAAAGCCTGAGAAAGGACATAGGCTACTTTTTTTACTGGAAAAAAGGGTTGTAAGGGGGTGAAAATGCGTAAATTTGTTCAAATTAAGTTAGTTCCAACAATTCATAATAGATGGCGCCGTGCGTCTTCTACATCGCGCTGACGCTTGCTCAAAAGTCTTTCTATAAGACGTGGTATCATCTTTTTAAGTTTCGATTTTTTTCGATTGTTATATCTATTCTAGGGTATTAAATAACTCAGTACTTTATCTGTGCAGTGACGTAACCTTAAATATATCAATGATAAATAGTTTATGGGTAAAGTTGTGTAATTGGAGGGCTAAATAAGCTTTAAAATTTGGCATAAAATATAAAGTTTAATATAAAAAAATGAAATACTTATTGTGTGCACACTGCACAGCTGTATTGATTTAAGGGGTACCAGGGTTTTTTTATAAAAGCTTTTGACACCAATTTTGTTGACATCGCGCGCTATAAACTGAAGTCCACGCGGACGAAGTCGCGGGCAACAGCTAGTGTATTATAAAATAAAGGATTTGCGCAAATTGGCGGTCTTAAAGCTGCTAGCGGTTTCTTCCAAACAACCAACAGAGATGAAAATATGACATACGATAGGAACAGTACAACACTTAAAACTAAAAATAACCTTAAAGTATTATGAATTTATAATCAAAATCTAATATATAAAATTCTCGTGTCACAGTTTTCGTTCCCATACTCCTCCGAAACGGCTTGACCGATTTTGATGAAATTTTTTGTGCTTATCCGGTATCTATGAGAATCGGCCAACATCTATTTTTCATACCAAAAATTATTTATATGGCAAAACAACGTTTGCCGGGACAGCTAGTTATAATTATATTAATTTCTTTCATACAATAATACTGTTATAGTACAGTTAGTATGAATGAAATCGTTTTTAACCCACTTCCAAGAACGAGTTTATTCAAAATACGCCTTTAGTTTTCTTGGTATTAAGACTAACTACTAAGTAAGTAAGCTTAGTCCATACTTGAATGAATTTTAAGTAGTAACTACTAAGTTGCCGTTACAAAGTTTGTGGTATTAGGGACGGACAAAAAGGGGTTGTAAAGGGGTCTAAAGAAAGGGGGAAATCCACTTCCCTTCCCACACTTCTTACGCAGCTGTCCCATACAGCCAACTTAATACAAGTTTTAGCTGTTTATATTATAAACTATAATATTTATAGTGCCTATGTTTTACTTATTATAATGTTAAAATGGTAACGGATATATTTTTTTTAACTTCTATATGTATCATTTCTAATTAAAAGTGGATAATATAGACCAAAAAATAATTTATATATTATGTTTAAACCTAGCCGTTTAATTCTTAAGACATTGCATAGCATTTTAATTTGCACTTAAAGTTCTTTCAATTATGTATTACTTAAATTTAATGAGTGTGACAAAAAATATTATTAAATGTCTGCAATTAATGCGGTCATAACTATTTGTTTAAACGTTCATCGTTACCCTTAATTTTTGGTTTCGTCATAGTCAGGCAAGAAATGTGCAATATTTAGCCACTTTCACCCTTGGGCCCCACCAATGGAAGTCTACCAATTTGCCAAAAACCTGCAACATTTAGCCACTAACCCTTGGGTCCTACCACCGACAGGGTAACAATTAACCAAAAATGTGCAACACTTAGCCACTTACTCTTGGGCCCTACCACCGGCTAACAGTTAGCCAATCATCCTTGTTACGAAAATAGCCGACCTTGTGGTGTGTACCGGTTCGCGCGCCTTTCGCCATGGGGTCACCAGGCTAAGCCGTTTGAACGTATGAGGACATGTTTATATGTAAAGGGATATGTCTCTACCAGAGGGACATGCTTCTATCAAAAATATTGATGACGTAAGTGAAAGAAGTCGGTAACTAACAATATGAAAAATGACGTTTTTCTGCACGGAGGCTTCGGGACCGGGAAAATGATTTGAAATAAAAAAAATAGTCAGATGATGTAGTAGGTAAGTTACAACTTACAAGGTTTGTTTAAATTAATAAAACTAGCTATTTGACCGAGCTTTGCTCCGTATTCGATAAAACACGAATAAAATGGCATTTTCTAAAAATGATTCCTAGCTAGATCGATTTATCGCCCCCGAAAACCCCTATATACTAAATTTCATGAAAATCGTTGGAGCCGATTCCGAGATTCCAATTATATATATATGTACATTATACATATATACAAGAACTGCTCGTTTAAAGATATAAGATTATGCGTTCAAATGTTGTCCACTCCATTCACTTACGTCTTCCAATCCAATCCGATGGATATAGGTTTTAATAAGTTTCTATCCGTTTGTCAGTTTTTGTGATTTCTTTCAGGGCAAAAGATTTCTAACACTGCCAATCTACCTTGGTAGATACTAAATACCAGGTAGGTAGATACACCTACACCCAATTACGTGATTAGCATTGGAAGTAGATAAACGCCTATTCATACACCTACCTACGTATCACCTGCCTAAATCCCTGCATCCTAATTACTTACATATACGTATTATAACACGCAGAAGTTAACTAAGCACCTCATCTAAGGACACTATGGACGCAGCTCAGCGGGGCTAAAATGGTCTTATTTAGCAATTCCCTTCAAGCAATTCACAAAATGAATTGTCAAAACAATCAAACTCACGAATGTCAAATTAGTACGAATTTAGACATCTGAATTGCAAACATGAGTGTCAATTTTGCAATTTTCAAAAAATGAATCATAATATGATTCTCCAAAGGATCATTTTAGCCGCGCAGGTGCTCAGGTCATTTCTGCGAGTTGTACCATCAAAGAAATTGATTCATATTATATTTTCCTTAAGTGTAAGTACTCACATACGGTTTTGCTCGATCGAGCAATCATGTAGAGTAAAAACCACGGCTCGGGCTTTCGTACACCCATTCAGCATTGCTCGATAGTTTTACTCCTGTTCGAAGGAAATTAGCTACGAATAATAAAAACTAGTGTCAAAAAAATTGTCAAGCCGGCTCGATTAGAGCCTTCGAACTGGCTCGATGTGAGCCTTCGAGCTGTGAGTTTTGCGGTCCACACGGTGGTTTTTGCTCGATTTCGAGTAAAACTATCGAGCGAAACCGTATGTGAGTACTTAGCATAGTCTATGATGTTCATAGGCAGTTGACGGACCTACGTCATTTGGTCGGGTTATTTGTGATCTGTCGGCTGAATTTAACATAACTCGACCAAACTACGTAGGTTCCCCATCTGCCTAGGAATCAACTTCTCTGATAGTACATCTAAGAAACTGGAATCTGCACTTCATGATTTTAAACTAAAAGCCAAAACTAAAGTTCGAAAAGCCAAAACTAAAGTTCGAAAATCGAAGAAAAAGACAGGACCTTCGGAACCCCAATAGGCGCCAAACAATAAGTAACGAAGCTACACAGAGTTTTCGTGTTTCAAACATGTCCAAAGTCCCAAATCGTATATCATAGGACCCAAAATATCCCCGCAAAATCGGGTGGTGTTCTGCGCACGGCTGACGATCGATATCCCCCCATTTACCCTAAAATACTCCGGGGAGGTAAAATCTCCCCTGAACATCGCCCAACTATTTCGGTCTGCTGGGGGGTTAGATAGTACCAAGTATCATCTTTACACAGGATTTTTGCTTATATTCGTAGGTTTAAGAAGAAAGAGATTTAATTGCCGCACTCCGAGACATTTCAGTGATTAATCTACAATTTAATGAAAATTTTGACATATAATGAATGAGGCTTATGTCAAAATTTTAAATTAATTACATTTATGCTATGAATAATAAAAACTAAGGAAAAGTAACTGTGTCAAAAAATTTGTTCCGATTCTACAAAATATCGTGACCCGAATACATGCATACTTTATGCAAAACGAGGCCCGAATACATGCAAGAATTTTGTGTAATTATAGAAGTGACAATAATTATTGTCAACTGCTTTATTTTGTCAATTTGAATGTAGAGTTTCGTAGCTATTGCTATATTAATTTAGTGTGCGAAAAGAACCTTGAGAACCATATTCAAAATGATTGAAGTTACGTTTCCTTAGTTTTTATTATTCGTAGCATCTATATAATAAATGTTCGTCTGAATGCGGCAGTAAAAGGGTTAATCAAGTTCAAGAAAAAGTGAAAGCAGAAAGAATCCCTAGTGTAAGACAAAGAAGACTTCGAAGATCCTGTGAGTAACCTTGGAGAAGACCTAGGTCCTAGAGTCTAGACGATCTGTCAACTCAGTACTAAAATCTGATTATTGAGGCCTCCAGTCATAGATATAAACGTAATCAAAAATAGTGCCATGATTGTAAAGCTGTTGATACTCGAGCATAGGCACAGAATATATATTAGTAGTGCATAGGCGAATATGCCACTACACATTCGTAATGTCCCTAGTACTGGTCCTTAATGTAAACGTGTAGTGTAGAGGCTGTATTAAGGAAAAAAAATTACATAACTATTAAAATCTACCTACTATATAAACCTCATGTAACTAGTAAAAACAAAACAACAATAAGTATTCAACTCCCAAACTATTTGTTTTCAAAGAATTCTTTTCAAATTTCAAATAGGGTTTTAAAAATCGAACGTTCTTTTTTTAGACACCCTCAACGTTATTCGGCCAGTGGGGGCCTCTACCTCACCCCCTAGTATCGAAAAAATATCCAGAAAAAATTATAGGGCCCCAGGAGGGTCGCACAAAAAATCTCTACCTAACCTAGTGGGGTGCCTTGCTTTTGTTATTTCTTATGTTCGCCCACATAATGTTTGGTTTGAATTTGTGGACTCGTTTTGAGTATTTTACTATTATTCTTAAATTCCTCCCATAATATATTTGTTAATTATTAACCAAGTTTACTGTATCAAACAAAACTGTTTTGTTCACTTATTAAGAATCAAGGAAAAATCTTTGACACCTATTTTGTCAGACCAACCATTAACGGCCGTTTAAAATATTTGATCTATCTCAGGTTTTGCCCTACTAGAGATAGAAATAGCTTTCATTAGACATTAGAGACATATATTTTATGTTAATTCAATGTTACCTGCGATCGGTCGTATGTTAAACCAGAGATAGATTGAATATTGGGAACGGCCGTAACTCATCTTCTGACGATATGTAGAGGCTGTAGAGTTTAACAATATATTAGAACCCCACTACAATGTGCATTGACTGTTGTGTTTTTTTCTCTATTTACAATAATTGGTCACGCGATGAAGCCGTGAAAGCCTCGCCTCAAAATATTGATATTTCAGTCCTCCTTTACCTGGCACGTGTAAACTTTTTAGGGATCCGATGCCAAAGGGTTAAGACCTTAGGTTAAAACTTAAAAAAAAGTCTAATCAGGCTACATTTCAAGAAATTTGACAATCCGAGTATTCTATGGTTGAAAGTCTAAACTATAAATTCTAAATCATCGCCCGATAATGATATCAATTAGGTGTGCCAGAATATTATTATCAATTGCTCATAAAACCTCCTCCTTTTTTGGAAGTCGGCTAAAAAATGTGTATTCAGATCTAGACGTTACAGCAATTACAATAAATAGAAAATTCCCTTGACACTTGACAGACAATTCAGACAAGGACAAGACATTATAAAACTATGACATTGGAGATATGTATTTTAGTAACCACGCGAGGTATAACAACACTTCGTATTATGGCTCGTGTCACGGTTTAACTGTACCATTATATATTATAATAAAACTAGCTGACCCGGCAAATGTTGTTTTGCCATATAAATTATTTCTATTATCAATATAAAAAATAAACAAAATCCTATTCTCAGGCCTAACGAATGTACATACAAAATTTCATCAAAATCGGTTGTGACACCAGAATTTTATAATAAGTAAGTATATTAGATGTAATTTTTAACCGACTTCTTACTTGGTAATTTACGGAACCCCTCGCGATAGGCCGACTCAAATTTGATTTTTTATGCTCGGCCAAGGCCTGTTTAACTTTGTGAAACCCTAAAGCGTTGTGGGGGGGCGATGTGTTGCCATGGCGACCGTTACTTCCTGGGGGGCCCCTCTCTGGGCCTCCCCCCCCCCCCCCGGGGCGCACAGAAAGGCCCCAAGTGGAATTTCACACGGATGACGGAATATACTTTCAACAGCAGTTTGCTAAGTAAACTTTTTGCTCAGTTAATTTGAAATTTAAGCCATTTAATGAGCACTACTAAATACTATAAAAATAGACTAAGTACTAGTCGTTAGAGCAAGAATCCGTTTGTCGGGAACCGCGCATTTTTCCGTGATAAAAGCAGTTCTATATGTTCTTTAATGGAAATACCAGAACTCAAAAGTATCTCCATATCCATGAAAATAAAGGAAGAAGTTTAAGCGAAAAACTCGAACACACAGATACACTTCCGAATTTAAATTATTAGTACATAATTAGTATGGAACAGGCCTTCATCACAAACTAATAACATGGTATGATCAAGTAATGAACGTAGATTCGGTCCCCTCCCTGTACTAACGGCCCCCTACGGTCACATAGCACGCTATGTCACTATGTTGACCTCACGGAATATAGTTACAAGATGTAACAAAACGTGATAGTACTTTAAGGTGTATACATAATATGTATACAGGGGACACATAATATTATGTGTCCCCTTTATAAATAGACTTCACTGTGAAAGTAGCAGCACTGAAAGAGCAAACATTATTTGTGATTTGTATGGGCATTGGGCAAGCGCCCGTGCGTCAGGAATTTTCCCATGCAAAAGTTACACATACACACCCTAAAGTATTATCAATTAGTTACACCCTGTATACTGAGTTTAGCGGGACCTGCCAACTGCGTATTCGTAACGTTATCAAATTTCAATGGGCCTTTGTCTACCGCAGCATGGCCAAAGCAAGTGTTTCTTTCTACGGTCGAATAGATTGCAAAAGAAAATCTTCACCCTTGTGGAAGAAAAATGTATGAAGAACTAAAACTACTGTCTTTCATTGAGATCCGTTTTAAGTTGTTACTGCTTAATACCTCGATCGTAGGAATGGCAGACACCATAGGTATAGACGACAGCCGGGTGCCGCTTGGGGATTGATGGGTTAAAACAAAATACAAATATACAATATTTCACGCCAATATAATTACAGAACGGAAGCATTAGTTTTAAATAGGAGTGTAATTATAACGTTATCGTAAATGATTTTTGAAAATTTTGAGAAGTAATAAATTATTCTGTTCATAGTAAATTCACCTTTTCCGAGTAGGGTTGCCAGGTCGCTAAACCGAAAAGCCGGGCAAAGCAGCCAGCTTAGTCGGACATTTTTACAAAAAAAGCCCTGCTATCGAGTACTTAGTAGAGTAAGACAATTTAACATACAATTCTACATTTTATTAGGTGTAAAACCGTCTAAAATTAGTAGGATTTTCATATAAAGTTATTGATTCAAGGCTCTACAAAAGCCGGACTCCTCTTAATTTTGGCCGGACACGCAATCAAAAAGCCTGAATGTGTCCGGCTTTATTTGGACGCCTGGCAACCCTATTTCCGAGACTTCTATGTCTGTAGCATAAGCATCACTCTCATAGAAACTTTCAGGTCAAAACCACTCTGAACAAAAACGGGCTTCAAACTTTTCCGCACTACGTACAAAACTTGGAGGAAAAGTGGATCTTCAGGTGGTTTTCCCGCTGGAAGCTCTGACCGCAGAGCGGGCATACGAGCGGTCAAAAAATCTCTGAACAAAATATACTAAGGTCTGAGGCAAGGGTGGCCAACACGCGGCCCGCGGGCCACATGCGGCCCGCCGTCTGCCACCTTGTGGCCCGCGGAGCCGAGCACATTTTTTTAAAGTAAAAAAAACTTAATACTAAAATTACCCATACCTACTATAAAAAGCAAACAAACACTTCTTTCAAAATCAACACATGCTTTTTCTACATAAAGTGGGGGCTGACTTTAAAATAACGTACTGAGCGCCCGCTAGCCGCGCTAAAAAAACTCCAAATATTATGTTTTTTTGTGCGCTGCTAAGTTAAAGTGCGTGTCAGACAACTCTGCGCGTGACTGGGGTGTTTCTTTGCTTATTACAGTACATTTTTTGTTCTAAGCTCTAAGTTCTAGTAGGAAAAATTAGTATCCGATTTTGACTGTGCGCAGACTTATCTGGCGTGCACTACGAGTATACATAAAATTTGGTAGTGCGGCCCGGGGTAAAATTCTACTTCCGAATTTTGGCCCAAGTGTCGAAAAGGTTGGCCACCCTTGGTCTAAGGACTACAAACTCACCTTTCCGGCACTCTGTACAAAACTAATTCTTCCTCTTGTCAATCCAACTGTGGATCTTGAGGTGGTTTTTCCGTTTATAGCTCTTAATGCCGCAGAGCGGGCCGACATGTGGTAAAAAAAACTCTGAAAGAATATACTAAGGACTCACCTTTCCCGCACTCCGTACAAAACTTCTCCTTCTTCTTGTGCGTCCAACTGTGGATTTTAAGGTGGTCCTTCCGCTTGTAGCTCTTGCCGCAGAGCGGGCAGACGTGTGGCCGCTCAGGGTCGAAGTTGCCATTGACATAGGTCTCGTATGACATCTCGTCCTTGGCGACCAGGAACTGCTTGGCTAGTTCCATCGCCGGGTCGAAAGAATCATCGTAGCTGCCGTCTGTGTCCATCTAAAATAAAAAAAATGTATAAAGAACATAATTATTATCGAACATAGAACCTTTTTGGAAGTCTCCCTTTTGGAAGTCGTTTAAAACAATGACTAGCATTTGAATTTCAAACGTAGAATAGAATAGAATATACTTTATTGCGTTCAAGATATTCAATAGAGGAATTGTCCAAACATAAATGACTTAATACATTCAGCAAAGATCTAACATGTATTTTAAATGCTCCATACACAGCGAAAATGCTGAAAGTCAGCATTTGAACATATTTATCAAAACTGTTTGTTTAACTATACACATTACACATAACTAGCTATTTGACCGAGCTTTGCTCGGTATAATCGGTATTCGATAAAACACGGATAAAATGACATTTTCTAAAAATGATTCCTAGCTAGATCGATTTATCGCCCCCGAAACCCCCTATATACTAAATTTCATGAAAATCGTTGGAGCCGATTCCGAGATTCCAATTATATATTGCTGCACAAGAATTGCTCGTTTAAAGATATAAGATTATGCGTTCAAATGTTGTCCACTCCATTCACTTACGTCTTCTACCTACCGTGATTGTAAACAGTAACAAATCGAGTTATAGGAACCCATCGCTAGAACGCATGAATATTGTCGCAAATAAATCATAATTGTTTGTTTGTTTGAACGCGATTATCTCATGAACTACTGGACCAACTTCAAGACCGACCGATTTCAAGAATTCTTTCACCAATATACATATAGCTAAGATGTCCCTGAGTGCTTCAAGGCTATGTTACATGTACCACGGACGGAGCCGGGGTTGACCACTAGTACATATATAAACACATAACATTATGGCCATCCTTGTTAGGCTATAATATTATTAGGTAATCTTATGGCCTAACAAGGTTAGCGACTATTGCAGAGACCCAGAGGTCTGACTATAGACTATAGTCTAGAAATTAGAATCTAGGTTTATGAGTCTGTTAACAACACATCACGTACCTCAAAATCGTCTTCCTCATATTCGTATGCCATGATAGGTACTACAAATACACGATTTGCAACTAAACTCTGTTTATGCACTCAGCACCATAAAAACTATCAGTTACGTTTTAAACGAAACTCCCGACGTCCGGCGGAGAACGACAGACACTGCGAAACTGGTCGAAAATGTGAAAAGGGGCGTAGGTTGTAAGCCCGTAGTGGGACGGGCAAAAAACTCTACCTAGCCCGGAGGGGTTTTGTTGAAGAATTGTCCTTATTTTTATAACCTTAATGCTTTTAAAAGTCGTCATTTTTTGTGGTGGTAAGACGTCCTATTGTGTTAGTTTTACCTAGAATTGGTGGGTAATCCTGGTAAATTCCGGGGTAGCGGGGTATACCCTGTTAACGGAAAAACCAACGGTTCACCATTCTCGCAATTTTTGGTAAAAAAAGACTGTCTTTTAACAGGTTCTGGGTTTACCCTCAGCTCATACACGCACGTCCACAAACTCTGGAAAACCCTTTATAGTGTATAATATGAATTTTTGTGGAAGATCGCATTCAACCGTCGAAATGGCTTGACTAGTTAAGTAGCGGCTTATTTTTTTTGATCAAATTCAATATTTGCATCTTGCACTGATGACTCACTGTTAAGTGAGTACTATCATAACGCGAATAGACTATAGGTAAGGGTAAAGCCAAACGAGCGTAATTTGTGAGTTGTGATTCGCAGAATTTCGGCTCGAAGAAATTCTGCTGCATTCAGTTTCATACAAGAGTCCTGTTCGATCAGATTCATCAGTCACACGAGCGTAATTTTGTGAGTTATGATTTGTATGAAAAGATATTTTACGCGACCGAAATTCTGCGACTCGCAACTCACAAATTACGCTCGTTTGGCTTCACCCTAAGTAAATTAAGTACATAAATGGTCATTTCTTAATGGGTTAGCTTTTGCTATTGTGTTTTTTGGCTGACCGTGAGTGGAAGTGATCATTAATCAACTGTTTTAGACCACAGAACCGTCAAAAAGTCTTCGTCGCCCCCCACTTGCAATCTTATATCGACTCTAGTATTCCGAAAATAGAGTTAACTTTTACACAAAACGTGATACTTCCCTGTAGTCAAGTTTCGTTGAAAAGTAGACTCTGTTTTGCATGTGCTAGAGTTTATAAACGTAATGCAAATTATGAGTGACAACGACAAGGCATTTTTGTAGATCGTACGACCTTAGGGCTTAGAGGCTCCAAATCGGCATGGCACCTAGCGAACAGTGACTGATTAATAGTGTCCGACCGAAACTGATTTTTCAACCGAAACCGAAACCGAACTTTCGGCCTTACTCTTAGTTTCGGCCAAAACCGAAACCGAAACCGAAACTAGGTAAAACATTCAAAATTACGATTATTTACTGAAATTTATTGATTTTTAGCATAAATTACAAATTTTTAAACTAAAGAAAAAGTACCACATTGAATTTTTTACTTTTTGCGACATTTCTTACCATAAATATTATTATTCTTAGACTCGAATAACTTTTTGTACTATATTCCGTTTTTTTATACGATTCCAAGTAGATGCGCTTCGTCTCATTCACAGCAAATCCGATTTTTATCTTCTGAACGCCCAATATTCGAGTTTTAACTTCATAAAACACATGTCCTGTTGGTGTAGTGTATGACAGATCGAAAAACATAGGCGAAAAAATTGTTAAGTTGACAGTTTTCACAGATATGCGTTTGGTTAGCTTATTTATCGTTTCTTGCTATTTGTTACTAAAACAACGTGACAAGGCTCAAGGATGATAAAAACGTATAAAAATCATCAATCAATCGTATAACGTAAACTTAGATTCATTAATCGCGATTAAATGAAGAATGTAAAATCTGAAATATGAATCTATTTGAAACAAAACGAGATTCACGTCGCCATATAAACGCGTTCATTGTTCAATGAGAACTTAGTTTAATAAAACGTTTAAGTGTGATTGGTGAAATTCCCCTTAATGTATTATAACGAAGGATTACCCTAAGAAACAAGAGCAGAAGTTATTTGAAGTCATTTTATTTAGGTGCGATTCACCTAAGAAATAGAACGCGCTTTCGATAAAAATAAGAACCAATTTAGTATACACTATACACTAAATTGGTTCTACACGTGTAAACGCGTTTATAGCACTAAATTGCATTTCACTAACATAAAGATCACAACAAATCCGAGTTTCATCTTCAGAACGTCCAATGTTGCACGGTTAAACTTCATTAAAGCCGTTAAAGTCCTGCCAGTGTAGTGTCGTGGCGAATCGAAAATCATAGACGAAAAAAATGATACGTTTAGGTAGTTTATATATCGTTTCTTGCTTTTTTATTGATCCCCGTAGGAACGCGTTTAATGAGAACTAAGTTTTATAAAATGAAGTTGTGCGATTGGTGAAATCCTCCCTTAGACATACTACTGAACGACGTACTACTGAAAACAAAATCAATAATTGCAGTATATTATTTTTATGGGAGACATGGACACGACCGCGGTCGAAGTTCAAAACGAAATGACTAAACAAACTTGCAGTTGACGTCATATTTTTTTCTCCAGAAGGCGTTTTACCACTAAATATGAAAAATATACTGAGGGCCGCAAGAGTGAAGCTTACGGGGAAGTGGGCTAGATAAGATTCTAGCAGGGTAGGAACGGTCTAAGTCCTAAGAGATTGCGTGTCCAAACAAAAGAGTGAGGCGAGATGATTTACTAGATAAATCTCACAAGATATATTCTAAGATATCTTATAATCTCACAGCCAAACAAAATTCTTAAGTAAATAAAGTTCACACACAATATAATCAATTTATTATAGCATTTACTAAATCGTTTGTTTGGGAAACATTGTTTAAATAGCACGTAATTTGCCAACAGTTATAATATATTAAATAAGCCTGCTTCTATCGTAGAAATAAAATTCAATAATATAATTTCGATAAAAATAAGTTAAGACAATTTAATGAAAAAAAAAAGAAGTGCTAATTTTTGATTTAGGACTAATCTGGAATACATAATCTCAAAACATGATTAAATAGATGGTGGCGAACTAAGCCAGGGTCTCGCTGGCAAGCAAGCTCGAGTTAACTGCGAAGTTTACCGAACGATGCATGAGTTTCGGTTTCGGCTATATTTTGGCCGAAACCGAAACTAAGACCGAAACTAGATTTTTTGGCCGAAACTGGCCGAAACCGAATGTTCGGTCGGTCACTACTGATTAACCCTTAATCAAATTAAGCAATTGCCTAGGGCATCACGTCTGAGGGGGCACCAGAAGACCGATTCTAGTTGACAACAGATAGGAGGGCCCGCAGGCATGGATTGCTTAGGGCATCGAGTACTCTTAATCCGTCACTGCTTGCGAACCATCCAACATTGCAAATGTATGTAATATCGTCATCCTACATTAAAGTTATTAGTTTGTAAAGTCTATGTTGTACCCTTGTCAACACTTAACACTATGAAGTTTGAACTCTATCTGCTCATATTATGTGTTTATCAAAATCAGCCTAGTAGTATCTGAGCACTTCCGATGAAGAGAAACAAACGACTACTTTTTTTGTATAATATACTCTTCCTGATGATGATGATGTAAACGTAAACCGCTACTATATTAGCCGACTATAATAATCCTTCTGAAATGGATATTTAAAAAAGTATTTTCAATAAAAAATCGCAAAAATAACAGCTTGTTAGCAGCTAGCGCCCACCCCGAGAGGATTAGTGAGTGGGGTGCGAAAGGGGTTACCACCTTGGGTTATGCCACCCCGTACATAACCCCTATATACTATGTATGTACCCTGCCTTATGTACTGTCTACAGGCTAGAGCCTGTAGGTGGGTTCGTCGGCGTAACACGAGTACATGTGTTACTGACCTAAATTTTAATTGATACGACTATAATAATTATACCAATGGGTTATGTTATTATTCCTACAGACATGTTTTAAATAATTACGGCGAAAAAAGACTTTTTTTTAAAGTTTGGTATTCTATTCGTCCTTACCATTAAGGCACGGAATCCTAAAAGGTATAATATTATACTGGAAATTGGAATGTATAAGATTATATAGAACAGGTACAGTCGACGGCAAATCTGTTTTAACACCTTTTGACCTTATTGTCGAGTTGTAAGAGCGAAACCCCATTGTTTCGGTGGTAATATTAGTAGTGTATTGTAGAAATGCGAAAGAATAGACATACTATTAATTGTGTTATTACTTTAAACTTGTGGACTGTGATGTTAGATGTAAAATATAAGATTATAGTTAATTACGTTTATAAAACAATAGATGTTGCATCCCTGCAGGCATGGGTTGAGAAGACAGAAGGGAAGTTCCGGTGTTGCTAGCATTCCTGTGTTGCCAGATGACGCGACCGGAAGACGTCTTGATACTGGCGTTTTGCCCATTAAAAAAAACCGTGTATGGTTATTCTAAATCGCGGAATCGCGTAAACATACTGACTGATTTAAGGGACAAAAATATTTCTTTTGTCTATCACTTTATATTATTCTTGACTAGAAAGAAACCGTTCTATGATGACCATGCTAAGCATGCTAGAATAAGAATGATTTTGACTATAACAGTGGACCGTAGTTTTACTTATAACGGCTTTTGTAGAATATTCTATTCTCCTACGAACATTTCCACTTGAACAAAAACTTCTCACAGTTCACAGGTAACGGACCCCTTCGGTCCCACTTAAAGGGGGAGTTCCCCTTTAGCGTAAAGGGGGAGATCCCCTTTGCCGCGCGTGTAGGGAGGACTAAAATTACTTCAACTACACGGAGGTACCGCCGGATCTGGCTTGACAATTTTAGTCTTTAGACTTTATTTCTTGGCAACGCAACTAATAATAATAGGTTCTTAAGTTGTCGCAATATAAGTAGGTAAAGTGGATAGAAATAGAAAAGAAACACAAAATGTTAAATTCCATTTCGTTTGTACTTAGTAGGTAGTAGGTACTAGTTATTCTTAGTTTAAGTTAGATCCCCGTATAGAGTTACAGGATCCAGCGAAACTTGAAAGAAACGTAATACCAAACTATACGACGCTCGCAACTTATTTTTGTACTAAAATTTACCACTTTGGAACTGTACATTTTTCCGGTGTAAAAAGTATCTTATGTACCTCCTTAATAAACTCTAGCAAAATTGGTTCAGCGGTTTAAGCGTGAAGAGGTAACAGACAGACAGAGAAACCCTTTCGCATTTATAATATTAGTATGGTAGAACTCTATCATACTTTATAACTGTAAAGGAGATCGCAGACGGCACACTTTTTGTGTGATCGAGTCTGCGGCGCACATAATATAATCTGCATGGCCGCGCCATGCCGACTGTATGTGGCACTTACAGTCGACATGGCGCGATACTATGTGCGCCGCAGACTCGATCACACAAAAAGTGTGCCGTCTGCGATTTCCCTAAAGGTCAATAATTTTGCTCATGCGGTGATTTCAAGCTATAATTCTGTGCAGCTCTCACACTTTTGCAAGCGTGGGTTAAATGGCTTGTGGCGTCGCAATACGCACTTATAGGGGCAAATCTCTTTGGGCGGGTGGTGAAACACCGTTGACTAACATCACAGAGATAGAGTCCCGTATAATATGGTAGTTAACACATACAATTTTTGTTTTTTTTAACAGCATCACAGATGGCAAAGATATCTTCCTACTTAATGTCACAACTTATATCTATAAATAATTTAAATCAATAATCAAACAAAACTTAGGAAAGGTTTCATCGAAAAGGCCTCGAAACTACTGGACCTATCTGTCCCAAATTGTATCAATATACAATTTGGAATTCATTTTTTATGTGATTTCAAAATTGTGTACAGCGTCTACTCTTTTTTGACATGCTATACAACAAACTGTACCGTTATCATCTTCCTAACATACAGTGGGCAGTCGACCTACGTAACCGGTTGGCAATGGTCTCTGTAACTTATTACTGCATACTATAATACTATGAGTTATACTTCAAAGTTACTTAGTTTTACGAAAATGCTCTTTAGTAATACAATTATAATCATTAATCAGTTATTACTTATGATAATTATTTATAATTACTGTTAAAGTAACGCACAGACTGTTATTTTAATTTAAGTCGGATTGGACTTTGGATGACTTTTAGGCAGCCCCTAACTAAACCTACTATATTGAACAATAAGATTGAAAGACGCGGCAATTGAAAAAAAAAAGGTTAACATGGAACATTTTTTGTCAACACGTAAATATTACACGTAAAATTGATCGTCTAGCGGCCCGCTTAGAGAAATTTCAGATAACTAAATGGTCCATGGCTTTACAGAGATTACACATCCTAAAGACAAACTTTACGTGCAAGATGACAAGCGCTCAACACGCGTTTATGTATAATACAATAATAGATGACGGGCCCGCAACTGCGCCTAAACTTATTTATAGCGCGGGAACCGTACATTTTTTTCGTTTTCAGGATAAAAAGTGTCCTTTATCCTGAAAACGTATGTCCTTTCCGGGGACTCAAAATATCTCCATACCCAGCAAAATCGGTTCAGCGGATTGGGCGTGGGATAACTGACAGACAGATGGATAGATAGTTTACACACTCTCGCATTTAAAATATTAGTATGGATATTTAAACAAACATGATCTCTATTCATAAATTTCCAAACCGACGTTTCTTATCTGTGGGAAATCTGAAAATGTGGTTAGAAAGCCGCGCGCATATATACAATTTTAGAAGGTTATCGAAATATGACCGGCATTTTATAGTACATAGCGGTAGGTACTTGTAAAGTAAATAATGTAAGGGACCGAAAGGGAGGGAGACCCACCCTCTACCCTGGGGGTCTCGAGGGTATTAGGGATGCTATTTTATCTCTCACATTTAACGCTAAATATAGAACTTGGCTCTATACGACTTCTATAGGGAGCTGGCTGGTCATGTCGAATATCATGATTAGAAATAACCATGTGTGATTAAGAATTAAAACGCCTTTTAAACTCTTCTTGAAGGTTTGCAGATCGTATTGGTCTGGAAATATTGCTGGCGACAATTCGTTCCAGAGTTTTACTGTGCATAGCACAAAGTTATGCGAAAAACGCACTGTATGGAAGACTGCCACTCATCAATGTGTTTTGATAAACATCTAAAAACGCGCGGTAAGCTGTCGCGTCGTGCAGATTTTGGGGCCCGACTCGCAAGCTTCGAATCTCACGCGCGAGTCCCTACGATCGAATCGATATTCGAGAATTGAGAATCGAGCCCCTAGGGCTTAAAGTCACTTAGGGTGTCAAACGAGCGTAATTTGTGAGTTGTGAGTGGCAGAATTTCGGTCGCGTGAATCAAACAGGACTTTTGTATAAAACGGAATGCAGCAGAATATCTGCCAGCCGAAATTCTGCGACTCACAACTCACAAATTACGCTTGTTTGGCTTCACCCTTATGTATCTAAACTTACCTCAGCAGTATGATCACTCTCCGTGTTTCCTATGTCCGAGCCAGCCTTGTATTCCTCATCATCATTAACTTCCATCTTGATGTTGGGCACACCCAAGTCACCGATCACACCCTGCTCCATGAAGTGTTTGTTGTGTGTCTGTATGTGCTTCTGTAGGTGGTCTTTTCGGTTGAATTCTATAACAAAAGCTGCCTTTCATTTAAATAAACATATATTTTAATTTATCTGTGTAATACTACAAATAATAAAAACTAAGTAAACATAACTCCCATACTTCAACCGTTTTGAATTTGGTTCGTTTTTGCACACTAAAATATGGCAATAGCAACGAAACACTAACACTCTTTACAGAAATGAAGCCGTTGACATTAATTATTGTCACTTCTATATTTACACAAAATTGTGTACCGAATACATGCATAAAGTATGCATGTATTCGGGTCACATTTTGTAGACTAGTGGACATATTTTTTGACACAGGTACTCTTCCTTAGTTTTTTATTATTCGTAGGTGTAATATGATCAGTAATGACTGATGACAATGTATGGCTATTTGGAACTTGCCAATACCATCCATACTAATATTACAAATGCAAACTAGTGTCTGTCTGTCTGTAACTTCTTCAAACCAAAAAATTGAACTGATTTTGCTAAAGTTTGGTACAGACTATAGAGTATAGACTATAGAGCAGGGGTCACCAATTAGTTTCGCTCGGGGTCCGTTTTAAGACATGAAATGACCATTGCGGTCCACACATTTTATATACTTACTAGTTACTTAAAAAAATATATTAAATAAAGGTAATTACGGAAATTACGCGAGTATTTTTATAGATATCAATGAGAAAAGTAAAGGCTGGCTTAATCTTTATGATGTATGGCCTTTATAAAATAAAGATTTAAAAAAATATGAGAAAAGTAACTATTTTTTTATCTCTCTTTATTAGTTATCTCTCTGAAGTTTGGAGTGAAATATTGGTGCAAGCTAATATTGACATTAAATCCTGGAGATGTTGAAGTCCTAAGATGAACAAAGATCATCTTCGAACATGCTCGGTCCACACACAATGGGTCGGCGGTCCGGATGCGGACCGCGGTCCGCCATTTGGTGACCCCTGCAATAGAGGTACCATTAAAGAAATTGATTCATAGGCAGTTGACAATGATATCCTACATCATTTGGACGGATTCTGTCAATTCAATATTAGTCATGAGTCATGACTCAATCAGAAATTGAAATTCATTTGCTGAGTTTGACAAATTACGTAGACTCGCCATCTGCCAATGAATCAACTTGTCTGATAGTACATACTACATAGAGTTCCGGAAAAGGACATGGGATGGTTTTTATCTCTGAAAAATGTACAGTTTATTGAACGGATAAACGAATTTTGGCACAATGGAGTTGTAGGTGTCGTCTAGTACATGACAAACTATTTATAATAACATGAATCTTAAACTACCCATACATGATATCTACTCCAAGTATGTTACATATGGAATAACTGCACTGCACATGCTGTTATTAAGTTTAAAACTATTCAAATTATAGGTAATAAGAATAAGTAACAACTAGATGACGCCCGCAACTACATTGCGCCAAACTTGGTTTATCACGTGGAAATCATACATTTTTCCAGGATAAAAACTATTCTATGTGCTTTCCCGGGACTCAAAGTATCTCCATAACAAATTTCAGCAAAATCTGTTCAGCAGTTTAATCGTGAAGAGGTAACAGACAGACACACTTTCGCATTTATATAAGTAAATAATGGATTCTATTTTTAAAATGTACTTACTTTTACTACAGATTGGACATGCTAGAACCTTTACATCAGAGTGGATGGTGACGTGTATGTTGAGATGCTCTTTCCGCTTGAACGCCTTACCACACTCCGGGCAGACGTGTGGCCTTATCCCAGTGTGTTCTTGCATGTGTCTATCTAAATGCTCTTTCCTTTTCAAGCTGCAATAAAATACAATTTATAAAGTTTTTAATTTTTATCAAGCAACATGAATATATTTACAACAAAAGTAACTAAGATTTGCAGGACAAAAAGTACTATGATGATGTTATAAGGTATCAAAATAAATCAATTATTATGAATTGTTAATTAATGCTTCAACTTCCAACTGGTCACATACGGCTGCGATAATATTAGACAAGCTATTGTGTCTGGTTTTGTCCATTATTGAAGCATTAACATTATTTGGCAATGAGGCCTTTAACACTCCAAAAATCATACCAAAACTGAAATAAGATTAAGATGAACAGAAAAAGGCAAAGTTAAACATGTTTTAAATTTTGTCATGTCCTCGCCTTCATACTAGGAGTGAAACTCAAAACATTTTAAAGAAAGGAAAGGCATATCTTGACTAACTATTATCATCACTTATTACACTGTTATTAGTCTGTGATTTATTATATGGACCATAGAAGATTAGAAAAATAATAAAAACATACATACCCCTTCCCACAGACTTCACACACGAATTTAAATTCATCATAGTGTGATATTAGATGAAGTTGTAGATTGTCCTTCTCATCATACTCCTGCGAGCACTCTACACATGTGAATATTGTCCGTCCGTCTTCATTCTGGCTCACTATTGCCACTTTGTTATGAGCATAATGTTTTTTAACACTAATCTCTGACTCTTTGTCTAAAGAAACAAAACAATAACATAAGAAATTAAAGGTCTACAAGGATGTAATTTTTTTTTTATGGTTTAAAAAATTGATTGTTAAAAATAAAAATTACTTATTAGTGATTGGAAAAGAAAAATATTTTTGAAAAGTTTTACTTTTGAGAATTGTTTTTAAAATAAATAAATAAAAATTACCTTCTATGTTACTACACATTGTTACTATACATTTAGAACTCAAGATACAAAATAGTCGTAAGCCTCGCTATAGCGTTCTGAATTTGAAAATAAAAACTCGAAATAAGTTTCTCCCCTAACAATGTGCCGCTAACGGTAATCTTAGCCCACGCTCCCCTCCGAATAGGGGTTGACTACCCTTTGTCAGCTGCCTACCCAGCGTATAGGGGGCGGGCTGCGACCCCACTTTATACGCTCCGAAATAGCTTTGTTAATCGTGGCACTGACGTATTTTTTATGCCCGTTTTTACATTCGAAAATTCGAGCGTACAATTGACTGGTAATTTTTTGTAGTTTGTAGATAGGCGGGAAAAGTTGAGATCACTGTTTTCACCCACTTTTACAACACTTTTTCATACTTTAGTTTTCCATTTGTGTAGTCAAAATCCTTATGTATCTTGAGTTATTGCAAAGATTAAAAGTTTACGGCTCTATTATCACTGTCAATAGCCTGGTTATAATCAAAAACACATTTAGGTCACAGTAAAATACTTCGGTTGTATGTGCCGAAAATGAAGCACCTGCGTGCGTCACCGAATAAACGCAAACACAAACTGACGTTTTATAAAAATTTAACTGTCAAGTGTCAAGTGGCATTGACAACAGTTTTTTTCTAGCCTTCAGATAAGGGCTATAAATTAAAATTATTGTTACATGGATTTTTGCAGTTAAATTTTTGATAATATCCATAAAAAAAATGTGAACCTTTTGTAACGGCTGATTAAGTAGGTACCTTGATAACCTACTTGATCTAATCGGTAGACCTACAATGAGTCACTACACTAAAGGTCTACCATTCTTGACGCCTGTCCACATCTCCACGTCACGATGTCGTCGACGTGGAACGGTGCGGTAACATGGGCCGTGCCGCCCGTGGGCCGCGGCCCGTGGCACGTTATGTTGCGCGTTGAGGACGTCGTCAACGTGGAACGATGCGGTAACGTGCCACGGTGGCAATATCGTCCCTTTCAAATCAATCTAAGAAAAAGGGATGACACTACCTACGATGTTGCCACTTTTTAATTTCTTCACTTTTTTGACAGACTATAGTTACGTGTGCATTTTCACGATACGTTGACGTAAATTTTCATTGATGTGGATAGGCTCTATCGTGGATAGTCAGTCGACAGTCGTCAGTGCTATGAAGGCTCCATTTCACCGCGGCGCACGCTGCGGATTTATTTCTTTGACTATGTGGGTCAATGTTTCCACTGCCTATGTATACGCTTCCATGTATCCCGTGCATACAGGTCAGTTAACAAGAGCTAGCACGATCAACACATTTAAACATTGCGCTTGTGTAGTGTCTGCGAATAAGCGCGTGGCGTGACGTCGTACTAGATACGCATCATAAAAAGTCTGTCCGTCTCTCTCACGCGCGGTATATCTTATGAGCGTGAAGGGGACAGTTATTGTTTTTCTTATACTACTGTTTATAAATACAGCGTGATGTTACAACTTACAAGTCAGTAACGTGTGATCGGCGCGCGGCCAGGGTTCGGAACCGTACGATAGTTATCGTATACATACGATAACTTTGTGCGTACGTACGATGTACCATAGCATATTATTATCGTACGCAGATTATACGATAATTTTTATCTTGATGCAAACATATTATATTTTTAAACATACTGTATAGTGAAATTGCATAAGTGTGAGCACTGTGAACGAGCCAGCTTTAGTTAACTGATCTATAGCATGCGTAGCGTGGCCAGCGTTGAGCTACGTGTGCACTGTGCGCCATATTCGAGCAAGCTACGTGAGTCAATTCGTGCGTAGCCTCTCCGTGCGCCGCGGTGAAATGGAGCCCTAGTGACGATTGACGAATGACGATAGACCGTCAAGAATTATTGTTTTCCCGCCATAATATACTCGACACTGGCCATGGTTAAATAGCTGAAGTGCCTTAATAAGAAAAAAAAAAGCAAATGTCAATGTCAGTGTCATGTACATGTGATTGCGATCGCAAAGCTTCAGGCCGTGAATTTTCATTTTTGTATTCTCTTGTATTCTTTTATATTCTTTTTATAAACATTTTATCTTAAAATTATTACAATTAGTTGAACACACTTTAAAGTATAACAACACAAACCTCCGCGATGACAATGGAATACGAAAAACAACTTGAAAATCTTGCTATAAACTTGTTCGAAATCGACGCTGTGAAATTTGGAGAATTTACTACTAAAACTGGTTTAAAAACACCCATTTACTTTGATTTAAGGGTTATTGTTAGCTATCCTATAATAATGGTAAACATAAAATCTATTTATTTACAGAATGAAATAAAATGTATTTTTAAAACAATTTCCCAAGTTTTTAACCTGTATGATTTTATAGGACTCGATATCTAAGTTACTGTATGAATTTGCAGTAAAGGATAACAACTGCGATCATTTATGTGGAGTTCCATACACAGCCCTGCCAGTTGCTACATTACTGAGCATTAAAGCGAAAATGCCAATGCTTATGCGACGAAAAGAATCTAAATCCTATGGAACTAAGAAAATGATTGAAGGTCATTATAAACAGGGTGACACGTGCCTAATTATAGAAGATGTCGTAACATCAGGCTCTAGCGTATTGGAAACTATAAATGACCTCAGAAAAGAAGGGCTTAGAGCAGAGGAAGCTATTGTGATATTAGACAGGGAACAGACTGGAAGAAAAAATTTAGAAGACAATAATGTGAAGCTGAAATCACTATTCACAATGACACAGCTTCTGAAAATATTAGTTGCAAACAAAAAAATAACTGAAGAAATGAGTGCCAATGTTAAATCTTACTTGCAGAATGTTCAAGCCCCTGTTATTGGTAAGCATATAAACAATGTCAAACGTAACATATTATTTATTACTATAATTAATTAAAAATTATTGTTTTTATAGCTACCAGTCTCCAGAGGACGCTAATACCATATGAGAAGCGAGCAGAACAAGCTACAAATGTTATAGCAAAGAAGCTTTTTGACATTATGGCAGTCAAAAAAACAAACCTTTGCCTGTCTGTGGATCTTACTACGTGCACCCAAATACTGAATCTTGTGGAAGAAGTAGGGGACCATATTTGTTTATTAAAAACCCATGTCGATATAATTGAAGATTTCCACTTGGATTTTACAAAGAAAATTAAAGAGATGGCACAAAGACACAATTTTTTGATTTTAGAAGACAGAAAATATGCTGACATTGGCAACACTGTGTCTTTACAACATACAAAGGGCTTGTACAAAATAAATGAGTGGGCCGATTGTGTCACTGCCCATTCTTTGCCTGGGGAAGGAATATTGAAGGCTCTAAATGACCAAGATAATGAAAGAGGGGTCTTCTTGTTAGCTGAAATGAGTTCTGAGGTAAGTTCATAATATTGATTTTTAACAAAACTTTTAATACTTATTTCCAGTGCTGCCTTTGTTATATTTTTTCATGACCTAAGAGGTTAAGAATTACTAGTTTAAGCTGTCAAGCCCCAAGTGGTTGACTCCAACCGCGATAACAATAGAGTTCCAAGGATCTGCGATTTATGGATTAAATTAAGTTACAGTGTAAACTCTATATAACGACATTAAAGGGACCATGCATTTTATGACGTTATATGGAGTTGTTGTTAAATGGAGGGAAGAAAAATCAATACTTTTTCGTCATTGATTTTCTTTTACTAACCATATTTACAGTTCGAAACTTTATGTATAACTGAGAAATATTATGATAACGAATAAATATTAATAATAATCCATGACTCCTTATTATTAGTAATTAGGGACTAGGGTCTAAAACAGCATACACATGCAAATCAATCTCAATTTGTAAACAAAAGGACTAATTTCTTAGAAAGTTCTGTATGCATGATGCCGAAAGTCGAGTTTATTGCGGTCTAGGATAACAATGCGACAAAAAAACGTACACAGCTGCGCAGTTTTTACTAATTTTAGTAATTTAAATGGTACTTTTTATTGTTCAATTGTTGTAATGCTGACGTTATTGAGAGTGGGTGTGATGCTATGTAGAGTGTACCATTGTATGGTAGACAAGCTAAACCAACCAAAGTCAATTGATTTCGACGCTTTAGAGAGTTTGTTGTTAAATAGAGTGACGTTACATGGAGTTTACACTGTAATTTTATTTCTTTATTCTTTAACACAAATATTTATGCATTTTAGGGTAATCTTATTACACCAGACTATACAGAAGCTACAGCAAAAATGGCTGCCAAATACCCTCACTTGATAACTGGATTTGTTTGCCAAAAGAGGGATACCTTTGTGGACCCTGGCCTTATCCAGTTGACACCGGGAGTTCAACTAGAAAGCTCTAAGGACGACCTAGGACAAGTATACAATACACCAGAAAAAGTGGTTCTAGAAAATGGTGCAGATGTGATTGTTGTTGGTAGGGGTATTGTTAAAGCTAAAAATCCCAAAACCCAAGCTCTTGTCTATAAAAATAGGCTGTGGGAATGTTATGAAAAGAGAATCTCCACCTCAAAGTAATTTTTTTTTTACTATTGTAACAATCTTATATTTAACGCATCAAGTATCAACTCCCAAGCGGCACCCCCGGGCATAACAATTTAAAATCTATTTGTGTCTGCAATTCCCACCATCGAGGTGTTACCATAGTATGTAAGGATATAAAACTTGAAAGCTCTGGGAGTCAGTTGTTTTTATAAGACATTTTTGGTGGCAAATATTTTACATTCCATTTATGGGACCAACATTTTACATGTGTTTTGAATTTTACAAAGAAATGTATGTATTAATCTATTACATTGTTAACATACCTATGATGTTTTTGTTAATTTTCAAGTATTTTAACTTTAGAAGTGAAGAAGGAAAGAAAAGTATATAATATATATTTTTATTATATTTCTTGGTAAGTGTAAAATACTTATGTTACAAACTTAGAAGGACCATTAAATAAAATTCTAATAAGTACATTGTCTTTTTGCTATTTTCCCTGTATAGGTAATACAGACATAATTTAAATAAAACATTCTATTTTATTGCAAAGTCTGCTATTGAGAATGCTGTGTAGTGTGTCTTAAAAAGAAACCTAGAAATAAAACACTACGTGTTCCCGTTATATTTTTACAGACACATCTTAAAGTTTTGCGCGGTCTACAAAGAGTATATCAACCACAGATTATACCACAGATTACTAGTATATATTTGTAGGATTATACTCATGCTTTGTCCTCGAGATTAGCATTAAGTACCTATACATGTAGTAGGCAGACAGTGTTGCCAGATCTTTGCACTGTATTTGAGATATTATAATCTGTGGAAATCTACCCTGTTTTTTTTTTATGTGAGGGTAGATTAATAATCGTCATATTCAACCGATCTTCCGTTCTTCATTACGCATTCAGTGCTTCGCCAGACTGCACATTTTCGCGCGCCTTATTGTTCTTTTAACTTTTTAAGGCATATTGCCTTAGCATGTATACCTGCCAGCTCTGGATTACGTTTAAACAAAAGTCGATGAGCCGTATAAGAGTTCAGTATAATGATGCATACCGAACTCTTATGCGGCTCCCCCGTAGCTGCAGTGCATCGGGTATGTTTGCGGAGGCGGGAGTCCCTGACTTTTTTGCCATCATAAGATCTCGGGTGGCTGCATTTTGGCACAGACTGCGCGGCTCAGGCAATAGGATACTCGAGGCTATCTCTGACGACTACTACAATAATCTTATGTACGTGCGGTGGATCTCTGTTCACATGAACCAGAACAAAAAGTGATTCTTTTTTTTTCTGACTGGACACCCCTATACATTATATATTAAGTCTATGCCCTATACAGTGTTAACATTATTTTACTTGTAACTTTACATAATATTTTACACATATCGTGTTATGGGTACTTATGCCTGAAATAAAGACTTTTATTATTATTTATTAACCAATATGGGCAAACGTACACGTGATAATTACGACGACTTTAAACTTTTCAAGAAAATCAAGAAATTGGAAGAGCAATACAAGCGTGTGAGACGCAAAGATCGTGATAGACGACCTTTGCGGACTACAACATCGACCTCATCGTCCTCGTCGAAGACTTCGTCGGATTCGTCGAGTTCAAGATCCCGGTCGCAGACACCCGTTACAATTCGGTCGCTGCCCGAGCCGCCATACATTGAAGGTTAGTAATAAATGTGGTAGAAACTCGATTAGCAAACCTACCCACAAAATATGTAATGCGGTTAGTCTCTGGGGCTAACACTTTACAAATAACGACAGTGCGGGCATTCTCTAGGAATGTCACCTTGTCGATAATGTAATGAAATACATACAAGCAGTAAATTACTAATGCGGTCAGCCATTTCGGGTTGTGACTTTATTAATATTTGCTTAAAAATTATTGGTAATGCGGGCTGCCTTTGGGGCAGTCACTTAACCAATTAAATTAACAGTTCGTTTATTTATTCAAGGTGTGCTTATTACACCGTCGGGACCTGCTGGCGGACATGTCAGCCCACGGCCCCCGGCCAGCGCAGTGGTGAACGAATCGCTACTTTGTTCAAGTTCGATGGCCGTTGCACAACAGCCTCCCACCAGCGCTGCGGCATACGATCCAATACCTTCGACCAGCAGTGCTGTCAGGCAGATTGAACAGGTACCTAATATGGCAACGGATTCTGATTCGGCCATGCCACCTGCAGTCGACCAGACCCGTGGCCTTGAAGAACAGCATCCAGAACTCGATGACGAGTTATTAAAAATATTGGGAGAGGATCCCTCACAGCTAAAAACATATGGCAAAGACATCCAAATTGACCTCGCGGTCAGGCTACAACACGCGGCCACGTTTAACTAAAGAAGCTCGCAAAGAACTTCTCGATAAGTACTTGCCGCCGGCCAATTGTGTATTGATAGATGCACTCGCCTTGAATCCGGAAGCAGTAGGTATTTGCTATTACAGATGCTGTCTTAAAAAGCGACAAAGGCATTGAGCTCAGACAGAAGCAACGCGCCTCTGCAGTGTCATGCGTAGCGGATAAGCTATTTCTCTCCTCATTGCATCGGAACCAAAAAATACTACAATTATACAATTGTTAATGGATGCAACTAAGCTTATGTGTGATATCCAAGCTACAGACTCCTTAATACGTAGAAGCTTCGTCCTTAATGGCCTCAAGGAAGACCTGAAGGATCAGCTACAGGCGACCAAGATAGACAAGCTTCTATTTGGAGAAAAACTAGCAGAAACCTTGAAAGCCGCGAAAGCGCTATCAAGGTCTGCAGCTGAAATGAAGCCCCCGCCTGTTAAACAAACGAACTTAAACTGGCGTGTTCCTCCCTTGAGTCAAAGGCCGAAGGGGATCCACCGGAAGGAGCCTTTTACACCCAAGGACCGCCCGGCCTTGAGCGTCGGCCTAAGATATGCCCGCAGGCTGTCAAACTTTATTGACCAGTGGTCTCTTATCACTAATGATTCCACTTTTTTTATCATGGATCCAAGGTTCTCAAATACCCTTCTCATTCCAAGTAACTCAATCTCATACTCCAAGAGAAGAACTACTTATTAACCATAGGTGCTATTTTGGAATGTAAGCCATGTCAAGGTCAATTTATATCTTCTACCTTTTTAGTGCCTAAGCCTAACGGAAAATCAAGATTTATTTTAAATCTTAAGGCCCTTAATAAATTTATTCACACTACCCACTTCAAACTGGAAGATTTGAGAAACTTAAACTTATTTCTAATCGTTGCTAGGTATATGATTACGATTAATTTAAATTTTAAAAGATGCATATTTTTAACACGCATACACAATGATTATAAAAAATATTATCTCCGGTTTATAATTTTAACGCAAAACTATATGAATACCTTTTGGCCTCAATACTGCACCTTTTGTATTCACAAAAATAATGAAGCCCGTGATTAGCCTGCTGCGATCACGTGGACATTTATCCACAATTTATTTAGATGACACTTTTTTTAATTGGAGATACCAAAGAATCTTGTTTTTCAAAACATTACAGACACCACTAGATTATTAGAAGCCTTAGGATTTATTATTAATTGGGAAAAGAGTAAACTTACACCTTCTACTACGTGCAAATTCCTGGGTTTCGTCATATAGACTCCGAAAAATTACAAGTCACTTTACCCCAAGAAAAATGTTTAAAAATCAAAACTGAAATTGATAAGTTTTTGATAATAAAACAGTGTAAACTCCGGGAATTCGCACGTCTAATAGGGGTACTCACCTCCACCTGTCCCGCCGTTAAGTACTGGTTATATACGAAGGAACTGGAACGGTGTAAATATTTTAATTTAAAAGAGGATGACAAAGTTACGATAAGCGCATAAACTTACCGTTATCACTATTACCACCTTCAATGGTGGTTTAAGATATAATCGATAACCCCGCTAATGAAATCGTGCAAAACAAATTTTACTAAGAGATTTACAGCGATGCCTTAACAACGGGATGGGGGGCCGCCTGTGGTGGTGAACGCGCTAGTCAATTATCTTGTAAATTTTGCCGCTTTTTTCGGTCTCAAGGTGCTTGCAAAAGTTATCGAGACTGTCACATTATTTTGAGAATAGATAACAAGTAACAACAGTATCTTACATCAACCGCATGGGCGGTGTGCAGTTTAAACACCTGACTAACGTCACTCGACAACTATGGCAATGATGTGAAAACGTAATTCAATAGTTTTTTCGTCATACATAGGCTCCATTGATAATTTCGTTGCGGACACAGAATCACGGCTTGTTCACCCCGATATTGAGTGGGAATTAGCTGATTACGCTTTTCAAAAAATTGTTGATCATTTTGTTTTTCCCGAAATTGACTTGTTCGCTAGTAGGATAAATAAAAAGTGCAAAAATATATATCTTGGCACCGGGACCCGTATGCCATTGATGCATTTACGTTGTCATGGTTTAACTTTTATTTTTATAGCTTCCCCCCTTTTGGTATTATTTTAAAATCATTAAGAAAAATTATTGATGATAGAGCTCATGGTATAATGGTTGTGCCCCTCTGGCCCAAGCAGCCGTGGTACCCTTTAATTAAAAGCCTATTCTTAACGGAGCCCCTGATCTTTCGACCATCTAAAACTTAGATTAACTCTCATTCCAGCAATCGAGATGTTCACCGGAAGGTTACCCTGGTTACCGGGCTGTTATCGAGGCGTCATTCGTAAGAAGAGGCATACCTACTTGCTAGAAACCTGACGCCCAGGTGCTCCACAACCAAATTTAGTTCTTCCCGTCTTCCACAGACGTCCTAAAATTTGTCCAGTTGTTACATTACGCTGCTACCTTTGCAAAACACAATCATTACGTAGCAATAATAATCTATTTATCGGTATAAAAAAGCCCCATAAACCTATCTCATCATAAACGCTAAGGATGGATAAAACTAACATGTGGCAAATTGTGGAATCGATGTATCAGTATTTACTGCCCACAACGCTAGACACGCTGCAACTTCTAGAGCTAAAAACCGCAGGTTGGAGTGGCAGCTCCCAAACCTTTGGTAGATTTTATAACATAATTGTTATTCAGGATATGGTAAATAATGTTTTCTCTGCGGGAAGTATTATAAACAATTCTTGATTGTCATAACAATATAATTATTGTACTATGTAACATTTAAATAAGTACTCTTTGTTATGTTAACTACATAATATTGAAATATACCTAACATTCTGATTACAAATAGTTGATATTTTTGTCTCTCAACATCTACATGTATACTTAATGCTAATCTCGAGGACAAAGCATGAGTATAATTAGTGATTAAACGAACTTCCATGAAATGAAGTTCTATCACAATGCTTGTAAGCATAGAGGAATAAATATATAGTTACAAGCTAACATTATTTTATGTGGATAGCTACATTTTTAATTTATTTAAATGTTACGAAAAAAAGATACATACAACCGAACGTATTACCTCCTCCCTTTTGGAAGTCGGTCAAGATATTAAAAAAATGCGAAAAAAAGTATCTTTTTAGTTTTTCTAAACTTATAACACTGAATAAATATTTCTCCTACAGCAACACTTTCACTGCCGTCTGCCTGCTGTCAAAACCTATACGTCAATGTCAAAACTCAAAGCTGCTATGGCCTGAAAACAAAACAAAGAAATAAGTTTTCGATAGAAATGGACAAAATAGCTAAGGATTTAAATATAAGCCCTAAAAATATTTTTGTCACACCTTTACCTAACACATTTTCTATTGTTGTCCACTACAATTGGATAAGAAATTGGCTAAAGAACTTGGAAGCGGACGATTCCTTATATAATTTGGATAACTCAGCCCCAACTGGTGAAAGTGTATCATATCCACAAAAGAAATTGTTTATTAAGGTATTTATTTGTGCTTTACCACACTATACATCATTTGGATATATTTTACCATGATAATTTTTATGTCAAACTTTTACAGGTAATAGATAAAAAAATCTCAAAAGTTTTGCCACTCCCGCGGTATAAATTCAATGAAACCAGTTCAGAACTACCCCTGACCTTCTCCCAACTCCTACAGTATGTATCACAGAACAACCAAAGGAATCTATGGAAGGAATCATATAAAAAATACTGTCAAAACAATGAATGCCCAAAAGAAACGACAATAGTTAATCTAATAGAGCATGACCAACTACTGTCCGAGATTATTGTGAGGCTGTACGGCTGCAACATTGTGAGAGTGAAAGACGGTGCAACTAAGTATAATGAGTACAAAGATATAGCTAATAAACATGTATTAAAGTCATATGAAACTCATGTCAATTTACTGGCAGCTATTTTTGCTGTGGAGACAGACAATAATTTCTATATTGTATATAGGGGTCACTATGAGAACAATTTATTGGATTGCCTTAATTTCAGTCCTACTTTAATAGACAAGACATATGCTAGAGGCTTACTTATAATCTATCAACTTTTAAACTTCTCAAAAGCCTTATGTGATAGAGGATTGAGCATAGGCACTTTGACTCTGCAGGATATTTATCTAAATGAAGATCTGTGGTTGCAAATAATACCACCAATAACAAACAACTTAAAGTGTCTTGATCCCTCTTTAATCTGTGAACAGAGCAGAGTCAAAACTTTGGCATCCTCTAGCAATGATGAGCCAAAAAAAGCAGAAGAATGGAGGTGGAGAAATGATGCTGTGCAGCTGGAGAAGCTGTGTTTGTTGTGGGTTAGAGGAAGGATATCTAATCTAGACTATCTCTTACACTTGAACATTCTGGCAGGACGGTCACCCAATGATCCCCAGGCACATTTCATGGTTCCCTGGGTGACAGATTTCACTTCTAGATGTGGTAAGTTACATTTTGCCACATAAATGAACAGTGGCGTAACTATAGGGTGGCAGGGCTGGTAAAATGCCACAAGCCCCCAACCCAAAAGTTAAAGGCCCAGTTTTTTTTACATTGTTTTATTTTTAACGTGCCGATTTTTACTGATAGGGCCCCATCAATTTGCCTTGGGCCACGGATGTTATAGTTGGTGTTGCACAGTTACACCACTGTTAATGAATATAAGTTTCTTTTTCATATTTCTTGCTCTAACAATGTATTAAAATTGGCCCTTTAGAATATTATGTTTGTGAGATGTAGATTACTCTTTAATTTCTAAATTACTAGGCTACTTTTCTAGTATAATATTAAAAAAACAGACTGTTCATTTGGAATATTGAATTAAGTATATAACATGCAAATGGCGACGCAAATTGTAGGTACAAAAAATATTAAAATAAATACAATAAATCAATTCCAGGCAGAAACTGGCGAGACCTGTCAAAGTCAAAATACAGACTGAACAAGGGCGACAGGCAGCTGGACATGACATATGACACCAACTGCTCCGGCCACATTCCCCATCATGTCACTGATGCGCTTACTGACATCACATGCTATGTTTATTTGGCTCGCAGGTATGATCTTGTTTTTTGGTAATGTGTAAGATAATATTATCTAGTTAGACAGATTCATAAAATGAATTTTAAATCTAAAACATTTTGTTCATACCTGCATACTACACACTGATTTTGTTATGCATCACTATAAGTAAACCGTTGTAAATGCAATATCAATATATTAATGTGCGCGCAAAAGGAACACAAATGGAGTCAATGTACGAATTTCAAATCAGTACGTCATAAGTCTCCTTATCGAACGTCGAGTCTACATTAATATACAGGAGTACTGTAAATGAATCAGAGAAGTTGATTCATAGGCAGATGGCGGACCTACGTAAGAAGCAGTTCACGCACGTTGCGTCAGCGTTGCGTCGACGCAGCGCTGCCGTTTGACGCATAGCCGGCCACATGGGCGCTCACACCCCCTCCTGCTTCGTCTCGGGGGCTGCTGTCCGTCATGTGTGCGTTGCGCGCTGCTGTTACGACGCAGCGCGCCGTGTGTACACCTTGGTTATTTGTATGTAAAAACACGCAACGGCAGCGCTGCGTCGTCGCAACTCTGCCGCAACGCGCCGTGTAGATTGGCTCTCAGTTGATCGCGTTACGTCAAACCCAGCGTCAGATCACTACTATTATTATTGAATTGACATAACGCGACCAAAATGATGTAGGTCCGTTAACTGTCTTCAATGGTACAATATAAAATTTTAATCAAACATTTTGGAGATTGATTGATACTTTAAATCGTTGTATTTATGTTACAGAACATCAAAGGATATCCTCTGTAAATATGTCCGTAACAAGTGGGTGCCGGCAGAGTACCCGGCGTCGATACAACGCATGCAGGAGTGGACGCCGGACGAGTGTATACCGGAGTTTTACACAGACCCTACTGTGTTTAAGAGCATCCACGAGGATTTGCCTGTAAGTTATTCCATATTTAAGTCTAAAAAGACTTCAGAGAAGATTATAATATACACTGTCAGAAAAAATCGTTCATATAAGGCACATACCCAACCTATGTTATTTGGTCGGGTTATATCAGTCAATGTCGGTCATGAATCGTGTTCAATTGGCTGGGTTTAACATAGCTTTAATATTTCGTAGGTTCATCTGCCTGTTAATCTCTGATAGTATGCAATCATGGCCCGATCTAGCCATTTAGCCGCTCCGGGCAAAGATCATTTTCGCCGCCCTTTACCTATAAGTGCAGGAAACATATTTGTTGGGGGAAAATGGGAGGAATATTTAAGTAAAATTACTCAAATATTTCCACTACCAAACTTAAGGTAGGTTAGCTGGTAAAAATTCTCAACCTTAAGTGGTGGACCCTAACTACCTAGCCAGGTTGGAAGATAGGAATAAGTCAATTTCGCCGCCCCTCATTTTTGCCGCTCTGGGCAAATGGCCAGCTCGCCCCCCCTCGGGCCCTGTATGCAATTCCTAAAAAATCTACAGTCACTTATGAAACTATTGCTATCTCTCTCCTATTGGTGACACACAGTAATAGGTCTATGAAAGTACAGCCTGGCAAAAAAAGACTAAAAATTAAATTGGAACAAAATTTTTCCATACAAAATTGTTGCTCTAACTAGCATTTTACATCAAAAATGTCAAGAGCTACGAAGATATACTACCAGTTGCACACTCTTTTTTTACTCCTCCGTGGTCTAGTGATATAGAGCGCGGCTCTTGAGTCGGAGGTCGTGGGTTCGATTCCCGCGTTGGAAACATGTTATTTCCAAGTTTGGTTAGGACAATGCAATGATCCATGCGTCGAATGGGCATGTAAAAAGTCGGTCCTGTGCCTGATCTCTCGCCAGTCGTCTTCCGTCTCACTGGCTTATGAGAGTAAAGGAATATAGAGTGCTCTTGTGTACTGCGCACACACTTGGGCACTATAAAATTACTCCTGCGTAGCTGGCCTGGTTTCAATAAAACCGGCCACTGTCACCGAAACCGGTGTGGGAGTGGGGTATTTTTTTTACTCATTCTGGCCAAGCTGTACGTGCTTAACCACAGTGTTCTATAAGGTTTTTTTTATGGTCACGTTGCTAATTCAAGGATCTAGGACTCCCATCATGGGCGACGTGCGCCGAGGACTTTATAACTAAGCACAGGGAGGCGTTAGAGAGCACACACGTGTCGGAAAACTTACATCACTGGATCGATATCGCCTTCGGTTACAAGTAAGTTTTGAAATATTTTTAAATTAGTGTTAGTTACATACATGATTATAAGATACAATTATGTTGTTACATGTTATTTAAAGAATGCATTGGTTGTTAATTTCATATTGATAGATATTATTAATAAGGACTTAATTTTGTATTGCACACCATTTTAATATGGTAGAATGAAAGATTCAATTGTATAATATATAGAATTAAGACCAACCTGTACTTCATTCTGGCAATAAATGAATAATGAATTATAAAACTGCGCGCGTGAGCGTTGTAGTTAATTAAATCACTCTAGATTGGGGCTTTGACTTACTGATTTTTATTTTATCATCCACGTTACAAAATTAATATAGCTAAGGGTCTGTTTCACTACTTCATGATAAGGCTATCCATCAATTAACTTGACAGATCAAGTATGGAGAATCTGTCAAAAAAGTTGTGAATAGTCTATTAGGCACTTTATCAGAAAGTGGTGAAACAGGTACTAAGAGTACAAGCGATTTTGATGTTACAGACTATCAGGCACAGCGGCAATAAAGGCGAAAAACGTGTGCCTGTCGTTAGTGGACGGGCACACGCGCGTGCGTCGCGGCGCGAGCGTGCAGCTACTGAGTGCGCCGCACCCGCCGCGCCGCCCGCGCGCCCCGCCCCCCGCCCCGCCTCGGCTGAGATGGACCGCCCCGCGCGAGACCAGTTAGTATAAGTACTATCAGAGAAGTTGATTCCTATGCAAATCGGGGACCTAAGTAGTTTGGTTGCGTTACGTCAAACCCAGCTGACAGATCACAATTAACATTGAATTGACATATTCGACCAAATAACGTTGGTCTCTCAATTGCATAGGAATCAACTTCCTCGATGGTACATTACTCATGCCTTCATTATAGTGCTTACAAATAATAATTAGTGATAAATCTCAGTTGTTTTTTTAAATAAGATTTCCTATTGCACATAATTACGGATGTAATATGAGGCATACTCTTTGTAGGTACAATAAATATTATTATCATTTGTTTAAGGATGCCAAATCATTTTTCAAGAAAATTAACCAAGGACTTCTAAATATAGCTTTTTGGTGTTAAATTTATCTCATAACAGTATCTGTTTTAGTTTTTTAATGTATGTATACTGACGATTTTTCTTCTTTTCTAGAAAAATCCGTTCGTGACAGTTCGGATGAGCTGTCAGACGAAGATGAAGAGTCCACCAGTCTTCCGCAGCACATCTCACGACTAACGGTTCCTACGCATCGCGTCCGTAGACACAAAAGTAGTTCAAGAGCCCGCTCGCTCTGTAAAAGCCAAGAAGACGACGCCAGTATTAGTGAAGGCAGAGCATCCTCGCATTCCAGACACTACAAAGTACAGAGATCGGAAATGGGAAAAGGCGTTATATACCTACCCAAAGAATTCAACCCGGCAGCTACCATACAATCTCTTGAAACTCTAGATAACTTCCGCACAAAATGCTTCTTCAGTAGAGCTGAAGATAAAGACAAGCATAAGGAGAATGTATCTTTAAATCTATGTTCCGTAGAACAGGAGCCGAAAGCAAAAAGTGTATCGGATGAAACGGCTTTCACGAACCACATGTTCTTAGCGTCGTACGATCATGCGTATCTGAAAAAATTCGATGCGAATCTTGAGACGGTTATGAAGGAGAGAAAGAATAGAATGTTCAATACGCGGTATACTACAGCAGCCGGTGTGTACAAGCAGTTTATATCGGAGAGCAGGAAGCAAGATATGCTCGTCATAGGCTGTTTGATCGTTGAGATATTCCTACACCATCATATGCGTCCGCTGAGACTGAACAACAATAATTTTCAAGAAAGATACAACAACTGTCGCACCGTTCTAAAATATAACTACAATTCGTTGCCCAAATGTGTAAGTTACGTAGCGTCTTTGATCTTAAACGTGGAACCTCCCACCTTAAATTATAGAAGTGAGTTGCAGCCGAAGAGAGAAGAGAATATCATAGTGACAGATAAAGGTTTAACCCCACCTACACCTTCGCAGCTTCTACAACCGTTGCTAATGCAGCATTTGATACCTTTCCCTCAAAATTTTCATATACTATACAATTTATTGAGTACGCTCCACGAGTTTGAGTTAACCAGCAACGAACTATACGTAATGTATACCTACGAATGCGACGGGTTGCAATGCGAGAAATATCAGAACGTCGACAAAACAAAGCTGTATTTCGTCCAAAGAATCGCCGAAGGAAAGATTCAGGCTTGCATAGCACATCTGGGAATTCTAGTCAACCAAGTTACCAACGAAAATCAGTTCAACTTCCTAGATATATTCCTCCAACATTATATACAGCTGTTGAAAAATAAAGATACCTCAGTCCTAGCGGCTTGGCACCTATTCGATACAATAAGCAAGGCTTTAGGTCCGGCCGAGACGAAGGACAAACTTCTGAAGCATATACTCAATTTGTACGAAGACGACGATTATGTCTACGAAAGAACAGATCACAAAGTTACCGATGTTGACGTGTACGCTATAGCAGGGTTGGCGAGCAAGCAGAAATTCGTTAAGCTATACCACCATATATTCCTCTTGCAGCTAATGGTTCGTCTCGGTCTTCGATGCTTCCTGGATAACTTTATTCAGCATCTAGTGGAAGCTGTAGGTGGTTACAAAGATATATCCTCGGAAACCGGCACCCCTGGTCATCTATGTAACAATCGGACCATGTGCAACAAGAAACCGAGGTATTCGGACGATAACGTCAAAAATGCTTTAACAGCTCCATCTGATATTTTTTCTCCGGATACCTCGTACGGTTCGGAACAGATAGTAACACCGAACCACGATGTAACTATAGCTGAAGTGCATGAGGTATTACTAGAAAAGGACTCGGATAGCAAGAGTGAGACAGACTTATTCCATTTCGAAACCGATAAGGAGAGAGTGCCCAGTCGCGGTAGTAGGAGCAGATCACCCACTGGCTCTATAGATTCGTTGACGCCAAAAGAGCCACTACAAACCCCGTCGCCGGCCGCAGAATTTGCTGCCCAATCGAATTCTAGATTCTTCACAACGTTGCCGAGCAAAGAAAACGCAACGAATGGACACGATTTGGAGTCGAAAGCAATGTCTCCTACAATGGATATTCCTAAACCAATGTTCACGAGTCACATACATTTCGCTGATGGCGAATCTTCTTCGGCCGATGGAGGAAAATCGAGCAGCACCGATCAAAGACAACCACAGAACCTAAATTTCAACGATAGAATGAAGAACAATCTGGAAAAAACTGATAAGTTTGAGGAACAGGATACTAATAAGATATCAGATATGAGCTCAGAAAGTTTGATTTGGCTGGCCCATAGACTCGGTCCAGTACTAACCTGTAGATATATAACTAGGAATCTTCTTAAGATGCTGACTCTTTGTTATATTGGTAAAGAGAACTTGTGTCGATGCGATAGCGATGTGAAAGATGAGTTCGATGAGATCTCGATAGTGAATAGCAGAATCGTTGGCGACAAGAATGCGATTAAGGTTATAAGGTGCCTCACGTCTATTGTTGGTGAGTATTTTAGTTTCAAATTGTAAAATAAAAACGTGGCACCCCTCATATTTGAACTTGTTACAGTTTTGCCACTGCCATTGTCTATTAAGCTTATTTTCCAACGTATTTCAAATATACATCATTATTGATTTAATGTAAATATTTTATATAATAAATAAATTATCTTGCTTGTATTTTCTCACATACAAGGTTTTATAGAAATCTTTTAAAGGTAGAAATCAAAAACTTTATAACGTAGACATTCGTAAATTGACCCATTTTTGTATCGGATCTTCAGTATCCCAACATCGGATCTATTATTTTCATTGCCTATATTAACCCTCTAAAATCCCTTCCAGCGATGTACGGCGAGCAATTAATAATATTCCAATACCTGCCGCACATGGGTGAGCTGATAGCGTCGTGCCGGCGCCGCCTGTCCGCGCCGCTAGAGGGCGGGGTCGTCGCGTACCTGCAACTCATCAAATACCTCATGCCCTTCATGTCAGATGTGAAGGTTATGGAGCAGCTGCAGGTATAGTGTTCTAGCTGTGTTTCTTAAATTTTTAATAGCCAAAAGAGGAACAATATACTGTTAATTTGAAGATTGTCTCGTCTCCCGCTTTGATATAATAGTTGTAAAACTTAAGTCATGAATGTCAAGAATCAAGATATGCTCTTTAACATTTCTAATCTGCAACTGGGAGTTTGTAGTATTTTCTATCATAAAATGACATTAAACGATCATAATATTCTAAATGAAAATGAAAGTATTTTATCGTATCTAACGTTTAATTTCGTTAGACTGTTGCAAACCATTTAACTGGTCCGTCTAATTCTTACTTTTTTTTTTTTAATAAAATGTTTCTCTTTAGGACACGTTTTTAAAGTCGATCCTGCAGCCCGCACTGCGTCTAGCGTCTACGGGTCGGTGCGCGTATCCGAGCGGGGCGGCGGCGCGCGCGGCGCTCGCACGCAAACTGTTGGACGCAATGTACGCACTCGCGCTGCGTATAGGCCCAGAGATGACGAGGAAATTGCTCTGTGTTGGCGCTCTACAGAGGTTAGGATTTTATGATAAAATGAGGTTAAAAGTTCATAAAAAAGGTTAAGAGTCCGTACACGAAATTTTGCCGATTTCGCTGATTTAACAGACGTGATTTAACAGTTAAAATACAGTATTTCTAATAAGTTTTAATGCACAACATGTAAGATCATTTCAATTATAATCTAATGTTGGAGCTATTTTTTTTTTAAGTAAGTATTTTTAAATAATCCAACTCAAACCCGCGACAGTTTTGTGATTTTTGCTGTAAAAGATTTAGAATATCACCTGTTTATGGATTGTATTGACGTCTTAACGGTATGAAAAAAATACAATGTACTATTGAGAAAGTCGTCTATACAATGTTGGAATTACTTTTTACCACTTTAATATGAAATAGTTGAGTAAAAATATATGTAACTCGGCAACATTTTAGAGAAAATGGGCAAAGAATTGCTGTTAATTTCGGCAACTTGCGTAGCTAGCACGGGGTTTCCCAGTCGATTCTTCGGAAGAAAGTAATGGCAGTTTCTTTCCCATGTCTACATATCTTATTCCCGAGCATGGCACCACCCATCGACTTGAGTTTCAGTGGACAAAGACAAGAAACTCTTTCCATAGCAACCATCAAAGCAACGGCAATATTTTTTTTTGACATTTAGTGTCTTGGTTCTTTTTTTTTTAATTATGGCACCTCGGCTATAAAACCATGGCCAGTGTCGAGTAAATGGCGGCAAATTCAAAAAATCGACGTGCAGCAACCCTGTCTATAGCCGGAATTATAGTTTTGATCTACGAAATACGAAAAATAAAAACTAAGTAACTTTATTATTCGTAGTTTGTAGATCAAAACTATAATTCCGGCTATAGACAGGGTTGCTATACATCGATTTTTTTAAATTTGCTGCCATTTACTCGACACTAGCCATGGTTTTATAGCCAAGTGCCATCAGGCGCGGTCCGAAGGGGGGGGGGTCACAGGGGATATGACCACCCCCAAAATCTAAGGTTAAATTGAAAAATCTCAAAATCTTGCTAAATAATAAAAGGAAATATCTAGCTATCCCCTAGCCACCACTTCGTCCGACCTTAGACAGCTGCTGTGAACCCAGAAACGTCCGAGGGCGCAGATAAAAAACCCCCCCAAAATTTCAGGCTGCGACCGCGCCTGAGTGCCATAATAAAAATAAAAAAAGAATCAAGAAACTAAATGTCATAAGCGGTTCGTCATGCTTGACTTATAGATTTTCAAAAGCGGAAGATATCGAGATACGAAAGAAACTTTTTCTCCAGTGTTTTTCCGGTAAAACTGTCAAAATTTAGTTTCTTTCGTTTGTCTACGTGCTTGTGCTAGCTATGTTGGAGCTGTAATTCATAAATAGAAAACGACAGAAATAATCTATCAAATAATAATCAATCATAAATCAATCATAAAAATAACTAATCATAAGTGTACAGTCATTTTGGGTAACTTTGAATTGCGATTTAACTTTGAACAATACAATAATGCATTGTTTTGTATTGTTCAAAGTTAAATCGCAATTCAAAGTTACCCAAAATGAGCGTATTTGTTGCAGATTTTTCTTGGCGTTCGATAAGGCGACGGGTAAGACTGATAACTGGCCAAAGCAAGAAGAGGCTAACTTAGATAAGGTAAATACATAATATAAATTCACATTTTAAGGATTCATAAATCAATAAGCAGGTCAATCACTTAATGGTGTATCCATTTTTTACGTTTAATGCATTATCCAATATTTCTTAACCATAATTAAAAAAAAACAGGTATCCGAAGACGACCCAACGGATTCAAACATGGAAGGCTTTCTGGAGATATGCCGCGACGGCAGCACCGCGGAGTGGGCGGTGCGCGACGGGCGCGCGGTGCGGGCTGACATACCGGAGCTGGCGTGCTCGCCGCCCGCCGTGCCCGACACGCACGTAGCCGCCACGCTCACCGTAAGCTAAAACTGTACATGTTAAACTGCCCAGTTCGGACGCAAGAGAAAAAAAACAAAAATAACAACTTATAAAAGGAATTAGCACCGCTTCGGCTGGTCTAAGAAACTTACTTTCTCTTTATATATAAAGGTCATACAAAAGTGAAAACGACCCATAGCATTATACATTACTTAATTTCTACAGAGTATTTAACCCAAGGTCACATGTTCTAGGCACAGGAAGAGCTACTAATGGTGTTCGACGAGGATTTAGCGTACCATGCGTACACGACGTTTGCCAAGTTTATAGGCGTGGACTGCCTTGACCGGTGTCTGAAGAACGGCGATACCATCCGCGCACTGTGCGCCAAGTACAGGCAGAAACATAATATACTGTTAGTTGTTTTCTTTATGTTAACCGACTACGCCAGAAGTCAGAAAGTTTAATATTAATAATAAATTATTGTACACTCTTACCTTAACAACTTTGTATTGGCAAGAGACAGGACCTTGGTTAGCGGCTAACCTAACCAATCTCACATTGACAAAATTTTGGATATTATAAGATATTAGTAGACATTAGTTTTGTAGTATATCTTTCCCAATTATATTGCTTTGGCGCTGGCAAAAAATCATATTAAAACAAAAACAAAATTTCAGCGACGAGCCCGTCAAATGCATCGACATAGCCCCACGGCCGGATCTCTCCGACCACACGGGCTCCAACAGCTTCGGCAACGTCACGCTCGTCGGCAACAGGATCGACGTCGTCGACGACGCCGCGCAGGTCGACGGATTCGACGTCGTCGCATACAAAATGGACACCGGCTTTAAGAATGACAGGTAGTTTTTTTTTATATTTGAAAAATGACAGGTAGTTTTTTTTACTTGTAAAGTTGTGGTCAAGGTAATTTTGTTTGGCAGCTCGGTCGGATAGTGTCCAATGGCTTAGACATGGTCGTTTTTTTAAGATTAAAAAATTGAGACACTAATGAATAAAGTCGTTCCTCCCTTACTATAAATATTATAATAATATTATGGAATAAATTAAAAATGTGATGATGATAAAAAGCAGTCTAAGTTATCTCGTATAAGTTATAACATAAGCTACTTACTAGTAGAAGTCCTGCTAAAATCACTAATCAGGCAGACATACATTTTTTTATTAAAACCCTTACAGTTACCTTATTATCTTAATATTATTATTGTTTGCCACCATTTAAGTTAAATTAAAAAAAAAGTTAAAGTCAATCTTCGAACAGGCATCTGCGCGGCGACTGGCTGATCTACTGGGAGCACGAGATAGGGCGCGCACACTCGCGGTTTAACCTCAAGCAGATCCGCCTGCAGACATTCATAGGTCACACGCACTCCGTCCGCTCCATACACGCGCTGGACAATGAGCACAGCTTCATGAGCGGCGGCAAGGACAAGACGGTGCGCCTGTGGTCGCTAAGGAACCAGGTGAGACTTAAAAAAATCGCGATTTGGTTGTTAAATAATGGTCAAGCTTAAATATTTGCTTTTCATGACACCCTCAAATAAATGATATAAATGTTCAATTTTTTTAGGGAGATGGCAACGCCGTAACGCAATGCAACTGGACATATACGGGGCACAAGAAAGGCGTGTTGTCTTTGTCTTTCATTGAGTCTCTACGTCTTGCCGTCTCAACCGACTCCGTGGTGCACATCTGGGATCCGTTCATGGAGAGTGTGGTGTCACAGGTAAGATTCTTTCAGTCTTACTACAAAAGATTTAAACCACTGTTGAACAGTTGATTAGGGAAAAATTCAGTACAAAATGGTCTCAAAACAACTGTTCAACAGATGTTTAGTTTTTGTTGTAAGACCGTTTATCTTTTATCTACACATTGACTGATGCGAATACGATGTAAGTGGTCTTTCTCGATAGTTACCACTAAAATATAACTTTTATGTGACTTAGGGCCTGTTTCACCACTTCCTGATAAGGCTATCCACCAATTAATTTGACAGATCCAAGTATGGAGTATCTGTCAAAAAAGTTGTGAATAGCCTATTAGGCACTTTATCAGAAAGTGGTGAAACAGGCCCTTAGTTTCCAATTTGCTTAACCATAACATTTACACAGGTAGTAAATATACAAGGCTTGCTTGGTCTTATTCCTGTGGAAATTCCTTATTAGCGGCGAAAATTATTTGTAGGTACCGAGATGTTCTATAAATTCTATAATATTATACCTTCCCCACAGTTGGACAACCTGAAGTCAGCTGTGAGTATAGTGCGCGCGCTGCCCGGGCCGGCGTGCACGCTCGTCGCCGCAACTAACGACGCCACGCTGCGGCTGATCGACCCGCGCGCGCCCGTTAACGCACCAGAACTTAAGGTTAGTAACACACTATGAGGCCTGTGACTAGTTATCTATCCCACAGTTGGACAACCTGAAGTCAGCTGTGAGTATAGTGCGCGCGTTGCTCGGGCCGGCGTGCACGCTCGTCGCCGCAACTAACGACGCCACGCTGCGGCTGATTGACCCGCGCGCGCCCGTTAATTCGCCAGAACTTAAGGTATACTATGGGACCTATCACTCTTTTTAATCACTCTTTTCTATCGAAGATGTCGGTTTTAAACGAAAAATAGTTTAACAAAACAAAAATATCTGAAAAACCTGTGCTTTCTTCTCTGACGCACATTTCAGTTCTCAGTTCGTTTAATATAGTGGTGTGTTATTTTTTACCGAACTGGAATAACATTTGAAAAAGAAGTTGACTTACGTTTTTAAGTTTTTAATTTCTCGTTCATTGTCATTGTTTAATGACTATGAACGAGAAATTAAAAAAAAAAACTCTCTTTTACTCTCACATCAACACCCTGAACTATGGAAAATAGTAAAAAATGGCATGCAAATGAAAAAAACAAGTAGCTCTAGGCCTTTCTAAATGTGTCCCTGTTCAGCGATTGTTATCAGTACATAGGATAGGATAAAATACTTTTAAAATGGACGCTACAGGAATTCAAGTCCGAAATATCTCGTGTTAACAGAAATATGTTTATCTTTGTAGGTTATAAACGGCGGCAGCGCGTTCATCCGCTGTATGTGCGTGAGTCCGGGCGGCGGATGGGTATGCGCGGGGTTGTCCAGCGGACAGCTAGTCGTTATAGACATGCGTACTGGTCTACCGCTGACGCTGTGGCGGGCGCATGACGGCGAGGTGAGTGTACGCAAGCGTATACGCTAATATGTACGCACACACGCACGCAAAATATTTACACCAATCAGAAACTATAAATATTAAACAAAGATGAACTGTTTTTTCAGGTTCTCCGTCTAGTCGCGGTGGACGAGCACAAAGTTCTCAGTTCGGGGCTGGACCAAACCACGGCGTTGTGGCGCATCGATGATGGCGAGTTAGTCGCGCATTTAAAGTGAGTAAAAATCTACTCGCACTGGGCCACCTTTTACCAACAAGGTGGAAAATAACAATGAAAGTTATGTTATGTTACGTTACGTTTTGAGTTATGAATGCAATCATGTTCTTTTGATCATTTAGAAGAAGGCAGTATTCATAATGCTTAACAACGACCAGTTATGTTTATGATGATAATTTGAATATGTTTTCAGGGGAACAACGGAACCCGTCCACTGCCTGTCCGTCTACTACAACGAGTTGATATCGGGCACGACCAACAATCGTATCGGAGTCCACACCTCCTTAGACCAGGAGGCCTCCTTCTCAAGTACCAAACTTCGTTCTGATACTTTCAAAGGAGTATTGACTTGTATGTCTGTGTTGCCGCTCAACAGATTGTTGTTGCTAGGCAGCGACAACGGCACTATAAGTCTGTTGTGCTGATTGTTACCTTACCTTTATAGTTGGTTTTGAACTTTTTGTTGAGCCAATAATATTTTTTTGTAGATAGCGGCTGGGCATGAACTTTCGTATATTGATTTACAGCTAGTTGTCTCACTTACACAAAAATATATTGCTCGGCGGCAGTCAACGGCAGTCGGTGGCACGTGTCGGCGTCAGCCGACGGCAGTCGACGGCAGCCGTCGATAGTTTATGACGCTTGCAGGGGCCTACCACGACCTTTCCTAAAACTATCATGTTTCCAGAACACTTTGTTGTTAGATTACAATAACATTGCCATACTCACTTTTCAAATATAATTTTACTGAAAAACAGTAAAAAAATGCAAAACATTGTTAAATCCGCTGTGAAATATCAACTTTTTTAAGATCGCTAGTTTAACGTTAAGGTAATATTGTTTTAACTGTCAAACGGTGTCGCTTAGTAGAGGTGGTGGTAGGCCCCCAGTTGTGACGTACCGCCTAAAGGTAAGCGTCCACAGGTCGGTATCGTACGCAACGGACGTCTCGCATCAAACGGATAATTTTTTCACAGTACGTCCACTGTATCGGCAGCGTACGGATTACTGACTAGCCTAGTAAATGAATGCTCAAAAAGGGGGAGTGGATGGTAAAGTCGAAAGCAGTAAATTTGACTTAGGAACTTTGTTTCGACTAATTAGGAGATAAACATATTTGCTATTCGGTAACCCGTACGCTGCCGATACAGTGGACGTACTATGAAAAAAATATACGTTTGATGCGAGACGTCCGTTGCGTACGATACAGACCTGTGGACGCTTACCTTTACGCGGTACGTCACAACTGCAAGCGTGATAAACTGTCGACGGCTGCCATCGACTGCCGTCGACACGTGCCGTTCGTCTGTGCGCTCTACAGTTAATAAATTCGAGTGTGTGTCAATAAGACAAGTAGCGATAAGTGAATATACGAAATATGTTTTGCTCCGCGACCGTTATATAGCAGGGCTCCTAATTTTTTATGTTGCGAACTGGAACATAATATTTAACTGCGCAGAATAAATTCACTATTCAGGCATCTAAATATGTTAGTATCATTTATAAATTCTTCAAAGTGATCCTTCTAATGATACATGAAATACAACTTGAAATGTTACCTCTTGCCAATTTAATCGAAGAAAGTAAAAATTTGTTCCTCATCTCATGTTTTTATTAGAAAGAGTCGCAAATCAAAGATCACAATGATAATCAAAAATTAAATTAAAGTCGGTTATGTAAATTAAATGTATAATAATGGGGAAAATATAAAAATGGCAATCTATAATGTCGATAGAATGATCTCAATAAAATCTTGCTCACAAATGTAGGCACAAGTAGTGCGTAACATACTCGTAATCTGAATCTGGCTATTTTATTAGTTTTTTTTTCTGCTAATATTTGGGCTATGTGCATTAGAATTTCCAAAGGCTGGTTTCAAAAATGTAGTTAACAAAAAAACCTCATAGATCAATAATTCGAATAAAGTTTGACTAAATAAACTCAAATTATATTCAATTACCGCTTTTCAGGCAAATTTTTTGCTTAAAAACTCGATTGATAATTAAAAATAAAAGCAGTTATAATAAAATAAGAAAAAATCACAAGTATTATAAAAATTGCAATAAATATAATAATAAACATAATGATTGCGCGATAAAAAATTTTTACTACTGGAATTTTTTATATTTTTAATTTTACACCCCATGTATATGTGGCCAAGTATTAACCTTAACAGCTATATTATGCTTCTATAATATTTAGCACGGACTGTATTTAAACATTCCAATTAAGTAATTTTTATTTTTTATATAGATTTAAGTTATAATTTAAATATGTATTAATTTTACGAACAATCATTTTCGATATTGCTTTAAACTTTAAATGAATATGTCCTGTTTTATTTTAATGACGACTTAGAGATCATATCACAAAAATAACGCTCTACAAGTACAAATTATATGTTACCAAAGATATAAAGTTTATAATAATATAGTTTGTGTATTTCGAATATAACTTAATAACATTGTATGTAATTTATAAGATATCTATTTAAGTTAATCTAAATAATTATGATGAAACACAGAAATAAATCAAGATAGAACGGCGTCGCGGGTGCGTTGCTATGGAATCGATCGTGTCAATTTTTGCTTTGCATTTAGTTAGAACAAATAACTTACCCGTGGGAAGAAATACCTCCTTTTGACCGATTCACATTCGTACTTCTGTTTTTACAATTAGACACCGCTCCGGTGTAATCAAGTCGAGACGTGCGCTGACTAAATGAACGTTCAACAAATCTTGCTCACTTGTGCAAGATTCACGCATACTTCACCCGCTTAGCCGTTCTATCTTGAATTATTTCTGTGTGATGAAAAAATTTTTTTGGAAATAATGCATTTGGCAGGTATAGAATTTTTTTTGCCAAAATTTTTTAAATGCTGCAACACTCACTTGTGCCAGTTTGAGTTGAAGAGAATTGTGGAATTAATATTATACTATCTCTCTCTTTTTGCATATTCATGATAGAGAAGGATTGATTTTTTCACAAACGATCCGCTATTGCTTTCTTTCATGCATATGAATAAAATACCTAGACTAGCGCAAGTGGGCCTAAGACCTTAATTATACTCTAGTCCGTCCGAAGTTATTTTACCTCTCGTAAGTCGTAGGACCATAGGAGTTATACCATGACATGAGGACTACTTTTATATAAACTCAAAGGTAAGATAACTGTGAACGGAATTAGTAGCAATAATTTGCAACAACTCAAAATAGTGCCAAACACTACTGCGTTGAGACTTTATAATATTTTATATTTGGTCGCGTTAAGCATTTGTGCATTAACCCACATTTTTTTTGAGTTGTGAATGCAGTCTTGTTCTGAATGACCTAAAGAATATGACTGCATCAATGACCCAATACGTAATTTTTTTGTGGGATAATACACAAATGCATAACAGTGTCCTAGTACTGATAGTATTTGTGATTTTGACAGCTATTTTAATATTTTAATTTAATTATTTACGCACCGTTATATTCTTAAATTAATAAAATGTACTTATTTATTATATTTATTAACTATCAGTCAATTTAGCGATGTTCTACTTCTCATTTGAGAATTTACTGATAGCTGGCAAGTAAAATATACTTAGTAATTTCTTATTACTAAGTTCTGTTTTACAATCGTGTATTAAGTATTTTATGTCGAATAGCTTATCCAGAAATTTTGTCCCTATCGCTCAGTATAAAGTAAGAATCGAAAAACTCGTTTAAACTTTAAGCTATTCACATATTATTTGCGATTGTGAAACAGGCTTTAGGATTGCTACAGAAAATCTCCAATAACTTGGATCTAAAAAGATTATGGAATGGAACATTTTATTAGGATGATAGTCCGAAATCTGAACGCATAATATATGTGTATAATACTAGAATATAAGAGAATTATGTATATTGTGTAACGAATTATCTGTTGTACACTAGTAAATAAATATATTGTAACTGAAATAGTTTTATTTTCTTTGTAGATAGCTAATTTTAAAGTTCCAATATTAGTTCATATGAAGTTAGTAATCCTCTTTGTTTCAATCTTTTTAAATACTCTGTCCAAAGAGAATATAATCACTACGTTTTGGAAGTCTACTGTCAATTTTAAAGCATTTCATTGTCAAATGTTAATTGGATAGATTTTCATTCATTGTCTGCTAAACTTGTGCTAAACAATTTAAAAAAGAATATCTATTTTCGTAATTACAATGCGTGGTCGATCTACCACCTCACTGGCTCCGCAAATGCGAGCTGGCAACCACGAGTCGCAGCTCAATGTTCTGAAGGAGGAACCCCTCACCGCAGTGCACTTCCTTAGCCCGTCACAACTCGAAGTGGTCTTCCGCACTAACATCAACACTGGACTCACCGCGAGCCTCGCCGAGGAACTGCTAGAGCTGTACGGCCCCAACACGTTCAAGGAAGAAAAAGGACCCCGCTACTGGAAGATACTCCGACGCAACCTCTTCGGCTGGTTCCAGTGCGTCCTCTGGGCGGGCGCCATCTTAAATTTCATCGGATACGTCTGCTCCCTCTACATATACACCGAGCACTCCGGAAAGGACTACTTGTACCTCGGAGGCGTCATCACCGCGACCGTCGTCGGCACCGGACTCTTCGGGTTTTACCAGGAGGCACGAAACATGGCCGTCATGAGCGGCTTCGAGAAGATGATCCCGTCGTATGCGACAGTAGTCCGCGACGGCATGAAGCTCGGCGTCCCGACGAGCGAGCTGGTAATAGGAGACGTCGTCGAAATGTTCGGCGGAGAGATCGTCCCCGCAGACATAAGAGTCGTGACTTGTACGAATTTCAAAACGGATATGTCGGCGCTCACGGGCGAATCCAAGCTCGTCACTCACAGGCCGGAATGCACCCACTCGAATCCCCTGGAATCCAAAAATATGGCATACTACGGCTGCCCTATCTCCGAGGGAACCGCGACTGGCGTCGTCGTGGCTACGGGAGAGGGCACCGAGATGGGAAAAATCGCTGGCCTCGTGTCCGGTCTGGAGAAAACTAAAACTCCCATCGCTAAGGAGATCACGCATTTTATAAAGCTCATTTGCGGCGTCGCGTTCACGATGGGCTTCATATTTTTCGCGATGGTTTTTTACATGGAGCGCAACTGGATATCGGCTCTACAGTACATGCTCGGCATCATACTGGCGAACGTCCCGGAGGGACTCATCGTGACCTTGACCGTGTGCATGACTTTGTCCGCCAATAATTTGAAGAAAAAGAACTGTCTGGCAAAAACGTTGCAAGCCGTCGAGACTCTGGGTTCCACTTCGTGCATATGCTCGGACAAGACTGGTACCTTGACTGAAAACAAGATGAGCGTCGCTCATTTATACTGCAACTTCACTATTTTCGATAAAAATGATCACTCCCACGTCTCGCAGCCCGCGTATGCCACTCTATGTCTGGCTGCCTCGCTAAATTTGAGAGCGGTGTTCGCTCCTGATGAAGAAGAAGTAGACGACGATCAGATACATAAGAAGAAAATAATTGGAGACGCCTCAGAACAGGCGATACTGCGCTACATGGAAATCAACCGATCCGCTATGCAGACTCGAAACGGGAATCCAAAGGTTGCGGAAATACCTTTCAGCTCAGCTTACAAGTATCAAGTCACCATTCACGAAATGCAAGCGACCAACAGTTACTACCTAATAATGAAGGGGGCGCCTGAAATAATATTGGAATATTGTTTGCGCCTCTTGACCGACGAGGGCGACGCCGAGTTGAATCCCGAGTTGAAGAAGGAGATAAAAGCGAGCTTCATCAAACTAGCCAACATGGGTGAGCGTGTCATAGGATACTGCGATTATAACTTGCCAGTACACGAATACCCCATAGGGTACATATTCGACACCGAGAGGAAAAATTTCCCCATGGAGAATTTTAGATTCATAGGAGCGATTTCAATGATCGACCCTCCTCGCAAGGATATAGAAAAATGCATAGCGCTTTGTCGCCAAGCCGGCATTCGCGTTATTATGGTGACCGGTGATCATCCGGTCACGGCGCTAGCGATATCCAAAAAGTGTGGCACGATAACGCAGCCCAACGCATACGAGTACGCCTTCGAGCATCACATCGAGGTAGCTGACGTTCCGGAACACGTTAAAAACAAATTCCAATCTGCCGTCATCACCGGGAACCAACTACGGAAGATGACCAGCAATGAGCTGAAAGCGGCTTTCACGAGATACAGCGAGATCACATTCGCGAGGACGAGTCCGCAACAGAAACTCACTATTGTAGAAACTTTGCAGTCGTTGAAACACGTCGTGGCGGTAACCGGAGACGGCGTCAACGACTCGCCGGCTCTGAAGAAGGCTGACATCGGAATCGCAATGGGCATCACCGGCACCGAAGTATCGAAACGAGCGGCCGACATGATTCTTCTGGACGATAACTTCGGGTCGATAGTACTTGGCATAAAGGAAGGTCGACGAATTTTCGACAATTTGAAAAAGACCATCGCCTACACTCTAACCTCGAATACGCCTGAGATGCTTCCTTTCGTGCTGTACGCAATACTAGAAATACCTTTACCGATGACACTCATCATGATTCTGGTGATAAACGTCGGCACGGATCTGATGCCTGCGATGAGCCTCGCGTACGAGACGTCAGAACAGGACATCATGTCGATCCCTCCTCGAAAGACGACCGACCACCTCGTCAACGGAGTCCTGATATACATGGCCTACTTTCAAGTTGGGATGATCCAGTTCTTTGCTGGAATGTACGCGTACTTGGTCGTGTTCGCGCAGCACGGTTTTTTCCCAGCATCCTTGATGTACGTGCGCAGTGCTTGGGAGGATCCGTCAAGTAACGTAAAGAATACAATAGGCACGGTTTGGAATTATGAGAATAGAAAATTTTTGGAGCGCAAAGCGCAAACTGCTTACTTCGTCGCAGTTTGTTGGACGCAAGTATCAGATGTTATAATTTGCAAGACTCGTCGGATTTCTCTGCTCAAGAAGGGCATGACGAACCATGTGTTGAATATAAGCATCATAATTGATCTCCTGGCTGCGGCTGCTGTCACTTATATTCCAATTTGCAACGAAATCTTTGGAACGGCTCCTATAGAAGCCGCTGATTTCTTTTTGGCTATCCCATTCTTTGTTCTAATGATAGTGGCTGACGAAGTAAGGCGGTTCGTTATCAGGCGCGGTCTCTCTAAATGGGTTGAGAAAGAAACCTACTACTAGAATACTTTTAAGCCAACATTTAAGTTATTGTATTTCCTTATGTGTACAAAACATTATTAAGTTTAATTTTACGCAATACATAAGACGTCTTGAAGTAGCACTTTGTGTTCCAACACTTCTAAGTAGTACCTAGATTATTTTATAGCTCAATTAAGTTGATTATTTTTTAAAATAAAATATTATAATTTGTTACTTAATAATTGGTGGTTTTTCCATAAAGAGAGGTGTAAAATCTTGTACGGCCCCAGTCCCTATATGAGAGCATATCATTGGTTGAGAACCCCAGCTGCAGGCTTATAAAGTATGACCTTGCACACTGCATGGGCGCGGTCCGTATGAAACCGCACTACATACTCAAGTGTCAACATAATTTATCCGCGACCTACATTTCGTTGTCTGTCTGATACGCAATTTATGGCTTATCATTAGCTTAATAGCTGTGATTAGCTTATTAAGCCTTTAAAATTAATTTTAGAAGCATTAACTGCAACTTTAAAAATTGCAACTCCATATTTTGGATCTCGTGTTAAATGTAAGGTAATGTATAAATATTCTTTTGAAAAAATTACTTGAGTTCAGAGTATCCTATTTGAGAAGGGAAAGCAATATATTATCTTAAGTTTTAAGACATGATTAGAAAAAAATAGAAGATACTGAAGGAACTACAATTTTGTTTGATATCATAACTTCCAAGAATTTTCTACACAAGTCCATTCTGCTTCTACCATGCGCAGTCAACTCCAAATAGTCTGTATAGCGCACCCATATTGTCTCATGCTGGATCATCAATTTAACCACACGTTGCTACTTGCTGCGTTGCTAAAAAAAACACGAATTATTTTGTTTTAAAACATCACAAAAACGTAATGCCGTATCTGCATGGAACCTACAATTTAAATCGTAGTTAGGTATAAAATAGATTATAATAGTAACTTATGATATTAACCTTGCGATACTTACGTCGCTTATAACTTTGAAGAATGGGTCAATAAAGGTTTGTGTGGCCAGTCTTGGCACCGTTTCGCACACGTGTCTGTTATCACGGACATAATATAGTGATATAGTTCATTGCCTTTCATATACAATATCGAGAACAAACTTTGAACTGCGAGGAATTTTCATAGAAATGTCTAATGCAGCATATATATTTTGGTTGATAACACAATCTGTATGAATTATAATATTGAACTCGAAATTCCGAATGTATCCGCTCACGTAAATAAGGATTTCCGCGGAGATCGTACTGTATATTACAAAGAGCAGCAACTCTTTCCCCGTGGTATACTTCATATTATGTCAGCGACAAATCACTTAAAAACCAGTCCAGTGGTACGTGAGATGCGTTCAAATTAAAAGCGATTCAGCCCTCGCGACTGAATTCGACTTATAATTATTATTAGGGATGAATTGTTCGAGAGGAGGTTCCTTAGTCAAGGGGTTCTATTTTAAACCTTAACATGGATTCGTGCTACTAAAAGTTCGAGAAACCCTGACTACATGTCCTAAAATCGTAGTCGTAGCTGGAAAGTCTCCATCATTAATTAGGCACTGATAAGCTCCGTCATTCGTTATCTCTCGAAATTGCAAGCGGCCAGTATGTTTGCATCATGTGTTACATTATTTATGTTGCTAGAAACAGTCATAGGGCCGAATGTGCAAGATGAAGTTATGAAGGGCATAATAAATTGAAAGTATGAAGTTTTCAAAACACGTAGAGTGGTTTTTGTTTCGTTTAATTTCCTGACGACGGTAGAATTGGCTAATGAAATAAAATATGTTTTAGGTTAGTGATTACTTGTTGTTAATAGCTATTAAATAAATTTATAATATCTATGGACGCTTCACACCACGTCAGTCTGGCCCCGTGCTAAGTACCTGAAGGACTTGTGTTACAGGTACCAGACAACGGAAATATATTTAACACTTTTATACTATACATATATTTAAGATTTTTATTATATCATACACATATTTAATACACATCCATGACCCAGGAACATTGAAAAACTTTTTGTTCCGTCGGCGGGATTCGAACCCGCGACCCCCGGCTTGAGTTGCCACACACTCTAACCATTGAGCCACGGAGGTCGTCCATTAAATAAATTGAATAGGTTAGGTTAGCCTACCTATTGCTACTAACCTAATCTACTGTTATAATTATCATCTGCATAAAAACATGCGATGCTGTTTGGTACATTAATTACAACAATAATTATTACCTAAATATTAAATCCTTAATTTGTAAGTAATGAAATATCAGACATAAAGTAAACCTAAGTCTAAAATAATTAATTATTATTCTAAACAAAAGAAATCCAGTTACACACATAAAAATGATAAAATAACTTTGCCATCCAATAGCTGACATTGTCCGAGACTACAAGTGTTATGGAGTAGACGTTGTTTTTATTTTTCAACGTAATGTTAACATGAACCTGTCTGTCTGATAGTGATTGCAGGTATTCGGAGCACTGGGCCGCTGTCAAAGTCTCCGTACAAGGCGGCCGACATAGTTATGTGTATTTCAAACACTTTTTATAATCATGTTTAATTTTGTATGTAAGGAACGCTGACGAAACTTTAAAGGGCGATTGGTATTTTTGTATATGATTGGTACATAATGATTCTGAGAACAAGATTTGTATTACGACCTACAATTTATCATGGCTATGTTCTATGTGGATGATGAAACAATAGTCATGAATAGACCGATATTTATAGTCATTTTATTTTTATTCACAAAAATAATTATTGGTAATTACTAATTACCTACTGATTTGAGCCTTTTTAAAATGTAAAGCTTAGTCTATCTAGATGAAATAGCTAGAGAATATGATGACTGATTTAAAATGATAATATATCTTGATTCTTGAATATACAGTTTAAAGTTGCACTTACTACTGAACATAAAATAATTTTATTTAAATGTAAGCTCAGATGAAGCTTTAATGAAGCTCATTTAACCCAGACAGCTTTTAACATTCGTTAGCATCAATTACTTACAATATACACATAACACACGAAAGCTTTTATAGACCTCAATGTAACATATTAAATATGCTTAGTAAGCTAAATCCATACATTAATTTCATGTAAGTAAAGGAACTGGTGCAAATCCTTGGTGTTGCAATCGACTCCTGCGCCTTTATATACGCGGGCCGTGTGTGGACTCTACCTGTGTTCTACCGACGCACGACAGTCATGTACGCTAAGGTATTATATTTTTTATTAATAATTATTATAATAAAAAAGGGAATTTGAAAAAGTAAGGTTAGAGAAATGTATGGAGTGGATTATGATTTTGTTGTTATATATTTTTTTCCTTCTTATAATTAGGTTGCATTTAATATATTAAGAAATAATTTTAATTAAAGTAAAAGTCTAAAGTACGGTTTTTATATTTGTATTTTCTGTGTCAAATGTTATACAATCAGGTACATATTTTTACTTGCCTAGCTCTATTATAGTTCACTTGTGTTATGTATCTTAATACCTCTATACAACAATTAGGCGTAATCTTAATGGACTAGCGCATAATTATAATTAAAAAAAGAAAAATAGTTAAAATTAAAAACTAAAGCAAATTCCAAAATGCTACGACGTAGAGGGCCTACGCCGTAGCGTGGCGTAGTATTTCGGGCTATCAACTCGAGGTTCCCTCAGTATTTCCTATGCTACAACAACTTTGATTTTCCTGTGTTATTGAAGGTTATTTTTATATACGGAGAATAGCCTATTTATAAACAATAATTATCCGAAATATAATCCCAAAACGCTACGGCGTAGAGGGGCTACGCTGTTCATAATGTTACCTAATTTTGATTATTAGCAGTCCACATTCTCTGTAAAAAATAAAAAATATTAGTGAAAGAATTACTTGGATACGTTAATTAGTTTCCGATTTATAAGCAAAACAAGTTGTAACTGTGCGACGCGGGCGCCCGGTAACGCACTTCGATCGCACTTGGCCGATTATTTATTTGTATTTTTTTACTAATCGGACTCGCTCATGAATACACATACCGAGAGCAAAATAGGCCAAAAATTGTGATTTTTGTATGGGAGCCCCCCTTAATTTTTTATTTTATTATAATATTATTATTAATTATTAAAGTACACATATAATTAAGGCCTTGGTGAAAATTTCAAGTGCCTACCTGTTGCCGTTGTTGAGATAGAGCAAAAAATCACGTTTATTGTATGGGGCTCGGGCGGCGGAATAATTGTGCTATGACGTCACCAGCGGTCGCGGGACTGTTAGCGGTATATTATTAAGCGGCGATATTATTAAATTAATATGTTATTACTTTCACTAAAAACCGCCGGTAACACCGCGGGGCACAGCTAGTATACCTTTATGTAGCTACGCCTCTGATGGGCCCCTGTGTGCAGTTATTGATGGTGTGCTGCTTGGTGTCGGCGGCGGTGGCGGCGCCGGGCATCTACGACGGGCTGGGTCTGGGGGGCCACGCCATCTCGTACGCGGCCCCCGCCATCTCGTACGCGGCCCCCGTTGCCCACTCCATCGCCCCCATACAACCCATTGTAAAGGCTGTTGCTGCGCCCGTAAGTACTTTTATTAAAAATGTTATGGAACAATCTATGAACGTAAATGGGTATTTTCTACCAGCTAATGCACATAAATGGACATTTTATACCAACAAACTTTAGGGTGATGTAGAAACGTAGTAGAGTATCGCGTATTTCAAATCTAACACTTATATGATTTGGGTTAACTAACCCGGCGTGAAGAGAAGAACCGGCCGAGTTGTAAGTAACTCGCAGGGGGACAAATGAAAGGCAAAGACATTGTTAAATAACTGTTCTTGTACTTTCTTGGGATCTCTTTCTTGTCATTTAATATTTTTAGTCACAATTTAATGACTTATCGATATACTCGTTTCCCGGAAATTTTTGTTTGTCACCCTCATGCGGACCAGATTCGCGCTCGGGTGACAAAACGCATGACAGGATAGCGATATAATCGTATGCCTACCGATTTTAGTATGCACAAACTGAAATACACTAAATACAACAAACGTCTTCGCAGGTGGTGCGAGCGGAGCCTGTGGACCCGAACCCAGCGTACAGCTTCGCGTACGGCGTCCAGGACCCGTCCACCGGCGACCACAAGGACGCTCAGGAGACGCTGCAGAACGGCGTCGTCCACGGCTCCTACAGTCTGGTGGAACCCGACGGCCACATCAGGAAGGTTACGTACACCGCCGACCACGTTAATGGCTTCAACGCGGTCGTGCAGAGGACAGGCAACGCCCACGCGGTGAGTGACGTACTGCAACCACAGCGCTTAAAAATAATAATAATAATAATATCTATGGACGCTTCACACCACGTCAGGTCCCGTGCTAAACACCTGAAGGACTTGTGTTACAGGTACCAGACAACGGAAGTATATTTAATACTTTTATACTATACATATATTTAAGATTTTTATTATATCATACACATCCAGACCCGGGAACATTGAAAACTTTTTGTTCCGTCGGCGGGATTCAAACCCGCGACCCCTGGCTTGAGCTGCCAACAGCCCACCAACTGAGCCACAGAGGTCGTCAAAAATGTTTGTCGTCTTTTTTTTTTAGCCGACTTCCAAAAAGGAGGTGGTTATATGTTCGTCTATATTTTTTTTACATGGGAAGAAAGTAGAGTATCCCATAATATATCTGAAATTCTTTCTTGCAGTTAAGCTCTCTTTTTGTTACATCCTGCTGTGGTTAAGGCTTAAAATTGAGTCAGTAATAGCCGTCAACGATCAAACACTACAAAAATCATTTAGCTTTTTAAACGCACGATGTGCCCATCGGTTCCTGCCTTACTGACTGTTTTCATATGTTTATTACTATTTTATAATAATTGACCATCTTATAGAACTTAATTAAATACCCTTGAAAAATTTAAACTTTCTCAACATGATTTTATTTTCAGGCGCCTGTCGCAGTAGCCCACGCGCCGGTTGCGGTGGGCCACGCGCCACTTCTGGCCCCCGCGCCCGTGGCCGTCGCGGCTCCCGTGGCGAAGCTGACCCTGCCCGCCATCGGCCACCCCTGGTAGCCCACCACCTAAACAACCGCCGAGCGAGGAGGAATGAATTGGGGAATGTGACTGGGTTTTACCAGGCACTGTCTGTGTGTTCCTTGGCTTCTCTGTTGTGGTGATGGGTCCTGGGTTCCTCGCCGGCGGTGCTGACTCGCATGTGCCTTGATATTGTCCTATTGTTAATTTATTTAGTTCTGCTTTGACTGTTGCTACGGACCTGATCTTAACGCGTTGTAAATGTAAATATTATGTTTAGTTTTAAAATAAATAAAGTTTTTTGCCTAATCGTTGTATTCTTTCTTATTACTTTATATCACGTGGTTAGAAATAAACTTATGAGGTCAATAGCAAGTTTACGGGTGTTATTTGATAAAATAAAGACAACGCCTTTCAGTTTTTTATGGTTCAGTAGCGTACATATAATTAATGCCAAGTTCTTGACATAGAAAACGTTTAGAAAATCGTTTAAATGTTGGACTTTTATTATTTTCTAGAGGAAAATATTATGTCCTCGTTATTAAACCCGAAGCTTTTATAGTTTGTCAATTTGAAGTCTACAATTTAAAGTATCCTTTTGGTATAGGTGTATATTTTCCTAGAACTGTGCAGGCTGTAGTAATGAATGCCCAGATAGAGTTACACTTAATGCGGCGGACGTTGATCGTTAAAGTTCCTTCGGAAACACCATAGCTTGCCCTTACAAGTATCGAGGAATTTTCATGGCATTTGACACAACAAGCAACAAATTTTAAGATAATTTAAACGTCTTGCTGCCAGTTGTTGATAACATTGTAGTATGTAGAGTTCTAAATATCAAATTCAAGCTCATTTAATAAAAACGTATAATAGTATTTTCTTGACAAGACCGGCGATAAAACTTGAGTTAATACAACAACATTTACAGACCAAAACCTTACAATAATATAATAGAAACATGTTTACAACCTACTTTACAACTATATTTTATAAGCCTAGAGTTCAATTTCTAATACTCTATTATTTATTAATTTTTGCCTACAAAATAATTATAAATGGTTACTTTTATACGCTCCGTAAAATAGCTCGAAATTTACTTTATTGAAATTACCGTAGAACCTAGTGAAAAAAATTAATTTATGCGTTTGCTCTATTTATGTAGAGTCGCTTTAAAATAGTCGAAGGTCCACTACATACCCACCCAGAGCCAAATAAATGATATGAGGCAATGTAAGTGAGTCAGGCGGAATGTGACAGCGGATTTGGCAGATCAAAAAAGGTGATCTCATAAATCTAGACCTTATTTGGTGCGGTCTAGACTCTAGCGCCTAAGCGCGTGACCTAAAACTAGTCGCGGTTAAAATCTAGACCGACCTATTCCTAATTGACTGAATTTTATTCGCATTTTATGATCCAAACCACGAGCACGCAATTTTTTACTTAAATTATAATTTTTCGGGCTCGCCTCTAGGTTTGGGTTGTAACACTTTTGATTTCTATGTTTCAATAAGTAAATTTGCCGATACAATAATTATAAAAGAAAGTCATTAAATCCTGTTACTTCCACTGTGAACTCTAGAATATAAGGGATACACACGGTGTGTCATGTGTGTAAGTTGTAACACACCCCAAAAGTATTATCAATTTGTTTTGTGACATCTGCAGGCTGCATTACTATGTACAATAGAAACATTATAGTATACTCTTTTGTTTATATTTCACAAGAATACTATTAATTTATTGATTTGGAAACGAATCCAACAAGAAACGTAGCTTCGTAAATGTTGCATAATGCATTAAGTGTATTGGAACAGATCAGAGACATGGAATCCATTTATTAAACATAGGTTCGACATACGCGTATAACGGAAATAAATATTTATTAGTCTTTGGCTACCCAAAGCAGCAAGGATCAAGTCTAAATATGTAGGTTAGCGTAACACGTATCCGATGTTTGCGAAATACCACTAGATACCTAGATTTTACTATTTGGTTAGTATATATAAAGGTTATCTTTACTTTGAAATGATAATAGCTTTTTATACTAGGTACTTATTTATTTTATTTATTCTTAATATCAAATTAAAATCTTCATGTGAGCACAATTTGACAATGAAAGAGAAAGAAGATCACTGTCCTTAGCAACTAGAAGTATTGGTTTTCGAGAAATGACAGTATTCCATTTTATTGATACTATTCCATATTTGGTTACATTCCTCTACCGTTTATTTATAGAATCAATTTTAAGTTTCGGATTTGTGTCCCCATTAGGCAGTACTGTGGGCAATACTTTCTTCTTATTTCATATATGAGAACGAAACCTGTAAGACTTGGTCAGGCTCAGGTGTGTGTTGAGTTCGCAGCGCCTTCGCATATTTCTTATATCGGTATTCTGTTCTGCTGCGCCCACTTGAGTATGGGGCGCGTGATGTGGTCTGCACGGGCGTGGGGGCGGGGGCCCCGCAGTAGTGCCAGGGCCTCCCGCAGCTCCGCCGCTGCGGGGCCCCTCTGCTGATCCGCCCCTGCACGCGCCCGCTCCGCCGCCGCCGCCTGCGCGCAGCCGCACACCGCGCCGCGTAGGCCCTCCCACATTTCGGGACCACCGTCCAACCTGAAGGAATTATGAGGGTTTTCGATATTTCTTATGCTGCTAGGGGTTAGACCCGACAAACACGAAGCGCCACCTGGCGGACGGTCTTTCGACACTTCCCACCAGCCACGTAAGGCTCAGAATCTGTTGGGATCTTTGTGTCGTCAAACGTCTGATAGATCTCCCGAACTCTCATTTGAAAGTGTCGTTTTTGATATGTACGTAGTATACTATTGCCTACTTTTTTAAAGAATAAGCAAAGACTCCAATTGACAAAGAAAAGCATTTCAAGATAATGGAACGCACTTATGCCAGAAAAAATTGTCGACATTACGTATAAATGTCGTTAACATCGCTCACCTGTCTAGCATGTGGAATGCTTTGGCAGCCACCAGAAACTGTCCCATGCGGTAGCTGTCGTTGGCCACCAGCTGCAGCAGCGCGAAGTTGTCCGGAGTACCTGCCGACTGCAAAACAAATCATAACATAATATAATATGGTGTTACATTTTCCTTAGTTTATGGTGTTACAAAAAATGTGAACACTGAACACATACACACTTTAGGATGTGTTTGTGTCCCTTGTATATATAAGTTCGTTTACTGTGAAAGTAGCAGCGCTGAAAAAGTATTAGTGCTATTTCTAATGTCTAATCTGTATGTAAAAACAATATAGCTCAATTGTACCATCCACGGCCGTAGCTAGGGGTGGGCATCGTGGGGCAATGCCCTACCTTAAAATCATAATGCCCGACCTTAAAAATACCAAAAAACCCAAGAAAATCAATCAATTATGATTTTTTTTTACTTCCGCCCTACCTGTAACCAATGCTGCCCTACCTCAAATCTGACTTTAGCTACAGCCCTGGTACCATCGAGGAAATTGATTAATAGGCAGTTGACGGAGCTACGTCATTTGGTCGGGTTACGTCAATTCAATGTTGGCTGTGACCAGTCGGATGGGTTTGACTTAACGCAACCAAATTACTTAGGTCCGCCATCCGCCTAGGAATCAACTTCTTAGTACAACGTCTGACCTTAACGCATATCTCCCAGGCGAGGTGGGCCTCCCTGTTCATGACGTGGCAGCGGCAGAGGCAGGCGAGGTAGGTGAACGAGCCGGTGATGGCCTCGTCCCGCACGCCCAGCAGGCTCTCCTCCGCTTCGCGGTACAGCCCCGTCGCCACCTTGGCCTGATGGAATGGAATATTACAAGGTGTCAAAAAAATCACCATTACTATATAGGATGCAATTCAGTTGTATTTCAGTCACAGTTCAGCCACAGTTCAGTCATAATTCAGTCGCAATTTAGTCGCAAATGGCTTGAAATGGACACAATTGACTATTGAGGTGCAGTTCCGTCAAAATACAATCGCAGTTCAGTCACAGTTCATTCACAATTCAGTAGCAATGCATGTGCAGTTTAGTCGAAATTCAGTCGCAGTTAAGTCCGGTCAAATTAAATAAATCCATACTTAGCCCCAATTTCACCAACGTCTGTTAATGTTAACAGCTTGTTAAAATGTAATGTCTTCTCTTTCATTCATATGAAAATCGAAAGAGGTAACGTCATACTAATTCCGGCGTTAACCTTAACAGTCGTTGGTGAAATATATGCGAAAGTTTGTCTGTCTGTCTGTTACATCTTCACGCCCAAACCGCTGATCGATACTTTGAGTCCCAGGGCCTGTAGACAAGTGGCAAAGCGCTAACGTTGACGCTAACGCTAGCGCTACAAAATGTATGCAATTTGACATAAGTCATCGCTTCGCTAGCGAATACTAATGTCAAATCCATACATTTTGTAGCGCTAGCGCTAGCGTTAGCGTTAGCGTTTTGCCACTTGTCTACAGGGGCTGGAAAGAACTTATAATACATTTTATCCCGAAAAACTGTACGGTTCCCACGCGATAAACTAATTTTGGAGCAACGGATTTGCGGGCGTCATCGTGTCAGGAATAAAGTTCAGGAACTTCTCACCTGGGCGTAATTAAAGTTGAACGTGTCATCATTGATGAAGAAACTCTTGATGGAGTTGAGGTAGACGAGCACCTCGTCGAACTGCGAGGCCAGGAAGTAGGAGGAGGCCATGCACTGGCGGCCGGGGATGGTGTCGCACTCTGCCGCCGAGCTGCCCACCACGTGGAAACTCTGCATCGCCGTCTTCATCTGCTCCTCCTGGGAAAAATGGTAATTCCCGGAAAAAGTAAGGGAACAATTCCAGGTTCTCGGATATTTCATTTGTCGCTACTGGGTAGATCTAACAAACACGAAGCGCCGTTTGGTCGACTCGTGTTTTCAGTCAATTATGATCATTCAAAAATCAGTCAATTATGTCAATTATGATTTTAAAGCTACAGACGAACGGCACTTGTCGACGGCACGCGTCGTCAGCAGGCGCTGGATTTTTGACATAATATTTTGCCTGCTGGATTTTCATTGACTTTTTGTCATCTGTCGACTGCCGTCGATGCCTGCCGTCGACGCGAGCCGTCGTAAAGTGTCGTTCGTCTGCATCTGTAAGCGCTCTTACAGTTAAATGTGACGTTCCATGGTCGACAGCACCATGTCATTTATTATGAAAATATCTGCTCGATAATTATCTGCGACAAAATTTATAATAAATGGTATTATGAATTTTGTTGCAGATAATTATCGAGCAGATATTTTATATCTTTAAACGAGCAATTCTTGTATAATATATATAATTGGAATCTCGGAATCGGCTCCAACGATTTTCATGAAATTTAGTATATATGGGGTTTCGGGGGCGATAAATCGATCTAGCTAAGAATCATTTTTAGAAAATGTCATTTTATTCGTGTTTTATCGAATACCGAGCTCGAGCTATCGTCAAACAGCTAGTATATCTTAATCGAGAGCCAACTCACGTCGCCGGTATCGTTGTAGAGGCGTACGGCAACGACGGCGCGCAGGATGTAGTGCAGCGGCGACGTCGGCGGCAGCGGCTCCAGCAGCGCGCGCGCCTCCAGCGGCTCGCGGCGGCGCAGCTTGTAGCCCGCGAGGTTTAGCCGCGCCTCCGGCACCACGTCGATCAGGCCCGGCAACACCTGGACGAACACTCAGGAAACTAAAATGACTCAATTCAGTGGACACTAATGAAACACTATTTTTCGTGCACTTTTTCCGTGCTCGAAAAATAGTGTTTTATTAGTGTTCAACATGAATTTCCACCAAGAACCAACAGCGGGGCTAAAATGGTCACATTTAGCAATTCCTCTCAATCAATTCAGCAAATGAATTGTCAAAACTGTTAAACTGACAAATGTCAAATCAGTACAAAAATACAGAAATGAATTGCAAGCAGAGTTGCCTTTTGCGATTTTAGAAAAATTAATCATATTGTGATTCATATCATGATTCTTCAAAGCGACCATTTTAACCCCGCAGTACAATCAATTACATATATCAAGTCAGTGGGTTTAATAGTTCCCACAATTTTGCCTTAAGCGGGGAGTGCGGTACCCCAAATCTAGAGAAACTCATACACCCAGTGGTACGAATGCGGCAGGCAATTCGCCATGTAAAAAAAAGATTGACTGAAGTTGTTGTATTATATATAAATTATAGTTTAGTAGTTCTGTGATGCGAATTGTGGAATTACATTTTGTCGTACCTTCAGAGCACCCTCGCCGTTTTTGAACACAACCAGGTTGTGTTTGACCAAGTCCTGCCCAAACGTGTGCTGGTCGGATGATATCTGCTTGAGTTCGTTTTCTGCTGACTTTCCATTGTATAATCTACAAAGTGTTTATTTTATTTATTTCAAATAAGTAGTTTAAAAACTATGTCCTGACTACGTAAATTATTTACATAATATTTTAAATGTGCTCCTTTATTTGATGCACTACACCACACCGTCAAGAAACGTTTTACTTTATCCTGTATTGTACCCTCCAAACAGCGGACGATCAAGGGGCTTCCAACGACACCTCATTTGTCTAATTATGATAAGTAGTTTCAGAAGCTATGAGCGAACAGGTGAACATTCATAGCCACAAACAAAATACCACATAGATACAGGTCAAAATCATAAACCTTTTTGCTTCACCGTAGTTCTGCAAGAAGAACTGTCAATATCATAAAACTGGGCGAATAGTCAACTCACTTGAACAAGTTGCAGGCCTTGAGGTTCCCCGCCACGGTGGAGGTGGGATGGTGGGCGAGGTAGACGCCCACCACCTCCTGCGACACGTCGTAGTAGTCCAGCTTGTAGTAGCACAGCGCCACGTACACGTTCAGCGCCATATAGGTGCTGGAAGGTCACAGACATACATCAAGATAGATACCGCATGTGTATGTACTTTGCGTGCCATATCGCCGTGTCGGTGGGTGTCGGTTTATGAATCATTGTACCCGTACCATCAATATCTCCGGTTTATCGACGGTAGAGAGATATCTAGCTAGTGTTTAGGGTCTTAATTAAGTGAAAACCTAATAAACATTTCATAATTACTGTCCAGTTTTCTTCTTCTTTCTCTAACTTCGTGAATAACTTTGTAATCCCATATACATGTACCTGTACCTGTACATGTATGTAGTACATAAGATTACAAAGTTACATTAATTGCAACTTATGAATCATTGTACCGGTATCATCGATATTTCCGTACGTATATATTCGAAGGAGTAATAGTTGTAGATAGGTATCTATACATTATATGAAGCACTAGCTTTTGCCCGCGGCTTTGCTTGCGTGGAATTAAAAAATCGCGTAAAATACGAATATTCTTGTAAACCTCCTTTGGAAACCTGACGTTTTTCCAAGACCAACTAATTCTTTGTCAAAAATCAAGTCGATTGGTTGCTTCGCTAGGCCGTGAAGGAAGGACAATCAAACAAACACACTTTCGCATTTATATAATAATATTAGTATGGATATTGGATATTCATGAAAGGCAAGTAGTATAGTAATACTGTATACATAATGCTTATATTATTATTAATTGTTAGTTTTATTTGTTTCTTATAAAAATCGTTATTGATATATTTATAGTAGTAAAAGGTACCAAAAAGGAGAAAAGTAGGACTCTACAAAAAGAAGTGAGATCCCATCAAAAACATCCTGTAAAAAAACCAAGTCTCGCAACTCAGTTTTTATACCGTAAACATTTATGAGATCCATGCAATACCAAGTCGGTTAATTTATTCAGTTCCTACCTAGGGGACCTTAATCTGTCTCACGTTATTACGTAAGTTATTCTCATATCAATATTAAAAATCTTTCACGTTTTAAATAAATAGATCGACTTGGACATCACATGAAAACACAATGTATCTTACAATTTAAATACATAATTATTATATTATTAGATTGTTTAGTCTATTGCGCTCCATGCGATGTCTAAGTTGATCTATTTATTTAAAACGTGAAAGATTTTTATTTATTTATTTAATAATTTATGTACACAAAAAATGTTTACAGTGAAAGTCTTAAAATTAGAAATACATTTTAATATTGTTATGATAATAACTTACGCAATAACTTGAGACAGAAGGTCCCCTAGGTAGGAACTGAATAACTTAACCGACTTGGTATTGCATGGATCTCATAAATTTTTACGGTATAAAAACTGAGTTGCGAGACTTGGTTTTTTACAGGATGTTTTTGATGGGATTATATTTTACCACCTCATTGTTTAAAAAACTGCTTAGAATAAGATTTCTTACTGACGAATTCCGTAACCGCTCATTCATTAATTTTTACCGCTCATTTAATTATTTTACTGTTCAATAATGTTTTCAATGATCCATTTCATTATTTTTTACAACTCATTTTTGTTTACTTTACTGCTTAGCTTTAACTGCTAAACTGGTTATTACACGTGCCATTTATAATTTTTAACTTACCAAAACTGCAATTTACAACTGCCCCTTTAAATAAGTACCTTATGATATTAATATATAATACTATAAATAAGTACATCTTCTTATCTTCATAAATTATTTAAAAATCTCGTGTCCTTACTCCTTACTCCTCCGAAACGGTTTTACTGATTATAGTCCTATTAATCCTTCGACCGTGGATTCTTGGAAATCTATTGTGTCTCGCTCACCAGTGAGCTTGTAATAAGATACGTAGAATAATATAGGGCATTAATTATTCTACGTATAGTACGCGATAGTTAACTAGGTAACTAAAAAGAGTGAAATTATTATTTTTAACAAAAAATTAAAACCGACTTCCAAGGTAAAAACAATAATAACATCCTTTTAATATGAACTAAAAAGTATTAAATAATTTTTCCTATCTAATAATGCCTTTTTCCGAATTCGGCTAAAACTCTACTATTTCTGTACTCAATCTTCATAATTTTGAAGTCGGTGCCAGTTCCAAAAGTTTCAAATATTCTGGCAGACTGAAGATTCAGCTATCTGGTTATTATACATTAATATCGACATTCGGAATTTAAAAAAAAATCTCTGAATAAAGACTATTTTGATTTGATTTGGTTATATTATATCAATTCAAAGTAAGAGCCTGTCAGCGTCGACGCATCACGCAGCGCTGGCGTTTTACGCATAGCCGGCCATTGCCACACGGGCGTGCGTCATCGCAGCGTTATTACGAAGCAGTCTTAGTCCGGCCGCACATTGTCCGAATTCTGATCAGAAACATTTGAATTCCGCCGAATCGCCACCCCGCACACTATCCGAAATATCCTTCCGGCGAGTTCGAGCTCACTCGGCTCAGTACAAAATGTAAGAGACAGCGCGGACGTTCAACTGTTTCTAATCAGAAATGTCGTACAATGTGCGGCCGGGCTTAACGTCAACACCCCTTCTCGCTTCGTCTCGGGGGCTGCTGTCCGTCATGTGTGCGTTGCGCGCTGCTGTGAGTGCTGTCACGACGACGCAGATGCCGTGTGAACATCTTGGTTATTTGTATGTAAAATAACGCAACGCTGACGCAACGCGCCGTGTGGGCAGGCTCTAAGTCATGGCATGTCCGCTGGGATTGACATGACCAAATGCGTATATTATGCATAATATGAAAGAAAAAAATATGTAATAAAATTATGTGCATGTCACTAAATAAAATCTACATATTATTGTCTAATTCTACGAAGATCCTAAATACTTCATTCTCACAACATTTACAGCCTAATATTAGTTACAGAATTATACAATGAATACGTATACCTAGGAGCATTAGTTACGAATCTGATCCAGTTTATCGTATTATCATTTTCATATTTCTTGTTGTATCTGAAATTATTATAATTTATTAGAATTCTAACTTAGTATCACATTGGATGTAATAGGAAAATCAGCTTTGAAACAATAGGATGCGGCAACTTTCATGCGTACGATCCGCGAGCTGGCTTTGATACGCATGACAGGAAAAATGCCCTAAAGGCCACTGACCCTAGTGCCTGGGTTACACGGTGCGAGCTGACATGCGAGCTGGCCTAGTCACTTGTTGAGATGCAGCTATTTCGCATCGATCGCATCATACGAGTCACTGTCATGTGCGAGTGGGTCAGCTGCTCGCGCGCGAGTTACTAAATTTTTTTTTTGTTTTCACTCACCACGACACTTATTTTTTTTTAACATGGAGAAATGCTTTACGCATCCCCGGAAAATTGGGGATATCGGCCGGGGTATGTGGGACTCCTGCTACCCACTAAAACCCCATGGACCATGATGGTGCTCCACTCATCGCTTAAGGCAGAGTTGCGGGTACGATAGAACCTACCACAACTCTACCAGCGATCATCTACAGACCCGACACCACCCCGCTACTCGGGGGGCCGCAATGCGCAGGAACCTTGCGCATCACGGCTCTCTCTCTAGGACTCGGTGCAATGGGCGGCGGTGTCCCCACACCACCGCCCCGAGTACCCGGCTAATGTAAGTCGCCGCGGCCACTCCGTCGCGTGCGTCTTCTCCTCGGCCGTCTCAAAGGGTCGAGCGCCTCCCGTTCTCTCCTGCGCTCGGCCTCCTCTTTTGCGGTGATGACTTCCTGGGCAAAGTCATTTACTGCCTTCCATGCTATCTCACTGCTCAGCATTGCCCGGATTGTCGCTGGCAGCGAGAGGTCCATTCCAATGACGGCTGTAAGCCGTTGCTCCATCCAGGAAAGGCACGTCGTCATTGTGTGCTCGGCCGTGTCCCTTTCGTCAAGGCAATGGTGACACCTTGTGTCACTTTCTCTCCTAGCTATCTGACACAGATACTGACCGAAACAGCCGTGCCCGGTGAGCATCTGCGTCAGATGGAAGGAGAGTGCCCCGTGTTTCCGGTTCACCCACTCTTTAAATAGTGGCCGGATTGCCTCTATCAGGGCGACGCTTACCAGCGGTTCTTGTAACCGCTCCGCCCAGAGGTCTAACGACCTCTCACTAGACTCAGCCCTTCACCGACGCACGGCGTCCGGTAGGGGGTTGCTGCCCCCCTCGCGGACTGCTGCGCAACGCCAATAAACGTCGGCAAGGGCCCTTGCGTCAATGTCCTATGGGACGCTACCAGCAAGTAGGCAAGCCGCATCTCGGGAGATGGTGCGATACCCGCGCACCGCCCGCGTCGCCATCACTCGCTGAAGGCGTCCCAGAACGAGCCTGTTGCTGGTCGACAGTCTCCCAGCCCAAATCGGCGCGCCATACATGGACATGGAACGAATAACACCCATGTACAGACGCCGACATGCCAAGTTTGTGCCCCCAAGATTCGGGAGCAGCGAGGCTAAGGCCCTTGCGGCCTTGGTGGTTCTTTCAAAGAGCCGACGAAAATGCTCCTTGAAGGACCATCGACCGTCGAGGACAAGTCCCAAATAGGTAAGTGTGGGCGTGACTTTTATTGAAGTCCCACTCACAACCACAGCCAAATCCGGTGGTGGCACATTCCTCGACCTGTGAAAACACAGTGCTTTGGATTTTTCCAGGGCTACCGTAAGGCCGAGTGCTCGGATCCGACGGACCACTTGCGCCACAGCCGCCGTCGCACGTAACACCACCTCGCGGTAGGTTTTTCCGCGACAGACGACAGCCGTGTCATCAGCGTAGCCGACTAATTCTGTGCCGCTGAGGTTGATACATCTCAGCACAGGGTCATAACCAATGTTCCACAGAGTCGGACCGAGAGCCGAACCCTGCGGAACGCCACACTCCACCTCTTGCTCATCCCAACCCTCCTGAGTCGGAAACTGCACTGATCGTTCCGAGAGGTAACTGTCAATTGTGTTCCGCAGGTACCTCGGAGCGCCGTGGTGTCGTAGGCCGGCTTTTACTGTGGGCCAGGGCAGGGAGTTGAAAGCTTTAGAAATATCTAAAGACACAACTAACACTACACCACCCTGGCTCACCTCCTCCTCCGTTATGTCCCTTAGACGAGCAACCCCTAGCGTAGACCGGCCCTGGCGAAAACCAAACTGATTATCACTCAGGTTCGGCCCAACGCCCTCTAGATGTTGTACGAGGCGCGACACAAGAACTCGCTCCAAAATCTTGCAGATCTCGTCTAACAAGACAATGGGTCGGTACGCAGACGGTTGGTCTTCGGGCCGCCCGTTCTTTTTAAGAAGGACCAATTTCCCAGTCTTCCATAACCGGGGTACTCGGCCCTGGACCAGGCAACTGGTCAAAATGGTGAGTACCCTCGACTCTAGGTGCTTCATCGCCAGGACCCAAGCACGGCCACGACCTAGTGATTATAATCACTGCTAGTTTACATTCCACGCCAGTTCACGCCACAGATACAACTCGGCGAATTCACCGGGGCATTACCTGTCTACTGCGACGTCAGCAGCTTGCATGGTGTGACGGTGTAGCGGATTTTTGAAATGTTGTATATTTATCGAGTTATTGAGAAAAAACTAATTTGGCGATGAATCCGCGTCGTTCTTTTTCACCTGGCATATGAAAGACGGGCGTGAGTGTGAAGAGAGAAGGACGATGTTTGATTTTTGGGGTTAGTCGCCCTCTGAAGCTGCTCGTACCGTATAACCTTTTTTTATGAAATAAGGGAGCAAAAGAGCAAACGGGTCACCTGATGGAAAGCAACTACCGTCGCCCATGGACACTTGCAACGTTAGTATAGCTACAGGTGCGTTGCCGGCCTTAGAAGTTAGCGGGAATACGCTCGACTCTTCTTGAAGGCTTGAGGTAGACTGACCGTCGATCTAGCAGCAGCTTCTTATACACGTCGATCGCCTCTTGGTAGTGTCCGCGCAGGTAGTGGACGGCGGCCAGGCTGAGCTGGTCTTCGGGCACGTCGCGCAGCGCCGCGTGCGCCGCCATCAGCACCTCCTCGTCGCCCAGCTTGTGCGCGAGGTGGAACTGGAGACGGTGCTGCGGAATATGATGAACAAACAGTCTTAAGAAAATATCCAAATATATTGTGTAGTGTGTGTTATAATTCTCGGTAATTGCATATTATAAGATCAGCTATATTTGTACTGAACAGATAATTACTTTTTCAACACAATCGGTGCAGCCGTTTCGATGGATGGAGTGGTAACTGGTAACAAACGCCGCAACACGAGTATTTTATTTACTAAGGACCTGTTTCACCACTTTCTGATAAAGTGCCGGATAGGCTATCCACAACTTGTTTGACAGATTCTTCATACTTTATCTGTCAAGTTAAGTTGTGGATAGACTATCCGGCACTTATCAGAAAGTTGTGAAACAGGCCCTTATTTAAATATAAAACACATTTAAACACATCCTAATACATGATATAGAATACTTTTACCTTAAGTGGACATTTAGGTGCATTTTCTACTGCTTCCTGGGACTCCGCGTACATTCCTGAAATTGTATAGGACATTAATGATTTCAAATGTTAATGCACTACCAGAGAAAATATGTATTCATAAGCAGATGGTGAAACCAAGTAATTTGGTTGGGTTGTGCCATTAGGCATACTCAAACTCAAACTCAAAATTTTTTATTCAGAATAAATTTTTTCAAATATTCTCTGAACGTCGGGGCTACACAGATGCCTACCACCGGTTCGGGAACTAACCCGGCGGGAAGAACCGGCGTAAGAAACTCGCACGGGGCCATCTTTTTCTAAAAAGATGGAAAATTACAAAAAATATATTATAAAATAACAGTGTCATTATGACTAAATAAAATACAACGAGTGTACAATTATTATACATATTATAATGAAACAGCTCTGCAGGGGGCGACCTTATTCCCATGGTGTACTATCATTCATGAAATCAGTAACTTTATAGTACGCTTTGGTACACAAACGTTCTTTAACAACTTTTTTAAATCTATTAATTGAGAGATTTTGAACGATTTCTGGGATCTTATTATAAAGGCGTATACATTGATCTTTAAAAGAATTTTTGACTTTAGTAAGTCTAGTCACCGGAATTTTAAGCTTATGTTTATTACGAGTATTTCTCCCATGGGTATCACATTTTTTCGTGAATTGATATATATTCTTTTTAACATATAATACATTTGACAGGACATATTGAGAAGCAACAGTTAAGATTCCAGTTTCCTTAAATTTTTCTCTAAGTGAAGTATTATGGGCCAACTTGTAGATTGCCCGCACAGCTCGCTTCTGAAGCACAAAAATTGTATTTATATCTGCAGCATTGCCCCACAGCATAATGCCGTAGGACATAATACTATGAAAGTAACTAAAATACACTAGACGTGCTGTTGTTTCATCTGAAAATTGTCTAATCTTACTTACTGCATATGCTGCTGAACTGAGTCTGTCGGCCAACCCAGCAATATGAGGGCCCCACTGAAGCTTGGAGTCTAGTGTAATACCTAAAAATACAGCTGTATCCACTAGCTCCATAACATCACCATTTAAAAGCACATTGGTTTCCGTTTGCCTTACATTGGGCAATTTGAATTTAATACATTTTGTTTTTTTACTATTAAGTAAAAGGTTATTAACACTAAACCAATGTACAATCTTTGAGAGAGCATTACTAGACATAGACAACCTTCCACGGGGAAGCACTTATATTTACTCCTAATCAGGAGAAAATTTACGATAACCGCCTGACACTGTTTTTACGGCGCCGTGCGCGGAGCAACTTCTATTTCATAAATATTAGGCACTATTTACCTAAGTAAAAGTAGCAAACGGCCAAATCCAGATCAATGGTGTCGCCGATCCTGGAGTCCAGGGTTTCCCTGGCCTTCACCTCCAGGTAGACATCCAAGGCGCGACGGTATTCGGCCAGGTGAAACCAACACCACGCTGTCCACACCCTTACCCACACGTCGGCGGAGCCGTCGGCCGCGAGGAACTGGGGAACATGGAGATAAATTAATAACCCCACATCGGTTTCGGTGACAGTGGCCGGTTTTATTGAAAACTAGGCAGTTACGCAGAAGTAATTTTATAGTGTGTGCGCAGTACACGAGCAGTCTCTATTCCTTTTACTATTCCCATGGGACGGACGACCGACACGACTGGCGAGAGGTCAGGCACAGGATCAACTTTTAACATGCCCATCCGACGCATGGATCATCTTATACTTATCAGCTAATCAGGTGATCAGCCTGCATTGTCATAACCAAACTTCGAAAATAACACCACAACATAACAAGCTTTTCAAGTCAAAAATTAGCCCAATCGGTTCAGCCATTCTTAGGTTTTAACGAGCCTAACTAAATATTATTTTTGGAACGAAGTTCCTTATCGCGCGTTGCGAATAATTGAGACCAAAAAGTTGTAACGACACTTTTTGCCACAGCATAGATCGAGATATATACGCATTTTTTGTACCATCGAGGAAGTTGATTCCTATGCAATTGACAGACCAACGTTATTTGGTCGAATATGTCAATTCAATGTTAATTGTGATCTGTCAGCTGGGTTTGACGTAACGCAACCCAACTACTTAAGCACTAGGTCCCCGATTGGCATAGACATAATATATACTGTCGTATAGCATTATAGGTTTATGCCGATTGGCATAGGAATCAACTTCTCTGATAGTACATAAGAAATAACTTCGTTCCATCCAGTCTCCCATGACACCTCTCAAGATTTTTATTTATATAGATTACTACACAAATAGATTTAGATTTAACTGACTTACTTCCAACATAGTGAGTGCCCCGACATAGTCCCGTTTCAGCAGGTAATCTTCTAGCTCCGGGAAGTTCCTCTTGGAGGAGCTGCTACCAGAACGACTCTCGCTCGCTGGTTTTGACCGGCTGAGAATCTGCAAGACAATTTATAACAAACTTTACTTAACAAATAACGTAAGTATTAAATAAGTTAAACATATGTAATCCATATTTTATACCATTTTACTGAATACGAGCTAATAAAAATTTATTTGTTTTTGTTTTGGTTGGTTGTCATGTGGTTACCATGGTAACGTTAACAGCGATCGTTTGTTTAGGGTTTTGCGTCTGTGGTATTTGCTAGGCTCTAAAAATTCCATAGACAAATTGACGAAAAACGATTGCTAAACCTTCACGAGCGGTCGGTTTCGCCTGATGGTTCGTAAATAAAAATCATTATTATTATTATTACTGCTGTCATGGACATGGCTTGAGGGTGGCAGTTAGGAAAAACGTGGTCCCTTGGAAGGGCGTCGATCCTTGCGTTGCTCCTGTTCCTTGCCTTGCCAGTTGCCTTACCCTTAAAAGTAGTCCCAAAGTCTTATAACACTGTTCTAAATTATAATAGGTTATATTAATATACTATTTTAGGACAAACTACTCTATATTATTCAGGGTCCCTGAATAATATAGAGTAATACGAGGACTGCTATTTATGTATCCGGAATTAAAAAAAGAAACAAACATATATCATTTAATATGGTTTTATTGCTTTTCAAAATATTCGCCGCGATGATCGACACACTTTTGCATACGCTGGAACCAATTTTCATAGCACTTTTTCCATTCTGATTGAGGTATCTCCAAAACGTGCATTTTGAACGCATCAACAGCCTCTTCGCGGCTCGAAAAACGTTGACCACGTAATTTGTTCTCCGCGTATGGAAATAAAAAGAAATCGTTAGGTGCCAAATCAGGGCTGTACGGCGGATGACCAGTCAATTCGATCTTTTGACCCTCCAAAAACTGAGTTGTTTCAGCTGAGGTGTGACAGCTAGCATTGTCGTGATGTAATATGATTCTGCGTTGTCGGTTTTCCTTTCTTATTTCTTCAAAGACTTCTGGTAAACAAATGGTCGTATACCATTCAGAATTAACCGTTTTACGATTCTCTAATGGCACTGTAGGCACATGTCCATTAATTCCAAAAAAACAGGCGATCATTTGCTTCAAAGTACTTTTTGCACGAGTAACTTTTGTTGGTTTCGGCTCATCTTGGAACACCCACACCGTTGACTGTTGTTTAGTTTCGGGGTCATATGCATAGATCCAAGATTCATCACCTGTGTAGATATTATAAACGGCTTTTGACGTACCACGGTTGTATTTTTTTATCATTTTTTTGCACCAATCGACACGAGCCCGTTTTTGATCGATTGTCAAGTTGTGCGGAATCCAACGCGAACATATTTTTTTTACAGCCAAATGTTCGTGTAATATCTTATGTATGCTCGTCATACTTATGCCTAAGGACGCCTCTATCTCGCGATATGTAACATGACGATCACGCATTATTAGTTCCCGCACAGCATCTATATTTTGTGGGACAACAGCTGTTTTTGGGCGACCTTCTTTATTTTCATCCGTGAGCATAGACCGCCTTATAACTTTTGTTGGTTTCGGCTCATCTTGGAACACCCACACCGTTGACTGTTGTTTAGTTTCGGGGTCATATGCATAGATCCAAGATTCATCACCTGTGTAGATATTATAAACGGCTTTTGACGTACCACGGTTGTATTTTTTTATCATTTTTTTGCACCAATCGACACGAGCCCGTTTTTGATCGATTGTCAAGTTGTGCGGAATCCAACGCGAACATATTTTTTTTACAGCCAAATGTTCGTGTAATATCTTATGTATGCTCGTCATACTTATGCCTAAGGACGCCTCTATCTCGCGATATGTAACATGACGATCACGCATTATTAGTTCCCGCACAGCATCTATATTTTGTGGGACAACAGCTGTTTTTGGGCGACCTTCTTTATTTTCATCCGTGAGCATAGACCGCCCACGATTAAACTCACTGTACCAGTGATAAACAGTGGTTTTTGATGGTGCTTCATCTCCAAAAGTTGCGGTGAGTTGAATAAAGCACTGTTGTTGATTTAGCCCACGACGAATATCCTAGTAAATCATTGCACGAAAATGGTTACGCGTTAAATCCATGGCAATTATGAAGACACGCAATTTTCAAAATGACGCCACAATGGAAAAATAATTGACAGTCACATGAAATTCAACCAAAGAGTTCTATTATCAAATGTTGTAATTACTTTTTAAATATTGTTCTTGTAAGTGGCCAGTTCCGGATACATAAATAGCAGCCCTCGTATCTCTCCAGAAGCGTACAGTTCCTTGGCGGAACTGTACGCTTCTGGAGAGGATACGCTCCGTATGAAATTTTTTTGGAGGCCCTGAGAAAATTAAAACAAATCGCATTGGGTGCGAACTTGTGAATTCAAAAGTCCGCTTTACGCGGGTAACAACTAACATTTCAAAGGAATTATTGCTTTTTTAACTTTTTCATTTTTGACGTGGGAGAGCCATGCTTCGGCACAAATGGGCCGGTTCGACCGGAGAAATACCACGGGCTCACAGAAAACCGGCGTGAAACAACTTGCGCTGTGTTTCGCCGAGTGAGTGAGTTTACCGGAGGCCCAGTCCCCTACCCTTTTCCTTTGACTACCCTCCCATATTTCCTTCCCTACTCTCCCCTGTTCCCTTCCCTACCCTCCCCTATACTACTAGGGGAGTAGGGTACTATTCCCTCTTAAAAGGCCGGCAACGCATCTGCAGCTCTTCTGATGCTGCGAGTATCCATGGGCGACGGAAGTTGCTTTCCATTAGGTGACCCGTTTGCTCGTTTGCCCCCTTATTTCATAAAATAAATTCAAAAATTAATATTAGGAAAGTTTCTATTCATTTTTGCATACGCACGTTGGGCCACGACCTTGGGACGGTAGCTACCATAAACTTATATGCATTATAAGTTTATGGTAATGTCTATGACAATGGTAGAGAGAGATACAGGGGCGTAGCCCATTTATAGGTTTATGGCGTAGCCCGTAGCCCCTGTATCTCTCTCTACCATTGTCATAGCAACGAACATTGTTTAATCCATGTATTAAATTGTCTATGGCTTAATCTTTGTCAAACTATCTCGTTACTTGTATTTATTTTTTGATAATCATTAATTTATTACTAAATAAATATTTGACTGTTAATTAACAATGTCTGCGCCACCACCGTCCTATTGCTCAGAGGACCTCGAGTGCAGCTGCTCGCGAGACGCCGAAGTAGTGGTCCATGATGAGACCTGCATCTTCTATGACGGTAGCTCGGTAAGTTGACACTTGACAGCAGGCGCGGTCCGAAGGGGGGGGGGGTCACAGGGGACATGACCCCTCCCCCCCGCAAATGTAAGGTAAAATAATTGAAAAATCTCAAAATCTTTCTAAATATTAAAGGAAATTTCTAGCTATCCCCTAACCACCACTTCGTCCGATCTTGGACAGCTGCTGTGAACCCAGAACGCGTCCGAGGGCGCAGATAAAAAAAATAGTGTAGTGACTACTGAGTGACCCCCCCCCCCCAAATTTCATGCTGCGACCGCGCCTGCTTGACAGATCATCATCAGCAGCTGTATGCCAGCTATGTCATCATCATCATCACTGCCATCACCCATCCCATCACTAATATCGCAGTAACTGTGGACACTGTAGAGATTCCTGAAAATGGAGCGAGTGAAGAAGCTTCATATTTGGATTCATTTGAACTTGACAATTTTGTTTTTGTACCACCTAAGTATTTTAATATTATATTATTAATAAATTCATGCTTAATCTGTTACGAACCTACATTGCTTCCAAGCTCATATTTCCGAACTTACCCGTTTTCGAACTAACCCTGTTTCCGAACTTACCCTGTTTCGTACTTACCCTGTTTCCGTGCTTACCCTGTTTTCAAACCTACACTGCTCCTAAACTTACTCTACTTCCGAGCTTACTGTTACCAAACTTACTCTATTTACCTTTATTGTCCTCAAAACGTTGAAAATTTGTACAGGACAAGAAAGATTCCAACGGTGCTGATGCTTCAGTTGAGCAGTGCGAGTGTTGCGGCTGTGACGTCACCAAGTGTCCAAACCAGGCCATCTGGAGGACTGTTGATGAGTAAGATCCTACTAGAACTATGTAGTATTGAAGAATTTTCTTAATAGGTAAACGACGGACCTAGGCTTTGATCCACAATGCGCAATTCAACTAGGATTCGGAAACTTTATCGCGCTACATCCAATAGACACTCGCCGTGCTACGCATTGACCAATGACGGCACGGTAAGTTCCCGAATCAGAGTTCGAGAAATGGTGAATCGCCCTGCTAGAGAGTCTTGTCGGGACATGTTGTTATTAATACCTTATCTTTGTCTTCATTTCCACCGACTGCAAGACAAAGGCGCAGATGGACAGAGATCATAATTTGTCGCTGCTACTTTATGTCGAAAGACAGAGACGGAATTTTCGGATGATATAAGCTATTTGTTACTTACTATGCAATGTGACGAATAGCCAACGTTTACGAAAAGTGACATTGTGAAGAAACCATTAAAATAGGTATATTTATATAGGTTCCGTTTTATAGAGCGCCCAAGAAGGAAGAAGTCGAAATGCCAACTGTGCTTGAAGCCACTCATCCTTTAATGAGCCGCTTCCAAGACACACTGAGAAGCTTCTTGGAGAAGGAGAATGCTATAGCCGAAGAAGAGATACTTAATTTGGTGAGGTTTCTTTTGACCCAGTTCCAAACGTTTTTGGCAGGGGTTTTAAATCTTTTCAACAGCAACTGAGACAATAATATGTCTTAGAATCTTAGCGCCTTGCTTAAAAAATAAGAACGCTTAAGAACGCTTTGTGTTTTCGTTTTAAATACGTTCATAAGGCCACTTAGCAAAAAAGAATTTATCTTTAGGATTTCTAAAATAGCCTATAACTTCGGAATTGTTCGACAAAATTTTTCAAAAAAGTTGATCAAGCAATTATTTTAGATTTTCCTAATATTTTTTTCAGAAGGAAGAGCTTCGTCTTAGCAAGGAACAGTACGACAAAGACCTGGAAGCCATCTACAAGAGTGACCATGATACTAATGCGCAAAGGGTAAGGCTATACTTAGGCCGGTATAAATAGTCAGTACTCAAGATGCATCTCGGTCTCAAGACGCGGTACGGCTCTATGATTGTTCCAAATTTTGACAGCCAACCAATCACAGAGCCTGAATCGTGTCTTGAGACCGAGATGCATCTTGAGTACTGACTATTTATACCGGCCTTAGTCTATCTAAAGCGATCTGCTTGTTACTCATACCTGTTTCGAGAAGATAGTCGGTCTGGTTACTGGTATATTGAAACCATAAAGTTAATATACCTAGCGGAATAGAGCAACAATCTCGAGCTGTCCAACGTAACCGAAATTGGTTATCATCTGTGTGAAAAATATGTGTACGTATACACTTACACAAGCATGATTGAACATGAATTCTATGAGATTAAATTGTCAACGTGCGGCACGTGCCGACTGGGCGTCAAAAAAAGAGTGCTGCTGTCATGTATCACACGCCTCATTTTACATGTATCTCGCTTGCTCAGGCTTTTGATTCTCTATTCCGCTAGGTATATATTAACTTTATGATTGAAACTAAAAAACATGAAAATTTACTTTTATTAATTAGTTTGACTATGATATGACACAAAACATTTGGCGCAGAGTAGATACTTAGGTAACGTTTTTAATTCACACTTGCCAAGAAAATTGACGTTTATGTAATCTTCAAATGGACCTGCCCCATACCTGGGTATGTCCATGAATTTATAACTTTAAAGTTACTCTAACGTTATAGGTATTAATAGAAGAGTACGAAGAAATGTTGACTAAGAACACTGCCGAGCGCGTCAAGGCCGAGGAGAGAGCAAAAGAGGCTAACGAGAGATACAAGAGAGCCAAAGAGAAGTTGGATCAGAACATTATAGCTGGTATAAGTCTATTATACTATAATTATTATATTTATTATATTATGTAAATGTGAAAGACTATCTGCTGTCTTTACTCTCAAACCGCTGCACAGATCAGGGGCGTAAATACCGCCGTGTATGTCTTGTCCATTTTACGGGGCCCCAACGTGCATAAAAATAAAAAAGGCTTAATATTATTTATTATTACTATTTATGGGGCCCCAAAACAATTTTTTTATCCAAGGCACGCTGTGACGCTACGCTTCTGGAACTGATTCATGAAAATAAATGGAGATATTCAGTTTTTTCCACTGAAGAATGTACAAAAATAACAGGGTTTTTAATCGACTTCCAAAAAGGAGGAGGTTATATGCTCGTCTGGTTATATTTTTATGTGCCTGATAATAACGTATTAACAGGTACATAATGTGTGATCGTTGATGTCTTTTGTATGAAATAATTTTTTTACTTGATTATTTCTGTAAATTTTCGTGTGTTTGTAATATTATATTTGTTTATATGACTAATTTTGTGGTTTATACATAATAATAGTTAAATATAAACTAAAAAAACCTGGTGGTAGAGTAACTAGTAACATCGCTAAATAAGAGCTTTAATATGGTTGTCGCATATTTTGTCGAATTCGACTCGAATTATACATTTTGGAGACTTCATTCTGAGCTTGTGAGAGATCTTCATATCTGAGGTCGTTTTCCAGAACGCGAAGCCAACGAGGAGCTGGAGGCGCTGACGGCACTGTGCAGACAGCTGGAGGAGTGGCGCTCGGAGACAGAGTCGCAGCTCGCAGTCAGCCAGCGCGTCTCCGACAAGATGAGGATCGAGAAGAAGGAACTGGCTGATGAGAAACGGCAGCTGGTGAGCTCGTATTCTTCTCTGACTCTATTTTTAGTTCTGACATGTTTTTAAAAACTGGGCGGTCAAGTCAACGTAGTTCCACTCCGTCAGAGCCAGTCTATACGGCGCGTTGCGTTGACGCAGCGCTGGCGTTGCGTTGTTTTACATACAAATAACCAAGGTGTTCACACGGCACGCTGCGTCGTGAGTCGTGACAGCAGCGCGCAACGCACACATGATGGACAGCAGCCCCCGAGACGAAGCGAGAAGGGGTGTTGACGTTAAGACTGCTTCGTAATAACGCTGCGATGATGCAGCGTCCGTGTGGCCGGCTATGCGTCAAACGGCAGCGCTGCGTCGACGCAACGCTGACACCACGCCCGTGCGGACAGGCTCTTACCGTATGGATCGAGAACAAGCTTGTCAGCAGCTTCTATTATACCTAACTTTATATTTAGAACTCTGTGAACAAACATTGCCTCGGTGAAGTCAAAATAGTGGGCGAAAATAATTTAAGTTTTTCTTTGGATCAAAATACAGTAACTTCTTAATTAAATTCAACAGGACATGTTTATATTTGGGCTGAGCAACGAAGTTTGGAAGCTGGAGTCGAAGCTCGAACTATTCAAGAAGCAATTAGAAATCAAGAACGTAGAGATGGAGAAGGTCAATGACAAGGTAAAGTAGTATTTATTTTTTTAAAATAAAGTCGTATTACTCGTAATGCCATAAAGTTGGATAATAACTATAAAGTATTGTTACGGTACATGGTATACGGACACGTGGTCTATCTAGCGACAAACCAGCGAAGCTTACCAAGAGAGCATAGGCAACATAAATCCCCTACTCAATACTAGATGGCATCAGGTGCGCAAGTACATACTCGAACCTTCTAGAACCGGTGAAACCTGCGACTTGGCTACGACCTAGGACAGTGATAGTGCTTAGTGATTGGACCTAGTGATTAGTGTTTGGACTTAGTGCTAAGTGTTGTGACCTAGTGTTTAGTGCAGTGTTAATAAAGTCTTCAAGAGAGTCACCAGGTCTTTCTCTCCAAATCCTCGAATCCTAGCACGTAACAGTATAAAGTAATATCTGAATAAATTGCTGCCTTTCGGAGGAGCGTTTCGCGACAGTTATTTCATTCCTCACGTGTTACGCATGCCACCCGCAATAGCAATGCTTTCCTGACACCGTTGCTAGTGGTTGCTTACGTCATAATAGTAGTATTATAGGTCACACCATTCAAAAGGTCGTATCCTACTAGCATTCGTGTTATATGATAAAAATAATATAATATTGCAGAATGGTAGTTAAGATATATGCGTATTTTAGTAATAATACCACTTAGGACATGCTGAAGAGAAAATATTTATTTGCCGAATGACGATGACAACTTGACATTTTAAAGACAATACTTATCAAAAAGGTAAACTTATAAAAAGGTTCTATACAAACACCACAGTAGTAAATTATGCATTAAAACAAATCGCTTATTTCTATGTAGGTTCTAATAAACACTGTCGATTAATCACTCAATTGATATTGAGATGTTGTGTTCAACCAAATACCAATTGCTTATGTTTTAGGTGACAGCATACGCCGCAGAACTGGAAGACTTGGAACTGGATAAGCGTCGTCTGATGAGCTTGTGGAACTCCGTTCTAGTGAACATCAAGCAGAGGGATAAAGTCTACGATTCCGTTAGAGATGACTATAAGTAAGTAAAAAGAATGGAATAAATGAATAATGAAGTTAGGACTTAGGACCCACTTTCATCAAGCAATATCAGTTGACGGGCTGTTAGAGCTATAAGAAATTAGTAGTACAAATAAAACAGTTCTATTATTATTATAGTCTGCCAAGCCCACTTTTTAAGTCTTAACTTAGGTAAGCGAAAGTACCGCTTAAGTAGGCTTAAATTGTATTATTTTTCATTAGTGAGGCTAATGTTTTAGAACGCTGCAAGAAAACTACCGTACACTTTTGAATAACTTCGAAATAACAAAGAAGTTGGTAATGGAAGAAATGCAGAAAGGGAAAGAGATAGCAATGAAGAATGAGAAGACTATGTACGACATCGGCCATGTGGAGAAAACGCGTATGTAGAGAGATACTATGTTCATTGACATGAAACTAATACTAGTTTAAATCGATAGGATTTAGTAAGGGAATGCTTTTATGTTTTAGTCAAAGTTGAAGACACGAAGAGAATTGCTTTGGAAACTCAAATACAAGAATTGCAAGAAGCCATCCGAATGACAGAAAGGGATGAACAACTTATTAAAACAGTAAGTTGGATTTAAAAAATAGAGAAATAGCCTTGATTAAAGTTGTACATTCAGTGATTCTAAAACTTTTCTCTTGACATAATAAAATATTTTAGGAGAATCAAACTATGGCGAACATATTGAAAAGTACAGAAAAAGAAATAGATCGGAAGAACGACATCAAGCTTCAGTTGGAGAACGAGATATTGACGAATCTACAGGAATGCCTTCTCAATGATAAAGCAGTCGAGGCGATGGCAAATGGTATCAAGAAAATGAGAGAAATGTCAAGAAAACAGGTAAACATTTCTTTCCATTTTTTTTAAATGAATTATTTGATGAGTGATGACTGATGACTAATGATTAATGAACATAAAGAAAAAAATTATGTTGAATATATCATGTGGAGTGATTACGTTTTCAGGAAATAGTTTTAATGACAATGGAAAATAATCATGCTAAGTTGATGCTAGAAATCGAAGTGTATAGGAATAGACAGACTAGAAATAAAGAGGCTCTTGAAGTAAGTCTAGCACAAGTGAAGGAAAGAGAGAAAGAAGTCGATCAGCTGGAGGAAAAATATAAGCAGAAGATGATAGACTTCGCAAAGAAACAGAGAGAGCTCGATATAATAACTAAAAAATACAATGCCCTGAAAGAGATATTTGATGTAAGTAACATACTTTTGTATCTGAATATGAATAATTTGAGACTTAAGCCACAAGGGTTTTAGTTTTAGCACACAAATGAAACATAACATAAAAGTAAACTACGATTTGGATGAAACAGTAGCCCAAACTTGTAATAGAGAATCATTTCAGGATCTAACGAGTGTATTTCTTGTAATTCTTTAAAATCCGATAGAAATATGTTTTAACAAGTCAATTGCTTTATAATATTATCCGATACCTGTACTTTCAAGTCATATAAATAATATTTGACCAACAGCTAAAGACTCCCCAAGAGCGTCGCATATCAGAGCTGGAGCAACAGATCCGAGGGTTGCGCGAGCGCGCGGAGACCCTGCAGCACGAGTGGCTGCGGCTGCAGGGCCACGTGGTGCGCCTGGCGCAGCAGCACCACGAGGTCGTCACCAACCTCAACATCATCAACAAGCGTACGGTCGTGGTTTTGTATTATAGCATTTTCTATGGAGCTAACTATTTGTTTTGTTTTCTTCAAAGTTGGGAATTTAAAGTGTAGAAAAACGAACGGCAGCATGCTTGGCATGAAAACCAAAATAGACTTTCTGTCCATAAATTTTTTCAGATATTTAGGATTAAAGGCCCTTTTTTAAACTATGTAACTTTGCAGAGATATCAATCTGCGAGCAGAAGTTGATGAGGACCCAAGCGGAAAAAGAGCACATAATCGAGGAGAAGCAGCGCGTGGATCGGACGTTGCGCTCACTCCGCGGCAGACTTGAGGTGTTAGAGCGGGAGAGAAAGAGCGCGGCCGAGTCGCACCAGAGCGCGCAGTTGGACCAGCAGGCCGTGGCGTACAACTACAGCGCCAACCTTAAGGTGAATTGATAAGTATTAGATTTTACTCTAGAATGTTCAAGACCCAAGAAGGTGCCCACAACAACATAAATGACTCGAAATTATTTTGATAATCTGCGATGAAATATTAACATAGGCTGTTTTTAATGTAGGAGGCGGAATCGGAAATAATCAAATTGGAAGAAGAGATAGAAGAGTTTGAGAAGGAAAAAATGAATCTCACCCAGGAGCTCGATCGAGTCCAACGGGAGGCTCTCATCTGGCAAAGGAAGGTAGTAAAATATTTAATTTATACAGTAAACACATGTATTACCTTGAGATTTCATATAATAATTCCCTTCTAGAGTGTAATGGCAGTGGATTTGAAGAAGAGTCTCACCGACGCCAAGTCATCAGCTGGTGAAATAGGACAGATGAAATCGGAGATACACAGAATGGAAGTAAGATTCTTTTTTAACCAGAAGTTTTTACTAAATGCGTTAGAACGGTAGTAACTTACGTACCATCTTAAATGTCTTTATATATTATGTTTCCAAAAAATCTCAAGGTTCGCCGCGACCAGCTCCGTAAAACCAGCGAGAAGTTGGCGGAAGACTTGTCTCTGTACGTGACGCGACGAGAGACGGCCATAGAGAAAAGCAGAGCGGCAGCTGCGGTGGAGAAGGTGTATGGGAGCTCCGCGCAGACGCCGCAAGCTGCCTACAAGCACAAGCTGAGACTGGCTAAGGCAGATGTGGCGAGAGTTACTAAAGTATGTATTTTTATTGTGTCTATCTACTTTTAAGAGAGTCCACACCGCCCTTTTTTCCATACAAACGTTGTCCCCTGTTTCCTCCCTGGATAATGCTAGTAGAGTTATATTTTTTTTTCTGAACATCTACGGCCACTAATACAATGCCCCTATGTTTTCTTTTTTTTTCATAATTTAATTAAGTATTAAATAAGATATGAACGTTCAAAAACCCAAAAAAATGGCCAGATTTTCCGCTGTGTTCAAACATACAGAAAACAGATTTGGCTAGATTATACAAAAAAACTAAAACATAGGAACACAGTTGAGGCCTTTCTTTAATCTTTAATGAAAAAAGTACTTAAATCGGTTAAGTTTTGGAGAAGGAATCGGGGGACAACGAATCGTTGATTTTCTGCAGTTGTCTCTATCGCGTTCTGCTGTATAGGCTTGAGGTAAGGGAGACAGCTATAGATATTACATGTACTTTTTTGTCATTTCTCTAGCCCCTGGTGTATCCTCTTAAGCTATTGCATAGCTTTTATCTCGGGCTTTGAGCTCGGCGACCGAATCAAGAAATTCAGTAACGAAAAAACCTAACATCCCCCCCACTCCCACCTGCACATCGGTGCGGGTTGCCAGACTTCAGCACGGTGTTTGTGTGCGTGCGAATTATACGTAATTGCATAAGTTGATAAAAAATGCTATGCAATAGCTTCACCGCGGCAGTTTCCGAGTGCCACACTGTATATTTTTTACAGGAATCTTTTTTGACAAACATTTTGTGTAGTAAGAACACTGTGGCCTTTTAATCTTGACATACGATGCTTTACACACACAATATGTTGCACAAAATGAAAAATGATTGCGATGATATTAGATAGAACCAAGCGTTCTAGAATCTATGATTTTTTTTTTACATAACGAGCATTTCTACATTTGTGTCGAATAAAGTTTATACGTGTTCTTTGACCTCCGATCGGTCGGGACCTCCGGTCGAGATACCTATTTAAATATTATTAATATCAGGATCTGGCTGAAGCGAAGGCGCGGATGGAGCATTTGGAGCGCGAGCAGGAGCGGCTGGAGCGGGAGATAGCGGACACCGGTGCGCTCAACGCGCAGCTGGAGGAGCACGTCGCGTCGCTCATGAAGGAGACCAGAGAGACGGACAAGCAGAAACAATGGGTAATTGGTGTTAGCATGTTCCACGCCCCCATAACAATACCATGTGCCAAAACGTTTTACACGTGGGAGAGCCATGCTTCGGCACGAATGGGCCGGCTCGACCGGAGAAATACCACGGGCTCACGGAAAACCGGCATGAAACAGCGCTTGCCGCGCTGTGTTTCGCCGAGTGAGTAAGTTTACCGGAGGCCCAATCCCCTACCCTATTCCCTTCCCTACCCTCCCCTATTCGCTTCCCTACCCTCCCCTATTACCTGCAACGCACCTGCAGCTCTTCTGATGCTGCGAGTGTCCATGGGCGACGGAAGTTGCTTTCCATCAGGTGACCCGTTTGCTCGTTTGCCCCCTTATTTCATTAAAAAAAAACGTCCTTGTAGGTCTTATACTTACTAATAATACATATTATAAATGCGAAAGTGTAACTGTCTGTCCGTTTTTCCGTCTATCTGTTACCTCTTCACGTCTAAACCACTGAACCGATGTGGCTGAAAGGTACGGAGATACTTTAAGTCCCGGGAAAGGACATAGGATACTTTTTATACCGGAAAAATGTACGGTTCGTGCGCGATAAACGGCTTTTTGGGGCAACGGATTTGCGTGTGTGATCTATAAAGTTAATATACCTAGCGGAATAGAGCAACAATCTCGAGCTGTCAAACGTAACCAAAATTGGGGTTCATCTGTGTAAAAAATATGCGTACGTATACTCATACACAAGCATGATTGAACATGAATTCTATGAGATTAAATTGTCAACGTGCGGCACGTGCCGACTGGACGTCAAAAAAAGAGTGCTGCTGTCATGTATCACACGTCTCTTTTTACCACGCAGTGTTACTGATAGTGAGTCTCTTGCTCAGGCCTTTGTTTCTCTATTCCGCTAGGTATATTAACTTTATGGTGTGATCTAAATATAGTTAAGGCTTCTTTGTAATGAAAATTATTCATTTAATAATTCTTTTTCAGCTGCTTGAACGCGTTGTTCGCAGCCAACGTCTCGGTAACGAACTGTCAACGGCCGTCAGGCGGCAGGTGATTCGCGTCAAGAAACCCAAAGCAGCAGTGCTGTCGGAGTACGAACATGCTACGGCGTTCAATGACCAGTTCAGAGAAATTGTACAGACTCTTGCGTCGGAATATCCGTATTTAAATGACGAAATGGAGGCAATTTCTAATACTCTGAACATTCACGGCCCAGACGATTTGCCGAAACTCGTGGAAGATTGCAGCTGTTCCTGGACGAGTTCCGAGGCCGTCAACGAGAATATTCCAGAAAAACTTGAATAATTTATATTATTGCGTTTGTTAACTTTAAAATTTTAAAAGTAGATTTATAATTTTTTTAGGAATGTTTGTATTTTTTTAAATAAATTGTGTTTTTAAACAAGCTTGGGCGTTTGTATTGTGAATTTTGAAATAATCAAATGTAGTCAAAAGCACAGATTAATATAAGTAGCAAGCTAGGCAAAAGTTTAAAACCGATTTGGAAAGTGTTTGGAAATAAGTAGGTACTAACCACAGTACTAACATTTCCTGTTAAAAATGTAGTTAGGAAATTATAAGTTAAAACGTAGGTTTCAAAAAACTTTTTAGGGTTCCGTAGCCAAACGGCAACGGAACCCTTATAGACTCGTCATGTATGTCTGTCTGTCAGTCCGTATGTCACAGCCACTTTTCTCCGAAACTATAAGAGCTATACTTTTGAAACTTGGTAAGTAGATGTAGTCTGTCACTGATCTCCATTATTGTATAATGGAGGTCAGTGTAGTCTGTAAACTAGGTATCATCTTGAGATCTAACCTATGCGTGTGGGGATAGGTCTTCAAAAAATATAATATTGAGGTTCCTAATATTATTTTTTTCTAACCAGAATAGTTTGCAAGAGAGACTCTTACAAAGTGGTAAAATGTGTGTCCCCCCCTTCTAACTTCTAAAGTAGGGGCATGATAAGTCTAAAAAAATATACGATGTACATTATTATAAAAACTACCAACGAAAATTGGTTTGAACGAGATTTAGCAAGTAGTTTTTTTTTTCATCTAACCTATGCGTGTGTGGTATCTATGGATAGGTCTTCAAAAATCATATTGAGGTTTCTAGCATCATTTTTTTCTGACCTCAACAGTTTGCGAGAGAGACACTTCCAAAGTGGTAAAATGTGTGTGTCCCCCCCTCTAACTTCTAAAGTAGGGACATGATAATTCTAAAAAAAAAAAATGATGTATAATACCTACTATAAAAACCACCAACGAAAATTGGTTTGAATGAGATCTAGCAAATAGTTTTTTTTATACGTCATAAAATATGGCAAATCTCAATTTAACTTTCATTAAATCGACTGAAATCTAAAAATAAATCAAAAACCTTTTAATTTCATAAAAATAAACCTTATTGCTTTTGCGGAACCCTTTATGAGCGAGTCCAACTCGCACTTGGCCGGTTTTTTTTATTTAGGTAGTTTAGTATTTAACCGGCGGCCCAGGCGAGCTTCAAAGCATTAAGTTAATATACCTCTAGGTATCTTATATCTTTAAACGAGCAATTCTTGTACATATCTATATAATTGGAATCTCGGAATCGGCTCCAACGATTTTCATGAAATTTAGTATATAGGGGGTTCCGGGGGCGATAAATCGATCTAGCTAGGAATCATTTTTAGAAAATGTCATTTTATTCGTGTATTATCGAATACCGAGCAAAGCTCGGTCAAATAGCTAGTATTAACTTTATGCTTCAAAGGCGCGCCATGTTCAGTATCTAGTTATCTACCGACTACCGAGTAACGAAACGTTACTCACGAATGAGTTTCGTTATGGTCCGTCAAGGAAGTGAAGAAATTAAATTGTGGCAACATCGTAGTGTCATCCCTTTTTTCTTAAGTGGCCCATTCACTATCCTGCATTGCAGTCCGCCGTGCAGCACTGCGAAATTGACATAGCTCACACATTATCCTGATTTGCCGTCCATCTAGGGATGTGATATACTTGCAAAGTTCAATATCAGGGCTTCTAAGTACGAGTACATAACGAAACGAAGCATATACATTATACCTAAATATGCTCTACGTGGAAAATTAAGAATAATGATCGTTTTTTAAAGGACTCGGCACACGTGTCATACGCCACACGTTAAAAACATATACGACACGGCTGTTGTGTCATCCGCACTAAATCAGTTAAAGTATTTTTTTATTTACACGATTTTGCTCCTTACTTCCTTACATATACAGATTGAAGTCCTATGGAAGTATTTTCAGGAAGCCTAACGGAGCTCGGCGCGTTTGCCCCTCTTGCGCTGCGCCGCCGTGGTAAGTTGCCACTTGCCACTCGCAAACGCGTCGAGCCTCGTGTCATCCTGAAAATTCAATCTGTATATCTATAAATTATAATCTAAAATAAAATATAATCTGTATAAAAAACTTCATGTCCATCCGTCCGACGCATCGGACTCTGATGTTAAGGCGGGGACTAATCTCAATCCAAAACGATAACTTTGCACACAACCAAAGACCAAGCGTATACGCATTGTAATAAGATTCATTTTAGCTTAGCATAAAACTGTAGTCACTCGAGCGGATCTTCTCTATTTTTCATGTTTTTTTTTTAAATATCTTTGGAAATAAACTTTAAGAAACAAAATTGTTCGGTTAAAGAATTTTTAATATAGATTTACTAACAATTTATTCAAATAAAATGTATAATTATCCTAGTTAATACTTATATTTCGATGAAATAGATTTTTATCGGAGGTGAGTTTGTAAATTAATTACAGCCAAAGTATTAAGTTTTATTAAACGCCCCTGTACATATCTCGCCTGCACTGGTCCATGGAAGTCGAGGACGTCGTCAACTACATCAGTAAGAAGCATAGCTGGGCATTAACTCGTTAATCCGTTAATCGTTAATTAACGAAGTTAACATTTGGATTAACGGATTAACTTTTAAGTTAACTTTTAAAAATATTAACGGATTCGTTAACTTCCGTTAATATGCAGAAGTCCGTTAATCGTTAATCCAACCAATGCCTACTATTTACCGAACGGCACCGCGGCGCGGCGCGAAAACAGGTTCAGACAGTTATGAGTTAGTATGAAACGACAAGTGCCGGGCGGGCGGGCAGCGCGGCGCCGCGGCACGGCAATTACAGCGAGTGAAACAAAAGCAATACTAGATACATTTTCAGGCGCGTGCGAGTGAGAAGAGATTTGTTTCGTTTTATCATTTCATTAGCTATTTGTTTATTGTTATTATAAATTATTTGCATGTTGACAAAGAAGAGTGCAGTGTAATTTTGTTAGGTAGACCGTAGAATACAATAATTATAAAAGTATTTTGTTTTGTCCCTAACCTTTTTTTTTTGAGGAGGGGAAATGCATTACGCATTCCCCGCCCCCTCGGGGGAACTTCCAGAACCTAAACCAACAGGTTTTGTATGTACACTAACGCAATGATATAAGTCATAACAAGGCTATATTACACATTAAGAGTCCGTATACGAAATTTTGCCGATTTCGCTGATTAACAGACGTGATTTAACAGTTAAAATACAGTATTTCTATAAGTTTTAATGCACAACATGTAAGATCATTTCAATTATAATCTAATGTTGGAGCTACATTTTTTTTTTTTTAAGTATTTTTAAATAATCCAACTCAAACCCGCGACAGTTTTGTGATTTTTGCTGTAAAAGGTTTAGAATATCACCTGTTTATGGATTGTATTGACGTCTTAACGGTATGAAAAAAATACAATGTGCTGTTGAGAAAGTCGTCTATACAATGTTGGAATTACTTTTTAGTTTTTACCACTTTAATATGAAATAGTTGAGTAAAAAAATATGTAACTCGGCAAAATTTTAGAGAAAATGGGCAAATAATTGCTGTTAATTTCGGCAACTTGGAGCTGTAATTCATAAAAAGAAAACGACAGAAATAATCTATAGATAAAATTCTATCCAATTCGAGAAAAAAGAAAAAAAAAAGAAAAGCAAATTGTGCCAAAAAACACGATTCAAAACAACCTAAATCTCACATTAGCCTTGCGGCGAGTAATATAATGTGAGATTTAGGTTGTTTTGAATCGTGTTTTTTGGCACAATTTGTTTTATTTTTTTCTTTTTTCTCGAATTGGATAGAATTTTATCTATATAGATTATTTCTGTCGTTTTCTTCAAAATTTCGTATACGGACTCTTAACGGATTAACGATTAACGTTAACTTGCGTTAATTCGTCCGAAATGTAACGCTTAAACGTTTAACGAAGTTAACTTTTTTTTAACGGATTAACGATTAACGAAGTTAACTATTTGATTAACGATGCCCAGCTATGGTAAGAAGACATCCCTCCACTTGAGGGTCGAACGTCTGCAGTCTCGCCACAAGGTCAACTTCAGTTCCTTTGTGGTGAGAGTACCGACGCATCTTCTGTCGACCTTTGAAGCGGAGGAATTCTGGCCGACTGATGTGGTCTACCGAAGGTTCCGGGGAAGACTCCGGAATGAAGCGCGCGTCACGTCACCGATAACTCGTGATAAAGTGTAGTTATTAAGTGTATATAATTTATATGTATGTTAGTCATTAAGGTATATTGTATGGGCCTATGTAGCCTGCTATAAATAAATAAATAAATAATTAAAATGTTTATGGTTTAAGGTATTTATAGGCGTGGGTGCCAGATTTAGTACTGGGAACTACCAAAAGGGATGCGCCACTGCCGGTAGGCAGAAAATGAGAACTCAGGGTGTGGTTTCAGGACTCAAAGCAAAGTTGTGGATCAGTGGTCCAGTTTGTTACAGTATTTACACTTTACAGTATATGGTTACTACGATAAAGATTAACACAACGGAAAGACGATGTTGCTTGCGGTGCGACGTCGTGTGTATTGCGCGGGAGACTGAAAGGTACGTACGCGCAGTCTCACGGCTCGAAATTAGGGTTGTTGAGGAAGTGATTATGAGGAAGAGGAGGAGGAAGAGGAATTGTCACGCGCAAATTTTGAGGATGCGGATGAGGAAGAGGATTTTTTATGAGGAAGAGGATGCGGATGAGGAAGCGGAAGAGGAAGCGGATGAGGAAGAGGAAGATAGAAAATTATAAATACTAGCGGACCCAACCCAAACTTTTGTCCTGTCTGTACTTTGTACATAACGTACTAGGTACATACATTACACAAAAATTAATTAAAAGGGCATTTTCCAGTGAACCAAACTATGAATCTAAATTCTAAACCATTCTCAAAACACACACAATAAAGTATCATCAAAATCAGTCTAGCAATAAGGGCCGCGCTACATCGGAATGACAGCGGCGAGGCGAGCGCTTTCAGTGTCATATATATGATTTTAAACTTTATCTTCATTATTGTAATACATAGTACCGCTTGAGACAATGATATTCTATGTTACTAACGTAACTAGATTGGAAGTTTACGGTAGCAACGCGTTACCACTTCGAAGATGCCTGCAGGCATATCTCACATACATAATGACATAACGAATATATGACTTGACATTGTCTTTTGAACAAAAAAGTGGTTACGCATTTCTGAGAATCTTTTGTAAGACATTGCTACTCTAGTATTTTAGAAACTCATTGGCTTGAGAAGTCTACGGCCGCCCGTGGCCGCTGTACTATGTATTACAAAAATGAAGATAAAGTTTAAAATCTTATGACACTGAAAGTGCTCGCGTCGCACAGTGTGATAAAAACCTCGATTTTGTTTCACAACGTTTTTCTTTCAAAATACTATAGTTGATAGCTATATAAACATTAGAGTAAAACTCCGAGATCGATATTCTTTGTAGTTATTTTTTTAAAGAGTGTGAAAGTTGGCGTTTTTCTGGGTAAAAAATTTGCATAAAAATTAATTAAAAAAACTAATCAAGTAACATTAATTTTGTTTATACCAATTAAACAAGCACTTAATACTTGACTTTTTCTCCGAATTTGGTTAACCTACTGTGATCAAGTGGGCAGATATTTATTTATTTAGTAATTTTAGTTTTTTATTTTTTATTGCGCGATTAGATCGAATTAGAAAAAGTTTTAAGCATGAAATGATAGTGTGAGTAATCCATTATCAATGTTATCAAAAATCACACTCTAATAACCTCTGTGTCAGAAGTAATATCCAATTCAATTTTTTTTTTATAAAAATTCGGATTTTTTTATACCTAGGGTTGTCACTAAAGTTGATATTTTATTTTCCCCGACTACATCAGAAGGTGATTACTGATTAGATACTGTTTGAGCATATAAAATCATTAATTTACGTCATATTTTTTCACTTTTTAGATTTTTTATTATTAGACCTACCTAAACGTGATCCTGATATTTTTTGTATAGGATATCGATTGCGAATTTGCGTATCAACCGGATAAATCAAACAAGAGACCTTTAGTGACAACCTTAGGTACAAAAAATCCGAATTTTTATTAAAAAAAATTTAAATACGATATAACTTCTGACACAGAGGTTATTAGAGTGTGATTTTTGATAACATTGATAAAGGATTACTCACACTATCATTTCATGCTTAAAACTTTTTTAAAATAAAATCGCGAAATTTAAAATAAAAAACTAAAATTACTAAATAAATAAATATCTCCCTACTTGATCACAGTAGGTTAACCAAATTCGGAGAAAAAGTAAAGTATTAAGTGCTTGTTCAATTGGTATATATACAAAATTAATGTTACTTGATTAGTTTTTTTTTAATTAATTTTTATGCAAATTTTTGACCCGGAAAAACGCCAACTTTGACACTCTTTAAAAAAATAACTACAAAGAATATCGATCTCGGAGTTTTACTCTAATGTTTATATAGCTATCAACTATAGTATTTTGAAAGAAAAACGCGGTGAAACAAAATCGAGGTTTTTATCACACTGTGCGTCGCCGCTGCCATTCTGGTGTGCCGCGCCCCTAAGGCTGTTTAGACACACGCCGCAGCGGCGCCGCTGCAATACTCATCTTTATACTTCTATGGGCCCTCAGGGAGAAACCACACGGGTGCGGTGCGGCACCGCTCCGGCGCCGCGCCGCCGCGCCAGAGCGTGATTGGATACGCGACGCGCATGCGCAGTGTAATTCCTCATAAATTCCTCTTAAATTTTGAGGAAGCGATAGCGGAAGAGGAATTTTTATTTTTATTTATGAGGAATGCGGTAACGGTTGAGGAACCCAAAATATTGCGGAACTTCCTCATTATGAGGAAGCGGAAGAGGAATCCTCAGCAACCCTACTCGAAATCCACTGAAAACAAAATGGCGGGCGGCGCGTGCCGTCCGTTTTCAAAAAGGGGCGCGGGAGGCGGAAGGGGAGGTGCCGCGTTTACAGCGCATTACCCTGGCACCACACTCACACTCGCAGCATATCTAGCTGGCATGCGTCGTCGGGAGGCCCTCTTGGGCAAGACGCGGTTATTTGTATTAACATGATGAAAAAGTTGCCCAGAGTTGCGTGGCTACGTGCGCGCACTTTCATACTAGCTCCTAGACTTGATCAAGAGATAAATCGCCGAGCAACTAAGTTGCCCGTGCGCGCATACCCTTATAAGAAGTATGGGACAAAATGACAGTTGACTTGACTGGTAACTAAGGCTCGTATAAATAGTCAGTACTCAAGATGCATCTCGGTCTCAAGACACGGTTCAGGCTCTGTGATTGGTTGGCTGTCAAAATCTGGACCAATCACAGAGCCGAATCGCGTCTTGAGACCGGGTCGTATCTTAAGTACTGACTATTTATACGGGCCTAAGTATATAAACAATTTTGATCGTGGCTTTGCCATGGACATGACATGTTTTGGACATGCGCATAAAACCTTTTATTGCGCATGTCCAAAACATGTCATGTCATGGCAACGCCACGATCAAAATTGTTTATATACTTAGTTACCAGTCAAGTCAACTGTCATTTTGTCCCATACTTCTTATATGGGTATGCGCCATAGACATAATATATACCTAAAGACCAACAAAGAGTGCGAGAGAGACGAAAATCCTTTATGGAATTATAACAAGATGAAAAGAGAGAGGCAGTCTAATGAAAATTGTAACAACTTTTATTTGACAGGTCGTCAAAAGTCGTCAATCGTTTTTATGCCCTTTCGGTATTTGCAATTTATTATTTAAATCGTATGTTATTTTCAACAAATACTATTATATATAATAATAATAACTTGTGCTGTGAGTGATTGCAGTGTAAATCATAGGAATAATCCTGAAAAATATACATTTCACCCGTAATTAATATTCATGTCCTAATTGCTACGATGTGTTTATTTTTGCTATATTCTGGTCTTTAGTTCTCTATTTCAAATAAAATATTGTGAATCCTCCCTTTTACTTTCATATTTTGCGTAACTAAAGGTACTATTGTTCCTATATTACACAAATTTTGAAGAAAAATTTTTCATCAAAATTTCTTACATATACGCTAGTGCTTGAATCAAATTTATCGATATGCTTATCGATATTTTACAATAACATAAATCTAAAATAAATATCATTTACCTTTATATTTATCACCTTAAGCCCGGCCGCACATTATCCGAAATATCTGATCAGAAAAATTCGGACGCCCGGCGGAACGCACTCTGTTCATACATTTTGTTATAGACCCATCATACTAAAAGAATTTCTGACGTGTCAAAATGTATGAGCGGGGCGGGGCGTCCGAATTTTTGTGATCAGAAATTTGGAAAATGTGCGGCCGGACTAAAAAGGACATATTATCTTATTTTCACTAATATAATATAGTATAGTATAATATAGCTAATATAGTATTACTACTATAATATAGAGTGACTCTAAAACTAGAGGAAGGTTAATATTTATATATCATAATCATTTGTTTTACAGATTCCCTCAAGATCCTCTAATAAGAGGAAAATGGCTGAAATTAATTGGGCGTGTTGGTTGGAATCCCAAGAAAAATTCAACAATATGTAGGCAAAATTGGGCGTGTTGGTTGGAATCCCAAGAAAAATTCAACAATATGTAGGCAAACATTTCATTGAAAATTTTTAAAGAAAAATTAGAATAAATACTATTTTGGTTAAAGGAGCTATCCCAACTTTATTTGTGCCAGTAAGTTTGACATACTGTTGCACTTGTTACTGAATCAATTATTAAAAATAAGCAATTATAAGCAATTAATGCTTTTTAGTTCATTTAAGATTATACTTATATGAACTAAAAAGTATTAAATAATCCTTATTCTGTACTCAATCTTCATAATTTTGAAGTCGGTACCAGTTCTAAGTATATAAGTTGCTGTTATACCTATTCTGTCAGAGAACTGGCGATTAGGTTAGCTGGTACCGATTGCAAAATAATGAAGATTGAGAACAGAATTAATACTGAGTACAGAATAAGAATTATTTAATACCTTTTAGTTCATTTAAGTATAATATTACTATTGTCATTGCCTTGGAAGTCGGTTTTAATTTTTTGTTTAAAAATAATAATTTTACTCATTTTAGCTGTCCTTAACGTTTTCTATACTTACAGTTGGTGTTTTAAAAAATCAAAATCAAAATTGCTTTATTTCTGAACAAATCTAAAATAAAATATATTTTCAGAATACATGGTGCCTACCACCGGTTCGGTAACTAAGCCGACGAGAAGAACCGGCGTAAGAAACTCGCACGCCCACTTTTTACCAAAAAAAGTGAGAAAAAAAATAATCTTGTAAAACAAAATTTACAATGCTGTAACTAAAAATTATACAATGTAAACATAGATAGATACATAATAATTGTAAGTCATGTAGAAGTAGCCTTGCAAGCAGTCATTCAGCATTCTACTCCCAAGATGTGCCATCAATTATGAAATCATTTTGGCTTTGGCACAAAACGTTCTTTGACTACTTTTTTAAATTTATTAATCGAAAGATTTTGAACGTTTTCTGGGACCATATGTTCCCATTTGAATATCAAGGAGTCACTTCGATTTCTCATTGTTTCCATCACCAGACCACCACTTTTGTGAACATGATACCTACTCGGAACAATACAATGTACAGCAAAAGAAAAAAATTGAAAATCGGTTCATAAACGGAGGAGTAATCGCTGAACATACATAAAAATATATCCACAGGCGAACGTCTAGACTCCTCCTGTTTGGAAGTCGGTTCAAAATAATTGTAATAAAATATTATGATATTTTATAATATGTATTTAATTTAAGAATAAAATATAATATACTATGTGTGTTGTTTACTTTCAATGTAAGGACTGATTTACCAGATAGATTTTACCTGAGTAATAAATAAGTAACTTTATAATGTGTTAAGTGTAAATTATTTACCCTATAAGAACCTCATGTCATAACATATCCGACGATTGAAAAATCATTCCAAAAGAAAATGTGTATCTACTTTTCAATCGTCACCTTTTTTTGCCAATTAAAATTTATGATACCTAATTTGAAATACAAATCTATCAAAGTTGCATATTATTTATTTCTTATAGAAACTCAGGTAAAATAACTCGAACGGACTAAACTATCGATAGCAAAATACTATACTATCGATAGTAAAATATACATCACTAGCACACGCACACATTGACAGATCAAAAATGGTCACGCATTTTCGAGTTGTCAGGTGGTCTTTACGACAGTATATATTATGTCTATGGTATGCGCGCACGGGCAACTTAGTTGCTCGGCGATTTATCTCTTGATCAAGTCTAGGAGCTAGTATGAAAGTGCGCGCACATAGCCACGCAACTCTGGGCAACTTTTTCGTTCGCGGGGTCGGAGACGTTTTGTCCTTATCTCCAGTAATTCACAAGTGCATAAGCACAGATTAATATATGTAGCAAGCTAGTCACAAGTTAAAAATTAACTTGTGAAATTTTGGTCTGTGTAGCGCCACTTTCTCAAACTTATGAGAAAGTGGCGCTACACAGACCAAAATTTTAAACTTTAACCTTGAACCAACAAGGCTTCCGTAACTAGAAGCTTTGCACCATCTTTGCACTCAAATTTAAAGTAAAAAAAAACACATTTACCGGAAGTTTACCGGCAAACGCGCAATTTGAAAAGTCAAAACAAATTTGACGTTTGGTTATTGCGAGAATGGCTAATTTATTAAAATCTTGTATTAAATTAATATATTTATTGGCTTTAAATGGCTAAAATTTAAAAAGTTGCGAAGTGCAAGAGATATTTTTAATTAAAGAACATGGAATCAGATTCTATGGATGAAGACATAGATGGACTCATACTTAGCGTTCACGTGAAAAACTTTTTTTGTCATGATAACTTAGAAATAAACTTTAATAAGAACGTTAACTTCATCATCGGTAGAAATGGAAGTGGAAAAAGTGCTATTTTATCTGCTCTAGTGGTTGGACTTGGGGGCAGAGCATCAGCAACTAATAGAGGGAACAACTTGCATTGTAATACATTTTTTACTATTTACTTGCTTTTTTAAATACACACAAGGAAAAGTAACAACTCGGTATATTTTCAGCCTTCATTAAAAAGGGAACCAACTCTGCGACTGTTGAGATAAAAATAAAGAATAGCAGCCCAAAAGCATTCAAACATGACATTTATGGTGATTCTATCACAATAGTCAGAACTATAAACGCTTCAGGAGGATCAAGTTATAAAGTAAAATCAGCCACAGGTTTGTTAGTCTCAATTATTTAGTTTATATATTATATGAGGAGCTGGCGAACTAAAATATATTTTAGTTCGAGTTTCGAATCGTCTTCTTTTGACCCATCTGCGTCCATTCCCATTAATTATTTCAATCAAAACCGGGCTTTAATAAGTCCATTTTCAAATAAAACCAGACTAGTTCAGTAGTTTAACCACTGTGTAAATTTTTTCTCACGGACTAATCCAATTTTGTTCGCCAGCTCCACATATTATATTACATACACAAGTTATAAAAAAAATGACTTCTCATAAATTCTAGGTGACATCATCTCAACAAAATTTGAGGAGGTGAATTCCATAATACTAGCTCACGATATACAAGTGGACAACCCTATATCAGTATTGAATCAAGATGATGCTAGAAGTTTCCATGCATCAGATGCAAAGAAGAAATACTCGCTCTTCCGAAAAGCAACTAACCTCGATCAAACAGAGAACAATTATGTTAAAGCCCTAGAAAATTGTAATAAAGCTATTGCAATTTGGAACAGGAAGAATGAGGTATGTTATTTGTTTTACAATTTTTTGCTTCACATAATTTGTAATTTCTTTAAACTTTCTTTTCATGGTATGCTATAGTTGTTTATCAATTATTGTTTGAATTTAATGTTGTGTAGGCAAGCAAAGAGTTGGAAAAAGAGTACAAGAAGTGGAAAACAATGCATGATCAAATGCAATCAAGAGATGAAATAGAAGCTCAAAAGCAAGCACTACAAAATGAGTACTACTGGAGCGAGATTACAGAGTTTGAGAAAGAAGCGGCATCCATACAGGCGCAGTGTGAGAAACAGAGTGCTAAGTGTCAGAAGCTGGCTGACAGACTCAGGACTATGGAGGAGAGCTATGGAAGTTATAATAGTACTATTGAGTGAGTGTTAAAGATTATTTGAAACTTTGTTGATCATAATGACAAGATGCTAATTTAGAACTATTTTAATTAGCTAATTTAGAACTTTAGAAACATGTTTTCAAGCATACTTCCAAGCTATTTGTTTTTATATTTATTTGCATAAGGTTAAAATATTAAAAAACTATTCATTATACCAGATCTTTGAAGCAAAGACTTCTAGAAGGTACAAATGAGAAAAGATCATTGGAGCAGGAGCTACAAGAGATTGAGAATGAGTCACGTAGCGTTAAGGAGAGCTACAGAACTGCACAGCACACCGCCAGCAAACATGAGGACTTGCTCAAGAGAGAGAAGAGAAAAGTCATGGACTTGGAGAGAGAGATAAATAATATACAGTGAGTGATTTCCATTGCTATACTGCAAAAAATAATGAGGCACAGTATTTAATTTTTTTTTTTTAACATTTATATGAAGCCTTGGTTTGCACTTTGGACTTTTAAGATAGTCATAGGTCAAATTAAAGGTGTGAATTTGCTAGCACCCTTGTCTGCATAGAAACTACTTTAAAATTTTTTTGTAAAAGTATTTGATACATTATTATTCCCTAATTATTAGGGAATAATATAACTATTGTAAAATATATGTCATAACTCATAGATATACAATATGACTTATATTACTTTAGATCAGGCGGTGTGGAGTCCCAGCGCGAAGCCCTAGAGCGGGCGGAGTCTGCGGCACGGGCGAAGGCCGAGGCGGCTCGTGCGCGATACGACACGGCGCAGCACGAAGCGGAGCAGGCGCGCGCGAACGCCACGCACGCCGCCGCGCCCGCTGATGCCGCCGCCAGCGCCGCGTCACATCAGCGGGATAAATTAAGTAAGCTATTTTGTATGGTGGATGATCTTAGTACATTGTATGTCGAACAACATACGGTCCAACCGCAAATAATATGTCTTTGTGTCAGTGCAGCAAGTCAATGCCTGGATAAACAATTTTTTATGAAAAAGTAGACTTTATTTTATGTGTGCTAAAAAGAGGTCATCATCAGAATGCTGATTGATTGAGGCATTTCTGTCGACCGTGCGCGCTGGCGCCTACTCTTTTTAATTTTTATACATACAATCTGACATTGTATACACTCTAACAGTGTCCAATGCAATGTCCATATATATTATATAATTTCTATGTATGCAAACTGTTAATATTCTTGTTGATTTAACCCACTTTCCAAGAATATTTAATATTTGTGTTCTTAATATCATAAATCATATTTCAGAACAACTGAAGCAGCAACTCCGCGAGCTAGAGTCTCGAGGTAACGACTCGTTGGCGGTGTTCGGGGAGCGCATGGTGGAGCTGTGCGAGCGGGTGAAGGGTGCTGTCAAACGGAAGGAGTTCTCGCAGCCGCCGCGCGGACCCATCGGTAAGAAACTCAGTTACATTGAGAGGGTTGATTGAGTGACAGGGCAGCTGTTATTCACACTTTCGAACATTATGAACACTTTTATGATAAAGTTTTTTTTTTATGAAATAAGGGGGGCAAACGAGCAAACGGGTCACCTGATGGAAAGCAACTTCCGTCGCCCATGGACACTCGCAGCATCAGAAGAGCTGCAGGTGCGTTGCCGGCCTTTAAGAGGGAATAGGGTAATAGGGGAGGGTAGGGAAGGGAAGGGAATAGGGGAGGGTAGGGAAGGGAAGGGAATAGGGGAGGGTAGGGAAGGGAAGGGAATAGAGGAGGGTAGGGAAGGGAAGGGAATAGGGGAGGGTAGGGAAGGGAAGGGAATAGGGGAGGGTAGGGAAGAGAAGGGAATAGGGGAGGGTAGGGAAGGGAATAGGGTAGGGGATTGGGCCTCCGGTTTTAGAGAGACTTTCAAGAATACAACTCAAAAAAATATCGATTTCAAAATGAATGGATATAATATTATCGTAATAGCGTCGTCTTTGGGTCGTGACTCCCCTGTAGGATTTTGATGGAGACCACATTGCATAAATTTACTTACCCTATGGCCTATATGGATAGATGTAAGAAGTTATTTTTTCATTAGGTCAATACCTAAAAGTGAAGGAGAAGAAATGGGGCGGGGCGCTGGAGCACATACTCGGTGGCTCCATACAGAACTTCTGCGTCAACACGCCGGAGGACTCGCGCAAGCTGTTCGAGATCATGGGACAGGTATGGAGATGTTATACAATGTTTTTTTTTTTACTTCAAAAAAGGAGGTTATCATTTTGACCCGTATGTATGTAATATTTCTAGAATTGCCCAGTTTTCGTATATTATGTTAATCTATATAAGCGCCTGGTCTGATCAAATACGCCAATTTTCAAAAGTGTATGTATGTATGTATGTTTTTATGTTTGTGTTCACATATCTCCGGAACTACAAGTCAGATTTAAGTACATAATTCTTTGTTTGCTGTAAGTACTCTTTTTCAACTATTTATAAGACCTTGCACTATATTCCTGTAGCAAAAACTCTGCTATTCTATTAATTATTTTTTTTTTATGATGCAGGTGTACGGCAGTGGCGCCAAACCGGGGGTGACGTGCAGTAAGTTCCTGGCGAAGCGGCACGACGTGCGCGCCAGCAGCGTGCGCGCGCCGCCGCACCGCAGTGCGCTCGACGCGCTCAACGTCACAGACCACGTCGTCGCCAACTACCTCATAGACAACCTGAGCCTCGAGAATATACTGCTTGTTGCTGACCACGGTACGTACCATCGAAGAAATTGATTCTTAGACGGACCCAAGGGCGTCGCCAGCCGAAGGCGCAGGGGGGGGGGGGGGGGCAGTTTACATTACCTACTACAATTCATACTTTTCTCATTCTCTTTATATGAGAAAAGTAGGTATGAATTGTAGGTAAAGTAGACAGCACATGAAGCTTTTCACTTTTACTACGAGCCTTACATCTATTACCAGATTATAATATTATAGTGGTCATTGTTTGCATTATATTTGGCAACTTTTTTAGAATCTCTAGGGTGGGGGACAGCTGCCCCTCCTTGGCCCCGAGTTATGTCAGTTCAATATGCCGTGACCCTGACGGCTTGGTTTGACGTAATCTGACCAAATACTTAGGTTGGCCATCTGCCCATGAATCAACTTCTCTGATAGTAAATTTTCATAGTCTAATTATATCAGTTTTGATTTTAATTTTCATAGTTGAACTTCAGTCTTACCTGTTAATTTTCAATTATATGTTCTACTCAGACGAGGCCGTCCGTCTCTCGGACTCGGTGGAGAACGTGCCGCAGCACTGCAATAAGGTGGTGACGCTGGACGGCAGCGAGTACCTCCCCGCGCCTCACTATCGCAGCTATGGCGGCGCCGCGCGACCCGCCCGCTACCTCGCCACCAGCACCGCGGACAGAAAAAGGTAGGTTACCCCTGGTCATATACAACACTGGGAACAAAGATTAGAAAAGGTCGGTTACTCCTGAGGAGATATAGCACTGGACTTAAAGTCAAGGAAAAGGTTGGTTACCACTGACGAGATATAACACGAGACTGAAGTCCAGAAAAAGGTTGGTTACCACTGTCGAGATATAATTAGTACAGAACTAATGGTTGCTTACCCCTGACGAGTATAGTACAGGTAACAAGATAAGTTAAAAAATAACAGTTGTTACCCCCGTTGAGATGTAGCACCGGACTAAAGTGCAGAAAAAGGTTGGTTACCTCTGTGGAGATATAAGCACTGGACTCAAGATCAGAAAAAGTGTGATTCCCCTGACGAGATATAGTACCGGAATAAAGTGCAAAAAATGTTGGTTACCCCCTGACGAGTGACGATATAAGGTAAAAGCACTAATGGTAGACTCGGAACTAATAGATGACACTTACGACAAAAATACCATCTAAATAAGAAGTAGTCTAATTTTTTCTCAACACTATAAATTTTATAAGCTTCTCAAGCTATCTGTTGATGTGAAAAAATATATTAGGGACGCCTTTGGGAACAAAATTTTAAAATGGGATCAGTTTTCGTAAATAATGTGACCACGTCACACGCGCTCGGCAGTTTCTTAGAAAATAGGTTAAGGAAGGCGAAATTTTGCATGTAAGGTTTGAATACATTTATTTGATTTTTTGTAATTTCTATTGATTTCATTGGATTAATGGTCATGTTGTATACACTAATTAATGTTTATTTATGTTTTTTTATCCATTTTCTCTAACAATATAAAGGATGTCTACTATTAGTTCTTGAAAATGTAAAAAACCTAATAGATGACATGGAACTCATATCATCATTTTGCAATACATGCTAAAGTTATTTTGTAGTTCATTCTACTGCAAATATCATCAATATTCTCTGAAAATATAATTCTATTAACAAGCTAACAAATTAGAACTACTGTACCTAAAAATTGACATATTAGACCTTGTCTGATCTAAAAATCGATTGCTTTAGTTTTTTAGCAGTAAAAAGAAGAAAAAGGAGAGCTGAGAAAAGAAAGAAGAAAAATGCCTCTTGCAAGAGAAGCATGGAGACTAAAGACTGAAAATAAATTTGATGGGAAAAAATATATGAAAAATAAAAGGAAAGATAGTTTTAGCACGGAAGAAGAATGGATAGAATCTGGAGACAACGTGGATAATATTTCATATGCATGTAGTTACTATGATGAAGTAAATGAAATCTTTAAAAAAACGGCAAAGAAAGACCTAATAATATGAAAAATGTTAAATGTAATGTAATGTTCTATGTCAACTATTAGTTCATATTGGTGTCTACTATTAGTGATGTTTGTTTTCTGTGATGTCATCTATTAGTTGTTATGACTAAGTTTACAAAAAGACCAATCATATATTTTTAATTGATTTGTCAGTGAATAATCATAATAGTTTTATTTTGTAAGAGTTACTGAAGACATGGAAGAAGTTATCAATCCTTTATTTTAATAAATATATATTTTACAACATTCAAATGTTCCATGTTTCCTTAAAGCGTCTGCCATTAGTGCTTTTACCTTACATAATTAATATGCTTATTGCTTACACTGACGAGATATAGCGCCGAACTCAACTTCAGTAAAAGATTGGTTACTCCTATCGAGATATACCATGTCCACATATTAAGTTTAGAAAAAGTTGATTACCCCCCTTTTGAGACACAATACCGAGTTGTCTGAGTTTTGTTTATTAAAATTTTCGAACTTAGTTGATACGTCACACTGCTCACACATAAGTGCCGTTGTAACTTGTGAGTAATCGTATCACAAGAACGAACGGTTTTTTTATACATTTCTTACTATTAATTTCCTAACTCTCATACAGGCAAGTGCTAAGCGAGATCGAGGAAGGCGAGTCCAAGCTGCAGACTTTAGAGGCGCAAGCAGTCGAGCTGCGGAATGAGGCAGAGCGCGCACGCACGCAGGAGCGGCAGTGCGCACGCGCGTTGCAGGCGCTGTTGCAGGCGCGACACGCCGCCGACGAAGCGTTGCGTGCCGCTGCGGCCGCGCGCGCCGACCACGATGCGCCGCATCACGCTGTGCTGGTAATACATAGTCACTAACACAAAATATACTTTAAGGTGACGCCGCGTTAAAGTAAAAAACCGTGTTGGATATGCTTTAGATTGCTTGTTTTTTATGAGAGGCCCGGCCACTCATAGAAAACAAGAAATGGAACAGATCTATGTACAAATTTTGGAAGCTTAAATCACTCTCCTCTGTTGGCCAAATTAGAATCCTTTTTTTACAGAGGTCTTTTTGATTGATTATTCTGTGTTATAAAAGTTGACCAATTGTGTTATGCTATGGGTAATTCAAAGACAGACATGATGAATACTGACAATGAACTTTAATTTCTTAGCTTTAGTCATTGCTGAGAAAAATCGATATCGCTACAGCCAAATTATTAAGGCGTCGCCTTAAACATTAGGGTCAATTTAGACCGCAACACGACGCGTAGATGCATAAATTTGTATGGATTTAACAGATTTCAATTGCGTGAGACGTAATTCAAATCTGTCAATTCAGTACGAATTTAGAAATGCATCTACGCGTCGCTATGCAGCCTAAATTGACCCTTACTAGGATAAAAAAGTTATTACCCGTTTACAAAAAATTACAATATTCGCTTGAAACACCCGCAATCATGACTCTACACAACAAGACACATAATACGACAAAATGCCCAGTGTATTACGAAAAAAACCTCGCAAGTATTTCTCGCAACCTATTTTGAAAAGTGCTCACTTATCATTAGCACAATCAACAATATTGTTGAATAGCCCAACTTATGTCGAAAAACCTCAGAAGCTGGTGCAGAAACAAAAACGACAAGCTAGACTCTAGACTCTACAGAGTGCCAAAATTGTATGCACTTGAAAAAAAGTAGTAGCCTGGGCTCTACGAATAATAAAACTAAGGAAACGTAACTCCCATACTTCAATCGTTTCGAATTTGGTTCTCAAGGTTCTTTTAGCACACTAAAATAATATGGCAATAGCTACGAAACACTACATTCAAATTGACAAAATATAGCTGTTGACAATTATTGTCACTTCTATAATTACACATAATTCTTGCCTGTATTCGGGCCTCTTTTTGCATAAAGTATGCATGTATTCAGGTCACATTTTGTAGAATCGGAACAAATTTGACACAGTTACTCTTCTTTAGTTTTTATTATTCGTACCCTGGGCTCGATATACGAGTACACTTAAAGGTTGGTATTTAGGTACATTGTATTTATATTAATGTAAACAGTAAGCTACCAATTTGCTTTATTGAAGACACACTCATTGTTATGTCTACGTTTTCCACAAAACTTGATCGTGCAGAAATATTTTTTTTTTGTTCATTGCTTGATCTTGCAATCAGTCCTCGAACTATGAGCAGATGTGTTGTGTGGCTTATAGAGAGTAAGTTTTCCAGCGGAGACTACTCTTCAGGAATCTGGTCGCCTGTGGCAGCTCCAGTTTTAGTATTTGACGTCGTTTTAGGCGTCTAAATGACTCTGGGACAGTTAGCTGAACAGCCAGTTGGTTTGGATGTTTTAGGAGTCGGGTTTTGTCGTCGTGCAGGAATATAAAACAATTTTGTTAAAAAGTGGACTTCATTTTACGTATGTTAGAGTCGATATTATATTGATCAGAAACCTGAGTAATAAAAAAGACGATATTGCCGAAACCCGGGATTGAACCGGGGACCTTTAGATCTTCAGTCTAACGCTCTCCCAACTGAGCTATTTCGGCCATGAGTACTCGCTTGGAATGTTATAAGTCTACACTGAAGCTTATTTACATTTTTTCCTCATTATGCTGATAAGGTGTTTGAGTTATCACGGTGAATTAATAAATAATAATTAACATGCATATTATGTCATATATTTTTTTAGTTTTGCAATTTGTAACAATATATTTAGTTGTAACCGACTTCAAAAAAGAAGGAGGTTCTATTAGGCTGTATATTTTTGTTACAAACGCGGGGTGCTTAAGTCCATTTTATATTCAAAGCATGTTTCGACATAAACACATTGAATGGAAGCAATACGAACATAGCACTACATCGACTTAAATATATCTTCAGATTGCACACTTTTGACAATCATTATTGTTAACATACTATTTATTTTACTATTTGGCAGGACTCGGAAACCTGGTTAATCTTCGCGATCCTGTTCGTTAGAAACGCCATACATTTCCAAAATAGCGTTTTCATTTCGATTCCGGTCTGAACGGATCGAAATTATTTTTGGTTTTGTTCTAAGAGCAAAATAAAATTGCTCACTGCTCAAAATACCGGTTAGAACCGTTCGCAGTTATGTTCGCCCCGCCCACTCACACACACCACGACCATCACCCATTGTCCACACATGAACAAGTTATTGCCTATTGGCTATTAGATGGTGCACTAGAAAGGGATAGAAGATATCACTGCACTAGTTGCTTTCCGCGAGAAATTAACCAGGTTTATTTCAGAAGCAATACCGCTCGCATCTCTATTTCACTCCGATCCAACGCTTATCCAAAAACCTGGTTAGAGCGTTTTAACCTGGTTAAAAAAATACCGGTTCCGAGCCCTGCTATATGGTATAATGTACTATTTTTATTTTACTATTTCAGGTGGACGAACTAAACGTAAGCAAGGATAAAGTGAGGACGCTGACCGAGCAAGTTAATGCGTTCAACGAGCAAGAAAACGAGTACAAGAGCAAGATAGAGGAGTACGATGCCAGGACGAGCAAGCTCAAGGCTAAATACGCGCAGGTCGTGGCCACCTGTAGGAGCCTCAATGTAAGACATACATACTAACTGTACCATACTATATAAACGAGAAAGTGTGTCTGTCTGTCTTACCTCTTCATGCCTAAACAGTGGATCTGACAAAAATGGAACTTGGTATGCACAGATACCAAAAAAAAAAGAAAATCTCTGTCTTTGAAAAATAAGGTAGTCTTGGCAGGGCATGAACCGTACATTTTTCTAATTCAGGGAGAATTAGAAAAATGTATGATTTATGCCCACGATTAAATGATTTCCTAGCGTGGTTACAACAGAGAAGTTGTTGCCTGAAACCTCTGTTTATTACTAAGAAAATATGGTAAGTATAAAAACATAACAGTATTTACAAACGATCGCTTTTGTTATTCTATAGGAAGAAATTGAACAAGAGAAGATGAAGATGGACCAGGGTGTGACGGACAGACAGACTTACCAGCAGCGGCTTGCGGAAGACAAGAGGAAACTCGACGCGGTGCAGGAGATACTGCAGTCCAAACAGAGCCATGTACAGAAGAAGATACAAGAGGCATTGCTACTGTGCCCCAGGGTGGATAATCCTAGGTAGATATTTCATATTTTCGTTACCTATAAATACTCGTAACAGAGCTCTGTTCTCTGATTCACTGTTCTCATCAACTCTCGTTCTGCAGAGCGAGAATTGATCTAGTTAAATCTATTGTAGATTGACTTAAAATCTGGCACAGGAGATAACGTTAATATTAATAAATTGAGACTAAATTTTCCTCCCTATAAAGTTCTTTATTTAGAATATAAATTGATCTACTTTTTTATTAATTCAGTATTACCCTACTATGCAAATTATTATTATGAACTTTGTTACTAGGACCTCTCTACAAATATTTTAGTTACAATCAGATCAGTAGATTTACTTTTAGTTTTGGTTTCACTGTAGTTGGGTAAATAGAAAAAACGGATCAGATTTGTCCTTTGTTTTCGCAAGCACCATATCAGTTTTTTTAATGTGCTATGTCAAATTTCATCATTTTTATATTATGTAGTCTACTAAAATACAATTGGACTAATCGCATACTTTTTTACAGAGAGAAGTCCGTAGTGATCGGTCTGCTGAAGAAGACGGAGTTGAAGCTGAACTCTCTGAGCAACACGCGCATGACACGCGCGCAGGTCGCCGAGAAACTGCTGACGGTCGAGCGCAACTACCGCCGCACTGAACTCACGCTCAAGAAGCTCAGCGCGCTCATTGACGAGGTATCAATCAATTTTACACTTATATCATAACAGGTTAATCGTCATATCAATTGTACACTTGCACCATACACGTTAATTGTCATAATCAATTGTACACTTACACCATCTATATATTAATACGTCAAAACTTTGTATCCCTTTTGACGAAAAATGGGTAAACGTAGGTGAATGAAAATTTGCACAGTTATAGTTTACATGGTGAAGGAGTGCATCGAGCTAATATTATTTTGAAATTATGCTTTTCTCATACATTTTTTTAACAAATAAAACATTACACACACTACAACACACACACTAGGAAAAATTACAGATTTTTGAGTGACGAGTCTATACGAATTACACTCTTTTATTTATGGTTGAGTCTGAAAAATTTTCGTAATTTTTCGGCAACGGTCGTTTTTCCGAGCGTCCGAAGACGTCGCTGCAAGCGCTGTTTTTAAACTTAACTTTAAGAAAAACACCGCTTTGCGGCGACGTAGAGGCGCCTGACGTTGCTTGGTCGTTACCATGGTATTACGTCACTGACCACGTCGCGATGACTTCCCGGTGAGTTACAGCACTTATTGACGGATCGGCGACAGCGGACAGCCACCAGCTAATGGCTATATGATATTTACTTGTATTTCCTTTGAACAAGGTGCAAAATGCAAGTGCATTGTTTGGGGCTCTTACGTTTCATAGATTCGGGTGTTTTCGTGATTACGACAATTAGCGAATATTTGCATGCGCATTATTAATTTGGGACTGGGAGTACTTTACTTCGTTCCATCCGGGTGTCCCTTGACACCTCTCAAGTTTTTATATTTTTATGTTTGTAGATAAAGCGGACAACAGACAAGCACCTGAGTTTCTGTCAGCGCGTGCAGACGTACGTGGCGCGGCGCGTGCAGCACTGCTTCCAAGCCATACTCACCATACGCGGATACACGGTCAGTATCCACTCACAGATTTATAAATCTATCAGAGAAGCAGTTGGCGGACCTATGTGATTTGGTCGGGCTCCTGACAGATCAGTAGAACATTGACATAATAGAATCCGACTTTTTCTCCCATGGCAAAGTGTGGGCGCCAGAATCAAAAGTTTTGCTTTACAAATTTTGAACAGTGATACTAAAACTCGACTCTCGTCGACTGCAAAATATGCAGTGTTAGATTTTTAGTTGTTCAATTACAAGTTATTTCAGTTTTTTCGCTCGTTTTGAATTGATTAACTTCGTATGTAAAAAAAGAAGTTGATCAATCCATATGTCGTTTGTAGTTAAAAATCGTTTTATGAATGTGGGATACCTTTTTCTGAGTATAGTGCTTTAATAATTGGTTTTAGGATGTGCCTTAAGGTGCCGGTTGGCAGCGGGCGACATGAAGCAACCGCAGACGACGTGTCGCAGCGACAATACTGGTTTGTATGTATTTCTATGAAACACCCTCCGCAGCTAGTGACACGAAGCTAGCGACACTTATTCATAGAAATACATACAAACCGGTAGTGTCGCGAACACACGTCGTCTGCTGCAACTTCATGTAGCCGGCTTCCAACTTGTACCTTTACGCAGAGAAATTTCACTTTCGAAGTAAACATATAAATTATATTCAAATATGTACATAAAGTCTACTTTAATTATTTTTCACAGGGTCGTATGGACATAGACCAGGCGCGCGGAGTCCTAGAGCTGTGCTGCGGCGGTCGCGCGGGCGCGGCGGGCGGGCGCGGCACGAGCGCGCTGTCCGGCGGCGAACGCTCGTACGCCACCGTCGCCTTCATGATGGCGCTGTGGGACGCTGTCGAACTACCCTTCTACTTTATGGACGAGTTTGACGTGTTTATGGTACGAAATACTTACTAATATACTTAATTATAGGTCTACCAGAATCTGATAGCAATATTTGAGATTTTCAAAAAATATCCTTGTTAGTGTCCGACCGAAACTGGTTTTTCAGCCGAAACCGAAACCGAAACTTGGTAAAACATTTAAAATTACGATTATTTACTGAAATTTATGGATTTTTGACATAAAATACAACTTTTTAAACTAAAGAAAAAGTACCGCATTGAATTTTCTAATTTTTGTGACATTTCTTAGAATAAATATTATTATCTACTTAATCTTAGACTGATATGTTCCCTAGAATTTTTGTACTATATTCCGTTTTTATATGATTCCAAGTAGGTGCAATTTCACCTAAGAAATAGGACGCGTTTAGTGTACATCAGTTCTAAACGTATTTAAAGGGGTTTATAGCACAAAATTGCATTTCACCAACAACGTTCACAGCAAATCCGAGTTTTATCTTCAGAATGTCCAATGTTGTACAGATAAACTTCATAAAAGCCGTTGAAGTGCTATTAAGGTGTAGTGTCATGGCGAATCGAAAATCATAGACGAAAAAAATGTCAAGATGACAGTTTTGGTAGATGCGTTTGGGTAGCATAAGTATCGTTTCTTGCTTTTTTGTTGATAAAATAACGTAACTAGACTCCAAAATGATAAAACCATGTAAAATCATCGCGTGACGTCACATAACCTTTGATTTATTAATCGTGATTAAGATTTTGAAATCCATTTGAAACAAAACGAGATTTACATCCCCGTAGGTACGCGTATAATGAGAACTAAGTATTATAAAACAAAGTTGTGTGATTGGTGAAATCCTCCTTTAGACATTAACGACGTACTACTGAAAACAAAATCAATTGCAGTATATTATTTTTATGGGAAACATGGACACGACCGCGGTCGAAGTTCAAAATGAAATGACTAAGCAAACTCACTAAATCTCGCAAGATATATCCTAATAAGTATATCCTACAATCTCACAGTCAAACAAAATTCTTAAGTAAATAAAGTTCATACACAATATTAATTAATCAATTTATCATAGCATTTACTAAATCGTTTGTTTCATGTTTGGGAAACATTGTTAAAATAGCACGTAACTTGCCAATAGTTATGTATATTAATTAATAAGCCTGCGCTTATCGTAGAAATAGAATTTAATAATATAATTTCGATAACAATAAGTTTAGACAATTTAATAAAAATAAAACGAAGTGCTAATTTTTGATTTAGGACTAACCTCGAAAACATAATCTAAAATCAGGATTAAATAGATGTGGCGAACTGAGCCGGGGCCTCGCTGGCAAGCAAGCATGAGTTAACTGCGAAGTTTACCGAACGACGCATGAGTTTCGGCGGGGCCGAAAGTTTCGGCTATATTTTGGCCGAAACTAGATTTTTTGGGCGAAACCGAAACCGAAAGTTCGGTCGGTCACTAATCCTTGATCATTGGATAAATTTTTATATTTGCATGTTTAAAACACAGAATCAACCGCTATTAGAAAAAAATATATCCACAGCCGAACATATAACCTCCTCGTTTTTTGGAAGTCGGTTAAAAAAAGGATCAAAATGTTTTATTTCAATTACCCCGGTATTGCTAGAGTCAATTTATTTTCTCACTTTTGCCATCAGATTCTGGTTGACCTTTACTTAATCCATACTATTTAAATATTATAAATGCGATAGTGTGTCTGTCTGTTACCTCTTTACGCCTAAACGATTTTGCTGAAATTTCGTATGGAGATACATTAAGTTCCGAGAAAGGATACTTTTATCCCGGATGAATGTACGGTTCCCGCGCGATAAACGAATTTTGACGCAACGGAGTTGCGGGCGTCATCTAGTACGTCATATTTACGAAACGAAGCTTCAGCTAGTTGTTTGGCCAAAGCTTCGCTTTGTTTTGTAGTCAATAGAAAGTTTGGGTGTTAATCTACGAATAATAAAAATGTTTAATTAAGTCATATCCATGTAAAACTGTCAGTTTGAGAAATTATTTGTGTGCGTTTTAAATATTTTTAAATAGATTTCTTATACGTTCAGTTATGCTTGTTTGCTCATCAATATCAAGATAATTAATATGATTACTGACGTAAACTGAGTCTTGAGTCAGTCATATTCTTATACGTTCAGTTATGCTTGTTTGCTCATCAATATCAAGATAATTAATATGATTACTGACGTAAACTGAGTCTTGAGTCAGTCATAATAAAAAGTCGGTTATCCTATGTTTGTTTTAGGACAACGTGAACCGCAAGATAGTTCTGCAGCTGCTGATAGACCACGCGCTGAAAAACCGCGCGCGCCAGTTCGTGTTCCTCACGCCGCAAGACGCCTCCGCGCTCACAGCCAGTCGACAGCTCAGCATACACCTGTGAGTTATCCACGCACGCAAACAAGTACACACTCATTCATACATGCACACACGAATACAGAAATGCACACACGCAAGCATACACGCATTAATTACATGCACGCACGTTGCACGCAATGTATGGAATATACAAGTACTCAATATTATAGGAACGATTTTGTTTAAATTCAGATAGTTATTAATTTTTTAACCGACTTCCAAAAAACGAGGAGGTTATATATTCGGCTGTGGATATTTTTTAAAATATGGAATTCTTTTGTTCTAATTATTGAGTTTTAAAAATATATTATTTCGCTTTCAGGATGGCTGATCCTCGTCCGTAGCGGCTGTGCACATATCGAGAGATTATATTTTTAACATTTACTTTTAAGTATTAAAAACTGTACGTATTCAAGTTTTATTTTTATAAATAAAAAGAATCTTCTGATTGAGTTTTAAATTACCGTTTTGGTTTATTCCTTTGTTCAGTCCACTAGTTGAAAATATATTCTACAAATGCTTGCCCTGTGCCCTTAAAATGTTTGTTGTACTAATTTCAATTGTACCTTAAAGCGTCTCCCAGACAGACGCGGCCTGCGGTGGCGGTCAGTTGGATGACTTGAGAGTTCTAGGAACGACAGACACACGCATCCACGCGGCCAAGCCATCCAACTGACCGCCACCGCCACCGCCTCCGCAGGCCGCGTCTGTCTGTGAGACGCTTTATACTGACGCCTCCGAGGTCCAGGGGTTTAGAGCGTGACTCTCGACTCTCGGAGGTCGTGGGTTCGATTCCCGTGTTAGATTATGTTATTTCCAAGTTTGGTTAGGACAATGCAGGCTGATCACCTGATTGACTGACAAGTAAGATGATCCATGCGTCGGATGGGCATGTAAAAAGTCGGTCCTGCGCCTGATCTCTCGCCAGTCGTGTCGGTCGTCCGTCCCACTGGGTTATGAGAGTAAAAGGAATAGAGAGTGATCTTGCGTACTGCGCACACACTTGGGCACTTAAAATTACTCCTGCGTAACTGGCCTGGTTTCAATAAAACCGGCCAACGTCACCGAAACCGGTGCGGGAGGTATTATTATTATTATTTATAAAAAGTTAAATGCACAGAAATAAATCAATATAGAACGGCGACACGCGTGAGTTGCTAAGGAATCGCTCGTCAATTTTTGATTTGCTTTTAGTTAAAACAAATAACTTACACGTGGCAAGAAATACCTCCTTTTGACCGATTCACTTTCGTATATTCGTTCTATGTTTTTACAATTAGACACTGCACAATGAGGCATTTTTGCACAACCGCTCCGGTATAATCAAGTCAAGACGTGCGCGCTGACTGAATGAACGTTCAACGAATCTAGCACGCAGAGCAAAATTGATACACGCGTACTTCACCCGCTTAGCCGTTCTATCTTGATTTATTTCTGTGGTTAAATGTCATGTGTTCAACTTTTAATTAAAAGCTCCAGAAGTGGGTTGATTCGGTTGATTCAAAAGTACTCGGTAGGCAGATAAAGTACTCGTAAGAATAAAGAAAGATTATGAAACCTTTTGTAGGTACTCTATGTACAGGACATAGTTTCAATAGAAAATAATTTTAGTATATAAATGAATACAATAGAATACAAATGAATACAATAGATAGAACATTTTTATTAAAATATAACAAAATAATTTCTTAAAACAAATAAAAATCTTTGTAATAGTTATAAAAGTAGTAACATTTCTTTAATACATACTTAACATTCATTAATAATTATTCATTATATTCCCAGTTTGACACCAAACACCAACTTTTAAAAGCCAATAACAAACAAATACCAAACCTTGAAGTATACTACAACCTTTATAATAAAGAGTTAGAGTAGTAAATTTTGGCCCAAAAAGACAAATTTATAAAAATGGGACATTTGAACTTTTTAAATTTTGCCTATTAAATACATATATACGTGGGAGAGCCATACTTCGGCACGAATGGGCCGGCTCGACCGGAGAAATACCACTTACTCATAGAAAACCGGCGTGAAACAGCGCTTGCGCTGTGTTTCGCCGAGTGAGTGAGTTTACCGGAGGCCCAATCCCCTACCCTTTTCCCTTCCCTACTCTCCCCTATTCCCTTCCCTTCGCTACCCTCCCTTATTACCCTATTCCCTCTTAAAAGGCCGGCAACGCACCTGCAGCTCTTCTGATGCTGCGAGTGTCCATGGGCGACGGAAGTTGCTTCTCGTTTGCCCCCTTATTTCATAAAAAAAAAAAACAATTATCCTGCTTCCCGGGTCAAAGTGATCTAAACGTAAATAATTTAAAGTCAATAATATTAATTTGGCAATGTATTAAATTATTCCGCGATATTTGCTTTAAATAAAACTATTATGATATTGAATCGTAACGCAGTCTTATGTGCAATACTCATCAAGCTTATACCCAAAATACAGAATAGACGTGCTTGATGGCAATGAAAGCAAGGCAATTTAGGTATTAGGGCCGAGCTACACCGGAATGGCAGCGGCGAGGCGAGCACTTTCAGTTTCATATGATTTTATAAACTTTATCTTCATTATTGTAATACAATAAAATAAAATAAAAAATCGGTCGCTTGAAAAATCTACGGCCGCCCGTGGCCGCTCGTGGCCGCCGGCGGCCGCGATTTCTCAAGCGATACTATTATGTATTACAATAATGAAGATAAAGTTTAAAATCATATGACACTGAAAGTGCTCGCCTCGCCGCTGCCATTCCGGTAAAGCGCGGCCCTTAAGTAAAACAATTTTTGTTTTTGTACCACCGAAGAAATTGATTCCTAGACAGTGGACGGACCTATGTCATTTGGTCGGCTTAATATGTGAATGTAAGGCGTGATTTTTCGGCTGGGTTTGACATAAACATACCAAAGGGGTACGTAGATTTTGGTCGACCTACTGTCACCTATTGTGTTTTTTCGAAGATATTCAGAGCTGCCAAAGTTTTACCAATTTAAGATATTGCAACTTTGGCAGCTCGAATCTTCGAAATGTGACACTATGCGGTTTTGTCCAAGATTATTTTTTTGTTTGTATTGATGCTAGCTATCCATTTAAAAAAAAATATTCGTGAACGCGGAAAAACACAATGGCGGACAGTAGGTCGGCCAGGCTCCTTATAAAAATCTTCATACCCCTTACGTAGGTCCGCCATTTGCCTATGAATCAACTTCTCTGATAGTACAATTGCGTTTCCCTGTGTAACACAACGTAACTATGTCCCCCCACCCCCTTCTTTAAAACTTAACATAACACTTCCCTTATCCCCTCCCTACTCCCTAGTAACGCATCGCAACATTTATATATCCCCCTCTTGCGTTACGTAAGGGTTAAATCACACCGCAACGCGACGTGTAGATGTATTTCTAAATTTGAATGGATTTGACAGATTCGCAAGACGTATCACACAATTGAAATCTGTCAAATCCATACAAATGTAGAGCCAGTCCACACGGCGCGTAGCGTCAGCGTTGCGTCGACGCAGCGCTGCCGTTTGACGCATAGCCGACCACACGGGTGTGCGTCATCGCAGCGTTATAACGAAGCAGTCTTAACGTCAACCCCCCCTCCCGCTTCGTCTCAGGGCCCGGGGGCAACGGCAGCGCTGCGTCGACGCAACGCTGACGCAACGCGCCATGTGGACTGGCTCTGTCTACGCGTCGCGGTGTGGTCTCAATTGACCGTAACACTTGAATGCTTAGGCTACACATCCATGTGTTTTTCGTGCGCGGTCTTCTGGTGCCGCAGTCTGTGGTCGGAGCGCATAAACCGCACGCCGCAGTACTTGCACGGGTACCGCCGCTCGCGCGTGTGACTCACCATGTGGACTTTCAGGTATCTGAAAGTAGAAAACAAATTACTCGGTTTCGATCATAATCGATATGCCACATCAGCTATTATTATATACTTGGCATATCAAAGTAAATAGCATGTGTATGTGTCCCTTATACAAGGTATAACAAAACTAAGTGTCAAGTGATAATATTTTTGGGGTATGTATAGGTCCCCTGTGGCCTATATAGAGTTCGCTGTAAAAGTAGCAGCGCTGAAAGAGAAACTTTTTTTTTACCTTTGTATGGAAAAATTAATGACGCTTACCCATACAAATTACAAAAAAATTTGCTTTTTCAGAGTGGACTCCATATAAGGGACACATACACACCCTGAAGTATTATCACTTTGTTTTGTTACACCTTGTAAAGTATTCACTATAAAAATAGCAGTGCATAAAGAGTTACTTATAGTCTGTCAAAAAAGTGAAGAAATTAATATGGACGGACAGGCAGACAGACATGACGAATCTATTAGGGTTCCGTTTTTTGCCATTTGGCTACGGAACCCTAAAAAGTGGCAACATCGTAGTGTCATCCCTTTTTTTTCTTAGATTGATTTGAAAGGGATGACGCTACGATGTTGCCACTTTTTAATTTTTTCACTTTTTTGACAGACTATACTTTTACGTTTCTATGAGAAATATCTTAATGACATTAATTATTATTTATTAGCCTTTACCATAGACATAATATATTCCTAAAGACCAACAAAGAGTGCGAGAGAGAAGAAAATCCTTTATGGAATTATAACAAGATGAAAAGAGAGAGGCAGTCTAATGAAAATTGTAACAACTTTTATTTGACAGGTCGTCAAAAGTCGTCAATCGTTTTTATGCCCTTTCGGTATTTGCAATTTATTATTTAAATCGTATGTTATTTTTAACAAATACTATTATATATAACAATAATAACTTGTGCTGTGAGTGATTGCAGTGTAAATCATAGGAATAATCCTGAAAAATATACATTTCACACGTAATTAATCTTCATGTCCTAATTGCTATGATGTGTTTATTTTTGATATATTATGGTCTTTAGTTCTCTATTTCAAATAAAATATTGTGAATCCTCCCTTTTACTTTCATATTTTGCGTAACTAAAGGTACTATTGTTCCTATATTACACAAATTTTGAAGAAAAATTTTTCATCAAAATTTCTTACATATACGCTAGTGCTTGAATCAAATTTATCGATATGCTTATCGATATTTTACAATAACATAAATCTAAAATAAAAATCATTTACCTTTATATTTATCACCTTAAACCCGGCCGCACATTATCCGAAATTTCTGATCAGAAAAATTCGGACGCCCGGCGGAACGCACTCTGTTCATACATTTTGTTGTAGACCCATCATACTAAAAGAATTTCTGACGTGTCAAAATGTATGAGCGGGGCGGGGCGTCCGAATTTTAGTGATCACAAATTCGGATAGTGTGCGGCCGGACTAAAAGGACATATTATCTTATTTTAACTAATAGTATATTATAATATAGCTCATATAATATAACTACTATAATATAGAGTGACTCTAAAACTAGAGGAAGGTTTATATTTATATATCATAATCATTTGTTTTACAGATTCCCTCAAGATCCTCTAATAAGAGGAAAATGGCTGAAATTAATTGGGCGTGTTGGTTGGAATCCCAAGAAAAATTCAACAATATAGCAAACATTTCATTGAAAATTTTTAAAGAAAAATTAGAATAAATACTATTTTGGTTAAAGGAGCTATCCAAACTTTATTTGTGCCAGTAAGTTTGACATACTGTTGCACTTGTTACTGAAGCAATTATTAAAAATAAGCAATTATAAGCAATTAATGCTTTTTAGTTCATTTAAGATTATACTTATATGAACTAAAAAGTATTAAATAATCTTTATTCTGTACTCAATCTTCATAATTTTGAAGTCGGTACCAGTCCTAAGTATATAAGTTGCTGTTATACCTATTCTGTCAGAGAACTGGCGATTAGGTTAGCTGGTACCGATTGCAAAATAATGAAGATTGAGAACAGAATTATACTGAGTACAGAATAAGAATTATTTAATACTTTTTAGTTCATTTAAGTATAATATTACTATTGTCATTGCCTTGGAAGTCGGTTTTAATTTTTTGTTTAAAAATAATAATTTTACTCATTTAAGCTGTCCTTAACGTTTTCTATACTTACAGTTGGTGTAAATACTTTATTTCTGAACAAATCTAAAATAAAATATATTTTCAAAATACATGGTGCCTACCACCGGTTCGGTAACTAAGCCGACGAGAAGAACCGGCGTAAGAAACTCGCACGCCCACTTTTTACCAAAAAAAGTGAGAAAAAAAATTATCTTTTAAAACAAAATTTACAATGCTGTAACTAAAAATTATACAATGTAAACATAGATAGATACATAATAATAAGTCATGTAGAAGTAGCCTTGCAAGCAGTCATTCAGCATTCTACTCCCAAGATGTGCCATCAATTATGAAATCATTTTGGCTTTGGCACAAAACGTTATTTGACTACTTTTTTAAATTTATTAATCGAAAGATTTTGAACGTTTTCTGGGACCATATGTTCCCATTTGAATATCAAGGAGTCACTTCGATTTCTCATTGTTTCCATCACCAGACCACCACTTTTGTGAACATGATACCTACTCGGAACAATACAATGTACAGCAAAAGAAAAAAATTGAAAATCGGTTCATAAACGGCGGAGTAATCGTTGAACATACATAAAAATATATCCACAGGCGAACGTCTAGACTCCTCCTGTTTGGAAGTCGGTTCAAAATAATTGTAATAAAATATTATGATATTTTATAATATGTATTTAATTTAAGAATAAAATATAATATACTATGTGTGTTGTTTACTTTCAACGTTTACTTTCAATATAAGGACTGATTTACCAGATAGATTTTACCTGAGTAATAAATAAGTAACTTTATAATGTGTTAAGTGTAAATTATTTACCCCTATAAGAACCTCATGTCATAACATATCCGACGATTGAAAAATCATTCCAAAAGAAAATGTGTATCTACTTTTCAATCGTCACCTTTTTTTGCCAATTAAAATTTATGATACCTAATTTGAAATACAAATCTATCAAAGTTGCATATTATTTATTTCTTATAGAAACTCAGGTAAAATAACTCGAACGGACTAAACTATCGATAGCAAAATACTATACTATCGATAGTAAAATATACAACTCTAGCACACGCACACATTGACAGATCAAAAATGGTCACGCATTTTCGAGTTGTCAGGTGGTCTTTACGACAGTATATATTATGTCTATGGCCTTTACGATATTTTTTTTCTAGATAAGGAACATAAAAGGGACACAAAATAAATGCATAACTAGATGACGCCCGCAACTCCGTTGCGCCATGATTCGTTTATCGCGCAGGAACCGCACATTTTTGTGTCCTTTCCCAGGACTCAAAGTATACCAAACCATCACCAACATACCAAATTTCAGTAAAATCGATTCAGCGGTTAGGACGTGAAGAGGTAACAGACAGACAGACACACTTTCGCATTTATAATAATATTAAGTTTAAGTATGGATGTGGCTTAGTTCATACTATTTTATACAAAGAGTATAATGGTCCAGTGACTGCAGTCTCCCAACTGCGGTGTAGTATCGTGTGTCGCTCAGTGCGGTTCTAAGGGCAAAGGCTGGCTCACTTGGGATGTGCGAAGGTGTTATCACACAGCTGGCAGGGGTAGGCGCGTGTGGCGACGTGCGTCTCCTTGTGGTACCGCAGAGTCTGTTGCGTCTTGTAGAAGTTGCCGCACTCGTCGCACTTGAAGTTCTTCTCAGGGGAATGTGTTCTGCAAATAGTAACAGGTATTATTTTTATTACTAGCAACTCCATTTGGCTTTATATCGTCTGGCATGGGGGTATTACATTATCATTTATATTGGATCATTTCTATGATCATATACATATAGGATCCAATATATATGATCATTTGATCATATCTGCATACTACATTATCATATATCATTGATCCTATTTTACGTCATATGTGGTTTCAATAGCCAATGGAGAGCGCTAACGCTGACAGGTATTGACGTCAGGGTTACTAGATCTCAGAGAATTCGATTTGTCAAAAGACATCGTCATTTTTAATATGGCTTGTTTTTGTTATTTCAGCAAGATTATCCAAGAATATAATTAGAAAAATAATTACATTACATTATTTGAAACATATTATCAAACAAGAAATTAAAAACTCTTTTTTATATTAAATAACTGGCAACACCTATTTCTATGACCGTATTGGATCCAATCTCTCAGCAAATGTCAAAAATCTATGATCAAGGAAGAAATGAATCATATGTCTATATTACATTATCCAATATCATTGACTCAATGATCTCGGATACAATATATATGATAATCTAATATCCCCCATAAAAGTGAAGAAATTAAAAAGTGGCAACATCCCTTTTTTCTTAGATTTATTTGAAAGGGATGACACTACGATGTTGCCACTTTTTGATTTCTTCATTTTTATGACAGACTATAGTTGAGATATTTACAACAAATTTACCCTAACTAGTGTTGCTTTCTTTGACTGATAAGTTATTAAAGCCAGTTCAGCAGAACTGATAATGCCAGCCTCACTTATTAGAAAAGTAAACATTTTTAATGTTAAGACAATGTAATGTATGCCAAATTGAGCTAAACACATACCGAAGATGGACAAGCAAGTGGCTTTTCTTGAAGAATCCCTTTGAGCAAAACTGACATAGATGTGATTTTTCTTTCTCATGAACTCCTCTTCTGTAAGAAATAGAAATGACATAAATAATTATTCATATGATAAGTAATAATAATAATAATAATAATATTTTCCATGTTCCAAAGTATATGAATAGATGTTATTTTTATACTATTGTGCTGTCTTTCTTTTTAATATAATAAATCAAATAACATAAACAACACAATGATGGTATACTTACAAACTGGCACAAAGTCATGATAGTCCTCAAACATCAAGGAAAAAACTTACATATGAAATTGCAGGTTCTTTTTGGTGTAGAATGCTTTATCACAGTCAGGCTGGTCACACCTAAAGGGTTTGTGTTTCGCGTGCTTCATCAAGTGCACGTCGAGCTGGGACCGGCACACGAAGCTGCTCTCACACAGCACACACTTGTACGGCTTTGGCACTGTCTTGTGTGTGAGCTGCAGATGGCTCTTTAGACTCACTACATCTGTAAATATTTATTTTATGTATAGGTAACTGCGTGCTTCACAAATTTTGAATGTTATGATACATACTTTAAGAATAAGCCCGGGCGCGCACTAGCGGCCAAGCCGCGGCGGCCATCGAGATAGATAACTTAGTATGAAACCGCCATAGACGACGCTCACCTGGCCGCAATGCGACCAGCGGCCACACCATACATTCGATGGCCGCCGCGACCTGGCCGGTAGTGCGCGCCCGGGCTAAGGGTGTTTTTACTTAAGATTGCACAGAGATTTATAATCATCATTTTATTAATTTAATTTCAAATAATATATTATTTGGTTTATCTATGTTTTCTGTAATGCCATTTACGGCGGTTCCCAATATTTGATCTATCTCTGGTTTGGCCCTACTAGAGATAGAAATAGCTCACATTAGACATTAGAGACATATATTTTATGTCAATTGTGAGCAATAATTTACTTGAATGTTTAACGGCCATTCCCAATATTTGATCTATCTCTGGTTTTGCCCTACTAGAGATAGTAATAGCTCACATTAGACATTAGAGACATATATTTTATGTCAATTGTGAGCTATTACTATCTCTAGTAGGGCAAAACCAGAGATAGATCAAATATTGGGAATGGCCGTTAAACATTCAAGTAAATTATGATCTTGCGACTGGTAGAATATTTAGAAACAGAACATCTCTGTAAGCAAGATCATAAAATAAGCCTAAACTGTTTACGTAAAATAATATTTAAGCTTACCTTTATTACAAATATCACAGTGTTGCTTAATTCCTAAATGCCTGTGCCTGTAGTGTGCGTTCCTGCCACCGATAGTGTTAAATGTTTTCTCACACACCTTGCATGGGATTTTCTTCCGCTCCTCAAAAGATGTATGCGAGATCATGTGATCTCTCATATTCCTTACAACCTTGCCGCATATTTCACAGATCACAGACTTTTTGACACATTCATAAGTTTTATCTTTGTGTTTACCATTTTTTCTTTTAGCTTTTACTAGAAAAATGAGGCACTTTTGAATATGACTTATGTTATATAAAATATGCTTTAATTGCACAGGAAGAACTTTATAGTATATAAGTATATGAAATTTTATGAGCTTTCACTAACTTAATTTATAATAATAATATGAAAAAATGTATTTTAATATTCTTGTTGGTCTAAACCTATCCCTCTACAATATTAATAAATTACCTTTTTTTGCTTCATTTTCTTTCTCTTTGGCATCCTCATTATATTCATATTTAATTTTCTTTATTACACTAAGGAGCTCATTGTCAGAATCACTCTCATTCTTAACTAAAAACTCCTGTTTTAAATGAGATATCTCCAATTCATCATTATCAAAATCTGATATGTTCTCAAACTTTATGTCGGTACTGACTAATATTTTATTCTTATCTTCATCAAGCGATCTCCAATATTTGTCACTGTCTAGTGCAAGCGACTTAAACTTGTAGAAATCTATGATCTTCCCATAACATATCTCACATACTTTTGCATAATTATCACAATTTGACGGAATCTGTAAGGTTGCAAGTTTTTTTTAAATTCAGGGAGCGTTCATTAATACATAAGTAATTGAAAATAATAAGTATAAAATACATTTAAGTGGTAGTAAATGGCAAGTAGGTAGATGACTGTTAATAATATATTTATTGATATCAAATTTAGTTAGTGTGTGAGTTGTTTTTCTTTCTGTAGTTCAGAATCATATTTAATTTTGTATGCAGGATGCAATTATAATGTCATCATAAGGTAATTTAAAATAGCTCCTATTATTTATTACCTCTATACTCAAGCAAAAGAAAATTATATCAGAATATGATTTCAACTCATTTAGATCTTTGGGTAATTGACTGAAGTCCATTGCTTGGTCACTTAGTACCGATAGACATGTTCTACAGGAGCTCATCTTATTTTTAGTATATTTCCTATGCATCTAAATAATGAAATTTGAATACAATCATGTTTTATTGCAAGTAACAAGACGTGTAAACACAAAACACAAGCAAAAGCTAAAATATGAGCAATATTGACAGTTTTGACGTGTCCGTCATCTGACGTGTGACTGTCGGTGTCAAAGCTTTTTTTAAATAAAATGGTAAAAGACAAAAAATCAGCCAAGTGTGACTGGGATTCACACTTTATCATTGACAAATGACATAAGAAACAGCACTTTATAGAGCATAAATAGGCCAAAAATTGTGTTTTTTGTATTGTTACGTTTGTTGTATGCGTATTTGCTGTTTTATCGGCAACATTAATTTACAAATCTATGAAAATTTCAGAAGTCTAGCTGTAGCAGTTCCTGAGATACAGATAGACAGAAGAGTCTTAAGGCCCCATCCCCACTCGCGACGCCGCGGAATTTCCGCGAAACGTGAGTGTGGATCCGGTTCACATATTTTTCGCACTTCGCGGCTGGTTCGCCGACCGCATCCCCACTCGCGCGCGAACCGTGCGCGACGCCGCGGCGCCGCGAAATTCCTGCGAAGCATGAGTGAGAGATCCGATTCGAAATGGATTCGAATATGTTTCGCACCACTTTCGCACTTCGCGGCCCGTTCCCCGATTGTTGTCGGTTTTCTGTCCCGCGACAAAGAGATTTTTTTAAAATCTTTATTTTAATAAGCGCTTTTGCCATACAAGACATGCCAGCATTGTTTAGTGAACAGTTAAGAGGATACACCAGGGGCTAGAGAAATGAAAAAAAAGTACGTGTAATATCTATAGCTGTCTCCCTTACCTCAAGCCTATACCGCAGAACGCGATAGAGACAACTGCAGAAAATCCAGAAAATCAACGATTCGTTGTCCCCTGATTCCTTCTCCAAAACTTAACCGATTTAAGTAGTTTTTTCATTAAAGATTAAAAAAAGGATTGAGCTGTGTTCCTATGTTTTGCTTTTTTTGTATAATCTAGCCAAATCTGTTTTCTGGACGTTTGAACACAGCGGAAAATCTGGCCATTTTTTTTGGGTTTTTGAACGTTCATATCTTATTTAATAATTAAATTATGAAAAAAAAGAAAACATAGGGACATTGTATTAGTGGCCGTAGATATTCAGGAAAAAAATTATAACTCTACTTGCATTATCCAGGGAGGAAACAGGGGACAACGTTTGTATGGAAAAAAGGGCGGTGTGGACTCCTCTTAATACAATATATACAGTCTGTCAAGAAAGAGTAGACGCGCGGAGTTTTGCTGGGAATACGAAAGAGTGACGTTGTGTTTTTGTATTATTTTCCTAAAATTGTGTTATTTCGGTTTTTAATGTGTAATGTTGGTAAAATATTAACCATTAAAAATTCGATGTCGTGCACAAGTGTGGGAAAGTGATACAACTTCAAGAAACGTGCCATTTTGAGTTCCCTCCATTACTTTCGCCTTTATCATATTATTATAGCTTCATTCATTATGAGATCACGTACTCGTCATTTTGAATGAAATTCGTAAATTGTAATACGAATTACGACGTCCTCACTCGACCGCGGTGGGGCGTCGACTGTCGTATCGCCAACGTGTAGAGGCGTACCGCCATCGCTGGGCCATCATCCTTTGACGTGCGGCCGAAAAACCGACACCGCCGCCATTCCACGGCAATCGCTGGCGCCATCGGCCATTTTACACCACTACGTCCTCCTCACGCTGGCCCATCGTGATGGCCCACTACGCTGGCCCATCGTGTAGAGCCGCAATAACATTATTTTGCCCAGTTTTTTAGCAATTAATGATGGTATTACCGATAGTTGTCTACCCATAGGCCATACGCCATCTAGTTACTAAATTGAAATTGGTTTCAGTTCGGTTGGGGGGCCCTCTGTAATCACGGGGCTCTGGGCTGCAGTCCAAAAAGCCATTAGGTAGATCCGCCCCTGGAAAGTTTGTATGGATGTATGGATGTTTGTTACTCTTTTACTCAAAAACTACTGAACGGATATTAATGAAACTTTACAATAATAATTATAGCTTTTACATTATACTCATATATATATCACTACCATAAACCATTATTTTAATTTCAGTCTCGAAATAATTATTCCTAGAATTCAAAAGAAGGTTCATATTAGGAGGGAGGTGATACGAAGTTCACCGGGTCATCTGGTGAAGTCATAAATTATTAAAAATTGACGTTTTACATTGACGCAATAGTTAATGCTAACACGTCCATCTTGAACGACGTTTAGGGCCCCTAAGCAGTATTAGCCCAGGGCCCCACAAATTCAAGATCCGCCCCTGCCCTCCAAAACTCCATCGAAAGTTTTAGTAAGGGGTACCTACTACTTTACTAAAACAATTGACTTGACTCGTTGACTTTACTGACTACTTTTTAGACTTTTGACTTGACGATCATCTGGAAAAACAACTTTAAATTTTGTAAACTTTTCACGAAAAAATATTTTTACCGCCATATTTTACTTGACACTGGCCATGGTTAAAAAGCCGAGCGCCATATTATGAAAAAAAAGGAGACGCGCGGGAAATTTTTCAAAAAGAACGCTTATTATATTTTAAATATTATCAGCTTGCACATATTTTTCATCTCGAATTATTATTAGCAGTAGCCACGGATGGTTGTATTATATGTTTTTGGTGCCACAGTTTTACTATAAAAATGAATGTTGATTGGAATAATAACTTAGAACTTTTATTCATTGAATATTTTCGTGCTGAGCCCGTGTTGTGGGACATAAGTTCGAAAGATTATAAAAATAAAACTGAACAGCACGATATGATACGAATTAGCACTATTATGGAAATTCCAATAAATGAATTAAAAAAGAAAAAAGATTCACTGATGTCTAGTTATAGAAGCTACAAGGGGAAAGTTAAGAAATCTGCTCAGTCGGGAGCTGGTGTCGATGATATTTATCAGCCTATTTGGTTTGCATACGATGCAATGAATGATTTTTTGGGAGATAGCCTGACAGCTAAAAAAACTATCAATACTATATATAGTTTGAGCATATCTTATTCCATAAAATACTGTTTGTGAAAACTCCACCATCACTTATTCTACCTTGGCAACCAATGTCAGCAAATATAAAATTGTATTCACTATCAACTAATGCCAGTGATACTATACTATAGGTCCTTTTATAATTATATTATAAAAGTATTGAGTATTGAGAACCGGAATTGAATGGACAGTTAAGAACAATATGTTTGCCATCAATAGATCCAACGGCTCGAGGAAAATTTTTCGCAAATCCTCTTGCAATACGCAGCCACTCCTCTGGACAAGATGGTATCTGCAACAAAAATAACGTCGATTTATTTACTTTTGCATTGTAAATGCAAAAGCGTGTCTATCTGTCTGTTTGATACCTCGTCACACCCAAACCGCTAAACCGATTTTGCTAAAATTTTGTATGGAAATATCTTGAGTTCCGGGAATGAACATAAGATACTTTTTATTCCGGCAAAATGTACGGTTCCCGCGCGATAAACGAATTTTGGCGCAACCGAGTTGTGGACATCATCTAATATTATTAAAGTATATATTATATTATAGAACCTTTACGATAAAAAAGTATGTGGTTAGCCTAATAATACTAATTGTGCGTGTTTTTGTAGGAAAGTCCAGAAGCAAATATTGAGACCATAGAAGATAGCAGCCGCCGACGCAAAACCCCATCAGAAGTTGCAGAAGCAGGAGATATTGTAAAATAGATGCTCTCGCCACCTTTAAATCAACTTTACAAAAGACCCAACAGCCTGTTCAAGAAGATGATTGCGATTTATACGGAAAATTACTGGCGAAGAAACTGCGAAAATTATCCGAAAATAAAAAATTGCAGTTGATGCATGACATTGATGGAGTGTATTTACGGTATAAATTCGAAGATAGGACGACTCATTCACCGCCTCAATTTCATGAACCAAGACCAGGCACTTCATCACCTTCAAAGTCTCCATTGCATTATCATTCAGAATCAAAATACCCAGTTAAAGAAAAAACAAGTATTATCAGCCCCACCTTCCAACAGGGGCGGATCTTGAATTTGTGGGGCCCTGGGCTAATACTGCTTAGGGGCCCTACCTAATTGCTCAACTAATTGTCATTTTGACAAGAAACTGTTTTCTATAGTGATGTAGGTATATCTATATTCTATACTAATCTATACTAATAATATTGTAATGATCTATACTATATTAGGGTTGCCAGGTCGCGTATTGCCAAACTGTATACTGACCCAGACCGGGGTTGCTCTGAGTTCGATCGCAGTTTGCCTTTATAGTTGAAGAGCAAACTGTATACCTATTCAGAGCGTGTCTGAATCGAAATACATTTTGCTTTAAAATACTTGAGCAAAATACATACGAGTCCAGACGTCCATACTTTTCGGCGATTGATTTACATTTACTTTAATTATGATTATACATGATTACACAAATTTATGTATTAAATACACTTTATTTTTCAATATCGACCCCTTTCTGTGACCCCTTTAGTAAGAAATGTAGTAAAAGCCTAAATTCGATGTTACAATACAGGCAAAAAACAAAAATAGTAATTATGACATTTTTCTGTTCTTGATTCATTAATTTATTTGTTGTTGATTGAAGGAACCCTTTATTATTTTCAGTGAACATCGATTACAAATAGGTACAATTTATTGTGTCAGTCAGTACATCTTTCTTATGAAAAATTAATAAATACTGTTATTGGAAACACTTACATTTTTTTTAACAGCCTGTACCTATAATTGTTACAGTTCAAATTTTTACAGTTCAAATTTTTCAAAATACTTACTCGTACAACGGGTTTTCTTTCGTTAAGTATAACCCAAAATAATTCACAATAGGTATGTTTAAGGGAAAGTTGTTCAGTTTCACGGATAGGTATAACAACCACACACAACAACATAACAAAAATATACGGGAAATTATTAAACACATTGTATAGGTAGTTACAGATATTCGCATGTCACAGTTTGCTTTACATACAAGCGAGCAAAGTGCATACCTACTCAGATTGGTCCGAGCTCGTATATACTTTGCTCCAATTTTCAATGAGCGCGACGTAGTTCAGTACAGACTATGGGCGTCTGGGTCAGTATACAGTTTGGCAATACGCTGCCAGGTCGCTTAGCCAAAAAGCCGGACAAAGGAGCCAGCTTGGCCGGACATTTGTACAAAAAAGTCCTGCTATCGAGTACTTAGAATCATTGAAATCAGTGTAGGAATACGTTCGTAATCTTCTTTTTTTTTTTTTTTATTAAATAAGGGGGCAAACGAGCAAACGGGTCACCTGATGGTAAGCAACTACCGTCGCCCATGGACACTCGCAACATCAGAAGAGCTGCAGGTGCGTTGCCGGCCTTTTAAGAAGGTATACGCTCTTTTCTTGAAGGTTTGCAGGTCGTATCGGTCCGGAAATACTGCTGGTGACAGCCCATTCCAGAGTTTTACAGTGCGCGGCAGAAAGTTACGCGAAAAACGCAATGTGGAAGACTGCCACTCATCAAGGTGATGAGGATGGTATGTTTTTCGCGTGGGACGATAGCGAAAAGTTGCAGGTGGTATGATTCCGAACAATTCCTCAGAGCACTCCCCGTGATACAACCGATAGAGGATGCAGAGTGAAGCTACATCTCGGCGTAATTCCAGGGGGTCCAAGCTGTTTGAAACACTATGGCAGTCAACAATTCGAGCAGCCCTTCGTTGGATACGATCCAGAGGGAGCAGTTGGTATTTTGGCGCCCCTGCCCAGAGATGAGAACAATATTCCATATGAGGCCGAACCTGCGCCTTGTAGAGTTGTAGGCGTTGGTCCGGACTGAAGTACTGTATCGCTCTGTTAAGAACGCCAAGCTTCTTCGAGGCTAATTTGGCCTTACCCTCAAGATGATATCGGAACTGGACTTCGCTCGATATGTTGACGCCAAGTATCTCAATGCTAGGGGAGATGGTTAAAGATGTGCCCTCGAAACGATTCTGTTTTATTAAAAACAATTTTACATACAATTTTACATTTTATTAGGTGTAAAACCTTCTAAAAATAGTAGATTTTCATATAAAATTATCGATTCAAAGCTCATGGATGGATTTTCAATTGTGTTAGTAACGCTAAAACTCGAAAACGGCTGAACGGATTGAGCTAATTTTAGTCTTAAAATATTCGTAGAAATCCAGGGAAGGTTTTAAAGTGACACGAAGTTCACCGGGACAGCTAGTAATATTATAATTGGGAAGAGTTTGTTAGTTTTTTTGAACGCGCTAATCTCAGGAACTACTGGTCCGATTTGAAAAATTCTTTCAGTGTTAGATAGCCCATTTATCGAGGAAGGCTATAGGCTATATTTTATTGCGCTAAAACTAATAGAAGCGAAGAAAGAGAGGAAAATGTTGAAAAAAACGTTCCGCGCGGCTTCGCCCACGTAAATTAGATATTTTACAGACAAATTAGTCCACAAAAAATAGCCTATGATCCTTTACGTGGTCTTTTTCTTATCTGTGCCAAATAACAGAAAAATCGATGCTCCAGTCTGCCTAGCATACGCCAACGAGATATCTTACTCTACATGTTTTCTCGATATTTGATGGTTTGTCTCTTCATCTCTATTGATCCTAGCATGACAAACATTTTTTCTCGCGTAGATCTATCATCGAAATAACCCATTTTTATAGAGTTTTGTCGAGATAATGTCGAGATTTTGACATTATGAGACGAGTTGTTTTTAATTATCTCGAGAGTGAGATATCTCGTTGGCGTATGCTAGGCAGGCAGTAGTTAGTGAGTTATCTCAAATATTTTCCCCCGTTTTTCCATAATTTCCTCTATTTCTTAGCTCCTGTTAGTCTTAGCGTAATAAAATATAGCTCATAGCCTCCCTAGATAAATGGTCTATCCAACACTGAAAGGATATTTCAAATCGGACCAGTTCTTCCTGAGATTAGCGCGTTTAAATAAGCCCTGTCAAATAATTTCTCCTCGTTTTTTTCACATTTTCCTCTATTTCTTCTATATAATTTTTATTATTGACAATATCGTCTATTGGTTTCAGTTCGGTTGGGGGCCCTCTGTATTCGCGGGGCCCTGGGCTGCAGCCCAAAAAGCCATATAGTAGATCCGCCCCTGCCTTCCAAAATTGTAATTAAAGCCAACCAGCTTTTTCGTTTATCAGATTATCCTGTCCATTATCTGGAGAACCAAAGTTCAAACACTTCTCATGATTATCATGATCAAACCCAAGATGATACAGAACAACAAGAGTGAAACATTAATTACATTGTTCAAAATTATAATTAATATTAAATTGATTTGATTTATGTCCTTACTTTAATTTCATCCTTCATCACTTTACATAGGGCCTGGCAAACTTCTGGTATAATTTTTGCTATTACTTGTGGTGAAACTTTGAGCAAAAAATGAAGGCTTTCATAGTCGTCTCCTCTTGCTAAGTATCTCAGTGTTATAACAAGACGTATCCGGGCAGTAATTGGGTGTCTTGTTTTGAGATTCGTGTTGAAATTTGGCTAAGCAAGTATTCAAAATCACGTAATGACATCCGAGAGAACTTTTTAAATTCATCTGAAGGTTCCGAAACTAGATCATTCAACAGATTTTCCATAGTAGCACTGAAACAAAAGTTATCTCGTTTTAGTTTTTAGGGTTCCGTACCCAAAGGGTAAAAACGGAACCCTATTACTAAGACTTCGTTGTCTGTCCGTCTGTAACTCAAGAACGGCTATAGCTAGACTTCTAAAATTTTCACAGATTATGTATATCTGCTGCCGCTATAACAATAAATACTAAAAATAAAATAAAGTTAATATTTAAGGGGGGCTTCCATACAAGAAACGTGTTTTTTGGCCTTTTTAGCTTGTAATCAATAATGGTAACAGCTAGGCACTTGAAATTTTCACAAAAAACTTAATTGTATTGTTACTTTAATAATTAATAATAAAATTAAATAAAAGTAAATATTTAAGGGGGCTCTCATACAAAAAACACAATTTGTTGTCTAATTTCGCTCTATACCGGTACGGAACCCTTCGTCCGACTCGCACTTGGCCAATTATTTCATTTGAAATGTTAATAAAACTGTAATAAAAGGTATACCTACTTAGTATTATTATAATATTATTCTGACCTCTAAAAGAGCGTACCTAAGTTGGGATGGTACTCACTTGGTTCTATTTCTGTGAATGGTGGTAATCCACCATCTCCGTTTTCTGTGCTTCTTTTCAATTATTCGTTTTTTCTTGATGGCGTAGTAGTAAATGGCTGAAGCGCAATATAATAAAGCAGCTACTGTGGTGGTTTCACTTTCCATATTATCTCCAACAAGAAAACTTAATTTAAATATAAAGTAAGATAGATACGGCTCAAGAGCGCGAACTACACTGCGGACATGTCGCGAACTTTGCGAGGATTTGGCAGTATGCGCGATCCGCGCCGCGGTCCGCGGCGCGCTTCGCGCGCGAGTGTGGATCGGCAGATAGAGTCGAAGCGTATTGAAGCGTCAAAATCGCAACAAGTCGCGCATTCGTTCTAATGCGCGCGAACTCGACAGAATGCCTACAGTGATGACGCGTAGGTCTCTTTTGGGGGCGTATGGATGCGCGAGAATGCGCGCATCCATACGCCCGCAATTTATAAAACATAGGGACATTGTATAAAAGGGTCCATTCACGGCAGGACTGCACGGCAGTCCTGCAGTGAATGGGCCTCACTGATTGGTTCACACTCGGTGTTTCCGGCCGACAACACCGAGTGTAAATCAATCAGTGAGGCCCATTCAATGCAGGACTGCCGTGCAGTCCTGCCGTGAATGGGTCCTTTTAGTGGCCGTAGATATTCAGGAAAAAAATTATAACCCTACTAGTAATATCTTTGGAGTTAAGGTTGAATTTGATAATTCGCTTCGATACGCTTCGACTCTGCGCCAGTATAAATTGACCCTTTAAAAGTTAAAGCCATAAAATAATATTACGATGAGTTTTGCTTCCATCAGATTGCTTGATAGCTACTTCCAATTCATCATAGGATTATGATGAATTGTACAATATGAATTAATGAGGAATTATTAATCTTTTAAGAAGTAAAGAAAACACTACAATATAAAATCTTAAAATTTATTTTATGTAAGAATAATGGATACAAACGATATTTCTTCGTAACAAATTTAATTAATGAAAATTGTACAATAATAACTGAAGCATCATGAACTACATAATTCGCAGAATAAGGAGCCTAGGATGCTCTTTAAAATTGGCAGGCACATTCAACTTAAAGCTAAAATAAAATATATCTAAAATCCCTCGTATCACCGTGTAAATGTGATGTTACAATCGAATACTGTTTAAAATATTATATTATATACATCTGTCAACGAAATTTCGCACAGTTCAAAGCTGCCATCTACAAAATTATGGTGCTAAGTGGTCAAACTAAAACTGTAACCGAAAGTGACAAAAAAATATTTTGTATTATAATTTATTCTGGGAATATACCATGCTGTAACCACACTGCAAAACAAAATCAACGTGCGAAATTATTAGCTATATTAAATATAACTTAGTCAATAATTGTCAATACTAATTAAATAAACTTCTTCATTAAAAAAATAAATAGGCACATAACATTCGTTCTGAATGTTTAGAAACACAACTTAGAATACTTCGATTAATTTATTGGTAATTTTCTTTATCAACCTACATATTGCAAAATTGCCAGTATATAAAAAAAAAAACTTATGGCCGTTTTTGTACTAACTTTGTTATTGACAAAAAGCTACATAATCTCTATGTACGATTAAGTACTTTTGTATTGCATACACAGTTGTAGTACTCCACTATATTGTTCCAAATTACTACGGTTTGTAAAATATATTTCACAAATAACACTACAATAAATATTGCCACTGCAAATAACAATTTTACTTATAAAATGCAATATTTGGGTCAAGTATATTAAACTGCAATAAAATAGCGAATTGATAGCAGAAAATACAATAATTTGGACTTTCACATTATTAAAATTGTGCATTTTTAGCGCAATATTATACGTCTTATAAAAAATTAACCTATCAACTCCCAAGCGGTACTCGGGTGCCGCATAAAAATTGAATATCTATTGTGTCTGCGATTCCCACGATCGAGGTATTAAAAAGGAAGTGAATTGACCCATTACAATAAGTTAAATGAAATAGCAATAACATTAAAAACCTTATCACTTATAATGAATGTGTAACGTGTAGTATAAAACCTTTAAAAAAGTGATTCGTTATTCTATTCTGACCTCGTAGGAGGCGGCATGTATAAAACATCTTAGCCATAAAAATGCAGTCATATTTAAAAAGATACATCGAAATATTTTAGTACCGTGGTTAGCACCGACGAGATACTACAGTATACGGATATAGCATGACCGGAAAAAAAATAGCTGAATCATTTTTTAATGCAGCAGCACTATAAAAAGCAGGGTTATTGGTCAAATCTCTAAGATTTGAATTGCCATTCCAATTTAGTTTTTTTTCAGCATCATGGCTTTATTTTCTGGTCAAACTATGTCGATGATAACCACTCTTCATCTACGGGACGATTATTATGCATAGGCATTAACAATGTACGCACGTACCGTTCAGATATATTTTACCTCGTACCGTAAGAACATAAACAAAAGTTTAAAACTATACTTTCAAGTATGTCCGTTTTCACACTAAGTACAATCCTAAATCCTAACCATCGTGTCTATGATTATAACATTAAATACATAGTTCATTTGAGCTACTTTTAACTGCCGTAAAATTCCAAAAGTTTGTTTAAATTTTGTGACTACGTGCGTACATCGTCATATTCCATTTTTAAATAAGTTATTTCATGCCCTAACGTCAGTGCTTCTATAATTTGGATGTAAACTCATTTTAAGGTGGGTTATGCGCGATTGGTGTCGTCACAAAGCACTGCATGGATACTAAGTATCCACCGCGCTTTGCGTTGTTTTACATACAAATTATATTGACACATTTTTACAGGTAAAGGTGGGCTTATATGGACAAAAAAAACTTACTTACTTACTTTTGGTCAAACAACTTTACTCCAGATTGATACTGTGTTTAAAATATTGCCTAAGAGGCACTCTCACCTTTAGAATATAAAGGTGATCTTGCAAGGGCAATAAAAATTTGCAATCGATCCACCACTTTAAAAACGCCCGTATAACCTCACCTTTACACATGACGTTTGACGTGTTGTTTTTTTTATTTACGAGTCGGCGGCTGCGGCGGGCGTGGGGACGGCTAGGGGCGATCGCTGGCGGTCAAACATCTCCAGGATGAGCTTGGGGTCTGTCCCGGCCGGCACCGTCACCGTGCCCGTCTGTTAGGGGGTGGGGCCTCATCAGTACCATCGCACGTTCTTCTCCGATACGCGTGGCGTCCGCAAGCGTTTGGGCTCTGGTGACCATACTTTATTACTGACTACCCTCAAGTTTTGAATGTCAAATGTAACCTCAAAGCTTCATACTTTATTACTACCCTCAAGTTTTAAATGTCAAATGTAACCTCAAAGTTTCAAGGTCAAATTTATTTTGAGGTTAATATGTAGCTCTCTTTAAGTAAGTGATAATTTTCGGTCTTATCATAATGATTCGAACGCTTACAAGGTCGTACAAGCTGATACATTTATTTACGAAGGGTCAAGGGACAGATCATATTTTATGCAAAATAGTAAAAAGATTAAACATAAAAAATAGAGATTTTAGATCGATAGAAAACGTAACAAGCTAACAACAATATGTTCTGTCTCGTTTCGCCAGGTTTGTGTATTTTCTATACAAGAATATTTTTGTTTTTTAACATTTCCAATTTTTTTTATCTCAGTCAAGCAAACAACATTTTACAGATAATCTTTTATAGCATTCACCAAGGCCTTTTGGTTTCAAGGTCAAGGTTTGATAAACATAATATAAAATATTCTTGATAAGAAAGAACACCCAGCATTTACTATGTGTATCGGCTTGTACTACGAGCATGTGTGATGAGGTTAGCTACATTTGTACCGGAGTATGGATCACAGGGACACTAGCGGACGCCACAATATTGTCGGAGAATACATATTGTTAGTTACAAGTATATGTGTTATTTTCAATAGCCCCTTACTAATTAAAAATTCACAAAATGTGTATACAGACCACAGTAATTCCACAATAGACGGAACGAACCAGCAGGCCGACTTAGAAGTGATCTCATATTATACGTTTGAAGTCGGCCTACTGGTTCGTTATGTCTATTGTGGTAATACTCGTACAATGTTTTCTCCTTCTGTGTCAAACAACTTTTCTGTAAAGTTTCGACGAGGATAAAACATTTTGTTACAATGTCTGTATACACAGCGTGAATATTTATTAGTTTTTAAAGGAGTAGATATTCAACTTTACTATAATAACTTTCGTTTGTAAAATTTTTATTACGTTCTAAGAGTTGAATAATGTAAAGAAGGTATGTAAGAGTCAAATAGAAGTAAGGTTCAATAAATTAAATAAAGAAATATTAAAAGTAAATAAAAAAATAATGTTAAAAGCGACCAAATCAATACATAACATATATTGAAGAAAGCACATAATATAATAAAGCTAAGAAATAAATATTATATTTTGAAGTAAAATCAATAAAAATACTATTTAATTATAAAGTTATTATAATAAAGTCACTATAAGCTACATAGCATTATCATGCCTTGGAGTCTGACCAGCAATATAAAAACCCACATTATGAAGGTTTTGTATTTGTAGACTATTAAAATTATTATCAAACATCAGAATTATTCTTCTGTTCAAGTTATCTATTTACTATCAAAAAATCACACCGTTATATAGAGGGTTAAAGAATTATGTGTTTTGTTCTTGTCTGTCAAGAGATTTGCTTCTGTATCAGACAAGGACAAAACGCAACCTTTTTATTATTTTTTATGAAATAAGGGGGCAAACGAGCAAACGGGTGCCCTGATGGAAAGCAACTTCCGTCGCCCGTGGACACTCGCAGCGTCAGAAGAGCTGCAAGTGCGTTGCCGGCCTTTTAAGAGGGAATAGGGTAATAGGGGAGGGAAGGGAAGGGAATAGGGTAGGGGATTGGGCCTCTGGTAAACTCATTCACTCGGCGAAACACAGTGCAAGCGCTGTTTCACGCCGGTTTTCTGTGAGAACGTGGTATTTCTCCGGTCGAGCCGGCCCATTCGTGCCGAAGCATGACTCTCCCACGTATTATTTGTAATGTGTTCTGTATATACACATTACAAAGTGTGGATGATTTAGTAAGAGGGTTCGAGTGGTTATTTTCCGTAACTTGACAATTTTTTTACTCGACAACGCGAAACAAAAGAGGGTAATGTGTTTACTTATATTTCTGGTCAGGTAATATAATAAGCAAGTGGGGATACCTCGATGCGCGTGATGACGCCCTCCTCGCGACTGTGCTCTAGGACTACAACAACACAAGCGCCCGTCAACATACAGACATACACTCCGATTCTACTCATTTACATCTAAATGTAAACCATTATATGGCCGGCTATAACGTTACCAATATCAGTGAAATACAATGCCATCTTAATTTGGCCGGGTTTTTTTTATGTTTACATTCAGATCAAAATGCATTGAATTGGAGTATAGTCAAATGAAACATAAATAAAGCATAAAGGAGCTCCCGACATTTTAGCATCAAAATGGACACGAAAGTTTGTGAGAAAAGGTTGGGAACCCCTGCTTAATTTCGAACAAATTTCAAACATTTTAGAACATTAAATATAATATATAAAATTATAAAATACAAATTAGTCACATTTTAAATTATATTCTCTAATGGAATAAAATATTATCGAATATTTCATGTAAAATGTAAAAATAGCAAAAACTAATAGCAACCTTACATGTAAAATATAACCTAATAAGATGTTATGAACAAATAATAATAGCCTAGCTTCATGCGTATGGCCTTATGATAGCTTGTATGCACTATATTATGTGGCAAATTCAAACATTACATACAATAACAAAAATACTGGCCTAACGAGTTTTTTGTTGTTGGCACAGTATTTTGTTAACATGTTTCTAAATAAATATTATGCTCAATAATATGCATTTTGAGATAAGTGAATATAATTTCTATACACTACGCGTTTCATGCCTGCTGTATAATCGTAATTAGTGCTATATAATTACTTGATTGCTGGTTGGTACGCATTTTAATGTTTTATTAAAGTCTTTGGTAAACTTTTGTTTCACCAAAAAAAAATTGAATCAAGTTTACTATTTACTTCTTTTATCTAGTTACGATATTTTGTAGAACTATGCTTCACGGCACAGTGTTAGTCAATACTTTAGGAAGACTTGGGCAAGTCTAGGCTATTGCTAATAGTTTGTTATGATATGTAACATCATGTCTTATGTTACATAAATACCACTAGTACTTGTGAGGAAAGAGATGACATTTTTTAGTCTATTAACTGGCACTGGCCCTAACTAGATTGCAAGTACTCACTGTTTTCGGAGGCGTTGGTGGTGGTAGTGGTGGTTGTGGTGGCGGTGGTCGCACCGTCGACGTTATTCTCGTTGACCATCGTCCTCGTGGTCGTTTTCACCACCATCGAGCTGGTGTTCACCTGCGTGTTCTGTGCCCACGGACATTGTTAGCTCATATGTGTGACTTGTACGCATTGAGTGGATGTATACGTAAGTTATACGACACGTGCGTTAACGTACTTCCGAGTTGTACGCATCGTGCGTATATGTATGTACGCCCGAGTTGTACGTATCGTGCGTATGTAACGTTTTACGCATTTCGCGTACACGTATTAATACTTGAACCCCCGGATTTGTTATAATATCTCTTCGACAATAATCCAAAATCGATAAAAGAGTGTAATCGAATCTCAAGGAAACATAATGAATATTTGTGTAGTTACTTTACTAGAAGCATTTGAATTACTATGTCAATATGTATTCACAATATTATTTTTTCTTTTCTTCTCATGGTGAATTAGCCACTGGACGCATAACAGCGCTGTTGAATTGAGCGTATGCACACATACAAGTAAAAATAAATATTCCAGAAGGTATAGATCCGGTAGCTTCATTTACCTGTAGGTTGATGTTGAGTTCGGGTTCTGATGGGGGCGGGGCGGAGTGGTCCCGCACGGAGTCCACAGTGATGTCCCCGGACGCCGCCGTCACGTCATGCACCGTCTCCGCCGTCTCCTCCTATGTCACGTCATTAGTTAACAATCCGTGACAATATGTTTATTAATCTAGCGTTGTCACTGTTAAGAATTATTTTCTTGGATTTTGCATGTAATATAATTTCGTCGTCGTCGGTCTAGAAAATGACTTAGGGCAAAGTAATGTTATACTACAATAATAATCAAATACTTAACCATGTACACTTTTTATAGGTAATAAAAAGTAAAATAATAAAAAGTTATAGTAAAAAAAAAGTATCTAAAAACCCTATGAAATCTAAAAAGTAACTAATTTAAACAGTGAAATAGACGAAGAAAATCATTACATTAGATGACGAAAACTAATATTTTCGCTATGAAACATTTACAACAAACAGAAGCGGTTCAAACTCACGTTGTCTGTGCGATCAAACAACGAAAATGAAACAAGTCATACTTTGTGTTCACCATTAGTTAGTGGTTGCTCCTCGGGCTGCGAGCGCAGCGCCGCCGCCCACGGCGAGAGCAGGATGTGGCACGCCGCAACCGTCACCTGTTACAATACATTACTCTTCAAAATTCTGTGGTGATAGATTTAATTCAAATTGTTTATTTCAGAATTGTATATTAACTCACTGTACCGTAATTCAAAGCCAAATAATGAGAGTGGCAACACTATTTTTCGTATGTGTGGCGGAAACAGTACCTAAACGACTTCTATATCCTCCTACGTCACCCGCTTTTTGCATCCCTATTGGTGACGTTTAGTTCTAAGTTTTTCCACCAGGTGGCAGAGTTGAGCTTTTAACAGCGTAACGGATTTGGAACCATTGGCGGTTATTTTTCGTGCTGTGCGGACGTATATTAGATTACGCGTAATTCATATCTTTTGTTTAAATTTGTGCACGTGGCACATTAATTTTCCTTTTCGGTTTACCGAACGACTTCTTAATTTTTATAATATTATAATTAGAAATTAGAAATAATGGGTTCGGATAAAAATATTAGTTCGAGTTCTTCCTCGAGTTCCGAATCAGATTCTCCTGCGCGAAACAAAAGAAAGGCCGAAACGTCGAGGAGCAGAGCCCAACGTAAGCGTCGCCGGACATCCGATATTGAGATAAAGAGTAAAATATTGGACGGGAGGACAAAAGCATTGATTAAAATCAGGTTGGCGACCTTCCTCTATTAAAACTTATGAAAATGTGTGTAAAACTAACAAATCAAAGTACGCCTAGTAGTCCCACTTGCTATCAATTAGCTCATTTTTTGTGAAAATTATTACAAAAACATGTCTTACAACGCAATTTTAGTATATTATCAACAGCAGCATCTACGCTTAGTAATCGGGTTCTTTTTGAAAGATTAAGTTGTCATATTATTCTCGTAAAGTTTTTTATCTACCTTTAATAAACGAAACAGACCAGTAAACCACCCATTAGGGATGAGTGCTTGGCTTCTCGGTAGAATAGAATATACATTATTGCGTTCAAGATATTGTACAAACATAAATAAATTACATTCAGCAAAGATACAAGAACGCAAAGGCGGCTTTATTGCTATTGAGCAATTTCTTGAAAGCGACATTTGGTAATGATACGAACCATAATAATTTACCAGTCTTCTACGATCCCAGCAACTCTTGTGCTACTATGTTCTGGACGTCAAGTTCAAGACTTAAAAAATACTAACAGTAGCTAATAGTTATTGTAATATTTCAGATGACTATAAACTGACAAGTCCGACGTAAGACAATCCGACTCCGAGTAAAAATATTCAACATAGAAACATCGATCCAGTCTATTGGGTAAGACAAGTTATTAAATTATCGGCTGAAAGGAGAGCCCAGTGCAATAGCGAATAGCTTATTCATCACTGCCCGTGGCGAACCGAAACCGGGGTCACGCGCTGTGATCGGTGGATGGGTGCGACGACTGCTGCATGAGGCCGGAATCGAGGCAAGTGATGGCAATGTCAGACCCGCAGTCGCATCAAAGTGCCAAACTGTCCTTTAGATGAAATACTAGCTAGAGGCAATTAAATGTCATAAGGAACATTCAAAAAGTATTATTGTCGTGAAATTAAGACAAAACAAAACCAAACAAATGTGGTATCTGCTATGTTTTCTTTCATAGCAAGTTGATTGTTTACTTAATTTAACGAGATTTATTTAATAATCTTTATTTAAAGAATTTCTTTTGTATTAAGTAGATAAAACATTTAAAGAAATCACAATTGATTCATATCACAACAAATATAACATAATATAATATAACAATTTAAGTCAAAGTAATTTCGGATTTTTTGGTTACATCGCAATATATTATGGTTATTTAATTTTAATTCCATTAATGCGCTTATATGCTATAATAATTAAAAACTTAAGTAATAGTTAACTACCAAATAAAAAATAAAAATTAAAAAAAATGTATAAATTGGTAGCCTAAATTATGTTTTATTCTGTTGTAAAAATATCTTTTCTCTCGTCTCGTCTCGTTTGATTATGCTTGATAAATGAAGCATAAAATACATATTGACAGTAATTTTTACTAAATCTTATAATGTGAAAATAAATGTATTTTCGTTTACCATAAGTTAATTGGTATTTCTTTTCATACTACAAAATCTTTTCTATCCCATCATCCATGTAAGTTTTATTGAATCGATATATTTTTTTTTGTGAATCTTATCTTTATTCCACCAGGCGATATCAAACAGCTCTCATTATTTGGCTTTGAATTACGGTACAGTGAGTTAATAACAGCGTTTTGGTAAAACGCTGTTATTTAAATCTTAAAAAAAGAAAAAAAAACGTTTATTCAACAAAAATTTGAACATTACCTAGCTAGACTACATTTAACATAAAAAGAGAAACACGACACAATACATAGAATCAAGATTTACTAATAAGAAAGGCTTTGTAATAAATAAATACGTGATTGGATGAACCAGAGAAGTAACATTTTATAACATCAGGACAATAACTCATTTTTTTCTTTATAAATTGAACAAACCTTCTTACCTTTGTATCTTACCTACTTCATTATTTTACTGTTACGTGCTTTATCCACTAACATTTTCAATTTATATCTATTAGATTTGTTTATTTCATATAGCTTCACAAAATGTTCTTCAATTTGTTGCCATTGATTTGTGGATTTTGAAACATTGGAAATCTGAATGTCATCGCAGTCTACAGAGTAGTAATAAAACTACAGCTTTAAGATAAGTGTTAAAACTGTCTTAATTTAATTTACCTTTGTCGCTGAAAGTGTGATCCTTTGCAGTTCCGACGACGAGTGCAAGTAGAGAGCTTCGCCACGTTTCGAGAAACATAAGCTGGCAATGCCACTGTGAACAGAAATTATATATTGAATATCATGCTGCTTGCTCATCTATAATTTTAGTTTCTAGCCGCGACCAGCGCCTTTAGTTAAGTAGATTTTCTATAATATTGTACTACACATTGCATACCAATTTATTTAGTATTCGTTGGTCATTCGACGTTGACGGTTCACTCTCTTATCAACACGAATAAACTATAGCGGATATTTACTCACTTGATGTCCTCCTTGCGAACAGCAGCCGCGTTGAGCTGTCGGCGCAGGTCGGGCGACAGCACGAGGCAGTCACCGAGGTTGGTCAGACAGAGAAGGCACCACTCGCGGTGTCTCTCTCCCGCATTTGCACCGGCCGTCTCAAACCATGCGAACGATGTTCTGCGCACCTGATAGTTGATCACACAGTTACACATTAAAGTTATTTGCACACACGCATTTTGCGTATACGCACGTATCGTCATACGCAATGTGTACATTTGATTTGTACGCAGTGCATAGTTGAGTGTTCCGTTACACCCACGGTAACACTTTTTGTCACTATAAGTTATTCTATGTTTTTGAAAAATCCTATTGGTTCGATAGTTTCGGAGCATAATCAAATATATTTATCAATATAATATATATACATATTATTATATTCAATATTATTCATCAATTTAATTTTTTAAACAATTATATTTTATTAAAATTTATAATCATTTTTACATTTTCCAAATAAAATTATTATAATTAAGTACTTTTAAAATAATTGCATGTCCCTTTTAATTTTTAATTTTATGTACCAAAATTATTTGTTATTAACTTAATTTTTACTGCTTAATTGAATTTATCTAAAATGTTGTGCATATCTATAAGTGATGTAAACACTAGCTGTTATTTATTTAATGTTGTTTAAAATGTATGTGTTTATATTGTTGATGTGCCTAAATAAATAAATAAATATAGTTCTATGAATGTAAAATTTACACTACATGTCTGAAGTTTAATAACGAGATGTTTCTCGCAAAATATCACGGGAGCCGTGCACTTTTGCGGGATAAAGTAAATTCAATATACGCTTTACAAAATTGGTATTGATTTGCCCCTGTTTGTTTTAGCCTTTCGTATATTAATAATCAAAGTTTTAGTTACACGTGCGCCCTCGTGCGCGGTGAGCTTGTATTTGTGGTGGGGCTTGAGCGCGGGCAGCGTGAACACCTTGAACTGCTCCTCCGACGCGATCAGCACGCGGTGCGCCCCGCCCTCCGGCAGCGGGGACACGCCCCTCTCCACCTGGGAATACGATACAAGTTACAGATACACTACTAGAGCGTTATTTGAGCGTTTTCCTACACCTTGCTAACTAACTACGAATTCGCATCGCATCGTAATGTCATTTTTATTATGAATTTTGTCGCAGATATTTGCGATGCGATGCAAATTTACAGTTATGTGTGGGAGCCCTTAATTCATGAAGCCCCAAGCGACCACATCCGGCCGCGATAACAATAGATATTGTGTCTCGTTTTTCCACGATTGACTAACAAGATCTTTAATTCTTTACCCCAGTAACTAATTCGATTTAAATTTAAACCAAAGTCGATTTTGATTCGGTTTCGATAATCATCAGTATCTTGAATAAACTATAATTAAGATCGACATCAAAGTGTCGACGTCAAAACTTCGTTTTCCCAGCTAACACATTGAGCCACAGCACGATCGTGTGCTAGTGTAGATTGTCCCTTGTATTGGCAGTTTGGACTTCTTTAACAATTATTTATGAACTGTAGGACGTGATAACAAAACAACTGACCTCTAGGGGATCGGGTAGCGGCACGGACGCGCCGTCCAGCACCGTGATGCCGATGACGGGCGCTCTGTGCTTCAGTTGGATTTCCTTCGCTAACTGACATGTTACCTGCAAACAAATACCTTAAATTTATACAAGGATATTCCATCTAAAGTTTGTATACAATAGCGTAAATACGATGTCTTAAGTGGTATCCGTATAAAAAATGTGTGTAAAAAGGAATGTTATTTCATTGAGGATTCTCTATAATGAACAATAAGCAATATGTTTGCTTATTGTTGTTGTTTCGTGAGTATAAAAAATATATTGTAATACATACGGGGTCCTCTTTCCGTTTGTTAGTGTTGGGTACGTTGAGCGTGAACGCGTACACGGTGCCGTTGTTCGTCCCCGCCCACAGCGTTGGCGTCGAGTTTTGTGCTGGAAATTATCGAGTAATCATTTTTAAAATACGGCTAAAGATATATAATTGACATGAGTTTATTTATTTACTAGCTCTTTCTTAGCTAACAGCAAAACATCAACCAACCAACAATACAGTTAAATAGATAAAACTCCTGTCAAAAACTGCGTTGCGAGGAATGTGTTTTAAGATCCAATAGAATTGCTGCGTTTGCCAAGGTCAGCCAGATGGGATGATTCTACTGGTTCCCAATAACGCATTCTTCGAAACGCAACTAAGCTCAGCTCCGGTAGAAACGCAACCTGTTAATCAGTGTGTACGCGATTCCGCGATTTAGAATAACCATGCACGGTTATTACGAGTTACGGTCGAGAGTGTAATGTGTCGAGCTAGCGACCGGTCGTGCTCCGCGTTACACACGCAGCAAAAGTAATATTTTTGCGAATCGCGCGGCACATTGCCGCTGCACGTGACCATGGAGCTCGTGGCCAACGAGTTGCTGGCGTTTATCCAGCACGCCATCGACACTATGGACGAGGTCAGCATCATGCAGATCTGCAAGTCCTTCTCCAGCGAGGAGATTTGCAAGGGCAAGCAGCTGCTGTACGAGACGCTCGGATAGAGCGCGAACATGCCATCGCGCCGAAGAGACGGTACGGAAAGGAGCGTGCAGGACATCATCTCCCTGCTGAAGCAGACGGATCCTTACAAGGTGCCGGCTTTTGTGGCAAAGGAGCTGCACAAGCTGCCGCCCGTCACGCTGGACCACGTCGACGTCGTCAGCCTATTGAAGGACATCAAGTTCTTGAAGGAGGAGCTGGCCGGAGTTCGATATAGATTGCAGGCATCAGAGTCTACGATCAGTGACTTATGTATTGAATTATCGCAATTAAAAAGTGGTAATTCAATATGTAGGTCACCTGATGCCGCTTACGTCACTATACGTCGAGGCGCGCAAGCGAGCACGTTTAGCCCGTCAGCATTATCATCGGACGGGTCAACGAACACCGATGCTGCCGCCCCCGCCCGCGTTCCCCTCCCGGTTGCGCCGACGCCGAGTCCACAGGCGACTCAGCAAAACTTTGCGACTATTGCTGACTGCCCCGCAACTCCTCCGCGGGCGAAAACTAATGGGGATAATGAGAGCCGCAAGGCTCCGAAGAGTCGCGAGACTAAGGAGAGCCGCAAGGCTACGAAGAGCCGCGAGGTGGAGTCTTCTCGGCCTGGCAAGGACGAGAGCAGGAGGTGCGATGAGGAGGGCTTCATACTGGTGGAGAGGAGGAAGAAGAAGCCCGCCGCCCGCAACCATCGCGGCACCAAACCATATATACCTGAGCTGCGTCTGCGGAGCGAGGACCCCGCGACGCCACTGTACATATCCCGCCTGCACTGGTCCATGGAGGTCGAAGACGTCGTGGACTACATCCAGAAGAAGACGACACTGCGCCTGAGTTTCGAGCGTCTGCAGTCTCGCCACAAGGTTAACTTTAGCTCCTTTGTGGTGAGAGTACCGACGCATCTTCTGTCGTCTTTCGAGGCGCCGGAGTTCTGGCCGATGGATGTAGTCTATCGGAGGTTCCGGGGGAGACTCCGGAACGAAGCGAATCACATCGCCGGCAAAACGTGACAGTGTTAGTTTTTAAGAATATATATAAAATATGTTTGTTATTTTTAAGGTATTTATCATATAATTGATATGTATGTTAGTTTTAAGGTATTTGTTATATGGGCCACTGATGCCCGAAATAAATGATTTGAATTTGAATTACTCTTGAAAAAAAACACAAGCAATCCAGCCTATGTAAAGACGTCTTCCGGTCGTGTCATCTGGCAACACAGGAACACTAGCAACACCGGACTTCCTGCTTTTCTCGGCTCCTCGTCTTAGGCCTAGGACGCAACAATTTCTTTTCTTCAACGTAATATTTTTTATTTATCTTATATTTTACATCTAACTTCTAATACAGTCCACAAGTTTAGAGTAATAACACAAACACAGTGACATACAAGCATGTAAGTACAAAACTTACAGTTAATAAGGAATGTCCTCGCGAAGTACAGACAGCGCACCATGGAGCCGAACGCGTCGTCTGTGGATCGCGCCTCCACCGCACGCTCCACCGGCTTCACGTCCGGGTCCGTCTCGTTCAGCTTATCCGCCGCCGGCGCCGGGGTCTTCTTGGCTGGCTGATAGATAAAATATAATTTACTTTTACGATATAATTCACTTGAAAGATAATTTTAAGTATCACGGGTTCAATAGCGTTGTTAAACAATTGCCAACTTCTAATGTGGAAATTTTGCAAAATAAAGTTGTAGAGTGTGTCAAGAAAAGATTGAGCGTTTAACAATGACTTATACTATACGAAGTTACTTAACGTTTGATATGCATGAAAGTGTCATATAAACAAGTGTAATTGGAGGCTTTGGCAGTGAATTACCTGTGTGGGTGAAGTGGGGCTGGCTGCGGTAGTCTGTCTCCGCTGTGATCGCCCCTTCCGTAACCGCCTGAACGATTCTCGCAGTGATTTCTTGAATGATTTTCTCCTTGAGATCGGCGTGTCGCCAGCACCAGAATGATCTAAAAAACAAGTAACAATAAATAAAAAAAGTGTCTATGTAAATCTTTTTGCAAGCGATCTACCGTGAGCGTAGTGTCATTACTCATTACGTTACATTAATGACACTAGGCTGGCATTATAACAAACACAAATAAAACATTTTTTGAACCCTCGACTAACGTTATTTTTAATAATCGAATAGTAATCTGACACCACATAGTTTTCGCTGTACTTTATATTTCTTTTTCTTGCTGATGTCATCTTCGTCGTCACCGCCGTCACTCACCGTGCGGGTTGAGCGTGCACTTGTGCAGAAGCGGCGCGCTGCGCACGGCGTCCAGCAGCGCCAGGCCGTGGGCGGTGCCGGCGCACAGCACGCCCCACTCCCAGTGCGCCGCCAGCGCCGTCACCGCAGCTGGGGGCGACAGCTGCGCCACTGTGCTCGCCTGAAAATTTGATACATGATTTTATTGCCGAAAGTTCTCGTTTATAACCAATAAAAATGTAACGAACTATACAATACACATTATCGTGTCTATATGTAAACTATCATGCCGTTCGAATTTCGAGGTAACAGCAGTGAAGTCGCACGCAGGCAATGCCATAATTATTGTGATTAAAATGGCTCTGCCTATGTGAATATAACTGCCTCGCTACTGCGCCAGTTAAAGCAAAATTCAATGCCTTTTGTTCTATTGCATAAAGACTAGACCACATTAGCCTTACGCCGCGCCGTACACGTCAGAAGTTATAAGTCACGTACAAATATTCTTTTTATAAGACATGCGCGGCGCTCAAACTGAATCGTCTCACATACGTCATACACAACAATAATAAAAATAGTAAGTACCTGGAAACCAGCAGGGAAGGTGAGCGGACCGGAGCGCAGCGTGAGTTGGTCGTGGCCCTTCCACACGAACCCGTCGCGGTCCGACACGATGTTCACCGATATCGACTGTAAGGAAACAATTACTATTAGAATAACATTAAAATGATTGCAAAAGAAAGTAGTAGCGCGAGCAGGTAAGAATAATTAAAACATTTACCCATCACTACTTAGGAATATTATTCGTGTAAATACTATTGCTATCTCGTTTTTAAAGGTACGAAAAATTTACATGCGCGAATGAGAGACAAATAGCGATCATTCGATCAAGCGGGTCAATGGCCGAATTTTTACCTGCTTCTTGACTATAACTGAATTATATCTGCAATTACTGTTTGCTTTAATTGTGTACATTGTACAGAAACTTTTCTGCATACCTTGACTTCAGCAGTGCTCGGCGAATTCTTGAGACTTGCTACCACAATGTGTCCGGCTGCGCCACCGATAGTCAGCATACCAGAGAGAGGACACAGCAATACCTGAAAATGCAGCGCTTTTTAGACTGTTTATCAATACCATGAATCTAAATAATTATCAGAAAGTATTTTTTGAAATTCTAATTTGCCTGTTCACAATTAAAAAAAAAACCTCACGCTAAAATGAACACAAAATATTACTGGTTAGAAAAGTTTACTAACTCTTTTGACAGCCAGTCTTGGATCATCGCTATATGGATCAAATGATCCCACTCGTCTGAAAGGAGGCCATTCTTCTTCTTCGTTCTGACTGTCGTTGTTTTCTCCTATTTCTTCTCCACTGTAAATCGAAAAACAGTTTAAATACATTATTAGAAACATTAATTTTTTAGGGAAACTACTTTTTGATGCAACGATCCACATTCTTAGTAATGGATAAAATTTCGCCTTTAGTTTTTTACGTCGTTAGATACAAGTGTTTAAGCAACAATAATTTCTTTTATACTATGTTATCTTAACTAAACTAATCTATCATCAACTTATGGTCCTAGCGTATGTATCTAGAATGTAATGGAGTCTATAGTATGTGTAATGGTTACCTCGGCGTCGATCGTTTCAGGCCACTGCGCAACATAGGGAGCAATAAGCAAAAGATGATATCGATTAGCTAGTGCGTAGGGTTAGGTACTACATTATATAGCTAGTAGCAACATAATACATGCAACACGATAGCAGCAATACATTGACGATTTTGAGCGGTCACTCATTGATGGATGGATCTTTAACGACGTGAATGGCGGCCGAAAAGGAAGATCTTCCGACCGAGCGAGATAGCAAGCTCGGTCAGTCCGAAGCCCACTGACGTCGTTTTAGACGTTGCACAGTACTCCCAAATTTATTGCGCATGCAAATCTTCGCTAATTGTCGTAATCACGAAAACACCCGAATCTGTGAAACGTAAGAGCCCTAAACCATGCACTTGCATTTTGCACCTTGTTCATAGGAAATAGAAGTAAATATCATATAGCCTTTGGCTCAATAAGTCCGGTCCGTCAATAAGTGCTATAACCGTAAAGTTAATATACCTAGCGGAATAGAGAAACAAAGGCCTAAGCAAGAGAGATGTCACTATCAGTAACACAGCGTGGTAAAAAGAGACGTGTGATACATGACAGACAGACAGAAATACGACCGTTGCCGAAAAATTTCTATGCGCATTATCACTTTAGGAGCACTTTCTCCGAAACTTAGCGCGATGCAGGATTGTGAGGCTAATAATTGTGGGTACCGCCACAGATCGAAACGATCCATCACAATTGAGTGGCCGCTCTTTGAACACCGACAACCGCGAAAAAACGATCTCACACGGCATAGTTTAATTTATATACATTGTTGTTATATGTTGTGTTTATTACGTTGTCATAGTTACGTTTTCGAAAATAAATAAAAAAAAGGTAAAATAAAAAAAGTTATCCGCTACGTAAATATAATTTGTAAGTACTAGTAAGTTTAGTATTTGAGAACACCAATCGAGATTTAGTATAAAAGACAAATTTATATTTTTGTGCCAATAAAAAATCCACTTTGTTGCCAGCTGTGCATACATTATTTATCAAAATAGAACTCTACAGAACCCGAAGAACATATTTTCAACCGACCCATGAAGAAAGGAGATGTATATGAAGCTATACATTATACATTATAGAAATATAGACCAAGCGGACACTATATAACAACAGATACATACCTAAAGAGATGTGCTGTTGTATATTTGTATAGCGGTGTCATGACAACGCCCGTTACATCCCAGAATCGTACGGAGCCATCTTCGTGGCCCGTCAGTAGAATCTGTTTAGGCTCGGCCTCGGTGGACTCCACAATACCACCAGAGATTGGCCACTGGCCCTCCGAGTAAATGTTTTCTGTCTGTTGCTTGCCTGAAAACGAAAAGATGAGACTCTTAGCAGTTGATGTTTCTTACGGAAACCATTTATAATGCTTATTAACAGCTGTGTCAGGCCCTTCTTTTTTATATATAAAATAAAAGGGCAAAAGAGCAAACGGGTCACCTGATGGAAAGCAACTGTAGTCGCCCATGGACACTCGCAACATCAAATTTAAGAGGGAATATGTTATCTTCTTGAAGGTTTCTGATTGGCCCACATTAGTTGAAACAAGAGATATCGCTGTCTCGCTCTTACCGGCCGCTACTATGGAGTCCAGCACGCTGTCGGCGACGGGGCCGGCGAGGTGGGCGGTAGTGACGGCGGACGCGTGTACGGGCAGTAAGTACGGTAGCCGCAGCGGCCGCCAGTTGGCGTCGCAGAGATCGATCGCGACTAGCTCCTCCTCAGCGAGCACCACCTGAAAACATTAACGTGACTTACTTAGGAGTTAGGACAGCTTACGCATATCAGAGTTAAAGTTACACCCAGAGGCGCAATGTTATCTCTTTCATAAATACAAAGAACAAGAAATATGAAGGTATATGTGTAGTCTAAGTATAACTTTGACCAATATTTGCAACGAAGCGATTATATTTAGAGCTACACACTCTGCTGTGTTACGGGGTGTCGCCCTCTAAGATCACATAAAATGTATTTGTTACTAAACACTGCAAATGCAAACTGCAATTGTTGGTATTAAGGTGACGCCACGTTAAAGTAAAAAACCGTGTTGAGTATGTTTTAGATTGCTTTGCCGGCATGGCCTCTCATAAAAAACAAGCAATGGAACAGCGAAAAATGGAAAGAGCGTAAACGACAAAATGCTTTTTGTCGCGTTATTTAAAAACCATAAATACATTTCATATAAGCTATAGGCAAATTAAAGTGTATGCTTGAACCAATCTATGCACCATCGAGGAAGTTGATTCCTATGCAATTGAAAGACCAACGTCATTTGGTCGAATATGTCAATTCAATGTTAAAGCGGAGAATTGACTACCGGGCTGCCCGATCTGGCACAAGTCTGCCGCTTGCCCCTATTGAACACACACAGAACAGGCAAGTCAGTCGAATAGATAGAGAGCTGCAGCTCGGTCGTGGACTCATGGACTCGACATTTTTTAACAGATGATAGATCAGCATCGGCATTGATTTCTTTGGATTTTTCAATAAATTCGCTGTACGTAGATCGGTGTTCATGTAATCCTTGCTTTCAACTTTCCACAAACAAGGATGCGACCGGTAAATGGAAATAAACGAATGTCAAAATTGTTTTTGTTGGTTTTTCTTAAGTAAAGTGTTTGTATTGTTTACAATAATATGTTTTAAAATAATATTTTAAGTGCACTCTAGTCGCACTCCAAGGCGCAAATGACGACGGGCCGCCCGTCGCGACCATTCATGTACAGACTTGCCCGTGCCCGCGCGGGAAAAATTCGATCTCGCGGGCAGGCTGCGGGCACAGGCCGGCGGGCATGTCTGTGCCCGTACCTAGGAATTGACGAGCAGACATGCGACAGACCTGCCCGTGACGGGCGGCCCGGTAGTCAATTCCCCGCTTAATTGTGATCTGTCAGCTTACTTAGGTCCCCGATTTGCATAGGAATCAACTTCTCTGATAGTGCAAATTTTGGAAGCTTAAATCACTCTTCTGTGTTGGCAAAATAGGAATCCCTTTTTTTACAGAGATATTTTTGATTGATTATTCTGTGTTATAAAAGTTGACCAATCGTGTTATGCTAAGGGTAATTCAAAGACAAAGACATGATGAATACTGACAATGAACTTTAATTTCTAGCTTTAGTCATTGCTGAGTAAAATCGATATCGCTACAGCCAAATTATCAAGGCGTCGCCTTAAATGGCAGTCTGTCTGGACTCTGGTTACTCACCAGTGCGGCGGCGACCTGGTTGACGGTCTGCAGCTGTATCTGCGCCGGCGTGACGGGCCGCTCCTCCTGCAGCGGCGTGCCGTCCGGCGGCACCGGCGTCGTCGTGAACATGTCTATCACCTGTGTACGATAAAAATGAGACTTGAAACAGTTTTTCCTTTTCATGGGACCACCTCTGAAATATCCTCTTTCCAACGAAAAAAAGAACCATCAAAATAGGTTCATAAGCGACGAATCGTAAGCAAACAAACAAAAAAAGCATATCTTCTGCTCCTTTATGAAGCAAGATTAGTTTTGAAGCATTTAATTTACAAAGAGTTTCACAGAAAATATAGAGAATGGGTCAAAATGTCCATTAAATTAAAATGTATTCATTAGTATCCCATCTGCAGTGTTTTGCTACAAGTTGTAACTACCAGCTAGGATTACTATTAGGTTATAATTCGTACCCGGCTGGTGAAATCGAAAGCCACATGTCTGTCGCCCTGCTGCACTGTCACTGTGTATTTGTCCGAATATGAGGCTCTTGGCATACCACCTGTAATAAAAAAATATAAATATGAACAGACATGCTTTCAGACATTTATGTATTCTAAGTTTGTGGACATTACATACAACACAAAACAACGCGTACATGTGCGTTACACATTAAAATAATCTCACGCACACATTACACTGCACGTAATAATATGTTAAAAATGTAAACTATCGTTAACTTTAGGTAATTATGCTACGCATTTGTATTAACACCTTAAGGCGAGGTCTTATCTCAATCCAAAACGATAACCTTGCATACAACCAAAGACCAAGCGTGTACGCATCGCAATAAGATTTTATTTTAGCTTAGGCTGCTTAGCATAAAATTGTAGTTTCGATCTTCTCTATTTTTCATGTGTTTTTTAAATATCTTTCGAAATAAATATTAAGAAAAAAGATTATTCGGTTCAGACCTTTGTAAAATAGATTTCATTAATAATTTATTAAAATAAAATGTAAGTTATTCTTGTTAATACTTATATTTCGATGAGAAAGAGTTGTATAGGAGGTGAGTTTGTAAATTAATTACAGCGAAAGTATTTTTTATTAAAATGTTTATGGCTTAAATCCTTTTAAATATTGTGCTCTATCCGCCGTACTCAGACATTTAATTACGATTAACCTTCAATTTAATGGAGAGTTTGACAGATAATGTATGGGGCTTATGTCAAAATTTTGAATTAATTACATTTAACTAATTAATGTTTCACTCCGAGTGCGGCAGTTGGGCTGCGTCCCCATCAGACACGGCGCGGCGCCGGCACTGTGATACGGTACGGCGTCGTGCCGTAACACGTTGCCGGCGCCGCGCTGTGTCTGATGGGGACGCAGCCTTAATCCCATATTTTTTTACATTTCGTTATTATATTGGAACTAGGTAAATCGGGTGTCAAGAAATAACAAAATGGGGTTTCACCTCGCCTTAAGTCGCGCACAAATTTCTATCACGTTTCTATATGTGTGTGATATACAGGATGTCACAAAACTAAGTGATGAAACTTTAGGATGTGTATGTGTCCCTTACATAGAGTTCGCCGTGAAAGTAGCAACGCTGAAAAAGTAACTTTTTTAAAAGTTTTGTATGAGCAAATTCAAGACGCTGGGGCCCTTGCCCATTTTTTTATGAAATAAGGGGGCAAACGAGCAAACGGGTCACCTGATGGAAACCAACTTCCGTCGCCCATGGACACTCGCAGCATCAGAAGAGCTGCAGGTGCGTTGCGGCCTTTTAAGAGGGAATAGGGTAATAGGGGAAGGTAGGGAAGGGAAGGGAAGGAAATAGGGGAGGGAAGGGAAGGGAATTGGGCCTCCGGTAAACTCACTCACTCGGCGAAACACAGCGCAAGCGCTGTTTCACGCCGGTTTTCTGTGAGAACGTGGTATTTCTCCGGTCAAGCTGGCCCATTCGCGCCGACGCATGGCTCTCCCACGTTAAAAAAATTGCCCTTTCCAGCGCTGCTACTTTGAAAGTGAACTGAATGCAGACCACAGGGGAAACATACTCACCTTAAAGTGTTATCACTAAGTTTTGTTACACCTTGTAGTATGTCCAACAACTCACCAGCATATATCGTGATCTCCTCCCCGTCCACGCTGGTCCGTGTGAGGAGCTTGGTGATGGCCTTGCACGGGTAGGGACCGTACGGCGTGATGGGCTCCTTGAGGGGCCGCTCGCTCGCCGCGCCCGCCACCTCCCACGTTACGTACGACCCGTCGTTGTGGGACGACGTGAAGTGCTCCCCTGAAACATAATTAAGATCGAAGTGTTTAGGGCCAATTTCACCAACGACTGTTAAAGTTAATGCTCGAATTAGTACCACGTTACCCCTTTCCTTTTTCATATGAATGAAAGAGAAGACATGATGTTTTAACAAGCTGTTAACACTAACAGACGTTGGTGAAATTGGGCCTTAATTAATTTTTTTCCATGAAAATGAGACAGTGTACGAAAATGATACCCAAAGCTAATAGCAGGATATTAAAATCCGAGCTGAACGAAAATTAATAAAAGTGAAATCTCTATGGTCAAGCCGAGTAATTATAAACCAAGGATGTTCCGGTGTTGGGGCGGAACGCGCGTTAAAACATGGCGGTGAGAAACCTTGTACAATGCTTCCACAAAAATTCTAACATGATAATTTTGACCACCTATGTATGCATGCACTTACTAATTTGCTTGTAAGCATAATCAATACTGATAATAATTGACATACCATCATCATTCCAGCACAAACTCTCCAACTGCTGGTTGGAGACGAAGGTGTGTGTGGGCGCTGCAGCCGTTCTGTCCCACAACACTACCAAACCGCGGTTGTATCCGACTAACAGACGGTGCGGGGCTTTGGGGTGCTCGCACACCGCTTCCACCGCGCCAGGGTTCACCTTGAAGTCTTCTGGACAGCTGGAATGACATATTATTTTGTTAGTAAAAGTATGCCCAAATGATAATAGCGCAACCGATCAAAAAACTTTTTTTACTGATTGACAGCTGAGTAACCAACTATCAAATAACAAAATGTGTTACATTTGGACCACATCTGCAAAACTAAAAATTCAATTGAAGCCATCTATGAGTAAATTACTTAGGTTGGGTTGCACCAGAGCCGTGGTTAAAGTTAAAGTTAAGGTTAAATTTATGGTTATAGTTAAGGCTAAATTTAGTTTTAACTTTTACTTTGACTGGAGAAATTGACAGATGACAGCTGGTCCAACAAGGTTATAAATGAACGTGGGCGGGGGCGCTACTGATAAAAGAGAACTATCAAAAATGGCGTTTTTGTATGATGACAGCGTTAGTTCCTTTTTTCGCCACGTGCATTTAGAACCTTGTCGAGCTCTATGGTTATGGTTAAATATGGCGTCTTGATGGCGTCCATTTTTAACTTTAACCAAAGATTTGACATTTTGCATTGTAGTTAATGTTACAGTTATAGTTAAAGTTAGTTGGTGCAACCCAACCTTAGTTGGCAATTCAATATAGTAGGCAAACGGCAAACGCCAACGGAAGCAAAGTGGGTGCTTAGTTGCATTGCGCTGTCTGAACGTCAATGATCTTTCGTATTACACAAATATTTAGTATGTTGTAACATTGATTATAGCTTCGTCGTCGAGTGACATGAAAGTATATTATTAATTCATAAGAGACGATAGTTTGACAAACGATTATTTAGTCAATAATCATGCTGTATCTTTCAATCTTCAGGTTTATGAAAGAGAGTAAGCAATAACCTAGCCTAGCACAGTCATAAAAAGATAATCATCAGATGAAATTTCGTATTCGTATTTCGTATTTATAAGAGACGATAGTTTGACAAACGATTATTTAGTCAATAATCATGCTGTCTCTTAAATTCAGCTTTCTGAAAGAGAGTAAACAATAACGCAGCCTAGCTTCAAGAAGAGAGCGTATTCCCTCTTAAAAGGCCGGCAATGCACCCCCAGCTCTTCTAATGTTGCGAGTGTCCATGGGCGCCGGTAGTTGCTTTCCATCAGGTGACCCGTTCGTTTGCTCCCTTATTTTATATAAAAAAGTCTAATTAATCTTAACTCACTTCTGCATAACCACATCCTGGTATATGACGTCCTCGCTGACGGTGAGCGTATTGGCGTCTATGGTGTATATATTCCCTCCTTCAGTACCCAGCAGGATGTTCTTGCCCGAAGCCTCCACGCATATCGACGATATCCTCTTGTTCTTGCCCTCGAACGCGTGTGACTTGAGCTCTATGAGGGACTTCTCGTTCAACTCCCATAGATGTAGACAGTTGTCGTCGCATAGCGATATCAATCGGCCAGTACCTGGAATGAAATACATACATTATAGGTGTTTTCTTTGAGCCCTTTAAGACCTCTATTATAATTAAGTCGACTCTATTTTTTGAAGCTCTTTATCAAAATTGAGCCAGTCATTTCTTTTTATATTATATTAAGTGAAAAGAAAGACTACTAAACTATTATTATTTAGTAAGCTTATCAATCAACAATCGTAAATAATATTACTAACATATAATTGGATTCTTGATAAGTGCATTTTATTATTTTTAGATTTTATGCATTTGTTTATTAACATTAGTGTTAATGAGGTGCTTAGCACGGGACCAGACTGACATGGTGTGAAGCGTCCATAGATATTATAAATGAATGTATTGAATGTTGATTAAAAATAGTTAAATATAAGTATTTTTATTTTCATTATATTTTATTCTAATCATGACAAAGTGCCACATAAAACATTATAAACATTATTAGTTTTAATTAACACATTTAATAAAAATTAATAAAATAGTTTTTTTTATCACAAATGGACCACACAAGGCCATAGAAATTCATAGAAATCGATTCGTTTACAAGGTCGCGTAGTACATTAACAGTGATTTAAATATTCTACCGAGAAATATACAGGGAAACTTAAAAGAACGCTATTTATATTATATTTATATAGCATGATTCATTCATATTATATCCAACTTGTTTTACTCAAAACTACATCTTAATTAATTAACGTCAATATAATTAAATGGCAAAATGAGATGTCTAAACATTTTGGCATTTTAGCTTTGGAATCAAAGAAAGTTCTTTGTCGATAAGGACGGATAAGGTTGGCGCAATTTATCATTATAGGCCCGTTTTTGGACTGCATATTACCCCTGCTTTAGTATAACAAATAGTTTGCAGGCTCAACCAAGGGTATAGAACACGGCCTTTCTACATTGGTCATATTTTATTAGTCCTCAACCTCCGACTACTCAGTTTTCAGGTAAGTGAGAATTGCCCTTTACCTAACAACTAAAGGTTCATCCACTTATATGCATGTATGTCTATGGTCAGATGTGCAAGATCTTTCTGATATGTACATGACCATTGACCAAACATACTCAATACGCATCTATGAGTTTTTGTCTATGGTTCGATGCGCAAGATCTTTCTGATAATATATTATCTACTCGTACGATCGAACTCACACATCTATGAGTCTGTTTGTGTACTGTGTACACTCACCGGGTATGAAGTGTATCTGTGTGACGGCGGCCTCTATCGTGGTGTGCTGGCCGTACAGCTCGACGCCGGGGCGGCCGTACACCTTGAGCGCGCCCGTCGCGGTGCCCACCGCCGCCAGCCGCAGCAGCGGGTCCCAGGCGAGAGCGGACGCGCGGTGCGGGAACCCGTGTTGGACTGTCTGTGAACAAGAGGGAAATACTCCAAATTAATAATGACTGAAGTTAAAAACTTAGGTTTCTCGAGAACTTAGCACGGGACAAAAGCCCAAACAGAGGCGTCGATTCCGGGTGTACTCGAAGTCTTTTGGACATGAGAAATAAGTGGGGTACTGAGAGAGACGGTACAAATTTATCTACATAAGATCAATCGTATTTATCAAATAAACCTGTCAGAATTGGGCGACTCATAATTTTATATTATTTACAAACTTTAGTAGTATGTTAGTAGTAGCCCACTTATTTATTTGCTCTTTTTTTATCTGAGAGTCAGTTACTAACAGTTTCGTGAACTTTCCGCAACATGTCTAAATTTTAAATGGTTTTTTACGACTACGTCACAAAATACTAAATATTTTATGATAAGAAAAACCCACACTGGCAATATACGAAACAATACGGCTTCCTCATGCAGAGCGAAAGTACAAGTGACTCAGTGCGCCATCCTCCTACGACACTAGAATAACAATTATAAACAGTTTTCCGTTACTTCCTACGCGCAGAAATTCCTTTATCCTGCTAGAACTGTACATTTTTCTGCTATAAAAACCACCCTAGGCCCTTCTGCGGGGGGCCGGGGTTCAAAGTATTTCCATACCAAATTTCATTTAAATCGGATAGGCGGCTTAGGCAAAATAGACACATTTTCGCATTTATAACATTAGTAACAGTTTGAAGTCCTCACTGTTCAGTGTTAACATATATGAGAGATACTGTATTACGTATCTTCCCTATGTATACTTTAATATCAACATGCGATATGCATCTCAATTAAAGTTATTTTTACACTTATATGTGTGATTCGCAAAAATAAATTGTATAAATCAAAGAAAAACTTTTTATCGTCACGTTGGATTGGGGCCAATAATATATTTTCAATTTTCATGAAACATGAGATTCTGTCTATACTACACAGTTGACAGTATACGTACTACGAATATCCTATATTATACTGTTAGATAAATTATTATGCTGATTGGCTGATCGACACGTAAATAGGTAGGGTTATGTTAGGCCAAGCTTAAAATCAAGCACAAAAAAATTACGTATAAAGTTATGAATATATGAAGATCATTTAGAACAAGACTGCATTCATAAATCAACAAAAACTTTTTTGTGGGTTAATACACAGCGACTATTAAGCCAGGCCAACTGCCTTCAAACACAGTGATACTATCATAGAATTCGTAGATAATGTTACCGTGTTTTGAAACGTTGTCTAATGATGGATCTACTTTAGTTTTTACTAGATAACGCCTGCAACTCTGTTGCGCCAAAATTCGATGATCGCACGGGAACCGTACATTTTCCGGAAAAAAAGTATCCTATGTCCTTTCCCGGGACTCAAAGTATCTCCAAACCAAATTTAAGCAGAATCGCTTCAGTGGTTTGGCCGTGAAGAAGTAACAGACACACTTTCGCATTTATTTTATTATAAGTATAATTATATAAGTATATTAATATGGATTACTGCATAATATTTATTTAGCAACAGCTGATTACAGCTGTAGATGACGACGTGTGACGATGAATCACACAAACAAGAGAGTGAACTGTCACTCTCTTGTTTGTGTGATTCATCGTAAGGCGAACCGTGTGAACGCGTACAGGCAACATACAATAACGTATTGCGTAAAACAGTATTATGTATCACCCGAGACTCTCGGGTCGAGAGTGCGAGACATGCGTGCTGCGAAACCTACTTTGGGTTAATTCAGACCGCAACGAGACGAGGCGAGGCGAGGCATAAATTTGTATGGATTGACAGATTTCAATTGCGTGAGACGTCTTGCGAATGTCAAATCCATATAAAGGGGTATGAAGATTTTTATATGGAGCCTGGCCGACCTACTGTCCGCCATTGTGTTTTTCCGCGTTCACTAATATTTTTTTCAAAAATGGATAGCTAACATCAATACAAACAAAAAATAATCTTGGACAAAACCACGTAAAGTGTCACATTTCGAAGATATGAGCTATAACCCGTCTATAGACACTACAGGTACAATTGTGTATGTGGTAAAGTTTTTTGTATTAACTGGCTCCGAAAGTACTGGACCGATTTTTATGAAAGCACAGGTCCGGTAGTCGACGGGAAAGAATAAAAGCTTTATTGAGGCAAAATGTACTGTTGACTTAATTTTGCGCATTTTCACACAACAACGGACATTTTCTGTTACAATCTTGAATAAATTAATCTCTAAGTAAGTAATAATGGTATCGAGCTAAATAGATAGACACTAGACTCAACAAAACACTAAGGGCCTGTTTCACCACTTTCTGATAAAGTGCCGAATAGACTATTCATAACTTTTTTGACAGACTCTCCATACTTGATCTGTCAAGTTAATTGTTGGATAGCCTATTCGTCACTTATCAGGAAGTGGTGAAACAGGCCCTAAGGGTCTGTTTTACCACTTCCTGATAAAGAGCCAGATAGGCTATCCACAACTTTTTTGACAGATTCTCCATACTCTATTTATTCTGTCAAGTTAAGTGGTGGATAGGCTGTCTAATCCACCACTTAACTTGACAGATAAAGTATGGACAATCTGTCATTTGTCAAATAAGTTGTGGACAGTCTATCCGTTAGCACTTCCTTTAGGTGACCTACGATCAAATCATCAATGTCATTTGTTTTGCATTTGGTTTGTACTAATAATATGTATTCTGTGATTTGGTTGCGAAAGTTTGTATGTTTACGTTTTGATCTGTAACGTATATGTTTTTATCTTTAGCCCAAGATCTCGGTAAATATTTTATCAACTAAGGCCGGGCTTATTTTAAACATCCAGAGGAGTTAACATAATCTATGCTGTCAGCGGTAGGGCTGCCTCTCTATCGAAAAAACTAGAAAACTGATATAAAAAATGAAAGCTTCTGATTACGTACATTATGTAGTTATTCAGAAAGTTGTCATGATAGAGGAAAAATATTGTTAATGCTGAAAAATAAATTGATGTAAGATAAAAACATTTCGAATCACAAAACATTGCAATTTGCAAGAAATTTCAATAAATCTGTTTTTTTTTTAATACAATATACTTTATTAACATAATGATTTTTGACTCCACGTAATTTAATTACTTAAAATTAAATTAGCATTTTATAATGCCCTTTACATTAAAGTTTTTATGTGTAATAAATCACATCAAAGTATTTCAACGTTATCTGGCAGCCCTATCAGTTATTTTAGTACACGACCACTCGCAACTCTTTTAGCTCAGTTAATTTCATTTACTATTTATGCACACTATAACGGGTTTATAAAGTAAATATTTTATTACAAATCAATATTTATTAATACCTGTCTATAAATATACATGAAATATACGTTTTAAGGATAGTTTTAAGTGATATAATTTATCATCTCATCATATATATATCAAAGTTTGTATAGTGGGTACTCTACTAGTCTTGTCGCTTGCATTTTTTTAAAATTAACTGATTAGTCAGAGACTCAGTCAAGTTGCGTTGGACAGTTTCGACAGCGAAGATAGAAGACGAACATATTATAACCTCCTCCTTTATGAAAGTCGGTTGAAATTTTCAAGTAAAGCATTGCTAGACGTGTAGACGCTAAGGTCATGGCGCTTGAGTTTTAAAAAACTTCCCATTTGGTCACACATTTTCTAACTTCGCTGTCGATATCAAACGCAACTTGACTACCATAAAGTTTTTGGTTCCACCATACCTTGCGAGACAAACTAAATTTTGCGTTTGGTATTCTTGGTGTGGATAAACCAGATAACTTTGACCTCTCACTGCATAGGCGGCATTAGGAGGACGGGGATCAGTCACAAGCCCGCGAGCAACATCGGATGAACCACATAACTTTGACCTCCCTTTGCATAGGCGGTATTAGGATGCGGGGGATCAGCCACGAGCCCGCGAGCAACATCGGATGAACCACACAACTTTGACCTCTCTCTGCATACTCGGGATTAGGAGGCGGGGGATCACAGCCGAAACCTCGTACCGGTTGTACCGTTAGGCGCGGAGTCGTGGTATTTAGAATATTGCGCAAACTGGTCGCGATCCACTTCCTCTAATAGGTTTTCAACCGGTAACATTACTAACAATTAAGGTTATTTTTACCCCATTGCGCCAGGAGGGTTATGTTTTTAGAGAGCATGACGCATGTATTATCTGAACAGCGTGAGAGACGTGTCGTTAGATTGGTGTTAACTGTGAGACACTAGCTATTTGACCAAGCTTTGCTCGGTATTTGATAAAACACGAATAAAATGTCATTTTCTAAAAATGGTAGCTAGATCGATTTATCGCCCCCGAAACCCCCTATATACTAAATTTCATGAAAATCGTTGGAGCCGATTCCAAAATTCCAATTATGTATAATATACAAGAATGGGCATTGTCCAAAAAAAATCACATGTACTTTTTATATTTTTTTTCGTTAAAATAGGGTATTTTAAGAATATAAATTAAATAATTTTGAAATTCATTGGCTAGTTTTTTCTGAATAAATTTTTAAAGTTTCGCTCTGACGTCATCATCGGCCGCCAATTGACCTCTGCATATGTTTTAAATTTCCTTTCAATCTTATTTATAATGGCTAGTTTGTCAAATGCAAGTTCTCATTATGTGAAAGCTGATACGAGAAGCTTACTAAAAGTTCGAAACGTAATGTTGGTCGAATTTATTGCTAATTTAACGCCATTGAAGGTCAAACAAAGGTTAAACGTATTTGTTCAAAAATATAAGTAACTAATGGGTATTTTTTTCGTTTATATACAGAAAAACGATCACTGACCTTATTCCTCGAAATGTTTTTGTAATGAGCAAAATTAAAAAAAAATGGACAATCCCCATTGCTCGTTTAAAGATATAAGATTTGCATAAATAAAAATTTACTCCTTAAAATCTGTATAAAACTCTAAACTAGGAGCGTCATTGTTGGAAAACCCAAAATTGAAAGACGCACATAAATGTCTTGCATTCGCTATTGCGATGCAAATAACAATAAATAATAAACATTTCAAACTACCAAAAATACACGTTAGGAAAATCGTTAGTCTACAACTCTAGATTTCTAGACATGCAGGTTTTTAAAGATAAGCTCTTAATGGTCACATTCCACCCACGAGTGACTGACCTTCGAAAAACATGGCCACCACATTCCTGCCGCGTTTTTGCATTTGTACATTTTTATACTGAGACTAAGCAAGCGTTAAGCGTTATACAAACATAAAAGAGGGATAATCAAAGGCATAAGTGAGGGTTTTTCAAAATTCCACCCCTTTGGGGGTAGAATAGGGGATCAAATTCCAAATTTATGGGATATAATTTTGAAAACCCCTCTCTTATGCTCGGTCCCTGGAGGTTTTCGGTCGTTGGTTAACTCGAACTAGTGAATAGACAAAAAGAAAATTTAGAAACGGCGCATTAGTGGATTGATTATTATGGATATCTAAAACTATGTGTAATAATAACTGAAGTCAAGTTTAAGGTACTAAAGGTAGAGCTAGCTGCAATACCTTGGTGCAGTGAAAGCTTATTAGTTATTAGAAAGTTCACGATAGAATCCATTGTACAAGTTAATAATGAAACCAATACATGCGACGCCCTTTACATTACTTGCTAGTGGGATTATGAGCTTGTTACATAATATTGTTGGATTCTCGAATCCCGATACCACAGAATCTATCTTATATTATAATAGTACTCCGTACCGATACTCAGTTCAGACTTCAGATACTCCTGAGTCCTAACATAGACGTATTTCTTCTCTTATCTCTCCTATTTACCCTTTATGTGTGTCATGTGCTTAGTTTGTCGTCAATATAATAACATAATTATAGGGATATACCGAATTAATTATTCATGAACGCGATGGAATTTCAACCTCAAGCGTCAGCTTAATGTTATGACATACCCAATTTATATATTATAGTGATAGGAATATGTTTTTATTATATATAAGTTTGGGTATAGGGGTAAATAAAGATATTACCCGTATTTAAAAAGGATAATGCATGATAGTTTTATGTTTAACTTGGATTGGCGCATATGAATCGGAGAGTATGCTAGTATTGCTATCTGCTAGAGTATAATGCTTAAAGCATTGCCTACAATGAACAACAGTAGACAATCTGTTTATCAACAGACATTACAATTACCATTAGAACGTCTGAATTGGGTGCACAATTTATGTGATTTCTAATAGCTTGAAGTACCAAAACAATTCTATACCACGTAGCATACAACTCTTTCATGTGCTGTCAATTAGTTCAATTAAAAAAAAAAAGAGAATTCATAGACTCTATCGAGTTGGTATGATAATATTAATAGTGAGCTAAAGGTGTAATGATAGCCTCATAACAGTATAATGTATGGGAAGGGTCAATCGCATCTGAGTGCACACACCCACACCTACGAGTATGATGTCACTGCTATTATGCCAGCTGGTCGCTCGGCCGTCGCGGCTGACATCATTTCGCTGTATACCTGGTAGTGGTAGCGAAAACTGTAACACTGTGTTACCTGTACCTCTATTTAGCTATTGCAATACGAATTTTTATACAGCTTTGATGCAAAGGAGTAGAAGTACTGGAATGTTATAGGGACAAAATTACAGATTCGTTCAACCTGCTACTTTGTCTATTTCGTAGAAAGGAAACCCTTTCTAATAAGCCATGTTAAGGGTGCTGGAGGTTAAACCTGGACAGCATTAAGGGTTGAACTGAGAAGGACGCAGAAAGCCTGGAGTTAAACGTGGAATATGTTCCAAAACTATGGAAACCTCGAACCAGAACACTCGTCATTACTAAGGAGGAACGACTCCCTTACATTGAAGATTTCATTCGCCAAAGTTAAATATTTTGTCTTGAAATCTTGAAAACATTAGATTCCCAAGCATAGAGGCTTAAGAGCCAATTCTTTGTTTGTGAATGAGAACCATGCAATTATGCCGTAAATGTAGTTTTAATCTATGAGCTGTTTCAAGGGCACGGAGTTATGATAGGGTTCTCATATACCGTGTTTTAGTAAGGGCATATTGATTCAGATCTACAAGGCTCTTTTAGCAGAACTATTGCCGCATTACAGTCAGTTAATAAACAGTTACTTTCCTTCTCTCCTCTCCTTCTGTTTCATACTACTTTCCTCAATGCTATAGTGTAATGGCAGTTATGGCTGCTGGTGTCATTTTGAGTGTCAGCCGCTTCGCATCCACGACCCTTGCACCTTGCACCGACAATGCATTTTACGATCCTTGCAGCTCTGTATTATTGTGCCATGTTTAGCCAATAGTAGCTCATACATCCGGCGTAATAACTAAAATGACACATGACAGATAATACATAATCTTTTTATCACAACGGTTCCGCCACACGAGAGCTTCTTGTGGCCACGTAATCGCGGATCGATTTACACTTTCACCGCATAATGTCGAACAAGGAAACAAGAACAGGATGCTATTTTGAACTTTTAAGAGGTCAATTTAAAGATGGCGAAGTTTGGCAAAATTTCGTTATATATTGCTCTTTTAAGCGTAGAAACTAGAATCTGACCATGCTATTTTTTTTAAAGGGCTTTGGTGCACCACACATTCCCACCACTGTATCTCGTGTGTCGCCAGGATCGAAAGGATTAGACTATGCTATGGAACGCTTGCTAAAGGTGACTCAAATGTGACGCTGGTTTAATTAAGAACTTATGAAATGCTCGTGGTAAGTATATTTCTTTTTGCTACCAGCAATCTATTTTACTGCATTTTTTAAAATAAAGTAAGGGGACAAACGAGCAAACGGGTCACCTGATGGTAAGCAACTACCGTCGCCCATGGACACTCGCAACATCAGAAGAGCTGCAGGTGCGTTGCCGGCCTTGATGGCGAAAAGTTGCAGGTGGTATGATTCCGAACAATTCTTCAGAGCATTCTATTTTACTACAAATTTACTGTTAGCTAAATAGCAGTGGGTAAAAAGTACAGTTGCCGTAATATTGGCAAGATCTCGTAACATAGACGCATCCTATAGAATTAAAATTCTAGAATCTGGAGTATGCAGGCGATCAATATCCTAGGAAGTGGAAACTCTAGGAGCAACCTTTGTAACTTGATCCGGCCTTACTCCTAGTAAGTATCACTAGGCATATAGCTATTATAATAACGTATATTAATAACTAGCTGTTGCCCGCGACGTCGTCCGCGTTAGCAAGTGGATCACATCCCAAGTATTATTTATTGTACAAACATATTCAATGTACAGTATTGACTTTCCTACGATTTTATTATTATATAGATGTTCGAGGTGGGATTAGCGATGAATCAGTCCAAGATGAAAATAATGACCAATTGCAAAAAACGTAGGGTTGAGGTAGACGGTAAAGAAATACAATATGTCGACGAGTATATCTACTTGGGCCAGCTAGTCTCTTTTGATAATAAACAGGGTAAGGAAGTCGATCGACGAATAGAAAACGCCTGGAAGAGCTACTGGTCCATGAAGACGCTGATGAAGGGAGATCTACCAATCTCCCTGAAACGCAGACTCGTCGACATGTGTATTCTACCCGTCCTAACCTACGGCGCACAGGCCTGGTCATTGACTGAGTCGCAACGGTTCCATCTCGGGGCGTGCCAAAGAGCGATGGAGCGCAGCATATTGGGAGTAAGATTAACAGATAGAATAAGAAATACCACGCTGCGCTCCAAAACTGGTATAACAGACATAGGCATAAAGGCTGCCAAACTGAAATGGGGTTGGGCGGGTCATATTAGCCGTATACATCCTGACCGCTGGGCAAAGATCGCCACAGACTGGGTACCTGGACGACGCCGCCGCGGTCGACCTCGCAAAAGATGGCGCGATGAACTTGACACATACAAGCCAGGTTGGCCGACGGTGGCGATGGATCGGGATGAATGGAAGGACTTGGGGGAGGCCTTTGCCCAGCAGTGGGACTGCATAGGCTTTTTAAAAAAAAAAGTTGTTCCGCGCGGCTTCGTTTGCGTTATTTAGGCATTTCACGCAATGTACATTTTCCGCAAAAAATAGCCTATGTCCCTTCACGTGGTCTATTCTTCATGTTTGCCAAATAACATAAAAATTGCTCCAATAGTTCTTAAGATAATAAGCAATTTCATATAATTTCCCCCGTTTTTTCCACATTTTCCTCTATTCTTAGCTTCTATCTTAGCGTAGTAAAATATAGCCTTTCTCGATAAATAGGCTATCTAACACTGAAAGAATTTTTCAAATCGGACCAGTAGTTCCTGAGATTAGCGCGTTCAAACAAACAAACAAACTCTGCAGAATTATAATATTAGTATAGATTGTTGGTGTACTTCCTTAGAAACCAGACATAGGATTAGTTTTTGGAACGAAGTTCCTTATCGCGAGTTCGGCGTCAAGGAGGCTAGACAGAACGATATTTGACCTCGACACTTTTTAATAGTACCTGCATGGTAGGAGCAAAGGGCGTTGATAGTGTTCCTATGCGTCAACTAGATGGCATTTTTTGAGAATAAACAGCGACGCGTCATTCGTATTCCTGGGCGTTAATAGATGGCATTTTTTTAATATTTTTTTGAGTATATATGTATACAGGTTTTTTGAACATAAGAAATAACTTCGTTCCATTCGGGTGTCCCTTGACACCTCTGGTTTGGCAGATAAATTCACTCTATTTGTTACTATCGAAAGAATTTTCCGTGCACGCTTATTGTTATTAGTAATTACTTTGCCCATTAGAAAGTCGTTTGTTCGGCGCCAGTTACCAACACAGCCTACAAATTGATGGCGAGTGTGAGGGAGAAAGTGAGATGAACCTGTCCTATTCTTTGGAACCTTCTGGTTAGCGAATTCCTTTTTTAAATGTACAACCTTCAAAATTTGACACGTGTTATAAACGTCTTATGTGGGTGAGAAAAATATTTGATGTTTATAGAGAGGTACCAAAGAATAGGATATAATATCCTATTCTTTGGTAGCTCTACCAAATGCTTTTTTCGAATCAAATACATATTCCAAATCACAGAAAACCTTCAAAACTTATGAAAGCGTATTGTGTGAATGAGACAATGAAATGTATCTATCCTATTCTTTGGAACCTCTAGCAAATTCCTTTTTCAAATCAAATATTCCTAATCACAGACAACCTTCAAGTATGATAGCGTTGTGCGAGCGAGAAAATAAGATGTATCTATCCTATTCTTTGGTACCTCTAGCGAATTCCTTTTTCAAATCAGATATTCCTGATGTTAGACACAATAGGAGCCAACCTTGAGGCGTGCCGCGTGAGTCACCTCGTAGTTGTGACGCGATATCGATACGTGCTACATTGACGATCTCGTACGGACGACTCACAGCTTCATTCATAAACACCGAGACACGGATTTGTCATAGCAAAACATTGTATAACCTCAAACCGGTTTCAAACTAGCAATTAAAATAGTAATTGCGTATGATTAATATTTATTTTTGATAGATGATTCATATCTTATATAATATTTTTTGCTATTTAATATGATTTTTTCTCGATGACGCCTGTTGTGTTGCGCCGAAAATCGAAATTCCCGCAACAACAACTATGTCCATAATCCCGAATCTCGAAATATATCCGTACCAAACTTATTAAAATGGGCTCAGCCGTTCAAGAGGTAACAGACAGACAAACTTTCACGTTTATATTAATAAGGATGTACATAAACACGTATAGAGCCTCATACTTGTAGCCTGTTATCACTTATCAGTCACGCTTATCAACAGAATCATCGTTTCTATGGTACTGTGACAAACCGCGATACTAAACGATACGCAGTTTTCTGAATGATACATCCAAATATTTTCTTAGAATATTTTATATTATTTAACAACATGTTACAACAACATACCTATTAAAGCTAATAAAATAATATCAATATCACCCCATCAAATTTAATGATACTTAAGACTTAAAATTTTAAAAATGATTTGTAGTTGTAGCTTTATAATATAATTATTTATTTCTTTTCTTTTTATTTTGCAACTGCATTTTTTGTTAGCATTAAGTTTCTCAAATATATGTATTCATTGGAGGAATGAGCGAGACAACCCCACCACAAGTTACTAACTTAATGGGGAGGTCTCACGTTATGATGTAATTTCTATTTTGAGAAAATAAAGATATTTTACAAAGATGTAGAGGCGAAATTAGATAAGTCAATGGCACATTATCTAAGTGTAATAATAAACTTAAGATCTTTTAAAAAATTAGAGCCCAAATTAGATAATTTAATTACCTCTGACTTTTTTTGCAAAATTCTCGATTAATCCTCATTAAGGAAACGGTTTCATAATATTTGGCTCTACTTTGGACTCTATACTTTTTTAAGTGACTGCTTCTTACATTTTCAAAGATGAATGACATCCTTTGCAAAGAAGAATTCTCAAGTAAAGTCGCTATTTACCTACTGCAATATAGAAAGATTCAGCCATTCATAGCTCTCTTTCAAACACACGTATACATATTATATATGTAGAGACAGTAATCTTGAGACAGTTTAATTGTAAACTTTATTTTAAAAGAACAATTTTTATCTCACTCTTTTGGTAAAAAGTGGGACCCGTGCGAGTTTCTTACGCCGGTTCTTCTCGCCGGGGTAGTTCCCGAACCGGTGATAGGCATCAGGTAGACATTATGAAAAAAAATTATTCAAATTTACTCAGAAATAAAACATTTTTATTTTATTTATTTTGAGGTCGATGACCAAATTTCTTCCTGTCCTGCGACCGGACTATACATGTTATTTGCCAATCATACCCAGTTCATACCAGGTTTGATTGAGTCCTCAGCTTTGTATGGCAACAGTGCGAGTTATACAATTATCACATATAAGGCATAGAGCTGTGGCGTTGAATCATTCTATTACATCTATTAGCGGCCATGGTAAATGCTAATTAGCGCCGGCGTCGTATAAAGGTCTCTTACATACGTATGATATGAAGAAAATTTGATATCGACGATTAGCTTTGTCCACACTGTGCCTTTTTCTGTTCGTCAAGGGCATGCGTTATAGCGCAGTCAACAGCGAACGTGAGGCATGCCCTCTGACCGTATCCAAACTTTCGCTTTGTTATTAAAAATGACAGTTGGCGTTGCGTTCGTTGAAGCATTCAATTATTGAATGCGCCAAAATGAAAGTTGAATGAAAGAAGATGACGAAAAATGAAAGTGCATAGTGTGGAGTCCACACTATTAGCTGTGGACATAGCTATTTGGAGCATAGCAATATAGACCACGCAAGCCTCAAAAAGGTTAGAAATGCTGCGTGCCTGATTGTAAGATTAAAAACCAACCATTTTACTAAAACAAAATATATCTTTATGAACGCCCTAATAATTTTATGATACAAAAGAAGAAACCAATACCACAGCCATATTATTAAAGTGACAGCAATTTTATAAAGTTCAACTCGATCGGCTTAACCTGCGCTTGCGCAGGTATTGACAGCTAAAAAAGCAACAAAGCTGACATTTGTAACTAAATCTTATGCTAAGAACTCACATACGGTTTTGCTCGATCGAGCAATAACGTCGAGCAAGACCCGCGGCTCGGGATTTCGTCCACAGGCAACACATTCAGCATTGCTCATATTTGATTCCATCGAGCCGGCTCGATGCGAGCCGTCGAGCTGTGAGTGTTGCGGTCCACGCAGTAGGTAATTATTATTAAATTTGGAGTAAAACTATCGAGCAAAACCGTATGTGAGTACTTAGCATTACGCAGCAATGAGGACTATAGGAGCAACAAAACTGTTATCTCTTACTAGCTCTTTAGCGCAGCATCGGCAACTAAAGCAGCAACAAAATGGACGCTTCTAACTACTCTAGCTAGAGCCTACACGCGCAGTGACGGACGACTTCCTGATGGCATGGCATTTTCCGGTCACAACTCAACGCCAACCTATTGTGTATGCACTATAAATACTATGATTGTCATCGTCCTAATGATAGTTTTATGGTAAATAGACTATAATATAGACTACAGTTAGTTTGGCAACAATTTAAGAATTGTGATGACGTTTTATTTGAATATTTGTAACATAGAGCCTAAAGAAAATATAATACAAACTTGTGACTGAGTAACCTATTGTTTTTAAATATTATTGATCGAACGATTCCCATCTACGGGGCCAGAACATCAGCATATTAATAAATATATTCATAAAAATCTCTTAAACACTCCAAACACCATAAAACTAAAGCTTTGTTTACATGTTAAACACAAAATATAGTTTATGAATCCATCCTAAACATGCGTTCATTCGTCCAACATGGACGAATATACAGTAGCAACTAGCAACTCGATTGACTGAACTAATTGTTGTTAAAATTAGGCATTCGGATAATCGAATTCATGAAAAAAGCGGGTTCGATACATATGCACAATACATAAAATTATGCGTTTGTTCAAAACGACATTGAAATCAATGTTTATCTTAAGAAATTGTTCAGAGATTGTGGTCTGGAAAATCGCGAATAACTGAGGGCCGGATAATCGCGTTTCTACTGTAAATATAATTTACGGCCTCATATAACTGTCAGGGCAATTACGGTGTATGATTTACGTCACGGCCCGTATAAATATGTACGTTCACGTCGGGTTTACGTGCGGCGTTTGTTTACGGGATAGTTAAAATTACGTGGGTTTACGGGAGTTACGACCAACATCAGATTCTATTTATACAGGCAACCGCATAGTTACAGAAATGTTTTTATCCGACCGCCAAAAGGAGGTTTATGTTTTGTACTGTAGATATGTTTTGTCTTGAGTTTTCGACATACCTTGAGGGGTATCACTAGATTCGTCGTAAGGCCTAACTTAGCGGCATTGGACACTTAACACGGTCAGGTTTTATTCAACAAATAAATAACAAATATGAATATTTATGTTTATTTTAAACCTTGTTCAAATGTAGGAGACGTGCATCGGCAAGAATGGGCCAACCTGAACTTATCTCAACACGGTTACTCCCTGGTTCCGCTACCTGGTTCATTTCATTTATGAATTCCTAGTACTTGTTGATAAGCAAAACGAATTTTGAAAGGTATTGGGTAAACATTTCGAGGGCCGCTAGCGATAACGCTATCAGCTGATAAAGTACAGAATATAGATAGCCGGAGGTTATATGGTACACTTTAGCATAAATCTACATTACAGCTTTATTACTAAGCTAATAAGGTTCAAAATTCGTTCAATATTGGCGATATTTCATTGGTTTATGTTGGTAAATCGTAAAATATACGGAAAATAAATAAAGCGTATATCTCTAGGAAATGTTATTGATACTTACATAGATTAGTACTCGATGTCATTCAGGAATCAGAAGTAGGTAGAGTATAGGATTTTGAGACTTTTTTTAATCCTAGTCGGTGCAAGTCACTTTGGAAATTTCAAAGATGTAGGTATACAGTATAGGTGCTCCCTCACCGGGAGCATTCGCGTGTAATGTAACATTATAGATTCGTCATTCGACTTAGAGCATTACATTACAATACTACCTCCCTGACTGACGAGCATTCACGTGTAATGTAACATAACATAGATTCGACTTAGAGCATTCCATAGCAAGTTGATCTGTCTGTCACGTAGCATTGATGTTACAAGTTGTATCAAGATATTTCATATTACATATTCTGTCGTTACTAAACGTTGTCGTAGCTAAACTTAGTAACATTTTTGTTATTCCAATGCGGTAATCGAACCCACAAACGAGTCAAAGCCAGATATATTAATATTATATATATATAGTTATATTAATATTCTTATTTCATCAGGTACATAGAGGTCTATGTATATTCTGTCATCATCAAAGGAAACAAATATTGCTCCAATGATTACACAGCTGCTGACTGTAACGCAGGTCTTGTTTCATAACATACAAACATACATAAATATGTTACTAGTACACTAACTGGATCTCTTATTAAGAGCCGTACAATAAAAAAAGAAAACAGAAAACCGGCGTGAAACAGCACTTGCGCTTCTCTTCCCTACCCTCCCATATTTCCTTTCCTACCCTCCCCTATTCCCTCTTAAAAGGCCGGCAACGCACCTGCAGCTCTTCTGATGCTGCGAGTGTCCATGGGCGACGGAAGCTGCTTTCCATCAGGTGACCCGTTTGCTCGTTTGCCCAATTTCATTAAAAAAAAATAGATGACGCCCGCAACTCCGTTGCGTAGAAATTCATAAATGAATACAACAGTACATTTTTCCGGGATAAAATATATCCTATGTCCTTTACCAGAACCACATAATACATAATAGTTTAACAACCAGAACTCAAAGTATCTCCATAGCAAATTTCATCAAAATCGGTACAGCGATTTGGGCGTGAAGAGATAACATACAGACAATAGACATACATAATTTCGCATTTATAATACATATTAGTAAGTATGGATTTTTTAGAGTAACAACTAACAACATTTAATATTTACACGTCTGCGCAAAAAAGGTTTACTAAACCATTGTATAATGCTGTATAATGTATAAATTGCAACGATTTGTTTGTAGAGACAATGTTATTTCAAGTTACCCCACGCGTATCTAAGCTACCGAACACAAAATTAATTCATTGTTAAATAAAATTTAAAAAAAGCAAATAGGAACCGGAAACATAAACGGGATAGCAATATAACAATATTTGCGTGACAATTGTTTAGTTACTGTTAACTGTACAGTCATTATATTTTAAGTATTGTATTTATGCACCCTGTCAATCTCCCACACAGAACCAGTTTGTTGTTCCGCTTTCGTTGGGTCAAAAATGACCAAATGTTGCAAAAATTTCGAAGCTCTGACTGTGCAGAATAAAAAAGCTAGAGTCTAGAATTGCAGGACCTTCTACAGGTTGTAGCGAAACTGAGCGATAATACTTTAGGGTGTGTATGAGTCCTCTGCATGGAGTTTACTGTGAAAGTAGCGGGACTAAAAAAGTGACAATTTTTTTAACTTTTTGTATGGGAAAATCCCCGACTAAGGGGCGCTTGCCCATACAAACTACAAACAAAAAAGTTGCTCTTTCATTGTTGTATGGGCAAACTCATGACACTGGAGCGCTTGCCCATACAAATCACAAACAAAATTTTGATCTTACAGGGCTGCTACTTTCACAGTGAACTCTATTTATGGGACACATGACACACTTGAAAGGATTATCAATTAGTTTTGTTACACGGTACACCCTATATTTAAATAGAGGTTTAGCGGTATAGCGGGTACGGTCTCTTGGCGTCAAGAAAACGTTAATAATCGCAAAATAAGTTAGAGCGCATAATAAATTATGTTATTTGAAAATACTCAAGAAATCTCTAAAGCAACACAAACAGGTAGAGTTTTATAGAAATACAAAGATTATCAACACATCTAACGCCCGCACTCAGATACATTAAATTGTTTATTACTTAACTTTAATCAATACTTTGTCAAAATCTTCATGAGTTAAGTAGATAATCCGTCAGCATTTCTTAACCTGTTTGTCGTATGTTTACTCCTTTAGTTAATCGTTTTATCCATCACCTGTATACGATATTATAATTAGGATCACAGGTAGGGCTTCTAAAAGTTCTGGATATGGGGCGCTCTGCATGGCTTCCTCGAAGCTGAATTGACAGTTAAACCACTTAATAAACTTTATTGTTTACATTAACGAAAGAGAAGCTATGATATTTTAAGAAACGATAACAATACTAGGTAACAATGTGACTATCTGTAAAAATCGCAACATCTATTTACGAAACGAAATAGATAGCTTCGTGCAAACTACTTATAGCCAATAAATTGTCCAACGCCAAAGGCAAAAAAATCAGTGAGGAGGTTCGATATGCCCACAAATATTCTACTCACATCGAATAACCTTCGCAGGTGACTGGCCGAGCACAAAGGAGGCTATCTATCGAATATACGATACATATTAATCATACGACAAAAAGCCGCGTAAAAAGCTACACGTTTCAAACCTAATTACGTTATAAGTAGTTCAAAAGAAAACTCGATCGATTTTAGGATTGTTACAATATGTTATATTTAGCCTGGAAAGCTATCCTCTATGCTAATATTATAAATGCGAAAGTGTGACTTTTACCTCTTCACGCCCAAACCGCTTAGCCGATTTTGGTGTAACTAGCTATGAAGATACTTCGAGTCCCGGTAATGGACATAGGATACTTTATATCCTCGAAGAATGTACGGTTCCCGCGCGATAAACGAATTTTGGCGCAACGGAGTTACGATCATGTATCGAAAATCGATCTAACAAATCGTAATCTGCAAAAATAGATAGATGTGCTTTGTAAGTTAGTTTCTTAGTTTACCGCTACACTAAGGTGCCCATACACGGGACAATTTATCGTTTCGATCGATCGTCAAGAAAATCGTCCAATCGATCTTTTGAACGTAAAATCGTTTGCGATATTGCTACACACGTACAATTTGTCGTTCGATTTTAACATCGAGGAGATAAATCGCTACGATAATTATCCCGTGTATGACCAACTTTATATTCATTTTTAACCGACATTAAGAAAGGAGTATTACAAGAAGCAATCCAACAACAACAATTTTAGTGAGTACAGCTACGTAAAAATAACGGTTTCTTAATTATCATTACATCCGTCGACAAAATAATGTTGACCTAAAATGAGATCATATTTGCATAAAATAGATTTAATATAAGTAAACTCGATTATAGACTAGCTGATACACTCTTATCGGGCGTTGACCCCAGGACATTGGACAATCAGCCGTTCACCAGACAGGATTATCTTACGTAAAGTTTGGTAGAGTCCCTCCCATAGGGGGAGTTTGGACTGATTTGCAGGCCGACACCGGACTCGTGCACACATTAGGGAACCGACCGGATCGAAATGTCTTCATCATCATTAATATTAGTTTTTAATACGCTCAACTTTTCTCGGATATTTGATGCGACTAACCCAACATTTTCGATTTTACAATTCATTTTTATACTTGAAAAAAAGCCCCGAATTGTTTCATTTTCTACAATTAGATACAACATTATATTTCCAAGAATTCGATCTGAGCAAAAACACGATATCTTAAAATTTTCTCGGTAGAAAAAAATCACAAAGATGCATCTGGTTTTTATTACTCGTAGGATGCATCTAATTTTCACGAATTTTTCATTTATTAACATAACCGTGCATTGAACTAAGTTAATATTTTAACACATATAATATATAATATTTATATAATATAATATAGAAACCGACCTAGCGGATTTTCAAAATGTTGTATATTTATCGAGTTGTTGAGAAAAAACTAATTTGGCGATGAATCCGCGTCGTCCTTTTTCACCTGGCATATGAAAGACGGGCGTGAGTGTGAAGAGAGAAGGACGATGTTTGATTTTTTAGGGTTAGTCGCCCTCTTAAAGGAAACATTACGCAAGTGATAAATAAAGACGGTTTTAAAACTTTGTGGTGATTAGGATTTAGGACCAATCGGCTTTCTATCAGTGACAGGTTCAGAAGGAAGCCCTAATCTAATAATGTAAATTTAAATCTCCAAAACGTAAGGGGTAAGTGATGCCAGTAGGATATAGGAGAGAGATAGGAGATATAGAAACCCCACACCATTGAAGCGTCAAAATTATCAACAACACCTATAAAAACACAGTCCAAAATGTCTTTATTGTGACAAACAGAGTAGGAAGCTTTGGTAATAGGGGTTAAGAAGTTTGGCCCGCCTCGCGCCGTCTGATTGGATGACTTGTGACTATTGTGTGACACAACGAACGTGCTAGTTGATGATTGTGCGACCTCTTATGATAGAAAGGCGTTTCAATGTTAACCATATTTTTTATAGTCGGTTAAACTACAGCGTGATTTCAGATAACTAGTAATACTAAAAGCAATGCGCACGACCACGCACGATCACGTCGCACTTTCGTAAAACTTCTCACTGTGTTGCCCGACTCCCCGAGTTTGATCGACGTCGCTGAGTTACTCTATTATATCGGAACATTCCTAGTTCCTATACTTTTTGTTGGAAAGCGCTCTATCATAAAAACTTTTCTATTTTTATTTCCACATCATATTACATACCATCGTCTAATGGTAAAAGTCGATATTAATTTCAAGTGCGTCGGTGAATTAAACCAGCGCTAGCGTAACCACGCTTTATTGCCACCAATTCATGAAACATTTCACATCGTCGATAGTTAAATCTAGATAAATCACGTTCGCGTCGATAGAGTTATCAATATGGCCGCCTATTTAATCGATTTGAGCGGCAGTAGAGATCTTATACGAGACAAACGCCCGTTTCAGTGATGAATCAAATAAACTGATTAGTTATTATATTATACTAGATAGCTGTCCCGGTGAACTTCGTGTCACTTTAAAACCTTCCCTGGACTTCTACGAATATTTTAAGACTAAAATTAGCCCAATCCGTTCAGCCGTTTTCGAGTTTTAGCGTTACTAACACAATTGAAAATCCATTTTCATATATACAAGAAGATAAAATATAATTTGCTTTAATTCGAAACATGTCTCCAGCGTTTAAATAGGGATGATGACAAGGTCAAAGATTAGCTAATTTTTTTAATGAAATAAAGAAATCACGGTGAAAAATAAGTGTTCCCAAAATTTCAGCTCGATAGCATTTTTATTTTTTGTGTTATGCGCCTTCAAACTTGGATAATCAAGTCGATTTTTTTTTCAATTAAATTTCTTAATATATGTATACCATTCGATAACTTATGCAATTAAAAGCAACTTTTGTTATGAAACCACTTTTATAAACGCAATATTTAATATACCTGTCGAACAAAGTTCTCTCCCGATGCGTACAAACTACGAAAGAGTGACGTCAGTCTTTCGTAGCACTTTGTATGGAGCGTTTCGGGCAGGTCTATTTTATGAGATGTTTGAATTGTCATATCTTGGCGAATTTTTAAGCTATCAGAGTCATTCTTTCAGCGATGTATCTATTTTTTAAGGGTCTTTCAATTACCAATAAGAAAAAAAAATAGTCATGAAGCCTATTGTAATACAGTAAACGTGTGCATGTCTACTAGTTTGTCAGGTGGGCCAACTCAAAGGCACAGCCCGCCAAAAGTATCTATTAATAATTTAGCTTACTTTTCTTTGAATATATTCTTCTGAAAGTTAGATAATATATATTTTTTTAGCATTCTGTAAGTTTTTTGTACATTAATGTGTAATTGAAATATTAATAAAACCTTCTGTATCTAGAGTATTACATCGTCGTCAGTCTGTTTTGTATGCTCTCGAAAGTGTAGATTGAAACAACGCGGTCTGTTTCATCAACTATCGTCAGCCCACGTCTTCCTCGTACGGTCGCCGACATACCAGCTCTACCATTCGCTCTTATTAACATAGGCATAAGGTTGCTAAAAGTTGGGCTATAACTGTACAGTCTTAGACTGTACAGTTATAGCCCAACTTTTAGCAATGATATCATGCCAGGAATAGACAGGAAGACTTGTTATTGTTGAGGCTATTGAGTTTTAACTTTTAGTTATTGCTGTGTGTGTGGGTTGCATGAATTTGATAATACCATTTGCGTTTATTGACCACTAAAAAAAACGCAGCTCCACCCGCGTAAAAACAGTATCCCGCGGTAACAGGCATGACGAAAATTTTTTTTCTTGTTGGTAAGTGAAGGACCATTCAAAAATAGGAATATCAGTGAAAAAATGACTTTGATAGCTTAAAAACTCTCCAAGATATCCATGCAAAATGTTACCTAACTGTGACGTTACGCTTAGGTAGTTTGTTCGATAGCTTAGATGTTAAATATTGCGCTTATATGAAAGTAGTTTGATAAGAAAAAAAATTATAAATTGCATAACTTATCGAATGGTATACAAAAATTAAGGCATTTTATAAAAAAATCGACTTGACTATCCAACTTTGAAGGCTCATAACAAAAAAAATACATAAGTTATGAAGCTGAAATTTTGGAAATACTTATTATATATTTTATCGCTATGTCTTTATTTTATTTAAAAAATCAGCTAATCTTTGACCTTGTCGTCATCCCTATTGTATGTTTTCCTATGATAAAAAGTATCTTGTATCCTTCTTCGTGGTTTACTCCATGTACATTTCAAATTTCATCAAAGTCGGCCCAGTACTTTCGGAGCCTATTCGAATTTCGATGCAAACAACCTCTATAGTCTAGTCTATGCTAAACACAAACTTACGGCTTGCCCATACAATGCATGATATTTTAAGCCTAAACGTCTTTGCTTAGTAGCTCACATTTTAGCCAAAATATCCTGAAATAAAATGTTTATTTTAGGATCTTATGGCCATCATTAATTAACGTCTGAGAAGTTTTAGTCGGTTCCCAAGAAACACCAATGTTTCATAAATTGAACAAATTGAAAAGATAATAAAACTAGCCATGTCTAATAGGTTTCTATTAGACGAGGCCGGCGGCGCAGTTTTCAATTTTCTTATGTGCCAATATGCTTTATAGTTTTGTACCCAAAGGGTAAAAACGGGACCCTATTACTTAAGACTTCGATGTCTGTCCGTCTGTCTGTGTGTCTCCAGGCTGTAACTCAAGAACCGCTATAGCTAGACTTCTGAAATTTTCACAGATTGTGTATATCTGTTGCTACTTTTATTTAAGAGGGCGACTAACCCCAAAAATCAAACATCGTCCTTCTTTCTTCACACTCACGCCCGTCTTTCATTTGCCAGGTGAAAAAGAACGACGCGGATCTATCGCCAAATTAGTTTTTTCTCAATAACTCGATAAATATTCAACATTTTAAAAATTCGGTAGGTCGATCTCTTAATGATAGAATTTTATACAATGTGTTAAAATATTAACTTAGTGGCTATGGCAATAAATGAAAGATTCGTGAAAATTAGATGCATCTTTGTGATTTTTTTCTATCGAGAATATTTTAAGATATCGTGTTTTTGCTCAGATCGAATTCTCGGAAATGTAATGTAGTATCTAATTTTATGAAATGAAACAATTTGGGGCTTATTTTTAAGTCTAAAAATGAATTATGAAATCGACAATTTAGTGTTAGTCGCCCCCTTAAGGGGGGCTCCCATACAACAAACGTGATTTTTTTGCTCGATATCATAACGGCAATACAGTCATAGGCACTTGAAATTTTCACAAAATACTCAGTTTTATATGTATACTTTAATATATAATAATATTTAAATAACTGTAATAATCAAGGGGGCTCCCATACAAAAAACACAATTTTAGTTATACATATTACAATAAAGTAATATGGGCGAAAATCGAAATACTTTATAGTACTTTATACGGCAAAACAATGTTTGCCGGGACAGCCAGTATCAGTTATATTGTAGATTTTTTAGGTTCAGATAAGGTACAATCTTCTCTGATTTTATTCGATAACTATAAAGATGCTTTGGGTTAGTTTTCTTTACTTCTAGGTTTCTAACTAAATAACTAAGTATTTGTAGTGAGCTATTATTAAGTATTTATTACCTAAAGTGTTAAAATGGTGAATTTTCACTTTTCATTCATTTTCTACCTACTATCTAATATATAAAAATAAGCCGGGTTTTCTTCCTGACGCTATAACTCCAGAACGCACAAACCGATTTCCACGGTTTTGCATTATATAGAAAAAAATTCAGAAAAAACTTCAAGAGAAAAGCAGCAAAACTGGGAAAATAATTTTATGGCAAAACAATGTTTGCCGGAACAGCTAGTTTCCTATAAAACTATTCTAATCAGTAATCACTTTATCAGGCCAATAGTAATAAACGGGCATTCAAGGTTGAGATATGTTAATAATAATAGTAATTGCAGCAATACATAAATTGTAAGCATAAAAATACATTAATAATACAAATATCAGAAATTGTTAAATATGTGTATTATGTACTATGCTCGTAATGATTCATGGTAAATTTCAGGAAAATATCGATTTAATGTTATCGCTATCACACCTTATCACCCACCGTCCGATAGCACAAATATTGTTTGGCAAAATTACAGTTAATTTCATGTACTTATACCAACTTGCTTATAGACTACTGCTGAGCTAAGGACATTTATTATTTAGGATAATATTATAAATTTAGCATCATAAAGGAGGATGGACTTCAAGACATCATAATATTATGGTCTATTATATAAATCTTAAAGTTAGGTTTTGTATTTAGTGCTAATTTCATACAAATGCTTTAAGCATTGTTTGTAATCATACACTGTAACTGAATACAGAAATAACACATAATACACCACAAATTATGAATGATCTCATTCGGAGGTGCTTAGATTCAGTAATTGTGGTATATTTGTCACAATCATGTATCCTTGATAGCAATTATATGGTGACATGTGAAGTCCAAACATATTTGGATAATCAGTACACAACTATTAAGACTTTTTCTGGACTATTAACATTATAATGTTTTAAAAGGATAGAAATACATACTAGCATTATTTTGTAATATAAATTAAAACAAAACAAACCTATTTACAGTTTGAAACAGATCTGGAGTCTGGAGGAATTAGACAATAAGATTCCATAGGGGTCTATAGAATCTTATTGCCTAATTCCACTGGCCAAAACTGTAATAGTTATTTTGACAGCACGCTATAATTATAAATTATTATAATTATTACCCATTTCATATTATATCTACTTGAACAAAAATATATCCGGGCTGTACATGATGTTTTCACATTGTCACTTTCAAAATAAAATGGAAATGTACATTTGTAAGTAGGGTCCGTCTTAGAGATGAATATTCCCCGGAAAGTTCCCATTTCTAAGGAATATTTTCTGAAAACTTCCAAATTTGGAAGTTTTGAAAACTGTCATTTATCTTATAAAGACAGTTGTGACGTTTATTTTTAAATGCAAATAACATTAAAATTAGGTACTTTTTATAGTTTTGATTAAATTGAACATAATATAGGTATAAAATATGTGATATGAAAGCAGATTTGTCTACTTTAAGGGTCGAATTAACGGCTAAACTTCATTCTAAAGTCAATCAGCTGATTTGATCTTACTCATACTTACATAAAAAAAAAATTACGTATTGAATTGAGTACCTCTTTCGTCGGTAAAAATGACTATTTTATAGAAGAAAAACCATTAAAAAAAATTCGGAAATGTTCCTGAAAGTTTCCAAAATTTCGGAAACTTTGGAAGTTTTCACGGAAATTTTCCGTTAAACTTCCTGAAACTTTCCAAAGTTTCGGAAAATTTCCGAAATTTTCAACACTAGGCCTCCGTCAACATTCATAAGCCTTGGGCTGATTATGTTCCAAGTACCTTTTCTTATCACAATCAATTAGGCATGTTATGCATGTCCATGAACTAAATTTTTATTATGATTATGACTAAAAGAAACCATAAAATCTAATCTGAAAGCAAATATGTTGCAGGGCTTGGCTGATAAGACACAATCAAATGTACAGGTACCCTGATGATATCTTTATTGTACTATCAAGTAAAGGGTGATTGTTTCTTTTACTATATTTATATTCATTTTGATAAATATAGTATAGTGAAATGCTCTTTATTGTTTGTATTTCAGATACTTAGATATAAACATAAGAAATCATTATGCTCTTGATTGGTTGAGCTATTTAGTAATGTTATTTAATAGAGTTAATGAATGCTGTTAATTAAGTTGGTATAAAGTTTAAATGTGTTAATAACAAAATCTTATTTCCTTAATTTCTTACAAAAAAGAATAAAGGAATCTCATGCTATACTCATATGATTTTTTTGCAACACAAATATTTTATAGTTTAGTTGTTTTTTATTGTTTACTAGCAAAGCCTAAAGTACAGCTAATACTAGGTACCCTGCTCTCAGAACTTCTCTCGTTCACTAATAAATAACTACTTAAATGATAACATGAACGAAATCTTATAACTTAGACTTACCTTTCTAAACGCGAACAGCTCATTTTGAAGTTTTTGCCGCTCAGCCGAGGGCTGCTGCCCCTTCCCACGTATAAACTTTAGCATTCTGCCGGCCTGCAACAAGAGAACTCCTTAGCTCACTTCACAAACACTATGCGACATATAAAACTTCAGCCTACCATGTTAGCATACTACACAAGTCACCCGACCGGTATCGAAAAGCGAACTGACTTCACACTACGATGTCGGATGTTCACCGCGGCGTTGTCACGATGCCCGCACCCTGATAATATTAGGTCGGTTTTCGCTCGTGAATGCAATTGATTATAGCTTACGATGCGTGATAAAGCAGCTAAACATGAGCAAATCTGTGACTTTACACTAAACGCTCCGAAAATCACTGATACTATCCCGAAAGAGACAGCGCCTGCTGGACAGGTTACGACGGCAACTGCACTCCGTTGATGGATGTTTTCACACGAGGAACAATAAAATATTCTAAATTTCACTCCTTACATACCTAAACACGACAGTTTGAAAAGTTTGTGTGATAAAATCCAAAATTAGAAGAATGACAGCAACTTCGAACGGCGTCAAATACACATTAAAATCATAGACTATAAACTAAAATCTATGTTTTTGTACAGATACAAAAGTCAAAAACACTTAAGTCCCGCACAATGAATAAGGAAACAGATGGAAGCGACATAACCACAAAAAAGTGTGGCCGGCGCCATATTGCCAAGAACTAAACACGGCGGTCTATAGCGATGGGTCACTCGGTTGATATTTGTCGAGGATATCGATAAACTAAGATGTTATAAGTGAGCGTCCTGTTATATTATATATTATTTATTTATTTATTTATTTAAACTCTTCATGAAAATATTTACATAGGCGGGCTTAATGCCTAGTGGCATTCTCTACCAGCCAACCTTAGGGTGATGATGAGAATGTTGAATAGGCGCATTCTAAAACAATATTACTTAGTTAAAATATGATGTGATAAATAGTTTTATAAACATTAATTATGTCTGATAACTTTTATTTTAATACATTTTATTATAATAAACCTACTTATACCGTACTTACCTATTACATACTAATACTATATCGACGGGTGCAAAGTAAAAAAAGTCATCTGCAATTTTGAGTTTTTCGTTTTTTTGTAGAAACTAGCTTAAAATATCATGTTCTACAACATACCAAAAACAAAAATTCAAATATCACCTTATTTTTGGTACTTTTGTCACGTAAAAGAAGACATCTACTCTTGTTTTGTGAAATTGCACGATGTAGATGCGGATAACTACCGCTGGTCGTCTATACGCGGGACGCGCGGGGGTCATGTTATGCGGCATAAGCGGCTATCTGCCATATAGCTTTTTCTACGTTGCGATTGTGATTTAGATGTCTCAATTTACTTTTGCAAATTAGTATTTTTTATTATGTTTATGAGTACCTATTTATGTTAATTCTTATTGTTAGCTATATTAATTGACTTCTAATTTGTTACTGTTATTTTTTACTGTTTTTTCATGTTCAGAAAGTCCAAAACGACTTTTTAAAGAAGTTGAAAGTTTCCAGAACATAAGTGATAGATTTATCGAGCAAAATACTGTGTTGCCCGATGAAATTATTGAACATCTTATAGAAAACCTTGATGTGTCACCGATGAAGACAAATGAATATAAGTTAACTTTGTAAGATAAGTCCCCATGATCTGAATACTCTAGGCCAGTCACACCAGTTCACTCTCAGTCTGAAATATAAAATGATTTTGAAAATTTGTCGATCTCAGCAAATTAACAAATACGCCAACACCCTCAGAATACAGTTCATCACTTCAAGTCCGCCGCGTCCATTATCAGTATTAGATCAAAATATTATATATTCTTTTTTATTAAACAGATACTTTGATCTCATATAATCTATGACCTGCTTGTGTTTATTAACTCAAGCAGGCCATCGAGTATATTGTCCCTCTCAAACTTTAAATCTTCTATAGACAACACCATTGATGCTTCTTCGGCAGTGGAGGCATCAAGTGAATGTTCTACGCCTTCCTCGTTAAACGGTAGAAAAAGACGTCAGTTAAATATTGATCTAAAGAAAAGGCGATTGAGAAATAAAGACACGTGTATTGATACGAGACGTAAATTACGACAAAATTTAGGTAAACAATTACATCAGTCCAGAAATGGTAAATTGCAACCTGCGTAACATCATATCCCGGCATTTGCAAGTTCTCGCGAAGTTTTTCTATTAACTTATCTTTGACCGGTTTTGGGATCTCTGTGATCACGAGAAGCAATTGAGAAATCGTTGAAATAAAATTTCATTTTGTGTTCTGAAAAATCGTATGCACCCCTCCGATGGTGTAAAACGTCCGGCGATGCTTATGATGTTATAATGAACCCATCATGCTTACAAGTGCCAAGTACAAAGACTTAATAAGCCTCTGCCTAATAATTTACAACATAGTTCCTGTACTGATAATGATACTGAATAATTTTTAAATTAGTTTAAAATAATTAAAGTATTGACACAGAATTTCATTTTTGTTGTGAGAAAATACGATTTTTACGAAAGTAAATGAATGATTCCTAAGTATATCCATACTAATATTATAAATGGGAAAATATGTTTATTTATTTATTTGTTTGTTTGTCCTTCCTTCACGCTCTAACGAAGAAACAAATCGTATTGTTTTTTGGCATAAACTTAATTGAAAGGATGAAAAGTAACATAGGCTACTTTTGGTCTTGGAAAAACATCATGTTTCTAAGGGAGCTTACGGGAATATTTGCAATTTACGCGATTTCAAATTCCACGCGAGCGAAGCCGCGAGCAAAAGCTAGTATTTCATATTTTAACTTCCTTCTAAATCGTGTACCTTGCACCGAATCAACAACGTAGAAAAAGATATCTACGCAATTATGTTCTGAACTTGGTGTGTTTAAGATGTAAAACGTTTAACTTCATATTTTAATAATATAACTTACTTTTAATAATAATTTTAATAATATAAAGTGTTACACTTTACGTAGTTACTGATAATCGTACTAGTAATCGGTAAAAATACTTTAATAAATATAATTTTTAATTCCCACGTAGAAACGACCAAGTGGTAGTTAACTCAGTTGTCATATTTTCAAGCGCAATGTAGATGCAGACAACTACAATATCTCGTAAATTAAACATAATTAGAAGAAATTAAATATACATGTGGATTCATTAATAAATAATGAAACAATGATGAAAATTTCAATAAATTTGATCGGAAATTGACAAAATGGGAGCATTTTTTCCTATTATGCGCTCTCCTGAAAAGTTGCTGTTTTGTAGATGACTCTTTTTACTTTGCACCCGTCGATATATTGATATCAAAAATGTTTTTTTTTTATATTATATAAAAAAAAACATTTTTGCCTATTTTGTCTCTATGTATTACATTTTGTATTACATACATTTTTATATTGGAGCCTCCTTAATTTTGATAAAACTATTTAATTTATTTTAAGTTTATTAATTATTATTTAAGTTGCCATTATTGATATCGGGCAAAAATTACCAAAAAATCGGACAAATACTCGTTGTACTCGCGCACGAAGTGTTTACAGTTTATTTTAATTTTACCTTAAATTATTATTATTATTAAAGTATATATACAACTGAGTATTTTGTGAACATTTCAAGTGCCTATTTTTTTCGCGATATATCGAGACCGATATTGATATTTTATCAAATATCGATGTATCGATTTGTCGATATTCTGTTTCAATTTCGACATCCCTATAATACGACACTTTGACACTTTATGTACCTTGGAGAACCGGAACATAAAATGGCGGACCGGCCACAGTATTTTGATTTGGTAGAGACCATTATGCCGAGTCCACTTATAAAAGTCAATGGTCCCGCAGACAGGTCGCTGGGGAGCGATATTGCGATATCTGTTTTCAGTACCTACATTTTGTATTAAGCCGGCGCCAGACATGGGCTTCAAAGTTTGAACAAACTTTGCACAAATAGGAAAATGCCAGCAATTAATTTGCACAAATAGGCAAATGTCAGTGCCACACTTGGCGAATTTGCGTATTTGATCACATGTCTGGCGCCCGCCTTAGAACGGTCGGCGCGGTCATGTAACTTTGTAACACACTGCTGCGATAAAGCCGGGCTTCAAAGTTTGAGCAAACTTTGCGCAAATAGGAAAATGCCAGCAATTAATTTGCACAAATAGGCAAATGTCAGTGCCACACTTGGTGAATTTGCGTATTTGATCACATGTCTGGCGCCCGCTTATAACACCGCAATGGAGTTTAAATCACAATAAATAATATTAACGCAGTGTTTCCAGATGTACGATAATTAAATAACATGAATAGTTGTAAGGCAAATTTTTTTAAGTGTGTGTTTAAAATTTAAATTGTTATATTTTCTTTAATTGAAAAAAAAAATATGTTAAAAGCGTACTTCTTTTTAATTTAGTGGGAAAAATAAATATTGTGGGTTTTTAGGGGGTAAAAATTTTTGGGAGTCAAATTTTTGCAGCTTAAATAATATATATAGTCCGTCACGAAAATGAAGAAAGTAAAAAGTGGCAACATCGTAGTGTCATTCCTCTTTTCTTAGATTGATTTGAAAGGGATGACACTACGATGTTGCCACTTTTTAATTTCTACACTTTCTTGACAGATTATAATTTATACCGTATATATTTCGTTTTTAGTACTATTTTTATCATTTTTATTGTTATATTATCATATTTTATTCTATTTATTAGAGAAAATAAAGTTTTATTATTATTATTATTACTGTTCAAATTCAAAATATTAACTAATTATTTTGAATAACAGCATAATATGTAAAAACTCCACTTCGATCCACCTTTTAAGATCGGGTCATTTTGAGAGTTGCAAATTGAGCAAAAATAATGACGTCATTCACAAATTTGTGGAACGTACCCCGAATGATAAATATTTATATTTTTGGGGAGCTTTCTTTGAAATTTAGTGGGTTTTAGCTTTAGGAGGAAATTTTTTGAAGAGTTGGTCGCAGCGTGGCGCTCTCTCGTAAGAAATATCGGATGATAAAATCACAAACTATATTAGAATGCTAAATAATAAAAACTATTTATTATTTGTAGTGCACAAATAATAAATAGTTTTTATTATTCGTAGCTAACGCATGATAAAATCGCAGCTGTGTGTAAGGAATCGAGTCGCATTATCGCAATATCGCCTGCGTTATTATCGACCGATAATATTATCGCGCCTTGCGCCTGTCTGTGGGAGGCTTAAAGATTAAAGACATCACTATCCATAGATATTAGAAGTGTCAAACTTGGTTAAAATTTGCTATAATGTGTATTAGATGGCGCTACTATTCATGTTACCATAAACTTATAATGCATATTATAAGTTTATGCATGTTACAAATATGTTACAAAATATATTATTAATGTTCGAAATTCGAATAGGTACGTAAACAGAGAAGGGTAGGTATTCGAATATTATTAAGTTTTGTTACGGAATTTGTCTGGATCATGTCTGGATTCTTTTTTTTATGAAATAAGGGGGCAAACGAGCAAACGGGTCACCTGATGGAAAGCAACTTCCGTTGCCCATGGACACTCGCAGCATCAGAAGAGCTGCAAGGGCGTTGCTGGCCTTTTAAGAGGGAATAGAGTAATAGTGGAGGGTAGGGAAGGGAAGGGAATAGGGGAGGGTAGGGAATACGGTAGGGGACTGGGCTTCCGGTAAACTCACTCACTCGGCGAAACACAGCGCAAGCGCTGTTTCACGCCGGTTTTCTGTGAGAACGTGGTATTGCTCCGGTCGAGCCGGCCCATTCGTGCCGAAGCATGGCTCTCCCATGTATGTCTGACTTAATTTGTCTGGAAATACTCCATATTTGTCTGGAAATACTCCACATTACTCCAATACTTACAGTTTTTGTAAACCGATTTTAATGTTTGTTTTTCTGGTGGTAAGAGGACATTTTAGGTGGTGTCATGTTAAGGAATTAATATTGTTTGAAGTCGGAAAAGGTTCATGCCTGAAATAAACATTTAGGGGAACCCGTGTTTTACTCGCAGTGGGCCGGGTTTTATTGCAAAATATCAATATTAAATTCCACTTTATCTTATATCTTTAAACGAGCAATTCTTAAAGTACGTGTAATATCTATAGCTGTCTCCCTTACCTCAAGCCTATACCGCAGAACGCGATAGAGACAACTGCAGAAAATCCAGAAAATCAACGATTCGTTGTCCCCTGATTCCTTCTCCAAAACTTAACCGATTTAAGTAGTTTTTTCATTAAAGATTAAAAAAAGGATTGAGCTGTGTTCCAATGTTTTGCTTTTTTTGTATAATCTAGCCAAATCAGTTTTCTGGACGTTTGAACACAGCGGAAAATCTGGCCATTTTTTTGGGTTTTTGAACGTTCATATCTTATTTAATAATTAAATTATGAAAAAAAAAGAAAACATAGGGACATTGTATTAGTGGCAGTAGATATTCAAGAAAAAAATTATAACTCTACTAGCATTATCCAGGGAGGAAACAGGGGACAACGTTTGTATGGAAAAAAGGGCGGTGTGGACTCCTCTTAAGTATTATCACTTATTTTTGTTACACCTTGTATATATATTACACTACTATTATAAAGAGGAAAGATTTGATTGTTTGTTTGTCTTGAATAGGCTCCGAAACTACTGGACCGATTTGAAAGATTCTTTTACCATTGGAATCCTACATTAATTCTGCTGAACATAGGCTAAATTTTATTTTGGAAAAAAAAAATAGGGTTCCGTAAGATATTTGGGATTTTCGGACGCAAAGTGTAAAAAATCAACCAGAAATGTTACTTTTTTCGCGTACGCTGCCTAAACTATAAAAGATAGAACCATAAAATGTTCTAAGTAATTATAGATCTTTTAAATATGAATTATTGAGTGAGGCACAATAACTATTTTTTTATAAAAAAAATCTTGATCTATGAATGTTTGTAGGGTACAGACACAAAAACAACATTTTTTACAATTTTTGTCTGTATGTCTGTCTGTCTGTCTGTCTGTCTGTTTGTTCCGGCTAATCTCTGAAATGGCTGGAGCGATTTTGACGGGACTTTTTTTGGCACATAGCTGATGTAGTAAGGAGTAACTTAGTCTACTTTTTAACCGACTTCCGATAAGGAGAAGGATATATTATTTCACTTTTTTTATAAATGAACCCTAAAAAGGGGATTTTTTCTCTTTTTAATTATGTTTGTCATCACATTTTGCTGACGCGGACGAAGTCGCGGGCAACAGCTAGGCTCGGCTCTAACGATTTTCATGAAATTTAGTATATAGGGGGTTTCGGGGGCGATAAATCGATCTAGCTAGGAATCATTCTCAGAAAATGTAATTTTATTCGTGTTTTATCGATAATCGATAAACTGAAAAATATGACTCTTCCTGACATCTATTGGCGAATAATAATACTATTATGTGAGCAACTAATTGTTTTAACGACCAGCAGATGGCGTTATTAAGTAACACGTAGTCAGTGAGTGTTTGCTATACCGAGCAAAGCTCGGTCATCCAGGTACTATTACTTATGACTAGATAAGACAATGTAGGATACATCACAGCAGTTTGTAGTCTGTTGAATGGCTGCCACAAACTCCATTAGCCTGGAGAAATCGAAGGCTTCGTCACATCTGCGGGCGGTTCATTTGAATTCGTTAGACCCGGCGTGACGACTCCGATACGATATTAATCTAAACCACTAACCTCTGAGGTCAGTGATCTAAACTAATATGCTGTGATAATATTATAGTCTATATATATAAAATTCAAAAGGTGACTGATTGACATGGTGATATATCAACGCACAGCCCAAACCACTGGACGGATCGGGCTGAAATTTTTCATGCAGGTAGATGATATGAAGTAGGCATCCGCTAAGAAAGGATTTTGATAAATTCCAACCCCTTGGGGGTTAAAATGGGGTATGAAAGTTTGTATATAATAAGACTTAATAACGCGAGTGAAGCCGCGGGCAAAAGCTCGTGTTCAATAAAAGCTAAAAGTTTGCTTACCTGTGTGTCTGCACCCTTTCACACTTTAACCGTTGAACTGATTTAGATGGCTTTGGTGAAATCAAAAATGTTGAATAGTTAATGGAATCAGGCGTTACTTTGCGGAAATCCATAGTTTAAATTTAGTTTGTTATTATTTTTAGCAATATTCCGCGAAAACAACTTCCACCTTTAAGTAAATGAGTGAGTGTACGCATAGGCATGCGTACAGCACCTCCCTCCTCCCACACTGCCTATGCGTACACTCGCATGCAAGAACTTGCAAACACCACCACCACACAAGCAATAATGTTGGCAAATCCGTGCAAGGCCTCTATAGGATGTGGACTCTACGAACGTTGTTCGTAGAGTCCACATCCTGAGGATGCTCCGGTGTTGGGGCGAAACGCGCGTCGAGGTTTTCAACCTGCATGGTGGTGAGGGGCCTTGCACGGATTTGCCAACATTATTGCTTGTGTGGTGGTGGTGTTTGCAAGTTCTTGCATGCGAGTGTACGCATAGGCAGTGTGGGAGGAGGGAGGTGCTGTACGCATGCCTATGCGTACACTCACTCATTTACTTAAAGGTGGAAGTTGTTTTCGCGGAATATTGCTAAAAATAATAACAAACTAAATTCAAAAATGTTGAGTTAAATAGAAAGACATTTAGGATAGTTCTTGTATCAGAAAGATGTACGATAAACGAAATTTGGCAGTTAAAGTGAAATAATATTATTGTTAGCAATACGAGCAAGTATTATTTTATATTTGTAAAAAAAATATTTGGTGGGGAGGGCGTTAGGTCAATAGCAGGTTTATATTATTCAATCCAGTGATCCGCGCGTGAGCGCTGGATACTGGATTAATGTAAACGGGCAGTGGAATGCATGTGGCGATTACCCAGCGCTAAATTCAGCTGAAAACGGGCCATAGCCCATAGGTATATAATATATATGCATTGAAGCAACGATGACGTTATAATTCTATGAATTGAAGTCGTAGTCGTGTCGTGTTGGTGTAAAACGCTCGTAGAGGCTGGCCGGTTGCCATGGTAACATCGATTCGCGGCGGACGCATCCTGCACCGTGGCACTTTATTAAACCTCTGTACAAACACTCCATACACTAATAAATATAGTTAGCCTGTTTGTGTTTGCGTACGGTCTAGCTTATTAGGTACATTAGTAGTTAAACTCCATTTCAATTAATTTAGTCCTAAATATAAACATAAATCCAACTATGGCTTACTTTTTATCTTTTTATCTACACTAGTTATAATATTATAAAGCGGATGTGTTTGTTTGTTTATTTGAACGCGCTAATCTCAGGAACGACTGGTCTGATTTGAAAAATTCTTACAGTGTTAGATAGCCCATTTATCGAGAAAGGCTATAGGTTATATTTTATCACGCTAAGACTAATAGGAGCAAAGAAATAGAGGAAAACGCGGAAAAAAACGGGGGAAATTATTTGAAATTGCTTATTATCTTCAGAACTACTGGAGCAATTTTTATGTTATTTGGCACACATGAAGAATAGATGACGTGAAGGGACATAGGATATTTTTTGCGGAAAAATGTACGGTTTCCGTGAAAATCCTAAATAACGCGGGCGAAGCCGCACGGAACATCTAGTATAAAATAAGAGGGCAAACGAGCAAACTGATGGAAAACAACTACCTTCGCCCATGGACACTCGCATCATTGGAACATCTGCAGGTGCGTTGCCGGGCCTTTTAAGAGAGAATTGTAAGTTTACATTTAAGGGTCAATTCAAGCCGCAACGCGACGCGTAGACTATGCATTCCTAAATTTGTATTGAATTGACAGATTTGCAAGACGTTTCACGCAATTAAAGTCTACATCCATTACATACGGTAGCGGTCTGAATTGACCCTAAATCCAAAATGTAAGAAACTCAGTATAGTTAGTAGAATTTCCGTCTCATTGGTGTATGACTACAGGGATCGGAAATAAGTGAAGATCATCCCCATCGCGTGATGAGGAGCGATTACCGTTGGCCACGGATATTTGCAACACCGGAGGAGCTCAAGTGCGTTTCCTCGGTTAATAGCACGTAGAAAGGGAAAGATAATATTCGTCCTCACAAACCTGCATGCTACCTCCCCTTAAAAAGGGCTACGCTATGGCCCCATTTAAGAGGGCGACTAACCCCAAAAATCAAACATCGTACTTCTCTCTTCACACTCACGCCCGTCTTTCATATGCCAGGTGAAAAAGAACGACGCGGATTCATCGCCAAATTAGTTTTTTCTCAATAACTCGATAAATATGCAACATTTTAAAAATCCGCTAGGTCGATCTCTTAATGATAGAATTTTATACAATGTGTTAAAATATTAACTTGAGTTCAATGCACAGTTACGACAATAAATGAAAATTAGATGCATCTTTGTGATTTTTTTCTATCGAGAAAATTTTAAGATATCGTGTTTTTGCTCAGATCGAATTCTCGGAAATATAATGTCGTATCTAATTTTATAAAAAGAAACAATTCTGGGCTTATTTTCAAGTATAAAAATGAATTATAAAATCGACATTTTAGGGTTAGTCGGAGAGGCTGATCGATCCGACTGATCGCAGGCCGAACTGATCGGACTGGACTCGTTTTGTGCGAATACCTTGTGTATGCTGGACCCCATCTAAGGGGGGAGCCGGGCATTTGCCTAGATCGGCAAAAATTGAGAGGCGGCAAAATTTACTTATTCCTATAACCTAGTTATTACTTATTAGCCATCCACCACCTTTTAATTGGAGAACTTTACCTTACAACCTACGTTAGGGTGGATAGTGGAAATATTTCAATAAGTATTTTAAATATTCCCCCATTCCTAATTTAAAACTAGCTCATAATATGAGTGGTGGTTTTCTGTATGTGAAGAGCGGCGAAAATGATCTTTTTTTTTTATGAAATAAGGGGGCAAACGAGCAAACGGGTCACCTGATGGAAAGCAACTTCCGTCGCCCATGGACACTCGCAGCATCAGAAGAGCTGCAGGTGCGTTGCCGGCCTTTGAAGAGGGAATAGGGTAATAGGGGAGGGTAGGGATGGGAAGGGAAGGGAATAGGGGAGGGTAGGAAAGGTAATAGGGTAGGGGATCGGGCCTCCGGTAAACTCACTCACTCGGCGAAACACAGCGCAAGCGCTGTTTCACGCCGGTTTTCTGTGAGAACGTGGTATTTCTCCGGTCGAGCCGGCCCATTCGTGCCGAAGCAAGGCTCTCCCACGTATAAATAGATCTTTGCTCGGAGCGGGTAAATGGGTAGATCGGGCTCTGTGGACTATGTGTATGTGTATGCACGAGTTCGGTCGGCGGTCAGGTCGGTCTGCGATCAGTGTGTTTGGAACGATAACCCTTTAAACCGATTTGAATGTTCACTGAGATAAGTTTTGAGTTCCGGGTAAGGACATAGGATGGTTTTTAACACATTCAAATGAACGCAACGATTCGCGGGCAACATCTAGTGTGAATAGGCGACCTCTGTGGTTCAATGGTTAAGAGTGTGTGGCAGCTCAAGCCGGTCGTCGTGGGTTCGAATCCCAACGACGGAACAAAAAATGTTCAATGTTCCTGGGTCATGGATGTGTATTAAAAATATTGTGAATGATATAATAAAAATCTTAAATATATGTATGGTATAATAGTATTAAATATATTTCCGTTGTCTGGTACCTGTAACACAAGTCCTTCAGGTACTTAGCACGGGGCCAGACTGAGGTGGTGTGAAGCGTCCATAGATATTATTAATTTGTAAGTAAAATTAATTATTCAAAGCGAGAACTGAAATAGGTTGGGTCCGTTAGCATCGACGGATAAACGGACAAGCTTGTTTAATGGGTCCCTAAGTCCATACATTTTTAAAAGGGGTCCGATTCCCGGACCTCGAATCTTGATTTGATTCTCAGCCGGAAAATTAAACTAAGACAGAAAATTGTTGTGTTTGTAAAGATACCGGCAAAATGGAAACAAATCAGCAGCAGTAGGCATACGTATTTTTGCTGTGCGGTAGAAAGAAAAGTGGATATTATCTTTCTCTACTCTTCCTTCCTTTTACGACGTTTCCACGTGTGACGCAGTTTTTTTTACCCATCCCAAAAAAGTCCTAAATAAGTTTCGACCGGTTTCGACTTTAAAAAAATACAGTGTTTTAAAGAATTCAATTCCACAAATGAATCTAAGTAGAAACCTTCGGCGTGGATCCTGATAAAAGAGATCATTCGAATAGATTGATAGCCCCCGCGAAGTAAAGGGACAGAGAATTTCAATAGAAAGCCAAGGCTACTGAGATCAGTACCCCTATTCTGATATTTTCATCCAACATTAGTACAGCAGTTTACCCCCGAAACTAATACGATTTTGATTTACGAATTACGAGTATGATTAGTTTCAAATTGAGCCGCAGCACGATCGTGCGCTAGTAGGTGTATACCTATTAGGTACCTTAGAGATCGAGCTGATTCGATTCTCGATTAGCAGGTCAGTACGAATATCGACCTTAATGATATTAAAATAACGTTCAATATCAGCACGCCTTGTACAGTGGCGGTTACGACGCTCGCCGCTTTCTTGATAGGGCGAAAATGTATGAAGAAATTTGAGAGCGTTTCTTATTTTTCTTATAAATGGAAATGTTATTTATTTTTATATAAAACATTTAGCTATTCGTATAGGGGACTAAATAAGCAAAAATTTTTTTGTATATTTATTTTCCTTAGTTCAGTGTATTTGGCTATAATGGTACCTAATCAAACCCCATTTTTTTAATATTTTGCGATTATTGTGATGGTTAAAACGTAATTTATGTGAAAATTTTGTATGCGGCTATAATTTTTTTATAGTATAGACGTGGAGACGAATATATTATCTTTCATTTGAAACCAAAATATCCTCGCAGTGTGACTCCTAATTCTTTAAAATGGTACCTGAAAATCGCTGATATTTGTGAAAAAATGTGATAGTGTCCTTAAGCCAAGCGTAACTTTGAAAACTTACACAGCTAAAAAGGTCCGGTAATTTCTTTGATAATTTCTAGAAGAGCATCTACTTACCTTTAGATTTACTGTTACATCAAAGTTTTGTTACAGTAACTGGCCCTCCAAAGTCCAAATGAGCTTGTTATTAGTTGATTAAAACTTCTTCACATCACTTCCAAGCTTACTTTACATAGCTAAATAATAGCGAACTCTTATAAAGTCCGTGGAAGTTCTGCATGAAAGTTTTTCGGAAGCTTACAAGTTGCCAAACTTCATCTGTGACTTGTGAGCCAAGTTTGCTGAGCGTACTAGCTTTTTTTGTATTGAAAAAAAAATCGAAGATATTGTTATTAAAGTTTTAATGTACCAAATTTTTAGACTCAAGTATACCACTTAAATTGTAATTTGTAATGTTATTTTTTTACAAATAGACGTTTGAAACTTCGATGAAAATAGTTTATCGCACTGGAACCGTAATTTTTTTGGGATAAAAATGGTCCTCTTTTTTTCTGGGACTTAAAGCACCTCCATACCTTTTTGTGTATCGGTTTTAGCGTAAAGGCCCAACCCCCTAACCTTTTTCCTTCCCTACCCTCCCCTATTTCCTTCCCTACCCTCCTATATTACCCTATTCCCTCTTAAAAGGCCGGCAACGCACCTGCAGCTCTTCAGATGCTGCGAGTGTCCATGGGCGACGGAAGTTGCTTTCCATCAGGTGAACCGTCTGCTCGTTTGCCCCCTTATTTCATAAAAAAGGGGTAACAGATATGCAGGTAGACAGATACAATTTTAAAAATATGTATTTCGAATTTAAAATAAGTTTTCAGTAACATGTACCAATCTACGTGAGCGTGCAGTTCCTCTCAAATGTCTTCACGAAATTCAGCTTATTATTTTAGAATGTCAAGCTTATTTTACGCTGCAAGTAGAGTCTGACAGATTACGACACCTGCATAGCTAGCACAAGCACGTAGACAAACGAAAGAAACTAAATTTTGACAGTTTTACCGGAAAAACATTGGAGAAAAAGTTTCTTTCGTATCTCGATATCTTCCGCTTTTGAAAATCTATAAGTCAAGCATGACGAACCGCTTTTGACATTTAGTTTCTTGATTCTTTTTTTATTTTTATTATGGCACTTGGCTATAAAACCATGGCTAGTGTCGAGTAAATGGCGGCAAATTAAAAAAATCAATGTATAGCAACCCTGTCTATAGCCGGAATTATAGTTTTGATCTACAAACTACGAATAATAAAGTTACTTAGTTTTTATTATTCGTATTTCGTAGATCAAAACTATAATTCTGGCTATAGACAAGGATGCTACACGTCGATTTTTTGAATTTGCCGCCATTTACTCGACACTGGCCATGGTTTTATAGCCGAGGTGCCATAATTAAAAAAAAGAACCAAGAAACTAAATGTCAAAAAAAAAATAATTGCCGTTGCTTTAATGGTTGCTATGGAAAGAGTTTCTTGTCTTTGTCCACTGAAACTCAAGTCGATGGGTGGTGCCATGCTCGGGAATAAGATATGTAGACATGGGAAAGAAACTGCCATTACTTTCTTCCGAAGAATCGACTGGGAAACCCCGTGCTAGCTACGCAGGGGAAAGCAAAGCCAAGTGTCATTATTCGTGGCCGGAGCTATATTTCGCGTTTTATGCACCTGCAACGGCGCAATGTCTCAGAAATTGTGGCGATATTAAAGCTATCTAAAGTGAAAGTTATTGCGGAAGCTGTCTTCGTTTAAAATGTACGGTCGAGATTGTAGAATCTCGTTTTAAATTTCTATATTAGGTACTAGAAAATTTAAGTGAACTATATTGTTGTAAAAGATTTTTCTGTGTTAAATAATGACCGGTTTACATTGCTCCAATAATAATAATAGCTCCCACACCGGTTTCGGTGACGGTGGCCGATTTCATTGAAACCAGACCAGCTACGCAGGAGTAATTTTATAGTGCCCAAGTGTGTGCGCAGTACACAAGAGCACTCTCTATTCCTTTACTCTCATAACCCAGTGGGACGGAAGACCGACACGACTGGCGAGAGATCAGGCGCAGGACCGACTTTTTACATGCGATGGGCATGTAAAAAGTCGGTCCTGTCGACGCATGGATCATCTTACTTGTCAGACAATCAGGTGATCAGCCTTCAGATTAGGACAATGCATGTCCTAACCAAACTTGGAAAAAACATGTTTCCAACGCGGGAATCGAACCCATGACCTCCGAGTCAAGAGCCGCGCTCTATACTACTAGACCACGGAGGCGTTCAATTATGCAATTTAGTGCATTCCATTGCATTCCATTTACATTATTCCAGTAGTAATCCAACGTTGGATTCGGTAACTGGATTGGAATAAAGCAAGCTCACTATAAAATTACGTATACTTAATTAGTAAAAAAAAAAGGCATTGACGAATATGCTAAGTTATTTTTAAAGCTGTTATAAAAATTATATGTCAATAAAACGGACTATCAGAGAAGTTGATTCCTAGGCAGATGGCGCACCTACGTAGGGCCAGGGCCTCTATCATGAGCTCTTAAATCCATTCACTTTACGTCTTTATACAGTCAGTATAAGGACGTAAAGAGAATGGATTTAAGAGCTCATGATAGGGGGCCCAGGCCACAATACTGCCTTGCGGCGTCGTATCGCAAAAACAACATAGCACAGAAATGCAATGCGTTGTTTTCATCGGAAATGTCGATGTGTCATCGCAAATTTCCACGATGCGTTCTGCGATGTCGTAGATTTATAGGATGCGACGCCGCAACGCAGTGCAGTTGTGGCCTGGCCCATAGTTTGGTCGCGTTATGTCAAACCTACACCCTACTTTTAATTATAAAAAATGAAAACACTACCTTGATAAAGTGATGCATAATATTAGAAAATTGCAAAGTCTGATAATGACAAAGATAACTTTGAAGCGTCTTTTCTCGGCGCAATCGATAGACTATGCCCGCAGGACACCCGTGATAGATTGCTATTCACGATGTTTCTTCATTCACAATTTGCTATTCATCTATCTATTAACTTTGTTAAAATATTTTATATTCTTTATAAAATTGTATCCATATTATAATAATAGTATAAATGCGAAAGTGTGTCTGTCTGTCTATTTCCTCTTCACGCCCTAACCGCTCAACCGATTTAATTCAAATTTTGTATGAAGATACTTTGAGTTCCGGGAAAAGATATTGGATATTTGATACTGGTACATGCAATACTCTTTCTCTCCAAAGTTCTTCTTTCCAATTATGATGTTCGACAGTGTTTTTTTCTGTGGATAAAATCCAACCATTCAAAACTTTGATATTTTCATAGAAAGATTTATCCTGAAAACCCATCGGACGAATATGGGTGTAAAAAACGTTTTTCCGACATTGTGAAAACCATTTTCAAGCTACATAACCCCATATGTGTGTGGGCAATTCCGGCGGCCATGGATTTCGTTTAACCACTTTTTTATAGCTCTCTTTCAATAAAGTTCGAGTTACTTTCTAAATATTTCGTAGCCGAACTTTTTTAAATTGGTTATCAGAAAATACTTAATGTTAAAATATGTATTTTAATTTTCTTTTTTTGCTTATTTTTTATGTCTTTATGTCCGAAAATGAAGTCTTTAAATTTTATTTTAGCCAGTCATAATATAATCTCTAAGAAATTCTACATTGAATGGTTGCGTTTTAACGTTTATAAAATACTAGATGTCCCGCGCGGCTTCGCCCGCGTAAATTAGGAATTTTACGGAAACCGTACATTTTCCCATAAAAAATAGCTAATGTCCCTAGTCCCTTCACTTGGTCTACTCTATATCTGTGCCAAATATTTTCATAAAAATTGCTCCAGTAGTTCGTTATTTCTAATATTTCCTCCGTTTTCCCACATTTTCCTGAGTTTCTTCAGTCGTATTAGCCTTAACGTGATAATATAATATAGCCTATGGTCTTGGTAGCATATGCTTAGAATACTTCTCACGAAACCGAACTCACCACATATTTCCCTATAAATTTTAAGGAGTTCCCTCGATTACTTATGGATCTCTTATCAGATCACAACTTTTGTGAATATAATACCAAATTGGGATGATACCAAAAGAAAAATTTTGAAAATCGGTTAAGAAACGGTGGAGAAATCGTTGAATATAAGAAAACGAACATAACACCTCCCCCATTTTGAAAGTCGGTTATAATTGTAGCCTATGTGTTATTCTGATGTATAAGATATATTATTGTAAAGTTTCATTAAAATCCGTTCAGTAGTTTTTGCGTGAAAGACTAACAAACATCCATACATCCATACATCCATACATCCAAACAAACTTTCGCCTTTATAATATTAGTAGGATTAGTAGGATAAAAATACTACTTACTTAGTTGATTTTTGCAACTTCGTTGCAACAAAATTCATTTATCGCACGGGACCCTTTATTTTACTCATCAAAAACTATCCTATGAGTTATGACCTTCCCCGGGACACCAAGTATCTACATGGCAAATTTCATCAAAATCGGTTCAGCGCTTTGAGCGTGAATAGGTAATGGACAGACAGACAGACGCACTGTCGCCTTCATAACATTAGTATGTTTTAAATGAAAAATATCAACAGCTATAGTATCTAAAGTATTGCATTCATTTTAAGAATTGATTAGTCTTATTCAGTAGTGATTTCAAGATTTCATTTTATAAGGTCATTATTCGCATAATATGAATCGTACATTTCTTCCGGAATAAAACTACCCTTTGTCCTTTTCCGACACTTAAAGTCATGAAAAAATCGACACTTTCACATTCATAATATGGAGTATGGATTTCAATAATAAAGTATGAGGAAAACGATTCCATATAACGTACATATTCGATCAGCAGATGTGTGTCAGGGGCGGGCAACTGTTGGCACGGCCGCTAATACGATGTAAATGACGGTTTTATAACTTGATTTGCAGTTTATTTAGCTTATGTAATATTCATCATGTTTTAGAAGTATTGTGAGAAGTTGGATCTGAGGATTTTCGAAGAGACTATCCTGTTATATTTATGGAGTTATGTATTTTTTTCACGATTCTTCAAAAATAAAGTCTACGAATTCAAAACTGAAAGATAAACTCATAACGATTCATAACTTGACGACATCTGTGGCTCAGTTGGTGGGCTGATGGTAGCTCAAGCCGGGGGTCGCGGGTTCGAATCCCGCCGACGGAACAAAAAGTTTTCAAAGTCATGGATGTCATGGAGTCATGGATGTGTATTAAATATGTGTATCATATAATAAAAATCTTAAATATAGTATAAAAATAATTATTAATATATTTCCGTTGTCTGGTACCCGTAACACAAGTCCTTCAGGTACTTACCACGGGGCCAGACTGACGTGGTGTGAAGCGTCCATAAATATTATTATTATATTATTATTACTAGCTGTTTGACCGAGCTTTGCTCGGTGTTCAATGAAAATGACGTTTTATAAAAATGATTCCTAGCTAGATCGATTTATCGCCCCCGAAACCCCCTATATACTAAATTTCATGAAAATCGTTGGAGCCGATTCCGAGATTCCAATTATAAATATATATATATATATATATACAAGAATTGCTCGTTTAAAGATATAAGATATGTTATACTTAGATTTAGGTCTACGGCCGCACCCAGAGACTAATTTTGATAACTTAACTATAATTTAATTAAAAGTTTGACAAAATATGTTTTGGGCTTAGGTAAATTTCTGTTCAACATAGCGGGCAACATCTATAATTATAAAACAAAAAAACGCTATAAATACGATTGAACGATAAAATATAATTGACAGAGTTTTTTCATCTTTAAAGCTCAAGCTCACTTAATTTCCATTTAAACTTGAAAGTACTCCGAAACCCATGCACCCATTCAGGCATTTAAATAATCAGTGGGTTTTGCAGTTCGTTTGTGATGCTAAACGGCACCCTTTGTCATGAAAACGCTTTTGTGAGAGTTCCAGCGAATTTATTTAGTAGCTAAGTCACCGAGTCTGAGTCACACTGAGTCAACTGAGTCATTGGGCTACTGATTCATGAGGTGAAGGTTGTGTCCTTGAGTTTAACATAATGGTAGTAAGCTTGGAAGTAAGCGTAACTATTGTTACCCGATTACGAATAAAAGAAAGGGATAATGATTTTGTGAATATATGATGTGTAATCTGTGAATATGCCAAAACTTTGCAAATTACAATAGGTTTTCTTAAATAGACTAAGTACAAAAAGCTGGTTATAGTTTTAAGTTTTTGATTATGTTTTTTTCTCATTATGGTCATGGGACAAGATGGTCTCCGGGTAAGGATAGGTCTTTGTAATAGATACACATATAAATACGAAAAAAAGGATTTCTTAATCGCACCTCTTAATTTTCCTTTAAAACTTTCAATCATTGAAAATGATAATTAGCTTACTTAAAATATTTGTGTAACTAAAAACTTTGATTAAACGAGTATTTGTAAAGCTAATAGGTACACCGTCTAGGCTAAGTTATTCAAAGTCAATTAGTTATTCTCCACAAACTAATCAACAAACTTTAAATGGGGATTTTTCTCTGCTATGCTACACCATAATTGATTTTGTCATAGGTTTCTAAAAGATATTTTTCTAATTTTATAAACATTTTACCTCGTGTTCACCGCAACTTTGTTATTTTTATAGCGCGGGAAGGACAAAAGATGGTTTTAGCCTCGGAAATATTACAACACAAAAATGTACGGTACATTTTTGTGTTGTAATATTTCCGAGGCTAAAACCATATTTTGTCCTTTCCTGGGACTAAAACCATGTCCATACTTTTCATCAAAATCGTTTCATTGGTAAAGACCTGGAAATGTACCATGTAACAAACATATAGACAGATACACTTTCGCATTTATAATATTTTTATGTATTTACTCTTTATTGCTACAGACAGCAATTTCCTTTCTTTTTCATTCATTCTACGCCAAAGAATTTACCGACAAAACGGCTTACGAATGCCAACATCTAGACTATCGACAAATACTAGAAGAGAAATAAAAGCTTCTATTTCTCTTCATTTTGTGAGATAAAATGCTCATTTGTTATAACAACAGCGCGGCAGGTATCCCGGGGAATTTATTTTGTCGGCGCTCACAAACTGCTCGTCAAAGGAGCGAGGCAGAACGCTTCAAAGCCTGCGTGCAACTACGAGTTTGAAAATCTCGAAATTGAATTTTAGTAAACGAAATTAGAAAGTTGAAGAAATACAGCAGTGACCTAAATGATGAGAGCGTTAAAGAGTTCAATTCATTCATTGAATGAAAGGTCCTTGTACGCAACTTTAAAACAAAAAATACTTGAGAGGTATCAAGGGACACCCGAATGGAACGAAGTTATTTCTTATGTTCAAAAAACCTGTATACATAATATATTTCACTAAAAGAAATATTGAAAACGCCATCTACTGACGCCCAGGAATACTAACGACGCGTCGGTTTATTCTCAAAAACCGCCATCTAGTTGACGCACACGAATAATATCAACGCCCTTTGCCCCTACCATGCAATAATAAAAAGCAATAATAAAAAAGTGTCTTTACAACTTTTTCAGTCTAGCCCAAGGTGAAATGCGCGATAAGGAACTAGGTTCCAAAACAAAACGTGTGGCACTCGGGGTGGTAAAGCGGCGGTTAAGCTATTGTATAGCATTTATTATCAACTTATACAATTATGATTCGCATAAGTCTAGTCACACAAACACCGTGCCGAAGTCTGGAAACGCCGCACCGCTCTGCCGGTCTGAGTGGTGGGTGTTAGGTTTTTTTCGTCACGCAAGTTCTTGATTCGGTCGCCGCGCTCAAAATCCGTGATAAAAGCTATCAAAATCGGTTCTTGTCTCTGGGAGGTTCAATATATTTATATTATTATAGATATTTATATTACGTTGTTGTCACTTCCGGCAAGGTACTTTTGGAACAGTTTACGCTGACTTCCAAATTTAGACGTGGGAGATCCATGCTTCGGCACGAATGAGCCGGCTCGACCGGAGAAATACCACGTTCTCACAGAAAACTGGCGTGAAACAGCGCTTGCGCTGTGTTTCGCCGAGTGAGTGAGTTTATCGGAGGCCCAATCCCCTACCCTATTCCCTTCCCTACCCTCCCCTCTTCCCTTCCCTTCCCATCCCTATCCTCCTCTATTACCCTATTCCCTCTTAAAAGGCCGGCAACGCACCTGCAGCTCTTCTGATGCTGCGAGTGTCCATGGGCGACGGAAGTTGCTTTCCATCAGGTGACCCGTTTGCTCGTTTGCCCCCTTATTTCATAAAAAAAAATCTATTTATAATAATCAGCTGTTGCTTAGAATGTAAGACACTCTCAGCGTCCAAAACAATTAGATCACCCAAGTGCTATAAGATTCTAGGATTAACAAAATACACCTCTCCTTTATGTCGGTATTTAGGACGTTAAAAATATTTTATAACATAATCGAGAACACCATAGTAGAGCTAGATAAAATCGCCATTCTATGCATCTAATTTCGCTGCAGACTGAAAAGGTCTAGAACGTTTCACAGAATAGTGGAAAATGGCGGAAAAAACTTGCTATCGGAGCCGAGGGAATTCCCATCGTACAGCTGATTACCATTACTGTCTGAGAGAATAGAATTCTTCAGTTTTAACTATTCATAAAATATTTCAACCTCTATTTATAATTAAATGGTGAAAAATATAGTAGGGTGAACATGACTAGCGATTGGACAGTACTAGTCATTGGACAGAGCACAAAAATACTAAATGCCGCACTCAGAGTGTAACATTAATTAGTTAAATGTAATTAATTCAAAATTTTGACATAAGCCCCATACATTATCTTTTTTTTTATGAAAGAAGGGGGCAAACGAGCAAACGGGTCACCTGATGGAAAGCAACTTCCGTCGCCCATGGACACTAGCAGCATCAGAAGAGCTGCAGGTGCGTTGCCGGCGTTTTAAGAGGAAATAGGGTAATAGGGGAGGGATGGGAAATTAAGGTTTCTTTCAAAACTACCTGTTTTTAAAAGCTTTTTCTTTAAAATCACGCGTTCTATTACTTTTAAAAAAGGCAGTTTTTAAAGCAACCTTATTATAATAAATATTGTGTTTTTGTGCTTTGTCAAATGAGCGGTACTGTCCAATCACTAGTCATTTACCCTTTGTTAATTAAAAGTATATAAATACATTATATATTTACCAACAGATAATAATAAAAGTCTCAACAAAGAATTCCCGAATTACGTAGCTCGCTACGAGACTCGTAGCCCGGCGTAGCTCGTCACGTAGCTCGTAGCAGCTCTACGTAGAAGTGGTTTACTGCAATTTCAACTCAATCTGACCTTTTACTATAGATATATAGAACCATAGATCTATTTATTGAATCCTATCTATAGAATCTATAGATATTATGATTCAATTTTTATTATGGGTTCCGTAACAAAAGGTTAAAAACGGCTGACTACACACATTTGCTATTTATTTGTCCATAAATGATTCACCATTTAAAAAAACCTAACCTAACTAATATGTATTTAGAAAATGTTTAATATAAAAAAGTATACCTTGTCTGACGGAATCGCAGTCATCTTTTTTATGCCACAGTTTCAAATTCTTAATTATTATTTATACGACGCAAGTACTTTAAAACAACAGAACCGTCAATTTACAGTTTTTGTCTAGACGTTTGAAAATAACTCTCTATTTCTTATTGTAGTTTCTTTCTTTATCAAGACGCTTAAAATAGTTTTTACAACTTTGAATAAAATACACTTTTATTTTAAAACGTTGGTATTTTTGTAATATTGAAACTTACATTAAGTTTGCAATAATATTGAACCATACATTTCGTTTGCAATAACAATGTTTAAACAGAGGAATTAAGTTACTGTAACAGCGAATACAGGGGAATGGGGATAATGAACTTACACGCGGCTGCCACGTGCCATTATTGTATTACGTGGAACACAGTTAAATGGCACAGCATTGTAATAAGATAAAATTAAGTTTAATACATTTTGTTTATCAAAAATGTTTTGGCTGCCAGACTGGCTATCGGTAGCGCAGGAGCGAGAACAGTGGAAGATCCTGGGGGAGGCCTTTGCCCAGCAGTGGGAAACTATAGGCTAATTAAGATAACTAGAGATCGCCCAATGGTCGAAATTCGACCTTAGTTTCAACAACCTTAGGACTACTACCTACATTTTGTAAAAAAAATATTGACTTTATCATATTTTTTCCAACTCTTGTCTCTGGGACTCAGCTGATCTCAGACTGGCCATGTAAGCATTGTATAATAGTATTTAAGATTCAATTAAAAAAACTATAATCCATTTTAAATTTGTCAACAGACTTCAACCATAAATAAAAGAGTATAATTCGTATGTATAAGCTTGTCACTCAAAAATCTGTCATTTTTCCTAGTGTGTGTGTTGTAGTGTTTGTAATCTTTTATTTGTTAAAAAAATGTATGATAAAATCATAATTTCAAAATAATATTAGCTCGATGCACTCCTTCACCATATAAACTATAACTGTGCAAAATTTCATTCGACTACGTTTCTCCATTTTTCGTCAAAAGGGATACAAAGTTTTTGGCTCACGTATTAATATATAGATAGATAGATTAAAAAAAATGTTTTGGTAGATAATGTTGTCGTGGTGCATGGGAAAAGCTGTCACTCAAAATGTTATGATAATTCACAATAAGTCACTGTAAAGCATTTGTGTACTAACCAACAATTTTTTTGTTGGATTTTTAATTCTAATTGACCTAAAGAACATAACTGCATTCATAACCCAATACGTATTTTTTGTGGGATAACACACACAGTACAGTAACAGCGTCCACTTAGGCCACACGCAATATAATCGTTGGATGATCTTGGCAGAAAGGTGTAGGACTGGTGTGGAAAAGCGATTGCTTAAGTTACAATTTACAAAGAAGAAAAAGAGAACTAACCCTAATGTCGGCCACGCACCGTAACATATCCTTGTATGTTTGTGATATTGACACTTATGCTAAGTACTGACATACGGTTTTGATCGATCAAGCAATAACGTCGAGCAAAACCCGCGGCTCGGGATTTCGTCCACACATTCAACATTGCTCGATAGTTTTATTCTAAATCGATATATTTAATTCCATCGAGCCGGCTCGATGCGAGCCTTCGAGCTGTGAGTATTGCGGTCCACACAGTAATTATTACTCGATTTGGAGTAAAACTATCGGGCAAAACCGCATGTTAGTACTTAACATAACATTCAGCGAAAATGCGCAATGGTAACAGCAGAGTAGATAAAACCAGGTTAAACAGCATACAGTATAAATGGATTAAGTCATATTATATTTTTATTTATTTTTTTTATTTTTTTATTTTTGGGAAAACTTACAGCTATTTACAACTCCAATAAGATACATATTACACAGCGATATGCCAATTAAAAGTTTCCACTAGTGTATAATAGGTTAGAACTTAAATGTAACATACTCAACATCAAATCATGACAAACACAATGATCTAAATTATTATGCAACATAATAAATTAAAAAAATTTTAACTAACAATAAGCAACAAAGCTAAACTAAACCTTATTAAAGCACAAGAAAAGGAATATAATATTATTATGAATTCGCAAGCGCTTACTCGTTATGCGTTTATACAGTCTATGGATATTATTGTTATACTCGCTGTGAATAAAACTACTTATATAGAAAGGCGTTTACTGAATAGAATTAAAATAGGCATCAGTCAAAAGTTTTCTGATTTTATTTGGTGTAAGGGAGGATATGTCTTCAAGCGGATTTGTATTCAATAATTTGTTAAATCGTGCACTCGACCTTAACACAAACGAATTCCTACGGTAATAGGTGTTGTAGGGTGGGACATATAGAGGCGTAAAATGACGAGCGTTTCTAAAGGGGATATTAATATTAAATCTACTGAGTAATTCGGGTGCATCTATTTTACTATTCAGTACTTTACTTAGGTAAGCAAGGTCACTAATGTTCCTTCGTAGGCACAGTGGAAGAAAATGGAATTTTTTACATCTGGCATCGTAGTTAGAAAGAAATTGATTACATTTAAACTGGAGATATCTAAGAAAGCGTTTTTGGATAGACTCTAATCTATCTATGTATATATTGTAAGCAGGGTTCCATAGCTCCGAACAATACTCCATGATACTGCGCACATAGGCACAATACAGGATCTTGACCACTTTAATAGATTTGAAATTTCTGCACGATCTAATTACAAATCCTAAGGCTTTCGAGGCCTTGTTAATAACGTAATCTATATGCTCATCAAAAATTAGTTTTGAATCTACAATAACTCCCAGATCCTTTGTAGATTTTTTGAATATAAGAGCCTTATTCTTAAGCTTGTAATTATACTTGATTAAATTTACTTTACGACTAAAGTTGATAGCAAAGCATTTAGATACGTTAAGGTCTAGCCTATTACGCACACAATATTCTTCAAATCTATTCAAGTCCTCTTGCAAAAGGCGGCAGTCATCAAAAGAGGTTATGTTTTTTAATATTTTGGTGTCGTCTGCATATAAAAAGAAATAAACATGGTGGAAGCAGGAAGAAATATCATTTATAAAAATAGCGAATAGCAAGGGCCCCAGTAAGGAACCTTGTGGGACACCAGAAGGTACAAACATCCACCTAGAAATGAAACCATTTATAGTAACGGCTTGAGACCTATTGCAAATATAAGATGTAAACCAGCGAAGGAGATTTCCATGTATACCTGCATTGGATAACTTCTGGAGCAATATACAATGATCTATACGATCAAAGGCCTTGCTAAAGTCGGTAAATATTAAGTCCACTTGTGCGCCTGAATCCATCCCCGAACTTACATGGTCATAAGTTAAGAGGAGATTTGAAGTTGTTGAGCGACCCTTCAGAAAACCATGCTGCTCTGGTATAAACCAGCCTTTGAGAGCAGTATAAACTTGTTGATGCACAATTCTCTCAAATAGTTTAGCAAATATACAGAGTTTTGATATTGGTCTGTAATTTTGAATATTGCCCTTGTCCCCTCCCTTGTGAATAGGTGTAATAAATGCTGACTTCCACATACTGGGCACATATCCTTCCATTAAGGATCTTGAATAAAGAATGGTAAGTGGGAGAACTAGGCTAGTGGCACACTCAACAATAAACAGGGGAGAAATATCATCGGGCCCCGCTCCTTTATGCAAATCTACTAACTTTAGCAATTTCAGTACCTCATCAGGATCAATCGTTATATCTCCCACGGAGTTCTGATGAACGGTATGTTCTTCAGTACATGTTTCATCAGGCGAACTAGTGGAATCAAGAAAATTTGCCTGGAAGTAAGTTGCAAACAAATTGCAAACTTCCTCACCTTCTTTTGTAACCTTACCTTCAAAGCGCATCGAAGAAGGAAACGTAGTAGAAGTTTTGCGAGTACTTTTTATAAAATTCCAAAAGAGTACAGGGTCATTAACTATCGAGTTCTCTGTATTACGAATATAAGACTCATAACACTTGTGCTCCATTGATTTGGCTCTACTCCTAAGCAGTGAGAAAGTAATGTAATCGCTATGATTTCCGTACATTTTAAATTTACGATGAAATTTGTGTTTCTCCCTGATGACTTTCTTTAGGGCAGAGTCATACCATGGCGGGTAACTGTTTGGGGAAATGACCTTATGTGGTATATGAGTGTTCCGAAGGAAGGAAGATATGATTTCTATAGACCTGATAGGTAGTTTTGTGTAACAAACGTCCATTCATTCAAACCTCGCAACTAAAAAATTTATAATAATAGTTTAGTAAAAAAAAAAAATGGCCATAAATGAGAAATAATGAAGTTTATCCAATCACATAATAATGAATGCAATGAACAATGAACAGTTTAAGCCGCACTGTAGTGTAGGGTGCTCCATCGTAACGAGCGCGCGAGGGCCCTACACCTACTGCAGCCCGATAATCGATATCGTGCATAGTGCTGCCACAATCGGTGATAATGCTATCGGAGAAGTTTATTCATAAGCAGATGACTGAGTAATTTGGTCGCGTTACGTCAAACTCAGCTGATAGATTACTACTAAGGATCGCACATTTATCAGATTCTTCGCACATTCTAGACTCTCTGGGAGAGCCATGCTTTGGCACGAATGGGCCGGCTCGACCGGAGAAATATCACGTTCTCACAGAAAACTGACGTGAAACAGCGCTTGCGCTGTGTTTCGCCAAGTGAGTGAGTTTACCGGAGGCCCAATCCTCTACCCTATTCCCTTCTCTACCCTCCCCTATTACCCTATTCCCTCTTAAAAGGCCGGCAACGCACCTGCAGCTCTTCTGATGCTGCGAATGTCCATAGGCGACGGAAGTTGTTTTCCATCAGGTGACCCTTTTGCTCGTTTGCCCCCTTATTTCATAAAAAAAAAACATTTATCAGCACGCACGCGGCGTGCGCGCCGCATTGTATAAAATGATACCGTACGCGCCACATTTCTTGATCTATGCGGCGCGTTCAGCCCGGACGGCGCGTATGGTGCTGACATACGTGCGATCAACTTAACACTGAATAAATGTAACCGGACCGAATGACGTTAGTCCACCACCTGCCTCTATAAGGTGTAGAGTTTTTGTAGACATCTGTACAGTTTTCATAGACACCAACAAAGCTTTCGTAGACACCTGTACAGTTTCCGTAGACACCTACACAGTTTTCGTAGACACCTATACATTTTTCGTAGGCACAGTTTATTTAATGAACAGTTTTGAGTCGCTCCGCATTGCATTATCTTGCATGTCATCACGTTGTAATGTTAACTGATCCCTAGACCAAACAGAATTAAAATTATGAAAGCTGCCCCATGTCTGTGCTGTTGAATATTTCATACATTCGCAAATTGTAGGAACGAGTGCTAAGAACTTGCCAAGAACTCATTACATGTTATAATGGGACAAAGTTTGAGCTGTCATACGGTCCTGCTGTAGGACTTCTAGGCTTTGTTACCTCGTAATAAGGCTTAAAATTGTCGGAACTGTCGGTGACCCGTGTACAATGGAATTAGTTTGAGCCGGAACATTGCTTTATGCTAAGCGTATGTAATGCTCTGTGAATACTGGTACAAGAGGTTTGATTTTTGAAGTGACTACGCGTTGATTTTTTGTAAAACCATACAGGCCACTGGCCAACTAGCACCATGAAACATGTATTACTCTCATTGATATAATAGTATTATGTACCATCGAGGAAATTGATTCCTAGGCAATAGACAGACCAACGTCATTTGGTCGGATCGTGTCAATTTAATGTTAATTGTGATCTGTCGGCTGGGTTTGACATAACGCGACCAAACTACGTAGGTAAGAACTAGGACCCACTTGCCTACGAATCAACTTCTCTGATAGTACTATCAGGGAAATTGATTCATAGGCAGATGGCGGATCTACGTAATTCGGTTGTATTATGTCAAACCCAGCCGACAGATTACGATTTACGACCAAATTTGAATTGACATAAACCAAATAAATGACATAGGTCCGTCAACTGTCTAGCAATGAATACATTTTTTCAATGGTACAATAATGAACCGTTAAAAACAAACTATACGGTTGCAAGCCGGAATTCATCCAGCATACATAATATTTGCCTCTCGGTAGAAAGAAAGAAAGAAGGATAATATATTATTTTTATCCTACATCGAGGCGGTCTAATCTCACATAATTTTATGAATTCTTGATCTGATGATGTGTCCTGATGCAAATTAAAGTTCACAACCTCGCTTTACTTAAAAAATAAATTTGCTTGTTAATTTACAGAATATTTTAACTAAGATACAGCACATAGTTACATTCTTTAGGAACATATTTATGGTTCATGTAGGTGACGTAAATGTACCCCGATTCGACTACTTCAATGCAACATTGATGCAGCAATTCGTTTCCCTTTAAAACTATAAAATTATAATTTGATGAAATGTCAACCCGTAATTGCCGCGCAATCTTGCGCTAGATTCATACTGGAATAATGTAAACGGGTAAGGGAAATGAACTACAATGCAATTCAGTCCATTCCAGTGCATTTATGTCCCCACACACTACCGAAGAAATCTCGCCCAGTGCGCTAGTAGTGCTAAAACCGGCACTACGACGTAGGTCGTAGGTATATAAAATACTTTAGCTGTTTAACAAAAATGCACTGGATCAAACAAAGAAAGTAGCTGCATCAACGTTTTGTGACATTATTAGAATCAGGATATTTCCGAGCAAGTAAGTAACTCATTAAAAAGCGAGTCCCGAACTATTTATTTCCGCGCATTCACTGAGACAGTTTCAGTCGGCTGATGTATGAATATGTAAACTTCCTGCAGAGCTAATGTGCTGTTCTGAAATATTGCGATTTCTTTTTACATACCTGTAAAAGACCGGCGTGCCTTTGACTAGATGATGGAAATTGAATTGAATTCATAGCCGTGCTTTTATTTAATCCTACGAATATTATTATTCGTAGATTTAATCAGTATATTTTATAGTGTGTTTATTTAAAAGTACTTACGACTGCACACAGTGATTTAATGATATTATTTAAGTTTAATTAAGATTTTAACACATATATATTAACTACCAAAATTTAAGACGTGAGTCGAAAAATCGAACAAGTAACATTTCGTAACATACGGACAATAACTCATTTTTTCTCTAATTATTTTAATAAAACTTGTAACTTATCTACTTCATAACCTAGCTATACATATCTATATATATAAAAATGGATTTTCAAATATGTTAGTCGCGCTAAAACTCGAAAACGGCTGAACGGATTGGGTTGATTTTGGTCCTAAAATATTCGTAGAAGTCCAGAAAAGGTTTTTAAGTGACACGAAATTCACCGGGACAGCTAGTAATCCATAGTTTTTCTATTTTAAATATTTTTTCCGGCCCTAAAGCCTCCATTTAACCCGTCGATCGTGGAAAAACGAGACACAATAGTTTATCTATTGGTATCGCGGCCGGATGTGGCCGCTTGGGGCTATAGCAAAAAAACGGGAAGTTTTTTCATGTTACTTACCTTATTCTTCGACTCACGTCTTGAATTGTAAATTATCTACCATATACTTCATGAAATTAAAGTAAGGTGGTCATTAAAAGGCTCTGAGTGCGGTTGTTACAAATTTTATTTCATTATTAAATGCGTCTCCGTGGTCTAGTGGTATAGAGCGTGGCTCTTGACTCGGAGGTCGCGGGTTCCATTCCCGCGTTGGAAACATGTTATTTCCAAGTTCGGTTAGGACAATGCAGGCTGATCACCTGATTGTCTGACAAGTAAGATGATCCATGCGTCGGATGGGCATGTAAAAAGTCGGTCCTGCGCCTGATCTCTCGCCGGTCGTGTCGGTTCCGTCCCACTGGGTTAGCATGCACAGTACACAAGAGAGTGCTCTTGTGTACTGTGCATATACCTGGGCACTATAAAATTACTCCTGCGTCACCGAAATCGGTGTGGGGAGCTATCTTATATATATCTTTAAACGAGCAATTCTTGTATGTATATATATATATATATATATATATATATATATATATATATATATATCGGCTCCAACGATTTTCATGAAATTTAGTATATAGGGGGTTTCGGGGGCGATAAATCGATCTAGCTAGGAATCATTTTCAGAAAATGTCTTTTTATTCGTGTTTTATCGATAATCGATAAACTGAAAAATATGACTCTTCCTGACATCTATTGGCGAATAATAATACTATTTTGTTAGCAACTAATTGTTTTAACGACCAGCAGATGGCGTTATTAAGTAACACTATACTTAATAACGCCATATAATACTGTATAAGGTACTCTATTTAGTAAGCGGTACTCTATGTTTACTATACAATTCCCTTACTGATCAATGATAATAATCAAACTAATGAAAATCCGAATCCCTCAGTTTTGAATAAATTCTACCTACAAATTTAGTTTCTCAAATTCAAATTACAAACAGATAAATCTCAATACAGAAGGGACTGTAAGGGCCAATCATTACGAAGGTACTCCACCTGTCATCGCAATGATCTGGATGGCCCTACGTTGTGAAACAACGGTCGAAAGGGCTAGCGGTTTCCGGAGAGCTCGCGCAATATCGAATCCGCCCGCCCTCGGCGAAGGGCAAAGATCATGTGCACAGACGCGACTGTTCTTATTTTATACCTACGTGTAAATGAAAATGCTAGTTCGTGATGTGAATTAACAATAAAACTATCATTAATCAAAGAATACTATAGATTAAACATGAATATCGTAAAAAACGAGATACAATAGCTTATCTATTGTTATCGCGGCCGGAAGTGGCCGCTTGGGGCTTCATGAATTAAAGTGCCTATTTAATATAAGTGGATGTGATATCTTGAATAAACAAGTTTCTAAAACACTTTGTTCAAAAGTACACAGTGTGTAAGAAGCTCAAAAGAGTAGAAAATAAAATTATTAATAATATTTTTTAGAAATTATAAATAAGATAAATATTTAGGACCAGAATCATCCAAATCGATCAAATTTTAGCGACTTTACCGATTTTACCGAATTCGAATTTTACCGAGACATAAATTATCCATGTTTATATATGTACAAGAAGAAGATTGTACCTAAATACCTCTTCTTTCAGCAATAGTGTCGCCTCTGCGCGAAGGCTTCTCTGACGCAGGGCGGCGCGGGGTTCGCTCAGCTTGGTCAGTGCCCCGCGCGTCGTCTCGCAGTTCGCACGTCTGAACGCCGAACTGATCTATGATATTGCACTTTGTTATATAAACATTAGCGTTTCCAGACGATGAAGGCCTAGAGGAGGATTCAAGGTAGGTAATAGATAATAATGTTAAAACAATCTGCGAAAGAAATTGTTTTTTTTTTCTAATTACTTACATAAACTGTTGCTGGTATCACAAAACACAATATCTTTATATTATGGCATTTAACGATTACATGAAATAATTGCTATTAAGATTTTGCGTCGTAAATGTTTAGTTCTTACTATGTTGTAGTGTTTGAATTAAATTTCAAATTCGATACTGATAAACATGTCGAATGGAAAGTGATTTATAGATTTCCGACGTAACATGTGAATTGAAACGCGAAAAATAATCTATTGTTTCAGTTAAAATATTTTGTTTTACTGAAATAATAAGGTAAACGTTTATTGTCAATTTGAATTTTTTTGGTACTAAATTGTATGTGTTTTTATTCATTTCATACGGAAATCAGCAACTAAATAAATAAGTACGAAGGATACTTATCTCTTATTTGACTTATTATGTTTATTTCGCAAAAAGAAAAGGAAATAATACATTTGTTTAATAATAAAAAATCTAGCCTAAGATAATAAATGCATTGCTGTGTGGCTTAATTTCTTAAATTGCTAGCTTAGTTTACAGTGGAAACGTACTGTCAAAGCCTAAACCCTACATTTTGCCATCGCCGTAATCGGGTAAAAAGGTTGTATTTTATTGCCGGCGGGCACGGGGCACGAAGCGGACTTGGGGCTATTTATATTCGATCGATTGCGGATGGGCGGCCGGGGACAGGAGTCTTTGTTACCAACAAATACGGGGTAGCACCACAACATTAATACATATTGCCCGCAAATTCGTTACAGGAATTTGTTTACAGGAACAATATAACTACGTACATGTTTTAACAAATTTTATTTTACTAGATAACGCCTGCAACCCCGTTGCGCCAAAATTCGTTTTTGGCGCGGAAACCGTAAATTTTTTCGGGATAAAAGGTATCCTATGTCCTTTCGCGAGACTCAAAGTATCTCTATACCCAATTTCAGCAAAATCGGTTCAGCCGTTTGGGCGTGAAGAGGTAACAGACAGGCAAACAGACACACTTTCGCATTCATAATATTAAGTAAGTATATTAGTAAATAGTAAGTATATTGTGCGCTCCTGGGATCTAAAATTTCATATCGTAATTAAAAGCTTAGCGGACTGTATTTTACGAGAGCACGACGTGATACTGCCTTGTTATGATCTCATCTGAAATCACAAGTATGCGTGTGGCGTTTCTGGAAGTCTAGCTACGTCTCTATCTAGTCTGCTGAATATATTTTTACTATACGAATTATACGATACGATAACAATTAAAATGTTGAATAATAAAAGTTAATCAAGGTAGTGGTATTTTATTTAACTAACGCCGTGATACTAAATAAATCATTTAAATAATCTGTAAACCTTTTTCAAGTTACCTATTTTACTATCATGAAGAGTTCTTGTTTTTCGTTTGTATGAACGTATTATAATGTTCTCTTCTATGTAAGCTTTTATTTAAAGAGAGTTGGTTTTACTTCAGCCTCGAGTATAATTATGTTAGTTATCAAGGTCTCTACATACAAACACGTTTGCGGTTTTTGGCGATTTTAAAGCAACTATTTCGCTTATATTAGACGCTTTCGCTTAGACAGAGCTATCGGATAAAAGACAAAATGGTCACTCCTTGCACCCATGAAAATTTACGACCACGACCGTAAAGTCTTATCATTTAGCTCGCCTCTCAGAAAAATGTCTTTCAAGGTTTAATGTCGTGAATTTAATTTTTACAGGAAATACGGGGTGGTTGGCTATTCTTTTACGACACTTTGCAGAATGAATACTCTTGAATTTTGACAGTTTTGTATGAATCCTATTTCAACATCATCGTAGCGTATAAATTACTGACCCGATGTTAAATTAAGTTGAATAATTGTATATGTCTTATTTGGTAAATAAATAAATAAATAAAAAATGTCGTTAATCAATTCGAAATAAGAGCTAGCTAACAAAGACTATCTCTAGACTCTAATATATATAAAATCCTCGTGTCACAGTGTTTAAGTGCGATTGATTGAATTTTTTTTTTTTTTTTTTTTTTTTTATCTATGGACGCTTCATTGAATTGAATTGACTCCTATATGGGGGACCTACGTAGTTTGGTCGCGTTATGTCAAACCCAGCTGACAGATCACAATTACCATTGAATTGACAGATCCGACCAAATGACGTTGGTCTGCCAATGGCCTAGGAATCAATTTCCTCGATGGTACATTCGTTAGGCATGAGAATAGGTTTTATCTACTTTTTATATTGGTATTAGAAATAATTTATATGGCAAAAACAATGTTTGCCGGGTCAGCTAGTAATGGGTATAGAAGGTTTATATTAAAAAGCATGCTCATAAAGGTTATACCGTCGTTTGTACCAAGCGCACATTAAGGGGAGGAGTTCGGATGATCAAGCCTTAATGCGATTACACCGGCTCTTGAGTTTTCACCAATTACCGATGCCTCGCCTTAACGAGCACAATATCGTTTGAAGCTCACCCACCAATTGATTTTCTATTTGTTATTATTTATGGGGAAATGAGCCGTTATCCATACTAATATTATAAATGCGAAAGTGTGTCTGTCTGTTTATCTGTCTGCAACCTCTTTGAACCGTTTTTATTGACATTTGGTATGGAGATATATATAGTCATGAAAGGACATAGGATAATTTCATTCCGAAAAATGCGGTTCTGCCCTAGTAGACAAGTGGCAAGCGATTATCGTAAACGCTAACAAAATGTATGCGATTTGACATAAGCCATCGCTTCGTTAGCGAATACAAATGTCAAATCCCATACATTTTCTGGCGTTGGCGTTAGCAGCCTACTCCAAAAATTTTTTATCATATGCGACGTTTGTCTTTTAAAGCCATACACCCGGTTTCTGAAAGGCTGATCAACACTAATATTAACTAATCGCCTGTTAAATCTCTTTTCAAGTAACAATTGGGTTGCTAGAAGCACGGTTAGTTAGTTTAATTTGATGAGCGCGTCAGTTGACGGTAGCTGTTCAATTTGACTCGAGAACGATATGTCAACCGCCATTTTGGGTTTCCGAAACGCTTGTCAAGCCGTGATCTTAGATTAAAAGTTTGTCAAAAGCTGTGTCAACTAATCGGTAATTGTGGGTGAATTAACTTGTGAATTCAATTTATTTTTTATGTGAATCTACATTTTTTCTTTGAAACTACGTTACTACAAGGTTCGTAAACACATTTATTATGAAGTTTTAATAAAAATTCGTAAGAAATACGTTGATTATGCAAATAAACTGTTTATTTGCAGTACTCGTTTTATTTGCAAAAAATGTATATTATAATCAATTTCATTTCTATAATGAAGAAGAATTTAGGATTCGATATCGTCTGAAAAATTGAAATTCGGAATTCTGACATAAGAACGAAAATAAACAAATCGCATGTCAAATCAAAATGATCACAGATTAGTTAATTTTCGTCTGATCAATGTTTCAAAAAGTATCAGATTTGAAATTCCCAGAACATTTTTGAAAGACAAATAGAAAATAAATAGCCCTGATAATGTTAGGGGGACGAATTAAAAAAAAAAAAAAAAAAAAAAAAACATTTTTGAAAGCAATGACAGTCTGCAATTCCTTCTTTTGACATTTAATTTGCATTTTTGATAGTTAATAGTGAAGCAATGAACGAAAACAAACAAATCACTAGTCAAATTAAAAATGATCATAGCTTAGTTAATTTTCGGCTAATCAATGTATCAGAAACTCAAACTGATTTGACATCCATGCAAAATTAACAGCAGTGTTAGTTGATCAGTGATTTGACAGACCTTTCAGAAACCGGGGGTCCGTCTAATAGAATAATTTTATCCCAGCCGCTAATTTCTGCTATTTTGTTAGTGATAAAAGGGTAAATTTATTCTTTTGTATTTTAAGTCTTAACAATGGTAGCAAGAAAGGTAACTTTTTTCTAAATGCCTAAAAAACATTTGTATAGAGGGATTTCCTTGCACGCACGAATTTGCAAAAAGTATTTTATAACGAAAAGATTTTTGAATTCTGAGGGGTTAGTGCGAGTTTTATTCGATCATACGCATCGAGCGCGGAAACGCGAATTTATATGGGATCAAAGCAGCGCCATCTACTGGCTAACGTGGATACTGCTTTGATCCCATATAAATTCGCGTTTACGCGCTCGATGCGTATGATCGAATAAAACTCGCACTAACCCCTCTGACCCAAAGCCAATCCATAAAATTAGGAACTGGGATAAGAACGTTCTGAATCTTATAAAAGATATTTAATTTAGTCGAGGGAATCGGATTTTGTTTGGAATTTTCTGGCCTCTCGGATCAGATTTTTGTGGATACCATTAATAAAAGATTGATTGAACATTTTGCGTACTTGTACTTGTATTGTAAAAAACTAAGTGATAATACTTTAGGGTGTGAATGTGTTCCTTATACAGAGTTCACTGTGATAGTAGCAGCGCTGAACGACCATTTGATTTCACTTTTTGTATGGGGAAACTCGTGACGCTCTTGCCCATACAAAAGTGAAAAAAAATGTCTTTCAGCGCTGCTACTTTCACAGTGAACTCTGTACAAGGAACACATTTACACCCTTAAGTGTTATCACTTAGTTTTGTTACACCCTGTACACATTTCATATTTTGGATATTTAGTTTTTTTCTACGAATAATAAAAACTATAGGTTACTACTAACTACTAACAACTACTAGGTTATTTTAGTATAAGTAAGTTGTTGTTACTTTTTGCTGCTAATAGTTTTGCTTTTTATAGTTTTATATTTAAAGTTTGTATATATAATATATCTGTATATTTTAGATAGTATTTTAGTGTTTACATTTCTATCATATATGGACAATAATATTATGTTAATTGATCTTAAATAAAACTTATCCTTTTTGCTGCTTTATAATTTATAATTATTGCAGAATAAATTTACTTATATTACAAAATACTCAATTGAAATAATAAATTGATTATTCATTTAATACATTTCATTTGTAACAAAAATCATTGTAATCATTTGATTGTGTACAAAAATAACTTTATTACAGTCATTAATTGTATTGGCTGGTAATCACTGATGACGTACGATTGAATATTTGGTTGATTTTCACGTTACTGCGCTGAATAATTTATGTTGAAACGTAACGACTCCATCGGCCTAATGATTCGAAATTACTGTTATAACAGTAATTTTCGCTTTATTAACATATCAATAGTACATTGCGTGGTTGAAATATAAAAATTATTGTGCTTTTAATTAGTTTTTTCCATAAACCTATAATACGACAGTATATATTAAGTCTTTGGTTTTTTCTACTATAATACAGCTTTGATCCAGTTAGGCTGCTATCAAAATAAACGTCAATAACGACATATTTTCTGGAGTTTCGATCAATTTAGAGAGCCTTTGACGTGACTTGGAAGAACTTTATATATCTTGGATGTTTTCGCACTATCGCTTAATCGTGTATTTAGTATACCAAAAGAGAATACTCATCTAGAATTTGTGTCTATAGACTATAGCTATAAGCTATGTATAAAGTAATCAGAAGTCAAGAGATTCCGATAAACTGTTCGTAATTTTTAAGGCGCTTGTGTCAGTGATTCATAATGTTCTTACTTTCTATTTATAATCCTTGATAGCATCAAAAAAACCGGCCAAGTGCGAGTCGGACTCGCGCACCGAGGGTTCCGTACAAACCTGCAAGGTTTACAAAGTTCGTCAATTAGATATGATATGAATTTCAACTTGATAGCTCTACGCGTTCATGAGGAAAAAAGTAATAAGTTTATATTTATTAAAAAATATATATTTTGTAATGTAACTAAAAATTTAAGGTTTTCGGAATTTTTCCTTTATGTGTGCTATAAAACGTTGCTTCATGCCAAATTTCAAGATTCTAGGTCGACTGGAAGTACCCTTTAGGTTTTGATTCCCTTGCGAGTACTTGCGAGTTTCAAAATATGCAGCTTAAATTGCTGTTTCTTTTGATTGCGTTGACATAGAAGTTTGATTTTGTTACAGCTTAAAGGTATTATAGACCTGAGTATTTGGTATGAATTTCAATTTAATACCTCTACGCGTTTATGAGGAAATGGGTAGTAAGTTTAAAATTATTAAAAAAAAATATATTATGTGATGTAACTAAAAATTTATGGTTTTCGTAATTTTTCCTTTATCTATGCTATAAGACGTTGCTTCGTACCAAATTTCAAGATTCTGAGTTCACGGGAAGCACCCTGTAGGTTTTGATTCCCTTGCAAGTGTCGAAAATTTGCGGCATAAACGGCTGTATCTTTTGATTGCGTTGGCTTAGAAGTTTGATTTTTTCACAGCTTCAAGGGACAGTAGACCTGAGTAATTGATATAAATTTCAGCTTCATACCTCCACGCGTTCCTGAGAAAAAGGGTCTTGACAGACGGACGGACGGACAGACGGACAACAAAGTGATCCTATAAGGGTTCCGTTTTTTCCTTTTGAGGTACGGAACCCTAAAAACCTTTCTCCTTTTAAAAATAATTGAGGCATTGTTAATTATAGATATTAGTTACTCGGTACAGATAAGAATTTTTCACCTTAACAATACATTAGGGTTAAAAGTTCAGGCCCCCAGTAATTACTCTAAATGTTTCAAAGGTTGTTTTATAATATTTGTGTTTTACTAAAATTGGTCTTAGTTGTGGTTCCAATATGGTTCTAATCTTTATTTCAAAATGCTCGATTTCTGGGGTTTTTTGAGCGGCGTTTATTCCTTCACTAGCGCTTTTAATTTCTACATTAACAGGTTGAGCTCTTGCTAAAAACCCTCAAAAAACAGGGCATTACTAGATGAACCGGTGAATACCGTATTGTTACGGTACATGGTATACGGACACGTGGTGCGCAAGTACATACTCGAACCTTCTAGAAAGGTCTAATGTTTGTTTACGCGTTTACCCTTTATTTGTTAGCGTGTTTGAATTTAGACCTTATGACTGAGTCCATAAGGTCTAAATTAAATTCAACTTACTGCACTTATCGCAAGGACGGCAGTTTTATTGTGGTACATGCCCGAGCCTCCTAGAAATTTCCCACGGTTGTTTACTTGTTTACGTGAATCGGGAAATTTCTGGAATTCGTCTCGCCATATAAAAAGAGCCGCAGGCAGGCCCGGGAATTCAGTTTGTTTCGAGCTTTCATCAAGGCGATTTCGGAGTGAACACAAGTGATCAATAGTGAGTGAACCAGTGAAACCTGTGACTTGGCTACGACCTAGGACAGTGATAGTGCTTAGTGATTGGACCTAGTGATTAGTGTTTGGACTTAGTGCTAAGTGTTGTGACCTAGTGTTTAGTGCAGTGTTAATAAAGTCTTCAAGAGAGTCACCAGGTCTTTCTCTCCAAATCCTCGAACCCTAGCACGTAACAGTATCAATGCCCTCCTAATATAAACCTTCCTTGAACGTACGAATATAATTATCAAGACCATAATAGCCAAATCGGTTCAGCCGTTCTCGTGTTTTAGTGAGACTAACAAAATTAAAAATTCGTTTTTATTTATTTATATTTTACTAAGCGATACTAGGGAGCGGTGCAGCGAAAATATAAAAACAAATAAAAATATGTAACACAAATATTAAGTGTTTCTCAGTCCTATCTAGATTATATTTATATCCCAAAACTACTTAGTTTTATGTAAATACAGCCGTCACAATCGATTATATTAAACGTAAACAAAAGAGTAGGTACTTCCTAATAACTAATTATAATAAAATAAACTCTTCCTATAAAACGAGGAACCGCAATAGGAATTTGCAAAACATAATTAATATGAAACAACAATGGAATAAGTAGAAGCTCTCCCTCGGATCAATACCACGACGGAGAAACTCTCCTCAATGGACGGAGTTTATAAATAGAACTTTGGTCGAAATTAAATAAGAATCGAATTACAGATGTGAAAGTTTCTGGGGATATTTGGTGCCTTTTCACTTTAAAAAACGACCTAATTGGATTGACTGTAGTACTCTATATATTATAAGCTACTTTTTATATTAAGTACGACAGTAGGTATTTACTATACTGCGTTTAGGAAATTTAATTGTGGTATAATCTTGAATTATCAGGTTCAGGTTGTGGCATATACCTAGTATATGCCACAACCAACATTTTGTTGTATAGGTCTTCCGGAAACTGATGGCAAATTTTGATCCTTGATCATTCGATAATTTTTTTATATAAATTGCATGTTTCACACACAGACTAAGCCGTTATAAGGAAAAAAAGGATCAAAATGTTTTATTCCAATTACCCCGGTATTGCTAGAGTCAATTTAATTACGGAAGACCTACACTTTACGGAAAAGCTATCAAGCCTATTGATTTGTGCTTCAACATAGTAATTTTTATTTATATGTAGATGTGTTACCATCAGTCAGTCAAGGTGTGACGACGCGAGCCCTCACAAGGCTCGGCTTTTAGCTTACTAGCTAAAAGCCGAGCCTTGTGAGGGTCGTTACAAGAATAGATTTTTGTGATTAAATTTTGTTATTTATTTAGATAATATACTTATTATCTAAATAAATAACAAAATTTAATCACAAAAATCTATTCTTGTAACGTTATTGCAAGGAAATACGTTAAAATTACCCTGCGATAAGGTTATGCAACCAAAGAAATATGCTCAACCAAAACGTTGAATTTGATGAACATCGAAATACAGAGCCTGCGAACACAGAGGCATTATCATCAGTTCGGTCGTTAGAGATTAGACCTGTCCATTAGTTATCAGACGTACAAACCATTCAGAATTATTTCACCTCTTACAGGACCTTATTACCTGCCGTGTAAGGATCATTACGACACACTCCGAGGGGATATATCCCTGAACAGAATAAGGGTAGCGTGACTAGTCACAATAGTTTGACGGATTAGTTTGTCCGTCTGATAATCCCGCTATTAGGACAGTCGATGGATAAAGTTCGTTATTATGTCTGGTTTTATATCACCCAGATGTTCTTCAAGTGTTGTTTTATATAGGCCACGCACAATATATAGATCGGTCGTCAAAACAGTGTTCTTCTTTTTTTTTTCAGTGTTCTTCATTTCTGACTACCCTACGATGTAAACACATACTGGTGATTGTTGTCGTAGTGTCATTAATGTTATGTCATAGTTTTAAATAGTTGCTGTTTCGTATATTTAATTTTACTTCTGGGAGCAATCACATAAAAAACTTGAGAAGTGTTAAGGGACACACGGATGAAACGAAGTTATTTCTTATGTACAAAAAACTCAACAAAAATAAAAGACAGATAGAGTGAGACAGACAGAGAAACACGCGCTACCGCACGGCTTACAACTATAGCAAATAGCACACACATAGGTCAAGATAGATACCGCATGTCCCGCGAAGTACATACACATACGGTATCTATCTTGATCTATGTCTGTCATCTGTGGCAAAAAGTGTCTTGGGTTTAATTTTTTCCGTCTAGCCCCTTTTCGCAACGCGCGCAAAACGAGTATTTATTATTTATATTTTATTCATATTTTATTTTAGTCTATTTAAATGTTTCAATGTAAGGGTCATATTGCATTTATTAGAGGACGCAATTTTATTTTTGGGATATGTGGGGGAGGTCAGTAGAAGCTTAACCTCAAGTTTGTGAGGTCGCCACCCTTGTCCCCCGGCCGCCATCTTGTAAAAACGGGTGACAACATTATTTTCGCGATATTTCGGAAAAAATACGTCTTACAAATAAAGTGCAAAATCATAAATTGTTGCAAATTACTTTGCCTACAAATATGTTTATATAACTTTTTACCCTAAATCAATAAGAAAAAAAGTGACAATTTATCTACATGTCCCAAAAATAAAATTGCGTCCTCTATTAAATGCAAAGATCATGTAACATTTCAATGGACTATTTTCACAAAGAAACATACCTACACTTGAAAATTTACCTACTCTCTATTAAGCTACAAAGGATTGTCCGGAGTCTAATGTGAGTAATACACGCACGTAATAATTATTGTAGAATTCAATAGGTACGTATTTTCCATGTACGTACTATATTTGAATATCTATATATTAATACGTGAGAGAAAGACATTGTAACCCTTTTTACGAAAAATGGGGAAACGTAGGTGCATGAAATTTTGCACAGTTATAGTTTATATGGAGAAGGAGTGCATCGAGCGAATATTATTTTAAAATTATGCTTTTATCATATATATTTTTAACAAATAAAACGTTACACACACTACAGCACTACTACTAAGGAAGATGACAGATTTTTGAGTGACAAGCCTATACTTACGAATTATACTCTTTTATTTATGGATGAAGTCTGTTGACAACAAGTTGACAAATTGAAAATGGATTATAGTTTTTTTATTGAATTTAAGATACTGTTAGACAATGCTTAAACGGCCAGTATGAGATCAGATGAATCCCAGAGACAAGAGTTGAAAAAATATATTATGACAAAGTCAATATTTTTTTACAAAAAGTTATAGTCCTAATGTCGTTGCAAGTAAGGTCGAATTTCGACCATTGGGCGATCTAGTGCACATGAATAACGCGATTTTCCGCCGCCTGGCAGCCATGTTCCCGTATCATTTTCGTATCAGAAAATGGCTGAAAACGTCCAATACTTTTCTCGTTAGTTTTACTCGGCGCGTCGATCAAGCGTCAATTTTCAAATATCGCTTATAGTGCTTCGCATATTAAATACTTTTTGATGGACTTTACAAGGGGAATTTTGTAGTTGGTTCTATATTCACTATTCAGCCATTTTGAATTTTCCTAGTATGCAGCGTATGTTACAATATTATGCCATATTTGATAGATAGGTAGCGTAGTTAAATTATTTGATTGTATGTTTTCACACTTTAATATTTGTTATAAGTTACATTGTACATTGTATAATAACAATTAATATTATACAATTAAATCGTTTTTCGCAACAAAAACTATCCGATGTCCTTTACGCCTGTACAGTATGTACAATGGCTGGGCGAGTGAATTAAACACAGATTACTGTATAACTGAACACTGTACTACTCTGGCGACGGCTGGTGAAGAAGTGATCATCAGACCGAAGTCGAGCGACCACTCCAAGCACCTCCCACTACCTAGTAGGCATCCATCTTTATTTATCAATACACTACAACGTCTATTAAAGTATTTCCATGCCAAATATTACCTAAATCTGTGAAGAGGTAACAGACACCCTGTCACATTTATAATATTAAGTAAGGATAATTCAAGACGATATATTATTGTATAGCTCAACAGAGGTGCGTATAATCCGATACGAGTCTCAATTAAATGTGTTGTGCAGTAAATATACAGGCTACAGCGCAATCAGCCACCAGCGTATCGCGTTGACAGCTGTGACTCATCAGTCATCTAACTCTAAAATACCAACTCTCTAGCTATGGTTTGGTTCTTGAGATAAGTTTTGAGACAGACAGACGAACGGACGGCGACGACAGAAAAGTTTTAATATTTTTTGTGTAAAAAGGTATCTGCTTTTTTCTTAGGTACGGAATTCTGACCAAAATTCGTAGAGCATTTTTCAGAGCATTGTGTAAAAACTAAAAAGGTATCTGCCATAATATTTAGCCGCGCGCGGTTATTTTACAACATTGTACGTCGAGATAAAACGCGTTGTCATAAAATGGCGCCCGCCTTCCACAAAAGGGGTGAGATAAAAAACTTAAAAAGGATTTTAATTAAAAATTCGTCCAAGTGCGATTCGTACTCATGCGCGAAGGGTTCCGCACTGATTGTTTATAGCGAGCAAAAGTGGTCAAACATTCCATATTTTTGTATGGGAACAACAGAAATACCTAAATTATTAATATAAAATGAAAATTTTAACTGTCTAGCTATTGCGGTACTTAAGATACATACAGACAGTCTAGTTTAGTAGTGTCCCGTTTTTACCCTTTGGGTACGGAAACCTAAAAACGGGCTTACCCATGATTTAATGCAAAATTTTTCAACTCGAAATTGCAGGCAAAACAATCTGCGACGCGAGAAACAATTGATTTATTTTGTTATCGCACTACTACTTAGTGGGCAAGTTTGCAAACTGAGTCGAAGTCAAAGTTATGTAGACTAGAGGTATTTGAACAGAACCTCCGAGGAATTTCTCTAAACAAACGATCCGAAATTGCTTGTGGAACCCTTTGTTATGTGAACGGTGTCTTTACGAATCGCTTCCATTTTGTTGAAGTTATTAATTTAAATTATATTTGGAGCAGTTATTTATGAATCTCATTGGATTAAAAATGTCTTAAAAAGAATTGCTCGCTCATCTTTATTTTTTTTATACATTCATATGGTATTCATATGCAACTAGTATACTAGAACACAATTTTTAACCGACTTTCAAAAAGGAGGAGGTTTCTCAATTCGAGCATATATATTGTTCTTTTTAACCGACTTCCAAAAAACGAGGAGGTTATATATATTCGGCTGTGGATATTTTTTTTGTTATTGGTTTACATTCATTTACATGCGATGGACAGGTACTTTATAGTTGGTAACGTAATTTTTTTGTTAAAAAATAATACCACACAGCTAAAGCCAAGCTATTTGACCACGCCTGAAAATAAAATTTTATAAACAAAGTAAATAGGTTGTAATCCATTATCGAAATTAATTTCAGAGTAAACCTTTGTAGCGTTCGTGACCCCAAATATTGAATCGATTAGGTTCCGTTCGTGTGCTGTGTCATGTATCAGTTATTGGTAAACGGTATCTATACGAGTACACGATAAATATAACCCCTAACTAAAAACAGGACCGCACTGTGTATACGTTAGAATTATGGAGTGTTTGGTCTTTAATAGTCCAAGAGCCCGTGAGGGCCAGACCTTCGTCTTTTTATAAAACCTGAAAGTTCTTCTGTGTATATCCCCAATACAGGTAAGAATGATCCCCACCCATGAAACCTGGGTAGTGGTGGCTTTGGCAGGTAATAGGTAGCAAAGGTGTAAAAAATTCCGCCTCAAATTTATCAATTTATAAAACTCAATTTCTTTATATTTTATTCATAATAATATTAAAACTCGCGTTGCTCATTGCCAGACACTTAGTATGGTTACAACCCCCTGCCGGACACCCCTAAACTATTATAATTTGTAATTATACTTACGTTATATTATAAAAGCTAAATTTTACATATGTTTTTTGGAGAACTATTTAATAATGTTTCCTTAGTAGCCGGACAGTTTCGAGGGTTCTATCGTCCTGCCAGACGTATTGAATGTGTACAATACTTGTGAGCGCGAGGAGCATATATAGCAACGGGTGCGAGTGAAATAGAGTGTTCGGTCTATTGCGATCCTTTAGTGCACATCTACTGTTGTTTACTCCGAATTATCTAGTAATCTTTTTTCTAATTTTTTGAGAAATTTGATTGAATAAAATTATTACAGTCTGAGCAATAAATTTTTAAAACAATATTCTGTAAAATTTTACAATAAAATATCAATCATATCAAAAATCTAGTAACTCAATTCATATTATTTCTAAATTTTATGAAGTTTATTATATTTAATTCAACTGAAATTTCAAAGTCATCAAAATCTTATTGTTTATTATACGGAAGAACAATTTTTTTGTTAATAAAAAATTTAGAGGAAAATGAATTTATTTAAATCAAATATTTAATCTTCTTCATTGTCATCGTAGTTGATATCTTCATTTTCGTCGTCACTGCTACTCCACTCCCTAGATTCATCGTTATCAACATCGTCTTCTTCGCCTGCTTCTGCAATAGTAAAATAAAACCAAGTTAATTTAATTTTAATTAGTTACAAATGAATGTGAAATAATTTAACATAATTATTATATACCTGATACGGTTTTAAGCGATTCACTGACATAATTCGGTAGCTGATCCCCTTCAAACCATTTAAACTGGTAGTGGTCATCTTCCAAAATCCAACCATTATTTACTGGTTCATATGTTGTTTTTTCAGAACTTAAAGGTTCAGAGCTGAAGTATTTTTTCATTAGACCTGTAAATGCTTTATAACATGTTCTGTGATAACCACTCTCTGTATATTCACTAGGTAAAATAATGTCTTTATATTTAAGTTTGTGTATTTTTCTTAATTTTAGAATATTCTGACATCTTTTTAAAGTCTCCTCAGAAAACATTATCATATCTTCACCACTTTTTTTGCAAACGAAGCAAACTACTTTCACTTCTTCTTCACTCATGATAACTTTCAATTACAACTAGATCACTTTTATTTTATGAATTACACAGAAAAATAATACAACTACAATAAACGTTCAATATACGTTTACTATCAGCATAACCGCTCACTGCATAATACACAATAAGCAGCTGATGCGCAGTAAAGGATCGCAATAGACCGAACACTCTATTTCACTCGCACCCGTTGCTGTATATGCTCCTCGCGCTCACAAGTATTGTACACATTCAATACGTCTGGCAGGACGATAGAACCCTCGAAACTGTCCGGCTACTAAGGAAACATTATTAAATAGTTCTCCAAAAAACATATGTAAAATTTAGCTTTTATAATATAACGTAAGTATAATTACAAATTATAATAGTTTAGGGGTGTCCGGCAGGGGGTTGTAACCATACTAAGTGTCTGGCAATGAGCAACGCGAGTTTTAATATTATTATGAATAAAATATAAAGAAATTGAGTTTTATAAATTGATAAATTTGAGGCGGAATTTTTTGCACCTTTGCTACCTATTACCTGCCAAAGCCACCACTACCCAGGTTTCATGGGTGGGGATCATTCTTACCTGTATTGGGGATATACACAGAAGAACTTTCAGGTTTTATAAAAAGACGAAGGTCTGGCCCTCACGGGCTCTTGCTCTATAATTTTTTATCGAATACATTAGGACTTAGGAGAGTAGCTTTACATATTATAAGTACACTAAACATACAGTATAAATTCTTTTTAACCTACAACGAAAACAGTGGGTTCGTCAAATCGTAGCAATTAATCTAGTGCAGGGGTCCGTCCGTAGGGTTCATCTTAGGACTTCAACATCTCCAGGATTTAATATCAATATCTATAGCTTGCACCAATATTTCACTCCAAACTTCAGAGAGATAATTAGCTACAAAAAATTGTTCTCATTGATATCTAAAAAATACCTTTGTAATTTCCGTCTTAATTACCTTTTTTTTTTTAATATAAAATGTGTGGACCGCGAAGGTCATTTCATGTCTTAAAACGGACCCCGAGCGAAGCAAATTGGTGACCCCTGATCTAGTGGGATGATTTTGAGCTATTTTTTTATTATCAAGAGTGTTCCCACAATTCATCATCACCTCACTCACTGCTGTGCACATTTTCGTACTAATTCAATGTTTTCAAGAATTGTTTTCGGTACCTTCCTACCGATAATATTTGTGTCTGGCACTTTTTTTGGGATTACATACTATACTAATCTCGCGTCAGAAAAAAGCCAACACAGCTGAAGAGGGCGACTAACCCAAAAAATCAGACATCGTCCTTCTCTCTTCACACTCACGCCCGTCTTTCATATGCCAGGTGAAAAAGGACGACGCGGATTTATCGCCAAATTAGTTTTTTCTCAATAACTCGATAAATATACAACATTTTAAAAATTCGCTAGGTCGATCTCTCAATGATAGAATATTATACAATGTGTTAAAATATTAACTTAACTTACTTCAATGCACGGTTATGGCAATAAATGAAAAATTCGTGAAAATGAATCTTTGTGATTTTTTCTATCGAGAAAATTTTAAGGTATCGTGCTTTTGCTCAGATCGAATTTTCGAAAATATAATGTAGTATCTAATTTTAGAAAATGAAACAATGCGGGACTTATTTTCAAGTATAAAAATGAATTATAAAATCGACACTTTAGGGTTAGTCGCCCGCTGAACCCACATGAAAATAACAATAATTTTCCTACTTTTAATTAACGCTGGCAAACCCTTCCCACCACCCGATCGATTAAAAAATTTTTGGGTGCATAAGAAGTACAGAGCAACTGTTTGGAAAAAAAATTAAGTCGCTGAACCTACATTTTTTCCCCACCCCGCTACACCCACACCCACGGCCCACGTCCTGCCAGCACCCAGATTATCAGAAAATGTTGTTCAGGGAAGTAGCACACGGAGTTTTAATGCAGCTGAAGCCACATGACCGATTTGGTCGCCAGCTGTCCGTCAATTATGATGTTTCACTGTTGGCTCAAATAAAAATGCGTTCATTCATTCGTAAAGGCATTACAAATAAATATTTTTCCATCGTTAATACACAGAGGGGAATATAGCCTACATACTTAATACATACAACTGATCATATATCAGGAAGTATTAAATTTAACGAGGAGCCAACGAGCTACGAACATTTCCGCTGACGCGATATTTACCTGAAACTGTATTCCGAAATTAACATCAGTTTTCCGAATCGAAACTCCACGAGCAATTTGAATGCCAATTTAACCTCGAATTTCCAGGAAGTGACTAAATGTTTAGATGTGGTTTCATTTTGTAATTATATATCTGTATTTTCTGAAGCTAATTGAAAAGTTAGTCGCTTTAGTAGCAAACTTGAAATTGGTCACGTCGATTGATTATTTTTGTAATGTAAATAATTAAATTCAGACCAAGAAGGGTCTGGCAAGCAGACTTAATATTCTTTTCTGGGTTTTTTGACACTAGTTTATTTATTTACATCGCGCGTTTGATTGGCTATCGTCAAAACATTAACTACGACAGTATATATTAAGTCTATGAACTAAGTATTGAAAAATTTGAAAACATACACTTCTGTCAAAAAACCCTGAAAAAACGGGCAATAATCTTGTAGTGTGGACATACCACACTATGCAATTTCATCTTCAATTTTCGTCATCATATTTTTAATAATAATCATTTATTTGCAAAGAATATTGTTTACGTTTTCAACTTTCGTTTGGCATATTCAATAATTGAATGCGTCAAAATCCACCCGCGCGCGCATTGGAAAGAAAAGTGTCATAGCGCGTCGCGGGCATGCCTCAACGCATGCCCTTGATGAACAAAAAAGGCACAGTGTGGACAAAGCTAATAGTTTGTAAAACAAAGTTCTTTCATCAAAATAGAAAAACAAAGATTGTCGACAACTATTACCTAAGTTTGCCGCTCTTCTGTTCACAATAACGGCCATTGAGAGTCTGCAGTGAATGCGCAGGGCAAATGACGTGCGGTCATGTCATCGACAATGGACACTGGACAACAGCGCGGCTCTCGGCCGGATTGCCCTCAACCAGATAATTATTGTTCACTCCTGACTTCGTATTGCTGTTTTTGAATAGCTCTAGCTTTTTCATTTTTGTAGCGAGCGTAATGTTTTATTTTTCCATTTTAAAAGTAACTTTCGAATTGTAGTCTAGTAAAATAGTTGATATAGCGTAGTTAAGTATGTTATATAAAAGTTGGCCCCTAGTATAATTTTCTAAATATGCCAATATTATGTGAGTCAAACAAAGTTCACTAGGTTGCTGCACTCTAACAGAACACTGCGCCTTACCGTACCATTTCTGCCAAGCAATCTTTAACTATATTTCTGTCAAATTTACATCGGGGCCATAACCTAGCCTTGCTCGTATCATTAGAAGAGTAAAAACATAATTTTCCCCGAATAGATATAATTATCAAAATAAAGTTCAATATTGCTTATCACCCGGCACCAGCCAATAGTGTAAAAACTGGGGAGCAGACAATTACGACCATTGATCAGATTACGGCCGCTAACTGCCTCTACGTCCAGCTCAGCAGCTAACGAAAGGAGAAAACTAGAAACATTTCCTTCGCAATTACCTCCGATACAATTAACCGTGAAGACGTTATTTATATGTGTATTGCTTTTTAGGGTTCCGTAGCCAAATGGCAAAAAACGGAACCCTTATAGATTCGTCATGTCTGTCTGTCTGTCCGTCTGTCCGTCCGTATCATGTCACAGCCACTTTTCTCCGAAACTATAAGAGCTATACTATTGAAACTTGGTAAGTAGATGTAGTCTGTGATCCGCATTAAGATTTTGATACAAAAATGGAAAAATTATTAAAAATTTTAGGTACAACTGAAACAAAAAAAAAATTCATCTAACCTATGCGTGTAGGGTATCTATGGATATGCCTTCAAAAATCATATCAATGAGGTTTTTAAAAACATATTTTTCTAACCTGAATAGTTTGCGAGAGAGACTCTTCCAAAGTGGTGAATGTGTGTCCCGCCCCTCTAACTTCTAAAGTAGGGCGTGATAAGTGTTAAAAAAAATATATGACGTACATGACTATAAAAACTACCAACGAAAATTGGTTTGAACGAGATCTAGCAAGTATTTTTATACGTCATAAATGGTAAACCTTAATTTAACTTTCATTAAATCAACTGAAATATAAAAATAAATCAAAAACCTTTTAATTTCATGAAAATAAACCTTATTGCTGTTGCGAAACCCTTCATACTTCATAGGCGAATTCAACTCGCACTTGGCCGATTTTATTTCGTATAAAACTAATGAGACGTTTTGGACGTAGGAGAGCCATGCTTCGGCACGAATGGGCAGGCTCGACCGGCTCACAGAACACATCGTTTTCTGTGAGCTCGACAGGCTCACAGAAAACGATAAATGAAATAGTTTTTTAAGCTATTGCATAGCTTTATCGCGGGCTTTGAGCACGGCAACCGAATCAGGAAATTCCGTAACGAAAAAACCTAACACCCCCCTCCACTTCGACTTACTCCCCGAGTGTCCACGTGTTTTTTCCTTCAAATGATCTCACTTCAAAGTAAGTTAAAGTTATTCCTGACTTATAAACAATACCATCTTTATTATTCTTGGTATGGATAGCTACGAAGGAAAATTACGATATTTTAGACCTAGCACGTAAACTTATCTTTGAGCCCTTTTGGACTTATCATAAGAGTAAGAGGTGCGGGCACATTTGTCAAATTAAACTGAAAAAAATACAATTAGAACATTTTAACGCAACAAAAAAGGATTCATTTTCAAGTATACAATAAAAAAATACAAACAAAACAAAATTAGAACAATAAAAACACTGCAGTGTTCTAATCAGCCCCTTGACCCGGCGCTGTGGGTCGAGACTGTAATTGTCACTGTAATCCGCGACGAGGTCAACAGCCGCAGTCCTCGTGGACGTGGAGAGCTCTCACTGTTCGCCACTTCACCCCTAAATTTATACTCCATTTAGGCGCATATTAGCTCACAAGCTACTCCTGCCTGAATAGTACTGAGCAGTTAGACAGTACAATCAGCAAAACCAGCAAAGGTATTGTTTTGTAAGGCATCGCAAGCGCAATGCCACTTAACAAGTAAGTGTCTAAACACACCATGTCGAAGTTCCGCGGCGGAAGTTCGGCATGATTACGTCAGCAATGTCAAACGCATACAATATAACGGACGGAATTTCGGCATGATGTGTCATCGTTAATGTAAAATACATTGCAGGCGGAATCATACCGAACTTCCGCCGCGGAACTTCGGCATGGTGTGTTTAGACACTAACAAGTTAGTTGAAAATGTATCGGATTAGACGAAACGCATTGGCGTTTCGTCTAATCCGATACATTTTCAACTTCGCTGCTGAAAGTATGTGAATAGAGATCTCCGTTTTAGACGTACAGATATAATTTAAAAAAAGTCTTACTTATTAGATGCTTAAAACATAAAATTCATCTGTCAATCAATCAGCCGTCCCTATACATTAATCTACAGTTAATATTAATAATATAGCAGCTGGATTAAAATATCTATATCACGTCTTTATGTTCATAATTCACAAAATCAATTCCCACTGCGTTAAATCTTCGAATTAATTTTCTGAGATTTTTTTTCTGATTATTATTTTCCTGAAAGACCTTACCATTTTTTTTATTAATTTCTCTACGGAATACTTATAACTTCGTAGTAGTCCCTCCGGCACCCCTGAAATTATATTATCAAGATGTTTGTTTCATGTAAAGGTTCATTGCTTTTAGTCATAAACAAGTAGAGATAGTTTATACTTTATAGTATACGCTAGTCTAGACTGAAATAAGTCTAGTATTTATTAACTCAATTATTTTAAAAATTTAAATTGCATACAGAAGTAAGATTCTGGATTACAATGCGTTTACCTATGTGGTTTTTGTTAGTGCAAATATTTTTGCACTTTTGGTTTCAAGTTACTAAATAAATAAATAGAAAATGTCTATATTCCCAATTTTATTACACTGTGTACATTAGCACAAAACTACATTATCGTCATAATCAAGCTATGCTATCTCCAATAACTTCTACATGATATAATATGTATATAACAAAGGATTTGCTTATTTAGCACTCGAAATATTGCCAGAAGTTTGTTACATCCCTCGAGAGTCGAGACTGTATGGCATCGATCGTGTAGTATCGCTCACTTCCGAACTTGAGCTCAATAACACTCTGTTACGATGGAGATAAGCGTCTGTTGGAATAGGAGTAAGATATTATGAATTATTTTATTTTGAATACTTACAGCTAATTTAAATTGCTAGAGATACAAGAGCTAATAACAATTTTTCACTAGTAGTAGTAGTCAAAATACGTTTATTGCGCGGGAACCGCACATTTTCCCGGGATAAATGGTATCTAATGTCGTTTCCAAATGTTAGCCAAATCGGTTCAGCGTGGTTTGGGCGTGAAGAGGCAATAGAAAAATAGACGGACACACACATTTCTACTTTTATATGTAAGTATAGATTTTGAATTAATAAATCCAGAATACTCACAGCTAATTAATTACGTCATAGTAAAAAAAGAAAGCAAAATGCATGTATACATATTACGCTTTTTATTGTACGGCCACGGAAACGGTAATCTAACAGCAAAAATTAAAAACTTGGTATACAAATTGTAAACAAAGATAATATGAGTTGTTCTTTGGAAAATTCTGTAAAAGAGAAAAATATTTCAGCTATCATACTTCTCTAAGATTACCAAGCTCTCAACCGCTTGAATACGGATTATAAGCTCAGGGCCGAGATATTATGCCGTGAAGGCCAGACATCTGTTGGAGCATCTTATGCATCTTATTTTCTTCATAAGGGGTCATCTATAAAGTATGTCACACCTAAAGGGGGTTGACGAAGTGTGACATGGTGTGACAAATAGGGGTTCCTAAGTTTTGTGACATCACTTCTATAAATTTAAAGAATTGAATAGCAACATTTCATGTATCGAAGTTTTAATTTTTAGATGAAAAATTGCAAAAATATGAAGTCACATTAGGAAGGGAGAGTCTTACAAATATGACCACCTCTGACAACTCCTTGTCACTTGTTGGGGAGGGGTCTAAAAATCATTAAAATCGTGTGACGTACTTTATGGATGATCCCTAACATGTGAGCTTGAAGGTTAGTATTGCATAACACCTAGGAGTCCCCGAACCCAACCCAAACCGCCTTGACACACTTGCGGGCACTCCAGCAGTGCAGATCCGACCTGACACCTAAAAATACGAGATGCACTTACTGTGTATATTGGCCCGCTTGCTTCAGTTTGTACCCCGATTCGGCTTAATGTAACATTGATGCTGTTTTTTGTTCGAACCAGTCAGTTTCTTATCCATACTAATATTATAAATGCGAAAGTGTGTCTGTCTGTTATCTCTTCACTCCCAAACCGCTGAACCGATAGATAGGATACTTTTTATTCTGAAATAAAAAGGGACGGTTCCCGCGCGATAAACGAATTTTGGCTTAACGGAGTTACGGGCGTCATCTAGTCAATAATAAAGTGTCTTTATTTTGACATAATTATCACGGGAATGCCATTTTGTGGTTCGACGTATAGCTTGACCGCTGTAAAGTCGACCCTCGTGGCATACTCGTAGCATACTAAATGTATGCTACGAATATGCTACGAGGGTCGACTTTACAGCGGTCAAGCTTTAGTATTAACAACGCCTGCGCTACGTTCATTCTACGCTAGTGCTACGCTTCATAGGTCTTGCTACGATGTAGATACATCGCGTGCTACTTTGTTGCTACGTGATAGCACATTCCTAAATAGTAACTATGTCGTCTACGGTTGTAGACGAGCCGTGTTGTTAGGTAATAAGACAAGAGTTTCAAAACTTTTTCAATGTTTTTTTTTTTTTTTTAATGAAATAAGGGGGCAAACGAGCAAACGGGTCACCTGATGGAAAGCAACTTCCATCGCCCATGGACACTCGCAGCTTCAGAAGAGCTGCAGGTGCGTTGCCGGCCTTTTAAGAGGGAATAGGGTAATAGGAGGGTAGGGAAGGGAATAGGGTAGGGGATTGAGCCTCCGGTAAACTCACTCACTCGGCGAAACACAGCGCAAGCGCTGTTTCACGCCTGTTTTCTGTGAGAACGTGGTATTTCTCCGGTCGAGCCGGCCCATTCGTGCCGAAGCATGGCTCTCCCACGTATAAATACAGTACAGTGTACACACACGAGACACGAGAATGAGTAGATAAAGAATGCGATAGTGTTAGTATTCGAAAGCTAATCAACTAAGGTCTAAGGTATTCCGCACTGCCAGTATAGTTTAAAGGTATTTTTTATCGTTATTGAAAAAAAATGTTTGTATGGATAGATTATGGATGTTTATTACTATTTCACAATATGAACCTACTATTGATGGAATTTAATAGTTTTGACTCTGAAACAAGCTTCCATTACATAGCTTAGTTCCATAACATACATTTTACTTCTTCTTAATTCATCGAGCCCCATACGCTCACCGGTGAACGAGACACAATAGAATATCTGTTATGTCTCGTTTTTCCACGATCGACGGGTTAATTTATCTCATAGTAAATATTTCATAGCCTAGTTACAAAACTTTCGCCATGAGATTATTGACTGGAAAACTTGGGCGAACTTTTCAATTTTCATATAAGTACTCTGTGGCAACGAACGACGGTAGTGACTGTGAATTAAATGACTTCATAATTTAATTTTAAGTCTTCAAGTTTGATCAAGTCTAGCCATTTATATCTTAAATATAAAATTCTCATGTCACAATGTTAGGCCGCGTTAGATAGCGTACTCCTCCGAAACGGCTTTACGGATTTTAACTGGGTACTTTTTATATTGATAAGTGCATTTGTTGAATAAATAATAGTAAATTATTACAACTCGAGACTGACGGCGACCATTGTTTGTGCGACGGGATAGCGATGGACGTTGCCATGGTTGCCATACTTATTTGGTCACTTCAATAAAATAATTGCTTTGCTTGTGTAATAATTAAAATAATTATTTTATATAAAATACAAGTAGTTCAACTTTTTTAAGCTTAGGCCAAACCTACGCGACCAGGCGACTGCGAAGCGAAGCGTCAAGTTGTCAAATGTGTGTTTTGTATAAATACAAATTTATTAAACCCTCGTGTATAAGCACTATTTTGGGATTAAATCAGCTTAATAAGTGTTAATCCAGAGAACAAATTTTTAAAACTAATTTGATACTATAGGGTTATAAATTGATGTGAAATATAATAATTATTATGTTTGAAAGACTACACCAACTTTAATACTAGACCTAACTCCATTAGAACAAAGTTTTAAAATTCTAGAACATGTTCAAAATGGCGGCCATTTTCAAGCGCACCGGGTGTCCGAGCAAACAGATTACGTGGCACTGACGGATGGCGACAAATACTTTAATGCTCGTTACTGAGTACAGCAAACAGTGGGATATTGCTAGAACCATTGTTCTAACAATGTGTAAACCGAAGACTTCGGAAGCGAGGATGTGGCACATAATATTTGATAGCAAAAATGGACCTGCCTGTGCTGCCCTTAAAATACGGCTTATATATGTTTTTGCGTTAGTCTGGTTTAAGTTTTGATCAATCTGTCTCTGTCTCTTTCTTTCTTCGTGTTTGTGTAAAAGATGGTAGGTATAATATAGTACTTTAAGATAAAAATATGCTACAAAGAAAACGTAACCATTCAAAAGTTGGGTCATTCCTTTTTCATATCAGGTATGTCATAATTTGAACATAGTACAGACTACTCATTATCTGGCTAGTATAAATCTAGATAGAATGCACATTTTTTTATAATTTCCCGAGTTCTAAAACCTCTGAGTAAACCTTCCGGGTCCTCGCATAAATGCGAAAAGGGACAGTTTTCAAATTACTATTTAACCGCTATATCCAGTTATCCACCCATGTCTTCAATTATGAGGTGCGTTGTAATTGAAGTCAAATTATAACATTAACATTTTTTGTTTTGGTTCGATCCTAACTAGCAAAAAAAAACCAACCAAATAACTCAGTTAGCGAGGTAGGAGTGTTACAACAATATTATGTAAGAATCTTTTATGAGTTTTTAATGCGTTTTTGTAGTCACACGTAAGTTTGAGGCTTTTGTACGCACGCACGGGGTATGAAAAACCCGGATGTGACCTAAAGCGACCCAAACTTAAAATATAACACATGACGCGGTTTGGAAACTCCTTAGGGTTTATATTCTCATAAATAATGTAAAAATATTATTTCTATTGCATGACATTTTGTACACTTTTGCAAGTTTTTGTTGTTATGAATGTTCCATGAGAAAAAAATATGCATAGGCAAATAGACCTACGCAATTCGATCATGTAATCACAAGCCCAGCCAACTTGGCCAAATAATTTTATATATTTAAACGAGTAGTTCTTGTATATATATTTATAATTGGAATCTCGGAATCGGCTCCAACGATTTTCATGAAACTTAGTATATAGGGGGTTTCGGGGGCAATAAATCGATCTAGATAGGAATCATTTTCAGAAAATGTCATTTACATCGAATACCAAGCAAAGCTCGGTCAAATAGCTAGTTTTATTAATATGTAACGCGAGCGAAGTAACTATAACTAAAATTTACTATAAAGCTAAGAAGTAAGAACCAATATATAAGAGAAGTGAAAATTAAAGTATACTTAGCTATAACTTTAAACTTTATCAAAACAATCATATCTGGATGGCTTGATGATTGACTATGGCTAAATAAGAGTGCAGTAGAGAAAAAATATATAGGTAATACTGTCCCGGCAAACGTTGTATTGCCATAATATAAAACATTTACTATTATTTATTTAACAAATGCACTTATCAATATAAAAAGTAGCCAGTAGCCGATTCTCTGACCTACTGAATATGCATATAAAATTTTGTGAAAATCAGTGAAGCCGTTTCGGAGGAGTACGGTAACTAACATTGTGACACGAGAATTTTATATATAAGATTATATTATAATCACTGCAAAAATAGAACGAAAAATTTGTTACAAAGATAATTATGAATAAGCTTTGTAACAAGTCATTAAACCATCATTAACTGTGTCCATTAGCGGGTTAATAAAGTGGATGTAAATATACAGGTATAAAGTACTTACTTACCTGATTAAAAATCGCGACCGAAGCCACCGAAGGGCTAAGAGGATTAGCGCGACTTCACCCCGCCTTTTAGTATTAAATTATGTCAACGGGTAAAAAACTGTATACTACCCGATGTTGCTATTCGAGATACGTCTTTGATAGAATGTTAATGTTACTTACGGCAGCTTTTAGAGTGGTTTAAGAATTACTTAATGTTAATTTAATACAGATTTAGATTACAACTCAAACTCTTTGTTAAATTAAAGCTAAGCAGTCATTAAATGACTTTGTATGCGACCGTACGTTATAATAATGATCTGCTCTTACTTTGGTGACTGCTGTATTTTCGTCATTCGTCAATGACTGCCCATGATCGTTGTCGACTATATATATTATGTTATATATAGCTTCGTAATTGAAAACGTGAGTGAATGAACACGATAAATAAAATATTTTTGTAACTTACAGACATTTACTCATCTTTTTCCTTATAATTTGAATAAACATTATAACTTATCTATTTCATCACCTGGCTAATATATCTGGCTACACATAAAATGCACAGTTTTTGATTTTCAAACCATTTTTCGGGCCCTAAAGCCTCCATTTATGCAAAAACGGCAATTTTTTTACTGTCAATTATCGTGTTCATCCACTAACGTCTTCAATTACGAGAATGGTGGCAATAATGGTTACTTATCAGTCATCATGGTCAAACGTCGGGAGGGGTCCTAAAATGCAAACATTTGATTGAATTCCATGGGTCTTAAAAGAATATTTACTAAGCTCAATTTATCAGGGCGAGCGAGCCCTAGTATATCCCACAATCGGTACATTTTCTGGTACACTTTACGGAAAAACTATCACGCCTATTGATTTGTGTTTTATTATAATATATGTAAATGTGTTATCATCAGTCAGTCAAGGTGTGAGGACGCGAGCGCTCACAAAACTCGGCTTTTAGCTAGTTAGTAGACTTTGTATCCTATCGTAAGCTTGATACTCGTGTGGCGGTACACACAATTCGCCTAACATTCCTGCATCGCGCTATTGAAGATCTCTGAGCGCGTCGGTATATAATTATATATACGACAGCTCAAATGTATCACGTGGGCTCCGGCCTGACCGAGCATCACCTCGCTCGGTCGGAAGATCTTCCTTTGCGGTCACCACGCTTCATATTCCCATACTCGATTATAAATGCTAATAAACTACGCATGTCATATATCCCTTTTAAGGCTTTAAATATACCAAATTCAAAACAAACCCTAATGAATAACCACATAGACAAGCGAAATACTAAATTAAATTTAAACTGAATATGAAATGTTAACGTAATAAACTCGTTGTTGATAAAACGGGAATATCAAAATTAGTAGATTGGTAGTGCTCACAAATTGAATTGTGCGCCATTTATAAAGCCCTCCCCCCTCCCCCCTCGGCCGCGCTAATTCAGTTATGGCGGCGCTGATGTTTCCGTGTGGCAACACAGTTTGCTTATCAACAACTAAACGTTTGTTGAATGTTTCCCGAGTATTGGGTATTTCGTTGTTGTTTTTTATAGATACGTACAGATCGCAGGTTATATTATATGCGTATGGAAAACATTATTATATTAGTTTTTAATCTAATATATAAAAAAATGAGGCAAATAAAAATGAATTCTCAACTTTGTTAGTCTCGCTAAAACTCGAGAACGTCTGAACCGATTTAGCTAATTTTATTTTTGAAACATTCCTGGATGTTCAGAGAATATTTGTACGTGAATAAATTAATATGTTAGGACATAGGAGCTACTATTTCATATTTTTCTACCGATGTTGCCTGATTATCTGTTATAATATTTTGGAGGGTTTTATATGAAAATTATTATAGACAACTTTAAGCACAAAAATAATTTCGTTAAAAGGCTCTTCATTAAGAAAATACATTTCTCTTAATTGAGAGCTACTTATTTGATACTTACATCAACTCGTTCATAAATCAAACAAAAATATCAATTACTGTAATTTAATAAAAACATAATAAAAATAAATATATGTTCTTTGTCACACCAGTCCAGACGGAAAGTAAACATAATTATCTGCATATTACTTTTTCATGTTTTATTATGAAAATCCGTCTCAGGGAAAACGGTGGAAAAGTAAAATAAGTCTTCGCGTTTTTCCCCCATTCCTTCTCCCGTTGCTTATTGTTTTGCCATCGAGTTGGAGTGGAATCGAGTACCATTGAAACTTCATTATCAGATATCCTTGGAAGGGACCGACATTAGAGACTGTTTGACGGTTTTTGTTCCGTTTATCGATAATCGATAATGTCATTATCGATATATTATGGACTAGATGACACTCGTAACTTCCTTGTACCAAAATTTATTTTTCCGCCTTTGTGGCGGAAAAATAAACTATCCTATGTCCTTTTCCCTCTCTCAAAGTATCTCTGTAACTATATCGGTTCAGCTGCATAAGCAGTCCAGTGAAGAAGTAACACTTTCGACTTTATCGCCCGTTCTGTTGCACTTGCACCAAAATTCATTCATCGAGAGGACGTACATTTTTCGGGGATGAAAATCGTCTATGTCCTTTAATGGGAGTTAAAGTATATCCACGCCAAATTTTAGCAATATCGGTTCTCCGGTATGGGCGTAAACAGTTTACAGACAGACAAACAGGCACACTTTCGCATTTATAATAGTAGTATGGGTAAGGATAATGATACACATGACAATAATTGCTTGTAAGTGTAAATTCCAAAACATCCTAAATCTTTTTAATATATCGACAAAAAGTCGACACATCACTTCGCTCTTCAAACCCCTTCAAAATACTTTACTATCTTGGTATGGAATATTAAAATGTGAAGTAATATTAAATCCGATATACGAGTAGAGCTAAGCTGAGTATTATTGAATTTCATTCAACGTTTAAATCACGTTCCCGCTAGCGATGGGCCATAATATATCGGTAATGCGATATTGATAGTCGATACAACGTTAAAACTAGATTTAGTACCTTAAAAGCTAACTTTAATGTACCATCGAGGAAGTTGATTCCTATGCAATTGACAGACCAACGTTATTTGGTCGAATATGTCAATTCAATGTTAATTGTGATCTGTCAGCTGGGTTTGACGTAACGCAACCAAACTACTTAGGTCCCCGATTTGCATAGGAATCAACTTCTCTGATAGTACCTTAAAAAACTTGGCCTTTCTTTAGCATATTATTTCAAACTATTGTGATTTGCTTACTAAATATTGTATGACGAGAATATAAAAAATTAATTGCCAAAGTATAATCATTAAATATATGTGACTACCGGGCAATCAAGAGCTGAGCGGAGCTGTGTTGCGGGGAATGTGTTATTGAGAACCATTAATAGCATCGCCACGCTGAGCGATGTCAAAGTCATGTCAATGAAGCAATTCTATTGGTTCTCAAAAACACATTCCTCGCAACACAGCTCCGCTCAGCTCTGGTTGTGCTAAGCTGCGTTGCGAGGAATGTGTTTTACAAGAACCAATTATAGAATCGTTGCGCTGAACGTGGTCAGGCAAATGAAGCGTTTCTATTGGTTCTCAAAAACACATTCCTTGTAACGGCTTAGGTTAGCTGCGGTGGAAAAGCAGCCTAAACAAGGAAATAAACGTTTTAAAATATATTATCTAAGATGCGGCTGCAAAATCTCGACGAATCAAAAGCGTCGACAATCCTGAAGACACTTTTATTTCGTCGACCGACCGTGACGAGATCAAAGTAATTAGACGAGTCAAAATATAGTCTGAGAGGTGGTGGCAAAATCGTCGACAAATTATAGCGGTGAATCGTGTCGGCACAATCAGCTTTAAAACGTGTACATTAATTACTAGCCGAGCCGCGCCGGGGCACCGACTAGCATTAATTAAAGGCAAACACTCACAACAATAGTCTGGAGCGCCGCTCAAAAAGTCAACATTCATTCTTTGAGCCATATTTACGGGTCAACGGACACTGGTTTATTAATTTTGGCACAGCCGAAAAAGTATTTTTGTCGCTGCCTTTTTAAAACCTTTTAGCGGTGACAAAACGTTATATTTTTTCTATTTCGCTGCTTTTTAAAGGATATTATAGGACGTCATTTCCGTAATTTCTTCTAATACCTTTTATTTGCTAATGGAACATTTCATCAATGCTTAGATATATTCTAAATATTATTCCATTTCCTATCCTCAATACTCAATAGTAAAGTTTTCAAACTCCGACTAAACAAACATCCGACGAGTTCGGAAGCCCACACTGACCCCGCTACATTATTAACTGAAATCAAACATGGCGGATCCGAAACAAATAAACTTGGATATTTCCAATAAGGTTACATAATTGCGTGAATCTCAGTGGTAATGGTAGTTTAATTAAAGTTGGTCGATGCGCTGCCAACTCCCGCGGCGCTCGATCATAATTGCGACTGCCAACTGTGCACGTATTACATTTACATATTCGCCGCCACCTCTTGTACTATAACGTAATTGTATGTTCGATAGAAGTCATTTACTACAATAATTACAATCTAGGTCTGCTACCATCCAGAGCTTTTCAGATTTTGCAGGAATGTCAGTCACATCCGCCTTCTGCCAATTAATTTCGCTGGTATATACAACGTACGACGGTACGAGTTCACAAATGGAAGTCATTTGAGAACAATATTATTTTGCATTGGAATTTTCCGTGGCTGTATCTGTACTCATTATAGAATTTATACTATTTCAAATTATCCTATAGTCCTATACTAACAAACAACAATGTTTATTCGTATTGTTTATGTATAAAATCATCCCACAGTTACCGGACGAAGTTTAAAATTATCATTTTACCCTTCCACGATAATTATACAAACAATCTGAAATGAGTTTGCGCTTCGTTATTAAGAGGGTGTAAGGGGGTAAACACTTCCCCCTACCAAGTATAAAATGCTGCTTCTACACTTTATTACACAGGTAATGCACAGGTATCACACAATATATTTTATAATGTGTGACGCATGTAAGTACTTTGTAAATTGCATTAGATAGTCTTGACTGCAGAGTTCAATATATAAGAAATAATTAATTTGGGCTAAGTAATTTGGAATTACTTAGCGATAAATTATCTGAATTTTTGGCGTGAAATTTAGGCGGCCCGACTGCGCGGTTCGGCCTATACTTATACCGCGAGATCACAAACGATTATTTTATTTTATTTTAAGATACATGGAAAACTTACAGCTATTGTTACAATGAAATTAAAAAAAAACGGAATACATAATAAGGAGCCAATTAGAAGTTTTCACTAATAGTAATAGTTTACAGTATATTGGCTTAAATATTTTATGAATACCTAGTACTACTGCAACACAATTTACACTTTAGACAAGAATATCAGTTATTTATTTAGTGTTATCTTATTTCTTACATTACAATACAGAAGAGATAAACATCAACAATCAATTATTTTCGATCGACAAAGTGCTTGCATAACGATCTTTTTAGAGCTGAAACATTATAATTGAAAATATCAAGATCCATATTGGAACAAATCGAGTTAAGTAGGTTGCTTGCACGATACATGAAGGAGTTCTGTCTGTAGTAGGTGTGGGTAGTGGGTAAGAAGATAGGGACATGACGACGGTAGGACTTAGTAGGAATTTTAAAAGACAACTTAGATAATAGGTTGGGATAAAAGACAAATCAGCAATATCACGACGGTCCTCTAGGGTAAGTAGGTGGTGTTTAGTATAGACAGACTTATAATTGGAACTACTAAACCGTTGATTAGTCTTAAAACACAGGTAACGTATAAATTATATTATTATTAGGCATGGAATAAGGGGGGTGTCCTGGGGGTCTGGACCCCCCCATTACTATCCATCTTACTATTCCAATTTCGACAATATTATATGTACCTCGCCGATTAAAATCGGTGTGGTACATGTGTAAAAAATTGATTTCCTAAACACGTTGCCTATTTGCTGTTGCGGAAATTCCAACTCGCACTTGGCCTCTTTTTTACGTTAGGGACCTCCCCCCTTTATCAAAGCTATACGCCATGTATATACGCCCGTGTATGTAGGTAACGATTTATTTAAATATACGAGGTCACGTTGTTATTTACATAAGATTGCTTGAGATCTCGCGGTATAGTGGCCAAACCGCTCGTTCGCGCGAGCGGATATAAATTAAGCCTTAGGTGGGATTTCACCAGTCACACTTTATAAAACTTCGTTTTATAAAACTTAGTTCTCACTGAACGCGGTCATGCGGCGACGTAAATCTCGTATTGTCTCACATGAATTTTACAAACTCCTTTTGCGCGATTAATAAATCTAAGTTTACGTGACGTCACACAGATGATTTAACATGTTTTCATCATTTTTGAGCCTCGTCACGTTAATTTAACAACAAAATAGCAAGAAACAATACAATATAACTCACGATACACATCTGTCCAAACTGTCATCCTGACATTTCTTTCGGCTATGACGTTTTTCCTTCTGCCATGATACTAAACTGTCAGGCTTCAGGACTTGAACGGGTTTTATGAAATAAACATTGGGCGTTCAGAAGAAAAAACTCGGATTTGTTATGAACACGTTCAGTTTATGTTGGCGAAATGCAATTCGATGTTATAATCGCATTTGTACGTTTTGAACCGGTTCAGGGTGCATTGAACGCATTCCATTTCTTTGGTGAAATCATCCCTTAGATAGATTCAACTGTTAAGTTTAATATATAAAAAATATATTGACACAATCTATCGGTTATAATTATTATTTGACTTATTTCCCAGATCTTTCTTTGTATCAATTAAGTTTTGCGAATCACTGAATTATTTGTTTTATTTTTATGTGTAACGATCCTACAACAAATTTATTTCCAAAAGGTCTTCCAAGGTCTGATGGTCGTCCCAAAACATTTTATTATTCAAAGTATTTTGAATATCCAATTAAAAGTTAAGAGTCTGGAAGGAAAGCGGATTAGGATTTTAGCGGAATTTTAAATTTAAATAATAAACAGCCTCTTATTCCTCGCTCTGTAATCTCTTAATCTGTAGTCTATTAAAGCTCTCCTCAGCAGATCCTGTATATTCTGACCCCCGTCAAACTTAGTAATTGACCGGACTACAAAGGTTCCCATTACTGATTAATTTCGGTTAGCCATCATAATATTAGGGTTTAAACTTTTGAAGATGCTGTTTCATAATGAATATTTTTGTAATAAATAATTTTCGTGTGAGCCACACTATATGCGCATTAATATTTTTACATATTTATTTTGTAAGCAGGAAAGTATTAACGGATTTAACATAACCTAACATAAAATGTAAATGATATTACCTTTTTCTTGTGACAAAATAAAGGTAGGCTTATGGAAATAGTTTTTTTTTATTTATCATGCAAATAGTAAACAGTAAACACACAAAGTTTTTAGCAGATAAGGATTTGACATTGTAACACAACACGTCGCTACTCGCTACGCATAACGCAGCACACTAAAATATATGATAGACTATTTATAAATCTGTGCTAGTTCTACCTACTTAATCATCGTGCTAGAAGCGTCTGCCTAACATGGCCTTGCTTTGAAATCTTTGCCTACACGGTAGTCCTAAAAAATCAACTTCAAACTCCATTAGCAAATTAAAAAAAATACATTAGAATTTTTATGCGATGAAAGTACAGCCTACGTCCATAAAATGTTAATTGGCTACGAGTTAATTGAAATAAGTTTACTGCTTACGTAACGACCGGCGCCATGATGGATTGTAACAATTTAAATAAAGAAGCATTTGAAGTAGCGGGGTCGGTGACCTCATTACCGGGGAACCCCCGGCGACCATGTGGAGCCTTTTAATTAATATCTCCTGGAATACGTTTTAATTACGAGTAAAAACTTTTTTGTGCTCCATTAATTTGGACTAGAGATCGCCCAATGCGTCAATCGCAAAAATGGTCGAAATTCGACCTCAAATAATATTTTTAGTATATGAAAAGTACAGTTTTCACAGAGCAGCAAGTACTGGCTCTGTGAAAACTATACTTTACAAATTTCAACGCTTTTTTATTGATATTCTATTGTCAAAATATTGACTTTATTTATTTTTTTGAGATAATTCCTGCGACAGGCTCAGATTAATAAAGTCAAATGATGACAGACTGGCCGTGTAATAATTTTCTAACAGTATGTAAGATACAATAAAAAAAACTAAATCTATTTTCAATTTGACAACAGACTTCAACCATAAATAAAAGAGTACAATGCGTATAGTCCGTCAAGAAAGTGAAGAAATTAAAAAGTGGCTACATCGTAGTGTCATCCCTTTTTCTTCGATTGATTTGAAAGGGATGACACTAAGATGTTGCCACTTTTTAATTTCTTCACTTTCTCGACAGCCTATATACAGTATAGTCTTGTCAATCAAAATCTCCTAGTATAGTGTGTGTGTTGTAGTGTGTGTAATGTTTTATTTGTTAAAAAAAATTATGATAAAAGCATAATTTTAAAATAATATTAGCTCGTTGCACTCCTTCACCATATAAACTATAACTGTGCAAAATTTCATTCAATACATGCATACTTTATGCACGTATTCGGTACACAATTTTGTGTAAATATAGAAGTGACAATTAATGTCAACGGCTTTATTTCGTAAATTTGATTGTTAGTGTTTCGTTTGCCATATTTTAGTGTGCGAAAAGGAACCAAATTCAAAACGGTTGAAATATGGGAGTTACGTTTCCTTAGTTTTTATTATTCGTACTTTATTAGAAGATTCACGTGTCTGTTAACGCAAAAAGTCTTGCAGAATTTATTTTATTATCCCGTGTAAAAAATGATGGATATCTACTCTATATCTCTGTAAAATTTCACACAAAACATTACTTTTGACTAGAAAGTCGTAGGTTCGATTCCTGCGTTGGAAACGTATTATTTCCAAGTTTGTTTAGGACAATGCAGGCTGATAACCTTATTGTCTGACAAGTAAGATGATCTATATGCGTGTAAAAAGTCAGTCCTGCGCGTGATCTCGTGCCAGGCATATCAGTCGTTCGTCCCTCTGGGTTACGAGAGTAAAGGAATAGAGAGTACTCTTGTGTACTGCGCACACACTTGGGCGCTATGAAATTCCTCCTGTGTAACTAGCCTGATTGATGATTCGAACTAGCAAAACCGGCCACCATCACCAAAACTGGTGTGGGATTACAATTTCATACTTAATAATTATTTAATCAAGATTAAGAATTTAAGCAACATATTATACAAAAATCTAAAGTATGTCTAAAAATACCTAGTTGTGTGTCGTATTTGTTCATAGAGTATTTATTGTACAACGCTAAGTTCTATACGCTAACGAACATAAAATAATATCTTTGTGTGTCACACCGCATGTTTGCGACACTTTTAGAACTAGGCTAGCTTTAATAATGTTGATTTTCCTGCATACAATGAACAAACGTATGTAGAGAAAATGGGGCGCGTCCGTAGGCATAAGGGAAAACTGTCAAGTACTACACAGGGCTAGCAATTACGTTGCCAACTTTTGAATAATGTACCTATGCGTCTTAGTTTTTATTGCGTGACATATTAATGTAGCTGATAAGGGTAAAAATGTTTCAGGGGAAGGAAGAAAGATTCGACGGACATTTTACATATTGTAGACAGGGGAGTGAAATTGGCGTTCGAAATTTAAAGATGTGCCGCGTTATCCATATAAGGACTTACTCTTGTCTCGCTCTTTTAATTGCTTGAATTTCGAACACTGTATGTACTATGTACTGTGTGCAAAAAAAGCAAAAAACGGCAAACAAGGTGTCTTTTGTTGTTACTTACAACCCAAAAACATGCTTGCAACAAACAATACAACCAAAAAAAGTATGTATGTAAGTGAGTATGTTTTTATTTCAGTGGGTCTCTATTTATTAGGTAGCATATAAGTAGTAGGTATAACTTGTATAGAATTGCGAAATAAAAAACGGAAAAAACATATTGTGAAGTAGCAGCAAACTTAAGTTAATAAAATAATATGTGAAGTGGCAACACCGCGCTTCCGCCCGGCGTAGGCGCCATCATCTGTGTCTTGCATTGACATTGACCTTTTCGTTTCCGCGCTCTGGCTGGTACTTGTGCCAGCCAGAGCGCCGCGTGTGAACTCTCTCTCTCTCTCTTTCCAAAAATATATTTTGTCAAGTTCCTAATTAATTATCTTTGTTATTGAATACAAATCGTTCTATAGGAATACCTTTTTCATTTAACGCCTTTACAAGGTTTCACACGCGGCGCTCTGGCTGGCACAAGTACCAGCCAGAGCGCCGCGTGTGAAACCTTGTAAAGTTTCACACGCGAGTTATACACGAAGGCGCGGCGTGGCGGAAGCAAGCACGCCATTTTGTTCAAATTCCACTATCTACTTCGAGGGCGTGGAGGCGACGGGCAATAAGCGGCGGAGGCCCATCACGTTGCCGACGATCACAACCGCACCAGTCCAGCTAAATGGAATAAAGTGGCGTGAAGAAAAGAGGTGCACCGGGACGCTGAGACACCGCGTGGCAACAAGCGGCGGAGGCCCACCACGCTGTGCAGGCGCATATCCACATCCACAACGCACGACTCGGAGGCATCGGGACGCTGAGACACCGCGTGGCAACAAGCGGCGGAGGCCCACCACGCTGTGCAGGCGCATATCCACATCCACAACGCATGACTCGGAGGCACCGGGACGCTGAGACACCGCGTGGCAACAAGCGGCGGAGGCCCATCACGCTGTGCAGGCGCATATCCACAGCCACAACGCACGACTCGGAGGCACCGGGACGCTGAGACACCGCGTGGCAACAAGCGGCGGAGGCCCACCACGCTGTGCAGGCGCACATCTACAACGTACGACTCGGAGGCACCAGGACACTGATACACCGCGTGGCAACAAGCGGCGGAGGCCCATCACGCAGTTAATTTGGTCAGTTTGTTCCATTTATTCCGATGTTCATTCACTTATCCATTCCATATACATATTCCAATCCTAACACCTAGAACTGAGTACTAGATTGGTTCAGTTTTGGATTTAAATACTGATAAACACGTTGCATATTTTGTGCCTAGTTTATGCACTAAGCACATATTGGTTCTACATTCTAATTAAAGGGTAAACAATACAAAATACCTTTCCATAATACAAAGTAGGTTACTTAGTTATTATTGAGTGGTTTAGCACAAATTTCAATATTGTTTCATTAAAATCATTGAGTATTTGTAAGCTCAATCTAATTTTATTATAAATATTGCATTAATTGCATTTCTTTGTCGAGACAGCGGCTGCAGTATAAAGTTTGCATGTCAATTGCTGTAACAAATATTATACACTGGGTAACTGCTAATTCCAGTTGTGTGGCATACGTGCGAGACTGCACCTTTGTGCGGAGTGAGACTGCAACAAGTCTACAAGCTTCGTGTTCATATCTTGCTGCTACATCGGGCACCTCATCAACATCGGTCATCGTCATCACTCGCATTTAAGTATTGTTTTGATTTTTGTTGGCTGCATTATTATTGGTTCCAAATATGTCAGTTTCATGTGAGGATTCTAGTAAGCTCACTGTGGAGGAAAATGAAAGGAAACTTATCAGGAAGCGAGGTATTTGTAAACAAAAATTAACACATTTTAAAAAATATTTAGAAACATTAGAGTCATCTCTTTCAGCTGTAAAGATTTGTGAGTTAAATTTGAGATTATCTAAAATAGAGGAATTGTACACAGAATTTGATCTCATCCAATCTGAAATCGAAATTATCTCCCAAATTCCAGAGCATCAGTTCACGGAGCGGGAGGAGTTCGAACTCACTTATTTCGAAACATTGGCAACTGCACGCGAGCTGAGCGGCCGCCATGCAGAGGCTAATGCTACGAGCAACACTACGGGCAGCGAGACGGGTACAGTACTTGCCGCACCAACAGGTCTGAAATTACCCACTATTAAGTTGCCTACATTTTCTGGTCAGTATCAAGATTGGCTTGAGTTTCATGACACATTTACCTCCCTTATACACAACAATAACACAATACCAAATATCAATAAGTTTCATTATTTGAGGGCTGCATTAAAGGATACAGCGGCTTTAGTTATACGTTCTCTTGAATTTTCCTCGGAAAACTATGAAGTTGCTTGGGACTTGCTGTGTGATAGGTTTAATAATGATCGAGTGTTAGTTAACAGTCACATCACTAATTTGTTTAATATGCAACCAATTTACAAGGAATCAGCCCAGGCTTTGCGGGGCATAATTGATAGTACTAATCGAAATCTCAGGGCTCTGAATACCCTGAAGCTGCCTACAGATCAGTGGGACATACTCATTATTCATTTTGTAGCTGCTAAATTGGACCCTAGCACAAATAGGGAATGGGAGGAAGAGAGAAACAAAATGAAAGTTCTTCCGACCCTTAAAGATTTTTATGAATTTTTGAAATCTCGTGCGGACATGCTGGAGGCTATGGGTGAGACAAACCTCAAACCTAAACAACATAAAACGTTTATTACCTCTCTGCAGCAGAGCAACGCTAATACTAGTACTAGTAGGTTTGCTTGTCCAGTATGTAAAAACAAGCACTCAATTTATAAATGTTTTAAATTTAAATCATTTTCCACTCCTATGCGAATTCAAAAGGCTAAACAATTAGATTTATGCATAAATTGTTTGCGTTCAGGACATAAAGAAAGGGATTGCAAATTAGGGCCATGTCGTATTTGCTCGCAACGACATAACTCGTTATTACATGGACAGCAGCCAAGTTCTACTTTGGATTCAGCTGCAAGTACCTCGTCCAGCGTAGTCCTCGCAGCGGCTGCACCACAGCCCGCTGCCCCTGCATCGTCGCTCGCACCCCCCGCATCTGTCTCGTCTCATAGTGACATAACGCTGTCGAATACAGGAGGTAAAGTTGTTTTGCTTTCGACGGCTCTGCTAAAGGTTAAAGACAAGTATGGGAAGGAACACCATGTGCGGGCTTTGCTTGACAATGGAAGCACGGCAAGCTTCATAACAGAAAGCTTATGCACTAAATTGCAATTGCCATTTTATTCTACTGCTGCGTCGGTAGAAGGATTAAATTATCAGTCTTCACGTATAACTAAACGTTGTGAAATAAATATTGCTTCACGCATGTATCCATACAATGCGAATGTCAGTTGTTTTATAGTCCCTCACATAACTCAAAACTTACCTACTATGATAATTGATGTCTCATCATTCCAAATCCCCTCTGAATTGAATTTAGCTGACCCGATGTTCCACACCCCTGAAAAAATCGAAATGCTGCTAGGTGCTGATATATTCTGGAATGTTTTATTGAACAACAACATTTCTTTGGGTAAGCACAAGCCCACACTTAGCGATACGAAGCTGGGATGGTTGGTCTCAGGTTCTGTACCGAGTTATCAAGGTATCCCTAAGCACTTCACCGTCCACTGCCATCATTTGTGTGAGAATCAACTCCACTTTGAGATGTCTAAATTTTTCGAGTCTGAAACAATTAATAGTCCTGAGAGTTTAACTCCTGAACAGAAACAGTGCGAACAAGATTTTGTTGCCAATACAAGGCGAGATAGTGAGGGCAGGTTTGTGGTAAAAATACCTTTTAAAGAGGATCCAGATACACTGGGTGACTCATACATTTCTGCTAGGGCTCAGTTCTTAGCAGTAGAACGAAAGATGGCGCGACAGCCGATTTTACAGGAAAGGTACAAAACCTTTATTAAAGAATACTATGACATGGGTCACATGAGTGAGGTAGGTCACGATATTACTAGGCCCACACAATATTTCATGCCTCATCATGCTGTGTGCAATGAGGAGAGCACTAGTACAAAACTAAGAGTTGTATTCAACGCTTCAAATCCCACATCAAATGGGAAATCCTTAAATGATTTACAAATGGTAGGGGCAACTGTCCAAGATGATTTATTCTCGATTCTAATCCGATTTAGATTGCATAAGTATGTTCTTTGTGGGGACATTGAAAAAATGTATAGGCAAATATTAATTTGTCCTTCGCAGCGTCATCTGCAACATATATTATGGCGTTTTAACACGAACGACCCAATAACAAAATATACCTTGAATACTGTCACATATGGCACAGCATCGGCTCCCTTCTTAGCCACAAGGTGCTTACGAAAGCTTGCTGAGGAGTGCAATGACCCTCAAGTTAGCAAAGCCATTGCGAATGATTTTTATATAGATGACTACATTTCGGGTGCTGACTCCATAAGTCAGACGGTAGATATAGCAAAGGGTGTAATAAAAGAATTAGAATCCGCAAAATTTAAACTAAGGAAATGGCGGTCTAATAGCCCGCAAATTTTAAATATAATTCAAGGTGCAATTGGAGCGAACGAATCAATCCAATTTCATGATAATAGTACAAAGGCTTTAGGCTTGCGTTGGGCATGTGATGATGATCAATTGTATTTCACAACTTCTGACATTTCACATAGTCAGTCCATGCCGACGAAGCGGACAATCTTGTCCACGCTAGCTCAGATTTTCGACCCTTTGGGGCTTATAAATCCATATATATTACAGGCAAAACTTATTTTAAAAAAGGTCTGGGAGTGTAAAATAGGCTGGGAGGACCCACTACCTCCAGAAATTCAATTAGAATGGTCAAAATTTCTTAAAGCGTTGCCAGACTTAAACAATTTTAAAATACCTAGACGTATGTTAGGGAATTCGGCAAAAATTGAACTTCATTCATTTTGTGATGCATCTGGTCAAGCGTACAGTGCATGCATATATGTTCGCACACTCTCTGGTGATCAGACATTCTCTGTTCATTTAGCTGCCGCTAAGAGTAGAGTTCAGTCAGCTCGAAAGACTACTATACCTCGGTTAGAGCTCTGTGGAGCTCTACTGTCGGCACGACTTACAAAAAAGGTGAATAAGGCGCTCAGTTTGTACAGGGTCATTGACCGGGTGGTATTCTGGTGTGACTCTACCATTGTTATTAGTTGGATTAAAACAGAGTCTTCAAAGCTTAAGGCTTATATTAGGAACAGAGTGGACGAGATAGCTGAATGTTCTGATCCTTTGTCATGGCGTTACGTGCCTACAGCTCTCAATCCAGCCGATATAGGGTGTAGAGGCCTCGATGCCACTCAGCTTCTGCACGAGCAGAGGTGGTGGTCCGGCCCGTCTTTCCTTAAATACGACGAGTCAACATGGCCAGAGAATCCTGTAAAAATAAAGGAAGAATTACTACCTGAGGTAAATAAAAGAAATTTAGCTTCGTCCATTCCTTGCGATGTCGCACTGTCATCTCAAGTAACTTCCAGCGTCTCTAGTGAGATGGGAAATTGGATAGAAAGGTTTTCAAATTTTTGCAAACTACAGAGAGTCATGGCATATATTCAGCGCTTCATATATAACTGCCGTCACTCACACAATAAATACACTGGACATCTAACAGTCAAGGAACTTGTGTCCTCTAATCAAACATTATGTAAATTAGCACAAATGGAAATATTTCCTAAAGAATATTCCACTTTATCAAAAAATAATAACTTACCTGCAAAAAATTGTTTACAGAATATGCGACCGTTTATGCATAATGACGGTCTGATACGCGTCGGAGGACGACTATCAAATTCGGAATATTGTTACGATACCAAGCACCCTATCATACTTCATGCTTCACACCATCTTACGAAATTAATCTTCCAACACTATCACATACTCACTATGCATGCGGGACCACAGCATTTATTATCCACTATTCGTCAAAAATACTGGCCAATCGCAGGTCGTAATCTAGCAAGAAAAACAGTTCATGATTGTATTAAGTGCTGTCGTTTCGCAGGTAGATCAATCCAACCAGTCATGGGTAACTTGCCAAAGGAACGTCTTTCTATGACGTATCCGTTCTTAAATGTAGCAGTCGATTACGCAGGCCCAATCTTGATTGCTGACAAGAAAGGTAGAGGGTGCAAATTAATTAAATCGTGGATTTGCGTTTTTGTTTGTCTGGCGGTAAAGGCTGTACACGTTGAGCTGGTGACAGACTTGTCAAAAGATGGCTTCCTCGCAGCGCTGCAGAGATTCGTTGCTCGTAGGGGAAAGCCCATCAGTATCTATTCCGATAACGGAACCAATTTTACTGCGGCTAGCAGGGATCTGGCTAGGTTCTTGAAGGCGAGTGGTGAGGAGATAGGTGTCTCGGCATCAGAGTTAGCGATTAACTTTAAATTTTCTCCCGCGTATTCACCACACTTTAACGGCTTAGCAGAAGCAGCAGTAAAGTCGATTAAGCATCATCTAAAAAGAGTTTTAACACTTACCAATTTAACATACGAAGAAATGTACACTCTATTAGTAGGGATAGAAGGCATACTCAATTCTAGGCCCATAACTCCTCTTTCTTCCGATCCCACTGACCTAATCCCACTTACACCGTCCCATTTCCTGATCGGAAGAACAATGACCAATATTCCAGAGCAAATAGATGATCAGAGGCCATTACACCTACAGACTAGATATGAAAGAATAAGCACATTAAAGGGCCACTTCTGGAAACGATTCTACAAAGAATACTTTGCTGAGCTGCAATGCCGCCAAAAATGGAAAGGTGATCACAGTCAACTTCATCTAGGCGAGATGGTGTTGGTCAAGGACGATCGATTGCCTCCGAACCGCTGGCTGCTTGGACGTGTGGTCCACCTCTACCCTGGCTCAGATGGCATCGCGCGAGTAGCAGACATCCAGACGACCTCAGGGACTCTACGGCGCGCCTACAACCGGCTCTGCCCGCTACCTGTTTTGGAATCTTCGCTTCCAACGGGGCCAGCATGTGAAGTAGCAGCAAACTTAAGTTAATAAAATAATATGTGAAGTGGCAACACCGCGCTTCCGCCCGGCGTAGGCGCCATCATCTGTGTCTTGCATTGACATTGACCTTTTCGTTTCCGCGCTCTGGCTGGTACTTGTGCCAGCCAGAGCGCCGCGTGTGAACTCTCTCTCTCTCTCTTTCCAAAAATATATTTTGTCAAGTTCCTAATTAATTATCTTTGTTATTGAATACAAATCGTTCTATAGGAATACCTTTTTCATTTAACGCCTTTACAAGGTAATGACGACTATCAAATTCGGAATATTGTTACGATACCAAGCACCCTATCATACTTCATGCTTCACACCATCTTACGAAATTAATCTTCCAACACTATCACATACTCACTATGCATGCGGGACCACAGCATTTATTATCCACTATTCGTCAAAAATACTGGCCAATCGCAGGTCGTAATCTAGCAAGAAAAACAGTTCATGATTGTATTAAGTGCTGTCGTTTCGCAGGTAGATCAATCCAACCAGTCATGGGTAACTTGCCAAAGGAACGTCTTTCTATGACGTATCCGTTCTTAAATGTAGCAGTCGATTACGCAGGCCCAATCTTGATTGCTGACAAGAAAGGTAGAGGGTGCAAATTAATTAAATCGTGGATTTGCGTTTTTGTTTGTCTGGCGGTAAAGGCTGTACACGTTGAGCTGGTGACAGACTTGTCAAAAGATGGCTTCCTCGCAGCGCTGCAGAGATTCGTTGCTCGTAGGGGAAAGCCCATCAGTATCTATTCCGATAACGGAACCAATTTTACTGCGGCTAGCAGGGATCTGGCTAGGTTCTTGAAGGCGAGTGGTGAGGAGATAGGTGTCTCGGCATCAGAGTTAGCGATTAACTTTAAATTTTCTCCCGCGTATTCACCACACTTTAACGGCTTAGCAGAAGCAGCAGTAAAGTCGATTAAGCATCATCTAAAAAGAGTTTTAACACTTACCAATTTAACATACGAAGAAATGTACACTCTATTAGTAGGGATAGAAGGCATACTCAATTCTAGGCCCATAACTCCTCTTTCTTCCGATCCCACTGACCTAATCCCACTTACACCGTCCCATTTCCTGATCGGAAGAACAATGACCAATATTCCAGAGCAAATAGATGATCAGAGGCCATTACACCTACAGACTAGATATGAAAGAATAAGCACATTAAAGGGCCACTTCTGGAAACGATTCTACAAAGAATACTTTGCTGAGCTGCAATGCCGCCAAAAATGGAAAGGTGATCACAGTCAACTTCATCTAGGCGAGATGGTGTTGGTCAAGGACGATCGATTGCCTCCGAACCGCTGGCTGCTTGGACGTGTGGTCCACCTCTACCCTGGCTCAGATGGCATCGCGCGAGTAGCAGACATCCAGACGACCTCAGGGACTCTACGGCGCGCCTACAACCGGCTCTGCCCGCTACCTGTTTTGGAATCTTCGCTTCCAACGGGGCCAGCATGTGAAGTAGCAGCAAACTTAAGTTAATAAAATAATATGTGAAGTGGCAACACCGCGCTTCCGCCCGGCGTAGGCGCCATCATCTGTGTCTTGCATTGACATTGACCTTTTCGTTTCCGCGCTCTGGCTGGTACTTGTGCCAGCCAGAGCGCCGCGTGTGAACTCTCTCTCTCTCTCTTTCCAAAAATATATTTTGTCAAGTTCCTAATTAATTATCTTTGTTATTGAATACAAATCGTTCTATAGGAATACCTTTTTCATTTAACGCCTTTACACATATAAAAGAAAAAATGATCTACGTTGAAAATCGAGCATTCTTCACATGAAGAAAAGCACAAAGGGGTATATTTTAAAAATAGAATCCGGTATTTATACGTCTGGCAACAATAGGCATCAAGTTCTCGGGACTCGCATAATAAATTCACTAACAAAGAGATGTACAAAGTTCTGAGTTTCCAGCATAGAAATTAATTTGAATGCGCTCTCTAGAAATTTCGAATTAGTGGAGCGCATTGTTCGCGTAGGCTGTTTGTATTGTTTGCTTTTGCTTTACTTAAGGTTATAACAGAAAAAGTTGATGGATATCCTTAATTTAAAAAATACAGATTTTAACTTTCGTCTAAATACTTTTGCCCCAAAAAATAAAAAAATAATAAAGTATTTTAGTTTATTTCGCTTTATTTTATTAATGACGAAGAGAGAGTTTTGCCGGGAATGTGAAAGAGTGATGTTGTGTTTTTATGTTATTTTCCTTAAATTGTGTTAACTGGGTTATTAATGTGTAACATAGGTAGGATATTAACCATTAGATAATTGATATAATATGCACAAGTATAGGAAAGTGATACAATCAGCAATATCCAAAAACGTGCTAACTATTTTGTGTTTCCTCCAAAACTCCGTCGACAGTTTCAGTAAAGCGTCTACCACTTTACTGAATCGACTGACTCGAATCCTTGACTGTATTGACTTTTACTTAGACTTTGACGAGACTTTGGACCTGACGATATAGAAAAACGACGCTGAAAATTATGAAGAAGATTGACTACCCTTGTATGTGGCAAAGTACACCCCCGGAGTCAGTCAAACCAAAAGCCAACAAAAAAAATGACGAAGATCAATACAGTAATTTCCAAAGTAAGCAGCTATAAAAATGAAACTTAAATACGGTTGATGGATTATTATCTACAAAGGGAGATTATATTGAGAACCTCTTCAATAGACATTGTACTGAACTAGATGTTTCAACGAGCTTAAAATGGCTTACATTCACATAAAAGTATTTAATTAGGTATTACAGTATAAGACTTCTCTACTTTCAACTTAATATTCATGGACTTATCTTAATTTATTTCAACATTAATATTATTTCTAAGAAGATATATTTAATCACTTTTTCACATTGTATGAAAGTATTAGACAGATGAAAAACATAATATTATTTCAAAATATTCACTTAAAAAATTGTGGTGGGTGCTAAAATGGGGTTTCTTTTACCTTTACTAAACGAGAGCAATATATTTAATCTTATACATAAACTTCTCAAAATTGGTTCGGCCGTATACTGAACCAATTTTGATAAAAAATATCTATCGAATTAACATGGCATAACAGTATTCATTGTCGGGGCAGCATATATTAAACTTTTATAAAAATCTTATTTTCTGACTTACACATTTTTTGTTTCAGAATGTCGAAGCTCTGGTTCCTTTTCGCGCTGGTGGTGGTCACCAGCGCCGACGAGGCCACAGACCCACAGGGCCTTGCAGAACCTGTCCCACGTAAGTGATAATAGACTCTATGGTGTATGGTGGAGTAGATATTACTGTACTTGCTGATTTTTGTCTTATGTGTATTCGTATACATATTATACATATTGTTGTTTTTTTTTAATTTAGTTGTGATGAATATTTTTGCCACTTTCATATATCAAATAAAGTGACCTTAATTAAAAAGACGAAAAAGAAAAAAAAGTATAATATTCGTAGCGGCGTAGCACGTACGCCGTAGCGCCGTAGCACCGCCGTAAACTGCTACGAGCTATATTAAAACTTCACAAACGTGAAGCTATGCAACTTTTTGCGTTCATTTTCAGAAGATTGGAAAATTCCAGTTCAGTTGTGTATGTGTGTGTATTGGGGGATATGTTTCATTTCAATGTCATGTAAAAATTAAAAATCTGCAATTCTTTCAGTTGAAATAATTGCAGAGTTGTTTTCTATATAAATACATATTACTAAAAATACTTTATTACAAAAAATACTACATTTACCCCTCTGCGCTTATCTGCAAAAACGTAAGTCACAAAGTCGTTGCCATACCTAAATATTCTATAGTAAACATACACACATCATCTACATTTATTTTTAAAGATAAAATTAAATAATTATAATTCTCCCAAACATACATATTATTAAAACAATAGTTACAATTACCCAAGGACAATTACAGAAAATGACTACGTAATACCACATTTAAATGAAGCCGTAAAATCTAGGACGAACACAATTACACAGATAGAATAATGGGCGTTCATTAAAATAATTACTGTGTGGCGTGGAAGGGCACTTAGCCCAGCAAGCCTCGGCTGAACAGGGCCCTACACGCCTCGACTGGGCCCTACAGGGCCCTTAGTAACGCGCGACGAGAGGATAACGCGAGGGATTTGTTTTTTAAACGCTGTCACTTTTGCTCTAAGGCTCAACTCACACTAGACAGAGTCGAAGCGACGCGTCATGTTTTTCAGCAAAGCACATTCATCTCTATTGTTCTATTATTTAAGTACAAATTCTGAGCGAAGAGCGAATGCGCGTCGACGCGTGCTGTAGTCCAAAAAAAATACTCCTCGCGAATCTACGACTCTGCCTCAGTGTAAGTTGAACCTAACATAATTGATATTTGCGAGAAAGAGATGGTGAATTGAGAATATACAAGTTGTTGTTCTTAGTTTTTTGCTCACGTAAAAGGATTGCTAGTATTTTGTTATTCTAAACAATTATAGAATCTCTGTTTTAACATAATATTTCTACCAGACGTTTTGACAGTGGCTTGTATCATTATAATAGCAGTAGTATATTACCAGTGCAGTAAATAGCCTTTTTTGCCGAGCAACTGCACCCTTGTTTTTTAACTGGCTTCCAAAAAGGAGAAGGTTTTAATAAAATGTTCGGCTGTAGATTTTTTTTACTACATCGGAAAACATCTCTGGGGCGCAGCGGGAAGTACTTATCGGGAGCAATTCGAAAAAATAAGAGTCTGCCTGGTCTGGCCAATCTTGCGCCCCCCCAGAGTCTACGCCCTGTGTCTGGGCACCGGTGGCACCACCTTATTTACGGCACTGTAATATTACTTACATTTTCTTTAACAGTTTCGGTGGTTTTGGAGCATGGAAGCGAAATATAGTAAATAGATTTAATTTTGTCCGCAACTTCTTTTGCCCAAAATATTTATTTCTTTTGTAACAAAAATATATTTGTCTTTACCTAAGACTCAAAAGTCAAAGTGTTTTCGCACCGTATAAATTAGTTCAGCGTTTACAACAAGACAAGCCGACGGAGAGACAACCTCGCATTAATTATTATTAATACTATAATAATTGTTATTACTAAAGTAAAAACTAATAAATAATTTACGTACCTCTAGTTTTAAACTTTAAACCATTAAAACCACCCAAAATTTCGTATTTGGGGTGTACGAAATAATTAAAGTTCTCGTATTTAAATGAGTAACTTCCGCTGCCCCGAGGCTGTTTCACACATCATCTACTTCACATAAATTACACACATGGTGCACCACTTCCAACCTTATTGCCATAGCAGTAAGATCGACTATAGCCTAAATACACAGTAGTGTATTTAGGCTTAAAACAAATGAAGTATTAATTGAATGTATATTGACTTTAGGAAATCATTCATATTTCTGTCTATAGAAAAATTGTTGTTTAACTCGTATAAATAGATATTCAATTTGAAATCAAAAATGGAATATGATTGGTTATATTCGAGATTTAAAAAAGCTATTTTTGATTGCTGTGAATGAACTGTAATAAAATTGAGGGTGTGAATCTTTTTTAGGGTTCCGTACCCAAAGGGTAAACACGGGAACCTATTACTGAGACTTCGATGTCTGTGTGTCTGTCTGTCTGTCTCCAGGCTGTGTCTCAAGAACCGATATAGCTAGACTTCTGAAATTTTCACAAATTGTTTATTTCTGTTACCGCTATAGCAACAAATACTAAAAATGGTGTAACAAAAATAAGTGATAATACTTTATCACTTATTTTTGTTACACCCTGATAGTGTAGTGCTGATACTTTCACAGTGAACTCTGTACAAGGAACACGTACACACCCTAAAGTATTATCACTTATATATAATACGGGATTTTTTTCGCCTTTTTTGCTCGGTATAATAATGGTAACATGTAGGCACTTGAAATTTTCACAAAATCTTCAATTATATGTTTACTTTAATAATTAATAATAAAATAAAAATAAATATTTAAGGGGGGCTCCCATACAAAAAAAACAATTTTTGGCCTATTTTTGCTCTATATCGGTAGGGAACCCTTTGTGTGCGAGTCCGACTCGCACTTGGCCGATTTTTTAAATTAAGTAATATTTTCCTTGAACTTCAATTATATTTGGTTGGCTTCCCCTGGCTTAATCTAAAATGTTTTCTGGGCACATTTTTATGAAATACTTGATGTTGCCCGTGGCTTAGTTGTATCGAAATTCGACGTACTCTCTAAGTTTTTTCCGGGACAAAAAATAACATATTATGTCCTTTAGTCGGTTATATGCCGACATAAAGTCCAAACGGCAAATTGAGGTACAAAATTTCATTTAAAATATTGAAATTTGTATGAAATTCACTAAATTCATTACCTCGGTTCGTCTGTTTGCTTATGGCTTCAAATAAAATTCACCTTTAATCGTGGACTAGTTACTGGTTCCATAATATAGACTATAGAGAGCTCAGTCGTTTGTAAACACAACTCATGGTATAGGGCAGGGATGTCGAACCAATGGCACGCGTTCCACTAGTGGCAGGTGACATAATATATAGAGCATGCTACTGGTCACAAAACTATAGTATCGAAATAATTATTTCACCAACAATGAAGATCATAGATTCACCTAAGCATAGTGAGCACCAAATTAGGCAAATTTTGAAATACGCACTGAATCACAAAAAAAAACTGAATGGCTACGTTTAATTTATGACTTTTTAGAAAAAGGCACTTTGGCACGAAAAGGTTCTCCATCCCTGGTGTAGGGTTATTCGTAATAATTTATCCATAAATCATAATAATCAATAAATTGGTAACTCACGATGATCGAGTATATTTATAAAAGCGCTCGGTTGGGTTCATTGATAGCATTCATTAAAATTCAAATCGCCTGGTTTATGCTAATAGGACCTTATTAACCGGAGGGTTTTATTAATACACATTAAACCTTAAAACTACTTAGATGAGATTTAAATTTGGAATATTACAATTTATATCATTTATACTTTGTTTACAAGAAAAATTATTACTATTGGTACATTTTATTCGCGATAATGTGACCATGAATTGAATTTTTTTATACTTTAATTTGCAACAATGAAGGCATGAAATTAAATGAACATCCAAAAAAAAATTAAAATATTATGTTAGAATTTAAATATCATTTATACATATACTATACACAAGAAAATTTACTATCAAGCTATCAATGTACATTTTAGTCGCGATAATGTAAACATAAACACGAATTGTTTTTTTATTATTATTATTAAAATTTAAATTGCAACAATAAAGGCATGTTTACATTTGACAGTTAGCTATTAGGATTGAAATATGGCTGTTATTAAAGTCGACTAGCCTGACGCAGGATTGTGACGTCATGAGAGTGATATTACAGCTTAATACAATGCGTGCAGTGACATTCTGCGACAGACACGAAGGTAATTAAGTTCTTAAATTAATAATTACAATTTAATAAAGAGTGAACAATAATTATAATATTTATACAAAGTCTTATAAACTCAAAATAAAACTAACTTTTTTGTTTTGCGCGCTGTGATCGAAATTATTTTGATGACAGCGCGTGAGGTAATAAATATCTATATATTTATAAGTTAGGAGGCCAACCTCCTAACTTTAATTCATGATGGACTTATATAAGTAATTACGTACAAACAGAGGAAAATATTCGTCTATAATCGCACGTAATCAACATCGATGGTACTAGAGGTATCAAAAAATCGATTCATAGGAAAATGGCGGACCTACGTAATATAGACGGATTTTGTCAAATACAACCTTTACTTTTCATCTAACTTTGTCTTGACTTAACCGGACCGTATACAGTAGGTCCACCATTTGCCAATAAATAAATTTCTCTGATGGTAAATGCTAAAAGCAGCTTCTTAACGGTAGCAATCGTGGTTATAAATAATGTCCTAACATGGAGAGATACGTTTAATATTGAAATCGTATTATTTTTGTCCCGAACACAATAATTCCATGGATTCTTCTCAAGTATAATATAGAGCGCTTATTATAAGAGTAATTTATAGAACCGGGGGGAGATAACAGACCATTTATTATGTCCATAACAATTCATAGATCGTTAAAACATGTTTTATGTTAATCGCGGTACCTTCATACCTGTGTTCTAATCCGCTTACTATGATCGGCTTACTACAGTTGTTTTCTTCTCCGTTTTCTCTGCGGAAAACAACACCTTCGCGTGAAGGCTCTACATTATACAAGAAAACTCCTTCGAAAGTGGCGCTTAGAAATCGGATATACGAGTGTATTGTAAATAAAACACTCATATTAAATTCATTCGATACGTTTTCATTCGTATTCTAAATGTACACAAATAATTGAAACTCGCCAGTTACATTACAATCTGTATTTACACAATGCCAAATACCTCTACCGTCTAATGTTTTTAGTCCGAACTCTAAAGATGCGACTTAATATTCTCTTGTGTATATATCTTAATTTAAGGGTCTGTTTTACCACTACCTGATAAGGTGCCGGATAGGCTATCCACAATTTATTTGACAGATGCTCCATACTATATCTGTTACAATTGACATAAAATGTATGTCTCTAATGTCTAATGTGAGCTATTCCTATCTTTAGTAGGGCAAAACCAGAGATAGATCAAATATTGGGAACGGCCGTAAGTTGTGGATAGCCTATCCGGCACTTATCAGGAAGTGGTGAATCAGGCCCTAAATCTTTATAATCTTTATTAAATTTAAGTTAACCAATAATTTTCTCTGATATGAAGGCCAACGTTAGGTTAATACATTTGTCATACCAATCTGTAACGATCCAATCAGCACTCGCCCGTATAAACCTTTTATCTATTATGTGTTATGTAGTTTATTCAATTACATAGTGCGGCTTCACGCCTAGAAATAGAAAAGAAAACATAGAATAGGGGAAAATTTACAGAAAAGCTTGACTTATAGCGATTATAAATTATTATCAAAAAAGTAAAAAATGATTGCTAATATAAAAAATGTAAAAACGTATAAAATATATTTCCACATACGGGAGCAATAAAAACAAAAAGCTGTTGTTTTATTCCTTAACATAAAGGGAAGTCGAGTAGAAAAGTTATAAAAATATAATTCCCAATAAAAATAGCACTTTCCTTTGTTCCCGAAAAAAGTGGTTCGTTTATTATTTACGTTCGGGATCACGGTAGTTCCCTTATGATATGGTACGAAATGATATTGTACGAAAAGATATCATATTTTAGGACATAGGTAAATTAAGTTGGTTTTCATATTGTACTATTATAAAAAACTTATGTAAATCTTTAGGACTAACAGCAAGATAAGGATAGTATTACATCCATCCTTATCCCCCATACGAAAAAATCCTTGTGGAAGAGAGTGAAAATAATTATATCGTAGTATACCTATTACAATCATTAATCGGAATGTCAAGGATTTAAAATAGTCTTGAATTTTAAATCCAGCCAGATAAATGATATTGGGAGTTTGCCAGGCTGTATTTTTGTTCAAGACAGAAACCAAGATAGATTAAAATAAGATTAATCTTTTGGATAATTATTATTTTTCCGGGAAATATTCCTTGAGATATTTACATTAGTAGAAGTTACTTTTATGTTTTGTAATGTATGTTTAGTTACATAAGAAATGTTTTACTTTGTTACAACCAAGTTACAACGAAAATTGATGTAGTCGACAAAACTGCCTAACAAAAAAACATCGAGAAGCTGATTAATTATCATTCTAATGCCTTTGAATGTGTAACCATTTAATAAAATAAAATAGTCTGTCAATAAATACCTTTTTTCACACTTCTCCAACAAAACATCCTGTAAATTAATTATGGAGTTTTGACAAATTGTTCAATATTGTAATTTTTACAGTCGAAGTGCTATTTTAGCCGCCATTACCGAGGTATCAGATGGCGGTAAGCTGTTGATCGTCACAATTAGACCTTCCCTCCGCCTGGTCCCCTGCTCCCCCTGTAACTCCCCCTTTAGGACTGTCAAAACAAAGCAAATTACTCCCATCGTGCATTAGGACAGAAATATGTACGGTCGTGTAACCGGCAACTTTAGATCTTATTACGATGGTGTTAAAGTCCAAAAGTGTTATCTTTGGCTCCCTACGTGCAAATATTTTCGTATTTCGTTTAAATGTTATTAAATGATATATTTTTTATTAAATCAATTTAATACTGAATTTCACTGGCATGGTAATGAGATAAACCGGATTTTTATTGGACTTGCACGGACATGACGGCTTCTGTTTTGATTGGCGATAGCTTAATGGCTGAAATCACTCTAATTTGCAAGTAAAATAACGAGTTTCAACTGAACTCTACGCATACTTTAAGCGACTAGCCTGTCAGAATAGTTCTAACTAAGCCTGATTTACACTAAGCCAGTAATTTAGTAGATCCGTATGTCATTTGGGCTAATTATGTGTCAACGTATTCCTATGATTACTAATTAATCTATTATATGTAAATAACCTCTTCCAGAGCTATTTTGTGTTTACTTTGTTGTCATTAGAATAAAGTACTTAACTAATTGAAAATGTACGAGTATACTGTATAATAAAACAAGTCTCTCTATTTATCTCTAGAGAATAAAAACCTAAACTATACACTGATTTAGATGTTTACCATAATATTCGAATTTCAAAAAAAGACATGAAAAAGAAAAGTACTACTTAGTAATAGTCTATAATTTAGATAACACAGTATATATTTTTCCGCGATCGCAAAAAAAATGGCATGCAAATGATTAGTATTTAAATAATAGCTACCTACTGCACATTTCATGCAGTGAATTATTCAGCAAAAAATAAGCGGTATATTTATGGCGCAGGCAGACAGGCTGAAAGTGACAGAGAAATAATGCCATGTGAAATAAGCGGAAGCGCGTCTGATAATGAAAACGGATGTGAGAGCCGGGGAGCGAGTATGTATAGTGTGTATACGGCTTCACAGCGTCATAGTAATATTTATGTAATTAAAATATATTCTTGTGCTCTAGTTATCCATACTAATATTTTAAATACGAAAGTGTGTCTATCTGTCTGTCCGTCTGTCGTTTCAAACCGCTGAACCGATTTTGCTGAAATTTGGCATGGAGATATTTTGAGTCCCGAGAAAGGACATAGGATAGTTTTTATCTCAAAAAAAGTACGGTTCCCCACGAGAAACGAATTTTGGTGCAACGGAGTTGCGGGCGTCATCTAGTCGAAAATATTTCTAACTAAGCTAGTGTTGTAAATGTAAAAGTTTGAAGTTTCAAAGCGTTTATGTTTATTATTTCTTTACACACAAATTTATGAATAGATTTTGATTAAAGTTTTGCTTAGTAGCGCCTAATTTAGGTTCTGAATTAACAAAACATGCAGAGTGCTTGATAAAACTTTCTACCAGGCCACGCACAGTAAAACTCTGGAATGAACTGTCGCCAGCAGTATTTCCAGACCACTACGACCTGCAACCATTCAAGAAGAGAGCGTATTCCCTCTTAAAAGGCTGGCAACGTACCCGCAACCCCATGGGCTACTATAGTTGCTTTTAATCAGGTGACCCGTTTGCTTGTTTGTACTGTAATTTTATAAAAAAAGAGCATTTTCTACTGCCCAGCAGTAGTAGCTAGAGCAAATGGTTTTTACACTAAGAAGTTAAATATGTATTTCCATACGCTATACACGACACTCGCCGAAAACAAAGTTACGGGACGCAGCTGTTCACTTTTCGCTTAATGTCACTTTTAAAAATGCAAACTTACTTTTTATTTTACAGCGATATAAACACTGTCTACTTCATCTTTTGTACTAGTAGTATTAGTTAAAAATTTTGCTGAAAGTATACGACTACATACAGTTACAGACTTTATTTTTAAAAAAGAATTACAATAATTCACTTACTTGAGAACTTTGACTAATAATAAGCAAACTTATTCTAGCGCAAGACACAGCTTATATATAACATAAATAATACTTATACTTACAGTTATTATAATTTGAACACATCTTTCTGCAATATAGGCCAAAGAACTTCGTTTAACACACGGCACATCACAGACCGGCGCGGCCGGCTTACTACACTGCACAACCTACCTATCTATATTTTGGTACTTCTGTTATACATTTCTGATATCTTCAGAGAACATAACAAAGTCCAAAATATTGTCTCAATACAAGTTTATAACTGTTCATTACATCGTTAGCAGTCAGTCCATTATTGGCACCTCAGATTTTAGTTCCAAAATACTAGGAATGCCGAGAATAGGAAGTTTTTAAGTATAACTTCTCAAAGTGTCAAAGTTGTTTTACTATTAGAGAGAGCTTAATAAGTTATATATTAGGGGGATTTTTTTCTAGTTCCGAAACGCATAAATACAAATTGCAAATATTTAAACTATGAAGAAAATAAAATACTGCAAAGATTCCTGAAATTATTTAATTAATAGCTTTGTCCACACTGTGCCTTTTTTTTATCAAGGGCATGCGTTATAGCGCAGTCAACAGCGAATTTGAGGCATGCCCGAGACGCATGCCCTCTGACCGTATCCAAAACTTCAAAAATGACAATGTTGGCGTTGCGTTCGTTGACGCATTCAAGTTGAATGAAAGAAAATGACGAAAATTGAAGACGAAAGCACATAATGTGGACATAGCTATTGGGAAAGATTCTTTCATTATTTCGAATCTTAACTGTTTGTATTTAAAAAATCGCAATTCTTTTTATAGATTGGCTAGTTTCATACAATAAATTCTAATGTTCTTACTGCTACGAATTTTTTATGAGGATTATGACCGGAATTTTGGTTGACCTAGATTTTTGTATTACGCACAACACTTAAAGGTAAAAGAGCGGTGTAACATGATAAGATCTAACAAGTTTTATGACGAATAAATAGAGTAAAACGACGGTTTATCAGAGTAATACCTTTTTTATCAAGAGCTCTACCAAATGTATAACCTAATTCTTTCAGGCCTATGCCGACAAATTACACTGAAAATTATCAGAGACATATGATTATTAAACTTAAACTTGAGTTTTACAGAAAATGTGCGGATAAATCACATATCATAAAAAATGCACTTTTTTTATGCTAAATCGTATGGTTCAAAAGCAATTGTATAAGTATAGAATATTTATTTTTACAGCTAAGCCTACCTTTAGAAGGTATTAAAAAGTACTTTTCCGGATAAAAACAAAAAGTGAAAACACTTATTTTAAGACCGATCCGGAAATAAAAACTTTTTAACGACCAGTCGTTAGAGAAAAGAGCAATAAAAGAATTGCTTCCGCCATTGAAATGGAAGCACTACAACATTCACAAGTTTCTAAAGCTTCGATTACATTTATCCTTTTTGCTTATTAGTAACAAGTGAAAGACGTTATCATGTAGACAGAGCTGAAACAAAAACTTTTTGAAATAAGCTGTCGCAATTTGGACCATACAATTAAATGAAAACACTTTTGCAGGTGACCCAATTTAAAATCTAAACCATTGTCGAATCCACAAACAAATATAAATATAATCGATTTAGCCTAAAGAAAGAAACTTTGATGTTAAGATATATAGAAAGTAAACAAGTAAAAATGAAGTACAAAACTATACTCATTTTACATGTTATACTACTCGAATATACAGCATGACTGGTGAGACATGTTCAATACTTAAGGAGAGTACTCTGTACTTGATTCTCATTATTATTATGTAATACAATTAGGTACTTAATTTTGACCAAATTTCCCTTTAAATAAATGACTCATGGACACTTAGTAAATTACTATGCGGCCGGCGCGGCGGCATGCACCCCGTGCTGCGCACTACCCATGTCATGTATACATTTACTCAGTGATCAATTGATTGAATTTTTTTTTTCAACTAATATAATTAATAGCCAAATATCACGTCCTCGAGTATTGAACATAATATCTCACCAGTCATGCTGTATAGCGCCACACTAAGGTCACAGTTTCTGATTGGTCGTTAAGTATAAAATTTGTATGAGCTACTAAGTTTTGCATCTTGGAGCGGGGAAATTTAAAGCCGCAAGTTTCATTAATAACAAAATGTATATTATATTCGTCTAGTAAATTGCTTTGAAGTTGGAATGTTCCTTTATTGTGCACTCAAATTGAATAACTGCATAAAACTATTTTATGTGTAGGGCTATAAAACCGTAAAGTTCTTGCAAAGTAGTTTCATCACTCATGTAGACGTGTCATTCGTTTTTATTTACTTTTCTGAACATAATGTGCGCTTTTATAATTCCGGACGTCACGTTATCGTGGACGCCGACTTCCAAAATAAAACGTTGGGTACGTTAAATGCCCTTTTGATTTTAGGCACCGCGGACGTTTTGTGCGGTTCAGAAGAGTGTAGACGTCATGATGTCCTCTAACGTGCACGTTAAAATGTTATCGTCGACAGAAATTCAAAATTATCTTCATATAATATATTTCCATACATTTTAGTTCCCTATGTTATCGTTTTACCGTGGACGTCCACGATATTACCACCACGGCCAAATTTATAAAAACGCACATTGTCAGAAGACTATTTACCTCTAATTACAACAACAATAATAATTTGTTACATACTATATTCTAGGTGAATAAAGTATTTTCCGGTAGTGAATAAACAATAATTCTAATCTGTGCCAAATATCATCAAATTCGGTTCAATAGTTCATATTCACAGTAAAATAAACAAACAACCTGTCTTTATCATAATATTGTCATACAAACGATTATGTACTTTGCATATTAACCCTATAACCCTACAAGCTTCATTGGGGTAAAACTGGCCTTGTTTACGATACGTTATACCCCGTACTCGGTATTGCACTACAAACAGAAAGGTCCTTCACAGACGATAAGTGAGTCGGCCCTAATGAAGGGAAACGCGAACAAAAGCGTTTTGATGTTCGCGCCCGTTTCCACACAAAACGGGAGAATTTTAACATATCTTCCTTTCGTGGAATTTAACTTCCCTTGGCCTCATTTGGTTTAAAACGAAGCTCATCACGGTTGGTTTTAGATTGTATCTTTTGTATTTGCATTTTTACTTTAACTTTCATTAAAACACTGCACGATTATATTTTATTTGGAACACAAAATAGAATACATCCCATATAGTACCATAAACAATGTAAAAACTTATTGTTAGACTATGTTCCTAAGTATGTGAACGTTACACAATATGATATTAATAATACCTCCCACATCGGTTTCGGTGACGGTGGCTGATTTCATTAAAACCAGGCCAGCTACGCAGGAGTATTTTTATAGTGCCCAAGTGTCCGTGCAGTACACAAGAGCACTCTCTATTCCTTTCACTCTCATAACCCAGTGGAACGGACGACCGAAACGACTGGCGAGAGATCCCTGCACCTGTGCAGGACCAACTTTACATGCCCATCCGACGCATGGATCATCTTACTTGTCTGACAATCAGATGACCGGCCTGCATTGTCCTAACCAAACTTGGAAATAACTTGTTTCCAATGCGGGAATCGAAATCACGACCTCCGAGAGTCGAGAGCGACGCTCTAAGCCACTGGACCACGGAGGCGTCACATGATATTAAGCAGCACTAATAACTAATAATATTCCTAAAAGAACACACTTAATGATAAAACCCTCTGAACAATAAAAAATACATTCTGTGTATGCAGACTACTTTAAGTTATAATGTGTTTTGTCGTTGTCTGTTAAGCCACTTTTTAACGTAACGGATACAAACTCGAATATTTACACTAGTAAGGACGTGTATAATTATTATGTTGCTGTTGAAGAAACTACAAATATTGATGATCAACATTTTTTGTAACTTTTAACGAGATGATGATAGTAGCATTAAATTACTTTTCGATTTATTTACAACACAAATAAAACCGCACCAAGCGATTGCCATTAAAAATCACTGTGCAAGAAAAACTTCGCCGAGCTTAAAAGAATTCTGCCTTTGAGCTTTAAGTAGATGCAGTTTTTAATTATATTGCAGGTTAATGCGTTAAGTTCTATTATTGGAATAGTTTTATTTAACTCAACTCAAACTCAAAAATTTGAAAAAGTTGTTTAACGTTGGAGCATCATGTTGTTTGATTATGTTGTTTGACTATGTTGTTTAATATGAGGGAGTACTATGTTGATTATTATGATTGTTGAATCAAGTATTTATCAATAATTTTAGTGGCCCCGTACGATTTTTTACGCCGGTTCTTCTCGCCGGTTTAGTTCCCGAATTGGTAGTAGATCAACAAGTAAGACAATTCTGAAAACATTTGTTTAATATGTTTTTAGAAGTAAATTATTACTAGTAATGAGTTTTTATACTTTGTAAGTATTTTATAGCGATAATTTTTGGAAAAGTAAAATGTCAGAGGCAGAATAAAATATCACACGAGTCGCAACCCTGGGTTTTGGACAAATATTTAATTTATTACCCTATATCATTATAATACTTTATAGAGGGTGTAACAACACTAAATAATAATACTTTAGGGTATGTATCTCCTTTAGAGTTCCCAGTATTGAGTTGACTGTGAAAAGCAGCGCTGACTGAGTAACAATTTTTTTAACTTTTGTATGGGAAAATCCGCGACTCAGGGGCGCTTCCCATACAAATCACAAAATAGTTGCTCTTTCAACGCTGCTACTTTCACAGTGAACTCTATAATATAGTTAAGGGACACATATAAGGCTGTATACTTATCATGTATACACCCTAAAGTATAGTTTTGTTACACCTTACCATCTTTGGTCGCTTTTATAATTTGCCCTTTGAAAAATCTATTACGACAATATTTATAAATTCTTCATTTTCAAACAATCTGAAATTGAAATCTAACATCTATCGTACGAACAAAATAATATTTTCCATGCATATTCCGCAAACAATGAAATATGTTATGCAATATATTCAATTATATTATTGTGTTTGGAATACAATAGATTTGCATAAAAATAACTATTTGATATGGATGGAATCGATTTTGTGTAACCACTTACATCGACCCGAAAACGTAGAGTAAGCCAGCTGGGGCTAACCAGACCCCATGTGTTATCAAGTGTCACTTGTCTAGTGCTAGTGCTAGCTAGTGTCAAGCTCACGTGGATAACATAGTATATTTGGCATCTTGAATAAGTACTTGACATTACAGAGAAAGAAATTGACATTACAGAGAAAGAAATTGACATTACAGAGAAAGAAATTGACATTACAGAGAAGAAATTCAATAAAGCAAATTACTATGCATCGCAATTCGCAATGCATAGTACGTCAAGATCTGATAGGACGTTTACATGTGTGTTTCCTTTTTATTTCGAGAGTTTGTTCATTGGTTTAAAGAGGTTCATCCCTTATAATTTAATATACAACCCAAAGTAGGTATACAACTATGTTATTAAAAATGTAATCTGCTTTTTGCCGCTCGCACAAAGCGATGAAATGAAGGAATCATTTAACCCTAAAACATCAACGCTGGCCGGCAAATGACCCGTTCGAACAAAAAGCGGGTCAAGCCACGATTTCATACACGACACATTTCACAAGGAGCCATCTCGAGTGGCCTGAAATACGAGGGTCGGGATATAAAACGAATTGGACCGGCCAACAATAGCTTGAAATATTGCTACGGGGCCGTTTAACAATTTTAAAAGTTTTCCACCAAATGCGTGGGGCTTTTATCTTTTATTTTACGTCAACTTTTTCGGTTTTAATCGAGATATTTTACTGGAAATGTTACCGAAAAGGTTTTACTGTTGTTGAAAATTAATATTGGTGTAGTTCCAGCTAAGTTCCTGCTTACACTTTAACCTCCATTGTAATAAAAATATTTACACAATGTAGTGTAACAAAGTCTTTGTATGTCGACTCTTATATTTTAATGTGCCAGATAAGCACGTATATAGCAATTCGATGTGCAAAATTATATAGATACGTGGCTTTTAACCATCATAACTAATTTAAATTATAGAGAACATACTGTAAACCGCTTAATCTTTGCACTCAAATACTATTATATAAAAACAAGCTGTCCCGGCAATGTTGTTTTGCCATATAAAGTATTTCGCCCATAATAATAATATTTTATTGAAGTGACTAAATAAGATGGCACCACACCACCACTGATTTTTACCAAATTTAACGGAGGAGTACGGTAACTAACATTGTGATACGAGAATTTTATATATATAGTATTTCCTGGAAACTGTGATCGAAGTAATAATATAAATAATATGTTCGACTAAAACATATTATTATTATAAATATGCTCAGCTTAGCCTGTCAGAACCCAGCAGCCGGGGCCATATTTAATCTTGACGTTTTACATGGAATCGAAGCTGAAATTGTAGACAGGAGGGCTCCGCGGGTACTTAATATTACGCCCCTCCTCGCCCCCCTCACCGCCCTCGACGGTGGGGAAGCGAGGGAGGAAAGTTGGGGTGGCGTTTGATACATGCTCATAATATTGTGACATAATTCATCCCAAGTTTGGATACATTATTTATCATTATTATTTAATACGTGGGAGAGCCATGCTTCGGCACGAATGGGCCGACTTGACCAGAGAAATACCACGTTCTCACAGAAAAAGTTCGCCGAGTGAGTGAGTTTACCGGAGGCCCAACTCCCTTCCCTGTCCTCCCCTATTCCCTTCCCTTCCCATCCCTATCCTCCCCTATTACCCTACTATTCCCTCTTAAAAGGCCGGCCTTCACCTGCAGCTCTTCTAATGCTGCGGGTGTCCATGGGCGACGGAAGTTGATTTCCATCAGGTGACCAGTTTGCTCGTTTATTTCATAAAAAAAAACATTATTGCTATTAATAGCAAACTTTCATTACATTCTACAGATTTTTGAGACAACGCTTGAAAAATATAGTAACAGAATACTAAATAGTTACAACGTAAATTAATTATAGTAGTTTAAGAGCCCAATCAATACAAATATAAGTACTGACATAAAATCATTCGACCTGCTTCTCTCCAAAACTCATTTATCGCGCGGTAGCCGTTAATTTTTTTGGAATAAAAAGTATCCTGTGTACTCATTTCAAAATGAGTTCAGTAATTTGAGCGTAAAGAAGTAACAGACAGGCAGTCAGACAGAAACACTTTCGCATTTGTAATATTTTATATTAGTATGTATTTAGAATAATTTATTATTATTGAAAATTAACTTCTATCTATAATAATATTATGTTACATACTGTGTAGTCTGTTGATGGTAAAATCTTCACAGTTATCTAATAAATATTCTCTAAATCAGTGGTCCTCAACCTTTTTTTCAAACGGGCCACAAACATGTTTTAGTCTTGGTGTCGCGGGCCGCAACAAAAATTTTTGGGGTAAAAAGTAACGTTCTTAAAAATGAATGATTTAAAAGTGGAACAAATTTCACGACGGGCGTGAATTTCAAAATGGTTTAAAATCATGGGGGCCATAAATAAAGTCCTGGCGGGCCGCAGGTTGAGGGTAGCTGCTCTAAAGGTTTTTTTTATGAACAAAGTTAATAAGAAATAATTTAGGCTCGTTAACTTATAAATGTGTAAATTCAATTTGCAAGTCGTTAAAGTAACGTTTATTTAATTTCGAGGCAAAAAAATATTCTTATTCCAGTTGAAACTTTCTATAAAGACACACAATGCCAAGATAAAAGAATACCAAGTGAAATTTCTTTAAGTGTTTTGTTTCATTAATTTTGATAATAATTTATAAGAAACTAATGGTATAACTTATGATACTTTTTCCGGAATAAAAATTTATCTTCCTCCTTTTTCGGGACTTCTTAACAAGTTGTATGTAATTCGGTCCGGAGGTTTGAGCATGAAGGTTACAGACAGACAGCCATGGACATCGTCATGACGATATCCGTTTATCGTGTGGAACCGCACATTCTCTTTGATCTTTTGATTCGTATTTATATGAAGTAAATGAATAAGATAGCGCCAAGCTTTTGAAATCAATTTGTTGCCGATATACAATAATTCTTCTAAGAAATTCAAGAACACTCACATAATTTATTTAATTATACTAGTATTGGATCCGACCGTAAAATCCTGCAGGAATCGTTTTTTTCGATCAAATATATTTTATAATAATCTTTAGAACATATAGAATGGATTAATGTTGGGTTGCCTTGTCAAAAGTAGCCGCAAGTACCTTTAATTAAGTTTAATGTTCATGAGATAAATGCATAAATTGGCATTTTTTCAGTAAATTTTACATCATTTGAAAGAAAATGACGTGACAAAATAAGGTATAAATGGTTGCCAGCTCTAAGTCGGCCGCAACCTAGGGTTGCCAGCCCGTAAACAGACATAGTTCTTCATCAAAATTGAAGCTTCGATTTTTTTAATAATTTTGGTACAAAATTAAAGTTTTACGCATTTTGTACATGAATATCCATGGTTACCAGTTGCACGATAGCCGCAAACTGGGGTTGCCATCACTTTTGTATATGACAAATGTTCGGGCCTACAATTATTATGCCTAGCTGGATTTTTGAGGACGTCGAGAACCCACAGGATTGCTATTTTTATTTAACAGGCGTTTTTATTTTTATGCGTAGTGTCCTGTCATTCCTCAATGTCATTCCTTCTTAGTTCTTACTTTTCTATTGAATTTCATTTTACTCAATTAGAAGTACTTGCGGCTACTTTTAACAAGGCAACCCAACATTGATCCATTCTATACGTTCTAAAGATTATTTTAAAATATATTTGATCGAAAAAAACGATTCCTGCAGAATTTTACGGTCGGATCTTAGGATATAAGTATAAGCCTACAATATTCTAACACATATAATAGACCTTTCCCAGTACTGAGCACAAATATCACACATAATTCTTAATAATTCGGGCTCAGAATCCGTCGCCCGGCAACCACAGAGAATGTGATACGTCATACGAGATATAGCGACTAGCGGCCTTTGTGAATACGACACATGTATCTGATATACTTATTGTATATCTGGTAATACCAGCTAATATACAGGAATACATAGATATGGTTTTATACTTATGCAACGTGACACCGTACACTTAATAATAAATATAATATATTTAACACTGCGATTATCAATTTAATTATCAGTACTTTACTTAGTGTAGTGACTTTATTTTTGTTACATAGCTGTACTTACGCTATGTAACAAAAATAAAGTATGAGAATTGCTTACGCTGGTTCTTTTCGTCGCTAGTTCACGACTCGGTGTTAGGCGCCGTAGTCACGATGTTCAAAAAGTGTATTTATAATACCTATTTTGAATAAAAACATATTTTATTCATACTTACCTCGTACAAGGTCTACTTTGTTAATAGACTGAGGCTAGGTTCGTTCCCTCTTCCGCTAGTTAGATTTTAATTTTAATAAATTTGTTATTATTTTAGTCAATGATATAATAATAAAAAACTCAAAGCAGATATGTTACTACCGCGCGCGTTGTGAAGCTTCAAATACGACCCAATTGGGCCGTCTTTTATTTAGTCTGTCTCTTTTATGTAAATGGCATTTCGAATCTTTTGTTTCACTTATCTGTCCAATTTGTCAATGTTGTTCGGAAGAGATTTAAGCCGGAAAATAGTATGAACGTAACAGATCTGTATAAGTAGAATATCATTGATTTTAGTCATCTTTTATTTATCTCTATAAATTTATTGTCCCTGTCCGGGCACAGGTGACAACTTGTCTTTGTCTGGCATATTCAAAACGCCACACAATAGATAAAGACAACGGACATTAAATTATTATGTGTTGCTGAGGAATATAATATATAAAAACTGTAATGTTTTGTTACGCTTTTTACATAACAGTTGGCCTCGATTTTGTAAACACTTTTTAATATTCGGTATTGTCAGGAATTCGGGACAAGGGTTTAACGGGAAAGTTTGGAAGGCTATACGGAAAAGTTTCAATCCCCATGACCGTGCGAAGTGGCGGCCATTTTTTCATGAAAACTAAGTTTTTTCCCAAAGGATACATTTTCTAGGTTAGTGTGTTAGATTATTTAGAATACACTCAGAATACTTAGAATACAATAGAAGAGAAAATGATTTATTTGATCAACTTTTTTAAACACAATATGTACTATCAGACAAGTTGATTCCTATGCAAATCGGGGACATAAGTGGTTTGGTTGCGCTACGTCAAACCCAGCTGACAGATCACAATTAACATTGAATTGACATATTCGACCAAATAACGTTGGTCTGTCAATTGCATAGGAATCAACTTCCTCGATGGTACAAGAAAAATATGTAAAATGGGCGGTCTTCCTGCTAAAGGCAGTTTCTTTGAGATAACCTTGCAGACTTCATATATGACTATACATTATTATTTACTGCCTTTTTATCTGTGTAATAAATTTTATTTTGATTTTTGTGGACAAGGTAGCAAGCCCACATCATCCTCAAAAAAAAATCTGTCAAAGTGGCAGACTGACCGAGTACACCAGTTCGTTCGGTCGGAAGTTCTTCCTTAGTTCTAACTTACTCTCCCACAAAAATTGAACAAAATAGACAATAGTCTAAGATATAACACTCGAGGCGACAACTGCCAGATCTAAAAAATTGCGTGCCACAAAACACTTCGTACAGGCGACAACACACAGTTTTATGTTTGAAACTTATCACCAAGTAACAAGGCCTGAAAGTGGTTATTTACATTTGTCGTCGACTGTACAGTATACAGCCTTATCTCTGTCTCATTCGTTTAAATTAACATACAAATGCATATGGGCGTGAAGTAACGTCGGCAAAACACTCTGATTGTCAGTTATTCTGTCCGCTGCCGTGGCGTGCTGAATTACTTGTGGAAAATTACAATTTAACACTATAGTGCTATTTAACATTACCATGTTAATTATGTAAATAAAATAAGGGGGCAAATGAGCAAACGGGTCACCTGATGGAAAGCAATTTCCGTCACCATGGACACTCGTAGCATTAGAAGAGCTGCAGGTGCGTTGCCTGCCTTTTAAGAGGGAATAGGGTAATAGGGGAGGGTAGGGAAGGGAATAGGGGAGAGTAGGGAAGGAAGTAGGGGCGGGTAGGGAAGGGAAAAGGGTAGGGGATTGGGCCTCCGGTAAACTCACTCACTCGGCGAAACACAGCGCAAGCGCTGTTTCACGCTTTGGTATTTCTCCGGTCGAGCCGGCCCATTCGTGCCGAAGCATGGCTCTCCCACATGTTTTTAAATTAAATGAATTAATGTCCAGTTTCCAAACTCTTGTGTCAGTAGTTTATTTATTTATTTATTCACCAACAGAATCACATTTAACAAAATACAAAATAACACAGCACAGTTTTTATGGATGAAATGTGTTCCAACAAAAGGTGAAATACAACATGAAATATTGTGAATGAAATGAGTATTATATTAATTAAACAATATTATGTTTAAAATATATAGTAGGAGACAAGGAAAAATAAAATTGAAAAAAGAAACAATAACTTCTTATAAACTAAATAAAAACATAGTTTTAACGCTATATAGTTTTAATATATAGTTTATATATTAAAAACATGACTTGTTTAGTAGTTAATAGTAATTTAACGTCAGCCAATTAGACATAAAAATGTTTAGAATATGACTAACAAATCGCTAAATGATAACGATTCCTTAATTATTTTTTTATTTCTAACCTTGCTTCCGCTAACGACATTACAGAAGGCAACTTGACTAAATGTCCCGTATGTTAATCTCACATTTCCATTAATTTCATTGAGACGAGCAGATCCGCTCTGAGCCGTATCAACAATCTAATGAGGTTTCAAGCTCATGCTCGTAGCATTACGTAGCACTTCCACGATTGCTACGCCGTAGCACTTCTACAGGAGCTACGGCGTAGCACATCTGTTAGTGCTACGCCGTAGCAATCATGACGTAGCCGAAAAGCGGTACCGATTTACTGGAAATAATAGTTTGTCGTTAAATGAAATGCTCCAGTTGATGGTTAAAATGGAATTTACATATAAATAGTAATGAATTTAAAAAATCAACTTGGAAATAACATGTTTCCAACGCGGCATTCGAACCCACGGCCTCCGGAGTCGAGAGAGACACCACTTAATAATACAATACAATACAATACAATAACACTTTATTGCACACCAAAAAAATACAAAATAAAATCATTTTACATATGACAGCATATACTGATGATGCACAAAAGGCGAACTTATTGCTAACAAGCAATCTCTTCCAGTCAACCTTTTGCTTATCGGATTGTCTAAAAGAGATTGCAAATATCGTGTAGGTGTACAAAACTAATAAACAGAGAAAAGTTTACTTAATTAACAATTAACTTGAAAAACAATAATAATAATAAAAGTAGCAACAAATTTATGTCTTATTTAAGAAATGGTGTCTTAACTTATTTTTAAAAATATTAATCGTATCAGCGCGACGAATTTCCAGTGGCAGTGAGTTCCAAAGTACTGCAGCACGAACAGTAAAGGATTTGGAAAATAGGGAAGAGGAATGGGAGGGGATTTCAAGGGTCAGATTGTTAGAAGAGCGTAACGATAGTTGGTGGGTGTCACGTAGGAAATTAAAGCGTTTTTTTAAGTATAAAGGTGTGGAAGGGTCAAACAGGATATTATAAAGGAGTGAAAGAGTGTGAGTGTCACGTCGGGATCGAATAGGAAGCCAGCAAAGCTTTCTGCGGAATTCCGAAACATGGTCATATTTCCGTAATCCAAAAATAAATCTAATGCAAACGTTTTGAAGTCTTTCCAGTTTATCTAGTAGCTCTTCTGTTAAATCGATAAAACAAACATCAGCATAGTCCAATATAGGTAACAGTATTGTGTGCGCCAGAGCAATCTTCGTAGAGATTGGCAGAAAGTTACCAAGTATACGGAGAGATGCATTAGCCCGAAAAACTTTACAGCTAAGAGCATCAATGTGAGGCTTCCATGATAAGTTAACGTCAAATGTGACTCCTAAATTTTTAACGCTATCCACAAAAGGAATCGGGGAGCCATCGAAGCTCAGTATGGGAAGTTCCTGCCAAATTATTCGGGAGCGAAGCTTTGGACTGCCAATAATAATAGCTTGGCTCTTGCTGGGGTTAACACTTATACCAAATGATTTGCACCAGCTGGCTAAGTAGTGGAGGTCTTTATTGACGCGATCAACAGCCTCCTTCAGATCCTCGATGAGAGAGTGCGTGTATACCTGGAGGTCGTCAGCATAAAGATGATAGGATGATGTTAAGCGGCAACTGATCGAATTAATAAATATGGCGAATAATAAAGGAGAGAGTACACCTCCCTGTGGTACACCAGCGAATAGGTCAATCCAAGAAGAAAAGCTGTCATCGCTGCGAATACGCTGTCTGCGGCCCCTTAGATAGCTGTCGAACCATTTTATAACACACGGAGAAACGTTTAGTATTTTCAAAGCGGCAAGTAATATGTCAACATCAACTGTTCCAAAAGCATTTGTGAAATCAAGAAGGGTTAGGATGGTTAAGAGACGTTTATCCATATTATTGCGTATGTCCTCTGATATATTTAGCAAGGCCGTGGTTGTGCTATGACCTGAACGAAAACCGGATTGATAGGGATTAAGGAGATTGTTAGTACATAGGAAACGGTTAAGTTGATTGTAAATTAAACGCTCGAAAACTTTGGACAGGAAGGGAAGGATGGATATAGGACGGAAGTCCGTAAAAACGGAAGGGTTAGACTTTTTTGGGATAAGAATAACATCTGCATCCTTCCACATAGAAGGGAAGGTGCAAGTACGGATGGAGGTATTAAAGATACAGGTTATCGGAAAAATTAAAGAGTCGAGGATTGGAATAATCATTTTTCGTCCAATGCTATCACAACCTGCGGCATCAGAATCAATAGATTTAATCGCACGCTTTGTATCGTCTATAGTAACGTCATTGAAGGTGAACATAGGGACATCGTGGACAGGTGTATTGGATAAAGACTGAAGTGTATTGCCCTTTGTTGCGCTGTCAAAGGAAGGAGGAGATGAAAAATGACGGATGGCTGCGTCAAGGTCCAGGTTGGTCAGTGGAGAGCTGGTGCTATTTTTACCTATACCAAGTGACCTCAGAAAACGCCAAACGCGTGAGGGATCTTTTTCTTCTATAACAGCCTTATGATAATATCGCCGCCGAGCATCCCTGCATGCTTTGTTGCAACGATTACGAATGAGACGATATGTTTCCTTATTTGCATCAGACGGTTCCTTCCTGAATTTAAGTCTTGCGTTATTTCGTTTTTGCTGCAAAGATTTGATCTCCTCCGTTAGCCAAGGCGCTGGGCGATGCCGAATTTTAATGGGTTGAACTGGAGCATGAGTGTCATACAACCGCATTATTGTGCTATTTAATAAGCTCACTTGCTGATCTACAGATTGAGCTGCTAGAAGTAAGGACCAGTCTACATGCTGTGCATCCTCCTGTAGCATTGCAAGATTAATCTTAGAAAAGTTACGTTGCATGACCATTTTTGATTTACGCTTGGGAGGGCATATGCAAAGAGACGCATAGATCAGATCATGGTAAGAGAAATCAATAGCATTGCATTGACCATGCTTTTCAATTGCACAAGAGGAAGAAACCAGTATAAGGTCAAGAAGTGAGGGTTCGCAATTGGGAAAGAAATGCGTAGCGGACGATGGTAAAATTTGCAGATTTGCTGCAGTGGCAATGGATCTAAGTCTTGACGCCCGCCAGTCATTTTTTATGAGGCATGTATTAAAATCGCCCATTATTAAGACTTTGTCGTATACAGGGATTAACTTGTCAGTAATGTTCTCTAACTCTGCAAAATAATTAATCTGAAGCGAGGGACTGTAAAACACTCCTAGAAGGGATTTGGTATTTGCAAGGGTGACTTCGATAAACAAGTACTCGGGTCCATTTTCGGGCTGTGGAGAAGTTAGAGCAACATTATAAGGTATGTTGGACTGCAGATAGATGGCAACACCACCGCCCGTTCTGCTAGAACGGTCATGTCGGATTAAGGTATACCCCGGCAGTGAAAACAATACGGATGGATGACACGACTTAAACCATGTTTCGGACACTAAAATAGCGTGTATATTTTGATTATAAAAGGAAGAGGCAAATTCATTATAGTGTCCTGGAATGCTTTGGGCATTAATATGAGTCACGTTAAACTTTTTGGAAAGATTTGCGAAAGTGGACGAAAGAGTTTCAGTAAGAGAGGGAATACTTTGGAAACTGTCGTTACTGGATAAACTCTGGAACTCTTCAGAACTGGATTCAAAGCTATCGCTCAGATTAATATTATTTGCTACTGCCATTGAGTAAATAATAATAAGTATAAAAAATAAAATAAAATACACAAAGAAAGCTACTAAGACTAAAACTATATTGTATTCTAAATTAATATAAAAATCTACTAAGTACATATTACCATCACCGACAAAAAGAAAAAGAATGATTTGGATGAAAACAAATAAAATCAAATAACAATAGTACAAACAAGAACATCACCAATACTAAAGCACCACAACTCAAAGGCAACTAAAAGCATAATAATTAAATAAAAATAAAAAATATTACAAAACAAAAAATAATAAAAATCAACCTTATTAGGTATAACACATTACTGTTGATCAATATAATATAAAGTACATAATATTAACTGATCAGGAATATTAATATTTAAATGAAGGCGTATGATCGTATCACAAACAACAGTATATATTAAGTCTATGCAAACAACCCTCAAGCCAATGCCATCGTGATTACCAACAAAAATAAAAAAAACTTCAAATGTCATGACTGGTCATGACAGTGATCGACTTGTCAGTTGTTGTCAGTGTCAAAACTCAAATGTCGTATACCTATTTCAATGTGTTGGAGCTTTCAAAATCAAAATAAAAGTTTTTAAACATACCTTGGGTAAATGGAAACACAAAAATTGGACTTAAGATGCAAACAGCTAGAGAGTATGATACTAATAATGTGATATATAACTAAAAGGCGTTATTTCTTCTGCTTTCTTGCACGAGTTACATTTGTCTTGTCAAGTGGGAGTTGTTTCGAAGTCGACGGTACAGCAATACCTGAGTTAGGGACTTGGTCGAGTTCAGTCAATTGCTCCACTCGATGCCGGTTTCCCTCGTGGTCAAGTACATAAATGTAGCCGTCACGGGACCATGTCTTTGAAATTCCAAACCGCTTTCTGGCTTCAAGAAAGACTGCATGACGAGGCTTGGTTAGATACTCGGACTGCGTAACACCAGAACCCTTCAACTTGGTTTTGGAAAACCAAACCCGATCACGAACAGTCTTATTTGAGAATTTTATTAGTAAGGGCCTGGGTTTACTACTCATACGTCCCAACCGATGGCATTGACTAATGCAGGAACTATCAAAGTTTGGTACCTGAAGTTTGGTGCTGATGAGGTCAACAGCCTTACCACTTGCATCTTCTGTCTTCTCTTCTGGCACTCCGTGAAAAAGAAGAGTCTTACGGCGCCTATACAATTCTTGGCGTTCGGCTTCCCTACCAAGTAACAGTATTTGCTGCTGGATGGTAGTCAAGGCAGAGAGTATGAATGTCCTGAATGATTTAAAATCTTCTGGAAGGGCTGGAGAGATCTGTGCTGTTGCTGATGCTTTCTGTAGTTCAGCTTGGAAGGAATCCATAGTTTTGTGGAAGGCTTCGGATAGAGAGTTAAGTGTCTCCTTAACTGACTCCATAATTTTGTAGTGAATTACCGGAACTTATAAAGGAATTTAGTGCCGGCGATGTGTAAATTAAAGAGGTTTGTAAATTGACATTAAATTTGATTTATATTTAATAAAAGAATATTTAATTTAAACTTAGATGTAAAATTGCGTATTCACTGTTTGGCACCTACCCTCACTCACTCACTCACTCAATAATAATAATACATCAATAAAATATATACATGATACTCGTATGAATTGTATAGTACAAGTAAGTTAGGTATAAAAGTGGAGATGAAGGTTTGAATTTCAGATTCAGTATAATTTGAAATGAAACTTGACATGCACATTACAGGGGTAATTCACAAGTGACGTCAGCGTGTTATCTCATTCCGGACGGAATTGGGACATTCCGGAACGGAGCAACTTCAGAGCGGAGTTAGAATACAGAAGTAACTTCAAGAATGCACGACACGTAACCTAAATTAACTTTATCTATAACGTAGCACCGTGTGGAATACAGATGATATTATAATTTATAATTGGGTAAAATAAAGTTTTTTAGGTTACGTCAAATTCATTTTAATACCTAACGAAAGAACACGGGAGAACAAAGGGAGTTACAGGGGACATGGGACATCTAGGTTATTACTTAATATGTTTGTCTGTTATTGACGACCTCTGTGGCTCAGTTAGTGGGCTGTTGCCGGGGGTCGCGGCTTCGAATCCCGCCGAGGTAATAAAAGTTTTCAAAGTTCCTGGGTCATGGATGGTGTATTAAATATGTGTATAATATAATAAAAATATATGTATAGCATAAAAGTATCAAATATATTTCCGTTGTCTGGTACCCGTAACACAAGTCCTTCAGGTCGGGGCCAGACTGACGTGGTGTGAAGCGTCAATAGATATTATTATTATTATTAAAACTTTTAGTTATCTCACTTAATTATTTTAAATAAAATAATGCATTTGTTGCTTTAGATTAAACACCAATTACTGCTATCCATTATTATTCTTAATCAAAATTTTGCTCGTCGTGCCATGAAGATGAAATTCATTTTATTGAGTTTTGTTTGTTATTTATAGCTTTTGGGCCAATATGATCAACTTTTTGTTCGACACCTTTATTACTTTCTACCAAAGATTCACATAAAATGGGAACGGGATATTCATATTAATTGATTTTTCACATGATATGGATATATTATATTACGTTAGTTTTAATAAAAAAAAACTCCGAAGGAGGACTTTTATCGCTCTGATTGTACATCGTATTATTAGTTATTACCAATATCTTTTGTTCACAACAAGTTGAAGATAAATAAGAAAGTAAATATTATCAACAAGCATTTTTCGACGGAAAAAATAAGAAGCAGCAATCTCTACAATTGTTATAGCACGTATGTTTGTGTCACGGAGTTTCCCTTACGTAACGTAATATTGGGGCGCCGCAAACCGCTGATTGTGTTACAGTATTCACAGTTATTTTACCTTAGAACTTGCGAAATTCGCTCTTATTTCGTTGGCATACGGTTTTAAGCTATCTCAGCTGGGGCCGGAAGGTGCACCTTCCGCTCCTATCATTTCAACACCAAATGACAGCGCCATATCTATAGGGAAGTATACTTGAACGGTTACTAGAGAATACGCTTGTAGATTTTGCTTGCAGCTTCATTGCGCAATATATATATATATAGTACGAGTAGATACTTCTAGTTTTCAGTTCTATTTTAAACAGCGTATTAACTTCATATAAAAGCTTGCTATCACGAATAAAAGGCTAAAACTGTACTTCCTAGTTCCCTCTACGTAATCCAAAGCCTAGAGAGACCAACTTTGTTTGTTTGTATGAGGACTTCCGGACTTAGTAGAAAACTAGTTTGATATAGCTCTCTCAGTGCAGTATAAACTTACATATACCGACTTGGAATATAATATTACGGTGGTTAGTACCCTTAAAATAAGAACTTAATTTTCTTTTTTAATACACGTTAAACAAGCCTAATTACTTTATAAAGTTCCACTTAAGAAAAAATATTTCATGCAACAATAATTTGTTAATGGTTGTAAACCTTTTCCTTAAATGAAAGAACCTTTGGATTAAAAAGTCTTCACTTAACTCAACACTCACATTATGTCGGTGGTAACTTAATTGATAATCATTTTTTAAATTAAGGATTAACCAACACAAATTATTAACATCATAAGCTCAAAGAGTAAGAATTCTTACTGTAATTAAGTTATTTGAGCATGACAAATATAACATCACAGACCCAAATAACTTGATTACAGGTAAAGAAAACATAAAAAGTGAATCATAATAATGAAGTTATCAGTTGTAATTAGTGAAAATTGGAAACGCCCGAATTGATTATGTACTTGTCCGGCTTCCGGCTTTCATCCACCTTCCAATTATATGATGAAACCATTCAATCTATAATTAAAAGTGATGTTTCAAAAGATGTAATGCCTTCTTTCACCTTGCCCATTATATTATCAGACAAATTGAGGCAGAGGACCTACGTTGTTTGGTCGGGTGGTGTTAATTTAATGTGGTCAGTGTATAATTTCTGTACTTTAACCGTTGATTGGCTTGAGTTGTCATTACCCGATTAAATTAAGTAGGTACGTGATCATTCTACAAGTGAAAATACTTAAATAATAGCTCCCACACCGGTTTCGGTGACGGTGGCCGGTTTCATTGAAACCAGGCCAGCTACGCAGGAGTAATTTTATAGTGCCCAAGTGTGTGCGCAGTACACAAGAGCACTCTCTATTCCTTTACTCTCATAACCCAGTGGGACGGAAGACCGACACGACCGGCGAGAGATCAGGCGCGGGACCGACTTTTTACATGCCCATCCGACGCATGGATCATTTTACTCGTCAGACAATCAGGTGATCAGCGTGCACTGTCCTAACCAAACTTGGAGATAACATGTTTCCAACGCGGGAATCGAACCCACGACCTCCGAATCAAGAGCCGCGCTCTATACCACTAGACCACGGAGGCGTGAAAATACTTTAGAGTGTATAATATATGTGTCCCTTATATGGGGTTAACTGTGAAACTAGCAAAATTTTTTTGTGATTTGTAGAGGCAGGTCCACGTCATGAATTTTTCTATACCAAGGTGGAAAAAAAAGTTACAAAGAGTAACAGCGCTGCTAATTTCACAGCGAACTCTATATAGGAAACCAATACACACTTTTAGTATTATCACTTAGTTTTGTTACACCATGTATAAAGCAACTTGTCTGATACGACTTATTTACTTTTAATGATAACAAAATTGAGAACTGTTTATTCTCTTTTTAAGAAAATGTTGTTCATTTCTTTCATTTACTTAATCTTGTTTACCAAAATGCTCTAATGACTTTGATCCTCTTAACGAATTTAATTAAAATCACTTGAGGAGATTAGGTGAAAATTATGCGTTCCAGGAAATAAGCGTTTGCCGTTACGGAGTACTCGTTAAGTCAAAACAGTTATTATATAAAAATAAAATTTTAGACTGTCTTAAGATTTGACGACCTCTGTGGCTCAGTGGTGAGCGCGTTGGTAGCTCAAGCCGGGGGTCGCGGTTCAAATCCCGCTGACGGAACAAAAAGTTTTCAATGTTCCCGGGTCTGGATGTGTATTAAATATGTGTATGATATAATAAAAATCTTAAATGTATGTATAGTATAAAAGTATTAAATATATTTCCGTTGTCTGGTACCGGTAACACAAGTCCTTCAGGTACTTAGCACGGGGCCAGACTGACGTGGTGTGAAGCGTCCATAGATATTAAGATAGAAGGACCTGTTGCGTAGTGTGATCCATACTTCCATACCATATACTTATACTATATAATATATACTATACTATAATATTATAAACGCGAAAGTGTGTCAGTCTGTCTGTCTGTCTGTCTGTTACCTCTTCACGCCCAAACCGCTGAACCGATTTTGCTGAAATTTAGTATGGAGATACTTTGAGTCCCGGGAAAGGACATCGGATACTTTTTATCCCGAAAAAATGTACGATTCCCGCGCATTAAACTAATTTTGGCGCAACGGCGTTGCGGGTGTCATCTAGTCTTTTAATAAAGTTACTTTAAAGATTATAATAATAATAATAATATCTATGGACGCTTCACACCACGTCAGTCTGGCCCCGTGGTAAGTACCTGAAGGACTTGTGTTACGGGTACCAGACAACGAAAATATATTTAATACTTGTATACTATTACGACTAAGGTCATACTTTTTATAGAACTCTATAGAATTTAATATTGATTCTGACTACCTTATTTTTACGCATGCTTTGTGCTTTGCAATGATAAAATTAAGGTTACCAATTTATTAAACGTATTTTAAATAAAAAAGGTGATTATTATAAACAAGATCATTGAGAAAATATTGTAAGTCTGTATGATTTCTACGTGCCGTACCTAACGTCGGCCATTTTGTTTCAGTGGCGGTGGCAAACGACAGCGAGTATACCGCGCACGTCGGCCGCTGGACAGAGTGCGTTGCCGGTGACCTCGACCATGTCAACTCCGTCGACAGGTAACTATATGTTGTACAATAAAAAAGCAGAAGTCTAGTTATAGTGAGAGTGAGTGTTCTTGAGATACAGCCTGGAGACAGACAGACAGACGTACAGACATCGAAGTCTTAGCAAAAGTGTCCCGTTTTTACCCTTTGGGTACCTTAAAAAGACTTTGATCAAAGCCACTCATTATATATCACAAATCTCCGTTGAGTCGTTGGACTCAGTGTTGTGATTAACGATGGAAATGGGAGGATAACGACGACGTCATATTATGCTTCGGTTGAAACAAACCAAGATTTTTTATTGCTTCTTTATAGAATCGTCGACCAAAATGTATGGAATTGACATAAGACGAGTCGAACATTAACGTCATATTAACGAACGCTTATGTCAATTCCATACATTTTGATCGGCGATTCTATAATGAAGCGAAAACGAAAAAGTTTCGGCTAAATGGCCTGATATATTATTATCTACTTTAACTTTCTATTTCATAAATACCCAGAGATCGCAGAAACCGATAAAGTATCTCGCACAACAATAAAATAAAGTGAAGAGTGGAAACATAGCTAGAAATTCCTGAAGTAAAAGTTCGACCGATCAATTCAATAGTTCATTCAAGCTTTGACTCTTACAGTTTTTGCATCGAATTGGATTCGTTGGCAAACTTAAAAAGAATAAGAATCGTTGATTTTCCTTTAAATTCAGTGGTTTTTAAGACTTTTAACAAGAACATTATTGTAAAGACGATCGATTAGTTTGCACTGAATAGGTTGCAATACTACTCGTACTTACTAGCCTGGTTTTAATTCAATGTTACTTAAAGTGTTCCCTCACCGCAAGCATTCACTTGTGATGTAACATTATAGATTAGTTTTTGAGCATTACGTTACACATCTAATGTAACATTAAAGATTCGACTTTGAGCAGTACTTTACAATACTATCTCCCAGACTAACGAGCATTCGCGTATAATGTAACATTCGATTTCGAGCATTCCATAGCTAGTTGATGTTACAAGTTGTATCAAGATATTACACACTTTATCATTGTATAATATATTGTTACGTGCTAGGGTTCGAAGGATTTGGAGAGAAAGACCTACTGACTCTCTTGAAGACTTTATTCACTAAGTCTAGTTCACACAAGCACACACTAGGTCACAACACTTAGCACTAAGTCCAAACACTAATCACTAGGTCCAATCACTAAGCACTATCGCTGCCCTAGGTCGTAGCCAAGTCGCAGGTTTCACTGGTTCACTCACTATTGATCACTTGTTGTCACTCCGAAGTCGCCTTGATGATCGCTCGAACCGAACTGAACTGCCGGGCCGTCTACCTGCGGCTTTTTATATGGCGAGGCGAATTCCAGAAAGTTCCCGATTCACGTAAACAAGTATGGAAACTTCCTAGGAGGCTCGAGCATGTACCACCTAGCGCCATCTAGTTTCGAGTAGGGGATTTATGTATAGTGTGTCCCTTGATCAGTTTCGCTAATTTGCCGCTAGATGGCTCTGTGTGTCCGTAACAATATTTAGTGTACAAGGTGCGTATTGTAATGCTTGGTTTTGTATCATTACAATTGTGCAGTGTAATGCTCGACTCTATAACGTTACATTACAAGCAAATGCTTCCGGTGAGAGGGCACCTTTAGATATATAGAGTACGGGAAAGTACATAAATAGTTTATCCCCGAGTTTTGGTTCCTATATACATCTATGTATTCTTAAATTCGTAACATTAATGAATATCGGATATGAAATGTATGGTAAATTTTTAATATGTTACGGTTACTTTACATACTCTATTCTCAAGTTTCCTGACAGCACTAAGCCCTTCGCAACATAAAGTGTGTGATGATTGATGAATATTCTGTGCTAAACGTGTGATGTGTTGCAGGCACACGCAGCAGCCCGACACGGACTCGCTGGTGCACACGCCGCGGCTCGGCCTGCAGCGCCGCCAGGTGCAGTGCAGACATAAGGATGGACGGTTCGTCGAGGCCATGTAAGTAACTAAAAATTTTAGTCAAAAAACGACGGTAAAAACTGTATTTCAATATCTTCCTGTTTATATTTTGTGTATGTACGAGTTATATAATATGTTGACTGCATCTACGATGATTTTATCGTAACGCTAAAAACACAAAACGGGAAAGATAAGTTTTTGTTGTGCACAAAATGTAATAGAAAATGTAATAGTAAAGTATATAAAAATAAGTCGGGTTTTCCTTCCTGACGCTATAACTCCAGAACGCACGAACCGATTTCCACGATTTTGCATTCGTTGGATAGGTCTCGGGCTCCGTGAGGTCTATAGAAAAAAATCAGAAAAAACTTCTAGAGAAAAGCAAGAAAACAGGGAAAATCCTTTTATGGCAAAACAACGTTTGCCGGGACAGCTAGTATTTAATAGATACGACAATATTATTGTTAATAAAATTTCTTGTCAATTAAAGAATCCAAAAGGATTTAATGTTTCTGTAGTCCTCGGAAAAAAGATTTCAGTTGGTCAAAAAGCCAGTTTATTATTTAGAACGATTATATTTGGCAGTGTAAAGAAAAATTGTAGTACGTAATCATATTTTAATTTTTACTCCTAATAATTACTTGTTAATACTTGCAAATCGTGAGTGATCCTTAACTCACAGCAACCCGTGGGATAAAAAGGTTTTGTGTTTACGCAAACAAACTTTTTAATCATATTAAAATGTAATTCCGTTGTTTGGTCACACGTACGTGTATCTCGGACCGCTGTAACTGGGTCAGTCATATTGATCGATTGACTGTGACAAGCTAATATCCGTTTACCGCCATTTTTCTCGTTATATTCCGCGAGTAAGATGTTGCGATTTACCTTTCTATTTTCAACGTTTAAATGGATGTTACTTCTAAGCGATTGCTTTTAAATGTTTGTTTACTTGGTATTTTCTTGACTTTATTTCAGTAGTGATGCAGTGCTTTCTTTACAACTTAGGTAAAGAAAAACTAGACGATATAATTTTGTTGCACTAAAATTTGTTTGCCTGCGAACCGTACATTTTTTCAGTTTTAAAACGTATGTCCTCTCGGGGGACTTGAAAGTGAAGCTGACAATTTTTGGCAAATTGATTATTTATAGGGACATAATATTATGAGGACATATTTCTACCATAAACAACCTAAGATGAAACGCAAAAACCACCCTTCAACTTTAACGATTTTAATTACATATTAAAGGGAAATTTTTGTATCATTTTTATACCCTCGGGCTAGAAAAACAAAAGCCATTGGCTTTGCAACTGCGTTGCAGCTGACGCCTCCGGTTTTGGGTCACGGCCGGCACGCGAGTTCTCTTTAACTTCGCCTAAACAATTTCGACTTTCGTTTTTAATTAGATGTTTTGCATATGCGGCTGGCCTTTGTTTATTGTCATCATCACAAACATCACTGTATTTTTTGACTATAATATGATGATGACATTATATAGCCAAGGCTACGGTATGGTTTTCAGTTATTGGTCAAGCTGCCTGACTTGTAAATATAATTTTTATACCTGTCGTTGACGAAGTATCGAACGCAAGTAAAATTTTAGCAAAGTTACAATGCAATAAACGTGACTATGATATTGTTATCATGCTATGTCACTTAGTTATGAATAGTACATGAAATCCTGTACATTTTCGTTTTCGAATAGCATCATCTTAATAAGCGATGTCAACGCATCTTAAAGTTCTGCATAAAACATGTGACTGGTGGTAATCGTTGACCTTAAGGCGATGTTTCGGCTCGTTTGCTGTTATTAAAGCAAAACATATTAAGGTCCAAAATTTTACAGAACAGAAGTAGATAGTTGTATTTATATTTTAATAAAACTCTTTAAAATACTTATAATAAACCTCTCCGCAGCTACTGTCCGGGTCTAGCGGACGTGGGCACGACGCGCGTGTGCGTGGTGCGCGAGGACTGCTCGCTGGGGGAGTGGTTGCCATGGCGACCGCGCTCCGACGGCGCCCTCGTGCGGACGCGCCGCCTGCGACGACTGCCGCAGGGTATGTCATTACAACATTTTTTTTCAACATTTCGTGGACTTCAAACCAGATGTACGTATAAGCGACTACTTTTCAGGAAGCGACAAAAACTTTAATAACTTTTTGTTTAATAATTCATCTCTACAACTGAAAATATGCATGTGTCTATGAAAGCACTTCCTTAATTACGTGAAATGATCTTTTGTACTTGAACTATTCTAAAACTAATATTGCACTTACATCTATTTCCTTTAAAAAAAAAATATACGTCCTTCTGACTTGACGCCCGCGATTTGTATTCACGCACTACATGAAAAAAGATTATTCAGACAAAAATACTTTACTAAACTATTAATTATTATAGTTACTGAACAAACAGTAATGTTGTAGATATAAAAGACACCAAATAAATAAATTTAAACTTATTTATTCATTTTAATAAAAAATTTGAAGTTCTGTTCTGATCCGTAACGATGCTACTCGGCAGCTCATGTTCTACGGTGAAGCGTACATACGTTTTACCGAGACCGAGAGTAGCTAAAGTTCTGAGTAGCTTGTAATATTTAGTGTAGCATGCAACATATTCTTCCACCTTTTTTTTTTACGTTGGTAAATGCTTGATGCATTCCCGATGGCCTGGGGGGCCGCCAGAATATGTGGGACTCCTCGGGTGCTGCGGCAAGGAGGAGCACCCTTGGTTACCCGCCAAAACCCAACGGTGCCTCCTCTCCGCGTGTCGCTGGGCCGCTGGACCCGTCTGAGGCGATAACTGCAGCAGCCCAGACAGTGGCATCTGCTCTGCCAGCAGAACCATCCGCGCGGCTTTGCTAATATTCCTCCACGTTGTCAAAAAATATGCCCTTAAGTTTTTCTTTAGTAACTTTATGCTTACAAACGCAACTAAGTATTCGTATGTACTAAGCGATTTTTTAACTTAAATAGCTATGTACTTGTAAGGCTCTCGTTATTTATTGTCATTGCGAGAAGCGATGTCCTTGGGCAGACAAGTTTGTGGCGCAATGCAAATCCTTAGCGTGTTCGCAATCTTACGGACTTTGCCTCATATATTTTAAGTTTTATCTTCATATTAAGTATTCAGTTTACAACCAGTATTCCCAAGGATCATGCAAAGGATTTTATGCAACGTTAAAATACCTACTTCAGACATTGAAGCCATGGAATATTATCTTATTAGAATAAAAATAGAAAAAAGAAGTTTTGGAGATGCCATACTGCATTTTCGGCTCTCACGTTATTTAAATACTTAAAGCTAATTGTATCTTATTAAGTCTAAAGATGGTCTACTCATCTACTGTGTATTTAAATACTGTCCTATTGCTGATTAGCTTAATTGACGTGGTTATGTTATCAGGCGGCGGCGCGGAGTGCGAGGTGGTGGAGGAGGTGCGGCCCGCGGTGCTGGAGGCGAGCGCGCACTGGACGCCCGGGCCCTGGGGGACCTGCAAGGTGTCAGTGGATCATCCAGCTGTTGCTACCAGTGAGTTGATGAAATAAATTCTGAGCTATTGCATAATAATTTGCTACACTCAACGGAAATCAGATCCAGAGGCGAAACAGAAATTTCGATATTCTAAAAATAAAAAGTGAAAAGCAAATACAATAATAAAAAATATACAGGGCGTAACAAAAATAAGTGATGACTTTTGCATGTGTAAATTTTTTTTTCACTTTTGTATGGAGAAACTTGGTCTTTCAGCACTGCTACTTTCACAGTGAAGTCTCTACAAGGAACACGTACACACCCTAAAGTATTATCACTTATTTTTGTTACACCCTATATATTCTGTGCGTTTAAATGTCTATTACTTTTTACGTAGCTAATGATGACGATGATGACGCCGACGACAACGACGCGATATACGAGGAGGACGATGACGACGGCGACGACGACAATGTCGCCAGCTGCGGCGGCGGCGTGCAGCGACGCGAGGCCACGTGCGTGCGCGCCGACGGCCGCGCGCTCCTGCCCGCACACTGTGCGCACGCGCCAATGCCGACCCTCGTGCAGCCGTGTGAGGTGAGGCGGGTGATGTGTGATGTATCTGGTATTCTATGCTGTCTCGTAGCATTGCTACGACGTAGCTCATGTTCTAAGACTCGTAGCACTGCTACGACGTAGCTCATGTTCTAAGACTCGTAGCACTGCTACGACGCTTATGTTCTACGTTGACTCGTAGTATTGCTACGACGTAGCTGATATTCTACGCTGACTGGTAGCTCTGCTACGACTTAGCGCATGATCTATATTCTATGCTGACACGTCGCACTGCTACGACGTATCCTATAATAATAATATCTATGGACGCTTCACACCACGTCAGTCTGGCCCCGTGATAAGTACCTGAAAGACTTGTGTTACGGGTACCAACGGATATATATTTGATACTTTTATACTATACATATTGTTACGGTACATGGTATACGGACACGTGGTGCGCAAGTACATACTCGAACCTTCTAAAAAGGTCCAATGTTTGTTTACGTGCTTACCCTTTATTTGTTAGCGTATTTGAATTTAGACCTTATGACTGAGTCCATAAGGTCTAAATTAAATTCAACTTACTGCACTTATCGCAAGGACGGCAGTTTTATTGTGGTACATGCCCGAGCTTCCTAGAAATTTCCCACGGTTGTTTACTTGTTTACGTGAATCGGGAAATTTCTGGAATTCGTCTCGCCATATAAAAAGAGCCGCAGGCAGGTCCGGAAGTCAGTTCGATCAGAGCGATCTTAAAGGCGACATCAAGTGATCAATAGTGAGTGAACCAGTGAAACCTGCGACTTGGCTACGACCTAGGACAGTGATAGTGCTTAGTGATTGGACCTAGTGATTAATATTTGGACTTAGTGCTAAGTGTTGTGACCTAGTGTTTAGTGCAGTGTTAATAAAGTCTTCAAGAGAGTCACCAGGTCTTTCTCTCCAAATCCTCGAACCCTAGCATGTAACAACTGGTGTCAGAAGTGCGATTTGGAGATGCCATTGACTCCGAGAGAGGACTTCAAGGGGAGTGTCAGGACAAGGGCGCAGCGAGCTGCTGCCATTGACTTCGAGAGAGGAGTTGCGGAGGCCACACCCACTGGGGACCAAGCTCCGCCCACTGAGGGACAGGCCCCACCCACTGGCCCCGCCCACATGGCTCCGCCCACTGGCCACGCCCACCAGGCTCCGCCCACTTTGGCTGAAGCCACGCCCGCTGACTCCGCCCACCGGGACACGCCCACTGGCCACGCCCCTCAGGCTCCGCCCACTTTGGACATGGACACGCCCACTGGCTCCGCCCACCGGGACACGCCCACTGGCCACGCCCCCCAGGCTCCGCCCACTTTGGGCATGGCCACGCCCACTGGCTCCGCCCACCAGGCCACGCCCACTAGCTCCGCCCACCGAGCTCCGTCTGCTCAACCCCTGCCTACTGGCTCCAGCCACCATGCATCGCCCGTAGCTTCTGCGGCCCCTCAAGTGGCTCCCCAATTACAAAGCCTAATTGAGTTAATTCAGGCTCTGCAAGAATCACAAGACCGCAAGTTCGGTGCTTTGCAAGAGGCACAAGACCGCAAGCTCGGTGCTTTGCAAGAGGCACAAGACCGTAAGCTCAGCGCGTTGCAAGAGTCACAAGAGTCACATGATCGCAAGCTCGGCGCTTTGCAAGAGTTACAAGAACGCAAGCTCGGCGCTTTGCAGGAGTCACAAGAGCAACAAAACGACCTCCAAGAAAAAGCGCTTTTGGCTATAAAGGATGTTAGTGACACGGTGACTAAGCTTCGTAAAGATGTCGACATAATGGACGAACGCGTTACCGGGTTAGGAGTGGATGTGGAAAATGTAAAAACCGGCCTCACTGAACTTCAGAAGAAAGTAGTGCGCCTGGAAACCACAGGAGTCGCGGCGTCTAGTGGAGCTTCCGTAGTGGTACAAGGACCAAGAGTTAAAGTGCCACCATACGACGGTACTACTTCTTGGAACGCTTATCGTCAGCAATTCCAGACGGTTGCTTCTGCCAACGGATGGACTGACGAACAATGCCTGACCGCTCTCACTGTCGCGCTCAGAGGGCAAGCCTTGTCAGTCCTGGAAGCACATACAGGAAATGGGTTCAAAGACCTGATGGAGGCCCTTGAATCCAGATACGGGGAGCGACACCTGGAGCACGTGTTCCGTGCTCAACTTCGTGACAGGGTCCAACGCTCAGGAGAGGGACTGCAACAATGGGCGTTGGAAATTGAAAAACTGGTCAAGAAGGCAAACCCAGGAGCCGATTCCAAGATGGTCGACACGAATATTGTGCAAGCATTTGTCGACGGAATCAAGGATCCGGAGGTCAGAGCTGAAGTGAGGCTACGTCACCACACCTCGCTTAAGGAAGCACTGGCACATGCTTTGGAGGTCGAGGCTGTCCGGCGTGACATACGGCAGACCTATAAGATCCGCGATGTCTCTAAAGAAGTCAAGGAGGTTAAGGCTCCTATAAAGAAAAGTTTTGGAGCCATGTGCTACAAGTGCGGCGAGAGGGGCCATCTTCAGCTCAACTGCCTACAGAAGGAGATTAAGGCTCCTACGAAGAGAAGTTCTGGAGCCATGTGCTACAAGTGCGGCGAGAGGGGCCATATTCAGCTCAACTGCCCGCAGAGGGAGACCCAGATGGCAAGGATGAAAACGCTCGAGGAACAAGTAGAGGAGCTGAAGAAGCAAGGAGCCGAAGAAGCAAGGAGCTTCGTCCCCTGCCCGGGAGCAGGGAAACGAATAAAAGCCAGGACTAAGGGGCGAGTGCTGGCTGACACGGAGGAAGCCCCAATAACGGTTGTCTCCCAAGCAAGTAGCGGGAATAGTCTGGTGATTCAGGGGACTATTAACGGGATGGACTGCAAAATGACTCTAGACACAGGAGCCTCTAGAACAATAGTGAACCCAAATTTGATAAAAGCCGCAAGGAGGCACAAGAGGAGAATTAACTGTCGGCTTCTTACCGCCTCCGGTCAGCCAATACCCGTCCTGGGAGAAATGTCAGTTACGATGAATGTGGGGGAGTCCTCATACCCTCATGACGTTATCGTGGCTGAGATTATGGATGATTGCATCTTGGGTTTGGATTTCATGAAGAAGCACAACTGCAGAATTAATGTCGCTGACGGAGTTTTCAAGTGTGGTGAAGAAGAAATTTTCATCCTTGGAGGCGCTTGCGGGAAAGTTGAATGTGTAAAGAAAGTCATAATACCTGGACGAGCGGAAGCTAGAGTGCTGGTGAAACTACCGCCAGCTGGAAAGAAGAAGTTAAATAGATGCGTGTTGATCGAAGACTTACCTACCAAGACATCAGCGCAAAAACTAATGACGGCGAGAACCCTTGTTAGTGGTAGCAGTAACGCTGTGGTCAGGGTTTTGAATCTTGGTGATCGCGAGATCTGCTTGAACAAAGGTGACGTCATTGGAAAGTGCGAGGAAGTTGTCTGGATGAGAAAGTGTAATTCGATCACAGGCTCAGACTCAGCAAACACCAGCAACTATGGAATAGTGACTGAGCTACTCGATGACTGCAAGAGTAATCTGACTTATTCGCAGAGCATGAAAGCTAAGAAGTTTTTACAACGCCACGCGAAAATCTTCTCCAGTCAGGAAGGCGACCTTGGAAGAACGTCGATGGTTCAGCACAGGATAGATACCGGAAGCGAGAACCCAATTCGTCAACGAGCAAGACGGATACCCATTGCAAAGGAAAAAGAAGTTGAAGGCCTTTTGGAGGACATGAGAAGGAATAAGATAATTGAACCGTCTGCAAGTCCGTGGTGCTCACCGGTTGTATTAGTGAAGAAGAAAGATGGCAGCACAAGATTTTGTGTGGACTACAGACGTCTCAATGATGTCACTAAGAAGGACAGCTATCCATTACCTCGAATCGACGACACTCTGGATACCTTGAGTGGCATGAAATGGTTCTCGACCCTGGACCTGAAATCTGGATACTGGCAGGTGGAAATTCATCCAAAAGACAAGGAGAAGACAGCGTTCTCCACCGGTAAAGGTCTATGGCAGTTTAACGTCATGCCCTTTGGATTGTGCAACGCACCTGCCACATTTGAGCGACTCATGGAGTGTGTACTGGCAGGCTTAGTTGGAGAGGCTTGCTTAGTCTATTTGGACGACGTCATCATTGTTGGCCGCGACTTCGAGGACCATTTGCGAAACTTAGAACGAGTTTTCGCCAAAATAGAGGGGGCCAAGTTAAAGTTGAATCCGAAAAAGTGTCGTTTATTCAGGAGTAAGGTGAACTATCTCGGCCATGTTATCTCCAGTGATGGAATTCAGACGGACCCGGAGAAACTAGAAGCAGTCCAAAATTGGCCAACCCCTAAGAACAAAACCGAAGTGCGGGCATTTCTCGGCCTGTGCTCCTACTACAGGCGTTTTGTTAAGGGATTCTCAGAGATAGCCAAGCCATTACATCGGCTGACAGAAGATAAACGACAGTTTATTTGGGACGAGACTTCCGAAGATTCTTTTCAGAAACTAAAGAAACATCTGTGTGAAACACCAATCCTGGGGTATCCACAACCTGAAGGTCAGTTTATTGTCGACACGGACGCAAGCAACACGGCCATTGGAGGGGTGTTATCTCAAAAACAGGGTGAAAGAGAAGTTGTAATTGCATATTTCAGCAAATCTTTATCTAAGCCAGAGAGAAACTACTGTGTGACAAGAAGAGAACTCTTGGCTGTCGTAAAGACGCTACAACATTTCAGCAAGTATCTCATTGGCAGACAGTTTTTACTGCGAACTGATCACGCAGCGTTGAAGTGGCTACTACAGTTCAAGAACCCAGAAGGTCAAGTAGCTCGATGGATTGAACAGCTCCAGGAGTATGACTTCAAGACCGAACACCGCAGCGGAAAGTCGCATGGGAATGCCGACGCACTCTCACGAAGGCCGTGTTCGGAAGACTGCAAACATTGTGTTAAGCAGGAATCTAATGAAGTAACATTAAAGTTAACGAAAACAAGTCCTTTGGGCCCATGGGAGAATGATGCTATGAGGGAGGCTCAAGAAACAGATGACGACCTTCGGCACATCATCACATGGAAGAAACGGCGTGATGAAAAACCAATCTGGAGTGAGGTAGCACCCACTGGCGCTGTCACTAAGGCGTACTGGGCGCAATGGGACAGTCTGATACTTCAAAACGGAATACTCTACCGGAAATGGGAGAAGACCAACGGCAGAGAGTTCCATCTTCAGATAGTTGTCCCAAGAACGAGAGTACCGGATGTTCTCCGTGAAATGCATGATGGCGTATCAGGAGGTCATCTAGGAGTAAAGAGGACGTTAACAAAAGTGCGAGAACGATTCTACTGGTTACATTGTCGAGACGATGTACAGGATTGGTGCCGCAAATGCACTACTTGCGCTGCAGTGAAGGGACCACAGACAAGGAGCCGTGGGAGCCTGCGCTTGTATAACGTTGGCGCACCGTGGGAACGAATCGCAGTTGACGTAGCTGGGCCATTTCCCGTGACGGAATCGGGAAACAAGTATTTTATGGTCGTCATGGATTACTTCACCAAATGGCCCGAAGTGTTCGCCATACCAAACCAAGAAGCTACAACAGTCGCTTCTAAATTAGTCGAAGAAGTGATATCTCGGTTTGGTGTGCCTCTGGAAATCCATTCTGATCAGGGCAGGAATTTCGAATCGCAGGTCTTCCAGGAAGTGTGCAGAATTTTGGGAATGCATAAAACGAGGACCACCGCGTACCATCCACAGTCTGATGGAATGGTTGAGAGATTTAACCAGACCCTTGAGAGGCATTTGGCGAAATTGGTAGATGACAAACAAAAGGACTGGGACAAGTATATACCGCTCTTCCTTCTGTCGTACCGTACCGCCGAGCATGAGAGCATAAAAGCTACCCCGGCGTATGTCAATTACGGTAGAGAACTGCGAGTACCAGTAGACCTCTTGACAGGAGGGTCACCGGAGGAACCGAAGACCGTACCAGATTATGTCTGCGATTTAAGGGAAAAGATGCGCTATATACACGCCATGGTTCGGGAAAATGGGTTACAGTCAAGTGAGAACATGAAGACCAGATACGACCGGAAATCGAATACAAGCGGTTTCGAAGAAGGGTCACTGGTGTGGCTGCATAACCCAACTCGCCGAAAAGGCAAATCTCCAAAGTTGCAGACCAAGTGGGACGGCCCATACAAAGTGGTTACCCGATTGAATGACGTGACTTACAGGATTCAAAAGCAACCAAGAGGGACATTCAAAGTGGTACACATAGACCGTCTGGCGCGTTACCATGGCAGTAACAATGATGCTCGGGACGAGCATCTCTAAGAGGGGAGTAGTGTTACGGTACATGGTATACGGACACGTGGTGCGCAAGTACATACTCGAACCTTCTAAAAAGGTCCAATGTTTGTTTACGTGCTTACCCTTTATTTGTTAGCGTATTTGAATTTAGACCTTATGACTGAGTCCATAAGGTCTAAATTAAATTCAACTTACTGCACTTATCGCAAGGACGGCAGTTTTATTGTGGTACATGCCCGAGCTTCCTAGAAATTTCCCACGGTTGTTTACTTGTTTACGTGAATCGGGAAATTTCTGGAATTCGTCTCGCCATATAAAAAGAGCCGCAGGCAGGTCCGGAAGTCAGTTCGATCAGAGCGATCTTAAAGGCGACATCAAGTGATCAATAGTGAGTGAACTAGTGAAACCTGCGACTTGGCTACGACCTAGGACAGTGATAGTGCTTAGTGATTGGACCTAGTGATTAATATTTGGACTTAGTGCTAAGTGTTGTGACCTAGTGTTTAGTGCAGTGTTAATAAAGTCTTCAAGAGAGTCACCAGGTCTTTCTCTCCAAATCCTCGAACCCTAGCACGTAACAATATATTTAAGATTTTTATTATATGATACACATATTTAATACACATCCATGACCCAGGAACTTTGAAACTTTTTGTTGCGTTGGCGGGATTCGAACCCGCAACCCCCGGTTTAAGCTACCGACAGCCCACCCACTGAGCCACAGAGGTCTTATGTTCTTCGGTAACCCGCAGAACTGGTGAACCGAGTGATGTTTGAAAATTGAAATAGATTGCAATAACAGCATTAGAAGCCTGATTTATCTGAACGTTTTGTTGCGAGTTTACGTTGACCAAAATATGTGATAATTTTCGTTGCGAGTCAAAGGGAAAGTGTGAACTGTGAATACACAGTTGACGCACACTAGTACAATATTTTATCTCACATATTGTGTTGTATAATATTTTGTATTTTGTTGTTTTAAAAGGTGTTCAACTTTATTATATCGTTATAAAGGTACCGTGTCCGCGAGACTGCGAGGTGGGTGAGTGGAGCGAGTGGGGCGCGTGCCAGCCCGCTGACGGGTGCCCGCTATACCCCGTACAACAGTTGACTACCACTGGTATGTTTGACAAAACGGTGTCAAAGTCCCTATATTACTTCTAAAATCATAATAAACAGCTTGGAATTGTAACCCTCTGCAATTCTATCAAGCAATTAGTAAGGCAAAGATAAATAAACTTGAATTCTTTAAACTATTAGCGAATAATATTATTTAGACAGCGGCTAACTTAGACAAGGTGTTTTTGATACTTTCGAAAACTCACTTGACAGACAGCATTACTTCAACATTGCTTTGAGTCTTGTTAAATTATGCTGTGTGTAAATATTTCAATTTTTTTTTACTTTAATACAATGGGAATATGCCAAAAAGTAAGATCCCACAGGCCGAAGCGAATAAGAAGACAGCCGTCGTTTTTCATTTCTTCATTTTATCTCAGAAACTTAGTTTCATCCTATCTCAGAAACTTTGATAGCGCGTTCTAGAATTGTGCACTGTTTGGTCCATTAATAGGGTTTGGCTCTAATTTCTTATTTATTTCAGGCTACAGCGTGCGTCGTCGTCGCGTGACGTCGGCAGCATCGGGCGGCGGCGCTCCGTGCCCCCCGCTAGAGGAGAAGCGCACGTGCTCCACGCCGCGCTGCGCCGCGTGGCGCGCGCTGCCGTGGGGCCCGTGCGTGCTGAGCCAGCCGCACGCTGCATGCGGACCCGGACGACGGACGCGTGAGCTGCGCTGTGTTGGACACGATGGGGTAAATAATTAATTTTCGTGGAGATTCTGTTAGCATCACCCTTATGTTGTAAGCATAAAGGTCCTGTTGTTATGAATTAACTCTGAACTTTTTATTTATGACTCCTATAGTTAGCGAATTATTCAAGCAAACTTGTTTTAACAGCAGACTAAGTATAAGTAAAGTTAATCAAATTATTTGCTTTACTTTATGTTGTATGACTTGCGCCATTAGTATACCGACGCTTCGCGACGCGACGAATCGTAAAAAAGCGGCAGAGAGATCTACTACGGGTAACAAGTTATTTTATTTTGTATCTTGTTATCGCTTTTGTAGATTTTTCGTGCCTTTAAGCATCGGTGTACTAACGAAATTATAGCGCAAAATATGAGAGATAAAAAAATTCAAGTTTCTATGCTGTCTACGCAGAAAGAAGCCCAGCGCGCGTGGTGCAACGGCAGCGGTGCTCCGCCGCGCAGCGAGCGGTGTCGGATCGCGTGCGCGGGCGACTGCGTGGTGTCGGCGTGGGGCGGCTGGTCGCCCTGCAGCGCCCCATGCGCCGCCCCCTCCCGCCCCCGACCCACCAGAACACGACGCAGACATATACTGGCACACGCCACGCCAAGTAAGTGAATACTAAAATATAGAATGATCTACGGAGGTGACTGTTAAAGAAAACTGACAATATAATTAAAAATACGTAAAAACGACAACATAAAAAACAAAAACTTGACTGCGTTTTGATATACCAAATGGCACTGTTGAGTTTAATGACAGAGAGATAAAATAAACGCCGAGCCCCGGATAAACTATTTATTGCCTTTACAAAACACAATTCATAAGTTCCTCATACGGAGGCTAGAAAGAGACTAAATATAAAACACATAACGAAAGTAGTTAACACGTAACACAAGTTAATAATGCCAGCATGCACTTATGTGTGGTCCCTACAGGCACTAACACAGTTACACGAATCTAACGGCAGCTCCCAAGGTAAAAACTGTCAAGCCGCTTAAGCTGCAAAGCAAGCGATAGCCAGCTTACATATAAACTCATACATACTGTCAAAACTCATGAGCCCCTTGACGCAATCGGAAAATGAAAAATAATGATTTAAGTCAATTGTATGCAAAAAAAAACCTTACAAACCATTTGGGTTCTAACAGACGGCTGGCCGTGTCCGTCAGAAGAGCAGCTGGTGCAGAACGAGACGTGCAACAATCACGCGTGCGCGTCGTACTCGTGGCTGGCGACGCCGTGGGGGCCGTGCGAGCGACGCAAGGACGACTACATGCCCGCCAACAACTATACCGACTTATTAGTGAGTGCTTAGTACAGTAGCATTAAGACAACAGATTGTATGGATGGTTTGACTGTGACGCATCGTGATGCCAACGGCTTGAAAGATAAGCTGCTTACAAGTAGCTTGCGACAAATTAATGTATTTAGACAAAAATATGTGATACTTTTTAATCAAAACTTAAGCTGACTTTGCATTTGGCATACGCGTTCCTCGGGCGTGTGTGTATCGACAGCAAGCGCGCGAAACGCGCTGCGCAAGTGTCGCGTGATGCTGTCGTGAATCGTGCGGCATCTGTGTAACGCCAAAACTAACGCCAGCTGCTCACACGCCCCAGAAACGCGCATGCCCAATGTGGAGAATGTCTCTTATACGTGGGAGAGCCATGCTTTGGCACGAATGAGCCGGCTCGACCGGAGAAATACCACGTTCTCACAGAAAACCGGCGTGAAACAACGCTTGCGCTGTGTTACATACTTAATGTTATTTTGTTGGCAGACTATATTGTAGTATGTAGTAGTTACTGTTTCATTTATTGATTTTATTGTATGTTTGTGGTAATAAATAAAGTAGAATATATTTTAAAGTGATTCCATCTTTAGGACACTGACCCTTACAACGAGAGCGACGACGAGGAGCCGTGCGTGGAGGAGGGCGAGATGACGCGCGATGTCATGTGCGTGCAGAACAACGCGGACGTCGTGCGCGAGGCGCTGTGAGTATTGCAGACCTAAAATTTACCCAAGGATTAAACCCTGTTGATACCGAATTTTAGTAAGAACAATGAGTTTGTAAACAACACGGTATTATTATACAAATGGCACGTCCAAAAAAACTAACACTATACAGGATTGAAAGTAAATGTTCCGAAACATGAAGATTTCTATCTGTGCAGCTGTGCGCCGCTGCGGCGGCCGTCGTCACGTCGCGCGTGCACCATCCGCTGCCGGCGCGGATGCCGCGTCGAGTCGTGGATGCCGTGGTCGCCCTGCCCCAATACTTGCGGTATTTATATTTTACAAGCTAATATTCAATAGCCGCTGACGTACCTATCTGTATGTTTCTTAATAACATCGTATATTCAGAAATTAATTTTGATAAACCAATTTTGATATATTTTTTTATTAGAAATCCAACTTGATAAAACGTTTTTAAGTATAATTCATCACCAACCAGCACACTTCCTCACATTAGGTGCCTGAAATATACATAATTTCGTTTTCTTTTTAAATTGGGAAAACTACTGCATCATTGGTAATCATCAGCCGAAATTCTATGATATCAATAATCGGATTCTATGGAGAATCTATGAACTTCTAAAGTACCAATAATAATTATTGGTTGTTACCTTATAACCCATATTTTTTCTATTTTAATACATAAGAAGTTTTCCTTGTATTCTAGTCTTATATAGTCTACCCTACAGATCCAGGCAAGCAAGTCCGCGTCCGTCAGGTGCGCGGCGGCCCCAACTGCGGACCGCTGCAGGAGGCGCGCGACTGCCCCGTGCCGCGGGCGTGCCGCGCGCGCGCCGCCTGGGCCGCCGGCGACTGGAGCACGTGCCGTCTGCCGCCGAGAGAGACGTGCGGCGTTGGGTATAGGACACGAAGTGAGTATTGAAACAAATTACAGCAACACAAATGTAAAACATTTGGTAGCCAATTATAACATAGTTGTATTGTGGCAATGCAAATCATACTAACAAAAGACGGTGGCAGCACAATACTCCTTTATAGCCTGTTGTTCCGTCAGACGACGCAAAACGTATCATAAAATATGTTTGCAAACTGCGACGACGACGGACCGCAACTGTAACAAAGCAATGTGGCTTCGCTCTAATATCGGCTAAGAATATAACTTAACATACATTTTTTGACGTAACGCAACCAAACTACTTATAGTTTGGTTGCGTTACGTCAAACCCAGCTGACAGATCACAATTAATATTGAATTGACATATTCGACCAAATAACGTTGGTCTGTCAATTGCATAGGAATCAACTTCCTCGATGGTACGATAGGCGAACATCATCATTTTTGGAAGTTGGTTATAAACTCACAACACTATTTCAGGCATCTGGTGCGGTTCGGACTCGCACCGCGTGGAGGCGGGCGCGTGCGCGGGGCAGCTCGTCCCGCCGAGCGTCGCGCCGTGCCGCGTGCCGTGCGGCACCATCGCGCCGCTCACGTGTGACGTCATATGTGCTGATCCACTCAAGTTAGTGTTTTTTTAATTCCCAATCTTGCAATAGTTGCCAAAACTAATAATTAAGTTATCCTTTATTTAACAGCAAATAATGTTCTGTTCTTAGATATATTTTTGACAATTTACACAAATAGAAAAAATCATCGGTACATTTGGCTTTACAAAATCAAAAGTGGACAGAGTTATTTTAGCATTATATATTTCTATTGATTAATATTTAATACTTCCAGAACTGGTCTTTTCTAGATTTCTAATAAATTATATTTATTTCAGATACTTGGACGCTTCGGAGCCAGATGTACCTGACTGTGTTTGTAAAGATGTGACTTTGGAACTTCTTCCAGCCGATTCCGACTGTATACTGCCTCAAGGGTTAGTTTTTTAGAAATTTTAGACCCTCTTACACCAATCAGGAATAATATAACATCATTTCCTCTATTTTATAAACACGAAAAACGTACAAGATAAATAAATATTGCAGACTCAACAAGTATTATTTTATTTATTTTTCAGAATGGAGTGTGGTGAAGGCAGACTGTTGAGAGCCGCGCGATGCTTGGTCAAAGACAAGGACGTTCCGATGGACGTTTGCAAGAAATATCATCCACTTACTGGTAAGAAATTGGAATAATTATACATAGTGTGTACAAATAGCATGCCGAAAATACGCGGCGTTATAACGTACAACCGAACGAAATTCGGCGAAAATGTTTTGTATAGCATTATACGCAACTGAATTTCAGCCGCGTAATTTCGGCCTAATGTGTTTAGACCCTAAAATAGGTGTAAAAAAGTTTTTGAACAACAATACGAACATAAGTTTATTACAGCGCAGTCATTATTCAATTGTGGCCCCTGTTATAGGGCCGCGACGCGTGCGAGAGGCCTCCACGGACGGTCTGTCGTACGACGAGGAGTTCAAGTCACTAGTGCGCGGCGCGTGCTCGGTGCGGTGCGCGCGCGACTGCGCCGTGGGGCCGTGGGCCGAGTGGGGGCCGTGCGCCGCCGAGCCCGGCTCGAGGGCTGCTTACCGGTTCAGGACCAGGTGAGAGTTTAGGCTATAGCAATCTTGTTTAATGAAATGGAACTTTTTGTGTTTTATTATGACCCAAATATGTGAAGTTAACTCGTGCCGTCGACAAGTGCCGTTCGTCTGTAAGAAGCCTTAGTGCTTACCCAGTTAAATAACGAAAATGTAAACTGTAAAGATATTGTAACGTATCTGACAAGGACAAAACGAACAATATCCATTGCTTTATAAATAAAACGTCTTTCTAAATAAAACGCAAATCTTTTAATTAGTAAGGAGATTTTTTTTTAAATAATAATCTCATTCTTAACATTTTATTAGTGCTTAATTCAACAATAAAACAACAATACAATTATAACTCATTTAACAGGGAAGTAATAGAAGAGGGTTCAGCCGGCGGTCGCGAGTGCGGCGCGACGCTACAGCGCGCGACGTGCGCCGTGCCCGAGCCGCGCTGGCGAGCGGGCGAGTGGGCGGTGTGCGCGCCGCGCCGTGCGCTGTGCGGACGCGCGATTATCAATAGGACCGTTGAGTGAGTTCCGAGGCTAATAGAACGAAATTAATGGTTTCTTCGTATAATATTTTATTAATATAATAACTAAGAAGAGAAGGAAAAAGACCTTGAAAAATGTATGGTTATTACTTATTAATAGCAAGATATGGGAGAAAACGCGGGGCTGCAGACTCATGCGTTGGTTCAACTATATCCGCAATATACTTGAATCCACCGTCTACTAAGTTCTGTCAGTAAGAAAGTGACTATACTATATAGTGAAGTCTTCTCTCTTACTAAATATGTTCAACATATACATACATAGATGCGTGGACGGGTCCGGAGCCCCGTTGTCGGAGGAGTCGTGCGCGGGCGCGGGCCCCCGGCCCGTGCACGAGGCGGCGTGCCGGGCGCCCTGCCCCGGAGACTGCGTCGTCAGCGCCTGGTCAGACTGGAGCCCCTGCGATCAGGTGCGGATATACGTTTATCCTTTAACAAAGTTAGTAAAAAAAGAAAAAAAAGAAGAGGAAAATCACACAAAAAATAGGAAATTAGGTAAAGAAAAAGTAAGTAACAGAACTTAGGTAAAGTGTTTTTTGCTTTATAGATTACGGAGTAGTTATGGTAAACAAAAATTGTTTTACATATTGACTGGTATGAAAGTTAGCTCCACAAGGAAGAAAACTTTATACGTTCTAAAAGTGTTAACTTTGTTAACCTATATTTAGAAATAAATATTTTTATTTCAATTTAATTTCATATAATATAATTATAATTTTTAACCGACTTCTTGCCCAGTCTTTTTAATTCTAAAAAAACCTACGGTTGATTTTGTGTGTAAATATATTATAATAGGTAAGTTAAATTATGTTTTAAATTTGACTCGATTTCCTACTTCCGATTACTACAACATATTTACTTCATCATATTTTTAAATGCTATACACTAATAAATAAATTAGGACAGGTTCCACATTGGTAAATAATTAACGTAATAACCCCTCAGACGAAGTGGGGCGGGCGTCGCGACCGCACCCGCGTGGTGCTGCGGCCGGCGGAGGAGGGCGGAGCGGCGTGCCCGCACCTGGTGGGGGCGGAGCCCTGCGCGCCGCACACCTACTCGTGGCACGTCGCGCCCTGGGACGACTGTCAGCCGCTCGGTGAGAAATAATGCTCAACTTGTTTTAGTTAGTACACAGCATAAAAAATGCGGTCATATTTTTAGTACTTAATACTTTTGTAAAGTTAATCCAAAATAAAGTTGTAAATGCGTAAGTATGTCACTCTATCTCAGCTATGTCTTTACGCTTGGCTATGGTGATATTTCAAGTCCCATAGAAAGGAGTTTTTTTTATCCCAGCAAAATAAGGTTTCAATGACAATGCAATTTGTTAATATTTAAAATACTTGTTCAACATAATATCATATTATATTATTACAAACTTTATTTATTTAATTGTCAGGTGGATCGCCGTGTGGTGAGGGAATCAAGAAAAGATCAGTCCGCTGTCTCCGCAGCGACGGCGTCTTCGTCGAGGACTCATTCTGCCCGGTACATACCTTTTTTACTTTGTTATCACCATAACGCTTGGTTGTTGAATATCATAAACCTCTGCATAATTTTTATTAAAATTTGGTATGAAAATTCTTTGAACCTCGGGAAAGAACATAGCATAGAATTCCTGCGTAAGAATGTTGGGGACAATATTTAGTTACACTAACACGTTGTCCAGAACGTGACGTCGTCGGAGGCGGCGGAGTCGTGGTGCTACGTGCCGTGCGGCGTGGACTGCGAGGTGGGGGAGTGGGGCGCCTGGGACGCGGCCGCCTGCAGCTGCGGCGACCCCACCGCCAGGCACATGCGCCGCATACGGTACTCTAGCATTCAAATACAACCACCTCACTGCTAACCCAATCCAACATAAAATACAAGCCTTCCATAGAACTGGAGTGCCATGTCGCATGCAAGGAATATTTGACAGTGCAGTATCGCGTTGCGACGTGTATAGTTAGGTTTAATACAGTCATAACTTAATACAGTCTCAAATACACCGAAGCAATACTGCAAACCATACTAGCACACCGCACGCTTCAAATGGCAATACGTTTTATGGCATCACTCTATTACAATTAAACTTTTTAATCGGGACTTAACGCGACTTATTTAAGGCTAGGTTATTCCAAATTCACGTTTCTAGAATGAGTAATTTTTAAAGAAAGCGTCATTAAAAAAAAACTGAAAAATATATACATGTATAGATACATCTTTTAACTAGTGACTTTTATGGTTAGAAACACAATACAGATAATTTTACTCGATAAAAAAATCCGAAACAACCTCGGTTTTAAAAACATTTTGAGTTTTATATAGCTTACAGGGACTCAATCAAAAAATAATTTGGATAGTTCGATTACTATTAAAATTTTACAGGGAAATGTACGGATGCATGTTTAGTTATTCTATTTTTAACTAAGTAAAAAGGTTTTTTCTCCTATTTCGCCCTATCATGGACGCGGCGAGCGTCGTAACCGCCACTGTACAAGGCGCGCTGATATGAATGTTATTTTAATGTCATTTACGTCGATATTCGCACTGACAGACATCGGCCTGCTAATTTAGGAATAACCTCCCCTTAAGTAGTAATGCTACTACGAGTTTGTACTCGTAGTAGCATTACTACTTAAATAAGTCGCGTTAAGTCCCGATTAAAAAGTTTAATTAAAATGCAACGCGAAAGTTTAAAATGTTATCACTCTATTACGTTTTTGACGCTTATTCAACGTTTACGGCATCGGTCTGCAAACAGCCTTAAACTATGTTACTATACAGTCATTTCATAATGCAACTCACGAAATCTTTTTCCAAAAAGACTAGACCCCCCAATTTATTAACGAAGCAAGGCTTGCTATGCAACTGATTAGATTGTAGCAAAGTACCTTATCATAATTTTGTACCCCCAGGCAACACCTGACCGCGGCGGTATGGCCGGGCCGCGCGTGCCCGCCCACCGAGCAGCGCGCGCCGTGCCCTCGCGAGCCCTGCCTCAGGCTCGTAGCTAGACCACTGCTGGGGTGCCTACTCAGGGTAAACAGTCATTATAAGTTTTTAACATTTGGCGCATGTTAAAACATAAAAAAAAGAAAATTTTGACTTTGAATTAAAGTTAAGCTCGAATTATATAAATAAGAAATGTCCACTTAATTTATTTTATTCTGGGTGATATAAAAAATATCATGATATTTAGCAAATAATTAATTTTACCCAGATTTGCGCAAATAGGCCATAAATTGGTGATTTTTAATCCCAAATGAAGGGGCAAATGTAGGAGTGACAGCTTAGTATGTTTCTTTAGAAACACCAAGGGGCTGCCGGTCGCGTTCTCATGTAACTCTTGTTTATTAATTACATATTTATGAAAAATGCCATTTATTTTTCGTTTGTAGACATCATCGGGCACACCAGCGCCTAACGCGTGCGGGTGGGGCGTGCGGGTGTCGAAGGCGCGGTGCGAGCTGAGCGCGGACGACGGTGCGGACGTGTACCTGCAGCCCTGGCGCTGCGCCGCCGCCCTGCCCGGCCGCATCGCCGCGCCGCCACCCCACGATCAGGTGAGAAACGGCTCATTTTTATTTTTTTCAATTTTATTTATTGATTTCATCAGGTGCACCGGTGCCAAACGTAAGCTAATCAACAACCAGTTTATAGTTAATTGACCTTAATGTGAAATGCTGCTCTATTTTTTTTCAAATCAGAGGGTTTCAATCTTGCGTATAAAAGTTTCCTTATTTTAATTAATTCTGCCTTGAACATAATTATGCTTCATGCAAACTTTACATTTGATAAATCGAATAATTGATTTAATACATTTGCGAGCAACAAGACACACGTCAGAGGGTGGCTACTGGCTGCCAAGTTCAAGCTCAAAGAACTGACACTTGGCAGGCAGCACCCGCAGTATTAGACCATTTGGCAGTACTTTTTTATCTATTATTTTATATATTTTACAACTCATGTCATTAATATTTGTCAGGAGGACGAGATCTGCGAGGTGGAGTGCGGGTGCCGCGCGGAGGTTGGGCAGGCGGGGCCGTGGGGGGCGTGGGGGCCGTGCCGCGGCGGCGCGCGCTCCCGCACCCGCCAGCTGCTCGTGCCACCGAGACAGGCTTGCAATACCTCGTCCAGGTAGGGGCTGTCATGCGATCTCAGTAGTAAGACATAGGTTACACGGTCAGTCATGGCATCAGTTCAGTCCATGAATCTGAGACTGACGCGAGAATGTTGACCGTAAAAGTACATAATAAAAAAATGATCAATCCGTGAACACTGCTAGGTAGATTCCTAGCGAATCCGTAGACGCTGCTAAGTCGGTTCGTAGCTTATCCGTAGACGCTGCTACGTGTTCGTAGCTTATCCGTAGACGCTGCTACGTGTTCGTAGCGAATCCGTAGACGCTGCTACGTGTTCGTAGCGAATCCGTAGACGCTGCTACGTGTTCGTAGCGAATCCGTAGACGCTGCTACGTGTTCGTAGCGAATCCGTAGACGCTGCTACGTGTTCGTAGCGAATCCGTAGACGCTGCTACGTGTTCGTAGCGAATCCGTAGACGCTGCTACGTGTTCGTAGCGAATCCGTAGACGCTGCTACGTGTTCGTAGCGAATCCGTAGACGCTGCTACGTGTTCGTAGCGAATCCGTAGACGCTGCTACGTGTTCGTAGCGAATCCGTAGACGCTGCTACGTGTTCGTAGCGAATCCGTAGACGCTGCTACGTGTTCGTAGCGAATCCGTAGACGCTGCTACGTGTTCGTAGCTTATCCGTAGACGCTGCTACGTGTTCGTAGCGAATCCGTAGACGCTGCTACGTGTTCGTAGCTTATCCGTAGACGCTGCTACGTGTTCGTAGCGAATCCGTAGACGCTGCTACGTAGGTTCGTAGCGAATCCGTAGCGGCATTGTAAAAGTTTTCGGTACAGAAACTAAATCAAAACGGACAAAGTTAATATAGTCTAAGCGATAAGTTGAGAATGGCGAAATATAGAGATAAGGGTCATTAAAATACGTGCGATAGCTCATTAGATTCGGGAAGACGTCTAGAAAAATGTATCGGAAGCGTGTATTAGCACACAAAAAATTGCAAAAGTTATAAGCAAATTAGGTTGCAAAAAAAAGGTATTATGTTTTTTATTAAAAACTCCGAAACTATTAACATTTAAGAAATTTAAAAAAAAGATTCTTAAAAAGAGGGAATTTCCATACAAAAATCCCAACTCCCGGAATTCCTTCTCTATTATTCATAATTTTAATTTAACGCTGAAAGTAAGCCTCCGCGCGGCATTTTTAGGTAGCGCGCATGGTTTCAAAACCGAGCACGTCACACTGATTATTTTTTTAAAGGCATTAAATATTAATTTAAAATTTTCAAAAACTTATGGTGTATTCCGAACACTTCAAAGAATTTGCTTCCGTTGGGAATTTAACTAAAAGTTAATTTTTCAACAAATTAGACAAATGTTAACTAACGAAATTTTTTTGAACCTTGACCCTTTTGAAACATGACCCTTATCTCTATATTTCGCCATTCTCAAGTTATCGCTTAGACTAATATAATTATATGCCTACTCTCTCAGTGATATATTTTCAAATACATAAAAATGTTTTTCAATCGATATCTAAACTTTCAAGCTAGCGTTGGGTCTGATTAACATTATCTATCGACAGTATATTATAAGTTTATGATGTAACAGATACGTGACGATCGAGTGGGCGAACTGCAGTGCGTCGGAGGGCCCCGAGCTGGTGGCGGTGGAGCCCCCGCGCCGCGCCTGGCTAGAGCGCGCCCCCACTGAATATCACGATGGATACATAGGTACGCCACTGACAAAGTGCTAACAGAAATTTATTGCTAAGCAGTAATTTTTACCTGTGTGTTTTGTTGTCCTCATGTTTTTCTTTCTCTTTGTTTTAATATAGTGTAATGTGTAGTTGTTTCTGAATAAATTTTAATGTTATGATTAATTTTCTCGTGATTTATCGGCTCATTCTAACATAACCCGATCAAATTGCGTCAGTCCACAATTAGCTTGTGAAACAATAATTTATCTGCTAGTACAATTAGTTGCAAGACTGTCATTGGTGTTTAGTTTTTAAATATTAACATGTACGAGAGATCTTAAAACAGTCAATATTTCCGTGTTTCAGCATAAAATATGTAAGTTTAAAAACATTTTTTTTTTACTCGGAGACTCGGAGATTAACTTTAAAAGTCCTGATAGACGTACGAACTTAAAGCACGAGGGTTTTAAGTTCGCGAACTTACTCGGCTCGCGTCGCTGACACACGAGAATCGCTCACACTGGATTACCATGCCCCCAGGCTCGCGGCTCGCGGCTCTTTGCTGACACACAGGCGATTAAGATCGTCGAGCCATAAGTCCGCGTACTTACTCGCACGTCTGTCACCCCCTTAATGCTTCAACCCTAAAGCGGTCACATGCGACCGCGATAACAATAGATAAGCTATTGTGTCTGGTTTTTCAATAGATAAGCTATTGTGTCATATTTAAGGAATATGAGCTAATTATCACTTTTTAGTAAATGTAAAGTATAGTTTTCATAGAACCAGTACTGGCTGCCAATAAGACTGGCAGCCAGTATTGGCTTGGTATATGCCGCGTGTGAACAGTTTTTCAAGCCAGGCCAAACTGTTTACACGCGGCATATACTGCTGCCAGTCTTATTGGCAGCCAGTACTGGCTCTGTGAAAGCTATGCTTTCCTGAGTACAACCGTAAGCTTATTTATATGTACTTTTTTTTTCTTTTTGATTCCTCTTTATTGCTTAACTCTCTATATGTATAATTATTAGGACCACAACGTTTCTATAATTGATTTGACCAAACCTTTTGTATTAGAGGGCAGCACGAGCGTGCTGGCGGTGGTGTGGACGGCGACCATCTTCCTCAGCCTGTACGGAGCGTTCATGGTCTACCGCGGTATTATAAGGTCAGTATAATATGGCTTGGTATTGCGTAGCCTATCGGTGAACATGGACATAACGACAAGATTTCTTCAATATTTTTTACAATAGAATTTATGTTTAATACTTAAATAGCTATATCGTGACCACCTTAATGTTGATAGTAGATATATGCTAAGTACTCACATTCGGTTTTGCTCGATCGAGCAATAACGTCGAGCAAAACCCGCGGCTCGGGATTTCGTCCACACATTCAGCATTGCTCGATAGTTTTATTCTAAATCAATATATTTAATTCTATCAAACCGGCTCGATGCCAGCCATCGAGCTGTGATTTTTGCGGTCCACACAATAATTATTATTACTCGATTTGGAGTAAAACTATCGAGCAAAACCGCATGTGAGTACTTAGCAATAGATAGTGTTGTTTAAATATACGCTCTGACTAATAACACGTTTAACACTGTGTTTTAGTTATTAAAATATTGAATTTTACCCGGCCTTGTATGCCAAATTTTTTTTATTTGCCCAAATATACCTACTCATAATATAATATGAGACCTACAGCTAAAGTGTATGTAAACTTTTCTGTAAAGTGTATGTATACTTGTATAGCTTGCACCACTTCATCATACGCACCAATCATACGCATACACACGAACAAACACACACACACCCATGCTTTCCCGCTAGACAGTATCATGTACTGAACCCAATACACTCGTGTTGTAGGGCTAGGACACCATAAACACTATCACACACACACACACACACACACACACACACACACACACACACACACACACACACACACACACACACACACACACACAGACACACACACACACAGACACACACACAGACACACACACACACACACACACACACACACACACACACACACACACACAGACACACACACCCATACACACACAGACACAGACACACAGACACACAGAAAAGACACACAGACACAGACACACAGACACAGACACACAGACACAGACACACAGACACAGACACACAGACACAGACACACAGACACAGACACACAGACACAGACACAGACACACAGACACAGACACACAGACACACAGACACAGACACACACACAGACACACACACACACACACACACACACACACACACACACACACACACACACACACACAGACACACACACACACACACACACACATATAATATTCCCATTTATCCTTAACTCTTGCCTATGTTTTTATATTTAATATAAAATATTTAAAAGTCTTTGTTTACTAAACCCAAAAACAAGATAGATTATTGATATAACATGGATATTGTTTTGTACTTTATTTTTACAACCGCCTCAACTCAACTGTGAGAATCACTGACACCGATATCACATTATAATAGTTTCGAAGTCAGAGATCAACCAATCTGTGCCATCCGAGTTTAAATCCTAAATCCTAATTTTTATACAAAATTCATACAAGCAAGATGTTTTTAGGATGTCAATAAACGTATTATTATTATTATTAATATTATTACTTCTTGTGTTTTTAATTTTTGCCTAAACCCTAATATTATTTATATTTTCCAGATGTCTAAGAAGCAGACGTTTGAAGTCGATCACCAAGGTGTAAGCCAGCGACATTCAGCCATGTTTTGTTGTTGTTTGATACGTCCCTGTTTTGTTGTTCCCGTTAACCTAAGGTTTGTTAATTTACTTAAGCTCTCCTAGGAAAGCGGTGCCGTTATATAGCGGCCGTTATACAGCGGTTAATAAAATTTTGCTTAGATCAAGATTTCTTACATAGCGGTTAAAAACCGGTTTGAAGGCCAGACAACAAAAGAAGGGTGTTTTAGTTCGTGTGCGTCTGTCCTTTACATCATAGCTCTTAATAATGCGAAACATCCATAATCTATGTCCACACTGTGCACATTTATCTTCAATTTTGGTCATCAACTTTCATATTGGCCCATTCAATAGTTGAATGCGTCAAGGAACGCAACGCCAATACTGTCATTTTTTATGTTTTGCCTTTTGGATACGGTCAGAGGGCATGCCTCGCGGGCATGCCTCGCGTGCGCTGTTGACTGCGCTATAACGCAAGCCCTTGACGAACAAAAAAAAGCACAGTGTGGACAAAGCTATAGACTGCTGTGTTATGGCCACTACTCTTACAGCAACGTAATATAAGAAAACCAAAGCTTTAGATGTATAACATCGTACATTCCGAATCATAAAACAAGTCACAACATTTTATATAATGGTAAAATTTATGTGAAATTTTATGACTCATGGTTAGGACTATAGTTAGTTGGTGATTTGCTTAGTTGTGTTAAAATATCGTTGCTAGATTTAGTTTCCTTGATTCATATCATTCATCATTTCTAAGTCATCATTTATAAGTTAAGTTTTTCTGTTATGTAATTCATATATACATTTTCACCAAATAAGTATTATAAGGATTTACTTTTCAATAGTTTCGGGACAAAAGAATAGCCGATTAGGTATACTGAGGTAACTAGTAACATCTAAAGCTGGCTTCATACGTTTTTGTCGCAAACAAACGCTTGCTCTATCGTAATATATTATTATAGAACAATTATTCTCATACTTTGGACCACTCAAAGCCTCCAGTCAGTGTCATAAACGCGCAGCTAGAGCTACGCAAATTGTATGACCGACAACCAACTTGTTTCACCACTTCCTGATAAGGCTAATAATCGTTCCTAAAGTGTGCTCAACCATAGTGTGGTATTTCGATGTTGTTTCGGCCGCTTGTTTGCGACAAACCCTGAAGCCGGCCACAGTCAACAGTCTGTCCGCAGAGTGCTTCCATGTTTTTACGACATATTTGATAATTTAGACGGTTTAGGAGTTACCTTGCGATTAGCCACTGAGTTGAAAGACTTTCGGATTGACAATATTTCTAGCTGTAGCTACATTCAAAAATCGATTAATTTATATTCCCTAATATAAATTTATCGATTTTTGTCGAAAAAAAAGGAAAGTATGTATTATCGCCGAATTTTTTGTAGGTTATTTTTGTTTTCTTAAAAGTAATATTGAAATATTGTCAATTTTAATTTGATTTGCTAAAGTAAAGTTTGTAGTGAAGCATTCGTGAGTCGAACCGACGAAATCGAGTGTAGGGCCGAAGGACGAAAAAAAAAAGTCCTTCTGAAGGCGTGCCATAACATTTTAATTTAATCATTAAACATAATTTTGTATAAGGGACATAATATTCACTAATATTATTGAGAATTTTTCAATGCTTTTGTTTCGCGTGAAATATTTTTACATTTAAAGTTGTCTGTCTAGTTCTTATGACAAAAAGTTAGCTGTAGAGTGTAGCCTGTATCTTACGTGATTACGGTGAAACTAAAACATTTACTTAAACCTGTATAACAAAGAATAAAGTCACATAATCTTACAATATTTCACGCGGGAGATGAGCTAAGGCCTTCAGGCTTAGAGCGAAAACTTACCAGTATAAGTTCATAGCGTGAAAATGTCTGTGCTAAGGAGGCAAGTTGTCTCTAGGCTTGTCGTCGAGAGTCTGAATGCGCCTTAACAATTAGGCAAACTGCCTAATCGTTGGCAGTCATCCTATTATTGGCATTGTGTTTAAAAGTACCAAATCAATAATAGGACTTTCTGTAGTATGAACTCTTATGCCAATAATTGGGTGTTTTACCTTAAATACGACTTGTTTTGACCCAACATTATTTGTGGAATTGTGTAGTAGCGTATATCTAGTACTGCCCGCGATACTAGGGCTCGTAGCGACCAAACGACGTGACACATCAGACCACATATCAGTCAAGCCCTCGGTGATCTCTGCAATCGACTTCGCCGTAGCGCGAGCTGTGGGGCCATATTAAACTGATCGGAATATTTATTCGTAGAGCGATTCACATCAAGCGGTTTTGATCTTTAAATCGGGAGCCTTATTTTCATGTTTCGAATGTCGCTTCACGCGAGAAACATCAAGAGTGTGGATGAGCCTGGAGCTCGAATCGAGTCATGAAAATAGACACCCAGATGCTTAACTTGTGTTGTAGCTAGCAAGACTCCTAATAACTTTCTAGATAATCCTTGTGTTAAGAGCACTCGTCAGTAGTTTATAATGCTTGATGTGAACGTCCTGTCGAGTCCATTGCAGACGATTCTCGCTTACGATATCATCAAAGACTTAGAGCTTTGGCGCACAAAATATTTTAATAGATAAGTACGTAAGGGCAAGTATTAATCCATTGAGTAACCGTATATAACTTTTTGTAGATTTTGCATAAGCTCATGTATTGTGTCCGATATGTGTAACTTCTTCTTTCTTCGTCCGATTCTAAATTATGTTGTAAATAACATTTTAAACTGTTTAATATGATGTTTTAAAGTCTATTTTTATGTACGGGTACTATTTATAAAGCTCGTTCCTTCGTGACAATATAAATATATCTTTTTATATTCTGATGCGACTGTCGGGATGGATTGGGCTGGATTTTAACTGAGATGAAACTGAGACTAGACGATAGTTTCCGACCAAAGATTGACTCTAAAAAATATTTAAAAAATATAAATAAAGCAACAATGTAGACTTGGATAAAAACTCATAAATTGAAATAAAATAGAAGAAATAGCATTAATTATTCTATTTTATTTCTAGTAGTTTTGTGCCTATATTCTAAAGTCACTCTATAACATTGACTACATATCACTAGAGGTTTTAACATATTATGCTAAGAACTAATACATCCCGATCGTCACTGATATACAGTTTATTTGAAAAAAAAAAATAGTTCTCGCTATTTTCAGCTTTTTCTGTCCTGTTCACTCTTTGTCTGTACTTTAGTACTTGAAGTGTATTCATCCATATTATTATAATTATCATTAAGTAAGCAAACCCTTGAGAAGCAACACGCATCTGAAGATATGGTTTCCTGCACGAGCACAGAAATATTCGTTGCATTGCGTAAACTATTCGCATCTGCGTTCACTGACCACCTGTACTTTACGCAATATAAAGAATATTTTTAAAGTACTCACTCTGTCATTTAGCTACAATATCATGGTAGAGGTCGTGTTGTTTTCAAGTGTTTGCATCGACTCTATTGATGTGAAACATGATAGTTATGAAATCGTGTTAGACAATACAATATTTGATATTTAATAAAATTTGATTGTGTTTTTGTATATTTTTGTTTTATTCAACACCTCATAATATCTTAATTTACCCAACTTTTAGTCGGCCGATAGTTTGACCCAATTTGGGGTTTCAGTACATTATTATTGGCTGATACAAATTTTTTATTGTGCGCACCTTCATACATCTTCGTACTGATATAATATACACGGTACTGATGAGTCTGCGGGGGCTCTTAATGCTTATTAGTTATTACATTTTATACAATTTAAATCTACCTACAACTTCTTCATATTGCAAGTCACTGAAACCTTTTCTAACAATATCGTTTATTCTGGCAGCTAGCAACTGTTTCCTTTTCTCTTTGAAGTCTTTCTCCGCTACTGCTAGACTTTCTATGTTATTCATGAGCACCTGTAGAAAAGTAAAATTATAAGTTAATGGCGTCACAATATGGCCTATGTATTTTAATTCAAATTTAAATACACCCTGAAATCACAATTAAATCACACTAATATTATAAAGGGGAAAGTTTCTGAGTTTGTATGTTTGTTTCTTCTTTACGACTAAGCGTTTGTAGCAATATTAATTAAATTTGGTAAGTATGGAGTTAGTGGATATCCTGGATTATCACATAGGCTACTTTTTACTGCAGTAAAATACCACAATTTATTTTTCCTAATAAACCGCGGGTAACATCGCGGGGCAACAGCTAATGTATAATAGATTTCTTAGTACACAGCTTATTTACGATACGGTACTTAAAAATGAAACAATAATATTGTTTGCGCATTCTTTTATTCATAATCATATTCTGGCAAATGCAGATCGTTCTAATTGCTTAGCAGCTTTATAAGCTTTTACCATTGTCGGTGAATTAGATGAGAAGATATCTGAACAGTAGTAATCTCTTAGCGTCTTCATTTCTACTTTAAGAGAACCAGGGGCGCACGATTCTAGCTTCTCACATGGAATTAAAGGCAGTAGTAAATCTGTGAACAACTTTGGTTGATATTTGTCTACGTTGAGAAGATTAGGACTGATCTCCGCGAGCCTCCTCCATAGTTCTGTCTCGTCGCTATATTTTAAGTCAACTCCGGTATATTCTGCAATCGCTCGTACGATCTTCCAATCGTGCCGAGCTTTCCCTGGCGGCGTGACTGCGCGCTGGGCTAGTTGCGACCGACCTTCCATATTCAGGAAGATCCCTCCAGCCTCCGTGTATGCGCTACCAGGCAGAACAAAAGACGCGAGATCGGAACATTTGTCCCCTTGAAATCCGATGTAGATTATCTTAACATGGTACCCGGGATCCCAAGTATGAAATATCTCATCTGCTCCTAGCGATATAACTACGACTGGGTTAATGCTTTCTAATGCCTTTAATGCTCCCGGCTTCCATCCACATTCTAGAGCTCCAGCGAAGCTCGCTTCTTTTGTGACGATGTTTATCACCTGCCAGTCTTCTTCTACTTGCAATGATGACGTCAAGGTCATTACTTGGTGCATAATCTGTGAGGCGTAAGATGTCCCGAGTTGATCCACACCTACGAATATCAACGGGTGCTTACTACCTTGGATATACTGCTGGGCACACGACAATGCCTCTAGATCTTCTCCCAAGTAATTGACAGGATAATTGTAATCACAGTTGGGACCGACAACGTATACGTCGCACTCGTTTTGTAAATACGCTTGTCTTATCCAGGCATTTAGTATCGGAGCTTCAAATCTTGGATTAGTGCCTACGAGCAAGATTTTATCGGCTTCTGCTGTATTTTTCATTTTGTTGTTCAAACAGAACCCTGCTCGTATGTCGACGTCCGCTAAGGAGTAACTGAAATCGCGTTCAACATACGTGTGTTCACAACCCAGTGCGTTCAATAAATCCTTCGTAGCTACCAGCGTCTCTACATTGGTATGGGGACCGGCGACTGCCATGATTCTTGTTGGATTGGTACAACACAGGACATTCCCAATCTGTCGCAAAACAACTTTCCAGTCGGCTTCAAACAAACTGTTACCACATCTATACATAGGTGTGACCAACCTCTGCATTTCAACGGAGTCGACGGCCCAACGTCCTTTGTCAGAAAGCCACTCCTGGTTCACTTCCTCGTTTTCTCGAGGCAGCACTCTTAGGACTCTATCACTTTTATGGTTCAATATTATATTGGTTCCTGTCGCGTCTGTAACGTCTATGGAACCAGTTCTTTTGACTTCCCAGGGTCTCGCCTTGAACATGTAAGGCTTGGACGTCAGCGCTCCCACGGGACATAAATCGATAACGTTACCAGATAGCTCGGAGAGGAATGATTTATCGACGTAAGTTCCGATCAGCATATCACCGCCGCGTCCAGTCGAACCCAGCACTTCCACCCCACACATCTGCGAGGCGAATCTTATGCAGCGGGTGCAGTGGATGCACCTAGTCATTTCTGTACGTATCAACGGACCTAAATCGCAACTTTCGACCGCCCTCTTTCCCTTGAAATGGATATCGGTGAAGCGTGTTCGATCGCTGCCGAACCTCATCGTCAGATCTTGCAAATCACATTCCCCGCCCTGGTCGCATATAGGACAGTCGAGAGGATGGTCTATCAGAATAAATTCCAGCACTCCCTCCTGAGCTTTCAGCGTCATGTCGGAGTTCGTTCGTATTTTCATTTTGTCTGCTACCGGAGTCGAGCACGCTATCTGCGGTTTGATCCAACCCTCTATCTCTACCAGGCACATCCTGCAGTTTCCGGCGATGGACAGGCGCTCGTGGTAGCAGAACGTCGGTATCGTTACACCTTCGCTGCGTAGCGCTTGAAGGACGGTGAAGTATTTTGGCACCGATGTTTGTTTGCCGTTTATAAAAATGTTAACACACTCATCAGTAGAAAAGTTTTTATTTGCGACTAAAGTTTTAATTATTTTTGACCACAGTCTTCTCGTAAGCATTTTTTTCATTTCAAATTACTTACCAATTGTTAACGTACTATACAAATTTTAAGCAATGCTTGTCAAAACTTTCATTTAAGTGATTGTCATGCTGCTGACAAGATATTTTACAAAAACTATGACGTGGCCTTTTTAAAAAGAGAAACTTACCTGATGGATAGACTTCACGAGCTGAACAAGAGTCTCTTTGAACTGCAAAAATATTTCTGTAGCCCTTTGGTACCTGCAACATTAAAAATATGATTGACTTTACCAGGCATTTTATTAGCCAATACATAGATAACAACCTAATATATTATATTTCAAGAGCATTAAAAACCGAAGCTGTGTAGCGTTTTCCACCGCCAAGTTACAGTTTAACACTTTACCTGTGGTCATGCATGGTGTCAGTGAAAGCGTAGTCTAGAGCGAGGCGGAGGGCGCGGGCGGCGCGGGGTGCGGCGGGGGTGGCCAGCACCCTCCGCGCGCCCCGCTCCCCACACCGCCCCCGCACCAGCAGCCCGCACGCCTCGGAGCAGGCTAGCGTACGTTCCCAACCACTCCTAAGCAAAAATAGGATCTGAGTAGCTGTGACTACCTTTTATTTTTATGGCAACTATAATGTAATAACTGCTGGATTGTGGACATCATTGAAAAGCAGTAATACTAGTCAAACTGCAGTGAAAAACTTGAGTCTTGAAGAGAAAATAAGCATTCACCTTAAAAGCCGTCATGATCCGTAAATACCGTTGTCGACATTTGGCTTCTAAAGTTTTACTGTGCGTATACTGTACTCAGAAGACTTCGGAAAAAACGTTAAGTAGAGTACCTTCCTTATTTTCCTGACGAAATGTTGCAGGAGTTAATAAAAGTCCAGACCATCTTTTGCAGCCTCTTTTTCTAAAGAACCAATGTATCACCAGGGCCGGATTTATATTTTTATGAGTATAGTCCACCTTAATTTTGCCGCCCCTATATGTACGCCATAGGATAGGACGCTGCCGCCCATAGGCCATGGCCTATACTGCCTATACATAAATTCAGGGCTCAGGGCTGGGTATTGCACTACACTCACCTGCCGACAGCCGCGTACTTCCACGCAGCGAGCGCGTCGTCGAACAACCTCAGCGCCGCGCGCGCGTACTCGCTGGCAGCGCGCAGTCTCGCGGTGGCCAGTGCAAGGCCGTCACGTAGCGACTGTGCGCGTGCTAGGTCTGACTCCAGCGATAACCCTGGACGCGTGCTCCCGGACCATATTCTCTCTATAATAGGTACAAAGAGACAATGTAGTCTATTAGTTACATTAAGATGGTAACATCAAACATGTAAAAGAGTAGGATACGCCACCCTGAAAGAACAATAAAAAGTTAAAAGTTAGAACAATACGATGATATATTAATATTAGGTATGTTCGAACTTCGAATCTTCCATCACGCATTTCTACTTACCACTTTTACTCACAAAAAATTCCTGAATATTATGTCATTAATGCTAGAGGCTCTGTAATAGGTTACCGAAATAATATATTTATTTTATGAAATAAAGGGGCAAACGAGCAAACGGGTCACCTGATGGAAAGCATTTTCCGTCGCCCATGGACACTCGCAGCATCAGAAGAGCTGCATGTGCGTTGCCGGCCTTTTAAGAGGGAATAGGGTAATAGAGGAGGGAAGGGATGGGAAGGGAAAGGAAGGGAATAAGGGAGGGTAGGAAAGGGAATAGGGTAGGGGATTGGGCCTCCGGTAAACTCACTCACTCGGCGAAACACAGCGCAAGCGCTGTTTCACGCCGGTTTTCTGTGAGAACGTGGTATTTCTCCGGTCGAGCCTGCCCATTCGTGCCGAAGCATGGCTCTCCCACGTTTTAAAAATAATTGTAATGTAAATGGTCAAGAATCATCAACTTTTCATGCTAAGTCACTCATTTTAATAGCAAAACGAATAATATCTAGCGCCATTAACGGTATTACTATACTGGCTAATAAGTAACACAATATTACCTAGCATATGCTGCAGCTGTCGGTACAGCGCTCGGACCCTCAACACCTGGGCGTGCAGCACTCGCCTCTCTTTCTGCAGCTCCGCCTCGCGCCTCCGTAGCCAGCCCTGCTCCAGGCGACGCATCTCCTACATCGAGGGGATTTTAGATTAAGTACCATCAGAGAAGTTGATTCACAGGCAAATGGCGGGCCTACGTAGTGTGGTCTAGCTAGGTCAATCCCAGCTGCCTTCAGATTACGACGGACATATTGTACCAAAATTGACATAATCCAACTAAATGACGTAGGTCCTTCAACTGCCTATGAATCTATTTCCTCGATGCTACAAATTAGATAGACATAATTTTTTATACGTCCATCAAGACGTCCATGCATAATATTTTATTGTCATAATTTTTTGGAGTGTCGATTCTGCCTGCCTAGCATACGCCAACGAGATATCTCACTCTCGAGATAATTAAAAACTACTCGTCTCATAATGTCAAAATCTCGACATTATCTCGACAAAACTCTATAAAAATGTATTATTTCGATGATAGATCTACGCGAAAAAAAATGTTTGTATGCTAGGGTCAATAGAGATGAAGAGACAAACCATCAAACGTCGAGAAAACATGTATAGATATCTCGTTGGCGTATGCTAGGCAGGCAGGTGTAGTTGATCCAGTGTATATTATAATGTATAGCTGAGCATATACAAGACCACAGTATAGCAATATGACATAGGGACTAATATTGCTATACTGTGACAAGACTGTCCTTGATTATGGGCATGTTGTACGCTTGTTTTTAATCGCGCGATACTGATAGGCATAGCATAGTGTTTTTCAAATAATTAAAAAAAAATAAGACTTTCATAAATATGGAACTTACCTTCCTATTAACGTTGGCAATAAAATCTTGGTTATCTAACGCTAGGATAGGTGTTTTGTACAAGTCGAGACTCACAAACATCTGAAAGAAAATTTTCCAACATAATAATCTTTTTTTCTTCTATGAATTGAGACTAGTATTTGCCATTAACCCATTATTACCCAAGCGGCAGCCGGCTGCTGCATAACAATTATTGAAAATCTATTGTCTCTGCGATACCCACGATGGAGGTGTCTGTTACTGCTGAATATTACTATCGTAGGAACTTTATGATGTCACTTATTTTATTTTATTTTTTATTTTTATTTATTTAGGAAAACTTACAGCTAGAATAACAAGTAGTTTTAAAATAACACAGGAAGGCCAATTACAAGTTTGCACACACATAAAATACGCTAGAGAAGTTAAACAAAGAAACAAACAGCAAACAAAGAATAGATGCTTACTTGATGCATCGTCTTTGCATATTCTTGTGGATTACTCATAGGCTTGGTCGTTTCTTCAAACTCTTTTAATTCCTGAAAGCACGAAAACTTAAATACAAAGAACGAGTGAGATAGAAAACATAATAAGTTAGGTAGGTAGTAATTTTTAAGCTAGCGTAAGCGGGCCCCTAGACGATCAATAATTTTACTGTGCAATATCACGTATTGCGCAATATTATTGACCATCTAGGGTTGATATTGAACATCGCGCGCCTTCAATCTAATTGTCAAAAAAATGTTCAATAAAATTGAACCGTGATATTGCACAATAAAATTGATCGCCTGGGGGTCCACTTCCTGGCTGACAGAAGACATTAACAACGCGATGGACATCCACAACAAAATTGTCGTGGATGTCTATTAGACATCCACGGCGACTTATAGGCGACAGTAGTAAAATTTCTATTCCAGGCTGATTTTGCTGACCACTCGCAGACCATCGGCGCCGACACCAAAATGTATGAATACGCGTTATGTTCAAAAACGATTCCTATACAATTTCATACATTTCCGGACATCAGCGATGCGTGTACAGTCTGCGAGACTATGGTGCGATTTAACCAAAGAAATTGAACGCGATAAGTGAATACTGAACCGGTTTTACGTATAAACGTGTTTATAACACCGAAATGCGAATTGCATTTCACCAACATAAACTAATCGCGTTCACAGCAAAACCGAGTTTTATCAACGCCCAATTTTCGAGATTTAAATTAGTCTTTTCATTCTGTCTGTTCTTTTAAAGCATTATTTAAAAAAACACCTGCTGAATGCTAGCCAGCTCGGCCGTGACCACGGCTAGCCTCTGCGCCGGATACTGTCTCTCGGCGCTAGACACCTCCTCCGTCAGTCTCGACAGAGCCGCCACCACCGTCTCCCGTCGTTGTGACTTGGACATGGCTGAGGGCTAAAATATAGGCTTAATTTCTTACTTAGACTGCTTGTAGTAGCACAATATCATGATTAAATTAATAGGCATAGTATTCGATAGTCAAATAAAACATTCAACAATCAACACTACGACCGGAGGCCCAATCCCCTACCCTATTCCCTTCCCTACCCTCCCCTATTCCCTTCCCTTCCCATCCCTACCCTCCCCTATTCCCTTCCCTTCCCTTCCCATCCCTACCCTCCCCTATTCCCTTCCCTTCCCTTCCCTTCCCATCCCTACCCTCCCCTATTGTCCATGGGCGACGGAAGTTGCTTTCCATCAGGTGACCCATTTGCTCGTTTGCAAATGGGTCACCATTTTTATTTCATAAAAAAAAAGTTGCTAAAGGCCGTCGCGTCGGCAGAAGAAATAAATGAATAAACGTTTAATTAGTAATCTGGACATTACACAAAGTTCTTTACATTTAAATTTTAAAACACCACACAATACAAGTAACACAAATAAAAGATTTAATATACATAATACACTTTTCATAAACAAAATAAATAATACTAGATCAAAACTAAACATACTGGCGGCAACGAAGAGATCGTTGAGAAGCTAGAGCCGCAGCCCATCACACTACGTCCTGGGAACTTTAGAGTATGAAGTGGCCGTGAGCCTAATGATGCTAACGTGATACTCACCTTGTGAATTGTGAACTATGAATACGAGAGAGCACGTGGTGGTACGAGGGACGATAATGCGTAAATCTATTTACCGACTGCTCTAAGAGGGTTATACTTCGAGTGTATGTAGATTGTGTTATAATCATAAAGTTAATATACCTAGCGGAATATACCTTTTCCGCTAATATACCTATTTCGCTAGGATAGGTATATTAACTTTATGGTTATAACTTAAATATTTTTTGTAAAGGGGAGACCCCTTAACAAACATGAAATTTAGGCCGGCCGCAAATTGTCCGAAATTGTCCGAGATTGGTCCCAAGTAGGGAATGCAATCCCGCAAGATAATTTCAATCCCGGTATTTGCGGAATTGAACCATCACAATCCCGCTGGATTTGCGGGATCCTGCAGGTTAATTTTAAACTTTTAAAATAAATCGTTATAATGATACTTGATATACCCCGTTTTATGCTCAGAAAGTCAAAGAAAACAAACTTTGTAGAATATTTTTTACAGGGGTATATTAATAAAAATAAAAGAAAACTATTTTTTTATATGTCTAGTGTCTAATCGTAATAATAATAGTTAAAAAAACTCATTATTATTATCTTATAATTAGGTTTTTTTTTTAATATAAATATAAAATTGAACTCAAAGAGTCCGCTACATACATACAGCCCAAACTTATAAAAGTATGTTAAAAAAGTTAAGGTATTAATTTTGTGTCGTCTGCCAAACGGCTCCGATATTCCACACTAGGTAGCCAGTAGCTGAAAAAGTTAGCTCTTTTTTTTTTATCTAGTTCCTCCCCCTAATATTATCAGGGCTTGTTAATTCACATAATACAATTTTTCCCAAATACTTATGAACTAATTATGAATAATTTAAAATTACCAATTATATTACAATGTTATACTTAATTACAAATAAAATTTCTAAAGTTAATACAATATCAATAGTAAAAACTCAATAAAACAGTGACACGATCCTAATATCATAGCTGTTAACTTATCAATAGAACCTAATTATTAGTATCACAGATTATAATATTGCTATTTCTCTTATAAACTACACCCACGATCGCCCTGCAAAAAGCTAGGAAGATGTCCTGCTTTTTCCCCCCCAGGATGGATGGCAGATTCTCACCCGTTATCGATGTGCCCAATTTTTGTTCAATATCGTATCTATTGCCAGTAAAAATTGGACACTCGAGTAGCAGGTGAGGAACCGTCTCCTCGACTCCGGGCTGACACAGACACGATGGATCCTCCTTCAGCTTGAATCTGTTCAAGTAGAAGGCTAATCCGCCGTGACCGGTCAGTATCTGCGAGGTGTAAAGTGTAATGTCTATCTTTTTGACTATTTTGTATGCAGCAGCAGCGCTTGGGAAAAAGAGCTTCGTGACTCCGGCCGTACCTCCCACTTCGTATCTCCCATCCCATCCCTCAATCGTATCCTCTCTTAAAATACGCTTGACGAAAGACACAGGACACAGATCGTAGTCGGGTCTCCTTCTCAACCCCAGGGCGGCTTCTTTGGCTAACTCGTCAACTCTCTCATTCCCCCTCAACCCAGCGTGCGCCTTTATGCAAAACAAGGAAATCTTCCGCCTCTGCAATGTAGCTTTTCGGAGAGCCGCCCTTGTTTGCACAGCTAGGGGATGAGGGGAATTAAGGGTGACCGCCTGAAGAGCCAACCTGGAGTCGCTCAGGATACCGACCTTCACCTCTCCACTCTTGCAGGCTATAGTTACAGCTCTTTGGAGCGCTAGAAGTTCGGCCTGGTAGACGGTGCAATACGGCGACAAAGCAAACTTGACGGCCTTTGTCTCGGCCTCACCCTTCCATACGGAGAGTACGGCCTCAACTTGGCCCTCAATCCTGCTGCCGTCCGTATAGATCCTATGGACGTGGCTGTTGACCACGTCAGCATACGATTCCTCATCTACCATCCCAAACCCCAGCTCTACCTGCTCTGCCGGATGTGGATCCTCAATCGCAAGAGCCATTCGTTCCAAAAAAGTTAGCTCAGCTTCCACGCTGGTTGGTACAATTGTCATTAAAAGTGAATCGAAGGTAAATAATTTTTTAGTGGGCTGCTAGTAGCCAGTTCACGCACCTCCGCCTTCACATTCCTGCATCGCGCTATCGAAGATTTCTAAGTGCGTCGGTATCACAGTATACAAATTACTCACGGAGGTCGGTATACTGCATAAAGTTAAAATATTAACTTTATGGTATACTGCGAGTTGCGACAACATTCACAATCCTGCATAAACCGGCGGATGGCAAAGACTATTTGAAAGCCAAAAAATGTATAAAAAGAAAAAAGTATAACTGTCAAATTAGTGTCAACCATCTCTGTCAACGTCATAGATTTCTACCACTGTCGGTTTGTCTTGTCATACAAACTTATTTTATTAAATTTTCATTTTTAGCTGTAATTTTCTTAGTTTTTTGTTACTGTAGAAGATTTTATTATATCTTTAAACTGCACAAATACGGAACCGTGAGTAAACCTTTTAAAAATCTGCCCAATCTTGCCACATGTTCAAAAAAGTCTGATCAATGTTTTACTTACGTTATCTTTTACTAAACATTTTCAGAGTGCATTAGGGTAAACCATCCCGAAGGGCCGTTGGTCCCGGCCTGGGCCTAGAAATCCTGGGACACCAGCAAGCGCTTGTAACTAGGACAAACAATATTTACATGACAAGTGAAATTTCACCATACCTTAAATTTTTCATGCAACATGTCTCAATGGAACAACTCGTATAGCTATAATGGTCAGCAGCAGCCGACCAATTCGTGGGATGGTGATGTAAACAGACAATACATGAATCAGGCTTACTACACAAATGAGCAATATGATACCAGCAACCAGTATGTCAGCTTTAATGATTTCATCTCCCAAATGCGAATTCCAAACATGCCTGCCGCTAACTCGACCAACTATAGTAACATCCAGTATCAAAATTATCCAAATGGTCAGTACACTAACATGACGAACTACCAAAGTGGACCATCACAACCATCTTCTCAGCTAGTTTATGGATACCAAACGAACACTGCCAATTTTTCGAATAATCCAGAAGTTTACCAAGATAATTTGCCAAGCCAATATAATGTGCCAGACCAGAATGGGTACACTAATGTAGTTTCAAAATCCAGGTTGACACCCACTGCTAGTGAATTTATACCTAAGAGTGCTATAAAAAGTACCGATGATAGCCAAGGACAAGAACATAAACCTGAACCGCAACCCTCCCAACCAGTAGGGCCAAAAGAAACATCAAATCGGAATCCAAGACCTTCCAGCTCCACGAACTGGCGAGAGAGACCGCAGAACTCTAACCAAGATGGTAGTGCACCTAGTGAAAACAGTCAAGTACAAAAAAGTGACAAATCTCAAAAACCCAGTGAATATAAAAATAAGCAGGAGGAAAGTAGCACATACTCTCAAAACCCTAATTTCAGAAAAGAACCAGTAAATAATCACAATGATTACAACAACAGAAGTAACAAAAATAAAAAGTCCTATGACAATTCTTCTACTTCTAAAACCAATTATCGTAATGAGCATACCAATCAAAAGACTAGCAACAATTTTAGAAACAAAAACAGAAACAATCCAGAGCCTAAAGGAAGTGATTTCAATAGTGAAAATACAGATAGTGAAAACAGGAACAATTCCAGAGGAAACAAAAATAGACAAACTCAGGACTATGAGTCTAGTTATAATAGTGAAAATAATAGTCAAAAGTCAAATACTTATTGGAATAAAAACAGAAGTAATCAGGATGGTAATAATTATGAGGGTGGACATGAGGGCAATGCAGATGACTATAGAAGTGATGCTAATCCTAGTAAAAGTAAGCAGACCCAAAACTCAGACTCAGGCTCTGAGGCTAGTTATCCTAATGAGTGCAATAGCCAAAGGACTAACAACTTTAGAAGTAAAAACAGGAGCAACCAAGGCCCTAACTATGACAGGTATAATGATGACGACACCGAATATAGAGACAGTCCAGAAACAAGCAGTAGACACTCCCAAAACCCAGGCTACGACTCTAGTTACCGTCATGAATACACAAATCAAAAGTATAGCAATAATTTTAGGAATAGAAACCGGAATCAGGAGTATAGTAGAAATTCTGGGTACTACAATGATGATGTGGATAATGAATATGATTACAATAGCCACAAGTCCAATAGATATAAGCAGGATATGGATACAGGGCGGACATACTATAATAATTCTAGACCAAAATCCACTCAGGATGTTCGGGCCAAGAATGACAACCCCAGAGGTAGAAATTGGGCTGGCAGTCAAAGAGTGAGGACAGATTATACAAAAGCAGAAGATGAGGAATTTGCTAGTTCATACATTTCATACAGGGAGGACAAGGAAAATAAAAGTCCAAAAGGAAAAGGGAAGGGAAAAAACTCCATGGCAATTACAGGTAAAGATTAAATAAATAATTTTTTTCTTTTACATGTCGAAAATCTGCAGATGACAATTAAAAAATAGTTATCATCTTTAATTACAAAATTCTTTATCTAAATTCTATATCAACATTCAAACATATTGTTTGTATATTTTTGGTTGAAAACACTGATTAGTGATTACGTAGAAGTGATTTTTAAATGTAAATACAGCCAGACAAGTTACTTGTTATAAATATTGAATTTTATTACTTCATTTATTTTCTTGATCTAATTTGATAAATTTGACAACATTTCAAAGTTTTTAAGCCTTAAATTAAAAATACCATTTCTTTAGTTTCTTCTCCTGTCTCGTGTCGCCTTATTTTAAGTCTACTTTCATATAAAAGAATAAAAAAGCCATGTTAATCTTTAACAATATATTTTAACAGTCACAAAAATTTAAAATCTTTTAAATAAAACTACTTAATATAGTTTTCATTGAATCCATTGAGTGGTAAAAAACATAGACAGCCTAAGGAACTATCATCTACCAAAATAATAATAATTAATCATTATTTTTTTTAAATCCTTTGTTACTGTTATATGCTTTCAGATGGCAAGGAATTGACACAAAGAGAGAGACTTAGTGAGCAATTAGACAAAGGAACATTGGAGTGTCTGGTTTGCTGCGAGCGTGTGAAGCAGATTGACCCCGTGTGGTACTGCGGCAACTGCTACCATGTGTTGCATCTGAGGTGCATCCGCAAGTGGGCCGTGAGCAGTATGGTTGGTGAGTCTGACCTGCCTTTTTAAATCTTTTTTAAATAAACATTTAAAAAACAATATTTTATGGTGTACAAATGTTTATAATGATGAAAGTTAAATTATATTTTAACTCAATTCTTAGTATGAAATTTAAAACTTGTAGCACCTTAAGTATTTTTATTGTGTTCATATTGATGATTTCTTCACAGTGTGAGTTTGCGAAACATGCCTTTCTTTCATACAATCTATGAATATGTGAAAGATAATAGTAAAGTCATTGACAATTTTAACAGCTTTATTCCTTGCACCTAATATTGTTTTCATCCTGTAGAAAGCAAATGGCGCTGCCCGGCGTGCCAGAATGTGAGCCAAGACATCCCCACCGAGTACCGCTGCATGTGTGGCGCGTTACGCAACCCCGAACACCAGCGCGGTGCCAGCGGTGCGCACACTTGCGGCAAAGCGTGCAAACGCACCCGCACTTGCCCGCATCCGTGCACGCTGTTATGCCATCCCGGGCCTTGCCCGCCTTGTCAGGCTACTGTTACCAAGTAAGTTTCATAGCAATAGCTACCGACTATTCGAGCGCCGCAAGACATGCAAGCGGGCGCAAATGACGGCATCCGTGCATACTGGTACCTGTCTATGCCTTGTCAACAGTCAAGCTAGTAGCTTGACAAAACGGTCTCCAAGTAAGCAAAATCTAGCAATGGATTAACATATTATTGCAGCTATTTGGCACACAAATCCATTGTGACTCACTCACTTCGAAATATTTTTCTAATAATAAAACTGGGTGTGATGCATAAATACACTTTATCGCAAACTATTATAAGCAAAATACCTCGTTCAATAAACTTCTTAAAATGTATGCTTATACTTATGAAACATAATTTTATAATCATATTTGGACAAAAATTATTGATTTATAAAATAATATTATCTTTGAACATTGTTTCCAATACTATGTTAATATTTGCGAGTTTATTACGCCAGTTTAGCTTCCGAACTGGTGGAATGTCAACACGTAAGACTTTCTAAAGTGTTCGAATTTGATCATAAATATTAATAATAATGTTTTTTTTTTTTTCTAGACAATGTGGGTGTGGCGCGGAGACTCGCACGGTGCTTTGCAGTAGCAAGCTGCCGCAAGTCTGCGGACGCGAGTGCGGACGCAAACTCGAGTGTAACGTGCACGCGTGCGCCAAGGAGTGCCATGAAGGACCTTGTGAAGCGTGCAAGGAGATTGTGACGCAAGGTTAGTGACGCAAGTTGGAAATTGTAGTACTAAATGTTAACCGCAACTTCGCTGCTCCAAAATTAGTTTACCGCGCGGAATGCGTTTGCGAGGTTTAAACTATTTTATATCCTCTCCTGGGACTCAAGTATCTTCATAGGGTCATATTTCAACGTGACGCTCGATGCAATTCAATCTATTTTTAAAAGACCCATTCAGAACTAACTTTACTACACAAGAAGTTCCAAATTTAAACGACACATCGCAACGTTTCAATGTCAATTAACCCTATGACGTTATTTATTCAGTATGCTTCTGTCCGGCTGCGGAGTCACGTACAGTACCGTGCACGGCGGAAAGCGGCGCGCGCACGCAGTGGTCGTGCGGCGCCGAGTGCGGGCGCGTGCTGGCGTGCGGCGCGCACGCGTGCCGTACGGCGTGTCACCCGCCGCCCTGCCCCGCCTGCCCGCTCCGTCCCGAAAATGTGCCCACGTGCCCCTGCGGGAACACCAAGTATGAATTTGAACCGAGCATATTAAAGCTTCTGTCACATGCAGGCTTAGCTTTCACACTAGTGAAAAAAAAAAATTGTATTAGAAAAACTGATGTAAAGAAATTAGATGTCTGCTAAGATTGAGGAATTTTAGTGACGTATTTCGTAATTAAAGTTTCCAAAACAATGTTACGCTGGTAAATTGTCATAGTCAATAATAGGTTACATAAACAAAGTCAAGTTAAATATGTCTTGTAAATATTGACTAAACATTAAAGAGCTTTACATTTTCCCAGGCTAAGCCCGAGTCAGCGCAAAACGTGCAGCGACCCGATCCCCCTGTGTGACAACATTTGCGCCAAGCCGCTTCCCTGCGGACCGCCCGGCGACAAACACTTCTGCAAGGAGAAGTGCCACGAAGGTAAATAAATGACGTCACCTTATTTACTTAGATTTGAAACTTAAGAAACTGAACATTACTAATTATTTTCCCCGCGTTCCATTTGATGTTAAAAACGATCAAAACGCTCAAAATGGGAGGCATTTTGAGCGTTTTGATCGTTTTTAACGTCAAATGGAACGCGGGGTTTGCTAGTAAATAAAGCCAATCTGGACCTATGGCATAGAAATGTGGAGCTCCGCAAGAAACTCAAACATAGAAAACCTGCAATGGTTCCAAAATAATGTGCTCAGAACTCTAACAAATGCGCCATAGTTTATCAGGAATTCAGTAATCCATGAACACCTGCAAATAGATACAATAAATGAAACAGTAAATTCATACACAACTAAATATAAGAGCAGACTTTAAAAACTTTAAGTACTTGCGCAAAATCTCCTCAATACTACAGGAGAAACTGTTCGCCTTAAAAGGAAACTTTTATACTTGGAATGTGATGTTCAAGGGAACATCATCCACTTACACCTATTAAAAGCGACCTCATCTGCAGATTATAGCTTCCATAAAGCTGATTGCTGATAGCAAAAACGGAAAAAAAATATTCTATTTTATGTTCTAGGACCGTGCCGCATTTGCCCGGACAAGACAGTACTGCAGTGCCGCTGCGGACACTCGAGCCGCGAGGTGCTATGCGCTGATCTTCCAGAAGCCAATGTCCTGTGCCAAAGGAAATGTAATAAAGTAAGTTTATAATATTATCCTGAAGAATATTATGTAACTAGCAACAGCTAAGTGGCATTTGTCAAGAATAATATGAAGTCAAGAATCCCCAATGTGGGGGAAGAGAAATATGTCGTAACTTGCAAATGGCCGCTTAATCGCTATTGGTTGTAGAAACTAGAATTAGTTCCAAGTACTCCCACTACTGCTATCAGCGCCAACATGGCGACTTTAAAACGTCAAATTTAGTTCTCTCCCCCGCATTGGGGGCGCTGATTTCGCTTCAAATAGGCACAAAAACCAGCAGTCATTTCAAAGGGTATCGTAAGTCCAGCGTACTTGTATAATGGAGGTCAGTGGTCTAAGCCCTCCCAAATGTGTTTATAAAATTAAAATGCATGTACTTTATAATAACATAAATTGAAAAAAAATAATTAATTTCATATAATATTGTGTATAATTCGCTACACTTTTTTCTCAGAAAATGTCGTGCGGTCGTCACCGGTGTCGCACGGTGTGCTGTGACGCGGCGACGCACCGTTGCACGCTCGTGTGCGGGCGTTCTCTGGCGTGCCAACTGCACCGCTGTGAGGAGTTCTGCCATACGGGACACTGTGCTCCCTGCCCTGTTGTCAGTAAGTATCGTTGTGTGGGTTGATAGATAGTTTTGTTATTATTTGGTGAGAGTTGTCTTTAAGTTGTATGGCATCGAAACAAGACCTAATAACTATGGTAACTAATTTGATGACATACAAATTGTAGTTACATAATTTCTTCACATTTTTTTACAGTATTTTATGTGTTATGAAAGGACAGTGAGTACAATCCTCGTCTGTCTACAACAAGATTAGAAGCGTGACTCTAATGATTTTTTTTAAATGTTAATTTAATAGATACCCCAGCCAATGCCTCTTTAATTAGTTAAATTATAGTTATACCCAATTGCGTGCAGGTTTCGAGGAGCTAACGTGCGCATGCGGCGCGGAGGCGGTACTCCCGCCTGTGCGGTGCGGGACGCGCGCGCCACTATGCTCCGCCCCCTGCCGCAAGCCCCGCCCCTGTGGACACCCGCCCCACCACTCCTGCCACTCCGGCGATTGCCCACCGTGTGTAGTGCTCACCACCAAGTCCTGTCATGGCCGCCATGAGGTATAATGACTTTTCGAGCGCTGCATAAAGCCATTTATCTATTGCTACCGACTACCGTCAACGTTAAATAGTCAGTTGTTCCCTAATCTGTAGAGTTTTTAAAATTCCTTTTATAGTGGATGCCAACCCCATAACAGGAATATGTGTGCGAAATTTCAAGTTTCTGGCTCTAAGCGTCAAGTTAATATTTGCCTCTTATTTAATTACACAGACAAAAAATAACGTAAATGGCAATGCGGTTATAAAAGAGTAGTGACTTTTCTAAGTATAAACCATACAAAAACAAACAAAATTCTCAATTTTATAAGTATGAAGCCCTTTCAAATAATTTCCCCCCGTTTTTTCCACATTTTCCTCTATTTCTTCGTTTGTATTAGTCTTAGCGTTATAAAATATAGCCTATAGCACTCCTCCATAAATGGGCTATCTAACACTGAAATAATTTTTCAAATCGGACTAGTAGTTCCTAAAATTAGCGCGTTCAAACAAACAAACAAACTCTGCCGCTTTATAATATTATTTTAATATAGATTGATTATTATTATTTTTTTTTATTTTATATTCAGAAGGCTTACAGACTAATAACTTAAATGGCTAATACAATAATTTAGATAAACAAATAGCTAATTACATTATTAGCTTTTTGTTTATCTAAATTATTGTATTAGTCATTATGTTATAAATGTATTTAACAGGAGCGTAAAACAATACCGTGTTCGCAAGAGGAGTTCTCGTGCGGTATGCCGTGCGGCAAACCCCTGCCGTGCGGTAAACACACCTGCATCAAAACCTGCCATAAGGGACCATGTGATGCCGGCAAGTAAGTAAAACGTTTTCAATCGTTTTATTTACAAGTTAGATAAGAAATAAGAAAGATAATTTCTTTACATAAGTATTTAAAGATAATTTATTTCACTTTTCAGATGTCAGCCAAAAACAAAAATTGTGTAAAATATTTTCATAATCATAACGCTCACTTATTGGTTAATATCTAGTTGCGACCATGTGTTTACCAATAACCTCGCCTTATAAATCGATTCCAAATATCAAACTAGCCTAACTTTAAGACTATACAGTGACAAGTTATTCAATATTCACACATTTTCTTCAACAGTTAATCACTAAAATATTACTTATTCGCGTGGGAGCCGTATATTTTTTCGGGATAAAAAGTATCGTAATATGTCCTTTCCCGGCACTCAAGTATCTCCATAGTCCATACCAAATTTCAGCAAAATCGGTTCAGCGGTTTGGTCGTGAAGAGGTAAATAAAAGACAGACAGACACACTTTCGCATTTATAATATTTGTATGGATAATGGTCCTGAATTTAATAAAACATTAAACATTTAGCCTGCGAAACCCTAAACCATCGGAACATTACTGAGAAGTTGGTAACAAAAGTTTATAAACATTAACGGCCGTTCCCAATATTTGATCTATCTCTGGTTTTGCCCTACTCGAGATAGGAATAACTCACAATTGACATAAAATATATGTCTCTAATGTCTAATGTGAGCTATTCCTATCTCTAGTAGGGCAAAACCAGAGATAGATCAAATATTGGGAACGGCCGTTAGAACCTCTTTCGTTGACTTTGATATATTCGAATTTGGAACAAGTGAAGTTCGCTGATTGAAATAAGTGGCTTATTGATAAAACCTTATGTCAGTGTGGATTTTACAAACAGGTGCACGCAGGCGTGCCGCGAGAAGCGTCCCGGGTGCGGTCACGAGTGCGCGGCGCCGTGCCACGCGGGCGCGGGCGGGGCGTGTCCCAGCGGTGCGCCGTGCCGCCGTCCCGTGCGCGCGACGTGCGCGTGCGGACGACGCTCCATGGATCGCGCGTGCACTGACAACGCGAGGGATTATGCCAAGTACGCCATTTTTCTCTGTACATTATTCTTTTACTAATAGAATTGTTTCCACAACGGATATGTTTTTTCACAACTGCTATTTTTGTCTGTCATGTGACATTTCAGTGTCTAAACATACTAGGCCGAAAATACGCGGCCATAGTTCGGCATGATTACGCCTGCAATGCGCTACGCATACAATATAACGTGACCTAATTTCGGCATGGTGTATCATCACTCATCAGTAATTTAAAATAGCTGATGAGTGATGACTGATGATACACCATGCCGAATTGCTGGCGTAATCATGCCGAACTTCGGCCACGTATTTTCGGCCTAGTGTGTTTAGAGTTTTAGATACTCAAACGTAAAGTAGCTTTATATAACTGCCGCACTCACTACTCATTGTGGATCATTAATTTCTTATATGTAATTAATTTGAAAATTTTACATAAGCCATACATTATCTGTCAAACTCTTCATTAAATTAAAAATTAATCATAATAAAATGTCTCTGGGTGCGATATGTAAATATGCACTTATTATGCAGTAAAAGAGCCACTGCCTCATTTTGTTTTTTCATATTTTCATTGGAAACTGTAAGTTAAATGATGTCTAATGAACATATTTATTTCAGACTAATGAGCACGCTAGCGGCTTCCAAAATGCAAGAAGGTGGTTCCGTAGACTTGAGCGACGTGCAGCGCCCCAGCAACATGCTAAAAACGTGAGTGGTCTGGTTATTGTTAAGATGAATTTAAATATTTTTAATGTTCTGAAAATTAGGGTCTACTGAACACAAAGTTACAAATTTTAAGCAACCTTCTTTTCGTCAAGCGGTTAGCAAACTCATAACTTTTAGTCAAGAATATTCAATCACGTTAAACTATAAACATTGAAATTATTTACAATTATATACTTTAAAAATTAAATCCCCTTACAGCTATTAGAGTTTCATCCTGCTTTCTTTTTCATATAAACGAAGAACGAGAGAAATTTATACATTACTAATTACTATACACACATATACATCTTATTTATTTATATCTTTAAACGAGCAATTCTTGTATATATACAATTGGAATCTCGGAATCGGCTTCAACGATTTTCATGAAATTTAGTATATAGGGGGTTTCGGGGGCGATAAATCGATAATCATAATCATAATCATCATTTATTTGCAAAGAATCTAGCTAGGAATCATTTTTAGAAAATGTCATTTTACATTATACAAGTATTAGCTGTAAATTGTGCAAGAATTTGCAAGTCGTAATAATGTTTCCTTCTAGTCTTAATAATACGTGGAGGACCTGATAGCTGGCTCCATAGAGGACTGGGCCTGGTTTAGGAATTGTAATCCCCATTTTTTTATCATTAATATCATGGAAATAAAAGATTTGTAATTTCGAATTCTTTTTTTTTTTCATCCATGTAGTCTAGAGTGCGACGAGGAGTGCTACGTGGAAGCGCGCAGCCGGCGCATGGCCCTCGCGCTGCAGATCCGCAATCCGGACGTGTCCGCTAAGCTGGCGCCGCGGTACGGCGACTCGCTGCGGGCGACCGCCGCGCGAGACCCCGCCTTCGCGCAGCACGTACACGACAAGCTAACGGACTTGGTGCAGCTAGCTAAAAAGGTTTGCCCACATTGTATCTTATAATTTATACTTATAAATAAGGCTGGAGTGAATGCGGCTCGTTGCATATGAGCTATTAACAGAACTAGTGATAATATAGTATATGGTGTGTACTGTGTATGTGTCCCTTACGTCTCATACCTACAATAGAGTTCAATATGAAACACACCCTAAATATTGTCTTTTTTGTATGAACACGGAGCAACGATTCAGACGTTCCAGTCACGAGCTATGCGTTATACAATTTAATATATGTCGCCAAAATAAGATCAAAATATACAGTCGTATATAAGCAATTTCTATTGTCATTTATACGTAAGTGGTAAAGAGTGACCGTCTGAAGTAGCGATGCATTTTTTTTTAATACATATTGATTTAATATTCTGTGACAGTCGAAGCAGAAGACGCGCGCACACTCGTTCCCGTCTATGAACCGTCAGAAGCGGCAGTTCATACACGAGATGTGCGAGCATTTCGGCTGCGAGAGCGTCGCGTACGACGCCGAGCCCAACCGCAACGTCGTCGCCACGGCCGACCGCGAGAAGGTGAGTGAGCGAGACGGAAAGTCCTCCGTCGCATTTGCGTGCGCGAGGGGCGTACGTGCACGTGACTCGCTTGTAAATGTATTCGTTGCGTTATGCCAAATCCCATACATTGTTGACATCTAACTTTCGAAACTAGCGAATACATTTTAACTAAGCACTAAGTTTACACTACAAAGTGGCATGTTAATGTGATGCATTTTAAATGTCCCCAGAACTAAACTTTACTTACTACACAAGCAAATACACATTGAATTGATAAACTTACCGCTCGTTGTTACTGTTTTTGCAAGCTATACGTTTTTCAAATAAAATAATCTTTTTTTTTAAAGAAAAAAATCGGTTTATATTGCAGTCGTGGCTGCCAGCTATGAGCGTGCTCGAAGTGTTAGCGCGCGAGGCGGGCAAGCGGCGCGTACCCGGGCCCGTACTTCGCGCGCCGCCCGCTCCCACCGCGACCGCACCGCAGGCCACGCCCACACAACCTAGCAAGTGAGTAGAGAGAGAGATAGGCACTGGGCTAACCAAACCTAGAATACAGTGGATTGAAATTTGGCCATGAAGTATTTAGTTAACTTCTACTTACATTCTATCCATCTGCCGCAACTTCTGTTTTTCGTTTCCGTGCAAATGAATAGCTGTCGTTTTTTACAAATAGATACACACAATCATTTATTTTTCGTAACTTCAGATCGACCGGTGGATGGGCGACTCTAACTTCCAGCAACGCGTGGGCAGCGCGGAGTCAACCGAAACAGGAAAATAAAATAGATTACTTCGATAACCCGCCCAACTAGATTGTACCGGTGCAAGGTCTAAAGGCACTACTATAAAAACCATAGACAGCAAAAATAAGTCGCATGTTTTTTTTTAACTGAAAATTAACAGTTTTTTTTTATCAAAGATAAAAGAAGTTAGTAGCTTCTAAAACCATAGACAACAGAGGTTTGACGGTTCTCTTCAAACCATAGATAACAGAGGTTTGCCATAGACAAAATTAAACTAAATACTAAGAAAGAACTCGTTTTAATAAAGTCTTATGTTGTCCAATAATAGAGTATCTATAGGTTTACAACAAGAGGAGAGGGTATTTAACTAGCATGTAAGTTAACGAAAATCAATTAAATATTTAATGGAATATCTTTAAAATTAAATGTTGTATTAGAAATTTGTAATACTTTATTAAATACTAAGTTCTAAGAAGGTTCCATAAATGTAACTAAAATGATTTCTACATATTTATTATCTGTGAACTATGCTGAAATACGATGGGAAAGGTTACTACTTAGTGCTACTACTACCTAGTGAAAAAATTGTGCTTTTGTCAAATATCTACTTGTTGGTCTAGTTATTATAATGTCCACAGCTTATGATTTCATTCTATAGGGCACAATATTTATTCAAATACCTAATTAAATAATAGCAAGATTAATTTGTGACAAAGGTTTTTAACACATGATATTTCTTATAAAAATAGAATTTGTAGATATAAGAAGCACACTCTGATTGTTATTAAAGATTTGTTATATTTTTTAGTGTGTTACACAGACTTACTGCTTAGACAATGGACTTACACAATGGATACTGCAGAATCGACTGACTCTTAGTAAGGTAGTCAGGTTTTTGTTTTTTAATAAGTAGGTTTTTTAATTAGCAAAGGATCCATTCTCTAAGTCTATACTTAAATTATTCGGTGCTGGCATCATGAATTATTGCTTTGTCTTTTGTATATTCGGTTCAAACTCAATGTTATCTATAGGTCAAAAAAATGCGATCAAATCATTTGGTAGCATTACAACACGATAACAGCTCAAAAGCTGATTAATATTTTAAGGTGGAATTGGTTGTATTGTTCTTTATAAAGTCTGGTCAATTTAATAAAATTTTGATGCAGTTTTAACCGACTTTCAAAAAAAGGGGAGGTCTATGTTTGGCTGTGGATTTTTTTTGTTTATCGAATTACGCAGAAAAACATTGTGGCTGTTGTTTCAGTGTGATGTTTATGGAATAATATATTTTGGGTCGCGGTATTACTTGACAATGTATTTTATGTTGGTAGGTAGATAAATACCAGTCATACAGACGAATTATCTATGGCCTTGGCTAAGTGACAAATAAAATAGAAAAAAATAATTTGACGTATCGCAAGCAAAGCACCATATCACTAACGCCGCGGCCGCACATGCGTCTATCGTCACGAAGCTTCGTGCTACGAGACGATACCATTGGACGATACACGCAGATCGTCCAATGGTATCATCTCAAGCACGAAGCCCTACGCAGATGCGGCCCGGGCATAAGTGTATAAACACACCATGCCGAAGATACTAACAGTGCAACAACGCTTTAAGTGAACGTGGGCGGGTCACTGCAGGTACGAGGGCTGCTATTTATGTATCCGGAATTAAAAAAAGAAACAAACATATATCATTTAATATGGTTTTATTGCTTTTCAAAATATTCGCCGCGATGATCGACACACTTTTGCATACGCTGGAACCAATTTTCATAGCACTTTTTCCATTCTGATTGAGGTATCTCCAAAACGTGCATTTTGAACGCATCAACAGCCTCTTCGCGGCTCGAAAAACGTTGACCACGTAATTTGTTCTTCGCGTATGGAAATAAAAAGAAATCGTTAGGTGCCAAATCAGGGCTGTACGGCGGATGACCAGTCAATTCGATCTTTTGACCCTCCAAAAACTGAGTTGTTTCAGCTGAGGTGTGACAGCTAGCATTGTCGTGATGTAATATGATTCTGCGTTGTCGGTTGTCCTTTCTTATTTCTTCAAAGACTTCTGGTAAACAAATGGTCGTATACCATTCAGAATTAACCGTTTTACGATTCTCTAATGGCACTGTAGCCACATGTCCATTAATTCCAAAAAAACAGGCGACCATTTGCTTCAAAGTACTTTTTGCACGAGTAACTTTTGTTGGTTTCGGCTCATCTTGGAACACCCACACCGTTGACTGTTGTTTAGTTTCGGGGTCATATGCATAGATCCAAGATTCATCACCTGTGTAGATATTATAAACGGCTTTTGACGTACCACGGTTGTATTTTTTTATCATTTTTTTGCACCAATCGACACGAGCCCGTTTTTGATCGATTGTCAAGTTGTGCGGAATCCAACGCGAACATATTTTTTTTACAGCCAAATGTTCGTGTAATATCTTATGTATGCTCGTCATACTTATGCCTAAGGACGCCTCTATCTCGCGATATGTAACATGACGATCACGCATTATTAGTTCCCGCACAGCATCTATATTTTGTGGGACAACAGCTGTTTTTGGGCGACCTTCTTTATTTTCATCCGTGAGCATAGACCGCCCACGATTAAACTCACTGTACCAGTGATAAACAGTGGTTTTTGATGGTGCTTCATCTCCAAAAGTTGCGGTGAGTTGAATAAAGAACTGTTGTTGATTTAGCCCACGCCGAAAATCGTAGTAAATCGTTGCACGAAAATGTTCACGCGTTAAATCCATGGCAAATGAAGACACGCAATTTTCAAAATGACGCCACAATGGAAAAATAATTGACAGTCACATGAAACAAAATGTATTCTTCAACCAAAGAGTTATATTTTCAAATGTTGTAATTACTTTTTAAATATTGTTCTTGTAAGTGGCCAGTTCCGGATACATAAATAGCAGCCCTCGTAAAGGAGAATTGTCAAAAAGGCGTTTCTGTATCATGGCGGCGTTAGTTCCTTTTTTCGCCACGTTCATTTGACCGCATCATAGCGTCGCGTTATGTCAAATCTCATACATTTTATTTTTAACTTCGCCGTCGAATGCAAGTTGTCTAAGTACAGAGGTCCACAGATAATATTCCGTTATACGCCTGAGGTCCACGCGATACGGCTGATGTGTGTTCATTTACAATTTTGATACATGTAAAGTAATGGATTGTAGATATTGTTAGCACAAATTATACTCAAGTGTAAGCTCACGTCAATAAAATTATATCATTACGTCGTCATAATACTAATATAAAACATTGAGATGTCCTAGTTCAAGATTGTTTTATTTTATACCTGTCTATAAATGACGTTTGTTTTTAGTAAACAATGCTAAAGTCCAAATGTAGGATACAGAGAAATTGACAACCTTAGAAGGCCACTTGTGTCTTCCACTCGCACAAAATATTGGTAAGTATCTCGTTTCCACATGCACTTTGTGTGAAACTTTAAATCGCAAATTCTGAAAAATATTGCTTTTTGAACCCTTAAAAATTTTGGTCGCGGTCCGCGATACCAAGACTAAAATGTGTTTGTGGCCCGTATAAAAAAAGATTGATTACCACTGACTTAAGCTATTATAATACACTAGACGCGCGTATTTCTTTTACGGCGACTGGGCTTATTAAAATAAATGTAATAAGTGAAGCCTCCATTGCTATAGTATTGGTCAAAGTTTTAATTAGCTTAAAAATAATAGCATTTTAAAAGTTTATTTTATTTAAAAAATATCTAATTTCTGTCAGCTACGTTGTCTAGCATGTCGTCGACGAGATGTGACAGTTTGAACAGATTGTGGATGAATCTCCTCAAACAGCGACACTTGCACAGGGATTTGCGCAGTACACGGCTAGACTTCAGCTCGTTTTGCCGATTCTCGTGGTCATAAGGGTTACTTCTATACGATGAAGCCGAATTAAACTGAAACAAAAAAATTCAATGTTTTCCAACCGGACTTTATTTAGTAGCCCGCGTGAAGTCAAACCAGTTGAGTCGTCGTGAAAGACGTGAAAATTTTTCCACTTTTAAATCATTACTTTGAAAAACGTTATTTTTTACCCATAAAAAAATTGTTGCGGCCCGCGACACTGAGCTTGTGGCACGTATAAAAAAGGTTGAGTACCACTGTTTTAGTCTCTTAAGATATTATTTTTAATTAAAATATTGACTTACCTCGATTAGGCGATTTATTCTTATTTGTGTGTGTTTTTTCTTCATTTCAGTGAGGAAGACATCGTCAGAGTTAAATTGAATTGGACACACGAATGGCTGCAAAATATCACCTAAAATTATGACCCTACAATAACTTTAGATTGACCATATTTTATAGCAACTTTGCAGTACTAGTCCGGACACGGAACACGTAGAAAATACCTACTGTAGGTACGTGACATGGAGAAAAACCGACTCGACAATGTTACCAATAATCGTAACACTGAATTTAAATTTAATTAAGCGTAGTCTAAACTTTAACATTGTGAACTGTAAAGTGTTAGCAATTGTTGACAAACCTTTTTAAAAATAAATAAACACCGATAGAGTAAGCGGCAAGAAATTTTGACCAAAGAGTATAATATAAACTACGTAACAACTAGACGCGGAGTTTCAAGTATAACGGTTTGATTACAAAAGCTTAGAACATCTTTATCATAATACCTAGTTTTTTAAGGATACTTACACATTCTACCGACCACCATTCGTAGCACGTCGACCACCAGGACCGCCGTCAGAAACTGCGAACTGTAGTCCACGTAACAGTTGCCTGCAAGACAATACGACTGAGGAGACAACTTGCAAGATCCCATGGTCAACAGGAACATGCTGTCACAGCATAATATATGTAATAATGTATACAATCTGTGTGATCATAGATTGTATACATATATTAACGGCTATCACTTAACAGTTTAACACTCAGCATGCACCTAAATAATTTCTATCTTCTGCATTCATTTTTCGTCTATGCATGACTCCTATGAGGAGTCTTTCAAATTGGTGGGAGGAGAGGTTAAGGGCGTTCGCTGCGTTGAACGTGTGTCCGGCGCGGGCGCCCGCACCGTGCGGACTGACCCGCCTCAACGCAGTGCTGCTCTATGGGATGACATAAAACAAGCACGCCTCGCGAGTCGCGGGTGGCCGCGCCGGGCGCACGCTTAACGCAGCGAACGCCCTAAGAAACAGGTAATTCTACCACTTCAAAGCAACTAATGAAATGAAATGTTTTTTTTGTGAGCATTCTTCAGACATAATCCATATTTATTATAAATTCGAAAGTGTGTCTGTCTGTATGTTAACTCTTCACGCCGAAACCACTGAACCGATTTTGCCGAAATTTTATATGGCGGTACTTTGGGTCCCGAGAAAGCACATAGAATATTTTTTATCCCGGAAACAGAAAATACGATACGAGAAAGAGCGTCATCTAGTCATGAATCATGATATACCTACCTTTCCCAGAGTGGGTCACGACTCACGATGCACAAAACGCTCCGTGCATCGTGACACCAGAGAAGGCGGGCCCAAGCTTCTATTTAAGTTTAAATAGAAGTTTTTGGCCCAAGCAAGCCCCAAGTGGGGCCTCTGTCGGCCTGCGGGGCGCGAAGCCCAAATGAGTGTGGTCTGACAAAGGTCGGACGGCCACTGCCGGAGTTGCGGTGGGTGTGTCGTGTCCGTGGCTTCGTCTTGGGTGGCGAGAGGAGCGTTGCAGAGTTTTCGTGGGTAGGGTCGCGGCCATGGGCGTACCGAGGAGGGGGCAGCTGCCCCCCCCTGGATCATGTTGACGTCCCTACTAAGTATATTATCTAGTACTTTTATCTATAAAAATTAAAAATTAAGAAAACTAATTTTTGCTATTTGTTAGCAATACAATATTTTTACAACTAAAAATTATTAATCTTTTATTCTTTATAAACACCTAGCTTATTAAAAATCTGATTTGCCCCCCCTGGCCCAGAACCTGGGTAATTTAGCCCCCCCCCCCCTGGCACCAGAACCTGGATAATTTCCCCCCCCCTGGCCCAGAACCTGGGTACGCCCATGGTCGCGGCACATACCATCTTTGCCGCGATGAGCCCCACATATCCGCAGCGGGAGTCCCCATCCACTTTTCACGCAGACAAATGCATTAAATGCGTTAATGCATTTCTCTGCGTGAAAAAAAAAGTTATGATATAGGTACCTAAGCATATTTACCGTGGTGTATGTTCATTATTTGGTGCGCATAGGACACTAATTTCGACCACGTCGACTTTATAGTATCTGCGTTTAAACCGTACTTGGATAATTTATATTTATTAGCTTCTACCGGCAGGTCACAGGAACCAAAACTCTCCTCAGACATCTCTCCATCGTAAAGTTCTAAGTCTTCAATATCTCTCATGATTTCGGCTTCGTCTAAATCCTTCGTTTTTAAATCGACGATGTCTCTAGTAACATCGTCAGTTAGATCATGGGATTTTAAGCTTTCTTTATTAAGGCTATTACGGAAGCCGGTCAGCTTGGTTTCCTTATCGCAAAGATCTATAAAGAAGTTGTCTAGACTTGTAGTTGTAAATTCTGACTTTTTGCTAAGTTGAGATTGACTGTGGCAAGAAGAGAATTGACCGCTCAGTCTCCTTTTGACCCTCCTCTCTGATAGTCCTTCCCGTAACAATTTGTCTACGGAGGATTTACTTTTCAACCGTCTAGCGGCATCTTCCTGGTCTCTTTGTAACGACTTGAGCTGCTCATACTTGTACCAGGACCGGACGCGGTCACATTTACCGTAGATTTTGTTTGAATCTAAAAAAAAGGTTCAAGTAACTTCTAGAAATTGGGGGCGGCTCCCCGCCCGCGTAAATTCAGTATCCTGTGGTAATCGTACATTTTCCTACGATGAGATGTATCCAGAGCAAGATTTCAACAAAATCGACTCAGTAATTTTGGATCGTCTATTCGATGCAAACAAACGAACTCTTTTACAATAGGTAAGTATAGATTTACCATCACCTGATGAAACCTGCTTGATGGAACCATCGCCTATTAATACAGATTACACTCGCAATATCGGAGGAGTCGCAAGTGCATTGCTGCCTTCCTTCTGTGTTAGCTTTCTATTACAAGTGTATAGAAGCCTTACCTGAAACGAGGTCAGTAACATCCATATTATCCTACCTACCTAATAATTTCCGAATTTAAGTTATTTTTTTTAGATTTGAGATGGAAATATGAAAACCATTTTAATTTGTTGGGTGGTCAACCATAGACAATCTGACATTAATCAATTAAAATGATTTTATCCGGTCTTATTTTCCTCTATGATTAATTTCCTGCCTGTTCCTGCCAGATTATGAGCTCTTAAATCCCCAGTCAGTCCTTATACTGACTGTATAAGGACGTAAAGTGAATGGATTTAAGAGCTCATAATAGGCCCCCCAGTTCCGTTTTAGGATTCCGTAGTCAACGAGGGCTTGCTGATTAGCGTGTATACACACGGCGCCGCAGCGGCAGCGTTTTCGCCGCCTCTGTGAAAAGAACCCATAGAAATACAAAGATGAGTTAAATGAGTATGCAGCGGCGCGGCCGCAGTGGCGGTGCAGGTGTCGCTGCGGTGCATGTGTAAACACGCTTAGAACCCTAAAACGGAATCCTAACCTTGTGTTAATAATGACAAATACAAACCCCCTAATGCTCCTAATTGATTACAATTGGTATCCGAAGGTAATATAAAAAGAAACAACATTTAATTTAAGTATACAAATTTATTCAAATCCTCATTAATTAAGTGAAATTATTGTTCTGGTGTGACGCATCTTCTTTCTTGATGTAGATTTAAGAAAAGGTTTCTCTTCTAAAATAAAATTTTCCGTCTATATCCTCGACATCATACTATCATAATGTGATGAACAGGACATAGACGAAAGCTTTGCCGAACAGAGATTTTTCCAATCCCCTTAGGTATAAAAATATAATTTCAATTTCCTGTTTTATCATTTGCGAAGTGACTTGAGTGAGTTTAAAAGTGGGAAACACAGGGTGTATCTGGAAACACGGCAAACAGCACAGGAAACTGCCACAGCAATCAGGCCAGCGAGCGCCACCGGCCTGACAAACAAATTTGTGTATTAGTGAACATATACAGAACAGTTTGGTTTCTTACTCACAATAAATGCTGATTTTTATAAGTGTTTAATACAAGAAAACTAAATCTACACTACAGAAATTTAGAACTACAAGTACTTATTCTACAGATGAAAAATTCGAAGTTTCTATTAGAGACTCTCAAAAATTTTGGAGTATTCCATGTTATTTCTGTACATTTTGGCCTGAGTAGAAGTCATGACCTTGAGGCTCGTCTTATGTTTTAATGAAACAAATGTTTACCATGTTTTCTGAAGTATTAAAAATGAATCCTAACTTATGCTCGGCCACAACAGCAAAAAGGTTGTCAGGAAACAGCCAAAACCCCTCCCCGCACACTCTGCCTCGCCCCACACTCCACTCCACACCCTGAGCATACCAACATTTCTATTAATACATTAAACTTGCATTTATTTTCGTCAGTCACACTCAACCAAATGAGACATCCAAGAGAAATCCAAGAGGCAAGAAAACATACAAAATATGCCTCATATAGTGTTTAGGGCGTTCGCTGCGTTAAGCGTGCGCCCGGCGCGGCCACCCGCGAGGCGTGATTGTTTCATGTCATCCCTAAGGGCCGGTTTACACGTATTAAGTAGATAAGTAGTAACTAAATTCTAATTGTCATCTAGTTTAGAACTTACTAAATTTTAACTTGCTACTTGCTAATAAATTTTGTGTTTACATGTAACAGTTGTACAGTTTAGAACTTACTAAATTTTAACTTGCTACTAAATTTTGTGTTTACATGTAATTAACAACTTAAAATTAAGTTAAAATTTAGTTAACTACTTATCAACTCAATACGTGTAAACCAGCCAATAGAGCAGTGCTGCGTTGAGAGGGTCAGCCGTCGCACGATTACTATAACGAGCGCACGCCGCGGGCGCCCGCGCCGGGCACACGCTCAACGCAGCGAACGCCGTCAGGATTTTGAAAGTTGATGTTATAATCATTTGATTGAATGCACTCTTACTTTAATTGGTTTACTTTTAATTTGCTCTGTTATAAATCAACATCAATCAGGAAAAAACAGTAATACTCAGATATTATAACAAAGCATTTACATTAGAAGAGTCGGCCAAAATATTTACCAGCGTGTCCTAGAGGGCGAGTCTGATACTAGACCTGTGAGTCTAGTTTTAATCACCTGAAATAATGTCTATACCCTAATCTAAGTGTAATTTATGAATGTCTCATAACTCAGTCAAAACTTAATACAGTTGACAAAGATTTCATTAATTTCTAATTACTTTTTAATTTCATCTACAAACCTACACACATAATGAGCTCAGTGTTATTCTCACTTTCGTTCATTAAACAAAACAAAATCTGAAAATTTTGTGTGATAGATGACTGAATGTTTTGTATTGAATGTTGCTATGAGTAAGGTGTAAAAAAAGTAACTAGAAGAAAGAAATACATTAAGACGTGTACTTTAATATAACAAATCTCCAGAAAAAATGAGAGTATGAAAAAACAATTTTACCATGAAGCCAATCAGTGAAATTGAAATGCAAACACAAAATGAATTACTTTACAGTTCAAGCAAGATAGTTCCCTTCGACCTTCCCCTAAGCTCTTCCACTAAGCTCTTAGATGCAAAAATAATTAGATTCTTATTTAATTAACATTTAGTCACAATATTTAGAAAAGAAACATGACCATAAGTAATTCCTAATTTACTAATAATTGTGAAAATAATACATCTATGTGATTAATTATTTAAAATTAACCTTACTTATAATCTAATACCTGAATAAGATGGGGAGACAGCTTGTCAGCTCAGCTCGATCATTTCAGGTTCGTAGGGTTCAGAAACCCAGTTGATCTGCAAAACAATATAAGCATAAGAAATAATTCCAAAATATCCAAAAACTCTGTTTCACTAGCACAAAAGCACAAAATCACCAAGGTTGCGAATTTCAAGATTAGTTTTATGGAAAAAAATAATGCAAGCTATAATTTTGATTCTTAGCTTATATTGTCGGAAAACTTATATTATATTAATAAACTTTGATAGGGCAGCGCACATAATTCTTTTTTTTTAACACTGCCTTTAATAGACATGTAGCAGAAAACTATTATTTCGGGAACGTTTTTCTAAGTAAAATAAAATTAACAAAAATAACACATAATAGGGAAGAACTCCATGTAGAACAAGTATATTAAAATATTCGGCCAAGTGCGAGTAAGACTCGCGCGCGAAGAGTTTCGTACCGTCAATCGTCATAGACGAAAAATAGCCAAAAATTGTGTTGTGGGGAGGCCCCCTTAAATTTTTATTTTATTTAAATATTATTATTAACTAGCTGTTGCCCGCGACTTCGTCCGCGTTACCATAGTAGTTCACATCCAAAGTATTATTTATTGTACAAAAATATTCAATATACAGAATTGACTTTCCTACGATTTTACTATATATAGATGTTCCGCGCGGCTTCGCTTGCGTAATTTAGGAATTTCACGCAACAGTACATTTTGCAGCAAAAAATAGCCTATGTCCCTTCACGTGGTCTATTCTTCATGTTTGCCAAATAACATAAAAATTAAAAAAAAAAATTGCTCCAGTAGTTCATAATATAATAAGCAATTCCATATAATTTCCCCCGTTTTTTCCACATTTTCATCTATTTCTTCGCTCCTATAAGTCTTAGCGTGATAAAATATAGCCTATAGCCTACCTCGATGAATGGGCTATCTAACATTGAAAGAATTTTTCAAATCGGATAAGCAGTTCCTGAGATTAGCGCGTTCAAATAGGCCCTTTCATATAATTTCTCCCGTTTTTTCCACATTTTCCTCTATTTCTTCGCTCTTAATAGTCTTAGCGTGATGAAATATAGCTTATAACCTTCTTCGATCAATGAGATATCTAACACTGAAAGAATTTTTCAAATCGGACCAGTAGTTCCTGAGATTAGCGCGTTCAAATAAGTCCTTTCAAATAAATTTCCCCCGTTTTTTCCTCTATTTCTTCGCTCCTATTATACTTAGCGTGATAAAATATAGCCTATAGCCTTCCTCGATAAATGGGCTATCCAATAGTAAAAGAATTTTTTAAATCGGACCAGTAGTTCCTGAGATTCGCGCGTTCAAACAAACAAACAAACTCTTCCCAATTATAATATTAAGTATAGATTATTGAGGTAGACATAACTAAGGCCATTATGAAAATGTCAAGTGCCTAGCTGTTGTCATTATTGATTACGAGCAAAAAAGGTAAAAAATAATAATGTTTGTTGTATGAGAAAAATAAATAAAAATAAAAATATTAATTTTATTTACCCGACTGCCAGGAGGGTTATTTGTTTTTAGTATTTGTTGTTATAGCGGCAACAGAAATACACAATCTGTGAAAATTTTAGAAGTCTAGCTATAGCAGTTATTGAGTTACAGCCTGTCTGTCTGACAGACAGACGGACAGACATCGAAGTCTCAGTAATAGGCTCCCGTTTTACTTTTTGGGTATGGAACCCTAAAAATTTATTTATTTTATTTATTTATTTAACAAAATTGTCAATTTAATATTTGGCACGAAAACGTATCTGTAGTCTGTATAACGTCAGTGCTGTTTGACAATTATTGACAATGGCCCCACCTGATCGTATGTCTCAAAAAGTTGTCATGCCCTAAGTTCCATTTAGCTTTAAAAACGGTCAAAACACTCAAAATTTTGATCGTTTTTAACGCTAAATGGAACGAGGGGATAGTATGTGTGACGTAACTGAATGCTGATTGGTGTTTTGAAATCTGTTCCGTATTAAGTTACTTTTAATTCATATTTTTTGTAAAAAAACAATATTTTATAAAATATTTATCTTTTTTATGAAATAATGGGGCAAACGAACAAATGGGTCACCTGATGGAAAGCAACTTCCGTCGCCCATGGACACTTGCAACATCAGAAGAGCTGCAGGTCGTTGCGGGCCTTTTAAGAGGGAAAAGGGGAAGACAAGGAAGGAAATAACCTATATTCAATTTCATTGAACAAATGCATATTTCTAGTTGAACTTGGCCTAGGAAACCGTATTTCACCCTTATCATCAAATAAAAGCTTATGATTGATAATTATTGCTGGTGCGGAACCCTTCATGGGCGAGTCCAACTCGCACTTGGCCGGTTTTTTATAATTAAAAATTAATATCTTTTAGTTACTTTTTAAAAATTAGATTCTGCATAAAAACTACAATATCTTAAGTAATTACAGGAATTAAATAGCTCAATTTTTACAATTATTTTGAAGTTTTTGTTGAAGATCATATAATAAGATACATTCCCGGGTAGACTTTCTATGCATGCATATTGATATATTTTAAAATGCACTTTATTTATAGATTACTTATATTGTTTGATGTACACTTAAAATAAGTTAGTTTAAGTAATTTAGTTACTTTTTCTAATTGAACTTAAGATTTGAGACGCAATTTTCTGGCAAAACCAATTCTGCACCTTGGTGATTTTGAGCCAGCTATATTGAAATTTTAAACCAACAATAATTGTTTAATAAACTTTTAAGACATAAATTAATCTGATTTCCAGCAAAGCAACTTATGTACTTACCATGTTTAGTGCCTGGAACGAGAACGGGAGCGGCTGCGGCTATGAGAGCGTCCCCTGGAACTCTTGGAGCCGGAGCGGGAGCGCGAGCGCGAGCCGGAGCGGCTGCGAGAGTACGAGCGCTTCCTGGACCGAGAACGGGTGCGGCGGCGCGAACGGGAGCGGGACCGAGAGTGGCTAAGACAAAATTAAAAAAAAATTCAACATTACTTATTAGTACGGGAGCCTTTAAGTAGTTTTAATCTTTTTTAAATATATGTAAGTATTTTAAAAAGATTAAAACAACTTCAAAATTGTACCTGATTGAGAATAATTAAAATTTCCTATCTCAAAAACTACTGAACCAATTTTGATAAAACTTGCAGTATTCTCTAAGATACCTAGTACTTACAACAAAAAAGAATTACATAAATCTGACTTGTAGTTCAAACATATGCGAATAAAAACATATAAACACAAACATATATCGCACCTTCGGTGCAACAAAGTCACAAATAGCCAAAACTGCAAAATTAAGCTAATTATGCCAAATTGTTTCTAAACCATGCCTGTACTTGGGGCAACAAAGACATTCGCGAAAGTTTCTCGAAATTATACTAGATGGCGCAAGTGCCTTTGTGGTTATTGGCGGTTATTCCATTGCGTTTTGGGCCGACAAAGTTTCATTAGTCAGTAGTGTCCCCGCGCCCGCAAGTATTTGACGAACGTTGGACCTACAGCCACACAAAGGTATTTATGACCATTTTTATTCTTATATGTTGGAGCAACAAAAACGTATCTGTTATTAACACCTCAATATTTTTTAAAAAATTACAATAATTTTGGAGCTACAACGGCATTTCTTTAATAACCGTTTTTGTTGATCCAAAATTATTATATTATTTAACTATACAAATTGGATCTACAAAGTCATAAACTATAATAATGCTGTAAAGGTTCAATATTATTATTTAAAACTTGGTTATAAAGGACTTGTGACTTTTTGATTCCAATTTTTTGTATCATGTGTACTATCTGTTTAGTTTAAAAATAAAATTGAGACTTTGTTACCCCATAGGTTCATTTATGATAATTTTTTTATCAAAGTTGCAAGTAAACCGCATATTTTTTATTTATTAATAATTTGATGACGATAGTGATGATCAGCTATGTTATTTTCTGAAAGGCTGTATGATGAGCTCGTCACCGAATCTACAATCATGTACCCAATGGATTTCCAACTTTATAATATACATTCTAGAACATAAACTTGAAGATCCACGCTGGACCGAAAGAGTTTCGTCTTCAATTTTAATTGATCTAATTAAGGGTTGATCAATTAGATTAACTATAAAATTGAAGACAATTCACAATTTCTTTACTGTTGTTACTGACTTCAGGCTTTTGCATTATAAAAATGTAATTTATTAATAATATTTTTATTCTAGATGGATCTGACTATGAACCACCGCAAAAAAGGTACAAAAGAATGTTATTCCGACAATCCGTAGTATATCCAGCTCTAGCAGTGATTCCTTCGATTCTAACGGCGATTCTTCCAGCTCAAATGGCGGTACATCCAGCTCAAGTTCATCTAGCTCTCATCTGGCAGTCGTTCCAAGCACTCTAAATCTACATTTCGCTGCAAACGTCTTTCTAATGTGCCAATAATTGTGTATCATAATGCAGTCTGTGAGAATATACCAAGTACTGAACAAGGAAGTATTGTTACAAAGTCTAAAAAAGAACCAGAAACCCGAGTCAATGGCAAAAAAACCAGAGAAAGTATTTAAAAAAACAAGCATAATGGTCAAGCATAATAACTTCCCACACCGCTTTCGGTGACGGTGGCCGGTTTCATTGAAGCCAGGCCAGTTACGCAGGATTAATTTTATAGTGCCCAAGTATGTGCGCAGTACACAAGAGCACTCTCTATTCCGTTTACTCTCATAACCCAGTAGGACAGACGACCGACACTACTGGTGAGAGATCTGGCGCAGGACCGACTTTTTACACGCCCATTCGACTCATGGATCATCTTAATTGTCTGACAATCAGGTAATCAGCCTGCATTGTTAGTTGTAACCAAACTTGGAAATAACACGTTTCCAACGCGGGATTCGAATCCACGACCTTCGAGTCAAGAGCTGCGCTCTTTACCACTAGACCACGGAGGCGTCAGAATGCAACTCAAAGTATTAAAATGATGCCATTTACTGTTGTGAATGTCATTAGAATTTAATTGTTTTGCGTTACCTTTTATTAGTAGTTGATTTTAGAGAAGAAAATATACGATTATGTTTGATTAAGACACTTTATTTCATTTAAAACATACCTCGCTTAAGTCATTAAACTTAATAACTCCTGGAGCAACAAAGGCATAATTAAGGACACTTTTTTTTGTTATGTCTTTTATTAGATTTTTTTTGTTAATTAAGTAGAAGATTTTTACTTAGAACTATAGCCAACTAAATATAGAATTAATTATTTAAAGATATCAAACCTACTATGAATTGTTATCCTTAAATGTAGAAAAACATGCGGAAAAAAAATTAAAACCCTTGTCCTGCACAATTTGAAAATGAGCTGTTGTGACTTTGTTGTACCGAAGGTGCGATATGTACTTACATACATACACTTTTGAAATTTTGCACATGTGTTCAGATGTTGATATAGACTAACATAATATATAAACGAAAACTGGGCAGTTCTGGAAATATAATATACATACGCGTCGAATTCATAACCTCATTTTTTTGAAGTCGGTTATAAATAACCTTAAAAATATACTATAATGCAAATGATTTCCTACCTTCTGCGGCGGTCGTGGCGGCTTCTGTGAGGTGATGACGGTCGGCCATATCGCGCCATCTGCACGCGAAGCTCCCTTCCGTCCAACATCCTACCATCCAAAGTATCCAATGCCACCTCCGCTTGACGCTTCTCAAAGAACCTGTCATGGATATAATGTTATTACAAATGCTCCATATACAAAAACGTTTGCTTCTGTTGTAAAAAGTGAGTAATCTTTACCTTACGAAAGCGAATCCTCTACTTTCACGGGTGTATCTATCCCGTGGTATATAAATATCACCAACATCACCACATCTTTCGAAAACGCGTCTTAAGTCTTCAGGTGTGGTTCTATACGTTAGATTATCCACTTTTAATGATACCATGCCATCAATTCGTGGCGGAGGGCGACCGTAGCTCATCTTGAATTACTTTATTTTTGTAGATTTTAAACAAAACTATCCTCACACAAAAGCAAATGGATTTGTAAACAAAATGGCAGCCGCCAGTCGTGAGTCGTCACTCGCTAGTCATGAGTAGTGTTGTCGTGTTGCCGATCGATAATAATTAGTCTATCGATAAAATATTAAAAACATCTCAGTCGTACGATATTATAATTCATGTTTTCGACGGTAAAATTACAATCCTCTTTTTTAATACTTTTAAAGTATGACTATATTTTGCAATGTCATGAAAAAGACGGGTAACAAAAGCAGTTATTACAGCAGCACAGAAGCACTGCAACTTATAAAAACGTTTGTTTAGATATGCCAAATAGTATTACTATTTGGCAAGTGTTATTTTATATTTATTATTTTCAATTATCTCAATATTTAAAAATGATTTTGGTTTATTATCGATAAGCCGGAGTTTAATTGGACGGCACTAGCCATGAGTCAATGACTTTTCAAGACGTCAAGAAAAGTAACCGGAAATAACGGTCTAGTACGATTCTTTTGTCTATGGTGAAGTAAACCTATAAGTAGGAACAGACGCTCCGATTTGGTCGGTCTGATTTGGTCGGTGCCGACCAAATCGGAGCGTCTGTTCCTACTATAAAAGACGTTATTGTTTGTTTATTTGATAGGACCGTGCAGAAACTATAGAGGGCGTCGTAATTCGACAGCAGCGACACGATGCGAGTAAAAGAAGTAACTTGTGAGTGACTTTGGCTTCGCATTCTCTTTGACCCCGGCTAGTTTATAAGTGTTTTTATATGTTTTAGACTATAAAATGATTTAATACTTACACTCCCAAGTTGCCACATGCGGCCGCGAGAACAACAACAGATTTCCAAGAATCCGCGATCGAAGGATTAAAGTAAAAGACTAGATGACGCCCGCAACTCCGTTGCGCCAAAAATCATTTATCGCGCGAGAACCGTACATTTTCCCGGAATAAAAAGTATCCTATGTCCTTTCCCGGGGCTCAAAGTAAATCCATACCAAATTTCAGCAAAATTGGTTTAGCGGTTTGGGCGTGAAGTGCTAACAGACAGACACACGTTCGCATTTATAATATTGAGTATGGATGAGTTTTTAACCGTAAACAAAGAACGAAAGCGTGAATAAAAACGTTTAAAGCTTATCTAGTTATCTAAGAAAATATCTGAAAAAGTAATTAGTAGCATTCATCAGCATAGAAAGTAAAAACTTGATAAATATTGCAATAAAATAATGAAGATGCAAAAAATACTTATAATAATTACTGAAAATGCTTGTGGATTAATAAAATAAAACAAGTTCACTAAAATAAATGCTTTTATTTCATCAACCTTCTGCAATTCGCTCGATACCATCTTTACAACTTTTGTCTGTCACTATTTTTAACTAGTGTACCTCATCAGTGCAAACACTATATAAGTATTCTTTAAATAATACACAAAGACCTTTAAGATATTAGAAAGAAAGGAGGAACTTATTTCTGCTTACGACAATCGTTTTATTTATTCGAGTCTATCTTTTCACAACACAATAACAACAGTTGCTAGGATACATCAGAATAATAGACAATAGTTCAAAACTATATATGCGACCTTCTTAACATTCCCTCTCCTCTGAAGCAACTGTTCGTTATCTGTATATTCCAGCTAGCTTGCACAGCTCCGAAAGCCTCGGCTTGAATAGCGGCTTTGTCAAAAAGTCTGCTAGTTGATCATTTGTATCAACCAAAGAGAATATAATCACTACGTGGTATCAACCTTCTCAACTCTTATGTCCTTTTCTAGGACACACTGCCTTATGAAAAAATGTCTCAGCTTTATGTGCTTTGTGCGCTGGTGCGTTTCATAAGGTGGATCATAAGCCAATCTTATGGCGGATTCGTTATCTATGTACAATGGCGTGCTCTCTACCAGAGTGTTAGCCTGCATAAATTTGACGATCCGTCTAATCCAAATAATCTCTCTGGCGGCTTCGCTAGCTGCTATTATTTCTGCCTCTGTAGACGATATAGCGACAGTAGTCTGACGTTTACTTTGCCATCCTATAGCACCATTGGCGTTGAGGCAAATCATGCCGCTGGTGGAGCGTCCAGTCGATTGATCACCACCGTGATCAGCATCACTGTAGCATTCTATGCCTTGGCCCGCAGTGGAAGACTTGTACGTGATACCGTACTCTATGGTGCCTTTAACATAGCGTAGGATTCGCTTTACTCTCGCTACGTCTTCTGGTGTTGGGCTATCTAGCTTGCGTGACACTATTCCAACCGCATAGGCAATATCTGGTCTAGTGCCAACCATCAAGTATGAGAGTGCTCCAACTACTTGTCTATATGGAAAGTCATGATAATCATTTTGATCTTTTGAAGCTGGCACGCTGTCTTTTACGATCGGGGTTACTGCGGCTTTGCAATCCTGCATTCCAAACCGTTGTAAAAGCTTCTTTGCGTAACTTTTCTGATCAATTTTGATTGAGCCATCTGATTTCCGGTTTATTTCTAAACCTAAGAAATAGGAACCGTTACTCGTCGTGATTTTAAATCTTTGCCGCATTTCGTTCAGAAACACCTCAGTTTCTATTGAACTCGCTGAAGCTATTAATCCATCATCAACGTATAACGCTATCAGTAGCTTTCTCTTTCCCTCTCCTCTTTTAAACAAGCAGGGGTCGCTCTGACTCTGTTTGAAACCAAGTTTGAGGATGTGTTCAGTAATGGTGGAGTTCCAGCATCGCGGAGCTTGTTTAAGTCCATAAAGACTCCTTTTAAGCTTGCAAACCTTACCATCATTGTTTGAGTATCCTTCAGGAGGCTTCATATAAATCTCCTCTTTTAATGTGCCATACAGAAAGGCGGTTGAGACATCAAACTGGGATAGAGACAGGTTTTCTTGTGCAGCTACACTTAGTAGTGCTCTTATGGTGCTTGTTTTTGCAACAGGGCTGAAGGTTTCATAATAATCCAAACCTTTTTTCTGTGAAAAACCTCTAATTACAAGTCGGGCTTTATATTTATCAATCGACCCATCTGGATTCGTCTTGATCTTAAAAATCCACTTGCTTGAGATTGCTTTTCTGCCTTTAGGTAAATCTACCATCTCCCATGTCTCATTTTCTTTCAGAGAATTAATCTCATTATCCATTGCCTTTTTCCACTCATTTGAATCCTTACATGTTATTGCTTCCTTAAATGTGTTCGGCTCTATCAGTTGTTCATCGTTAATTGAATTCATACAAACGGTGCAGACAAAGTCTTGATATTTAGCCGGTGGCTTAAGATTTGATCGCTCTCTTAGCATCATCCTACCTTCAGCTTCAACCTCAGATGCAGTCAGTGGGGTGTCTGCCCTTGACTCACTTGCATCGTTGACTTCATAGTCTGCTTCGATGTCATCGTGAACATCTTCATCAAAGGATTGTTCCGTCTCAGGAAATGTCTGTTCTGCCATAGCCATGTCATCTTCAAAAGCAGCTCCATTCTCTGCACGCGATGGTTCAGCAGCACGCTCTACTTGCTGAGAGGGCGGTGCTATACCTTCATCGTGGCTTGTCAATGGCTGCTGGTTTTCTATGACGGCCGGTCTAAAACTTTCAATTTCACGAGGTATGACGAAGTCAAATGTGGTGTCAGGTCTTTTATCAGCAGTACTGTTCGGTGTGGCTATGGGCTCGTCAGATTCTTCTGGATGACCGATTAGAGGATTCTCATCAAAAATCACATCTCTCGAACGAATCAATTTGAAGGTGCTGCTGTCCCATATACGGTAGCCATCATCAGCATCATAGCCGATAAGTATACCCTTCTGTGCCTTCTTGTCTAACTTCTTTCGTCTTTGTTTCGGAACATGTGGATAACAGTGGGATCCTATTATTCTTAAGTGGTGTATTCTGGGCTTCTTCTGGTGCCATAGCTCATACGGTGATCTATCACCTACAGTGGTAGGACCTGTCCTGTTTAAAATGTACACCACTGCAGATACCATTTCAGCCCATAATGCAGGAGGAATTTCAGCATGTGCGTACATTAGACTTCGTGCCATTTCCACAACTGTCCTGTTGTCCCTTTCAGTTGGGTTCTGTTGTGGCGTATAGGGCATAGTCAATCGTTGTACAATTCCTTCCTTCTTGAGAGTAGCTTGTACTTTCGCGTTGACAAACTCTCCGCCATTGTCGCTCAGTAGTTCTTTAATAACAACTCCAGATGCTTTGACTTCAGCGAGCATGAGCAGCAACTTTGCGTGTACTTCAGCTTTCTGTTTCATAAAATATACAAATCTGTACTTAGTATATGCATCTTTGAAGAGGACGAAGTATCGTAAGTTTGTGATAGAATATGGGAAGGGCCCGCATACGTCTGCATATACCAGTTCTCCGGGTTTTGTCGCTTTATCTCTGGTCCCAAACTTTAGACGGTGGGATTTTCCATAGATGCATCCTTCACAGAGTTCTTTAGTTGCTGGTACTTTTATGGCAAATTCCTTCTCTATCACTTTCTTAACGTGACTCTTATTTTGATGTCCAAATCTTTCGTGATATAGCTGTAACAGATTAGAGGTTCTGGACACATGATTAACTCGTACAGTTGGTTGTAGACATCTTAAATTTAGTTTATATAGTCCTCCAAACTTGCTGCGAGTACCAATCAGTTTCAGCTGTCCATCAATCTTTATTGTGCATTTTTGTGTGGTAGACTCAAAAACGCTTTTGTCCGAAATATCATGGGTGGCGAGGACTGAGAATAAATTCTTGCTAATGCCGGGTACGTACCATACATTTTTTAGTAATATTGATACTGGTTTACCGTTTATATCAGCCTCTGCGAGAATATTTCCGATGCCCAGGGCTTCAATACATTGGCCATTCGCGCCAGTCACTGTATGACGGCTCTCGAAATATTTAAAGGTCAGGAAGAAGTCACTCCGATTGGTCACGTGACTGGTCGCCCCATTATCAACGTACCAATTTAAATCCTTCTTATCACCAAAATCTGGCTGTATTGACATTGCCTCTGCGGTCTTGGATTCCTTGGGAGGTTTTGGAGGTTTTCCATCCTGGATCCACCGCTTGCAAGTTTTTACCCTGTGACCCTTATCCTTGCAGTAGTTGCATTTGAGATCTTTGAAATTATTCTTTTTCTTATCACCCCTCTTGGTTTTCGCGTACAATGCTTCTGCAGATGTGTCGTCAGTAACTTGCGTGTCTGTCTGACGCAACACTCTCTCATGTGCGCATAGCTGACTTGTCAGATTCTTGACTGAGCGTTCCTTCTTTGAAATCAATAGCCAACTGGCCCTAAATCCAAGATATTCAGGAGGTAATGTGTCTAATATTTTACATACAAGGAGAATTTCTGGTAATTTTGCCTCGTTCTGTAGTTCTAAACACAATTCACTCCAGATGTTCTTTAAAATTGACACATGTGTAATTATGTCATGATCTGGGTCCTTTTTGTAGCTGAAGAATTTCAGGCATAGGTCGTATGTCTTGTCTACACACGTACCTCCATAGATGCGCTCAAGTTCATCCCACATGTCTTTAGCAGCATCAAATCGCAGAAACTTTTGCAAAACATCATCGGACATGTTTGTCGTTAGCAAAATTAAAATGGCGCTGTTCAAATTTTCAAAACTTTGAAGTTCATTTTCATATCTAGCCTTTTCATCGCTAGTTGCCGTAAGCGCCAAGGATGGTCTTATTTTCTTACCTTCGAGGATATCTAAGCCACCCGGCATTGCTTTGAGGACAATGAAAATTTTGAACCTCCATGTTTTGTAATTCTTGGAATCTAATTTTCCAATTTGAATCTTGCTCGCATTTAATGCTTGTTCCATTATTATAACCACGTTCTGCTACCACTTTAAGATATTAGAAAGAAAGGAGGAACTTATTTCTGCTTACGACAATCGTTTTATTTATTCGAGTCTATCTTTTCACAACACAATAACAACAGTTGCTAGGATACATCAGAATAATAGACAATAGTTCAAAACTATATATGCGACCTTCTTAACAAAGACTGCACTTTTAATAGTTTTCCTACTTGAAGAATCATCCTTTTGAGAACCAACACTTTGACAAGATGGTTCAAGATAAACACTATTACGGAGTCACTGATGAAATACGCAAACCAGATATGTTACCACCGCGCGCGTTGTGAAGCTTCAAATACGGCCCAATTAGGCGGTCTGTTGTTTAGTCTGCATCGAGCGCAGTCACGCACGTGCCGCGTTTTGTCTTACCTAAATAAGTTGAAAATGACGTCGTGCGTGTTTCGAAAACGTACCAATTATGACTCGAAAGTAAACAAAACACATGGAATCTCTTACCACATGTCTTGATTGCAATAAATACCTCGATTATTTACATTTTCAATTACTTTTTGGAACAATCTCGAAAAATCGAATTTTCGTCATAGCTCAGGCGAAGAAAGAGACAGCGATACGATTCAACGTTTAAAAATAGAACCGTCTCTTTTATGTAAATGGTTTTTCGACTTTCGTATCTTTTGTTTCAGTTATCTGTCAAATTTGTCAATGTCTGCAATTTTGAATTTGAAAATTGTTCGGAGGAGATTTAAGCCGAAAAATAGTATGGACGTAACATATATGTTTATGTAGAATATCATTGTACGGAGTACTATTATTATATTATATTCTGTGCCTCAGTGTTGAATTCCTGGCAAGACTTCTCCAAATTATCCTTACTTTTGATGCAACTTGTTGCATTCTATTTGATGTATTTGAAATTATTTTTTAAAAGAGTTTTTTTTTATTTTCTTCTCCAGGAAAAATTGTAGGTAGGTATATTATATGCCGGGTGTACAGGATTTTCCGATCTTGGCCAATTAAATGAGCGGTGCATAGGTATGTAAAATTTAGATGGAACTTGGAAGCCAGTTTGGATGTTTACTGAAAGAAGCAACGTTTATAGGTTAGGTTCATATTGTGTTCATCAAAAATGAATTTACGTTTATAATCTACAAAATTCAGTGTTTCTACAAGTCTACACATAACATTTATGGAACTTTTTAAATGCTTACGTATGTTTTTACCGGATTTTATCCATTTCTTTCGTTTTTCAATAAGCCAAGGCATGTGAATACTTTTTACAGGAAAATAGTAAAATTAGGGTGACCATATTTAAATTACAGATCCTGCCAAATTTGGTCAAAAAACTGCCAAATCCTGCCAAAGCCTGTAGTAAAAAATGCCCAAATACTTACTGCCATCTTTATTTACTGTTGTTTTAAAGTAAGAAAAGTAAAAATACACGTATAATATATTGCATTTTTTATAAGATTAAACATTCGCATCGTCTTCTTCCATTTCTTTATCTTTATACATAGATTTGTTCATGCGATTCAAAATTTATTATGTAGGTTTGAAGGAAAATTTGCAATCACTATGCTCACCATTCATGCAACATAGATGCAACATGTTTGCATATAAAATCGGCCAAATGCGCGTCGGGCTCGCTTACGAAGGGTTCCGTACCGTTACAGAGAGAAATCAGAAAGTACTTAGGCAAAAAATTGTGTTTTTTATGGGATGAAATATTTATTTTATTAAAAAAAATATTATTAATATTTAAATTACAAATATAATTAAGAATTTTGCGAAAATTTAAACCCCCTTACTAGTAAAAGCTGTATAAGCTTTGAATAGTTATACAGTGTTTTGTCTTCTTCAATCCAATTAAAAATGTCACTTGTGTAACAGGAACAAAACACTGTATAACTATTCATAGCTTATATTTATTAGTAAGGGGGTATGTGTTTGGCTGTTGCCATCATTGATTACGAGCAAAAAAATCACGTTTGTCGTATGGGAGCACCCTTGAATATTACTTTTATTTTGATTTTAGTATTTGTTGCTCCGGTTGCTTGGTTTAGCGGCACCGGAAATACACAATCTGTGAAAATTTCAGAACTCTAGCTATAGCGGTTCTTGAGATACAGCCTGGAGACAGACAGACGGACAGAAAGGTGGACAGACAGACATCGAAGTCTCATTAACAGGGTCCCGTTTTTACCCTTTGGGTACGGAACCCTAAAAACGGTTCCGAGTTTTTGTATTGATTTGGGAGAACATTCTTTCGCATGCGGCATGAAGCGTTGGTAAGCATCACAATCCCTTTGAAACATTTAAAATTATACCGTCTATTAGAATTTCACATTCTGCCTATTGCATTTGCACCCCAAAAATTATCTAGGTACACTTAAAACAGAATTTGAAAGAAAGAAAGAAAATAAATTTATTTGGTAATATTAATTTGAATTACTACCACCAGATTCTAATAAATCACTGACTTCTTTGATGCAAAAGTAACATTTATTTTTCATACCCCAATCCTGCCAAAACCTGCCAAGTTTTTAAAACGTCAACCGATCATGCCACAGGCCAAAATAAGACGCCAATCCTGCCAAAATGGCAGGAACCTGCCACATATGGTCACCCTGAGTAAAATTTTAGATCGTTCGATTTGCCTTTATTTTCTTGTATGTATTAGAACATCCGGGAATACAACAATGCTTGAAAATACTCAAACTTCTCAAGAAATTTGAGTATTTTCAAGAATTATTTCAGTTTATTTTTCTTGTATACGTATTAGAACATCCGGGAATACAACATCACTGAAATAATTCTTGATAATACTCAAATTTCTTGAGAAGTTTGAGTATTTTCAAGCATTGTTGTATTCCCGGATGTTCTAATACATACAAGAAAATAAAGGCAAATCGAACGATCTAAAATTTTACTATTTTCCTGTCAAAAGTATTCACATGCCTTGGCTTATTGAAAAACGAAAGAAATGGATAAAATCCGGTAAAAACATACGTAAGCATTTAAAAAGTTCCATAAATGTTATGTGTAGACTTGTAAAAACACTGAATTTTGTAGATTATAAACGTAAATTCATTTTTGATGAACACAATATGAACCTAACCTATAACCGTTGCTTCTTTCAGTAAACATCCAAACTGGCTTCCATCTAAATTTATATAGGTACATACATAAGCACCGCTCTTTTAATTGGCATAAATTTGCATCAAAAGTAAGTATAATTTTGAGAAGTCCTGCCAGGAATTCAACACTGAGGATAGTATTGAAGTTGAACCATCTTGTGGTGGAACCATCAAAGTGTTAGTTTCTCAAAAGGATGATTCTTCAAGTAGGAAAAAGAGTTCAATCTTTGTGTGTTATTTAAAGAATACTTATATAGTGTTTGTACTGATGAGGTACACTAGTTAAAAATAGTGACAGACAAAAGTTGTAAAGATGGTATCGAGCGAATCGCAGAAGGTTGATGAAATAAAGGCATTTATTTTAGTGAACTTGTTTTATTTTATTAATCCTTCGATCGCGGATTCTTGGAAATCTGTTGTTGTTCTCGCGGCCGCATGTGGCAACTTGGGAGTGTAAGTAGGTATTAAATAATTTTAGTCTAAAAAATAAAAATAAAACACTTATAAACTAGCCGGGGTCAAAGAGAATGCGAAGCCAAAGTCACTCACAAGTCACAAGTCACTTCTTTAAAAAGGCCCATTCACGGTAGGACTGCACGGCAGTCCTGCAGTGCTCGCATCGTGTCGCTAGTCGCTACACGCTGCTGTCTGCTGCTGTCGTCTGTCGAATTACGACGCTCTCTATAGTTTCTGCACGGTCCCTATACTGCCGATCCACACTCGCGCGCAACAGCGCGCCGTGAACCGCGGCGCGGATCGCGCATTCTGCCAAATTTACTGATCCACACTCGCAAAGTTCGCGACATGTTCGCAATGTTGTCACTTTTTAATTTCTTCACTTTCTTGACGCACTATAGTTTGCGCTCTTGAGCCGTATTTAACTTACTTTATATTATAAACTAGATGTCCCGCGCGGCTTCGCTCGCGTAAATTATTAGGAATATTACGGAAATCGTACATTTTTTCGCAACAAAATAGCTTATCTCTCTTCACGTAGTCACAGATATACTGTGCCAAATAAAATACAAAATTGCTTTAGTAGTTCGTGAGATAAACCCTTGCTAATAATTTTCCGTTTTAACCACATTTCCTCTGTTTCTTCGGTCCTATTAGTTTGCGTGATAAAATAGCCTATAGCCTTCTTTGATAAATAAGCTATCTAACACTAATATATTTTTTATAGGACCAATAGTTCCTGTGATTAACGTGTTCAATCAAACAAATAAATATTTTTTAAATCGCTTGACAAAATCGAATCTTTGTCTAAATGACTATGAAAAGCACCAATGGGTCATAATAGGCTCATAATCATGGGATGCATATAACTTTATAAGGTACTTGCGACCCGCCCCGGCTTCGCACGGGTATAAAATATAAATAGCCACTGAAAAAATGATTAAAATTGATTCAGCAGTTTTGATTTATACTCATTATAGCGGTCGCCCGCGGCTCCGCCCGGTGCAAAAAGCATACCCAGGATTAAGGCTCGGTCAGCAAAATGATTGCCAGGTCAATTCACAGACTCCGACACTAACATCGACGACGACGCAGTCATTATACCTACGCAGGCTGCACACTGCACAGATTGTCTTCCTCCCGCACGCGCACGCTCGCCTTGGTGACGCGCCCACTATCGTAATATTTTAATTTCACCATAACTTCTAAACCAAACGTCCAATTTTAATCATTCAAAGACCAAATATTATCTACATATAATGTACTTAGAGATGAAATAATTTTTTTTTCGATAAGGATTATTAGCATGAGTAAAATAAATGCGTTTAAAATATGTAGTCCAAAAAAATTAAGATTTTTAAATAAAATAATGGTTGTTGTGCCTCACTTGACATAGGTATAGTGTGTCGCGGACATTTTTGTAGATAATTATAAGATCTTCATTTACTTAGAACATTGTATGGATATCTTTTATAGTTTAGGCAGCGTACGCAAAATAAGTAAATTTTCTGGTTGATTTTTTACACCTTGCGTCCGAAAATCCCAAATATCTTACGGAACCCTATTTTTTTCCAAAATGAAATTTAGCCTATGTTCAGCAGAGTTAATGTAGGATTCCAATGGTAAAATAATCAAATCGGTCCAGTAGTTTCGGAGCCTATTCAAGACAAACAAACAATCAAATCTTTCCACTTTATAATAGTAGTGTAGATAATGTGGTAGTGATGATGAATGTAATTTGCATAGTAGCATATGCTTTCCGTTCTTAAAGCAATGCAAAGGAGTTCTCTCAGCACCTTCCCAATCTAATCATGGTATACCTTGGTGCAAAATCTTACTTGTTGATTGCATATGCTTAGACTACTTCCCACGAAACCGAAGTCACCACATGTTTCCATATAAATTTTAAGGAGTTCCCTCGATTAGTCATGGCTCCCAGCATCAGATCACCACTTTTGTGAGTAAAGTACCAAATTGGGATGACACTCTGTACGCCAAAAGAAAAATTTTGAAAATCGGTTCACAAACGGCGGAGTAATCGTTGAATATAAAAAAAACGAACATAACACCTCCCCCATTTTGAAAGTCAGTTAAAATTGTAGCCTATGTGTTATTTTGATGTATAAGCTATATTATTGTAAAGTTTCATTAAGATACATTCTGTAGTTTTTGCGTGAAAGAGTAACAAACATCCATACATCCATACATCCAAACAAAGTTTCGTCTTTATAATATTATAAAGTAAATAAAGTAATAAAGTATATAAAGTATAAAGTAATAAAGTATATAAAGTAAAAAGTAATAAAGTATAAAGTAGGATTAATTATATTCTGTTCACTAAACAATGCTGGCATGTCTTGAATGGCAAAAGCCCTTATTAAAATATAAAGATTTAAAAAAATCTCTTTGTCGCGGGACAGAAAACCGACAACAATCGGGGAACGGGCTGCGAAGTGCGAAACATATGCGAATCGGATCTCTCACTCATGCTTCGCAGGAATTTCGCGGCGCCGCGGCGTCGCGCAAGTTTCGGGCGCGAGTGGGGATGCGGTCGGGGAACCAGTCAACCAACCGCGAAGTGCGAAAAATATGCGAACCGGATCCACACTCACGTTTCGCGGAAAATCCGCGGCGTCGCGCGCGGTTCACGCGCGGGTGGGGATGGGGCCATAGAGTATAGACTTTATCTATGATTTAATACTTTATCTATGGTGGAGACTGTGGACTGACGTTTGTGACGCTTATTCATCCGCATTTGGATTTCTGTAGAAAATTCCACCGCCTGTTGGCGCCATATTGCTTCTTTTTAGATAATAAGTAGTTTCTTGGTGAATATTCGGTGTGATCGTTTCTGTTTGAGTGAAGTTAAAGTAATTCGTGAAAATGAGTTACGGTCGGCCACCGCCGCGCATCGATGGCATGGTGTCATTGAAAGTTGATAATCTCACGTATAGAACAACTCCAGAAGAATTGCGCCGTGTTTTCGAAAGATGTGGCGAGGTTGGAGATATTTATATTCCCAGAGATCGGTACACCCGGGAAAGTAGGGGATTTGCCTTCGTCAGGTACGTGAGTTTTGTCATTGCTCATTTTGTAGGTTAATGTTTTAAACCGACCTATCTACAATGTAGCGTGTTGTTTTTAGGTTTTTCGATAGACGTGATGCTGAAGAAGCTCTGGACTCCATAGATGGGCGCATGCTGGACGGCAGGGAGTTGCGCGTGCAGATGGCGCGCTACGGTCGACCTTCGTCACCGTACAGAAGCCGTTATGACAGACGCAGGAGGTACGTATCATATCCAGTGATATACCAGCCTTTTAGGCTGCCTTCACATTAAGTTGCGAGTAGTGCAGCCAGCGGCAGCCGCGCGACTTACAGTATATTTTAAATATTTTCACTTATCCACTTGTTAACAAAACTTCCTACTTCCTGCTTGTGAACCAATTTAAATGCCTCCTTTCCGTGGAATAAAGAAATACAATGGTATGTTAATTTGGTTGAGTTTCAGTTTTCTCCACATTTGTCAAAATTAATTACGTAGCAGTTTACGCCACTGATAGCAATGTACTGAATGTGCATGTAATAGAAAAGGTGATGGTCCCAACTATGCAACACATGTTTATGCTGTACACTGTATGTTTTAGCTATTCCCGTTCACGGTCTCGTTCACGTCGTCGATCCAGGTCGCGCTCGCGCAGGCGGTCGTACAGCCGCAGCAAGTCCCGCTCCCGCTCTCGGTCCAGGTCTCGCTCCGACTCCAAGAGCTCCCGCGGACGCTCTCGCAGCCGCAGCCACTCTCGTTCCCGCTCCAGACACTAAACTGATGGTGAGATTTACATTATTATTACACTGCACAGGTCTGCTATGTAAAAGATGTTTTTGGTAATTCCATGTCTTGTATTATGGTTTCTTTTAATTAATGTATCAATAGGCAATGAGTTCTAGAAATAATATTTGAATCTCAGCCTCATAAGTCCATGCTATTTAAATTATTTTTTAAACATTACCAGCTGTTTTCATAAGACAGGAAATAATCTGGTATACCTATGTTATGTAATAGCTACATAGGTTATCAGCTGCCCTTCATCAATTTCTCCAATACTACAATGTTATACCACCCCTTAATTCATGAAGCCCTAAGCGGCCGCGATAACAATAGATAAGCTATTGTGTCTTGTTATTCCACGATCGATGGGTTAAGTATAATTTATTAAGTTGCTGACAATGGCTTAATACCTCGATCGTGGAGAAACCAGACACAATAGCTTATCTATTGTTATTGCGGCCGCATATGGCTGCTTGGGAGTTGAAGCACTAAATATGTATAATTTTAATAAGTATCATGTAAAACTGCTTGCAGGTTACTGTGGTGTAACACTGTGTAGCTGACAGACCATGAGACACGGAGCAGCCTCCCAGGTACTACAATTAAGTAATACACAGTCACACCATTACATTGACTCGACATTATCAAAGCTAGATAGTAATGCATGTGTTAATATTTGTACAACTTCAATGTGTGATGCAACAATTCTGTGGACACTATGTAGAGACATATGGAATTGAAGTATTAGATATAGACAACTTTTTTGTTAAAACATTAGTGTCAGTTAACATAATTTTATGATAAGATGCGTCCCAACATTATTAACATTGCAATTCAAAGTTAAAATTACTATGTACAAAGATATATTATATTAATCATTCACAGGTGTTATGAAACATGTACCATCGAGGAAGTTTATTCCTATGCAATTGACAGACCAACGTTATTTGGTCTTCTTCTTCTTCTTTTGGCGTAAGCCTCCCCATTTAGGAGTTGCCAGCATCAGTCGAATATGACAATTCAATGTTAATTGTGATCTGTCGGCTGGGTTTGACGTAACGCAACCAAACTACTTGGGTCCCCAATTTGCATAGGAATCAACTTCTCTGATAGTACATAATATATTTTTGTATAAGTAAAATTCGATTTTGAATTGCTATCTTAAAAATGCTGAGCCGTGTCTTTGTGCGAGCTGACCCCTTGGATGTAATGAGATTAAACTTAACTTTATTCTGTAAAATCTTTACCTAGGTCCCCACTATGAGGAATACAATTACAGGTTTTTTAACAGAAGAACATGAAAGGGATTTTAAGCTAAATTGGGCTTATTTCAACCTCTATGTGGTAAATAATATTTAATGTCTCCAAAATTATTGTAATTAAAATCCTTACCCTAGTACCTATCGAGCTGTAGACTCCTAAAACCCAAATAAACAACCTTTTTTCTATACTTGTGAGTTCACAGTATACATGTAAATAAAATAAAAGCATAATAAAGCTTTCAAAACTACATAGTATTTTAGTGGTTATTTATAAGGCAAGTGTTTAACTATGTATTAATGAGTTTGATTACTACATCCCTAGTAATGAGTACACGTTTTGAAGGAATGTAAAACTGAACATTAACGGTGATGTTGGTATGCTCAGGGCGTGGTGGAGCGAGGCGTTGCAGGGAGGGGGTTTGCTGACAACTGCTGAATTGCTGTTGTTGCTGCATAAAGTTATGAGTAACTTTTTATTTTTATTGTACCAAGATATGCCAATAGACCCAAATGTTTTTATGAGTGAAGGTTGTGAATTTCATACTCTTTGATATATTATGTGACAAGATAAGTAAACCTGTTATATAGGAAATTAATACATTAATTTGTTTGCCAGGCCGGTGCTGCTCGCTGGCCTGATTGCTGTGGCAGTTTCCTGTGCTGTGTGCTGTGATTTGCAGATACGCCCCCTAGGTTTCTAAAACATATGAAACTCCCTCCCTGCCTAAATGATGCAGTCTTCTATGGGACATTACGGATGTGTATGTGTAATTCCTATTTTTTTCTAGATCTCTTTTAAAGAAAAGGTTTATGCTTTTTTTTCCTCTTAATTTAATTATTAACTAACAACTCGAACACTTTTGAAACCTTCTCTTTAAATATTGACAAGATTGGAGAGACATCAAACCATGGCCATCACCCACGACTTTAAGTTTATTAATATTATTTCTTAATAAAATGTAAATAAAAATATTGATTTTTATTTATTTCTAGGATAACTAACGCATCTTTAAGTTGATACTTTAACTTTGAATGTAGGGGCCGCTCGGAAGATTAGCGTCCCAGCTCCCATATAGAGGCGAAATCTACATGAATACCGTTATAATTATTAATTAGTTACTGCACGCTCAAAAAAATAAACAGGTATTTTGATATCGTCATTACGGCGCATTTTTGACTGCGTGATGCATCATAATTTTCATAATTAATCATAATAATTATAGTACATGGTAAAGCCTACCACGGCTACTAAAATATATTCACCCACTCAACTCTCCTCGACCCATTTTCTGTAATGGATTGCAAGTTGTTTATTTTCTCCCAATCACCTGCACTTGCACTATAATAATCAAAGTGAATGCAGATTTTTGATTAATGCGAGTGCAGGTGATAAAGTGATTAGGATAAATTAAAGGACTGGCACTAATCAGTCGCTGTCCACAGTACACACTCCTGATTATTAATTAGGTAGGTACCTGCACTTATCACATCAAAGTTCAAACTAATCAAAGTGAATACAGGCCTGAGAAAGGAGAAGAGTCGTCTACATCTGCTCCACTGTTTTCCCCGCGTTCCACTTCCATTCAGCGTTAAAAACGCTCAAAATATGAGGCAATTTTTCTGTATGGTTGGGCGTTTTGAATTTTGATCGTTTATCCCCGCGTTCCATTGAGCGTTAAAAATCGGCCAAGTGCGAGTTGGACTCGAGCACGAAGGGTTGTACCATTAAAAAACAAAATTAGGTAAAAAATGTGTTTTTTTGTATGGAAGCCCACCATGAAATATGATAATGTAATACGCAGATATGATCAAATGATCATACCTATATATTGGATCCTATATAATATGATCATAGAATTTATTTACTTTTTTTTTTGCAGATTCCTACGCAGAATATACGTTCAGACATAGGTCGCCGATAACTATGAATTGCAACCAAATATTTGGTCAGTTTGGTGCCAATAAATTACATTATCCAATATCATTGACTCATGATCTCGGATCCAATATATATGATAATCTAATATCCACCTAAGCTAGTACGTACTGACAGTTTACGATTTGTAATTTTCAGCCAAGGACGTTTTCAACGTCCTTTTTTTTTTTTTTTTTTTTTCTTCTATTTTGGCAACTTGACACAAAGGATGCGTATTGTGCCACAGACAGGGTAAAAAGGTAAGGAACGGCGGAAGGAATAAAAGGAAACGGAATTTGGAAGAAAGTTAATTAAATCAGTGTGGTAAATAATTAAATTCTACAATAAACTAAATGACATATAACTTATTCTAAATATTAATATTATTTAATGTTAAGTAATTAGATATACAATTATATACATATTTATCATTGGAAGCAAGTAGTATATTTACAGAAGTAGGAAATGGAATAGGGATTAAAGATAGTTTATTATACAGTTGGGAATGATCGTGGAGGGAACACGATAGGATAATGTGGTTTAAGTCACCTACTTCTCCACAGTCACATAAATCATCATCTTTAACGCCAATTCTCCTAAGATGCGTTGGAATGCACATATGACCCAGTCTCATCCGAATAATTGATGTTGTTATATTTTTAGAGAGGAATATTTTAGAAAACCAGGGCTTAGTAGGGATCTCTGATTGAATTTTACGATACTGTATAGCTTTTGTTTGGCTACTCAAGGCCCACGACTTATTCCAAGATTTCAATAGGGAACTCCGTGCCAGAGCAGCCAAATCATGCGCATAATTATTAAAAGGGAACAAATCACCACTGAAAACAGCCTCTTTTGCCAATTTGTCGGCAATTTCATTGCCAACAATTCCGCAATGGCTCGGTATCCATATAAATGTTATTGAAAAGCCTTGAAGTTTACATTGATATAGAAGGTTTCTAACTTGGACAATAATTGGATAGCAATTTTTTGATTTAAAAGGAAATTTAATTAGGGATTGTAGAGAGCTTAAAGAATCTGTAAATATTAGTGTCTCTTTAAGCCTGCCAAGTAAAATATACTCAACAGCCTTAAAAAGGCCGTAACACTCTCCTGTAAAAACAGATGTTTCAGGCGGAAACTTTACTTTTTGAACAATATTATATTGTAAATGGTAGACACCAACTCCAACACAACTATCTGTAGTATCCTTAGATGCATCTGTATACATGTGGTGGTAACCCTGCCAATTGTTATTCGTGATGTACTTAAATATATTGTTAGCAAAATATGTATCTGTTTTTTGAATGCCAATGTCAAGTCTAATATCTGGCACAAGCGTTAGAGCTTCATATACTGAATCAAATAATGGAAAAGTTTGAGAACGAAAAGTGGGGGCGTCAATTACTAAGAATTTACGATAACTAGTAAGAAGTAAGGGATGAGATTTATGATGCCAGTATTTATTATTACTATGACACAGTTGAAATAAAGTTCTAAGTTTTGGAATTAAGGGATGATTTTTAAATTGATAACAACGAACAAAATATTTATCCGCCAGATATTGTCGACGGAGTTGAAGAGGAGGTTCGCAACATTCCAACTGAAGTGCGTTTATTGGAGATGATCTCATAGCTCCGCAGATTATACGCAAGGCTTTCGCTTGTATTTTGTCCATTTTTTGTAAACCAGTTACGCTACACGGCTCCAAAAGAAAAGTGCCATAATCTAGGACGCTCCTAATTATTGCATTATAAATTAATTTCATAGTAAATGGATGTGATCCCCACCAGACACCAGATAAACACCTTAACATATTTAGAAGCCGCTCACATTTGGAACAGATGTAATCGATATGTGCGTTGCCATTTAATTTTCCATCTAAATATAGCCCTAAAAATTTGACTTTGTCTTTAACGGGAATTGGCACTCCATCATAAATAATAGTAATAGGAGGAGGCATACGCATACGGGTAAATAAGACGACGGAACTTTTATTGATAGACAAGTCTAAGCCATGCTTGTCCATCCAAGATTTTAACTGTTTCAAAGCGCTAATAAGATCTCTACATGCAATATTTATCGAACTATTGATTACATAAATAGCCTTGTCATCTGCATATTGAAGTAATTTTATGATACTTAAATCTAGACAATTTTCTAAGTCGGATGTGTATATATCGTAAAGTAGTGGACTTAAGACTGACCCCTGAGGAATGCCTTTTCGAACAGTTCTAGTTTCCAAAGAGTTATTTAAAATTATTATTCTTTCTATTAAAATATTAATAATGAAATTTACTAAAATTAAAGGCAAACCAAATTGAATTAGCTTTTCCTTTAGGATACTTATAATAATATTATCATATGCAGAATTTATATCCAAAAAAGATGCAACAACAGATTTATTTTCTGTGAATGCTGTGCGTATATCTGTGGTTAATATGGCAATATTATCTATGGTACCTCTACCTTTGCGGAATCCAAACTGTGTATTCGAAAGGAGGTTATGTTTTTCTACAAACCATTCTAGTCTGTTTTTAGCTAAATGTTCCGCAATCTTTAATAAAACAGAGGATAGAACAATGGGGCGATATGATGTAGCCAAATATGGGGGTTTGTTGGGTTTTGGTACTGGAATAACTTTTTGTTTTCTCCATGAAGTGGGTAAATTACCAGTTATTAAAATTTGGTTTATTAACTTGAGGTAGTATTGTAAAATTTCCTCATCAGCATGTTGAAAGAAAGAATATGGAATGCCATCTAATCCGGGAGAAGAATCTTTTAAGTTTTGTACTACCCCTTTTAACTCTTCTATTGTAAAAAGCGAATTTAGGTCTTCAAAATTTACATTTTGTAAAGGAGGAGGAGGTTCAGTAGAAATAGTGGGAGGAGCCAAATTATCTAGAAACTCAGAAGCTAAAGAGTCAGATATAGGGTGAGATGGGATAGTGAATGCAGATCTATACCGTCTTATGTTTTTCCATACTATAGTAGGATGAATACCGGGATTTAATGATAAGCAAAAATTTCTCCAACTAAGTAACTTCTTTTTCCTGAATAATTTCTTAGTATCCTTAACGCAATCAAGATATAGCTGATAGTTGGCTATGTTTGGATTTGTATTATACTGTTTTTCAATCTCTTTCCTATTCTTAATGGCAACTGTGCATTCTTGATCCCACCAAGGTGGAGATGGTGTATGATGACGTGAAGTATTTTTTTTTGGAAATGATTCATCAGCAGCTTTTATAAAGGCTGCAGTCAAAGCCTCAGCACATAGTGACTCATTTTCTGATGATATTTCAGGAAGAAAAGATAACTGATTCCTGAGTGAAGTTTGAAATTTATCCCAGTTAGAATTATTGTTAATATGATACTTTATTGATTCAGACTGATTCGATTTACTTTTATCTTTACCTGGAAATGATAGAATTATAGGAAAGTGATCACTTCCATGACTTGACTGTAACACATTCCAATGAAAAACAGATGATAGATTTGGTGAACATATTGACAAATCTGGTGCACTACAACCTTCATGAGGAGCAGTGCGCCGAGTAGGTTGGCCGGAATTGAGAATACACAGTTTATTATAATCTATTAAATCTAAAACTTCGTAACCCCATTGATTGTCTTTGTGACTCCCCCATGACTGATGCTGTGCATTGAAGTCTCCTAGAATTACTACTGGTTGTGGTAATTGGCTAATAATACTTTTTATTTCAGAGAAGATGCAATATGAAGGATGAGGTATATACAGTGAAACAAAACATATGTTATTTACAGATGCAGCAATGATTGAAAAATCAGAGTGATGTGATGGAAGAGGAATGTGATGAAATGATTGAGGGTGTTTGATGAGCATGGCTGTACCACCATACCCATCTGATCTGTCTTCCCTGAGACAAGTGTAGCCAGAAATCCTGAAAAGTGATTCCGGCTTGAGCCATGTCTCTTGTAAGGAAAGAACAATAGGTTTGTATTTATTAATTAAAAAAATAATTTCGTGTTTTTTACTAACCACACTGCGGCAATTCCACTGGACTACGTTGTCCATTGTTGGAAGTGGTATTAATTTGTGATTCAGTGGTGAATATGGCAGCGTTGGACGGTGATAAAGATGATAATGATGTAATCAGTTTGTTTAATGCTAAAATTGTTTCTTGTATCGAATCCATGTTAATACCGGGAGCTGGATATGCAGATCCATTATCTCCTAATGGAGGATTATAATCTTTTATTAAGCTATTATGTGTTTGTCTGTCATACCCATTTTGTTGTTTCTGTGGCAATTTTGGTTGTTTGAAAACAGTTTTTTTATATGACCGTTGTATTAAATTCAAATTCTGTTTATTATTATTGTTGTTGAAAAATGATTTTTGTGTATTTACAGGTGATGATGATGAAGAAGTAGATGATATTAACACGTCAGAATATAATTTTGAAATGGGAGGATGTAACTTAGAAGCTTCTGAGTAGGATAGACAATTGTGAGCCATTGACTCCTTAATTGATTTTTGGCGTTGGAATTCTGGGCATTTTTTATCAGTTGCAATGTGCGAACCGTGGCAAATACAACAGTAAATAGACTCCTCTTCAACTGAGCAACTATCACCAGCATGCCCTTGGCCACACCTAAAGCATCTAGGAGTTGACCGACATTGGTTTTTCACATGTCCGTATCTACAGCAATTGAAGCACTGTATTGTAGGGAATATATATAAGTCTACAGGAAGTGCATTATAGCACATGAAGACTCTCTTTGGTAGCGTCTGTCCGTCAAATGTTATTACCACAGATTCGGTGTTAATAAATTGAGCGGTTCCATTCACTATTGTTTTTTTCTTTAACCTCCTAATTTTTAGTATTTCACCACATCCAATTGGTAAAGTAATATTATTTATAACATCATCATCGGACCAATCAGCAGGTATGCCTCTAACTAATCCTATCCTACTAACCTGAAATGATGGAATAAAAGATTTAAATTGTTCTGAATTGAATTGAGGGTTACTTATAAAACTATTGGCTTCACTATATGAAGAAAAGGCTACAGATAATCGGTTTCTGGCTATTTTCTTAATACTACCATCTACAATATTTTTAATGTTATTTGTTTTCAAGTAATGGCCAAACACTATAGGGTGAAAGTTTATGTTTTCATTAGGTGACTTTGGTACCTTTTGTATATGGACAATATACGGAGAGGAGTCTGTATCTTTATACAGCATCCTACCGACCCGTGAATCTAAGCCCTGGGATTTTTGAGTTGTATTCACATTAGGTTGAGTTTCAAGGATAATGTCTTGTTTAGGAATATTGTGGTTTTCGGTATCGCTAAGACACATGCAATTGATATCAGGCTTGGCCTTTTTCGGGTCTTTTTTTATTTTTTTCTGGCACTTTTTGCAACGCTTCCTAGGAATCGCTGGACGTTTTCTGGTATTAACAGAGCATGAGGTGTCGGTGTCCATGCTCGAATCGTTCGATATCGTAACATAATGACCAACGGGGGGACCAGGTCCCCCCGGGTCGGGCTCCTCCATAATATTCTTATGAACTAAATATATAAATAAAAACTTACCAAATAAAATTAATATATACAAAAACTAAGAAAATTAAAACTAAAACTACACTATTTAATTAACTAATTATAGATAAAAAAATAATTTTAAAATTTTCCGAAAAAATACCGCGTCCGCCCTTTGCGAGTTCCCGCGCTTTTTCTTCAACGTCCTTGTTTTCAGCCATTTACCTGATCATTTTTTTTTTTGGTTACGATAAGTCACGTACTTTGAACGCTCGTTGCTTCATAACGCAACCGAATATTTGGTCAGTTTTTACGCTACTGATATGAGAACAACTAGTACGGTACTTACCTAATATAACTTACTCAGCCATTTACCTTATCATTTTTTTTTGGTCATGATAACTGGGTTTTCATGCGCCCTATACAGAGAACGCAACTACTCTACGCAGGCAGACCGACATATTTGGCATCAGAGAGTTGCTCTTTATCTTCTCAATTTCATACGTGGGAGAGCCATGCTTCGGCACGAATGGGCCGGCTCGACCGGATAAATACCACGTTCTCACAGAAAACCGGCGTGAAACAGCGCTAGCGCTGTGTTTCGCCGAGTGAGTGAGTTTACCGGAGGCCCAATCCCCTACCCTATTCCTTCCCTACCCTCCCCTATTCCCTCTTAAAAAGGCAGGCAACGCACCTTCAGCTCTTCTGATGCTGCGAGTGTCCATGGGCGACGGAAGTTGCTTTCCATCAGGTGACCCGTTTGCTCGTTTGCCCCCTTATTTCATAAAAAAAAAAAAATCTAAAATAAGTCATTTTGGATATCGTTACCAAAAATGTCGTGACCTCCTAATCTATATGGTAGCCCCATATTATTATTTTAATTTATTTTGTTTTTAGTATTTGTTGTTAAAGCGGCAACAGATATGACACAATCTGTGAAATTTTCAAAAATCTAGCTATAGCGGTTCTTGAAATACAGCCAGCTGACAGACAGACGGACAGACAGTCATCGAAGTCTTAGTATTAGCATAGAGTAATCTATACTAATATTATAATTCTGCAGCTACTTAATTGTTTTACGCTCCTGTTAAATACATTTATAACAATCTATCAATCTATATTAATATTATAAAGCGGCAGAGTTTGTTTGAACGCGCTAATCTCAGGAACTACTGGTCCGATTTGAAAAATTCTTTCAGTGTTAGATAGCCCATTTATCGAGGAAGGCTATAGGCTATATTTTATCATGCTAAGACTAATAGAAACGAAAAAATAGAGGAAAATGTGGGAAAAAACGGGGGGAAATTATTTGAAAGGGCTTATTTGAACGCGCTAATCTCAGGAACTACTGGTCCGATTTGAAAAATTCTTTCAGTGTTAGATAGCCCGTTGATCGAGGAAGGCTATATTTTATCACGCTAAAACTAATAGGAGCGAAGAAATAGTGGAAAATGTGTAAAAAACGGGGAAAATTATATGAAAGGGCTTATTTGAACTCGCTAATCTCAGGAACTACTGGTCCGATTTAAAAAAATCTTTCAGTGTTAGGTAGCTCATTTGTTGAGGAAGGTTATAGGTTATATTTTTATCACGCTAAGACTAATAAGAGCGAAGAAATAGAGAAAAGTGTGGAAAAAACGGGGGGAAATTATTTGAAAGGGCTTATTTGAACGCGCTAATCTCAGGAACTACTGGTCCGATTTGAAAAATTCTTTTAGTGTTAGATAGCCTATTTATCGAGGAAGGCCACAGGCTATATTTTATTATTCTACGACTAATAGGAGAGAAGAAATAGAGGAAAATGTGGAAAAAACGGAAATTAAATGAAATTGCTTATTAACTTAAGATTCTTAAGAACTACTGGAGCAATTTTTATGTTATTTGGCAAACATGAAGAATAGACCACGTTAAGGTACATAGGCTATTTTTTTGCGGAAAAATGTACGGTCGCGTGAAATTCCTAAATTACGCAAGCGAAGCCGCGCGGAACATCTATATATAATAATTTCGTAGGAAAGTCTATGCTGTACACACGGACGTAAAAAAAGTACTTTTTTTACGTCCGTGGCTGTACATTGAATATTTTTGTACAATAAATAATACTTGGGACGTGATCTACTATACTAACGCGGACGAAGTCGCGGGTAACAGCTAGTAATTAATAATAGGGTCTCGTTTTTACCCTTTGGGTACGGAACCCTAAAAACGATCAAAATGCTCGAAATAGAAGGCATTTTGAGCGTTTTAACGATAAATGGAACGCAGGGTTTGTCGTGTCGTTGCTATGGATACAAAATCTATTTTTGCAATAATTTGTGGCATTTCGTAATGTGGTAAATGTGCGACCTAGGGACTTATTCAAAATTTATTCGATATGACTAAGAAGAAGCAAGTAAGAAATAAAGGGCTACTACCCCAATTAGAAAAAGAAGGCACCTTAGATAAAGAAATTGTTCTTTCTACTAGAGAAAAGCTCGGTGTTCCCGTAGGATCCAGGCTGTTCTCACATCATACATTAGCAAGCTACAGGAAACTAAGTTTCTATCACCCATTTGAGTAAGTATTTGACTGTTTTTAAGCTCAAACGTAGTCTTCGTATCGTTTTGAAAAAAAACTTGAATTTACGTAGAGCAAAGAGGATATAAATTACGTAACAGCATAGAAGAAAATAACTTTTGGTTTTACAGTTTACCGCAAGATAGTTTGGATATCATTTTATCAGCTACATACAACCATTCCATTGAAAGTTTTCCTGATAAAGTGGACGTTAATTTACAACCAGATACTGTCGGATGTGAAACGTGGCGAAAATTACGAAATACTCTAGATAAAACTCCTCCAGCTTCTATACCAATGGTAAATATTATTAAATTTTGGTAGGTGGGTACCTCGTATTTTGCAGATCAATATCGTCTTTATTTCAAATATTTTCCAGGGCCACACAATGAGACGTGGTGGCATAACTGAACGTAGATCTCCATTCAGTGTGAAGTTAATGAATTCTGGGGTACATTCATCGCAAACTAATCCTGGCTATAGTCGACAACCAGCGGGTGGTGCAATATTCTTCTACTAGGAAATCCTGTAATCGGTCTACTAATTTTTAAAATATTTTCTATAGCTTTCCACAATAAAACCACATTTATGCCTAAAGTACCTACATCTTATTTTTCTATCGACAGTCTTGGTACTAAATGGACTTTAACTTTTAAGTTAAAAGTTAATCTGAATAAATATTACGGTCGACAGTCATGCAGCATGCTCCTAATTCCTATCGTAGTTCGTACCATTACGTATAATTCTCCTTGGTTCGTACTTATGGAATAAGGATGCAGGCCTGGACTTACAGACACAGGTGACAGGTGTTCCTGCCCGCTTAGCATCCTTTGCTTCCCCTGGCCGTATGCGGCCCGCCGCGCCTGGACTGTAGTATTTAGTGGGCAGTGGCCTACGCATAAATATAGAATGTGAGCGCAGAGCGCGAACCTTGCTAGATCTGTGGGCCTACGTGAAGTTTAATACTATTTTGAAAATTCACGTCCACCAGTAAAAAAGGTAAAGTCGTGAAAAATTTCCACTTTCAAATCGCTAATTACGAAGAACATTGTTAATTTAACCATAAAAAAATTTGGTTGCTGCCCGCGACGCCCAGACCAAAATATGTTTGTGGCCTATATAAAAAAAAAGCTTGAGTCTCACTGCAATGGGTCATATTATTATCTAATATGTAACAGGGTGCAATTAAACTTCCTTCCAAATTTTGATTGTTAAAAATAAAAATACACGTATTTTTTCTTTTATAATCACTCGGTACTAAAATAGCTTCCGAAAGTTATCCTAAAAAACACTACAATGGACACGCCGTGTCTCCCGCGCGTGATGTGACCCCGCGAAAAACAAAGTCACATAACACGTCTTGTCAAAGCTCAAGAGTCAAGACGTGGACACAGTATAGCAATATTAATATCATATTGCTATACTGTGACGTGGAGTTTTGCCGGGAATGTGAAAGAGAGAGAGAAGAAAGAGCGATGTGTTTTTACTTTTTGTATTATTTTCCAAAATTGTGTTAACTGCATGTTATCTGGGTTTTTTTATGGGTAATTTTGGTAGGACAGGGCTTCCCAAACTGTGCGTCGCGACGCCCCGGGGTGTCACGACACTGTCCCAGGGGCGGCGCAAGTCAACACAAAGTGATGCAATATCCAGAAACGAGCTATTTCGTGTTCCCTCAAAACTCCATCGAAAGTTTCGGTAAAGCGCACAGGTAAAGCGTCTACCACTTTACTGAATCGACCGACTTGACTTCTTGACTGTATAGAATTTTACTAAGACTTTAACTAGGCTTTAGACCTGACAATAATATAGAAAAATGCTGAAAATTGTATAATGTATATATTATTTAAAGAATATTGTTTTCCCGCCATAATATACTCGACACTGGCCATGGTTAAATAGCCGAAGTGCCATAATAAGAAAAAAAAAACTCATTACTCAAGTGTCAAACGTCAAAAACACGCCAACTGCCAAATCAACGTGCCCTTTTTCTGAATTTTGCAGTTTTAATTTTTATTTAGAGTATATTTTTAACAACTATGTCATCATCGTTCTTTTTAAAAGGTAAATCAAGGAAAATTCACAAAAGAAAAGGTGACAAAATAAACAAGGTAAAGCCAAAAAAAGTCAGCGCTCCTAACCTAGAAAACGGACATGAATCTTCTTCAGACAGCGATTTAGATTTAAAGAAGTTCTCCGATGCCGAGGCTTCCGAGAGCGACCATGAAACAGCGGAAGAGAAGAAGCTCAGATTAGCAAAAAAATATTTGGAAGAAATAGAAAAAGAGGAGGCAAAACGCGCAGAATTGAAAGAAGTCGATGCGATTGAAAAACGTCTGCAGAAAGATTACTTAGAACAAAAAGGTAAACTACGTGTTGAAGTCGCAGACGGTTATACCGCTCCTCATACTGATGACATCCGGCTAGTCAAAGCAAAAGAGCACAGACTTACATTGACATGCCTGTGCATTAGCTATGATGGAGAGTATGTATTCACGGGCTGCAAGAGTGGCACTATTGTCAAGTGGGGAGTTCGCGAAAAAAGAAAACTAGGCTCTCTCACTTATAAAAGTCATTCCAATTTCCTCAAAGGAGCCATTACCTCCATTGCTATATCATCGGACTCCAAGTACTTAGCTACCGCAGATCACTCAAATAATGTGCAAATTTGGGATCCGCACACTTTAAAACATGTTCACACATTCAAAGGTCATAAGGACATTATCATTGGATTAGTTTTTAGAAGAAACACCCATGACTTGTATTCTGCCGGCAAAGATAGATCGGTTAAGATATGGTCTTTAGATGAAATGGCATATGTTGAAACCCTATTTGGTCATCAATGTCCTATAACATCTATCGATGCACTGACAAGAGAAAGAGCCATCACTACAGGTGGAAGAGATACAACGGTGAGGATATGGAAAATTGTTGAAGAGTCTCAGCTTATCTTCAATGGGCCAGAAGGTAGTATCGATGTGGTCAAGCTGTTGGATGAGGAGCATTTTATCTCTGGCAGTGATAATGGTTCTATTTGTCTATGGAGTGTGTTAAAGAAGAAACCTCTATGGACTGCCACAGAGGCACACGGCAAGGAAAACGATGTTCCACGATGGATAACCAGTCTGGCGACCTTGATCAACTCAGATATGTTTGCTTCAGGGTCCTACGATAACAATATTAGATTGTGGAAAGTATGTGATTCATACAAAAAGTTTATTCCAATGTTTAGTATAGAAGTCGTTGGTTTTGTTAACTGTATGCAGTTTACCACAGATGGCAAGCAATTGTACGCAGCAGTGGGTCAGGAACATAAAAGTGGAAGATGGTTTAAGCTAAGTAGCTCAAAGAATGGTCTATTAATTGTTAATTTTCCAATTAAGTTATGATTATTGTAATAAAAATATTTTCTTATATTTAATTGGTTCTTATTATTTAAATGCATTATAATTGTATAATTATTATTATTTAATATGCAACATTGAGATATAATATACAAGCTTTAAAATTAGTGATTATAGGGACCTCGCTAGATAAAAAATTTTCTTTGATAGGAACCACTGTAAGGAAACCACATAAAAATATATTTACACAATAATCATATTTAATTTTATTATCCAACTAAAGTGCTAGCTCCTCTTAACTGAAGATATCCGGCTGTTATATCCATTGGCAAGCTCCGTACTGTCGCAAATTCCTCGGCATTACTATAGTAAAGTTTTGAATGTCTGTCCATATAGGGTGCGGGCAATCCCGATATATCAGAATATTTCTTTGTTGGTTTGAATGTAGGCGGAGCATTTATTGAATAATCTATAAAAAAACCCATGAAAATTGGAATCAATAAAGAAAATGACAAAAAAACTGTTTGATATAAAGTTAAAGCATTACTTACACAGAATAGAATCATTTGGCCAAGGCAAAGCGCGTTCTGCAGTCAATATTTGCTTGAGTGATCTCCACATTCGCTTCTTACATCCACTTTTTACTACAAATTTATTTTCTATCTTAAAGCAATAACTTTTTTCTTGTTCTCCAGACATACTGTTGTTGTTGAAAATATAAACTTCTCGTATGGACAAGTTGAATAGGAATGTATTAGAGATTTCGATTAATAAACATCATGTAACCGAATTGTAAAGTCAATGTAATTAAAAACACATTTTTTAAATTAAAAACACCTCAAAATAAAAACACAACCAAGTCTTCTGTCTTCTTTTCCCTCTTTTGCACCATTTGCACCACAGAATACAAATTACTAACTAGTCGCCACTCGCCAGTCGGGCGAAAATCGAAATGCGATTAAATATGTAGCCTTATTGTTTTTTTTTTGAGAGTTTGTAATATAGAATTACCGAAAATGATACATATTTGTCCCATTAAGTTTATAATATTCTTATTACGATATGGCAAAAATATAGTCAACATTGCGAGAACTTGATACTTGATTGCGAGTTGCGACTCTTGCGAGTTGCGACTTGCGAGTCGTGTCGTAAAGCTGCGCGTCCACTGGATCGGAATCGGAGCGTACGGAGTAGACGGAGCGTCGCGTCGGCATTTACGAAATGCCGATGGGGTGCGTCCACTGCATTCGGATTCAGGGCTTGTGCCACGAAACCATTTTGAGACTCAAACAAACGAACGATAATGCCGGATCCTACTCTAACAGAGTACGTGAAATGATGTTGTTAGAGCAGGACGCGGCATTCTCGTCCGATTGTTTGAGTCTCAAAACCGTTTCGTAGTAGGCCTACAGCATTGGCAATTTAGTTATTCTTATTTCTTAGTCCGTCATAGCCTGCTAACGTGCATATTAAGGACTATGGAGGATAGTGACGACTTTCATTAATTATTTGCCCAATTTCATCCCAAATATTGTCTCTCCTTAGTTGGTTAAGACCACGGAATATATCGTGGTTATGATATAGTCTGTTCACTAGGAAATGTCCAGATTCCACTCGAGAAAGGATAATGTTTTGCTATTGTTTGTTGAATTGCCGATAGTAAAACCAGTTTGCCGCCGACCACGTACATACTCGGAACGACTGACCTTGATCCTTCTTATATGCATTTTCTACCTACGAGCGCTTCAAGAAAAGTTAAACCTTTTTTAATCAGTAATATTTGTTATACCTTACGAGTAAGTCGAGTGTTAGGAATCAATCCTTTTTTAGTATAATAAGCGAAGTTTTATTAAAGTTTTATTTACATGATAATTTCATCAAGTATCAACACTGCTGGATTGCTCTAACTCTTAAGTGGCGGGAATCCGAATGCGGAATGCCGAATGACGCGTTCACTGCGGATGACGTCGTCGGCATAAATACCGGTCTCAGGCGCAGAAATGCCAATCCAGTCACCCAGTGGACGCAGTACCATAGAAATCAATACAAAGCAACAAATTCGTACGTAGTGCGTACGCTCCGATTCCGATCCAGTGGACGCGCAGCGTAGGTCGTAACTTTTGGAATGGTGGTGGATGTTGATGTTTTGGATTGTAAAGTTCTTCATATTTTCCACTAAAGTAATTAAAATATCGTCATTCATCGTGAATAAGTATTTATGTATAGCCGTTGCGTCGTTGCAAGCACGTCAGAAGTCAGAACTTGAAACCTTCGGAATCCGAATGCGGAATGACGCGTTCACTGCGGATGACGTCGTCGGCATAAATACCGGTCTCAGGCGCAGAAATGCCGATCCAGTCACCCAGTGGACGCAGTACCATTGAAATCATTACAAAGCAACAAATTCGTACGCTCCGATTCCGATCCAGTGGACGCGCAGCTTTAAAGTCGTAACTTTTTGATTATCAGAAGGAAGTGAACTTCATGTCTTCAAAGTTAGTTTTCGCCTTTCGGACGTCTACATTAAGAAAAAATAATGAAATGCACGTGGATGTCACGGGTCAAAAACGTCAAACTAAAATCCTGCGTGTACTTCTACAAATATATACTAGTAATCTGTGCGTGTACTAGTAATCTGTGATCCAATATATACTAGTAATCTGTGCTGTGATCTTTGCTGCGTGTTTTGCAGGTTATGTTTTATTAAAATTAAATTATTAACCATGGAAATTGTAAATGAAATTCTTGAAAGGGAGCAAAAGAAGGCAGAAAAATATAAGCCAATTACTGTCGAAAAACATTTAGAGTTAGACTTAGACATTGGCACCCTTCTTGCTTCGGATACAAATGACTTGGATTCAAAAAATATAAAGTAAGTAAACAGATTTAATATTTTCAACTTAGGTAAATCATTTAACTTTCAAATATCTGTAGATATTTTTCTTAAGAAATCTATTTTTCGATAAAGCAATGCATCAGTGTTATAACTTTTTATTTCACAACACAGGTCAGACAAAAGCAGAGATGAATATTTACAATCACTGGCACGTGACAATACCCAGCTATTACTCAATAAAGTCTGGGAGCTGCCCACAGAGAGGATAGATGAAGCTATAGTTGTAAGATTACCAGAACCCAAAACGGTGCTGCCTCGGTCCAAACCTGTACCAATTCCAAAACCACTCACAAAATGGCAAGAATTTGCTAAAGCGAAGGGCATAACGAAGAAAAAGAAGGACAAATTAGAATGGGATGAACAGTTGCAAAAATGGGTGCCATTATATGGGTAAGACTGAGAAGTTTAAGTATATAATTTATATATTTGCTAGATGAAGCTCACATTTCCGTTGCGCCAAATCGTTTATCGCGGGGAACCGCACATTTTTGCATACAAAATATTCTATGTCATTTTTTGGGACTAAAAGTATCTCAATTAAATAATTATACACTTTCCTCGCACTTACAGTAGACCCTCGCTTATCCGGCGCCCCTTGTAATCCAACATGCCAATCACAGGTTAATTTAGGTACATAAATATTAATTTGCCCAATCTTTATTTACAATTTAAAAAAATACATACTTTTTTTTTATTACAATGCATGCAATAGTTACGGTTACAGCTCGCTGATAAGTACCTAGCTTTAGGATAATGATTTGTAGTTCAGATAAAACCTTAAAAAATTGATTTTAAGGTATTGTATCTGTAAAAATCCAAAAAATGTATGCATTTGTCAGATTAACGCGGGTCTACTGTATTTCACTTTATGTCACCTGATGATAATTTTATCAAAACCGTTCTTGTAAATAATAACTTTCTAATAAATTTAATATAATAAAGTGGAATAAGTGACGGAAAGTGTATAAATATTTAATTGAACATGCATTTGCACCAAGCGGTTACAGTACATGCAATATCATAATAAAAGTATCTCCATACCATATTAGTTCATCAATATGAGTGGGAACAGGTAACAGACAGACAGATAGATAGATACAGTATGGAAGTATGGATATATATATTTGTATATATAGTTAAAAAATAATTGTTTACTGTGCAGTAAACTGTTTTCTTTCTTGAACACCTCTGTGGTATAGAGCGCGGCTCTTGACTCGGAGGTTGTGGGTTTGATTCCCGCGTTGGGAACATGTTTGGTTAGGACAATGCAGGCTGATCACCTGATTGTCTGACAAGTAAGATGATCCATGCGTCGGATAGGCATGTAAAAAGTGGGTCCTGTGCCTGATCTCTTGCAGGTCATGTCAGTCTTCTGTCCTACTGGTTTATGAGAGTAAAGGAATAAGGAATAGATCTTGTGTACTGTGCACACACTTGGGCACTATAAAATTACTCCTGCGTAGCTGGCCTGGTTTCAATGAAACCGGCCACCATTGCTGAAACTGGCGTGGGAGCTATCATGTTTTCTTTCCACTAGGTTCAAGAAAGCTGCTGCTGAGAAACAAAAGGACTGGTTGATTGAAGTGCCACAAAATGTTGATCCCATGACTGATATGTATGAAAAGAAGGCGTCTGAGAAATCAGAAAAAGTTGCTAAAAATGAACTACAAAGGCTTAAGAACATAGCAAGAGCAAAGAAGGTTAAGATACCACGAGTGGGGCTGCCTGTCACATCTGATAAAGCTTCTGCTACTCAGGTTAGATTACATATTACAATTTGAATTTATTATTACATATTATTTTTTAAACTATATTCCATAATATATTATGCAAATTATATAGCCTGGGTTGTTATTGTAAAACTAACACATAGTTTATTCAAGGTGTATCAGTAAGTTAGGTACTATAATGAAACACACACACAGTGTGATATTACCCATCCTTTTGGTAAGACAAAAAGAAGTAAGAGTAAAAAGCAATATTGTTTTTGTGCCTTATAATTTAGCCACCATGTTTTATGTATTTTGATTTATTCCTTCTTTTTTACAGCTTTCTACAGCAGCGTCTGTAGCAAAGGCGTCTACAGCGTCGCTTGGCAAATTCCAAGATAAACTACCAAAGGAAAAGGAGGCAAGAGGCAAAGGTGTTCATGAACTCATCCCGGGCAAGGAGAGGAAACGTAAACTGCCTATACCCACACCACAAGCTGAAAAAGAACAAAATCTTAATCTTATAGACAAAATTCTAAGTAAAAGACCCAAAATAGACATGGACAAAGCCGTAGCCAGACATATTAATGAGGAACAAGTACAGTAAGTACATTATTGTCATCTTACCTGTTAAGCTACTTCTAATGTCTTGGGTATAAAACACTATATAAGGGAAATTTCTGAATATTGTGTAGATCTCATTAGTAAGGTTTATAGATTTTAGTAGCATACGCAGCAATCATGCTTATTGGTTTTATTTTTGTATTCGTATTTGTTATTTCAGTCACTTTTACTGAATGATTATGATATAAACATCCACAACTTTTAATTTCAGGAGGTCAGAAGAGAAGAAATCAACGAAACCGAGCAAGGGTAAGGGGAAAGGTAAAGGAAATGCCACTAACTTCTCTGCAAAGAAACCTAAGGGAGGTAAAGGACAGAGGAACCCTGGCAAAAAGAATGCCGGACGGAAAAGGCGATAGTTTCAAGTAAATAAGCACATCTTTAATATTATACAATAAACAATACAGTTATTACTAGGATTTTCATTGGATTAAATTTTTACATAAAATAACTTTCCTTTAAAGAGTAGGTATTTTATATGTCTATGTAGTTAAAAAAAAATACTTAATAAAATATAGGTTAAAGAAAAAAGGTTGTGTTAAAGACAATACTTAGTTTCGTCATTCCAAAGCAGAAAATATATTTTAAAATTAAAACCATAGTGCATAGGCACAAGCAATATCAATAAATATATAGGATATCACAAGAATATTATACATTACAAACCTAGTTTACATCAACAATTATTAAAATCAATAATTATAAAAAAGAATTGAGTATGGTAAACTGCGAATAATAAAAATTATATTAACTAATAGGAAACGTAACTCCCATAATTCAACCATTTTGAATTTGGTTCGTTTTTGCACACTAAAATATGGCAATAGCAACGAAACACTAACACGAAATAAAGCCGTTGACATTGTCACTTCTATTTACTTACACAAAATTGTGTACCAAATACATGCATAAAGTATGCATGTATTCGGGTCACATTTTGTAGAATCGTAGACAAATTTTTTGACACAGTTACTCTTCCTTAGTTTTTATTATTCGTAGATGGTAAAGTAACAAACTATATTACTAATGGGAAATATAACATTGCTATGATACCAGAGATAATTATAATAATAATAATATCTATGGACGCTTCACACCACATCAGTCTGGCCCCACGCTAAGTACCTAAAGGACTTGTTTTACAGGTACCAGACAACGGAAATATTATATTTAATACTCTTATACTATACATATATTCAAGATTTTTATTATAACATACACATTTAATACACATCCAGACCCGGGAACATTGAAAACTTTTTGTTCCGTCGGCGGGATTCGAACCCGCGACCCCCGGCTTGAACTACCAACGCGCTCACCACTGAGCCACAGAGATCGTCGAGAGATGATGCTATGTTTTTTCTATGGCAATGAGTAATGACAGACAAGTGACAACATATTATCAGAAACAGTAACTTGCGAAGGAAAGAAACTTGTTCTGATATATTTTACTTGCAGCTTTAATAATTTATATCTATCATATAAGTACTTATGTTCAACAGTAAACATTAAGCTAGTAAAAAAAACACATCTACACAACAGATTACATACAGAATACAGATCTATCATTGACACATTTTCTACTTACTACTTAATAGGTGACAAGGCAACAGCATTAAATTTTTAAATATTGTTGTAAACAATCTACTATTCCTATGTGTATATAATTGTTCGTCTAATGGACAACATTAATCTAGTTATGATTACAAGCAAATCACATTACTTTGGAAGCATCTAAATTCTAAAAGGTGACTCATTATATATCTTGCCTGTATGTGTTAAATACCCCCAAGATATTTAAGGACTCACATAGAACTGACTACATAAAACATTTTATTGAGTCACAATATGGACCTCAAAAATCTAGTTCAACAGTCCAAGGACCCATACATAATATTATATTTGATACAAAATAAACACACTACATTACTACTATAAATTTGGCATCATTTTTACACGACTATGTCTTGCACGTTTAGATTGATCACCAAAGAAAAGGTTTCTTTCTACATGTATAGTCACTTTTTTTTTTAGTTTTCTTTCACATTTCTACTGTAGGTACTACCTGCAGAAGAGTTATATTTCTAGAGTGTTTGATAGTATATATTACTGCAATTTCTTCACGTTAGAGGCAGCAACAGTATATTATACAGTTAACAAGGTTTTGTTCGATGTTTGACAATGTTTCTGTCAATATTCTGATAAGTTGTGTGTATTATATTATGTAAGATTTTGGTAAGATTGTTTACTGTATGAGTTAGTAGCGCCCTCTGATTCGGATCAGAGGGCGCTACTAATTCATACAGTATTTTACCTTTGCTATTGTGAATTTCTTCGGCACATTCTAAAATTGTACTTAAGCTTCAGTACCATAACAATTGTTTTAGTCTTGATAGTGGCTGGGTGCGTCAGTGTAGTCAAGTTTTTTCGATTCACTACTAACCTAACAAGTATAACATCTATAATACCCTTATCCTTGTGCCATTTAATATGACTCTAATAGCCATCTACTTAATATTATTATTAAGTAATAATTATTTATTTACTTAATAGACTAGTTATATGATTAATTATCTTACAATATAATTAGTACATGGAGCAGGAATGTAACTTATAATAATATTTTTACTTAAATAAAAGATAAAAAATAATTGCAGCCATAACAAATCTATATTAGCCAATAATGCAAAAATCAGACTTCATAGAATAAATGTTCAGATCATGATTATCTATAAAACAAAATTTATTATTTTAAATAAAACCTTGTAATAAAAAAATAAAGGGTGTTTTCTTAAATATAACATAATTTTAGTTTAAAAAAACGCCCTTATGCCCTTTTAAAAACTTACAGGTACAAACATAAATCTTAGTACAGTTGATACAGTGTTTCTGTATCTGTATCCATATCATAAGCAATATTAAGACCATATTTTAGACATTGAGGAATATTGATATCATTTTCCTAAAGAGAAAAATAATCTTATCTTGCCAATCCATATTCGACCAGCCAGAGCTTGATAATTATAAAACATAATATGTATTTAAATAAATTATAAATATCCAGCTCTAGATTTCAATCACAAATGATAAAAGATTTTTTACACAATGCACAGTAATCACAATAAAAACTAATAAAATGCATTCTCTTTACCAGCAAGATTTTTGTAAATATAGATCTTCGTTTATAAATTATAGTTCAGAGTTTCTCAATTTCATTCCAAAAATATTTTCATTTTAAAATATACATTTTCTATGGCTACCTATATGACCCTGTATTTCTTTTATTAAAATGAGGTTCAATGGTACATTGTAATGTGAATTTTTCATAAGATATTATCTGAGAAACATTCCAAAACTTTACATAAAAACATATACACAACCAGTCATAAAATAGGATACTGGAAAATATTCCCTCTAACTAGTATAAAAATAATTGTAATAACAATGACTTAAGTTTTTAACAACTAACAGATTATTCTTACACATATTTACTCTACTAAGGGTAAGGAGATCAATTAAGGAATAGAAAAATTGTTTTTATCTATCAAATAGAGTTCATAACAATTTAAGTTTGTAAATAATCACTACATTTTAAGGCTCACTACTTGATATAATATTAATTACGACAAATTTGGTGACTGCTCGCCAAATTCTGTAAATTATGCAATTTATCTTCTGAATTCTTTAGATATGAGATAAGCAAATATTAAATAAGATTTTATTATTGACTTGTAGTCAAGTAGAACAGAAAATGGATACAACAAAAAATATATTCTTTGAATGTAGGCAAAACATTGTTGTATAAATCCATCTTGATAGAAAAATATAGTCTTTAGTAAAAAAGCTAAAATACATATTATTCGAGAATTAATTAATTAATTAATTAGGTATGAAGATTAAAACTGTGTCCTTAAAGTTAGTTATGGTACTGAATACTTTTTCTGCTATTGCACTTCTGGCATAAAGTGTAAACTGCAGAATCGGCTCCATGTTTGCTTTTATCATGGCAAACAATGTGCACCAATTTTAAGTTTTGTCTCGTAAATATTTGTATATAATATCTGTCAATTTCAATAAAACCTTGATGGAAATCACCCTGGCACGTAACACATTTAATGTCACCCTGTAGGATGCATTGCACGGAAGTTAGAATTTTCGGTACAATTGACCTCGAAAGCTCAACCTTGTGATCCAAATTCCAAGTTTGGAACAGGATTCGCTCTTCTCGACTGCGATATGGATTGATGATGTGATCAGCAAACTTGCAAGTGTTATCGTCCCAGAGACCACCGCACTCAAAGAGACCATTGCTCTTACACATCCGCTCACTCTCTTTAACTTTCCTATTGAAGTAAGTATCATTGTATTTGTTCTGTTCTAGAATTTTTCTCAGATCTAGTAGAAACATATCAATGAGTGTCTTGCCTTTACCATTTTTGGAGCAGGTGTAAATTTCAGATTTCTGCAATGCTGTTTTTGTTTTATAATAGTAACCTCTCATTCTTTCCTTTACGCGTTTGGACATACATTGCTCCTTTGTTTTCTCCGATGGCTCCAAACCTGAAAAGGCAAGAATAATAATTTGAGTAAGAATTTTTATACAAACAAAATTATATAGTATAGGAGCCCTAGAACAATTTTTTTATTGCTATCAAGCTAATTTTTTGTGAGTAGCTTCATTTTGATGAGACGAACAACATTTTTATTTGCGAAAAATCTCGAAAGTGCTAGCTAACAGAGATAGAAAGGTCCTAAAATATTGACTGTTTTATTTGTAGGACAATGTTACTCTTAAATTATATAACTATTAATCTATCAATACTTATACAAAAAATTCAGCAGTATTTTTATATATGCCATATACATGCTAATTAATACTGAAAAATATACCTGCAAACCAGTCAGGATCCTGTGTCCGTTCACTCAACATTGTTCTAGCATCATCTGCTGCCGCAATGTATCTTTGAAATACTTTAAACTTTTCCTTTATGTTCGTTGTAAGAAAGTTTTTTGCAGCCATCCCAGTGTCTATATAATCCTTTTTTGTGGACCGTATCATTTCATAATAGTAATCAAAGTCTGAAATTAAATTTTTACTTAATTTTAATTATTGTGTAAGCTGCCAATCCAAATGATTTTAACAGTAAAATTTTAACGCAGGGTCATGTCTTTCATATCTGGAAGTAATCAATTTAAAACATAAGATGTTTTTATGATCATAATTATAATAATTCTAGCTTCTAATTAAAAATTATTGGTTTGGTTATTTAGCTGTGCGATTATGTAAAGAATGGCAAATAAGTATATTCATTTAAACCAGTGTTTTTCAAACTTATTTATGACGCGACCCCCCTGACATGACAAAATATTTCACGACCCCCCATTGGCTTTTTTTATCATGTATGTATTTTTGAAGATTTCTTTCTGTTAAATTGCATCCTTAATCTTTATTTTTCTTTAAATAAAATAGTCCTTTTAACATTTGGCGACCCCCCTATAGAAGCTTCGCGACCCCCCTGGGGGTCGGGACCCACAATTTGAAAAACACTGATTTAAATAAACGAGAAATTTAAGTACAATCCCACATAAGACATACCTGTAACCATATTTTCAGTGGCCTGCAGCAATATAAAAAGAGTTTGAGGGGGTAATGTGTGAAGGTAATCATCATCATCAACAAGTGTCCCATCCTCAGCCACATAAAGGCGACATTCTGCGCAACTGACATTGAACTAAAAACATGGAAACACAATTAGGTCACGTTCACCGAATACGGGCCAAGGTAACGCGTCCTTGACATCTTCCCGACGTAAAGCAATTACAATAACAAAGAAGAGTGTGCCTTCGGAAATCAATAAGTATCACGTCTTCTACTACATTTTTACATAAAGCCTAAAACTTACACCAAACTTCTGGCAGGATTTCGATATTAGTTCTTGTAAATTTTCTGCCGCTACACCAATTTTCTTTTTCCTTTTCACGTCGGTCACTTTGTAGCCTTTCTTCATTGTTTATAGGTACTTAAATATACGTACTTTGCAATTTTAGACAAATACTAAAGTAATTCCATTCGCTTTATTCACAAAGACAACTACGGAAAATAAAAGTAAACTCATGAAAAGCGCTGAAATGAATACCGAATACGGTGGTCGGTGAAAAGTGAAAAACTGACAAAAAAACTGAAAAATATGTAAACAAATGTCATTGTCAATTGTCAACTGTCATTGCATTGAGTTGAGGAGGCGTTCCTTAAATGCCTGATAGACGTACGAACAAGTACGCGGGTTTTGAGTTCGCGAACTTACTCGACTCGCGTTGGTGACACACGAGAATTGCTCACACTGGATTACCATGCCCCCAGGTTTGCGGCTCGCGGCTCTTTGCTGACACACAGGCGATTATGATCATCGAGCCATAATTCCGTGACGCGTACTTACCTACTCGCACGTCTGCCCCCCTTTTACTAAAATTATCTAGATTCTAGACTCTTTACGGGCAAGCCGCATTGTGCGTTCTGACGTCGTCTCGGCAGCCAATAAAAAATCAAAGGTCCAAGTTGGTTGGTTGGACCCTGTTTCTTTTGGTTGAACCGTCCACACACAGAATACAAATTGCTCACGTCCAACACCATCCATCCCACCATCATTTTAATATTTTTTAATGGGTACCTACCTACCTTAAACTGACAGTGACCATCTGCTGACTGGTGTGACTGCAGGCCTCAGTTGGCTGCAGCCTACAGCGGCCAGCGCATAACGGCGCGATCCAAATTACAATGCTCCGTAAAACATTGGGCCTCCGGTAAACCCACTCACTCGGCGAAAAACAGCGCAAGCGCTGTTTCACGCCGGTTTTCTGTGAGAACGTGGTATTTCTCCGATCGAGCCGGCCCATTCGTGCCGAAGCATGGCTCTCCCACGTGTGTGTAAGCAGTCTTACTTGGCCACGGAATATATAACACTACAGGAAAGGGCATATGGGCGTGGCCCGCGTGCCATAGTTATGTCCAGCTGGACATAACTTAACTCGCACGCAAAAGGAAATTCGTGAGTACGGATTTAAACCTTACGTTAGTTGACGGAAGGTGTAAAATTGGTGTAAAAAAGGTGGCTGTCAAGCGCCATCTAGCGTTGAATAACTGAACTCGGTAGTCAGAGCCGGTATTGCTAAATTTAAATTCTTCTTTATTTCAAAAGGGTTAGGGTTGTTTTTACGACATTGTATTTAAAAAAGAAATCTCTATGTGATTGGTTATTTCTTTTGTGTGCGTAAAATGTTACTGTGTGAGTTTGGCGACAGCAGTTTCAATGACTTGCTATGCCCCTTCCTTTAGTGTTATATATTCCGTGTACTTGGCGTTTACCCTGCAGATCCCAAAATAAGCAAAGACCTATATTAAACCTAAAAATAAATCACTAAAATAACATAAAACTGATATTATCTATAATAGGCAATCTAGGCATTAGGACTATTTTTGGAACGAAGTTCCTTGTCTGTTTTTTCCCATAAAGTTAATATACCTAGCGGAATAGAGAAACAAAGGCCTGAGCAAGAGAGATGTCACTATCATTAACACTGCGTGGTAAAAAGAGACGTGTGATACATGACAGCAGCACTCTTTTTTGACGTCCAGTCGGCACGTGCTGCACGTTGACAATATTAACTTTATGGTTTTTTCCTTATTGGTAACTGAAAGACCCATATACTTAATATATGAAAGACCTATCAAAAATAGAAACATCGGTGAAAGAATGACTCTGATAGCCAACTCAGTGCCGAAACTGCTTAAAAATTCACCAATTCACATGCAGCTATTCTTTTTGCTATTGACTATTTGTTGCATTTGGAAAAAAATTAACGTCTAAAACCGCGTACGCGTCGCGGTGACTCGTGTCACGTGTGTCAACTGTCACGCAGCGCGCCAAAACAATGATGGAAAAAGACGCCAAAATCAGATAAAAGTTATAAAAGTAATCTGTGGTTTTAACTTTCATGACGTTATTTACACTTACTTGGTTATCGCTTTTGTTTAAATTAAATTAGTATATTTCTATTTAAATTAAGGTAAATTGCAAGTTAGTTGGAAGATTTCTGAAACAGTTTTAATTTTATATTATTGAAGGAAGTCATAGCAATATAATATTTGGTATTTATTATAATGCTTACAAAACGGGGTGCTTTAATTGTTATTGAAGGTGTCGACAGAACGGGAAAAACTACGCAATGTAAATTACTCGGTAAGAAAACACAGTTTCGGTTACATTTGTAGAAACATTATTGTGTAGAGAAAACTACAGCAATTGCCAATCAATCAACCATCGGGCTATGGCCTATCCGGCGAAATATTTTAACAAGGTTTCCTAACTTTTCTTAAAAAACCTTTGATTTTATGTGTTTAGCTGACTGAAATATCTTGCAGGTAAATAATTCTATGTGAGCCCAGAAACCAACCAGAAACTAAAAAATTTAGTACCTATTGCTGTGTTTAATATTTTTTAAATATTACAGTTCATAATTTCAAAACCTTTTCAAAACCTATACACCCAGATAATTATCCTTATTTAAAATCTTTTTTAGTTGAAAATTTAAAAAAGATGGCAATCGACGCCCAGTACATGAATTTTCCAGACAGGACTACAGAAATTGGGAAAGTTATTGATGCATATCTAAAGTCCAAGGTAAGATAATATTATATTAAAAAAAGTTTGCCAAAAATTTTTTGTGATATTTTAAAAATAACCACATGAGTCAAATTGTATTAATTTTGTTCTAGAATAATCTATCAGATGAAGCAATTCATCTGTTATTTTCTGCAAATCGTTGGGAGAAGTCAAGTCACATACGGAAACTCCTGGACCATGGTATATCTATAGTTATGGATAGATACTGCTACTCGGGTGTTGTTTTCTCATCAGCAAAAGGTAATATACCTTAAAATAAATAGATAAAAAATATGTTTTTTATTTCAAGACATGCTATTGTTCACTAAACAAGCTTTTATATAGTTTTTTATTATATTTGCCTCAATTGATGTAGACCAGGGGTCACCAAATGGCGGACGACGATCCGCATCTGGACCGCCAACCCATTGTGTGCGGACCAAGCATTTTCGAAGATGAACTTCGTTAAAAATAGAAATTCGGTCTCGACTTACTGATGAACATCTTCAGGATTTAATGTCACTAGCTTGCACCAATTCAGTCCAAACGGGCAACATACCTTTGTAATTTTCGTAATTACTTTTGTTTAATAAATATTATTTTTTTAAATGTGTGGACCGCGAAGGTCTTTTAATTTCTTAAAATGGACCCCAAGCGAAACTAATTGGCGACCCCTGATGTAGACTGTAGAGTGTATAAAGACATTTTTTCCAGGACTAGACTTGAACTGGTGCAAAACAAGTGACACGGGGCTACCACAACCTGACAAAGTATTTTTCTTAAATATGCCCTTAGAGAAAGTTCAAGAAAGAAATGGATTTGGAAATGAAAGGTTTTTTTTTATTTTACAGACTATATTACATAATTTTTTTAACTTAATTTCATAATCATTTAATAATTACCTCTTGCTGTTCTTTTATTTAATAATTTACTTTGCTGTCCTTATTAAGATGTTAATGTAACATCTGCACAATTAAAGTGCAGATGTTTTGGATATATTATTTATTTTCAATATGATATGAAAATCTTGTTATAATAAATAATATACTATTTCTCTCTTTATGTATCAAACAAAACCATACTTTTTCTTTTAGATATGAAAATACAGATTTCCAGAAAAAAGTAATGCAGATGTATATGAAATTAAAAGATGATAGCTGGGATATAGTCGATGCAAGCAGGTCGGTTTAAAATACATATTTTTATTTTATTTGTAAGGAACACTTACAGCTCATTTAATTTAAGATAATAGCATGATGAAGTTACAATTTAGAATTATAAGTCTTCGCAAGTGAAATATTGTATAATACATACTGTAATTGAGTATCCTTAAGGTAACACTAGACCAAAGATGCAGAAGATTTTTAGCATAATTCAGACAATTTTTATCACTTGTTTTAAGAAAATCATAGCACAAAATAAACATTGAATATTGAAATTGTAAGTTGTAACTTCTTCATAAACTAGCTATAAAAAGTGTGTCCCCTTCAACTTCCTAGGAATCCATTTCCTCAATGGTACATATATATTTTTTGCATGACAGCAACTAAGTACACTATATATTTTCAGAACAAAAGAAGCAGTGCAAGACTACTTATTAAACAGTATAGTCGAAGTTGTAAAAAATGTTGGGAACAAACCAGTGAATAAGATTGTATGGACTGATTAATTATGACATTTATTTAATTACAATTATTAGTGATAGTATGTGAATTAGAAATAATGTGAAATAAAATAATATTATATTTTTATCTATTTATTTTTTTACCAATTGCAAAAGTAACTTTGCCCCCTCGGATGTTTGCTGTTTCAAAATATTTGAGGCTGGTTTTATCTTAGTTTTGAGTTTCTTGACAACATCTTCATTGTTGTTTTCTATGAGTTTAACTAAGAAGAAACAACCTCTGTTAGTCTTGATCCATTGTTGTAGCTGTAAAAAAGGCAAAGTAAGAAATACTACACGACAAATCAAAATCTATAATGGGCATTGTCCAAAAAAATCACATGTACTTTTTATATTTTTTTTCGTTAAAATAGGGTATTTTAAGAATATACATTAAATTATTTTGAAATTCATTGGCTAGTTTTTTCTCAATAAAGTTTTAAAGTTTCGCTCTGACGTCATCATCGGCGGCCAATAATTGACCTCTGCAGTATGTTTTTTCCTTTCAATCTTATTTATAATGGCTGGTTCGTCAAATGCAAGTTCTCATTATGTGAAAGCTGATACGAGAAGCTTACCAAAAGTTCGAAACGTAATGTTTGTCGAATTTATTGCTAATTTAACGCCATTGAAGGTCAAACAAAGGTTAAACATATTTGTTCAAAAATATAAGTAACTAATGGGTATTTTTTTCTTTTATACACAGAAAAACGATCCCTGACCTTATTCCTCGAAATGTTTTTGTAATGAGCAAAATTAAAAAAAAATGGACAATCCCCATTGGCTGGCACTAAAAAAGAATAAAAATTTGCCAAACAAAGATTTCCATACAAATTATAGAAAAAATAGCCATAGCATACATTTTACAGAAATTTAAATTGAAAAATATACAGAAAAGAATTTATTTATTGCAATTTGTTAATGATCTAGCACAGCTATCCCCAACCCGCGGCCCGCGGACCGCATGTGGCCCGCGTGATGTTAAACCTCTTGAAATTCACGCCCATCGGCAAAATAATGTATAACGTCGTCGTGAAAGTCGTGATTTTTTTTACTTTTTGAAGAACATAATTTTTTACCCTATAAAATTGTTGTTGCGGCCCGCGACACTAAGACCAAAAGATGTTTGTGGCCAGTATGAAAAAAAGGTTGGGGACCACTGATCTAGCAGCATTTAGCTGATATGACCATATCACACAGTGTTGTAATTCATACACTCGTTATTAATTTATTTTGGAGGTATTATCTGTCATCAACCATTTTTACAGAAAAATTTATATCCTATATATTTAAACGAGCAATTCTTGTATATACATATACACACACATATATATATATATATATATATATATATATATATATATATATATATATATATATATATATACACATAAATCGTTGGAGTCGATTCCGATATACATCGAAATATTTATTTTCATGAAATTTAGTATATAGGGGGTTTCGGGGGCAATAAATCGATCTAGCTAGGAATCATTTCTAGAAAATGTCATTTTCATCGGATACCGAGCAAAGGATATTCGGTCAAACAGCTAGTAATATATTAATGAAACTCGTTGAATTGGCAGTGGTCCTATCTAATTCAAAATAACGAATGTTATAGAAGTTGAAAGAAATGTAAAAATACTTACAGTGTCATCTTCAATCTCACATATCTTTTCACCTAGAGACACTGAGGAGGTTTTATCCATGACGGCGAACTTCTTTAAGCACATGTGGATACCAGCATCTTCAATGGCAAGTATTTTCTTACCATTAGTCTCAACTGTCCAGTCAGGTTTGCAGATCACTTTTGCTAGTGCAGTTACAATTTCTTCTGAAGTTTCTGTAAGTAAAATAATTATAATATTCACATTTTCTATTAAATATTAGTCAAGTATAATAAATACGAATGTGTGTCTGTATGTCTGCAGAACCAAATTTATTAAGAAAGAAAGATAGGTCGTGAGAGAAATTCGGCATTATTCTTGTTTAATTATGTATGAAGACTTGTGACAACATGATACAAGCAGTCATCAACAATGCACTAGCAAAATAAAATTTCTAAAAGTTAAATAGTTTTTTTCAAATATTGGTTTCTATCTTTAAACGAGCAATTCTTGTGTATATATATATATATATATATATATATATATATATATATATATATAATTGGAATCTCGGAATCGGCTCCAACGATTTTCATGAAACTTAGTATATAGGGGGTTTCGGGGGCGATAAATCGATCTAGCTAGGAAGCATTTTTAGAAAATGTCATTTAATTCGTGTTTTATCGAATACCGAGCAAAGCGAATCGGTCAAACAGCTAGTATATATAAAACTCAAAGGTGACTGACTGACATGGTGATCTATCAACGCACAGCCCAAGCACACACTGGACAGATCAGGCTAAAATTTTGCATGCAGGTAGATGTTGTGACGTAGGCATCCGCTAAGAAAGGATTTTGATAAATTCCAATATAATAATACTTCTTAAAGCGAGCGAAGCCGCGGGCAAAAGCTCGTTATTTATATATCTTACCTATAGACAATATAGCTACTGTCAATAGCATAGTAACTTTATTCTCCAGCCAAAACTCAGGGTTGGCTTGTATATCTTTCAACAGAGCTGGTATGATAGCTTCCCGCAATTCAGACACCCTCAGCTCCGAAGTCTTCTTTGATGTACCATTTTTTGCACCTTCTTCTAGGAAGCTGGTTAAGCTGGGGTGAAAAGCCGATGGATCCTTTGGTTTAACTAACCAATGCAACACCTGAAAAAATGTGCATTTATCAAAACTATATACTATAGTAATAAACTAATATAACAATAAATTATTTATCCAATAACCATTACAAAAAAATTCTACTGTTTTCAAGGGGTATGAAGATTTTGGCGGACCTACTGTCCGCTATTGTGTTTTTTGCGTTCACGAATATTTTTGTATTGATGTTAGCATCTATTTTTGAAAAAAAGATTTGTGAATGCGGAAAAACACATTGGCGGACAGTAGGTCGGCCAGGCTCCATATAAAAATCTTCATACCCCTTTGTATACAGTACTCAATATCCTATCTGGTGAAGTTAGATAAAGCACAATGCATAAAAATTATGCACTGTAATATAATATCCCCTAGTAATATATTAACACTAATAATTATAATAATCAATAGCTTACCATTTTACCACAATGGTCCTTGGTCTGGAGCACCTCTTTCAAATTATTCACCAGCACTGACACAATAGCTTTCTTCACCAGAACCGTATCGTCGACTGAATCAAATATGGCTAACAGCAGCCTGTACCCTGTTTTGTGTTGGCTCAATGGCACAACATGCTTCTTTACCACTTTCATAATAGTCTGTAAAACAATAAATAATTATACCAAGAATTTATTTTTCAAAGTTCAGGATGTTAATAATATTTTGTATAATTCCCTCTCTCCATCCTATCTGCTCGATAGATTTAATTTTTCCCTCCCTCCTGAAATCCCGTGTAGATCCAGTGTCAGAACAAACCTCTCTCTCCCATCCCACCATTCCAATTTCTACTTCTATTCCTTTATCGTGCACGCAGTCAGATTATGGAACTGGCTTCCCCCAAAGACAGAGACAGGATAGGTAGGTTGTTGTGTTGTCAGAAATTATATTTAAAAACGAAAATATGGTATTGCAAATAAAAAATGGATACTGAGAAGAGGCTAGTTACTATGGTACTGCAATACCAGCTCTGCCGGCCTCGCCGCGCTGCTGCCGACCTCTGCCATTCCGGTGTGGGCCGGCCCTTAAAGACTGTTGTAAATTCTTTAGAAAATAATAATAAGATTCTCAAACTATTATTACCTTCTTATCTTTATTGGTCCCTTGCCATACACACATGCAAGCTGCATTGACTCCGGCTAGAGAGTTGCTGAGAGGAACAATCAGAGGTGACAGTGTAGTGATCAGCTCTGCTCTATCCTCAGCACTGCATTCTCTGATGTAGTCGTACAAGACCAGTTGAAACAATCTGGAATAAGAGTAATTGTTATTCAAAAATATGCTTACTAATAGTTGTTTTGCAACATCAAATTAAATAAATTTTATTCAAGAGTTAATTTTTTACAAAATTCTATCTGAATGTTGAAACTATGGTGCCTACCACCGGTTTGGGAACTAGCCCAGCAAAAAGAACCAGTGTAAGAAATGGCCCTGTCCATCTTTTACCAAAAAGATGGACTTCCATCTTAAAAAGAGTACATACTCTTTTAAAAAAATTATATAACAATATTAATATGAATTATAGCTATTATCAAAATCATTGTTTTATATTAGTTATAAATTAAATATTAGTTGAGCGAAACTGTTTAAAAATATCAGTGTGAGACCGCCACTTTTTATAAGATAAAAGTACTTACTCTGCATCATGTAAATTCTTATCGAGAATCCGTTGTATGTTTGCTTTGCATGACTGTAATATTGCCGACTTCATTTCAGGGCAGTCTTTGTAGGCATCACTTAGTGTTTTTATTTTCTCATCCTTTGTCTGTTTTAGAAAAAAAAAGTTTTTTTATTAATTTTTTGGTTGCATAATTCAAACTATAGCATAAAAATTACTGTGAATTAAAATTATATTTATAATACAACAGGTAATTAACACATTTAGTGCCAAAGTACCAATATCTGTTAAAGGTTTGAATATCTTGTTATAAATTACTCATAAGCATATCAGATAGTGATGAAATTGGGTTTGAATCGTTTAAAATGAGAAATGATAAACTTACATTCTTATACATGTCACCATAAAATTCTTGTTGCATATGCAGCTTTTCTTTCTTTGTAGCAAATTCTTTGAATGCATAATCGAGAATTGGGGCACTTATAGTGTGAGATGCCAATGAGACTATGTGGCCAAAGAACATCTTGATGATTTGATGACGTACATTGTCTGTGCCATACTTTAAAGACCGCCTGACAGTGTGGTGAGCGTATTTCAACTGCATCATCTGCACCATCATATCCAATAGCTCTTCAATCACTTCTATCTTGAGATCTGGAGGGCCATGCTTAAGAAGAACTTGAATTACTCTACTTAAGTCATGGGTCAGAGCTATTGCTTTATATTTTCCCTTTATTAGTGCATGTAACTCCTTACAACAGTTCGTGCGGAAATCTAGTTTCAATGTTTGCCTGAAAAGTTAGACAAGTTAATAATCTGATATTAGAGTAGTAAGAGAGGTTAAACTTTAATAACAATTAGAAATGTTCATAAAGTTTAAGACACAATAATGTTTTACCTGGGTATTTGAGCTGCCAATAATTTAGCTTTATGTGATACTTCATAGACTTCTGGAGTAATTTTGGCGATACGGCGCTCCTTTCTGAGGTTTTTCTTTTCTTTTTTCATTTCAGACCACTTGGGCTTTTCTGTAGGGCCGTCCTTTTTGGGTTTTTTGTCAGTCTTAAAACTTGGCTTACCCGGTTTAGTAAATTTTTTTGCACCCTTGGCTTGGAAATTTTTACCTGAATCGGGCTTGTTAAACTTGAACTTTTTATCTTTGGGTTTTGCATCGCCGGCTGACTTTTTTCCATTTTCTGCGTTATTTGGTGTGGCGAATTGTACCTTCTTTTTCTTTTTGTGCGTGGAAGATTCATTTTCCGAGCTTTTTCTTTTCGTAAGTTCCATAATATTTATGTTTACAACGAGGTTATGTTCGAAACAATACCTATAAAATTTTGGGTAGTAATAGTAATCACTTTGACTTTAGATAGTAGATAATGAAAGAACTAGTTCAACAATAAAAGGGATTTGTAATTCATTATACAATAATTCTTTTCTTAATACGAAAAGATTTATTTCAAACGTTCTAAAAGCATGGTCACAGAAAATGACATTGACAGTTGACACCAGTTGACACTTTTTTTCTTATTATGGAACTTCGGCTATATAACCATGGCCAGTGTCAAGTATCATCTGTTACATTGCACGGGTTGGGGATGTGTATCAGTCATAAATCAATCGATCAATATCTGAGGGTCAATTGCCGTTTGTTTGGAAGTCTGCATATATAACTCCCATTCATAAAAAAGGTGCTAAAAATAAAGTTGAAAACTACAGACCTATTTCCAAACTTTGTTTATTGGCTAAAGTGTTTGAGCGCATAGTTTATAATCAGCTGTATGACTTTCTCCAACCTTGGTTTGACCCGCAACAGCACGGATTTCTTAAAGGCAGATCCACTACATCTAACCTTCTTACTTTAGTTGACTTTCTAACCGAACATATGGATAATGGTAACCAGGTTGATGTTGTCTACACAGATTTCAGCAAGGCCTTTGACAGGATTGATCACCGCATACTGCTCCAAAAACTATTTGAGTTAGGCATAAGGGGGGGTCTATTGAGATGGTTTTCTTCGTATGTGGAGAACAGGGTTCAGTCAGTGGTTCTGAATGGATTTATGTCAGCCTGGTTACCTATCCCATCCGGAGTTCCCCAAGGCTCTCTTTTAGGGCCCCTTCTGTTCATTTTATTTTTACACGATATTGGCAAATGCTTCAAGCACACAAAATACCTAATGTTTGCCGACGACCTGAAGATTTATCGTCCGATCAAAACCATATCAGATGCACACCTACTCCAAGAAGACATTTCCAGCCTTGCGAATTACTGCCTACTTAATAACCTCGAACTCAATATACCTAAATGTAATATAATATCCTTCACCCGTAAAAATTAGCTTCTATTTCACAACTATTTTATCTGTAACCTGTATTTAGCTCGCACTTCAGTCGTTAGGGACCTTGGAATACTCTTGGACAGCAAGCTCACGTTTGAACCACATATCGACCATATTGTCGGCAAATCTGTTAAGGCTATGGGATTCATCGTCCGCAACTCCAGTGACTTCACCAAAATGAAGACACTAAAAATCCTCTATTCCGCCTATGTCCGCAGTCACCTAGAGTACGCTGGCCAGGTTTGGAACCCTAATTTTGCAATTCACTCAAGTAGAATCGAAAAAATTCAAAAAAAGTTCACAAGGCACCTTAGTTATAAATTTGGAATCCCAAACCTTGGTTATGCGGAGCGCTGTAGTCGCTTTCATCTTCCTCCACTTTCAACCAGAAGGGACATCGCCGACATCCGCTTCTTGTTAAAATTAGCCCAAGCAAAATTAAATTGTCCCGATCTCCTAACCAAACTAAACCTAAATATACCACCACGCCACTGTCGCATAAGAAATATTCTGCACATACCTCACGCGCGTACCTCTTACAGGTAAAATTCATTCTTTTTGAGGTCAATGAGACTGTTTAATGAGCTCGCTAAGTCGGAACCCACTATCGATCTTTTCACAAGTAGCCTAGCTTCTATAAATACCGCGATTCTAGGCAGACACCCAGACATAATAATATGATAAATATGTTATATAACATTATTATTATTATTTTTCATCTCCTGTGTTATCATAGTTTGTACTTTGAACGCATTATATGGATAAGGACATACCTACAATTATAGTCAATGGAAAAATTAAGCAATACGCATATTAAGCAAATAATTATTATTTATTATAAATAGTCTTACTGTCACTAATTTGTTAAAATTGTTGTTTGTTGTTATTTATATTATTAATTGTATGTTTTATCTTACACCAATTACCTACTCTAAAGTAACTGTTATCTGTGGAGGCTTGTAATTGGCTTTTTTGTTAACTATCTTTTAAGCTTAATATAATATTGTTAGCTGTAAGCCACCCAAATAAAATAAAATAAAATAAAAAATAAAATAAACCTATAATGCTAAAGACCAACAAAGAGTGCGCGAGAGAAGAAAATCCTTTATGGAATTATAACAAGATGAAAAGAGAGAGGCAGTCTAATGAAAATTGTAACCACTTTTATTTGACAGGTCGTCAAAAGTCGTCAGTCGTTTTTATGCCCTTTCGGTATTTCCAATATATTGTTCAATTTGTTTGTTATTTTTAATAAATATTATTATATTTAAAAATTATGACTTGTGCTGTAAGTGTCTGCAGTGTAAATCATAAGAATAATCCTGAAAAATACACATTTTACAGGTAATTAATCTTTATGTCCTAATTGCTATGATAAGTATGTTTATTTTTGCTATATTCTGTCTTTAGTTCTCTATTTCAAATAAAATGTTGTGAATCCTCCCTTTTATGAAAGTAAAAGTTTTGCGTAACTAAAGGTACTATTGTTCCTATATTACACAAATTTTGAAGAAAAATTTTTCATCAAAATTTTTTACATATACGCATGCTTATCGATATTTTACAATAACATAAATCTAAAATAAAAATCATTTAAGTACCTTTATATTTATCACCTTAAGCCCGGCCGTACATTTTCCGAAATTTCTGATCAGAAAAATTCGGACACCCGGCGGAACGCACTCTGTTCATACATTTTGTTGTAGACCCATCATATTAAAAGAATTTATGACGTGTCAAAATGTATGAGCGGGGCGGGGTGTCCGAATTTTTGTGATCAGAAATTCGGATAATGTGCGGCCGGACTAAAAAGGACATAATATTATCTTATTTTATTTTAACTAATATAGTATAGTATAATATAGCTAATATAATATAGAGTGACTCTAAAACTAGAGGAAGGTTTATATTTATATATCATAATCATTTGTTTTACAGATTCCCTCAAGATCCTCTAATAATAGGAAAATGGATGAAATTAATTGGGCGTGTCGGTGGAATCCCAAGAATAATTCAACAATATGTAGCAAACATTTCTATCTTCACTTTATTTGTACCAGTAAGTTTGACATACTGTTGCACTTGTTACTGAAGCAATTATTAAAAATAAGCAATTACAAGCAAATATTGCTTTTTAGTTCATTTGAGATTATACTTAAATGAACTAAAAAGTATTAAATAATCCTTATTCTGTACTCAATCTTCATAATTTTGAAGTCGGTCCCAGTCCTAAGTATATAAGTTGCAGTTATACCTACTCTGTCAGAGAACTGGCGATTAGGTTAGCTGGTACCGATTGCAAAATAATGAAGATTGAGAACAGAATTAATACTGAGTACAGAATAAGAATTATTTAATACTTTTTAGTTCATTTAAGTATAATATTAGTATTGTCATTACCTTGGAAGTCTGTTTTAATTTTTTGTTTAAAAATAATAATTTTACCCTTTTTAGCTGTCCTTAAGGTTTTCTATACTTACAGTTGGTGTTTTAAAAAATCAAAATCAAAATTGCTTTATTTCTGAACAAATATAAAATAAAATATATTTTCAGAATACATGGTGCCTACCACCGGTTCGGGAACTAAGCCGATGAGAAGAACCGGCGTAAGAAACTCGCACGGGGCCCACCTTTTACCAAAAAAAGTGAGAGAAAAAATAATCTTTTAAAATAAAATTTACAATGCTGTAACTAAAATATATACAATGTAAACATAGATAGATACATTGACCTTATGATTTCATAAACGTCATTATGTGGCTTTGGCACAAAACGTTCTTTGACTACTTTTTTAAATTTATTAATCGAAAGTTCCCATTTGAATATCAAGGAGTCACCTCGATTTCTCATGGTTTCCATCACCAGACCACCACTTTTGTGAACATGATACCTACTCGGAACAATACAATGTACAACAAAAGAAAAATTTTGAAAATCGGTTTATAAACGGCGGAGTAATCGTTGAACATACATAAAAAATATATCCACAGCCGAACGTCTAGACTCCTCCTGTTTGGAAGTCGGTTAAAAATAATTGTTATAAAAAATATTATGATATTTTATGATATGTATTTAATTTAAGAATAAAATATAATATACTTTGTGTGTTGTTTACTTTCAACGTTTACTTTCAATGTAAGGGCTGATTTACCAGATAGATTTTACCTGAGTAATAAATAAGTAACTTTATAATGTTTTATGTATATATTATTTACCCCTATAAGAACCTCATGTCATAACAGATCCGACGATTAAAAAATCATTCCAAAAGAAAACGTGTATCTACTTTTCAATTGTCACCTTTTTAGGGTTCCGTACCTCAAAAGGAAAAAACGGAACCCTTATAGGATCACTTTGTTGTCCGTCTGTCCGTCCGTCCGTCTGTCAAGACCCTTTTTCTCAGGAACGCGTGGAGGTATGAAGCTGAAATTTGTTATCAATTACTCAGGTCTACTGTCCCTTGAAGCTGTGAAAAAATCAAACTTCTAAGCCAACGCAATCAAAAGATACAGCCGTTTATGCCGCAAATTTTCGACACTTGCAAGGGAATCAAAACCTACAGGGTGCTTCCCGTGAACTCAGAATCTTGAAATTTGGTGCGAAGCAACGTCTTATAGCATAGATAAAGGAAAAATTACGAAAACCATAAATTTTTAGTTACATCACATAATATATATTTTTTTAATAATTTTAAACTTACTACCCATTTCCTCATAAACGCGTAAAGGTATTAAATTGAAATTCATACCAAATACTCAGGTCTATAATACCTTTAAGCTGTAACAAAATCAAACTTCTATGTCAACGCAATCAAAAGAAACAGCAATTTAAGCTGCATATTTTGAAACTCGCAAGTACTCGCAAGGGAATCAAAACCTAAAGGGTACTTCCAGTCGACCTAGAATCTTGAAATTTGGCATGAAGCAACGTTTTATAGCACACATAAAGGAAAAATTCCGAAAACCTTAAATTTTTAGTTACATTACAAAATATATATTTTTTAATAAATATAAACTTATTACTTTTTTCCTCATGAACGCGTAGAGCTATCAAGTTGAAATTCATATCAAATACTTAGATCTAATTGCCTTTAACAAGTGGAAAAATACCATAGTTATGACTCGATTGTCGTAATGAACGAACTTTGTAAACCTTGCAGGTTTGTACGGAACCCTCGGTGCGCGAGTCCGACTCGCACTTGGCCGCCTTTTTATTTCCCATTAAAATGTATGATACCTAATTTGAAATACAAATCTGTCAAAGTTGCATAATATTATTTATTTCTTATAGAAACTGAGGTAAAATAACTCGAACGGACTATACTATCGATAGCAAAATACTATACTATCGATAGTAAAATAAACATCACTAGCACACGCACACATTGACAGATCGAAAATGGTCACGCATTTTCGGGTTGTCAGGTGGTCTATACGACAGTATATATTAAGTCTATGTACTCAGTTAAGCACCCACCACCAACCACTGCCACCCGGCAAGAGCGCCGAGCTTACCCACTAAAACCACCTGCGGCTCGCTTTCAGCCGTATAAAGGAAGGAATAGGATGTGCCGGATCTTAATTTTTAACAAACACAGGACTCCCTCCACGACCGACCGGTCTACCTCAGAAGGGACCAGACTTCCACCAAAATGAGGGAACGCTTCGGAAACATTACGCTCTCATTTGCGTAACGTCACACTGGTAGTCTGGTACACAAAACACAAATCTAGTTGGGCTGTTGACACGTCACATGCCGCGGCGGTGCCACTCTATTACTCATCCTTGTACAATAATAATTGTGTTTCTATTTACCAGAAACTTAAAACCTATTTTAAAACACGTTCTTATTTCAAAATTACTTATAACTAATCAAACCAATACTAATGTCATAGGTCGACAACAAGTCTACAATTTCCAAAACACTAACAAATTTTTCAAAACATTTTGTTTACTTATCAAGTTTTATAAAATGATTTCTGAAGCCATTATTTCAACTGAAAATAAAACATGCATTGTAAAGAACGAGGCAAAAGAAATTTCTAGTAGAAAAAGTAATTTACCTAATGAAGTTTCTGAAAACTATGAATTAAGCTCCTTTAAAAATCAAAAGAACTGGAAGAAATCTTTAAGTGGTTTCTTTAGAAACCAATTAAGATCTTCAAAATCAATCAACGTGAGTAAAATCGATATTTTATAATTTCCTAGGCTGGGCTGCCTTCGAATTAAGTCGCGAGTAGTGCGGCAGCGGCGCGACTTCTATACTAAAACCCATTGGAGCCAGGCGCAATGTTAACTGCATATATTTGCATTTTGTTACTGTAAGGCGTAAGCGGAATTGTGGTAAATACTTGCAGTTATCTAAGCGATGCTGCAATTTCCAAACTTTTATCTTTAAAGGTTCAGGAGTTCTGCAGTGCCTTCTTATCAAGAGACACCTTTTCTTGGATTTGCACTTATTTGTAACATAATATTATGTTTAAGTTACTAGAAACAACTCCTTTAACCGCCATTTGATTAATAAATTTCAAGGATTTACCTCGACTGCTCATATTATATCCCATCATCAGATCACCACTTTTGTAATTATCATACAAAATTTAGATTATATCCTATACAACAACACAAGAATTTTCAAAATCGGTCCACATACAGCGAAATAATCATCAAAAACATTAGCTTCGATGCAAAATATCATGAAAAGTACTAATAATTGCGTCATAATGTGATGACCCATGGTATAATTATGGTTATGATGATGATGATTAATCAAATTGATATATTAGCTTTCAATTGTTTAAACAATGCCAAAATCTCCGAACCTGTATCTATAAGGTTTCAAAAGTTCTGTTGGGTACCTTCGGATCCAGGGTTAAACCTGGAGCAAAATTTTTTGGTAGCATTTACCTCAAATGCTTCAGAATAAATCGAAATCACTATATGTTTCTATACAAATTTCAAGGAGTCCCCTCAATTCCCCATGGATCCCATTATCAGATCACCACATTTGTGAACATATGTACCAAATTCGAGCTAAACCCTATACAACACAAAAAGAATTTTGAAAATCGGATCATAAACGGCTGAGTAATCGTTGAACATACAAAAAAAAAAGATACATACAGCCCTAGCCGGCCGAACGTATTACCTCCTCCTTTTGGGAAGTCGGTCAAAAACGTGCCGTATGGACTGGCTCTTAGGGCCTGATTAGTGGTTAAGTACCGATAAACATGGCCAAGCGCACTGGGCCTGTAGACAAGTGGCAAAACGCTAACGCTAACGCAAGCGCTACAAAATGTATGCGATTTGACATAAGTCATCGCTTCGCTAGCGAATACTAATGTCAAATCCATACATTTTGTAGCGCTAGCGTTAGCGTTAGCGTAAGAACTATATATTATAGTCTTTACTACGGCTACAAGAGCGATCGGACGCTATTAATGCTTACGAGTTTTATACCTATTACCTAAACGTACAATCCCAGTTCGCTCGCTCATATTTTGTTTTTATTATTTTTACCTCCGTTATACTATTGTGAGATACTCATATTATTATGTTAAAAATCATGAATTCGTAGTCTAGGATTTTCTTAATCTGCCCCCCTGTATAAAATCCTGGCTACGCCCATGGATACCATTGGACGATATACGCAGATCGTCCAATGGTATCATCTCAAGAACGAAGCACTACGCATGTGCGGCCGCATATGCGTAGTGTTTCGCGCTAAAACCGATACTATTGGACGATCTGCGTGTATCGTCCAATAGTATCGTCTCGTAGCACGAAGCTTCGGACGATGGACGCAGGTGCGGCCGGGCCGTAATATACGCGTCGCACCGCTGCAATGGAGGGTTGCTTTGTATCACGACTGCGGTCTCACCTAACTTGTAATATTAATGTGTTTAATACTGCAAAAATTCATTTCATTTTAGGGAGACAATTCAGCTAGAAGTAAAAATGATTATGATTTAAAAGAAGTAACTACGGAGCAGAAATGGCAATCGTTGGGAAAAATATTTAGACGCCAAAGCTTCATTGAACAACACCCTCATACGGAGAGAGAGTCAAATTCTCAAAAACGTTTAGTAGTTCGATCAGTTCTATCCAGTTACTTTAGAAAATATAAAGTCAGGGAGAATACAAACGAAAAGAGTTAGTTCATGTGTTTTGTTATTTGAAAGAGTCGATTAGACTATCAATTTTTTAAATATTGAATAAATTTGATAATATTGACAATCATATTTTTAATATTGTAATTATTTAATCACTAGGTCCTAGGGCCGCCCTAGGGGCTAGAATCTAGCACCCTTTTTGTGGCACCCGGGCTTCACGGGGCGCACTATGCCCTAGGCACTCGGAGCGCTCGCATCCAGTCGCGAATCGCGATGCAAACACGACAAAAACATGATACTACGCGATACAAACATGATACAAAACGCACTGCAAACGCGATTCAGTAACGAGTAACGACTAACTAATCCATACTAATATTATAAATGCGAAAGTATCTCTGTCTGTCTGTCTGTCTCGCTTTCACGCCAAAACTACTGAACCGATTGCAATGAAATTTTGTACACAGTTATTCTAGAGTCTGAGAAAGGACATAGGCTACATTTTGATGTGGGAATATATCTTATTTCCATGAAAATATCGATGAAAATGAATTCGCATTGCGCGTGGCCAGCGCTCATCCCGGGGGTCCTGGGTTCGAGTCCCGCAGGCGGAACAAAAAGTTTTCAATGTTCCTGGGTCTTGGATTTGTGTTAAAATAATATTTCAAAAATCTTAAATATATTTTATGTATAATACTAGCTGTTGCCCGCGACTTCGTCCGCGTGGACTTTAGTTTATAGCGCGCGGTGTCAACAAAATTTGTGTCAAATTTAAAAACTTTTTAAAACCCTGGTAACTGGAGTGGTACCCCTCTTAGGGCCGCGCTACACCGGAATGGCAGCGCTGAAAGTGCTCGCCTCGCCGCTGCCATTCCGGTGTAGCGCGGTCCTAAGAGGGGTACCAGTTACCAGGGTTTTAAAAAGTTTTTAAATTTGACACAAATTTTGTTGACACCGCGCGCTATAAACTAAAGTCCACGCGGACGAAGTCGCGGGCAACAGCTAGTAAGTAATAACTAAACGAAAATTAAAGGCGCATTATTATCGGTTGATAATATCGCATGCGTTATTGCGATATCCGTTTTCACTTTTGAGTACATATTTTTAACCCCGACAAAAAAGAGGGGTGTTATAAGTTTGACGTGTCTGTCTGTCTGTCTGTCTGTTTGTCTGTGTGTGTATCTGTCCACGTATTATAACACGGAGAATATTATAAGGAGCGTAGCCCGTTGGATCAGAGGCGCTTTGCACACGACGGGGCGGGGCGGACCGGTCAATTTCGCCGCGAACGATAGCACAAAGGGAATCCTACAATATGTATTACCAACGCACACCAAGGGCAAAAAGACCGCTCCGCAGGTCCCCGCCCCCCGGCGGGCTCTGGCGGTGCGGCATGACCGTGGCTGCCCGCCGTGGATTACACAAACCAGTTAACATGCAGTAACGCAGGCGGCGCGGCGGCGCGAGGTGGCACTGGTGGCAGCTAGCTCTATTCTCTCTATCTCCACTAGTCGTGTGCTTTGTGTACCACCTCGCCCCGTCGTCTGCAAAACAACAGAGTCCGTCCGGCAGCCAGCGCACGGTGCACGTGCTGACAATACAATCATTTACTATACAAAGCATAAATTAATAATATTTGAACAAAGATACTGAGCACTGAACTACTGAGTACTGACCATGTCATTCTCATTAGACGTCATTTTTCCTATAATATATACTGGTCACCAGACACGTCTAGTTTAATTTTATGCATACTGCATACTGAATTGACTACTTATTTTTACAAAAGGTAACGTTATCAAAGAATATATATTTACCGTTAAAAATCCTATTTACCGTTATAACATTTACCGGTATTAATTCCAATTTTCACCGTTATTTCTAGTATCGGGTAAATTTTCATACCGTTATCTATGCCCTTGAAGCAATAACGTTATGAAAAAATACCGGTATTTGAAGCCCTGCTTGGCCTTTAGTCTTTACGCCTGACGGTCCTTTCCTTTACCTTAAAAAAAGTTGCCAGAATGGCAGTTCCAGTTGGTTCCAGTATTTAATAAAGTACTCTGTGGGCAGTTCAACCTATTATCTGTGGACCTGTCACCTGTGATTGTCCTTGTCACTTGTCAGTAAAAAAAAAAACAAGGAAATATGTTGGGGGGAGGCTTACGCCAAAAGAAGAAGAAGAAATATGTTGGAAGTACCTATTTCAAAATATTGCGAAATATATTTTGTATTGAAAATTATAAAATATTATAATAAATAATATGAAGGAATGAATATGATAAAAGTAAATGAACAAGGATATAATAATTTTGCATAAACATGACGGATGTTTTTATTAGTAAATACCTTGAAACTCAACTCGCACTTGCAAAACAAAAACAAGACACAAAATGTTCTAAACAGAAATCCGTGACTTCTAAAAGTAAGACAGTAGCTGATAAAATTTCAAAGAAGCAAGGAAAATATTTATATAAGTCTAAACTAAAGGAATCTGAGAAAGACATTTGCTATAACTCTCGAACATCCACTGAAAGGTTAGATGGAGGAATCTTGCCTCTTGAAAAAGAAGAGGAATCCACAAACTTCGAACCTAAATGCTCCCGCACGAAATTAAATTTAGCAAAAGCATCTAAAAAGAAAGTAAAACCTCTGTTGAGATCATCAAAGGAATCTGATAATGATGAATGTACCACTTCAAATTCCGGTCAAGAACCTTCAGATATGAACGACACAGATGAGGAATACCTGCCTTCTGAAGTTGAAGATGAAGGAGAAACATATCACTTCTCAGTTGCATCATCTTCTCGAACAAAAGCTAAGCTAAATAAAATAATTGATGATGGTGATATAAATACTTACAATGACAGAATTAAGGTTTGGAAAGCGAATGTGGCTGCTGCAGCATTGGGGAAGGACATAAAAGGTACTTTATCTGCAGACATACAATACATAATGGAGGGCAAAAAGGGTTTCAACAAAAATCATGAATTACAAAATGGCTTTTGCGTTCCAAACTATATATGGAAGCAGCTATATAAATATCAAAGGGTTGGAGTCAAGTGGTTATGGGAATTACACCAAGTAGAATCTGGGGGGCTGTTAGGTGATGAAATGGGTCTCGGAAAAACTGTTCAAATTATTGCATTTCTGTCTGGTTTGTGCAAAACTAATAGTGGGTGTTGGGGAGGCCTCGGACCCTCTATTATCGTAGCTCCAGCGACAGTAATCTATCAGTGGGTATCTCATTTCCACTTCTGGTATCCTGAACATCGAGTTGCTGTACTCCATCACTCTGGATCTCATTCTGGTGGCCACAATAAATTAATAAGAGACTTACATTCCTCGCATGGTATTTTATTGATAACATATGCTGGAATTGTAAAGTATCACAAGGAATTAATACCGAGAAAATGGCATTACATTATTTTAGATGAAGGCCATAAAATTAGAAACCCAGATACACAGGTCAGTAAACTGATTAAACAATTTAATACTCCTCATAAAATTTTAATTACTGGATCTCCCATGCAGAATAGCTTGCAAGAATTATGGTCACTTTTTGATTTTATGAGACCAGGGCTTCTAGGGTCTCATGCAGCATTCATGGAACATTTTGCCTTGCCCATAACACAGGGAGGTTATGCCAATGCCACTGAATACCAGGAAGCTACAGCTTTAGAGATCGCTAAGGCTCTCAAAAATATTATAACTCCATACATGCTGAGAAGAACTAAAGCTGAAGTCCAGGAGCATATTCATTTACCTGAAAAAAATGAGCAAGTCCTTTTCTGTGCACTGTCAAAAGAGCAGAGAGATTTGTACATGGGCTATTTAATGAGTGGCACGGTTCGTAGTATTCTCGATAAGGAGAACAAGTATGGGGATCCACTCAGGGCCAGGGTTTTGGTTGCTCTATCTACTCTAAGAAAGATATGTAACCACCCTGACCTATATTTGTATGAAGCCCAGGAGGAAACTGAAGAAATTGATGAAGAAACTTTTGGCAACTTTAAGAGAGCTGGGAAAATGAGTGTAGTAAACTCACTGTTAAAGATATGGCAAAAGCAAGGCCACAGATGTTTGATTTTCTCACAATCGAGAGCTATGCTTTGTTTGCTTGAGAATTATTTACAGCAGCAAAATTTCAAATATTTAAAAATGGATGGTACTGTAAATGTAGGACAAAGGCAAAATTTAATCAAAACATTTAATGAGGATTCAGATTATCTTGTTTTCCTTTCTACGACGAGAGTTGGTGGACTGGGTGTGAATTTAACAGGAGCAGATAGAGTTATAATATACGACCCAGATTGGAATCCAGCTACAGATAATCAAGCTAAAGAAAGAGCTTGGAGGATCGGCCAGCACAGAAATGTTACAGTTTATAGACTGTTGTCAGCTGGCACAATTGAAGAAAAAATATATCAAAGGCAAATATTTAAAAACTTTTTGAGTAATAAAATTCTGATTGATCCTAATCAAAAGAATGTACTTACAACTAGCACTCTACAAGGCCTGTTTACACTGGAAGATTTGAATTGTGATGGTGACACAGAGACTGCTTCACTCTTTAAGCACACTAAAGTAAATATCACAAAGAAAAAGGATACAGCTGAACTATCATATTCTAAAAAGAAGTTGGAACTTATGAAAAAAATGGCAAAAGAAATTAGCAATAAAATAAAGAAAGATTTTCAAAAACAATCTGAGGTACCTGAAGAAGATCCAAGAGAAAAGTACAAAAAGAAAAGGGAGGACAGGACTTGTTGAATCCCAAAGTGGTTGAGGAACCTGAAGTTAACATAGTTCATGATCAAGTAACTACAACTTCATTTGAAAATGCTCTCTCAGAAATCGATATAGTTAATCAACATGTTAAACATGATTATGAAGAAAATTTACTCAAGGAGGTTTTAGATAATCAAGAAAACCAAGTTACTGAGGAAGAGCCACAAACTGATACTATAATAAATGAAGAAGCAAAAAATGATTTGAATGCCAATGAAGGCAATAATCTTAAAAGTAAAAATAAAAGTGAGAATTCCAGAAAACGGAAACATTCTGAAAGTGAAACTGAAATTGATAATGTTGTTGCAGTTAAGAAGGTAAAGAAGAAAAAGAAAGAGAAGACAAAAGAACTTAATGATGATGATTATGTGTTAAGTAAGCTATTTGCTAAATCAACAGTTAAGAATGCTTTGCATCACGATGTGGTTGTTGGATTAGCTGAAAAGGAAAAGAAACTTAAGATGAAAGAAGAAGCAGAAAGAAGAGCAAAGAAAGCCATCAGAGCAATAAGATTTTGTACACTGGATTGAAGGCTTAAGCTTACAAATAAGTTACTACTATGTAGTATTTAATGTACTTATTAATATTTAATAATTCTAAGGGCCTGTTTCACCACTTCCTGATAAAGTGCCTAAGAGGCTATTCACAACTTTTTTGACAGATTCTCCATACTTGATCTGTCAAGTTAATCGGTGGATAGCCTTATCAGGAAGTGGTGAAACAGGCCCTAAGTATAAGTAAATAAGTTTAAGTAAATAATGTAATAAATATTTTTGTTAACTTTTTTTTTCTTACATTGCATGTGTTTTTTTCTATCTGCATGCACGGTCAGAGTTCAGACCGATAGCAGACGTTCATGGGCGTACCCAGGTTCTGGGCCAGGGGGGGCAAATCAGAGAGTTTTCATTTTTATTTTGTAGATAAAAGTATTAAATAATATACTTGGTAGGGACGTCAGTCATGATCCAGGGGGGGCATGCCTCCCCCCCCCCCTCCCCCCTCGGTACTTTAAAATAATAAGTCTTGCCGATGTCAGAGACTTCGATAGCGCGATGCAAGGGTACTCAGGATTATGCGCTGTTTGGTCCGCTAAATAATAATAATTATCCCATCAAAAACATCCTGTAAAAAAACCAAGTCTCGCTACTCAGTTTTTATACCGTAAAAATTTATGAGATCCATGCAATACCAAGTCGGTAAATTTATTCAGTTCCTACCTAGGGGACCTGCTGTCTCAAGTTATTACGTAAGTTATTATCATATCAATATTAAAAATCTTTTACGTTTTAAATAAATAGATCGACTTGGACATCGCATGATTAGATTGTTTAGTATAACACTATACAGTATCACACAGCACTATAACGGTCTACGAGCCTGCATCAATCGCATGGAGCGCAATACACTACAACAATCTAATAATATTATAATTGTATGTATAAATTGTGAGATACATTGTGTTTTCATGTATATATATATATATATATATATATATATATATATATATATATATATATATATATATATATATATATATATATATATATATATATATATATATATTTCCACCCCGGAGTTGATATTACGTCCTACATGGCGGTTTTTACCGATGATATTGCGTCCGACTGACTTGTTGCATCCTGTATACGGACGCAAGATTGACTATCTCTCAAATTCAGCCAGAAGTAGTGTTAAGGTTAGTACAATGGCTGGGTGAAATATTGGCATGGACGTTGTTTTGTCACCGGAGTGCTTTTCGGCGTATTTCTTAGTTCCGCTATTTGGCGCGCGAATTTTGGAGGTCGCTACTGTGTGCCGTATATCGGTGGCGTATATTCGATACTTTGTTTACGTATAGCACGCCGATAATGTGGATTCCTGTATATAATAAAGTTTTTATCAATTCTAATATGCGATTTAATTACGTCCCACAAAACGACATCGTCCCAGAGGAAACGCGGGGGTGACAGAGGCGAGGGGGCGGAGTTCGCACGCGACATGCAAGGGCATGTTTTTGTTTATATTTTTTGCCGGCCAGCGCGGACGTAATGACGCTTGTGGTATAAATATTGTGTAGTGGGGCGAATATTTGAGAGAGACTAAATTCATGTCTTCAAAGTTGGGTCCACAACGCCTTCGTAAATTTGATGTAACATTACACATTTCAATGTCTAATTAACTTACAAAAATGCTGCTAAAACTATTTGAAAGTAGAGTTATTATTTCAAAAGTTATTATAAAAAAAAGTACCACATTATGAAATTTTTGCGTGTCGTTTCGATACTGCCGCTCACAATTTATTATTTATAAAAAAAAATGAGCTAGAAAGGATTAAAAATTTAATGTTAATTTGAAGATAAAGAAGAGAAGAATCCGATACCAACAAATAACACATCAACTTACAATAAATAACTAAAAATTATATTTTTAAAATGTTCATAAAATTCGCGTCATTGTCCTGCGCATTGTTTGTTTTGAATGCCTTGCCGATATACTCAACGTGACGGGTTGAAACCTATTTTGCGATAAAATCTGCTGGCTCACTTTATTTGATCGCAGTGCTTTGGTGTGGATAGAGGTCTTCGTTTTATGCTCTCTCTCTCTCTTTGAAATACGTTCTACAAAAATTTCCAAATAAGACGTCATTTACATTTCTCGATGTGTGCCAACATTTGTCTGTTTTTCACTACTTTTTTTATACCAAGTTATAAAGGCCCGCAACATTTCTAAGTTCTTAATAATTTTCTTTATATCAATACTTAATTATAAACGAATTTAGTGAATTCCTCATTTTCCTGAACGTCTTTTTCCTGAATAGCCCTAAAAACATAATGACGATCATTCAGAATAATGATCAAATCTGTAACTGTATTTCAGGAAAACAGGAACAAATATATCGAATCGATGCAATGTCGATATTACAATTAGGTAGTTATTTGACACATTTTCGAAAAATAGTAGTAGAATAGTAAGAAAAGTAGTAAAAATGTTATCTACACTTCAATATTATAAAGCAGGAGAGGTTGTTTGTTTGTTTGAACGCGTTAATCTCAGGAACTACTAGTCCGATTTGAAAAATTCTTTCAGTGTTAGATAGCCCATTTATCGAGGAGGGCTATACGCAATATTTTATCACGCTAAGAAAAATAGGAGCGAAGATATAGAAGAATAGAGGAAAATGTGGAAAAAACGGAGGGAAATTATTTGAAAGGGCTTATTTGAACGCGCTTATCTCAGGAACTACTGGTCCGATTTGAAAAATTCTTTCAGTGTTAGATTGTCGTGTCAATGGTTGTCGTGATTGATGTAGATCGTTTTTTTTTTAAAAGAAGTGATTTTAAAAACTATTTTAAAGACAAAATAAAATGGCCTTGGCCGTCGACCCATTTTGTAATACAAAAAAAATGTTTTAATTGTGGTGCAACGACCAAGAATCAATATTATTACAAATCATTTTGTTCTACCTATGAAACGAAAGAACATAAAATCGCTATATAAATCTTCATTTTTCTGGTGCAGCATATTTATTTACAAATAAATATGCAATTTACGATCATTATCCTGACGTCCAGTGTCCTGTTTGTTGTTGAACTGTTTATATACTTACCTGTCTAAAAGTATTTTGGATCGATTGTATTAACTACTATGTCCCTACCTACATACCTACGTATATGATTTTCTTTGATAAGTACTTACCTATTGTATATTTTAAACAAAAGCCCATCAGTGACTGAGTTTAGACTGCGAATTGGGTTGGGACTAATGTATTTTTAAATATCTATACTTACTAATATTGTAGAGACGAAATATTTAATCGTTTGCTTATTACTATTTAACTTACGAGTTACGAGACTACTGAACCAATTTAAATAATTCTTTCGCTATTAGAAAGCCACGGTAATGATAAAATAGCCCAAACAAGTGCATCGAAACTCAACGTCAAGTGGTTACCGGGTCATGGGCTAGGCTGTACACTGTACAGTGTTCTGAGATTTTTTTTAAATCTTGACTTGGTGACTTTCTTCATTCATAAATCGACACCCTTGACAAGATTTATAGTAACTGTGATGGCATACTAATAATAATAATAATGTACTTTTATTCAGCTCGATAACATAAAAACCTTAATCTAGACAATTACAACATGCAAATTATTTTATTTTCAATGGTTTTTTATATTAGAATGTTAAGATCGCAACCGGCAGCTTAGCTAGGTTACAGTATAACCTGTGTTAAAGCCACCGGACCCTTTCCCAACTACTGATCGCATATCGCTGATTTTACATTTCAGGCAATTAAAATTAGATTACAAATTAAATCAATGTTTAAAATTAATCAAACTTGATACAATAAACGGGGGCGGTGGTTACTCGCGTCCGTAGGAATTACCTTTTACTACCCTACACGTGTCCCCCGGGTGGTGCTAAACGAGTAACAACGCCGAGTCTCAAGCGGCGGATATGATAACCTGACTCCTAGGCAGTAGTGGCCTTGAGGACTAAATACCCTCAAAAAGTCTAGCACGGAAAGCAACGGGAAACTACCGCGACTATAATCCCAAGAAAACCACCATAATTAAGAACGCCACCAGAGATAATATGATGTCATGCGACCCGACTAACGCTCGGCGCCAGCTTAGTTCCGGGCCGACTGGTGTGAAATTGGCTACCGGCTGCAGGTCAGTTAACCAGCAGGCTGCTTGCAGAAACTCTGCTACTGTTGGAAACATAACATCTTACTCTAGCAAACTAACACCCAAGGGAAGGGCAATAACAATAGGAACCTGGAATGTCCGTGGACTTTTAAGGCCAGGAAAAACCGAAGTTGTTGAAGCGGAGATGGAGCGCTATAATCTGGCTATACTAGGATTGAGTGAGACCCATGTCAAAGATAACGGATACCACATCACACCTGAAGGAAATATGGTAATCTACTCTGACAGGCAAGACAATAGTTTTAGTGGTGTGGGCTTCATAGTTGCTAGCTGGCTACGAGACAAGGTATTGGGGTATAATACCATCAACAATAGAATTATATCCTTAAAAATTTCAGCCCATCCACACCCAATTAACTTTGTACAGGTCTATGCGCCGACCACTGTAGCCACCGAAGAAGAGATGGAGGAATTTTACCACGAGCTAGAATTAACCTGCAAAGCGTTACCAAAGAAGGAATGTACTATCATCCTGGGAGACTTTAATGCTAAGATAGGGCACACTGATAATGATCAACACCTAAGGAATGTTATTAGGGAATACGGCTTAGGAGCCCGCAACAGTCGAGGTGAGATGTTGTTAGAGTTTTGCATTGAAAAAGGACTATTCGTAACTAACACGGCATATAAACAACATCCAAGACGCTTATGGACATGGCGATCGCCAACAGGTCATAAAAATCAGATTGACTTCATATTAATCAGCAGCAGATGGAAGTCGTGCATAACTCTCTCAAAGACTTTTCCGGGTGCAGATTGTGGCAGCGACCATCAGCTGTTAATAGCTCAATACAGAGTCCGCCTCAAAGTAGTTTCAAAGCCTCCACCATCCAAAAATATTCTTCTAACACAAGAAGCGAAAGCTTTTGAGGACACACTACAAACTTGACTGGACAGTGAAACGTATTGCCCATTTGACTCAGCCAATACATCATGGAATCAGCTTAAGGCCGCATTAGAAGAGACAACTAGAACAATCACAAATGGACGGAAAGTAAAACACCCTAGATCTGAGTGGATGACCACTTGGGAGGCAATCGCACAAAGAAAGGCTCTAAAGACTGGAGGAATTCGTTCAAAGGAAGAACAGCAGCGATACTCTGAACTTGACTCACTAGTACAGCGTCTCTGTAGACATGACAAGAATGCATATATCAATTCCATATGTAGAGATATACAAACACACTCTGATACCCTACATCCAAGAGACATGTTCCAAAAGGTGAAAATTCTCACACGGGAACGAAAATCAAAATCTTGGAACATAGAAGATGAAAAGGGTAACCTGATTTTAGACAAGAAACAAGTGATGACAAGATGGAGGAACTACTGCCAAGACCTGTACAAATATGACGCTGATGAACCTGACACTAGATTAGATTTTACAGATAAAGAACCCGACATCGTTCTCCATGAAGTAGAAGCAGCTATAAATAAGCTCAAAACAAAAGCTTGCGGTGGAGATGGTATACAGGAACAAGTGCTTAAGAGCTTGGGTAAGTCTGGAATCAGAGTAATGCATTCAATATGTCTTAAAGTATGGAGAACAGGACAGTGGCCAGACGATTGGACAGAATCTCTCGTGATACCACTACATAAGAAAGGGTCGACTAAAAAGTGTGGAAATTATCGGACCATCTCACTAATTTCACACGCCAGTAAGATTCTTCTCCATGTTATAAACAACAGATTGGCACACTATATAACTAGACAGATATCCAAAGAGCAGGTGGGATTCGTAAAGGGCAGGGGTACCCGGGAACAAATCCTAAACATCCGTCAGCTGATAGAAAAGAGCAGAGAATTCAATGTCCCAATAGTACTCTGTTTTGTGGATTACGCTAAGGCCTTTGACTGCATCGTCTGGTCCAAAATGCTGGAGGTGATGAGAGAGTTGGGCGTCCCCGATCATCTCATATTTTTGGTACAAAACCTCTATCTGGAAGGTCGATCAAGGGTGCGATTAGACAATGATCTGTCAGAGCCGTTTGCTACAGAGCGTGGTGTCAGACAGGGTTGCATCCTCTCTCCACAGCTGTTCAACCTCGTAGGCGAATATATAATGCGTCGAGTGTTGGAAGATTGGGAGGATGGTATTAAAATTAACGGATACCTTCTCAACAACCTAAGGTTCGCTGACGACACCACGCTTATAAGTACTTGCGAAGTGAAACTTGCTGAACTTCAAGCGCGGCTCGAAAAGATTAGTCGAGACTTTGGCCTCCAAATCAATCGCAATAAAACCAAACTGATGTACGTCGATAAGCTGAACCAAATACAAAAGACATCCTTACTACAAGATCTCCAACCCGTAGAGGAGTTTGTCTACCTGCGATCGTTGATTAGCAACAATGGTAACTGCGAGAGGCTCAGTCCGACGGGCTCAGATGGCTAAATCTGCGGTTGGGCGCTTAGAAAAGATATGGAAGAATAAGAACATCTATCGTAGCACAAAAATAACACTAATGCGTTCCCTAATCTTTTCAATATTTTTATATGCCTCCGAGACATGGACACTAAAAGCACGTACTCGAGCTAAGATTGACGCTTTTGAAATGTGGTGCTGGCGTAAAATGCTCGGCATCCCTTGGACCGCACACCAGACCAACACGTCTATACTTCAGCAACTCAAAATTACCACCCGCCTGTCCACGCTTTGTCTACAACGATCACTTGCCTTTTTTGGCCACATAGCCCGCCGGGAGCCTAATAATCTTGAGAGTCTCATACTAGCTGGGCAATTAGAGGGGAAAAGAGGCAGAGGCAGAGTGGCTACACGATGGACAGACGCGATTGTCAAGGCTGCTGACTGCACGTTCCAGGAGGCATTTCATCAGGCCAAAAATAGAGACAAGTGGAGAGCCCTATCCCAAAAAGCAAATTTTGGTGGTCACGTCCCTCAGCCATGAGGATACGACTAGGAAGAAGAAGATACAATAAACAATACAAAAAACGATCGAAACGATCTACATCAATCACGACAACCATGATTGACTATGACTGTCACAGCACAGAACGCAACGTCGCGTCGTGTTTGTTTACGCGCGCGCGTTAACCTACTACTTACGAAAAAATTTATTATTATTGTGAACTTGTATTTTAATCAAATACCGTCCTCTTTTTGTACAAAACAAATGAACAGAAATAATAGGTACTATTATAGATAATAACCATAATTTAAATTTACAAACAAAGTATATACTTATATTGTTGTGTAATTTTTGTGTAGTTGTGTAAATTTTTGAGATTTTGGACTGATTTATCTTATTTTTGATAGGTGCGTTAATAATTTTTTAAGCGTTTTTATTTTTCTTTTCGACGCCTAAAGGGCCTTTTTTGAGACTTTGTGCTGATAGGTATGTCTGATATGTGATTCTTCAGGTTATTATTTTTCTAAGCATTTTTGTTTTATTTTTTTAACGCCTAAACGGCTAATAACGAATTTCAATTTGTTAAATTTTATCAACTTGTCACGTGGGCAGAGCCACGATTGAAAACTAGTATTGCTTACATACACAAGTTAATTATAGTCAATGTCACAGTAAATTAGCCTCTCAACTGGTCGTTCTTAAAATTGTTAATTTCTTAAATTACTTTTATGTTCCTATTTCGGTGTATTTGATTTGTCCGACACTTTGATTATTATGACTATGGGTTTATTATTGTACCTACTTGATTTTAAACAATAAAACTTAAAAATACCTACTACCGGAACAATTGTTTTATTTTGTGTTCATACTTAAGTTCAGAAGAAACACGCTCACATAATTATCATATCTATCATAATTATCCTTAATATTTTTTAGTTAGCCTAGCGGACTTACCTAATTATAATTTAAAATTTAATTAATCTATGTAATATACGGATAACTTGTTTTTAATATCTGTTATGTACTCCAAGTTATAGAAATAAGTATTTCATTTTAATCGACTTCATAAAGAGGGATGATTCTCTATTCATACATACATATCGTCACTCCTGTCCCTCATTGGGGTAGACAGAGACCACATCACGCAATGAATTTATTGGGATCTATTATATAGATACCTATGTATGTATCGATATAACATATAAGGTTAGGAGGAAGCAACAAACTCAACAGTTTATGGCGTACATACAAAAATAATATACGGTACCGATATAATCTCAAATATAGTAAGGAGTCATTTAATTAGTAGAATGCATGGAATTAATATAGTACAATATACGGTATCAATATATCCATACATTTAAATGGATGTAGGAAAAACGATTAAATGCATGGAACGAATACAAAAATATACAATGTGTCACATGATTTCCATCGAGAACGGAAGCAAAAAACCAGCGAGAATTATTTCAAATTGAATATCTAATTTTCGTACGTAAACAAAATTTCTCGTCGACAATAGAATTCACATGACAGCAATGTAACTATATTCGCACGAATAACAATTAAAAAGTCATTGGAAATGGTAGACGCCATAGGGTTCGACTTTGAAAAGACGCAACAAGTCTTCGGCGATTTAAATATATATATATATTTAAATCGCCGAAGACTTGTTGCGTCTTTTCAAAGTCGAACCCTATGGCGTCTACCATTTCCAATGACTTTTTAATTGTTATTCGTGCGAATATAGTTACATTGCTGTCATGTGAATTCTATTGTCGACGAGAAATTTTGTTTACGTACGAAAATTAGATATTCAATTTGAAATAATTCTCGCTGGTTTTTTGCTTCCGTTCTCGATGGAAATCATGTGACACATTGTATATTTTTGTATTCGTTCCATGCATTTAATCGTTTTTCCTACATCCATTTAAATGTATGGATATATTGATACCGTATATTGTACTATATTAATTCCATGCATTCTACTAATTAAATGACTCCTTACTATATTTGAGATTATATCGGTACCGTATATTATTTTTGTATGTACGCCATAAACTGTTGAGTTTGTTGCTTCCTCCTAACCTTATATGTTATATCGATACATACATAGGTATCTATATAATAGATCCCAATAAATTCATTGCGTGATGTGGTCTCTGTCTACCCCAATGAGGGACAGGAGTGACGATATGTATGTATGAATAGAGAATCATCCCTCTTTATGAAGTCGATTAAAATGAAATACTTATTTCTATAACTTGGAGTACATAACAGATATTAAAAACAAGTTATCCGTATATTACATAGATTAATTAAATTTTAAATTATAATTAGGTAAGTCCGCTAGGCTAACTAAAAAATATTAAGGATAATTATGATAGATATGATAATTATGTGAGCGTGTTTCTTCTGAACTTAAGTATGAACACAAAATAAAACAATTGTTCCGGTAGTAGGTATTTTTAAGTTTTATTGTTTAAAATCAAGTAGGTACAATAATAAACCCATAGTCATAATAATCAAAGTGTCGGACAAATCAAATACACCGAAATAGGAACATAAAAGTAATTTAAGAAATTAACAATTTTAAGAACGACCAGTTGAGAGGCTAATTTACTGTGACATTGACTATAATTAACTTGTGTATGTAAGCAATACTAGTTTTCAATCGTGGCTCTGCCCACGTGACAAGTTGATAAAATTTAACAAATTGAAATTCGTTATTAGCCGTTTAGGCGTTAAAAAAATAAAACAAAAATGCTTAGAAAAATAATAACCTGAAGAATCACATATCAGACATACCTATCAGCACAAAGTCTCAAAAAAGGCCCTTTAGGCGTCGAAAAGAAAAATAAAAACGCTTAAAAAATTATTAACGCACCTATCAAAAATAAGATAAATCAGTCCAAAATCTCAAAAATTTACACAACTACACAAAAATTACACAACAATATAAGTATATACTTTGTTTGTAAATTTAAATTATGGTTATTATCTATAATAGTACCTATTATTTCTGTTCATTTGTTTTGTACAAAAAGAGGACGGTATTTGATTAAAATACAAGTTCACAATAATAATAAATTTTTTCGTAAGTAGTAGGTTAACGCGCGCGCGTAAACAAACACGACGCGACGTTGCGTTCTGTGCTGTGACAGTCATAGTCAATCATGGTTGTCGTGATTGATGTAGATCGTTTCGATCGTTTTTTGTATTGTTTATTGTATCTTCTTCTTCCTAGTCGTATCCTCATGGCTGAGGGACGTGACCACCAAAATTTGCTTTTTGGGATAGGGCTCTCCACTTGTCTCTATTTTTGGCCTGATGAAATGCCTCCTGGAACGTGCAGTCAGCAGCCTTGACAATCGCGTCTGTCCATCGTGTAGCCACTCTGCCTCTGCCTCTTTTCCCCTCTAATTGCCCAGCTAGTATGAGACTCTCAAGATTATTAGGCTCCCGGCGGGCTATGTGGCCAAAAAAGGCAAGTGATCGTTGTAGACAAAGCGTGGACAGGCGGGTGGTAATTTTGAGTTGCTGAAGTATAGACGTGTTGGTCTGGTGTGCGGTCCAAGGGATGCCGAGCATTTTACGCCAGCACCACATTTCAAAAGCGTCAATCTTAGCTCGAGTACGTGCTTTTAGTGTCCATGTCTCGGAGGCATATAAAAATATTGAAAAGATTAGGGAACGCATTAGTGTTATTTTTGTGCTACGATAGATGTTCTTATTCTTCCATATCTTTTCTAAGCGCCCAACCGCAGATTTAGCCATCTGAGCCCGTCGGACTGAGCCTCTCGCAGTTACCATTGTTGCTAATCAACGATCGCAGGTAGACAAACTCCTCTACGGGTTGGAGATCTTGTAGTAAGGATGTCTTTTGTATTTGGTTCAGCTTATCGACGTACATCAGTTTGGTTTTATTGCGATTGATTTGGAGGCCAAAGTCTCGACTAATCTTTTCGAGCCGCGCTTGAAGTTCAGCAAGTTTCACTTCGCAAGTACTTATAAGCGTGGTGTCGTCAGCGAACCTTAGGTTGTTGAGAAGGTATCCGTTAATTTTAATACCATCCTCCCAATCTTCCAACACTCGACGCATTATATATTCGCCTACGAGGTTGAACAGCTGTGGAGAGAGGATGCAACCCTGTCTGACACCACGCTCTGTAGCAAACGGCTCTGACAGATCATTGTCTAATCGCACCCTTGATCGACCTTCCAGATAGAGGTTTTGTACCAAAAATATGAGATGATCGGGGACGCCCAACTCTCTCATCACCTCCAGCATTTTGGACCAGACGATGCAGTCAAAGGCCTTAGCGTAATCCACAAAACAGAGTACTATTGGGACATTGAATTCTCTGCTCTTTTCTATCAGCTGACGGATGTTTAGGATTTGTTCCCGGGTACCCCTGCCCTTTACGAATCCCACCTGCTCTTTGGATATCTGTCTAGTTATATAGTGTGCCAATCTGTTGTTTATAACATGGAGAAGAATCTTACTGGCGTGTGAAATTAGTGAGATGGTCCGATAATTTCCACACTTTTTAGTCGACCCTTTCTTATGTAGTGGTATCACGAGAGATTCTGTCCAATCGTCTGGCCACTGTCCTGTTCTCCATACTTTAAGACATATTGAATGCATTACTCTGATTCCAGACTTACCCAAGCTCTTAAGCACTTGTTCCTGTATACCATCTCCACCGCAAGCTTTTGTTTTGAGCTTATTTATAGCTGCTTCTACTTCATGGAGAACGATGTCGGGTTCTTTATCTGTAAAATCTAATCTAGTGTCAGGTTCATCAGCGTCATATTTGTACAGGTCTTGGCAGTAGTTCCTCCATCTTGTCATCACTTGTTTCTTGTCTAAAATCAGGTTACCCTTTTCATCTTCTATGTTCCAAGATTTTGATTTTCGTTCCCGTGTGAGAATTTTCACCTTTTGGAACATGTCTCTTGGATGTAGGGTATCAGAGTGTGTTTGTATATCTCTACATATGGAATTGATATATGCATTCTTGTCATGTCTACAGAGACGCTGTACTAGTGAGTCAAGTTCAGAGTATCGCTGCTGTTCTTCCTTTGAACGAATTCCTCCAGTCTTTAGAGCCTTTCTTTGTGCGATTGCCTCCCAAGTGGTCATCCACTCAGATCTAGGGTGTTTTACTTTCCGTCCATTTGTGATTGTTCTAGTTGTCTCTTCTAATGCGGCCTTAAGCTGATTCCATGATGTATTGGCTGAGTCAAATGGGCAATACGTTTCACTGTCCAGTCAAGTTTGTAGTGTGTCCTCAAAAGCTTTCGCTTCTTGTGTTAGAAGAATATTTTTGGATGGTGGAGGCTTTGAAACTACTTTGAGGCGGACTCTGTATTGAGCTATTAACAGCTGATGGTCGCTGCCACAATCTGCACCCGGAAAAGTCTTTGAGAGAGTTATGCACGACTTCCATCTGCTGCTGATTAATATGAAGTCAATCTGATTTTTATGACCTGTTGGCGATATAGAAATAAGTATTTCATTTTAATCGACTTCATAAAGAGGGATGATTCTCTATTCATACATACATATCGTCACTCCTGTCCCTCATTGGGGTAGACAGAGACCACATCACGCAATGAATTTATTGGGATCTATTATATAGATACCTATGTATGTATCGATATAACATATAAGGTTAGGAGGAAGCAACAAACTCAACAGTTTATGGCGTACATACAAAAATAATATACGGTACCGATATAATCTCAAATATAGTAAGGAGTCATTTAATTAGTAGAATGCATGGAATTAATATAGTACAATATACGGTATCAATATATCCATACATTTAAATGGATGTAGGAAAAACGATTAAATGCATGGAACGAATACAAAAATATACAATGTGTCACATGATTTCCATCGAGAACGGAAGCAAAAAACCAGCGAGAATTATTTCAAATTGAATATCTAATTTTCGTACGTAAACAAAATTTCTCGTCGACAATAGAATTCACATGACAGCAATGTAACTATATTCGCACGAATAACAATTAAAAAGTCATTGGAAATGGTAGACGCCATAGGGTTCGACTTTGAAAAGACGCAACAAGTCTTCGGCGATTTAAATATATATATATATATATATATATATATATATATATATATATATATATATATATATATATATATATATATATATATATATATATATATATATATATATATATATATATATATATATATACATATATACATATATATATACATGAAAACACAATGTATCTCATATATATAAAAAAACCCTGGTACCCCATAAATCAATACAGCTGTGCAGTGTGCACACAATAAGTATTTCATTTTTTAATATTAAACTTTATATTTTATGCCAAATTTTAAAGCTTAATTAGCCCTCCAATTACACAACTTTACCCATAAACTATTTCTCATTGATAGATTTAAGGTTACGTCAATACACAGATAAAGTACTGAGTTATTTAATACCGTCGAATAGATATAACAATCGAAAAAATCGAAACTTAAATGTAAGATGATACCACGTCTTATAGAAAGACTTTTGAGCAAGCGTCAGCGCGATGTAAAAGACGCACGGCGCCATCTATTATGAATTGTTGGAACTAACTTAATTTGAACAAATTTACGCATTTTCACCCCCTTACAACCCTTTTTTCCAGTAAAAAAGTAGCCTATGTCCTTTCTCAGGCTTTAGACTATCTGTGTACAAAATTTCATTACAATCGGTTCGGAAGTTTTGGCGTTTGGCGTGAAAGCGAGACTGGCAGACAGACAGACAGACAGAGATACTTTTGGCGTTTGGCGTGAAAGCGAGACTGACAGACAGAGATACTTTCGCATTTATAATATTAGTATAGATTATGTGCACACTGCACAGCTGTTTTTGGATATTTTGATTAATTAAGGGCCGCGCTACACCGGAATGGCGCTGCCATGCGAGGCGAGCACTGTCAGCGCTGCCATTCCGGTGTAGCGCGGCCCTAAGAGGGGTACCACTTACCAGGGTTTTAAAAAGTTTTTAAATTTGACACAAATTTTGTTGACACCGCGCGCTATAAACTAAAGTCCACGCAGACGATGTCGCGGGCAACAGCTAGTTATGAATAAAAACAATATTATATAGTAAAGTAGGTATGATTAGTTCTGTTACAATAATAAAGTAAAAAATAAAACGCCATCTGTTTTCATATATTAGAATTAAAATGTTGATTGCATTGATATATTTTCTGGATGGAATATAGGCCAACACGGTACACTCGAACTCCTTTATTTTAGAGTGCCTTCTGTTGTCAACTTGTCACATATATTAGAAATGCAGTAGGAGTTCTATAAGATAAGATAGATTGATTATTATTATACCAAGTGATTATATTATTAAACATAATATTCTAACGTATTAAAAACTATAAACAAAAACATACTAATAAGTATGATTAGTTCTATGTTACAATAAAGTAAAAAATAAAACGCCATCTGCTGAATCGTATTAGGACTAAAATGTTCATTGCATCGATATATTTCTGGATTTTTTATAATATTATACATAAAATATGTTAAAGAGTTTTGAAATTTTATTTTAATACACATCCAAGACCCAGGAACATTGAAAACTTTTTGTTCCACCTGCGGGACTCGAACCCAGGACCCCCGGGATGAGCGCTGGCCACGCGCAATGCGAATTCATTTTCATCGATATTTTCATGGAAATAAGATATTTTCCCACATCAAAATGTAGCCTATGTCCTTTCTCAGACTCTAGAATAACTGTGTACAAAATTTCATTGCAATCGGTTTAGTAGTTTTGGCGTGAAAGTAAGACAGACAGACAGACAGAGATACTTTCGCATTTATAATATTAGTATGGATTACATATATGTATAAATAATTCATTTGGTAAAATAAATTTAGACTGAGAAATTATGCCGTTCAATATATAAACAGATTAGTACTTAGGTATTAATAACTGACTTCTTAGTGATTTTTTTTGGATTTTTAATATATTAAGTTTTGGCTCATACTATTCTACAACCCAGCAAAGTTTCATCGACTGAGGAATTTTTCCCGAGTCCCCATACAAAGAATCGGTTCATTTCCTACACTACAGGGCGCTAGGCTAGGCCCTAGCGGCTAGGGCGCCCACTATGGAAACCGATGAGCTAGCCATTTAATTCATTGCATTAACGGGACAAGTCAATAAACAAATATTTTATTATAAATCGTTTTAGAATCCTGTAGAAACTAGAACCCAAACAATACAGTCCGCTCCACAAACAAATTTTTTGTTTATTTTTATTTTTTTGTGATATAATAGGCAATAGCATTATACCAACCTTATTTTGCCAAAGACGAAGGAGAAGAATCCTATGAGAGGATGAAATGTCATTTTGTGGTTGAAGAAAAAAAATGTCACACACTTTATTTTGGATTGTACAAAAATGAATATTCAATTTGTTTAGCAGTTAATAAATGTAAGATTTATAGAATTACAGTATTCCTAAATGTTTATGCATCATTTATTATCGCCTAAATGCAGTTTGATTCGTTAATGAAAAATAAATTGTAACTATTTTTACCAGCCTCGAGTGCCAAGAGTAATCGAAATTCGAGCTTATAATTTAATTGGATTCCTGATCCCTGCTATACTTTCACGATGTCGAGACGGCGGCCGCCACCGGGACTCACGATAAAGGCACCGGAGCAGCCCGTTAATGTGTAAGTATTGAGCATATCAGAAATTAGTTTTAATAAGTGTTTGTGATACTGACTAAATTATTATTTTACTCGAAATCATCTAACTATTAGTTACTCGTTAATATAAACCTCTAGGTGAATATAAATAAGCAAAATCAATGTCCTGTGTGATACTGTTTGATGATAACTAAGTTAAGGTTAGGACTTAGGAACTACTCTTATCAATAAGTTATTATACTTGGTATGATGATCTGAGGAAAGCTTAGAGTAGAAATTTTCAACTATTTAAATGTATTTAGAATTATCCAAGCATCACATTTTACAGTTTTGTAATGAAGGTGATGTAACAAAATTAATGATTGTAGTAATATGTAAAATGATCTGTAAATAAACTTTTCTTGTAGCACTCCACCGAGGAATTTGGATAAACAGACAACAATTACAGTTGATGACAAAACTTTCACAGTGTATGCTGATGACCTGGTCAAAATATGTGATCTTGGCCGTGGAGCTTACGGCATTGTAGAGAAGATGCACCATAAACCAAGTAACACCACAATGGCTGTCAAGGTTAGTAAACTTGGTTTGAAAAACAAACTTCATTAAACAATCTTTAAAATTTGTGTAATAGGTCTACCAGAATCTGATGGCAAAAAGTGTGAAAATAAATTAACTCTAGCAATACCGGGGTAATTGGAATAAAACATTTGAATCCTTTTTTTTCCTTATACCGGCTGATTCTGTGTGTGAAACATGCAAATATATAAATTTATCCAATGATCAATGATATTTTTTGAAAATCTGCTGTCAAAATTTGCCATCAGATTCTGGTAGACCTATCATAAATTAATTCTTGTTTGTAATCAATAGGGCCCAGATTTATATGTAAATACCATTGACATAAGAAACTATATGGACACAAAATGACCCCAAAGACGCGCCTGTCTTCAAAAAAACTTAAAATGGCTGATTTTACTAAAGATGTCACTGAATAATAAAAAAGGATAGATATCGATATTTTTTTATTATTCAGTGACATCTCTAGTAAAATACGCCATTTTTAGTTTACAAAGAAGGCATCGTCTTTCGTGGTCATTTCATGTCCATATAGTTCTTATGTCAATGGTACTTACATATAAACAAGGGCCCTAGTAATCAAACAACTTAATTTTTGAAGCATAGCAATTATGATTATTATTTTGTTATTTACAGAGGATTACAGCTTCATTTAACAGCCAGTCATTGGAGTTAAAAAGATTGCTGATGGATCTCGATGTATCCATGCGTGCTAGTGCATGCCCGTATACGGTCCACTTCTATGGTGCCATGTTCAGAGAAGGCGATGTGTGGATATGTATGGAGGTCATGGACATGAGTCTGGACAAGTTCTACACTAAAGTGTACAAACACAACAAAACCATCACCGAAAATATTCTCGGTAAAATAGCATTTTCCGTTGTTAGTGCCCTACATTATTTGTACTCAGAATTGAGAGTCATACACAGAGATGTAAAACCCTCAAACATACTTATAAATAGGAAGGGTGAGGTCAAGATGTGTGACTTCGGTATATCCGGGTATCTTGTAGATTCTGTGGCGAAAACTATAGATGCTGGCTGTAAACCATATATGGCTCCTGAGAGAATTGATCCCACAGGAAATCCGGGCCAGTATGACATCCGTAGTGATGTTTGGTCACTTGGAATTTCAATGATCGAGCTAGCCACAGGAAAGTTTCCTTATAACACATGGGGAACACCTTTTGAACAGCTGAAACAAGTCGTAAAAGACGATCCTCCCAGTCTTCCGAGTGGACAGTTTTCTGAGGAATTTGAAGATATGATAACCAAATGCTTGAAAAAAGATTACAAATTGAGGCCTAACTATGATGCACTGTTGTCTCATCCATTCTGTAAGGAGCACAGCGAAAAGGAAACGGACGTAGCTACTTTTGTTCAGGAGATTCTGGACATACCCGATGATTCTTAGTGTTTTGCATGTTTAAACATTACCTATAAGTACAAGTGTTTAGAAACTAACATTAGTCTAGTGATATATGGAGAGAATACAGTGAGTCGTTCATTAACACAGCAAGAAAATTGGTTCTCACACTGTAATATTATTTGCAAATCGGAACAACAATTATTATTGTTATGACGTGAATATAATTTAGATTGTAATACTGCTAGATGAAGTATGATGTACTACGTAACTCTAACCTCAAATAATTGGCCCTGGCAAAGTATTGGCCGGAAACGAAATATTGTAATGACTGCTATGTCGTTTGACACAGCACAAATATACATCACAAGTTTATTAGATGAAATAAACTACTTGTTTTACATTTACTTTTCATTGTTATGTCTCCTAAGTCCTAGTAACAATTACAGACACAATCCCCTTACTAATGACAGATCCACACTGAATATAGATAATATTATATTTATACAATGTTTTGTCTGAGAATAATATGATAGGAAAAGTGGCTTGCCACTTGCCAGAGAAGCACAGAATATTGTATATCTTCGTCTGCATATCTTTAAAATTTGGAACTTATTAGTAGATTAAAAGGAATAGGTTAAACAAACGCATAATAATATGTTTAAAAATGTTTATTTTTAACAAAATGAAAATATAATTTAAGTACAAAATAGGAGTACAATATGTCAAGTACAATTTATTCTTACAACTATAATTGCTTCGTCACTCACGTTTCAGTTATTTTGGCATTAAATTCACTCATTGACTAGTATCAGTAAATACAAAATGTTTTCAAAAAGGTGAGTTCATACCCAACTTAGTACCGAAGTCCAATCTTGCGCGTCTTTGATTGCGGGCGTCCACCCTGAAAAATGTAAACAATTGTAAATATTGTAAATTGTAATTGATATAAATGTTGCTTGTAACGTTGAGCAGTCCATTACATGGTGTTATCGTGATATACAAGTGTTGATTAAATGCATAAATACAAAATGCTAAAAGCACTTTGTGTTATAAAAGTAGGTTAAATAAGTTTACTTATATAGGGTGTAACTTTTTTTACTTTTGTATGGGCAAACTTATGACGCCGTGCTGGGGCCTGCCCATAAAATTCACAAAAAAAATTTTTGCTCTTTCAATGCACTCTTTCATAGTGAAATCTATACTGGGGACTCAAACACATCCTAAAGTATTGTTATAACCTGTATAAATCCCTATAGACAGTTTGTCAAAATACTTTACGTAGGTAACTTTCATAGCATGCCCGATCTATTCTAACATGATTCTTACCCACTCTTCACCAATTCATAAAAAGATAGTCAATAAATGTTTAATTAACCGGCCGCCTAGACGAGCAATTTTATTGTCAATATTGACGTATTGCGTAATATTATTGACCGTCTAGGGTTGATATTGAACATGATGGCGCGCCCTCAATCTAAAATTGGGTTGCACCCTCAGAACCGGAAAAAAAATCTGTGGTTGCACCAGAGGCGTGGTTATAGTTAAAGTTAAATATGGCGTCCAAACACCCCATATTCTCACACGACATCTGTCAATTTTTCCGGTTATAGTTAAGGTTAAAGTCAAAGTTAGTTGGTGCAACCCAGTCTAATTGTCAAATAAACTTCAATAAAATTGGAGCGTGATATTGCACAATACAATTGATCGTCTAGGAGGCCACTAACGTACTTAATCTCGTGCCACTTGATGAGCTCGTTAATGGCGAACACGAGCACCAGGGAGAGCGCGTACGCCACCGCGAGCGGCCACCGCACCGCAAACGCGCTGCGAGCGCTCAGCGTCACACCACTTAGCACGCACTGCCCGCATATACTGTAACATAACATTCAAATCGCTGTCTCGATAAACAGTGTTTTTACCAATAGCAGCACTAGAGTCTCAGACTAGAGTAGAGTAAACAGAAGTAACGAGTACGCGGACTCAGAAGAGGTCTCTAAATTTATACGTTTGATGTGGTATGTAATATAGGCCGGCGCGCGCCGTACTGCGTTACTAGGATTGTGGAACATGTCGAAATTGATACTAGCGCCCAACTCGCGTAGATGCGCTCGTTTGTATGAAGTCGAGGTACTCCTCAGTCCTCAGTTCTGTCTACTCTGACTAGAGCGCATAATGATCAACGTTGGATGTTTTATCCACAGCAACGCTTCGCACAATCAAGCACTCTCGAACAATTAAATTCACTTTCCATTAGGTAAAGCATTAGCTTCGGAATTGTGCACCTTTGTGTTGCATGCTTTGCAATTGAAAAACACGATAACTACTGCTAATCTCAAATATAGGGAGTTAGGGTGGGTTGCACCAGAGGTTATAGTACAGTTATGGTCAAAGTTATGGTTATATTTAAGGCTAACTTAACTTTAACCTTAACTTTCACAGATGTCTGTTGCTCGTCCGACAACGCTTTAAATGAACGTGGGCGGGGGCGCTGCTGGTAAAGGAGAACTGTTAAAAATGGCGTTTTTGTACGATGACAACGTTAGTTCCTTTTTTCGCCACGTCCATTTAAAGCGTGTCGAGCTCTATGGTTATCGTTAAATAGAGCGGCGCAGTGGAAGCGTGCTGGGCCCATAACCCAGAGGTCCGTGGATCGAAACCACGCTCTGCTATAAACATGGTTATCGTTAAATATTGCGGCCATTAATGACTTTATAGTTAAAGTTACGGTTATAGATATAGTAAGTTGGTGCAACCCACTCTTAGTAGTTAAGCTGTTTAAGTGTAATTAGTAAATAGGTTCTGTTACCTATATGAGACAGACATTTTGCATTTTTTGTAAATATGAAATATATAAGCACTATTGAAAGAGGCCACCGCAACATATCGCCTTTATAATATTACCGTGATAAAAAAGTGTACTTACAGCACGGCTACGACAACGCACCACACCCGGTTCGTCCAGAAGCCCCTCTGCCAGACAGAGGATTGTCGGTGCACAAAAGAAATGGAAATAACAACTGAAACAACGTATACATTTTATAGTCAAAAGTTTGTTATAAAAAACCTAATGAGATGTAAACATAAATTGCTCGCATCCAATCAATTCATCCATACTTCCATACTAATATTATAAATGTGAAAGTGTGTCTGTCTGTCTGTCTGTCCCTCTGTCTGTCTGTCTGTTACCTCTTCACGACCAAACCGCTGAACCGATTTTTAATTAATAGCCCTTACTAATTAATAGTGTCACACCGTGTTTGCATGCAGACGTTATTGAATGTTGTCCGTATCTGTTAAGTCACTTTTTCAAGAAGACTTAGTCCATATTTACACCCATTTATATACAATAATGTAAAACGAAAAAGAAGATAGTTCATAGAAGTAAAGAGAAAAGTTAAAAACTGGCTTAAAAATCTAGATTATCAAGAAAAAGAACAATTGCTACGAGAGATAAATAGATAGACCACACACACACACACACACAGCGCGCACTTGAAATTTTTTAATTTCAAGTGCGCGCTGTGTGTGTGTGTGTGAGTGTCTAATAATAAAAGTAATTCAAGATTTTTATCTTGAACTAGATGTCCCGCGCGGCTTCGCCCGCGTAAATTAGAAATTTTACAGAATCCGTAGGTACATTTTCCCATAAAAAATATTTCCCCCGTTTTTCCCACATTTTCCTGAGTTTCTTCTGTCGTATTAGTCTTAGAGTAATAATATAATATAACCTTCTCGATAAATGATGAGTCTTACTCGATAAATGATCTATCTAACACTGAGATAAGTTTTTAAATCGGACCTGTAGTTTCTGAGATTGACGCGTTCAAGCAAACATACTCTTCAGGTTTATAATATTAGGTAGATATAGATTTTTTTTAATTATCGCTTGACAAACTCGAGTCTCGATCTAAAAGACTATGATATGGTAGTGATGATGATGATGATGATGATGAAGAATGTAATTTGCATAGTAGCATATGCTTTCTGTTCTTAAAACAACGCCGAAACTCCCAAACTTGTATCTATAAAGAATCAGGAATTCTCTCAGCACCTTCCGAACCACAGTATACCAGGTATATCTCGGTGCAAAATCTTACTTGTTGGTAGCATATGCTTAGAATACTTCTCACGAAACCGAAGTCACCATATGTTTCCCTATAAGTTTTGAGGAGTTCCCTCGATTACTTATGGATCCTTCATCAGATCATCACTTTTCTGAATATAATACCAAATTGGGATGATACCCTATATACCAAAAGAAAAATTTTGAAAATCGGTTAACCAACGGCGGAGTAATCGTTGAATATAAGAAAACGAACATAACACCTCCCCCATTTTGAAAGTCGGTTAAAATTGTAGCCTATGTGTTATTTATTTAATATTTTAATCAGCACATGAATTGAATAACAAAATTTTTTTCAAATTAATCGTAGCACCATCTGTCAGGACAAACTAAAATTGAAATAGAATAATATTGAATGCGATGATAACGCCGTCCGCCGGATCTAATGTAAAACATTCCAAAATCAACAACTCCTTATAAATAAGAAATTAATTGAAAAAACATTTTCCAGTAGACCAAACTGTAAATCTAAACCATTCTCGAATCTCCACGAACACACACAAAAAATTTCATCAAAATTGGCCAAGATAAGATAAATCCGTTCAGCCGTTCTCGAGTTTTAGCGAGACTAACGAACAGCAATTGATTTTTATATATATAGATTTATCTTTCGATTTCTATATAGTCTTATTAAAAAAATAATCGGACAGAGTAACAACTTAAGTTAGCTAAAATAAAAAAATAATCGGACAGAGTAACAACTGAAGTTAGCTAAAATTGTGTTTATTTATGTACTATGTATTTTGAGACTATGCAATTTTGTCGCGTTCGCGATTCACTTTCACTTTTGTTGAGTTTCAGAACGCGATATTAGGTCCTCCAACGCGCACGCGAATTTGAACTTTATGCAGCGGTAATAAATTACAAATTGACTCTCCATTTTATTTAGAAAACGTTTGTATGGGAAATAGAAAAATGCTGTTTTGAGGATTTTCCCGGCAATTATTCGAATTTTTCTCACCTTTTAAACCTTCCCTAGACCTCCACGAATAATTCAAGACCAAGATAAGATAAATCCGTTCAGCCGTTCTCGAGTTTTAGCGAGACTAACGAACAGCAATTGATTTTTATATATATAGATTACTTTTATTGTTAGAGGCTCTTTTATTTGTTTTTCAAATATTATACGTGTGTTTTTTTAATTAAATCTTAACTAAACTATAGGTATGTCTAAAAGAATGAAAATATATTGGTGATCTGCAGGACAGGCTCAGCCTAGTGCAGGCGCCAAAGTTATACAATATGTGTAAAGTCTGTTATTTATTGTCTTCGTAAGTTCGTATACAACTGTATTGTACTCCTAGGTCATATTATACCAACACAATGTAACAGATACTAACAGTTTTTAAATAAAGATTATTATTATTACTATTTTACGTAATGGACAAGAACAAAACATTAAATAACGTCTGTATACACAGTGTGGACCCTGATTTCATTGCCACAGTCACTCATACCAAGAGTGAGTCCTAAACAGAAAGTTAATATACCTAGCGGAATAGAGAAACAAAGGCAAGCGGGTTGTCACTATCAGTAACACTGCGTGGTAAAAAGAGACACGTCGTGTGATACACGACAGCAGAACTCTTTTTTTGACCAGTCGGCACTTATCGGTACGTTGACAATTTAATCTCATAGAATTCATGTTCAATCATGCTTGTGTAAGTGTATACGTACACATATTTTTACACACGCATGTAAACCAATTTCGGTTTCGTTTGACAGCTCGAGATTGTTGCTCTATTCCACTAGGTATAATAACTTTCTGGTCCTAACTATGGCAATGAAATGCTGATAAACTCTTTTCACATTTAGTAGGAGTTACGACTTCACTGCATAAAACAAAACTGACAACCCCTTTAAAATTTTTATAGTAAAAATACTTACTTAAATGCAATATAGTCAATGCCAGCGCGATATGTTGCGCCAAGTAGTAGCCATCGTAGTAAATATCCCCCCATCCGTACCAACTTCGCGTCGATAAATCTTGCTCCGAAGTGAAGTTGCCGACATTCACGGGGTACACCAGCCAGCACGACGTCGAGTTTGCTATTGAGATCTGCTCGCAGAAACTTTGCAGTGTAAACCCGTAGAGCACCACTATGAATATAGCCGACGGTAGGAATTTGCAGGCGTAGCACCAGAAAATGAAGAACGCCATCTGTCATAACAAATTAATTAAGTTAATTACTTTAACCCAACAACGTAATTAACTGACATTCGTCCGTACATACCTTGGGACAGTAAAGTACAGATTATTATTATTTACTTATATTATATAATTTTGGCTGTATTATATTTATATTATATTGGCTGTATGAACAAATGCACCATTAAAACATAAGAAACATCATAATATGTACCTATGGCTAATTCGATTTATTGAACGATTGATAAGGCCACGGGTATGACTTAAAAAAACTAGAGGACGGGGCGAAGACTTGCAGTGAGGCACCAAATAAAAACGTGATTGGCCTAACACGATTGCGCGTGTGTGAACCGTAACAATTTGTGACTACTTTGTTCGGCTTTGCTCCATCCTCTAGTTTTATAAGCCTATGGCCCATGGGTTAGAAGCAGGATTCGTACTTTAGGCTGCAGATCCCTCGCAGGGCGGGGCGCGGCGCGCAGCATGAGCGCGGGGTGCGCGGGGGCGAAGGGCAGCGACGCGGCGAGCAGCGCGCCCGCACCCGCCGCACACAGCGCGCCGCCCGGGCCGCTCAAGTGCGGCAGAGCCACGCACGCGCACGCCACCTGGATGAAAGATAGAAATTTTCACAACGGTTCTCAGTTTTCTATCCAAATATTATGAATATTGTGGAATGTAAACAAGTTGCGGCATCAAATTATTTATCTTTATTATGAAATAAATATAATTTAATTTATTTGAATTAACTCGACCAATGGCGGTTTTTCCCCTTGTAAATTGTAATATCTATGATCTATCTTCAATTAAATGCAAATTTTGATGTTTAAAACTTCTTAAATTTCCTGTCAAACTTACAACACGACATCTGACACGACAACAGCTATAGACTATAGCTGTACCTGTATGAGCGAGATGTAGCAGCAGCTGCACATCCAGTACTGCGTGCAGTTCCACAGGCTCATCATGTAGTGGCGCGACATCGTGATCAGCGCGAACAGCGACACGTCAGCGTCGCGTGACATCTGACACGACAACAGCTATAGTACCTGTATGAGCGAGATGTAGCAGCAGCTGCACATCCAGTACTGCGTGCAGTTCCACAGGCCCATCATGTAGTGGCGCGACATCGTGATCAGCGCGAACAGCGACACGTCCGCGTCGCGCGACATCTGACACAACAGCTATAGTACCTGTATGAGCGAGATGTAGCAGCAGCTGCACATCCAGTACTGCGTGCAGTTCCACAGGCTCATCATGTAGTGGCGCGACATCGTGATCAGCGCGAACAGCGACACGTCCGCGTCGCGCGACATCTGACACGACAACAGCTATAGTACCTGTATGAGCGAGATGTAGCAGCAGCTGCACATCCAGTACTGCGTACAGTTCCACAGGCTCATCATGTAGTGGCGCGACATCGTGATCAGCGCGAACAGCGACACGTCCGCGTCGCGCGACATCTGACATAGAAAACTTCTATAATAGTCTTAATTTACCACAGTTCACAGTATAGATAGTGTAAAGGGCGTACTCACAGTCACAGAAAAGCAAAATAACGCCGAACGCTAAATATCGTTATAGTATTTAGTAGGAAACGTTGTTATTCCCTTGAGTTTCCTTAAATTGTTGTAAGCTTTTATTACTGCATGATATACCAATGACGCAGGACCGCGAGTATGACACTTAAGGCCAGCCAAAACTTCACAAGAAGCTTCACATAACTTTCAGTTGTAGAGAATATTTGAGGCTACCTTGTTTACCACTGCAAAACAGATACTTTAAATATTTTGCCATCACGCATTTGCAGCGTTACTGCCAACTTAGGGTCAATAAAGACCTAAGCGCGACGCATAGATGTATTTCAAAATTTGTATTGAACTGACAGATTTGCATGAAATCTTTCTCTCTCTCTCTCACAGAATTGAAGTCTGTCAAATCCAATGATGTGCCTCGCCTATCGAAGTGTTACAGTAAGTTACACAGAAACCCGAGAAAAAGAAGTATAAGCACATAAAAGCACAAAAGCATGTAGAAAACTTCCACATACACGGGGGGGGGGGGGGGGGGGGGGGGGGGCGCTGGGGGTACTCGGAACCTTTGTGGCATATCTAGTCGCCGTCATCTTGGTTTTTTTTTTCAAAACTGCCGAGCACGATAAAGATGAGTCCAAAGGACTAAAATGGCGATCTTTACTTCCAAAATATATCTCGGAATCGTGACACTCTAGGATACCAAGTTATATAAGATTTTTTGTTTCTACAAACATCCAAATTTACCACTTTTATCGTGCTCGGAAATTTTTAAAAAAGAAATCAAGATCGCAGCGGCTAGATACAAGGCTACCAGGCTCCATACAAAAATGTTCGAACCCCTTTATATTGACATGGATGGTTAATGGATTTAATATATAAATAATCTATCAATAACATTTGCATACAAACATTTACATAGGATAGAGAAGCGATATAAGGACATATAAGATCTAATAAAAAGCATGTGAGGACGGTGGGCTGAGAGGAAATATAAACTAATGAAGGTTAATAAACAAATCATAATATGTGAGGATGTGCATGTGTCCCTTTTATAGAGTTTGCTGTTAAAGTAGCAGCGCTGAAAGAGTAACTTTATGTATTTGAATTTATATATTTTGTATCTGCACGATGTTAGCGCCATTCTCATAGAAATATTTAAGCCAAAAGCAACTCATTCAGCGCAGCTACTTTCACATTGTATACAAGAGACACGTACACAACCTTAAATATTATAACTTAGTTATGTTATACTATAAAGTATAGTTCGTTATGTTATGCTTGACGTTATTAGCATTTATGAACATTTTTCCTGTCTTGTCCCACCATCCCCTACTAGGTAGATAAAGCCGGGACAAACCTGAGAATTGCAGTAATTCGTCAGAGGGTGGTTTTGCCATTTATTCTTAAGCTTTAGTGGCAGCGTGAAATTATATTTGAGGTTAGAAGAGGGTACAAATATAGTTTATATGTTGAGGTGACAGTTTATGATAAGTAAATAAAACTTAAATTGATATAATATTATAACTTATAAGATTTAATTCGCTGGCAGTGTCTATTATTTTTTTTTTTTTTATGAAATAAGGGGGCAAACGAGCTAACGGGTCACCTGATGGAAAGCAACTTCCGTCGCCCATGGACACTCGCAGCATCAGAATAGCTGCAGGTGCGTTGCCAGCCTTTTATGAATGAATAGGGTAATATGAGAGGGTAGGGGAGGGAAGGGAAGGGGAGGGAATAGGGAAGGGAATAGGGTAGGGGATTGGACCTCCGGTAAACTCACTCACTCGGCGAAACACAGTGCAAGCGCCGTTTCACGCCGGTTTTCTGTGAGAACGTGGTATTTCTTCGGTCGAGCCGGCCCATTCGTTCTGAAGCATGGCTCTCCCACGTTGACTGATATTATAGTATTGAAGGATCATTAAAATATAAGGATGTCCTATAGGCTATATTAACCAAATATTAACCGATATGAGCCCTTATAAAGAGCGTCAAGGATCCAACTTCGCAAAACAAAAAAAAATCACAAAACTTGTTTTTTGTTTTGTACAACGCTTTTCAAAAGCATACAATGTTATAAAATAATAATAATAATTTCTTTGTATAAGTTGTTTACCTATAATATAACGAATCAGGTTTTGAAAATACTTTTTTAATATAATATTATTAAATATAGGTAAGTACTTGCTTTCTCGTGTAATAGGCGAAGTAATATCTATAAAACTAAATATAAACTATTGATTATAAAGCGCATATAATCTATCAAACTAAAAATCTTGGTTCTGGCACTTTTTTTTTGCTTTATCTACAGTGTGTTGAATGCGAGTTTTTTGTCATTGCTCGTCGTGAAGAAGCAAATCAAAATTTGTATCAAATCAAAATTCGAAGTATTACCCTAGTGGAAAATCCCTAGATGTTAGGACATAAAACAATTTAGCTACTTAATTAATTGTGCCCTAACATCCAGGGGCAGTTATGAGTTCTGACAGCTGGTTCCCACTGCCATTAAACTCTAAAGCAGTGTTCCACAAAAGGAGTGCCGCGGCACACTGGTGTGCCACAAAAATTATATTTTACCTATCATATTCCTAGTTTGTAAGAACCAAAAAAATTGGGAACAGCACGCTGATTACATTGTGGTGTACCTACAAAAAAAAATCATTTTTCTAGCTGTACCTTGAACTCAAAAAGTTTGCGGAACACTGTTCTAAAGTATAAAGCTTCGGCCAAACCTGCGCGACCAAAGCGACTGCGAAGCGGGAGCGGGCGGACACTGTCCATGTAATCTTATGGCGCTGTACAGTGTACACACTTGCGCGACCGCAATGCGGGATGCGTCGGCAGAGCAGGAATGAATCTACGGTTCGCACCGTAGTCGCGCAGGTGTGCCCACCAGCTTCGCGTTGCAGACGCTCCTGCATCGCGTCCCGCGATACTGACGCCCAGGTTTGGCCGAAGTTTTAGGCATTAAGTAATGTTGACTTTAAGGGTGGTGCACGGTCTGTAACGTATTCAACGCGTATAGCAAAAACTCGTACTCAACACACTGATCATGTTTAGGGTATTGCATGATAATATGTGTGTTTCTTAGTAAGTAATACTGACCGACAGCGAACAAGGTACTGAGTTGAGGGAACGCGCCAGATCTATCGGCCCCACGCAGTCGGGCGGGATCTGGTACGGCGGCATCTTCTGACATAACACCGGGTAGAGGGGCTCTACCGCTATACTGAAAAGTCAACATAATATTAATTCAAAACCAGCTACACCCATAAGTTCACAAATTCTTGACTCTTGTGTACCTGTCAACGAGGTTCCTTATGACTATAGATTTAAGAAACAAAAAACATTATTATGATGTGTCAAATCGTCAGTATCAGTCGCATGTAAAATTACTACACATCTTTGGTACCATGGCAATACATGAACGTGGTACCAAATTCGGATACTACAGACTCTATATAACAAAAGAAAAATTTTGAAGATCGGTGAACAAAGGGCGCAATTACTCGTAGAACTTAAAAAAAATCCCCAGTCGAACATATAATACTCCTTTTTGGAAGTCGGTTAAAAATTTAAGGCTTGACCCTGCTTTCATGTTACATAATTTAGTAGAATTCAGGAGCAGTTATTTAAATATTTACCTCGCGTCTGCCTGCATGAATATCTCCATGTTCTGACAGTTGGCGGCCGACCCCATCACGCATACCACCTCCCCATAGTCCTGAAAGTAAGAAGCATAATATTAACTCACCATTTTACTAAAGGTGGCCATACACGGGACAATTATCGTAACGATTTATCTGCTCGATGTTAAAATCGAACGACAAATTGTACGTGTGTAGCAATATCGCAGACGATTTTACGTTCAAAAGATCGATTGGACGATTTTCTTGACGATCGATCGAAACGATATTTTTTTTATATCATAAACGCGAAAGTGTATCAGTCTGTCTCTTAGTTTTTCACGCTTGAACAGATTAAGATGAAATTTGGTATGAAGATACTTTGAAAGACGGAAAAGGTTAAAGGACATAGGTGCGGAAGAATGTACGGTTCCGCGCGATAAACGCATTTTGGTTCAACAGAGTTGCGGGCGTCATCTAGTGGAAAATATATCGTGACTGTTTTGAATTTTTATGCCTCATTACATAAAGGACAATGGCAAGTCTCCATACATTTACTGCCTCAGATCAAACAAATAATTTTACTTTCTCGATGACATGGGACAGTTTCTCGGTGCGAGCGGGACGGAGATACGCACACGGCGGGCGGGGGAGCGGGACGGGGCGATACCTGCATGATCTCGATCATCTGCTGCACGGAGCGCGGCGTGCAGTCGGTGAACAGCGACACGAGCAGCGGCACGTTGTCCACCTGCGCGATGTGCGGTCGAATGTTCTCAATGCCGCGGGGCAGTTTCGCCTGAAATATAATACATTTTTATTTTTTACAAAAAGTTTTTATTGTCAGTTTTTTGTGTCAGTGGCCAGGTCTACCACCTAGCGGCGAAAGTTGTATTATTAACCTTTATTAAATCTATTTTACTGGAGATATTATCCTGTTTTTTAATTGCGGAGGATAATGCTTTAGCGCTCTAGTTTTGCTATTTAAAAACAGGGATATGTGACAGTTGACACACGCTTGCTCCTCGATACGTAATATCTATAATCCTCACTAAATCTACATACTTTACTGGACGTTTAACAAGTAACAATACACACCCTATTGCTCATATCGAAGTTCAGCGGTGCGGAGTGATCGGTACTGTCAGTGAGACAGGACAGGGAGCGGCACGCGTCCAACGGGGACTCCGCCCCCGTCGCCTCCTCCGGCTCGTCCAGGAGCGAGTCCGTCGACGCCTGGCTCTGAGCTATGCTGCCACGCTGTTAGAAGAAGGGGATAGATATAGATAAGTCTCTTTCACAATGCAGGTGTCGTGAAAGAGAAGTCTGGCTCTGTGCTATACTGCCATGTTAGAAAAAAAAGATAACTCTACCTCTTTCACAATGTGTGGTGAAAAAGACGATTGCCTATGCGCTATACTGTTGCGCTGTTATGAAAAAGGGATAGAAAGATAAATCTGTCACTTTCACATAATATTATTTGTTTGTGATAAGACAGGGAAAAATAACGCGGTATGACTGACACAGAATTAAAAGTTTTGTGCGATAGAAAATAAATAACACTCTCCCTTTCACGATACGTATTTGTTTTTTTTTAAACCCTTAAGTTGTGACTTGAGGGTTTTCCAAAGAAAATTTGCAAGTATGTTGGTCCAATGTACTTTTTTCTGTAGACGTATGATATACCTTAACAGTAGCTGTGATGGAGTGCCTCGTCTTCTTTACTTCGTTGTCAAACTTCACCGTTGTATGTTCCAAGTTGATAGCACCAGGCGCAGACATAGACAGTGCCTTAGACGCTGTCATGTTCCCTCTGTTTAAAAAATAAATGTTAGTCTATGGTAGACAAAAAAAGTCTATATTGACTCAAGTAAATAAAAGGATAATGGCAGTTTTTACACAGATGCGGTAAAAACCTGCACAAAACTGCCATTTTCATATCGTAGCGAACCTATCTATGGTGTTATCATTCCAATCTTAAAGTACGTAAGGTTTTGCATTCATATAATAAGGTGATATTTATAGTACCTATTTTATTTAAAATACTTATTATAAATTATTACATTCAAATCCTTATAGATTATTCAACATACATTTTATGTTATAAAGCAGTATATTATTGTTTAGTGTAATGGGTATACATAACATTAGCATACAATAAACTAAGGAGACAAGCGCGCAAGGAAAATAGTAATCAATGAATATAATACACAAATCTTAATTTATTTAAGCAAGTACTACAAATTCATCTATGCAATATGATGCGGTGCCGACATACAAACACGTAAACAGTTGTGAAATAATATATTACCCCTAATCCACCACCTTTACTATTATAATATTATTAAGTTGTTTAAAAGTGCGAGTTTCTTACGACGGTTCTTCTCGCCTGGGTAGTTCCCAAATCGGTGGTAGGCACCAGTAGTAACGACGACACATGAACACTACTGGTGCCTACCACCGATTTGGGAACGAACGACTGAACAACGAACACACATTTGTAAAAATTTATTCTGAATAAAAAGTTTTGAGTTTGAGTTTCAGTACAGTTATGTCTATCTACCTCTTCACCCTTAAATCGCTTTACCGATTTATACGAAAATATTGCTCCCTGATCACCTTTTTCTACTAAATATCTGACATGCCTCTATTATCCGTGTCACTCAACATAAATCTCTCTACAAATTGTAGAACAAACAATATGACATAGCAATAATACTGTTTCTACTAAAATTTACAATAATTTTTGTAACCCACAGGCTTCTATGTTAGTAGTCAGTAAAAAATGAAACAAACTAGCTTGAAGCGAAAACAAATACAGGATAGGCCGCACGTGACCAAAATGTCGAATAAAGGCCATTTATGTTTCCAGATGTCACACTTGCATGTTAAGATATTTGCAAAATTCAACCATCTTATAACTGCACTTTTACACCTGGGCCAAACTTGTATAAATCATTGACAGTCTTCTTTAATAAAAAATAAAAAAACAAATCCAACATCGGTCGCATGAGGCCTAAAATTAGTGCGAAAGCTTTAAGCGAAATGATATGATGCGCGATAGAGCTGAGTTAGACAAACCTATACGCAATGGCGTCGCCCGACTCGGGGCGAGCGAGCCGCGCGCCGCGTACGCTCTGAGACAGCGGCGAGCCAGGCTTGCTGTCGACAACACGCGATGTATAGGGCCTATAGTGCTGTACATTACAGTGTATCTACACGTTGGACTTATATACTCGGTAGCTCTATTTATAATAAGCTGCATAGGTTCTAGAGGTAACTTCTCTATTTATAAGAAGCTGCTTGCAGCATAGATTACAGTCATAACGACCGGTGGACGGTGGTAGCATTACGTAGAACTACTCAGACTCGTAATCAAGTGAAAATATTTTTAAATAATAATAAATGTTGGTCTTGGTTTGAACAATCTCCTTAAGTTATTGGTAGAGGCCCTGTTACATCTCTAAATATATTTTGTCCCCTTTTACAAGTGTTGCTACACATGATTATTGTTATGATTTCCTGCAATGTAGGTCATATAAAATTATCAAGTAAGCTGTTAAAATTATTACGATCGAGTCGAGGCACCTAAAATAGTGGCCTAAAACTTCTTTTCTTGAAAAAGGAGGAAAAAAGGGGCCATGCTACTTTAATGAAACTTAAGTAAGAAATTAACAACAAAAGAAATTACGTCTAAAAATGAAGTTCTAACATCGATTTCTTACGCAGTCTACACACAACATTTATAGGGATAATGAAATCGAAATGTCAGATTCGGGGGTGGATCTACAAAATAATGTCAAAATTAGGGCTGCCACACGTTAATTTTGAGCGACGTAACATGAAGTTATTCATAACATAATTTATTATAATCTGTTTAACCACTAGAACACTAGAAGCGAATTATAGCCCAACCAGGAACATAGAACTTTATGATAGTTGAATGGCATAAATGTCAAATCTTTGGGATATATCATATAACGTTTTATACGTGGGAGAGCCATGCTTCGGCACGAATGGGCCGGAGAAATACCACGTTTCCACAGAAAACCGGCGTGAAACAGCGCTTGCGCTGTGTTTCGCCGAGTGAGTGAGTTTACCGGAGGCCCACCTACCCTATTGCCTTTCCTACCCTCCCCTATTCCCTTCCCTTCCCATCCCTACCCTCCCCTATTACCCTATTCCCTCTTAAAAGGCCGGCAACGCACCTGCAGCTCTTCTGATGCTGCGAATGTCCATGGGCAACGGAAGTTGCTTTCCATCAGGTGACCCGTTTGCTCGTTTGCCCCCTTATTTTATATTAAAAAAAAAACTAATCACATCCCAATTTGCGTAGTGTTCCTACTAAAAATGTAGACCCTCGGTGAGTGATGAAGGCTTGTTTCTTGTTACAGAAGTCGATAAGAATGGAGTTGCAAGGATATTGCTTTCCGTGGAAATATTTTTTATTCCTGGTTAGACTTTACTACGCTTAGCAGCCCTGGCAAATTAAACTTGCTCGGGAATGTCCAGTGTATGTGTTATGATGAACCAATTAATATGACCGTTAGTCAACACCGTTATACAACGCGTTAAGAGAAATTTTACCTTTATGCCAACTTGTCGTTGATTATTTTAGAAACTCTGAGGTAAAATATCTCTGAACGGCCTGAAGTTTGCAACAATTTGTATTAAACACTCATAGCATGCCCAGATTCAAAAATGGCGGAAGCGTTTTTCATTGGTCATATTCAATTGATATTGAATTTAAAATTATACACAGTTCTAGAATTTCCAAGTCGATTTCGTGTTAGATACAAGATATTTTAAAAGGCCAAGGACAAGATATTTTAAAAATCAATGATTCATTCCAAGTCGATTTCTTGTGTCAAGTGTAGTTTTGTGCCTATTATTACGCTATAAAAAAAAATTTATGTCACTGTCAAAATATTTTTTAGAACTGTGTATGTTTCAGATTATTCCAAATTTGAACTTAAGTTCTTTACCTGGGCTGCTCCTCACTCATGAGCGATATATGACAGTTCCATCCGGACTCGAGGCCCATCTTCTCGCTGAAAACACGCGAGCGAAGTTCGTTCTCTTTGCTGAAGTGTACGAAGCGAATGCAGGCGCGTTCCAGACGCTCAATTAGTTCTACCATATCGCTCTGAGCTTGGTACTGCATCGTCACCATGCCTATGAACACCTGTGAGTATTTAACGTTTGGTAATTTATTAAAGAAAAATGGTTTTAAGTTCAGAAGTATAACCATTAAAATAAAAATGAAAATTTGAAATGCATCAGATTCAAGCTGCCACTTTGCTGATTATAGAACAATATTTTTCCTAAAAATACGTTTTATACATTTCTATTACGTCTTTCAAATTATAATATACGTGTACCTGGTTACACTGCAAATCGTAGTACCCGTCCGCATCTTTAACATCGTCGTCTGTCAACTCATTGAACAGTAGCGAATCTGTAATGTTACGAAAAATGCTATAATATTCCTGTTATATTCGTTTTATATATTGGGATTGAAAAAAAAGTATGTAATTATTACATTCAGCACGCAAAATCACGTATGGTGAGCGTGCATGTGTGCGTGCGTGCGTGTATGTGTATATGGCATGATTAATAAATGTGTAGAATTGTATCGCGGGTGAGTGCCGTTACAGGGCCCGTACCACGAAACGGTTATGAGACTCAAACAATCGGACGAGAATGCCACGTCCTGCTCTAACAACGTCATTTCACGTATGTTAGAGTAGGACGCAACATTCTCGTACGATTGTTTGAGTCTAAAAACCGTTTCGTGGTACGGGCCCAGATGTGAGATGCAGACGCTCATGTCACAGTATTAGTGGCCTAATACTGTGACATGGCAAAGCCAACTATATTACCGGTGGAGTCTAAAAACTGCTCAGACAAATACGAGAAGGTGATCCGATTTGCCGGTAACTCCAGATACGAGCGCGCTCTTGCACATTATGACGTGCGACACATAACGCCTCTAGCTATATTACCGGTAGAATGGAAATGCAATGCTGGTGCGTCCTGCCACTGATGCGGTGCGGGCGTGTGCGAGCGTGCGCGCCGCTCCGCTGGCAGCTGCAAGTACGAGCGAGCCAGCGAACTGCAGATACCACGCGTAAGTGGTCTGAAAAGAGTAACAAAGTAATATGAAACGACGAAAATAATTTAAAACATCAAACATATGACCGATAGAGCCTTATTTTTTGACTCCAAAACGGGCCACCGTTTACTGCTTTCTGATTGGCAGAGATTGTTGTAGCCGCGGTAACGACATCCGGCCTTTGGTTAGGTACTACAAATCGACAAATCACTGATCAATCAATCATCACACACTCTATCAACCAATTTATTCATTTTCTAATTTGAAATTATAAACGCTAGAGATATGTAATAAACATATAACATAATATAAAGCATCTAGTTTTTAAAAATTGGCAAAAATTAGTAATACAAATCAAACTTACTTGTACGCGAATGCAGTGCAATACGCAGTGAGCGAGTTTCTCTGGTAGAAATCAATGATTTTCTTGCGGTCGGATGGCGATATGGGAGTTAGGTCTTTGCCGTTCCAGTAGTCAACGCACGAATCTAATATTATGTCCGCTGTACCCTAAAAATAATTGAAGTGGGTATAAAAATAGTCGATTGTATTGTATATAACTAGGTATATAGATATTATATAGATTTTTTGAAGTCTAACCATGAAAAAAGATATGGATTAATGGTTGTCTCAAAACTTCTTAACAAAATCAGACTATATTTTTGTGAATGCCAATTGACGTGCAAGGCCAACAATGGTTCAAAACTGACAGTTTAAATGTTGAAGCGAAAACAGAAATTATAAAGGTCACTACTCACTACTCACTTGTGTCATTTTATTAGAAAAATATCGAAAAAAGAATGTTTATTTTCGCAGGAATGTATTGCCAAAACCGGAGTGACGTCGCTTGGTAACACACAAAAAACGTTCCGATCAACGTTTCTTCAAATTCTCATTTTTATCAAATTCAATATTGACAGCGGTAAAAAAATTACAATCCTTCTTTAATGTTCTCCTTAAATTGTAGTCGTAAGACATATTTTACATGCCATCTTCCCTATTATGAATTAGCAGGGCGATTCATGATTCCCGTTCGACACGGATTCGGAAACTTTACCGCGCGGTCATTTGTCAACGCCTAGCGCGGTGAGCTTTAATTGGATGTCGCGCGGTTTCCGAATCCGAGTCGAATTATTGTAAATCAGGGCCCAGGCCTCAATTAACTGCACAGGGGGTCTATTATGACCATTCACGGAAACTGAATTGTTCCAGGCAATAACCAGCCGAGTCAGTTCACAATGGAGCAGTGTTTTGTCTATGGTTTTGTGCTCGTTTTGTGTCACGTGACCGCTGGCTGGCTGGAAAATCACTGGAAAATAGAGCTCATAGCACCAAAACGACAGCCAGCCACTTTAAGGACGTAAAGAAAATGGATTTAAGAGCTAGTAATAAGGGCCCAGTACCTGCGACAACATCTGCAGCTGGTGTGCGCGGTCGCGGACGAGCACGGCCAGCATGTGCGGCAGCGGCACCTTCACGCGCGTGCTCAGGTGCAGTGAGCGCGCGAACCGCGTCTCCCGCCGGATCGTCTCCGGCTGCTGTTGAGGTAAGTTTACATATACAATTAAATCTACAAGAAAACTATACCGAATTCAATTAATTGTATGCGGTATACTCTTTAGGCCATGATGGATGCATTTGCAGGCGAATAAGCCTACCGTCCTTCTGGTGGCAAATGATATATTATATCATTTGCCACCAGAGGGAAGGTAGGGTCTTTCCTGTTAAATATCGTGTCAGACAGACATATCGTGATATGTGGAAGCTATTTCGTTGCATATGACAGCTGTTTGGTACGACAGTTGACATGATAGACCCTACGGCTACATAGTGCCATTTGTCATTCATTGACCTCTTGGTGTAGACAGTTCGTGGTGTCAATCATGGCTGAATGGCGTCGATGTTACTTCATCGTGTTCCAAGGTGTCAAAGACGTATAAAGGCCAAAAAAATATGGAGTCAATTATTTTAGTTCAGATAGTTTAATTCACCACTGATATGTGATAGTATACTTACTAGATGTCTGAAGACGGCAAGGCAGTCCTGCACGGTGTAGGATTTAGCGACGGCGTCGGTGAAACCGATCTGCTTGGCCAGCTCGCACAGGCAGCGGCGGTTTGTCACAGGCACCAGGTCCTCACTGGAATAAAAACAGAAATAAGACTTGCAAACCTTCCAGAACAGAGCGTATACCCTATTAAAAGGCCGGCAACGCGCCTGCACCTCTTCTAATGTTGCGAGTGTCGATGGGCGACGGTAGTTGCTATCCACCAGGTGACCCATTTGCCCCCTTCCCTGTCATGTGTGCGTTGCGCGCTGCGTCGTGACAGCAGCCCCCGAGAGGAACCGGGAGGGGGTGTTGACGTTAAGTCTGTTTCGTAATAACGCTGCGATGACGCAGCGCCCGTGTGGCTGGCTATGCGTCAAACGGCAGCGCCGCGTCGACGCAACGGGCGTTGCAACAATGGCCGTGTGGGCAGGCTCTTACTGCTCTTAGTCGTGATCTGAAGGCTGCGTTTAACGTAGAGTGAGTAGTGACCAAATTACGTAGGTCCGCCATCTGCCTATGAATCAACTTCTCCAATAGTACTTGTGTAGCGCCTCATACATGAGGTGCGCGTAGACGTTTACGTGCGTGTACGTACCTGTGGTGCGCCTCGCACGTGAGGTGCGCGCAGAAGTGCGCATACGTGTGCGTGGGGGCGGGCGCGCACGTGTTGAGCAGCGCCGCCAGCCCCAGCGGCTTGAGCCGCGCCAGGTGCTGCCGCCAGCGCTGCTCGTCGAACTCCACGCGGAACGGCGCATTCTGGTCGTGCGTCAGGTCCAGCACCTACATAATGAGGATTGTTATCAAAGGACGAGTGTCGAGTTTCCGAGACAGATTAAAAACATTTCAGGATTCGCAACATTGCAATGAGGGTTTTTGATGGATGGTTTGTCAATAAGAATTTTCTGTCACATTTCCTACCTACCACCAGACACTAGGTGGAGCTATGTAGCCTTACAATCTTTCGTGTCGTCTAGCTCGTCGTGTCAAATAGCTGTCATATTATGGCCGTGTTCTTTGGCACAATTTTTGGCGCATGCGCCACAAAACCGCGCAATAAAATGCGCATGTCAACATCATGTCATGCCATGGCAACGTCAACAAATACGTTGTTTACGACTTGACAGGTAATCAAATATCAAGCAACTTATTGGTGGCGTTCCCATAAATGTCATGATTTTGACATGCGCAATAAAAGGGTTTTGTGGCGCATGCGCCAAAAATTGTGCCAACGAACACGGCCTCATCATTCATAATAATCCGTCAAATCTAATTTATGGAAATATGATACAACTTTTTAGTAAGTGTTAAAAATTTTGTTATTATTGTTTTAAATCTTACCCATCTTTCAAAATTTTTAACTGACTTCCAAAAAGAAGGAGGTTATATGTTCGGCTGTGGATATTTTTTTTTCTAAAAAAACAACCACCAACCTCAACAATAGTCGACGGCTCGTTCTTATGTTCGCTCATCTGGTTGAGCGTGTTCTGACTCTGATGACCCATGGAGTCGAGGCTAGTCTTGCTGGTGTTGTTGGAGGAGGGACTCGAGTTGCGGAGGAAGAACACCTTCTCCGCTGTCGGGTTAGGCCAGGACAGTATACCCTTTTTGTCCACACAACACAGCGCCTATAAGACAACAGTAAATTTAATTTAAAAAATCTCAAGTGTATAAAAACCCTTAACTACTGTCGCTTACATTTTGGCCGTGCACAGTCAAGCACTTTCAAACAAATCAACGTTTGTTACCTCCTTGCTACACGTTCTAATTAAGCAGAAATACACTTCGGTATTGTGCACCACTGAGCATTATGCTCTGCAATTGGAAAATACACGATATTAAAAAAAAAATTACGGTCTAAAGTATTTCAGCGTGAGTAAGTGCTGATTTACTTTCAGTAGAGAATTTTTTTAAACGTAATAAAGGCGCAAACAAGCAAACGGATCACCTGATGGAAAGCAACTTCCGTCCGTGTTGTCGACCTTTTAAGAGGGAATATCGTAATAGGGGAGGGTAGGGAAGGGAATAGGGTAGGGGATTGGGCCTCCGGTAAACTCACTCACTTGGCGAAACAACAAGCGCTGTTTCACGCCGGTTTTCTGTGAGAACGTGGTATTTCTTCGGTCGAACCGGCCCATTCGTGCCGAAGCATGGCTCTCCCACGTTAGAAATATGTCTTATGTGTCATGTTTCGTATTTGATACAGTTAATCGTCATGTTTAGACTTATGTTTTATTAAGATGGTATTGATAAATCAGTACTTATTCATCATGTGGCGGTACCCACAATTAGCCTAACATTCCTGCATCGCGCTATCGAAGTTTTCTGAGCGCGTCGGTATATAATATACGACAGCTGGAATGTATCACGTGGGCTCCGGCCTGACCGAGCATAACACCTCGCTCGGAAGATCTTTCTTTGTGACCAGCAGGGCTAGCATAACAACAGTAGACATGGGAAAGAATCGACATACTGACAGATTTTATCGAAAAAATGGCGGATTTATATTGTCTAACTGTCACTTTGTCTATTCTTCCGTAGAAAGAAACCGTTTGTATGGTGACCATGCTACGCCTGCAGAACACTTATTCTCACAATCACAATATCTGCTTACGCAACACAATGTTTCATCTGGTGTCTTGTCTGATAGGTAACTAACTTGAACGGCATAGACAAATCATTGAACAAGTTATCAATTCTATAACTTTTTTTTTGCAAATGATAAGTTGGAGTAAATATTTGAACTAACTGACATTGACATACCGAGAGCGACCCCAACACATGCACGATATTAGCCGTCCTGGTCACCATATCCTCTTTTCCGCGTAGAATGTTCCAGAATGTTCTAACGAGGGAGCCTATAGTCTGTGGGCCGAGGCTCGACTCGCTCAGCGCTTTAATAAGGGGGTCGCTTGCGTCTTCCGATATTGAGCAAGATTTAGGCCGCGTGTACTTCTGACGAGTCTCCGAAAGCAGTTTGAACCTGTAAAAATATGTAGTGAGCGTTTTGACAAATGTTTGAATATACATGTGCCGCCTGATGGTAGCAGTAAAGCTAAGCTACAACTATAAAATAACTAAAGCATTTAGTGATGTAACCAAACTAGGCAAAATTCTGATCCTGAATAAGTATACATATCATTTTAAAGCTTGTTTTTAATGGTTGGACCTTTTTAAAGTCACGGGGATTTCCCAAAGTACGCAAATAATAATAATTAATAGTTTCATGTTATTTTTAGGTATTTATTGTAATGCCAGATAAACAGATCACGCAGAGCGCGGTACCATTCACGCATCCTAGCCGCCGTGCAGGGTAATTAGGGAGTTTAATATTCTAGAGATATTTGCCACTAGGTGCCGCTACATGCCTTATGGGTCTATCATATCAAACTACTGTTATATGTCACGATATAGCTGTCATGTGTCGCGATATAGCTGTCATGTATCACGATAATATGCCTATTTGACACGATAAACTCTAAGGCTACATAGCGGCACCAGTAGCCTTAGCACGGCCACCAGTAGAAATGCGAAAGTATAGACAAACTGTGGAAATAAACTTAAGGCAGCGTACCGATCTTTTTTCGTTCCCAAAAATTCAATTAAAATGCCACTTTATGACAGACTATAGTCCTAAAAATTCAAATAATATCCTACTCTATGACATATACTATAGTCTGTCATAAAGTGGCATTTTAATTGAATTTTTGTCGGTCGTGATTGGCCGCGGTAAAGATCGAAACGGCACCTTTAGTTTATGTCCACAGTTTGTCCATACTTTCGCATTTCTACTGGTGGCCGTGCTAAAGTGACTGGGGGCAAATAGAATTTCATTAGCTTTGTCCACACTGTGCCTTTTTTTGTTCGTCAAGGGCATGCGTTATAGCGCAGTCAACAGCGAACGTGGGGCATACCGGCGACGCGTGCCCTGTCTCTCATCCAAAAAACAAAAATGACAATGTTGGCGTTGCGTTTGTTGACGCATTCAATTATTGAATGCGGCAAAACGAAAGTTGAATGAAAGAAGATGACGAAAATTGAACACGAAAGCGCATAGTGTGGACATAGCTAAAGGGACTCTAATAAAGCGTCAACTCCTACCTGGCTAGCCCATAACAGTTCAGCGTGACCCATGCTATGGGGAATATGATCTGGAGCAGGGGCAGCGACGCGGCGATGGTCTGTAGCAGGTACACCTCGGTCCAGTGCGTGCCGCCGGGCAGGCTGTACATGTGCCGGACGAAACTCGCCACCACCATGAGGAGTATCACCAGCGGGAGTACGATGCCTTCCATTATCTTCACTGTACACTGCAAAGAGTATAAATACTAATATAACTAGCTAAGCCGAGCTTTGTGAGGGCTTGCATAGTCAAACCTTGACTGACTGATGATAACACATCTACATATAAAAAAACCTTGACGGACTGATGAATGATGATTTAAACACATCTAAATATAATTAAATTTACTATATTAAAGCACAAATCAATAGGCGTGATAGTTTTTCCTTAAAGTGTACCACAAAATGTAAAGGTTGTGGGATATACTAGGTCCTAGGATATACCAATAAATACGAAAGTGTGTCTGTCTGTTACCTCTTTACGCCAAAACCGCTGAACCGATTTTCCTGCGCAATTAACGACTTTACATACAACAGTTACACAAAAAAATATACAAAAAATCGATCATTTTTCGCCTTCTACTATATTTAAGCCTTTATATATTTATTGTTCGTCTAAAAACATTGATATCACAGTCTATTGAAGCAAATTTTTCGTGTTCTGCAACCAGACTATAGTGACATAGTTTTTATCAAAAAGCGTCGCTCCGTCTCGTTTGGATCGTTAGCCTGATCATTTTATAAACTATGTAAGCATCCATACTAATTCCTAATTCCATACTAATATAGCAATATTATTATAAATGCGAAAGTGTGTGTGCGTCTGTCTGTCTGTTACCTCTTTACGCCCAAACCGCTAAACCGATTTTGCTGAAATTTGGTATGGAGATACTTTACTTTAGATACTTTACGCTAGCTACAACTGGGGACCTACCACCACCGCTACTAAGCGACACCATTTGACAGATGAGCAATATTACTTTAACGTCAAACTAGCGATCTTAAAAAAGTTGATATTTCACAGCGGGTTTAACAATGTTTTGCATTTTTTTCTGTTTTTTAGTAAAATTATATTTGAAATCTGAGTACGGTAATGTTATTGTAATCTTACAACAAAGTGTTCTGGAAACATGATAGTTGTAGGAAAGGTCGTGGTAGGCCCATAAAGTTAATATACCTAGCGGAATAGAGAAACAAAGGCCTGAGCAAGAGAGATGTCACTATCAGTAACACTGCGTGGTAAAAAGAGACGTGTGATACATGACAGCAGCACTCTTTTTTTGACGTCTAGTCGGCACGTTCCGCACGTTGACAATTTAATCTCATAGAATTCATGTTCAATCATGCTTGTGTAAGTGTATACGTACACATATTTTTCACACAGATGAAAACCAATTTTGGTTTCGTTTGACAGCTCGAGATTGTTGCTCTATTCCGCTAGGTATATAAACTTTATTGGTAGGCCCCCTGCGTCATAAACTGTCAACGGCTGCCGTCGACTGCCGCGGACACGTATCGTCGACTGTCGCCTACACGTGCCGTTCGTCTGTAAGAAGCCTTAGGTATACTATTAAACAAAGTGTAGACTCACCAAATACCTTTGCTTTTCGAACACCGTCACAGGACGGGTTGTAGCTTGTTCGAGTGCAAGTTTCAAGTTCTTTAAGTACGGAGTCTCACACATCCTGTATGCTTTGTTCTGATGGGGTTCCCTTATCCGAGGTACACTCAACTTCTCATCCTCCTGTGATATGGTTAATGATAGTTATTAGTACTAAAATATTTTCAAAAAGCAGCAAACATCCAAATATTACTGTTTTTAATTTTTAGTTTAATTTTAAGTTGTGCAAATAAAGCATTTTACTGTGCAACAAAACTTCAAATTAAAAATATTGTATTGTATAGGACATTCCTTTGACGACCTCCGTGGCTCAATGGAATGGGATGGAACAAAAAGTTTTTCAATGTTCCTGGGTCATGGATGTGTATTAAATATGTGTATGATATAATAAAAATCTTAAATATATGTATAGTATAAAAGTATTAAATATATTTCCGTTGTCTGGTACCTGTAACACAAGTCCTTCAGGTACTTAGCACGGGGCCAGACTGACGTGGTGTGAAGCGTCCATTGATATTATTATTATTATTATCCTTAGCAGAACTTTACAATATAAATATAACTAGTACAGTACTTTATATCAAAAGCCAAAAGTAATTAACATGGAAAGCATTAACATTAAAAATATTTTTGATACTATGGTATGTAATTTACATTCAACTGTAATATGTAGTTTTAATTTTAAATAACAATATACCTGAGATCCTGGCAGGAAAACCTGGCCGAAAAACAATTCTGGATCCTCAGGCTGAAGACCCTGGCAGTGCCCAGGAACTTCCTGGCCAGGCCGCAGCATGATCACATCACCCTTTACTAGAAGTGCCCACGGCAAGTTCACTATAGCACCTTAAGAAAGATATTTTTAAGTATACTTAAAAAACAGACCGGGACAAAAAAAAAGTAAGTAAGCATAAGACAGTGGTGACACAATCAAAGATATAGCACATCCAACATGCATCTGATAAACTCAAATGCAGGGAAGTGGGAATTTTAGAAGTGGACTATATATTATTTATGGCAATGAAATTATAGATAATGAAGAAACATAAAGTAAGAAAATAAATAATAACCTATATTTTTTTAATGCTAATGATTTATACAATATCTGTGCTTACCATCCCTGTAAGTCCATTGCAATATAACACAAGGTGAAAAAGGAGCACATAAGTGTGGATAGTAACTCTCTTTCCACAAGGCCTTGTCTATTGCTTCATCCAATGTTTCTATAAAAAAAAAAGATTTTTGAAATGGGATGATAAGCTTTTTCCAGTAAAGTTGAAAGTAAGTGCTCTGGCCTTATATTTTTTTATGTAATATCTCGTAATGGCCTGTATTCACATACAAGATTATTAATGCCAGACCTTAGGGTCTGTATTCACTTTGATTAGTGATAAGTGCAGGTGATTCGTAAACAGGAGAAGTGTGGACAGCGACTGATTAGTGCAAGTCCTTTACTTTCTTCTTATCACTAATCACCTGCACTTGCACTAATCAAAGTGAATACGGACCCTAAGGCCTAAGGTATGAAACTGGCATTAATAATCTTGCTAAAAATTGCATATGTACAAGGTAATCTATGTTTAGATACATAATTTATACATGTGAAACAAATAGAATCTAAAATTTCAAACACATTTTTTTTTAACTCCATTGCTTTTAAATATTACATAATCTTCTATATGTTCTGGTTGATAATATCATATTATACATCTATTACAAGCCATTATCTTATTGATATAATTACAGTGGACTGAAGGCTTAGATGTAAAACAAATACTGCTGTTTAATTTAAAGCAGCGGTCGGCAACCTTTTGGCAGGCAAGGGCCACAAGGTGGCAAAATAAACTAAAGGCGGGACATACTCGTATTAACTCTAGAAGCTCAGTATACCTAAACATAATGAAGGGAAATAAATGTTTGTTATAAAATGACACAAACTGCCACACTCAGAGTGGAACATTAATTACATAAATACAATTAATTCAAAATTTTGACATAAGCCCCATACATTATCTGTGAAACTCTTCATTAAATCGAAGGTTAATCGTAATTAAATGTCTCTGAGTACGGCGGAAACAGTTCGTTCTTAAGAGACAATTACTACTGGCAATGTTTTTGATACGTTATAGAACTTATTCATAGCACATTCACGGGCCGCAAGTAATATGTTTGCGCGCCGTGTGTTGCCGACCGCTGATTTAAAGTTACTGAACATTGTCATCAACTGCAACAAACTCTTATAAAATAACTTACCCAAAACCTTATTAACTCTATGAGGTATTTCATTTCTATGTAAGTATTCTTCATTGAGAGCTACTAAAAAGTTTATAACAAGTATAATAAACAAAAATAATGCTTCCCACAGCAAATAGCCTTGAGCAAATGCATTTTCTCCAATTATGTACGTCAATATTAGGCATATAATATTAATTAATGTTATAGTATACGCTACACCGGACAGCAAGACTTTTTCTGATGAAAATGATATGATATTTTTCACAACACCAAATCTGAAAGAAATATTACATTACGTTAAAAAAAAAATCACCAGTTTTTTTATTTATGTAAGTAAGTTGGATTTCACAGCTTAATTAGCACAGTTATGTAAATTACCCTAATTTGTTTTTCTGTTTATGTTCCTGAATAACATGACGAATGTCATCTCTTAATTTTATTAAAGCAGTTCTTGTGGAGTAGCCAAGACTAAATTGAGTTTTGTCTTCCATTGTAATTAGTATTATTTATCACATGGTTTCAAAAATAAAAGCACATTTTAACAAAAATCTAAAAATATATTGTGTAGTCCTCTATCTAATTTTTGATCACACAGCTGAGCCATGAAGCCATTGCCAAACAGCTGTCAAGTGTCAACTGTCAAATCATGTATTTTTAATATGGCAACAGCTATTAAAACTAGGGCCAGTGTCAAGTAAAAAAAGCGGGAAAATAAAATTATCTTTAAAAATATAAAAAATTTTGCACCATTGTTCTAAAATATATAGTGAATTGACAATTAATTGTAAAAAAGTAAATTATTTATATGTACTCAAGAAAATAAGATACTAATTTAAGCATCATTTAACAAAATCATTTCAACAGCTCGAGTTATGAATTTTTAAGTCAAGCAACCCTGACATTGCGCATACTCTGTATTTTTATCGATATTCGATTTGTTGTCAACACGGAAAACCGGAGTGAAGTTGGAGTTACTGAGAAATACTTCAAAGTTTTCTTTCTATTTTGAGTAAGTAGTGAGAAGTTTAATTAATATATAAGCATTCCACAGCATTCAATTCAGTGATATGTTTCTATTTAGCTAGCAAAATAATTATATTGTAGCTTCGAAGAAAATAAATAGAAACGTAACGTGGTGCAGTCGAAACTCGAAGTTAGTTAGTCAGCTAGTGTCAACGTATCGGGACAACAGTGTTGAGTGCGCCATTGAGCTTGCGATAAAAAAGAAACAAGAAATGTGTTTATCGTTTCTCGTTAATTTGCCGAGGTTTTGGTCAGTGCTATAAATCGTAATGTGGCAAACGTTGAACATTTAGGATAAAACAGTTATGGCCGGTTGTTCAAATCAGTGTAGCAAAACAAAGTTCAGTGGTTTCAGGAAAGGACCGAAATTACGATCATGGATTTGGTGTATCGTCGTACAATTTACGCTCACTTTGCCCTGTTTATTTTCAACTCGTCTCGAACAGGATCCCGTGGTGATCGTTCCCGATAGAGACATTAATTTGGTGTACGGAAAGCCACTCGAAATATTTTGCATCGCAGAAGCCAACTATACATCGAGTGACCTAAAGTTTACGGTTGGCGAAGAGACTCTCGACTCGGAAGTGGTGAACAGCACGACTCGTCGCCTGTACATCGAAAATGTCGAGAGACAAGTGAGAACATACTATTGCAGGAACGTACGGAGTAACAAGCGTGACATCCGACGTGTCGTGGTGGATACTCCGCCAGAGAACGTGACAGATTTTAAATGTATCTCCAAGAATTTCGAATCCTTGAGGTGCTCCTTTAGAACACCAGATTTAATAAGCAATGTGCAATACAATTTGACATTCTCTGTAAACGACAACGTAGTTAACCCGCCCTGCACTGCTAAACGGATAGACGCAAACACCAGGTACTGCGAATGGAACACGGTCAATACACAGCCGAGATACAGACAGAGCGAGGAACAGCTGTACTTCAACCTCCATGCGAAGAGCGACCACTTTGGATCTAATAACCAAACTTTTATTATTGACCACTATGAAATTGTAAAACCAGATCCACCACTAGGATTGAAAATAGTGAAAAATGGCTCCCATAGTGTCACACTGGAGTGGAAGTTGCCAAACAACATATTGGATTTCTTGCCTTGTGGTGTCGATCATATAATTGAATATCAAATTGCTAAAATTGACAACAGAACCCATTTCCACCGGGTGAATGCAACACTTCCACCAAAAAATCAAACATACAGATATCAATTAGCTAATCTACCATATGCTCATGTGCAGTATGAGGTGAGAGTGTACATTAAATCCAAGAAAGCATTTGCAACAGAATTCTTGTCAAACTTTTCTTATCTTGTATTCTATACCTTGAGTGAAAAACCCAGTAGACCCCCAGAGTTAGTTGCTGGAGCATTTGACCATAGTACTTACTTCGATAGAAGAATATTATGTGTTTATTGGAAGCAGCTGGAAGAGTATGAGGAGTCAGGAACTAACTTCACTTACAAAGTGGTCACTTCTCAAGGAAATACTACGCACACCTTATTCCCTGACAAATCTAAAAGCCTCGGCTACATCTTCTTGAACACAACTCTAGATGCTATTAATGTTCACGTCTGGTCTTTTAACTCGAAAGGGTCTTCGGCTAACAACAGCTATCTTTATATACCACCAGACAAACAAACTCGACTTTTTACACCTAAATCTTTTACCAAGCTAGCATATGAAAATGGTACATATGAGTTGTCCTGGAAACTAGATGAAAAAATTGATAATTACACACTATTTTGGTGTAAACATAATGCAAGTAGGAGTTGCTCAGGAAGAATGGACTTTACGGTTTTGAGCCCAGAAAAAAAGAAGCATGTAATAGACCTGCCAAACCAGTACAGATATCAGTTTGCAATAGCAGCTAATTACGGCACACAGTCCAGTGGGATGGTTTGGGAGCTATATTGTGATATTTCTAAAGATGGATATGTCATGTACGGATATCCTGTTCGTCTCTCTAATGGCACTCCAGGTAAAAGATCTGTAACACTAAATTGGGAAATGAATTGTGCAGTTGTAGAAGGTATTATTTTGGGCTACAACATAAGCTACTGCCCAATAGTAGAAACCAGTAGCAACTGCGATCCAAATTTTCCGAAAAATCATACATATGTGGGTAATCCTAAGTATTCATCAACAACAATCAGGGATCTCCTACCATACAAAACTTATCAATTTACTTTAGCACTGAAAACTATATATGGCCTAAAAAACATTGAAAATGCAACATGCCAAACTACTACATCTGAAGATGTACCTACAAAACCAATTAATGTTAAAATATCAGATGTTAAAAATGATTCATTAGTAATCGCCTGGGATCCACCACTACAGAGAAATGGCAACATTGGCAAGTATGTCATACTCAACTATGATACTGAGTTCTATGTTGACAATGTACCAGGAACTGATAAATCTAGTAGAAAAGTAAAACTGACCGGCCTACAAGGCTTCACTAATTACTCCTTTGCAGTAAAAGCCTGTAATATACCCCTAAATGTGTGCTCCGAAGTAAAACTGAATGATTATAAATTTGTTAGAACACGAATAGGACCTCCCGGTAGACTAAAAGCACCCAATGTAAAGAACAGTGGGGAGATAACATGGGAGAAGCCAGAACACCCTGGAGGAACATTAGATAGGTATCAAATTAGAAGAGTAAAAGATGAGTATGAGGCTGAGATTTATAATTCTACTGATTTGACATACAACTTGCACCAATGTGAGAGTGGTGTTTCCTCAGAAACATATGAAGTGAGGGCAATAAACTTTGATGAGGACTTATACCATGGTGTTATATTAATTGATGATGTGGATCCACCCAAAAGAACTAATGAAACTGAAATGAATGAGTATCCTGGGGAGTGGAGTGAGCCAAGCACTGTAGCATGCAGAGGTAATAGTGGCCTCGCTATTATCTCTATATTTGCTGGAATCTTTGCTGCAGTAGGAGTGGCATATGGATCCATAAAAATCTACAAAAGTTATCGTAAAATGGAAGATATCAAACCGGTGTTGCCTCATGGGCTTGGCGAACCCGAAAAAGATATATCGAAGTATACTTTCGGCAACTGGAACCCTAATAACAAGGAGGAGAAGCCCTCATCCGATGAAATGCTGCTTCTTCCTAACAGCAAATCAGTCACGACATCTTCAGATGTTAAGCAGAAAGACTCGAACGGCGACACAAGTGACCAAACAGACAGTACCGCTCTGTCAGATTCTTCAAAAGGCACCATTGATAGGCAGGCCTCTACCTCAGATGACGGATCTGACTCATCTCTTAACTTAGAAATTGAACCAATAAAGATGAAAAATGATAAGGAGGAGGACGACGAGGCTTCGTCTGCTATTGACACAGCAAGTTCCTGTGAAAATTCACCATATCTTAGTAATGAAACATTCAAGAAAACCCCCACCAGTGGTTATATCCAACAACCTGTAGTGAATGCAAAAACAGGTTATGTACCTGCTCAGCTACCAGTGAAAAATACGCCGCCTGTAGTTTCACCCCAGCCGGCGAGTTCTAGTTACGTTATGGCTAGCCTTCCACCGACCTCATTTTCGGGGGGTGCACCACCAATTATCCCCAATCCCAAATCGTCCGCAACCGGCTACGTGATGAGAGAAGAACCACAAGCTAATTTAATGTTAGGAAAACAAACACAAAAAACTCTAGGAGCAGACACCTTGCCGAATACACCCTCATTGTCCCCTGCAGCAAAAATGGGTGCTGACAGTAGTTATATGCAATTGCATTCATTAGACTCCTTGCCTAGCTTTAAACCTAGCATACGAAATGCGGTGCCGATGAAACCGGCCGCCAGCGGATACGTGAGTCCCACAGATCACGTCATCAATAAACATCTCAACAACATATTGACCGCGGGTCAGCTCACGGAGGAGTCGGCGATACTGGATCCCTCGATGTCGCCCGACGCATACTGTAGATTTTCATGGAGCACTGATCCGGCGAATGACAATTTACACTCTCTTCTCGCTGACTCACCCTCAAGAACCTCAAAGAATTAACTAGTAGAATAGGATAGTGAAAAAGAACTGACAAATAGACTCAAAGTAACTTAATTGTAAATAAAAAAATATGTAGCTTTACTAAGTGCTATATTGAACTTTATCATTTGACAGAAGAACATATTATGATGAGAATATGTTATCTAGTGATAATTTTTGTGCCTTATTAATTTATTTTTGGTGATTTAATGCAGCTTATTAGGTAAGACTTCGAAATATTTTTAATTATAGTTAATAAATGGATATGACAGAGAGAAGAATATATGACACGAATGGCATGCTCCAAGTCTTTGAAATATCAGGATGTCGATAAGAGGAGTTCAGACTGATTACGGGAGCATGCAGTATCGATACAAATGCTACAGTGTGCTGATATTGTTACAGAAATACCTATCTCAACACCATGGAGGGTATTTATAAAGTAAACTTGATACCGAACGATCTGAGTGTAGAAGAGACTGTCCTGCAGATAGCGGACACTCTCGACAACTTGAATTGCATCATCGACGACGTTTTCTCTCGTATATCGACGAGAATCAATCGGAACATGGAAAAGACGTCGAAACTTCAGGAGAGGATAGAGATTTCGCGAAACAAGGTCGAGAAAATTGTCGGAATGCAGAAGGCGATTAAAGTGTTCTCCAGCGCAAAGTATCCGTCGTCCATAGTGCACGAGCACTATGAGTCCATTTTCGACACAGACGTCCGTCCATTCGAACCGCCGAGGATCAGTTTGAGGGACAAGACTCAGAGGCAGCGCAATGAAAAGGAAATACAAGTAAGTTGACAAGATTCTTCTAAAACTGACTTTTTGTTAATAACTTAGTAGGCACCATTCAATAGCAAAGTTGTTTTTTTCAGGAGAAGCTACATTTCTTTCACGTCAAAGTGGCCGAGCCTAAAGCGGTTAAGCCCAAACACGAGTACGACCTAAAATCGGTTGTCAATAAGGTGGCATCAGTCGGCGATCTTCTGATCTTTAACACCGACGAAAGCGTGTACTTCGGCAGCCAGAAGACCCCGGCCTACGTACCTAAAGTACCGGCGAGCGTGCAGAAGGACGTCCTAGACGAAGCCCCTCCCTCTATCATGAAGAAGAATGTCTTGAAGCGGGAAATTGACGAGTACATGTACGCGCCCGGTATGGGAATGGTGAGTTCTTTTGTGTTTTGTTTCCTTTTACGGAAGAATAATATTGACAAAGTGAAAGATTGATTAAGTATCTATTCCTTCTCTTTCTTTCTGTGGTCATAATATGTCGAAATTATCCGTGCGGCGCTTCACAAAATATGACTTTGCGGCTACGAATATTTTTTATTATTCGTAGCTTTGCGGTTTATATTAGCGAAATTGCCTTTCTTTGGGCTCTCTTGTTCCCCCGTACAGTGTACAGGACAATGCGTTGCCTTGGCGTATTAGCTGGATTTACGAACAGACGATTTATGGCCACTGTATATTAGAGACAAGGATTACCACTAAACATGACACAAATCTTTGAGTCAGTGGTTTTCCCAGTATGAGGTTTCCAAACCCAATCTAATTATCGTATCAAAACATTCGACCTGCATCAATATTTGCTTTTAGTTAATACTGAGGATTTCATGAAAAACAAAACCACACGGAGGTTCTTACTTCAAGAATGTCAAATTTGGTTGATGGTTTCTATACAAAACACTATACTATACTATACTAGTAAATGAAGTATTTACTTAGTAGTAAATATTTGATTTACTTGTTGTTAGTTAGTAGTTATGTTATAAGCTCGTGTGGACCATGCGTATTTTGTAAGGAAACCTGGCCTTTCACCGTACACGAGAGTAAAGACTTAGGAACGCATGTGGCTAGGCTCCTTTACAGTTTTTATTCAAAGTTTATAATATTAATCGCGTGTGGCAAAATTAAGTAGTAGCGCTTCACGCAAGAATCAAGATAAATTTGATAATGTCGATGGGAAGTACGAAACCACAGACATAGATCAAGATAGATATCGTATTGCCTTAAATTCTATTTGAAACTTCGCCGTGGAAACTCAAGCAGACTAAACCCTAATTACCATTTTGGCATAGGTCCCCGAACTGGATATGCCCATGGACCTGCCCCACCTGCCCGGTGTAGCTGGGGATATACAATACCTGTACACTGACGCGGGATCCATTGCACCGTCAGCCGTCACCTCCCCGGTGGTGCCCAGCAATCCCATACCGGAGCATATACCGGAACTACCCGATCTGCCGGACCTCAGCGCGAAGCTCGACGTCCCGGATATACCGGACGCGCCCCCGGTTATGCCGGACCCGGTGGTGCCGGAGGCGCCGTCTGCTCCCATCCCGCCCCCACCGCCACCGCCGCCACCGCCAATGGAACCACAGCAAACCAAAGAAGAGAAGAGGTAAGTTTTTTTAAATAATAAATAGGTACTTATAAAGTTGTAAAAGGTTTTAATTTAGGCGAGGGCTAGCGCCGAAACTTTTTTTAGGGTTCCGTAGCCAAATGGCAAAAAACGGAATCCTTATAGATTCGTCATGTCTGTGTGTCTGTGTGTCTGTCTGTCTGTCCGTCCGTATGTCACAGCCACTTTTCTCCGAAACTATAAGAGCTATACTATTTAAACTTGGTAAGTAGATGAAGTCTGTGAACCACATTAAGATTTTGATACAAAAATGGAAATTATATGAAAAATTTATCTAAATAATATATATGTCGCAGAATTTTTTATTTTTACTTATTGCATTAAACTTTTGGTCACCCCTTAAACTTAATCCGAGAATTATCTTTCAATAAAATACAAAAAGTTTAAATATATCCTCCCCCTTTATTGAAAGTCGATTAAAAGGTAGCCTAAGTTACTCCTTATTATATCCGCTATCTGCCAAAAAAAGTCCCGTTAAAATTGCCCCAGCCGTTTCAGAGATTAGCCGGAACAAACAGACAGACATACAGACAGGCAAAAATTGTAAAAAGCTATTTTGGTATATGTACCGTATGTACATTCATATGCATGTAGTAAAAAATGGTTATATCAATATAACAAACAGACACTCCAATTTTATTTATATGTATAGATAATATTATAATCCAGCTTCCGAACTCTCTAGTGGTACCGGTTTGTGGTCGATAGATCAGATGGCTAGCTTATCGGAGTCACTGAACTCTGCTATAATATTTACATTAATAATCCTCGGTAGGAGATTAACGATAGAGCGTATGCAAAGTTGGCGTGTTTTACTTTCTAAGTTAAACTCAGGGTAACTGCGCAAAGTGTTTGCATTGTATTGTAAAGTTGAAGTAAACTTTAGAACTAAAACATAAAGTTAACGAGACTCCTGTTTAAAAATACTTTCGAACTTTCGGCTGTTTCTTTGTAATCCTTTTGAGCAGAAAAATAATAAAAAATATATTAAACGTTCTGAATTCAAACAGTTTAAATTCAAATTCAGAGCGTGCTGTATATTGCTGGAATTCGTGAAACGTGTGTTTTTAAGTAAACCGGCCGCGATAGGCGCATTACATGAATCGTAAGTAGCATCGCTGGCTACATAAGGTGGGCACATAGAAAGGGTTTCGGAGAAAAATGTAAATATGTACCACGAGAGGCAGAGTTATGGGTCAGTTGGCTCTAGCTGACTCCGCCGATGGAATAATAACGAGGGCCGAGGCACATCTCTGATGTTAAAGCGACGCACGAAGTTTCAAGTTTTTGGGGTTGAAGGTTCTAAAAGTTTAATTTCCACTCAAACTTTTAAATTTCCAAAGTTTATCAGTAAGCTTTACTGATAAATTTTGGAAATCTCCGCTGATGAAATAACAAGAGAGACATTTTATGTCGGTTGCACTGAACCACTCAAACTACGCTTAGCGTACCTTTAAGTTGGAAAATGTGAGAACGTTAGAACTCCGTTTTGTAAAAATTCGTTTATAGCGCGGGATCCGTACGTTTCCTGGGAAAAAAGCATCATAATGTCCTTTCCCGGAACTCTAAAGTATCTCCATACCTTTCAGCATAATCGGATTATTAGCGGTTTGAGCGTGAAGAAGTAACAGACAGACAGACGCACTTTCGCATATTTTATAATAAACAATAATAATAATAATAATATACAGTGTGTAACAAAAATAAGTGATAATACTTTAGGGTGTGTACGTGTTCCTTGTAGAGAGTTCACTGTGAGAGTAGCAGTTCTTAAAAACGATTTTTTTCTTCTTTTTTGTATGGACAAGGGGCCCGAGCGTCACGAGTTTCCCCATACAAAAGTGAAAAAAAAAATTGGTAAGTATTTCAGCGCTGCTAGTTTCACAGTGAACTCTCTACAAGGAACACGTACACACCCTAAAGTTTTATCACCTATTTTTGTTACATCCTGTATAATAGACCATGTCGGTCGTCGCGGCATTTCCATTGCAATGCGAATTGTTAAACTTTTGGTTCTCGCTAATGTGCTCCAGGGTTGTGCTCTTATTCCATTTTCTTAGAACAAATATATTTATGCGGCTAATTTGCAATGGTGACTGTAAGTTTATAAAACATGATATTATTATTATTTTGGATCTTTAAAGATACAGTTTTTGTAAAGTATTTAGATTTATAAGTAGCATGAAACTTCTATTAAACCTTTTTGGAAACACAAATATTAATATGCAAAGCTATGTTAAATAATCTACAGCATGACTGGTGAGACAGGATCAATACATAAGGAGAGTACGCGGTACTCGATTTTCATTAATCATTATAATCTGTATATATAAAACTCAAAGGTGACTGACTGATTCACATAGTGATCTATCAACGCACAGCCCAAACCACTGGACGGATCGGGCTGAAATTTGGCATGCAGGTAGATGTTATAACGTAGGCATCCGCTAAGAAAGGATTTTGATAAATTCCAACCCCAAGGGGTTTAAATAGGGGATGAAAGTTTGTATATAATAATACTTCTTAACGCGGGCGAAGCCGCGGGCAAAAGCTCGTATGTAATAAAATTAGGTACGTAATTTTTTACCAAACTTCCCTTTAAATAAATGAATTATGGACACTTAGTAAACGCGCGCGGTGTCCATGCGTTGGGTAAATAATTATTTAACTTTAAGCTACATATACTCAGTGATCAATTGATATATTTTTTTTTCAACGAATATTATAATAGCAAAATATCACGTCCTCGAATATTGAATATGTCTCACCAGTCATGCTGTATAATCTCCGTAGGTCCGTCTTATACTGCTGCAAGTTATTATTAGCTCTACCTTAGCTAACATTGCTGAAAAGGAATTTATATTGCGCACTTTGAAGCATCCTTTTCACTGAAGTATCTATTTATTACTGTCGGAGTTGCCCTGTTTCGAAGCGCTTTGACTGAATACCACGGACTCGCAGAAAACCCTTATTAAATAACGGCTTTATTTTCCTAGCGTCTGTAAGCTAAGGCCAAAGGGAGGTTAAAGATTAAAATAGCGTCTTAGTATTTTCCTGGCTGTAGTTCCCGTGAAACATTATTGAAAATTATGATTTGAAATTATATTATACAGTACAGGGTGTAACAAAACTAAGTGATAATACTTTAGGGAATAGGGTGTGTATGTGTTCCTTATAGAGAGTTCACTGTGAAAGTAGCAGCGCTGAAAGACCAGATTTTTTTTGTGATTTGTATGGGCAAGCGTGAAGCGCCCCAACGTGACGAGTTTCCCCATACAAGAGTGAATTTTTTTTTGCTCTTTCAGCGCTTCTTAGTTTTGTTACACTCTGTATATTTATTTTCTCTACAGACTAGCCTGCCTAGCATACGCCAACGAGATATCTCACTCTACATGTTTTCTCGATGTTTGATGATTTGTCTCTTCATCTCTATTGATTTCTCGCGTAGATCTATCATCGAAATAACACATTTTTTATAGAGTTTTGTCGAGATAATGTCGAGATTTTGACATAAAGAGTGAGATATCTCGTTGGCGTATGCTAGGCAGGTAGAACTCTCTACAAGGAACACATACACGCCCTAAAATATTATCACTTTTGTTACACCCTGTATATTTATTTAGCGAGGATTATATCCTTTCAAAGGAAAGTGAACAAGGAACGAATCTACATTAAAGTTGCAAAAAATAGAATCGGGGTTTTCTGCTTGCCGCGTCAGTCTTCTAAACTTATAAAATTACATGTCCTGACTGACTGACTGACTGATTCATCATCGCTGAGCAAAAACTGTAAAAGTTACAGCCACGAAATTTGGTGAGTAGGGTTGTTTTATTAAGTAGACACCCACTAAGGAAGGAATTTTGAAAATTTTACCCCGAAGGGGGTGAAATAAGGGTTGAAAGTTTTAATGAAAGTCCGTCATTTCTTGAGTTAGAAACATGAAACTTTATTTTTGGGTTACTGATTAAAAATGAATGGATAAGTATTTAAGCGTTTTTGGAAATTCTACCCCCAAGGGGGTAAAATTGTGGTTGAAAGTTTGAATGAAACTCCGTTATTTCTTGAGTTAGAAACATGAAATTTTATGTTTGGGTTACTGATTAAAAATGATTGGATACGTGTTTAAGCGTTTCTGAAAATTCTACCCCCAAGGGGGTGAAATAGGGGTTGAAAGTTTAAATGAAAGTCCGTCATTTCTTAAGTTAGAAACATGAAAGTTTATTTTTGGACTGCTGATTAAAAATGAATGGGTAGGTATTTAAGCGTTTTTAGAAATTCTACCCCCAAGGGGGTGAAATTGGAGTTGAAAGTTTGAATGAAAGTCCGTCATTTCTTGAGTTAGAAACATGAAACTTTATTTTTGTGCTACTGATTAAAAATGAATGGATACGTATTTAAGTGTTTCTGGTAATTCTACCCCCAAGGTGGTGAAATTGGGGTAGAAAGTTTCAATGAAAGTCCGTCATTTCTTGAGTTAGAAACATGAAAGTTTATTGACGTTTGCGTTTGACGTTTGCTTAAATAGGGTCCGTTTTTACCCTTTGTATAAGGAACCACAAAAACAAAAAGGAGAAAACTATCCATCTTTGTTATTATACTATGTTAACGCGGATGAAGTCGCGGGCAACAGCTAGTATTCCCATAAAAGTGTTTACGCAACGTCCAAAGAGTTGCGCTCCAAAAAATTCTCGCATCCTTATTTAAAAACCTCCGCACAAAATCGTGCAGCTGGTTTTATAACATAAAAGGAGTTTCGGACCGCATCTAACCGATTTCTCGTGAAATATCCGTTCGAGAATATTTACAAATGCTCCGACGTATTCGAGTCGAAACGGAATCGATTTACAAAACACCGTTTTCGGGGAAACGTAATTGTATTTTCTTTCATAATATTATGATTCTTTCGTTCGAACGTTGGCACGAGGCAGATTGTTTAATTGTTCGGAATTCGGATCTTGTACCAGTATTTTGCTGTATGTTTGTTCTGAGTAGCATTAAAAACTATAGTTATACGAAATATACGTAAATTAAGGGCCTGTTTCAACACTTCCTGATAAAGTGCCGGATAGGCTCTCCACTACTTTTTTGACAGATTCTCCATACTATATCTGTCAAGTTAAGTGGTGAATAGCCCATCCGGCACTTATCAGGAAGTAGTGAAACAAGCCCTTAATCTGTCAAGTTAAGTGGTGGATAGCTTATCCGGAACTTATCAGGAAATGGTGAAATAAGCCCTTAAAGTAATAAATTTTATTATTATTTTATGTCTAGTGCAAAGTCTCGATTCAAATATATTATAATAGAGTCTTTTCAGAATGACTATAAGTACATATTTTTGAATGGCGGACTGAAAAGAAATAGTCGTTTTATTTGGCATCAATCTGCTGCAGTTTCATATAAAAATCAGCCAAGTGCGAGTTGGACTCGCGGTCGAAGGGTCCCGTACCACAATGGAGCAAAAATAGTCTGAAAATTGTGTTTTTTGTATAGCAGCCCCCTTAATTATTTCATGTATTAATTTAAATTTTATTTAAAATTATTAAAGTACAAATAAAACTGAGTTTTTCGTGAATATTTTAAGTGCCATTTGTACTGCCGTTATTGATATCGAGCAAAAAATAGCAAAAAAATCATGTTTGTTGTATGGGAGCCCCCCTTAAATATTTAATTTATTGTTTTTAGTATTTGTTGTTATAGCGGCAACAGATATACATAATCTGTGAAAATTTCAACTCCCTAGCTATTACCGTTCTTGAGTTACAGCCTGGAGACAGACAGACAGACGGACAGACATCGAAGTCTTAGTAATAGGATGCTGTTTTTACTTTTTACCCTTCAGCTACGAAACCCTAAAAACTAAGACACTTAGGCGCTTAAGTACGAAAAGACAATTTATTGAGTAGAAGAGTTTTTGAACATTAAGGCTGGCCTCACACAGCCGGAATTTCATAATCGGAAATTCATATTCTTACAGATCGATCTATGAAATTAATAATCTCAAAAAATCAGAATGTGTGTGGAGTGTATTGATATTGTATGGTATTCCGGTCTTTCTGAATTAATAATATGAATTTCCGATTATGAAATTCCGGCTGTGTGAGGCCAGCCTAAGTAATTTTATTCAGGACTATACATTTTATTCTGTAAAGTCTCGAAACGGAGTAATATTCACTCTACACTGGCTAGCCTTTGAAGTGAATCGTTTCAAGTACAATATACAAGGTCCTTTTCAATCTGCCAATGGGAGTTGCAGCACGAAGTTGCCTTTCAAACGTAAAGACGGTGTAACAAAACTAACTGCCACACTCAGAGACATTATCTTATGTATTTTAATATTAAACTTCGATTCATTTTAACGAAGAGTTTGACAGATGTTTATTGTCAAAATCTAAATTTAATAGGGAAGATGCGATGTTTTTTATTTTTGTGTTTATTTTAAAGAACTCCATGTAGAATAGACCACAAATATATTAAAAAATTAAAACACTGGAATTTATTATTTACTACAAAAAATGCGGTTTATAATTGTCAATTTAAATGTTGGTGCCAAAACGGATTATAGTCTGTATCAGTGTATGACGTCACTGTTGTTTGACAATAATTATTGACAATGGCCCCACCTGATCGTACCTCTCAAAAAGTTGCCATGCCCCGTGTTTCATTTAGCGTTAAAAACGATCAAATCGCTTAAGAGGAGTCCACACCGCCGTTTTTCCATACAAACGTTGTCCCCTGTTTCCTCCCTGGATAATGCCGGTAGAGTTATGATGTTTTTTCCTGAATATCTATGGCCACTATTAGCATGTCCCTATGTTTTCTTTTTTTTTTTCATAATTTTATTATTAAAAAAGATAAAAACGTCCAAAAACCCAAAAAAATGGCCAGATTTTTCTCTGTGTTCAAACACCCAGAAAAATAAACTGGCTAAAATATACAAAAAAAATAAAACATAGGAACACAGCTCAAGCCTTGCTTTAATTCTTAATGAAAAAAGTACTTAAATCGGTTAAGTTTTGGAGAAGGAATCAGCGGACAACGAATCGAAGATTTTCTGTTCTTTTATTAGAACTTTTGTCGTGTTGTCTCTATCGCGCTCTGCGGTAGGAGACTTGAGATTGGTGAGACAGCAATACATTTTCAATTTCTCTCGCCCCTGGTGTATCCTCTTAAAAAACGCTAAATGGAACACGGGGATAGCATGTGTGACGTCACTGAACGCTGATTGGTGTTTTGAAATCCGTTCCGTTTCAAGTTACTTTTTATTCGTAATTTTTGTAAAATGTTTTTTTACAAAAATTATTTTATAAAATACTAGCTGTCCCGACAAACGTTTCTTTGCCATATAAAGTATTTCGCCCGTATTATTTTATTGAAGTGACTAAATATTTCACCATGGCAACGTCCATCGCTAATCGCTATCCCGTCGCACAAACAATGGTCGCCGTCAGTCTCGAGTTGTAATAATTTACTATTATTTATTCAACAAATGCACTTATCAATATAAAAAGTACCCAGTAGCCGATTCTCAGACCCACTGAATATGCATACTTATTATAAAATTTGGTTAAAATCAGTAAAGGCGTTTCGGAGGAGTACGCGGCCTAACATTGTGACACGCGAATTTTATATATAAGATAAACCTTGCAGTCCTTTTATATTTTTTTTATCGTTTTAATTAAATTTTCGTTTATGTGGCCTTATACAGAGTTTACTGTGAAAGCTTTTCAATTATTATTGAATGGGCAAATTCCTGATGTTGGGGCATGTCGGATAGAAACAATAAATTCGCAAATAACTCTTTCAGTCAATTTAATTATTTGGCTCGATACAACAGTGTTGTTATCAGTTTTAACTTTTAAGGAAAACTCAATTTTCCCTTATAATTAAATTTTAACAACAAAGCAATAAATAATGTAACAACCTTGGTTAAGTTACGTGGAGTGACATCAGTACTGCGAATTTTAGGCCGAGCCTGTCATAGTGACTACTAGCGACCTGCGAGTTGCGACCCTGAAAATCTTTGCCTTGTTGTTGAATGGCGGGGTACGCGGCATTAATTTTTTGCGATTTTTGAAGGGTCATATTTTTTAGTAAATTTCTAATAACATAAGTATTAGTAAATTTCGAAAAAATCGAACGTAGAGGCATAGCCTTAACAGATCCCAATATTGTATAAAAAAATCATTTGTCTGGCGCATTGTCCAGGGAGTAAATTGGGGAATAGGTTTGTATGGAAAACAGTGCTAGCGTTTCCTCTTAAGGTCCATGATCGATATAGATTGTTCGTGTAGAAAGCTTAGCGATCATGGTGGCAATCGTGTTGGCGATTATGGCCCAAAGTGCTAGCGATTGCGATTACAGTGAATATTATTATTGGTAGCTTAAAAGCTATTTAAATACTTTACAGAATATACCTATTATTATTGTAAACAAGATTAAAGAACTTTCATCATCTAGTTTCTTCCGTCTATCTGTACGCGGCCTTTCACATTTTTATTCTTCATGTAGAGTCTAGAGCAGGGGTGAGAACCCCTTTTCAATCAGGGACCACTTTTATCTTTTTCTTGCTAACTACTATTACATGCATAAAAACTGTAATAATCAGATTACAAATATCATAAATTATAATAAAAAACTCTTTAAGAAATATGTAACATCAAAAGAAAACTTTGGTATTTTAGTGTTGCATTACTGAGCTTGCATATTATTCTACGTGAAGTCGGCTATCCTATGACTAATAAAGTTACTCAAAGCTAAAATGAATATTCGAGGACCATATTTTGGCTCCTGGACTCTGGTCCACGTACCACTGGTTGGGATTTGGGAACCAGTCTACTAACTAGAGTCTAGACTCTGGACTATTCCCTTTCTCGAACTACCCAATCTAATGTGATACAGTAAAAAGTTTAGAACCAATATTTACCCAAGCCCTTGCTCTGGCCTGACCCACATACACCGACCAGATGGTCTCAAGTCCGACACATGGCATTGGGCCTACCATCAATCAAACTGACACAAGTTGCGATGCGAGTAATTTTTTCTACAAACGTAATACGATACGGTTATAAAATACATTTCTAGAGTGTACTTCAGTATCGAGAATAAAGGTATTTCGTTTTGGTCTTGGGTAAAATTGTGTTTCAAAGTCTGAATATGGGCCTTGACTTCTTATATTAGTCATTCTATAATATATAACAATTCAATTTCAGGTTTCTTATTGTAAATTTCGAAATAAGAACTCCTCTAAAAACGTATAAAGAGTACTAATTCTATAGTCTACCAGGGATGGTGAACCAATGGCAAAAGGGGTACGAAGATTTTGGCCGACCTACCGTACCGCTATTGTGTTTTTTCGCGTTCACGAATATTTTTTTCAAGATTATTTTTTGCTTGTATTGATGTTAGCTATCCATTTTTGAAAAAAATATTCGTGAACGCGGAAAAACACAATGGCGGAAAGTAGGTCGCTCAGGCTCCATACAAAAATCTTCATACCCCTTAGGTAAGCAAATTTGAAAAACCAAATTACAAAAAAATTTAATGGCACGTTTATATGACTTCTTCAGAAAAGGGCCCGTTGATACGGAAAGGTCCGCTATCCCTGGTATGAACCAATAATGGAGTCATGTCCTTAATGTTCTGAGCTGTACTTTACTACAGTACTTTACCTACAGTTCTTTTAACCGCTTATGAACTTTATTGCATTAGTAATAAGGTCAATAAGGTGGATCATTGAGATACCAAAAACAGGAAAACGTTCCGAAGCCACAACTCACAGCCACGATAAAGGAGCCGCCTCATTTTCATACCTGTTATTGTTTTGGACGACCTTGGAATGAATTAGCATGGACAATGAATACTAATGTCCCATGTAAACGCTAAATTGGCTACTAAGAATTTGGGGGTTTTGAAGGTTTGCAAATCGTCAGCTCAGTCATACCAAAAAATACGGATATTGCGTGAAGAAACTTGCAATGACGCCTTTTTCGCAAAGTCAACAGAATGTCTACGAAAAAAGTTCGAATGCTTACATACTTATTTTAGTAACTAACTCCAAAAAAGGATGAGGTTATATTATGTTCATAGTTTATTCATTTTTTTGCTATTGTCCAGTATTGTCCATAAAAACTTCAAATATACAAGATGTAAGTGTAAACACCGTTATCCTTGAAACCATCAAATGAGTCCGTCAAAATGAACAACTTTTTCTATGAGAACAATACTGGGAACTCAAAAAAATCCGTTTTCATACCCATACAAATTGCCGATCCGGGCATCCGTACGGGTATGAAGATGGCATTTTTTTTGAGTTCCCAGTTAACACACTGTATATCTTGAAAAAATGCTTATAATACTTTGTTCTAAAATATTACTCTTAACTTTCTTGATCCTCCATCAGTTAATCTGAGATGACAGTTGCCCGTAAGTGCTTGCGAAGCGCTTTCATGTTATCAAGATATTGCTAAACATTTATTTTCATTAACATTACAGAATCCCGCTTCCAAGAATAGCACTTAAATCGAGATAAGCATCTTAACGAGATACGGGAAAATAAATACGGCCTTATCGGCGAAGTGCAAATTAATATGAAAGTTACTCGGAAATCTCATGTTCATACACCTACATTGTGCCATTTTGGGGATTTTTGACAAATTTATAATAGAATTTCTATGAAAGGAGCACATAATTAGCTGTTTGATTCAAAAAAGCAGAATTCTAATCTGTAACCAGCCTTTTTGTTATTTTTGAATCAATGAAATATTACCATAAAGATTTTAGTATCTTCTTAATTGAATTTATGTACCAGCACAAATAGCCTTTTCTGCAAGTTTCGGGTCAAATGACAACACAAAATCGATTTGGCCGTTCATCGGAATTAAACTGCATGTTTTTTCAACACGTCCAAAATTTTCTTATAAATCTAAAATTCCAAAGTTTCACAAAGGCCTATAAAATGTATGTAACTTTGTTAAAGCTATCTCTTATCGCGATATTCTTTAAACTGTTTACGGCGTATTAATTATTTATAATGTAGATAATCTTAATTACACTCGGAAAGTTGAAATATATGTTAATATTTGACTTAATTAATTTTACGTAGAATCCGAAACTGTATAATGTACCTTCTTAGAACCCGCTACGGTTGTGTTAAGTAACAATGTTTTATTTATAAATAACGCAAGCCGACGAAATAAATTGTACGACGAACTCGGGAATAATTAAAGATCACTTCCTTCCAACGTGGAAATGTTTTCTGTAGCTGCTGAAATATTCAGTTGTCTATTGGTATGACACCTTAGCTTCATGAGCAATGATATATTAGTATGAACGTACCAGATCTGTATAAGTAGAATATCATTGTTCATGAGTTAAAACTTTAATACACAGATTATTGGATAGTCGATGAAGCTACGTTTAAACTTAATTAGGAAGTAAACAAAATAACAAATGAGATATAGGTACCTAGATGAGTTTGGTAAAGCATCGCAAAATACACGGAAGTTTAATAGGCACCTAATTCTAGGGAAACTCTATGGAAGCAGATGCTACGTTAATTTCAGCGTGTACGTTTTGCAAATTGCCATACATTTTGGATTATTTAATTAAAGTTTCAATGAAAACTGTTAAATGCCTGTCAGATTAAATAGTTTCTAAAAATTGCAATTAATATGTGGGACCGGATTGTTGTGTAAAAGACTGTTGTAAAATCAATATTGTTTCTAAGAAGACTAATAACTGGTTTTATACGTTACATCGAAAGGAGATTGCTTTAGCGATAATTTTATTGGACGTAATAGCTTCGAATAGGGTTGTCAAAAACGAAGAATTTTAAGGTACCGCTTGGCACACGACTGCACGTTGCAGTAGCAGCAGACGAAGTATCGCAGCGACACTATAAGTAGGCAGTGGCCAGTTGTTAGCGGCATGAAGTTCTCATAGAAATTAGAAACTAGATGTATCGTGGTGACTACTAACAGGTCGTTTGCTGAAGCTTGCTACCAACTAGACTTGCTAAAGGTAGTTGGACGCGGACGACATTAATGATGAAACTGTAGCAAGCGACGTGTCGCAGGCCGCAGCGAGACTACCGCTTTCTAAGAAATTTCCTCTGTAGTGTAGTAAACTTGAATTGACACTTTGAAAAAAGTTTGCCATGATACTTTTACCTAAAAATGCCAAAAAGGCTTAGAACCTTTGCACTAGGCAACTTTGATATAAAACGCTCCATCCATTGATTAGTTTAATATTTTAAGATTTTTAAATGAGTCCATACAACGATGTCAATACAATGGTATGCGTTATCAAAAGCTTGTTTGTGTGCTCTACCTGGTCGTTGTCAACCCTAGCCCCGACAACTGAAGACGACTGCTCCTACAGCTCCGAACCGAGCAAGTTTCTGAATAGTTTACCCATTTCATTAAAACTGCTTACATTGCGGAGTTTAGTTAGGTTCTTGTGTAACTGAAGTTGCTTTTATTAAAACGTTTCTTAGTAAAATGTATAAAGTTGAAACTTCTAATCTCTCCTAATTATGCAAAGTTTTAAAAATTTTCGTTAAATTTTAACATCGTCTGTTTAGCTAATGTATTCAAATCTCTAGAATCTAGATTTTATCCTCTCGCTCTTATAACGATGTTTCATGTTATGTTAGAGGGCTGCGTGGCTTAAGTCACTGGGTTGAAAGCGGAATAAATTAGCGATCTTTGTCGAAATTCGAAAACGATTTCTTTTCTAGAAACCAATACAAGTTCATTAGGGATAGAATGCAAATAAGTGGCTCAATATAGGTTTTATAACACCTCTATAATTCCTCAACTGCTATACTTTGTGGTGGCTTATTTAGTCAAATCCTGGAATTTACTGCAGTATTTTCATAATACCGAGTCCACTGTTAATTATTATATCATCAGCAAAACATCAGCATTAACGCTAATGCGCCACTAATTATAATTTACTGTTTACATAATACAGCTACTATTAATTCAACTAACGAGGAAAATGTTTGTGACGGAGCTCTGTTTATATCAAACTGTTTAGATAACAACTAAGTACGTGTGTGTGTTTATTCCTCGCCGTTGAGGCCTTAGTAGAGTAGCGTTTGAGAATCAGGTTACCTTAACAGCTATAAATATATTTTGTTGATTTCCAGAGTAAATAAGCAATCAAGAAATGTATTGATTTTGACAAAACTAATTACGCTTGCCTTGCCTAATACGTAAAATTCCCAAGCAGTTTTGTTTTTCACTTCGCTGACGAAACTAGATATTAAATTAGTATTAGGACTTGCTACGCCTTAACCAAAACTAGCTGTTTGACCGAGCTTTGCTCGGTATTCGATAAAACACGAATAAAATGACATTTTCTAAAAATGATTCCTAGCTAGATCGATTTATCGCCCCCGAAACCCCCTATATACTAAATTTCATGAAAATCGTTGGAGCCGATTCCGAGATTCCAATTATATATATATAAGAATTGTTGCTCGTTTAAAGATATAAGATTAAAAGAGAAACAATGATATCCAAAAAAATAAGACGCATAGGAAAGGATTTTTCGGTTAGCATAACAAAGAAAGTGTAGGATTCAGTCGATAAATTTTAATTAACAGTCAAGTAGGAAATTGGTCAGTTACCCGAAGTTATATTGTACCCCACTTGGCCGCGTAATGTTGCCATCCGGCCACTAGTTTGATGGATGGCTTACTAAGTCATCATCAGCCCTCCCTCTCTCGAGAGTGCTTGTGCTCTTTCAGGCAAGGACACTGTGATTGGACTTCACGAATCTTATAGATTCATGAAGTCACTTGCCAGTGATGGACATAAGTTTCCTTGGGGGCTTCTATAAATTATTTTTGAGGAATATTGGTTTACGCAGATATCTAAGACTGAACCTACATTTTTCTCTTGTGCGACCTATCCATAGAGATATTAAACCAACCTATCTGTCTATTAGGCTACGGGGAACGAAAGCTCATCTTATTGGAACTCATTATAAATATAATCAACGAGGAAGGAAATACTCGTATCTCACTTCCCGCATTTTTCTCACGAAGTTCTATTTTTGTTTCGGACGGCAGTGCACCGCCGTTCTCAGAAAATCGCTAGAGAGTTGCTGGTGAAAAGTTTTCTATTTTAGATTTCACTGTCAATGTCTTTCTAGATCTTCGATCCTGATTTATCGCTTCTTGGAAATGGAATGGATCCTAATTCCTATAGCGCAAAGACCTCAAGTTTTCACACGTCGATCTGGAAAGTGTAGTAAATGTGTTATGAAATTACTAACTAGTTACTGCATTAGGAAAGCTTAATCGTTTTTGCCGTTGTCGTATGTTTGGAGTTATGAGTTATGAGCTACGGTCACTAGTTAGTATTGCGTAAGTCAGGTAATGGAAGTTCATCTAAATTCAGTACTGCGAATTCATTTGTCAACCCGGCGCCTTATCTTTGGCAAGGATTAGTACGTGAACCTGGCTCGCTGCCAGCATGATTTATATCAGACGAGAATTAGACTGAAACATTATTTATGTATACTTCACATTCACCTTCCGAGCAACTAATATGAATTCAGAACGATTCCTTGGTAATTATTTTTTGTTCGAGCTGTTTTATTTATCCTACAAAGTCAAAGGAATCATAATGACTCACATGAAAGGTAGCATAAATAATTGCATTTATATCATTTTTAATATGCGCATACGCAAGACGTAAATTTCTCATGCTTGACGGAGAAAAATACTCATCAAAAATACCCTCTTTACTTTGAGTTTTAAAACTTATCATAATGTTACAATAGGTACATACATTGTATTGATTGATTGATAGCGCAAAAGAGAAGCATCAAATTATAGGTTCGATTAGGACTTACTACAGGAAGTCTATACTTTATCTACAATGTTACATAGTATGTTCTATGAATTATAATCGTCGTACGTGACAACGAACAATTGAGAAATTTAATCGTTGTATTAGATCTATTAAGTATTAGTAATTACATCGTGTCTATTGTATAGGAAAAGTGCTACGCTAAACAGATAATGTTGTGGCGTAGCTTTGAATAAAAATGACGATGACTTGACTCTATGATATAACGTAAAAATATGCATCGTGTTAATTCGCGGACCAATGATCAGCAGTAGACGATAACAGGATGATGATGATGAGATTAATGATGGTGATGATGATGATAATGATGATAAGCCTTAAAAGTAAATCATGTCATCGTAACGAACGTTCCGACAGGAATGGTAAATGCGGCGAACGTGAACATAGTAAATTCACAAGATCGGAATCTAGAAAGGTAGTATTCGCAGAAGGCATCCGATTCTAGTATTCTGTAAGCTCTACTCGCTGACTAATAAATTCATCCGTTTCACATAAATAGTACGAGTTGTCGCGAGCTAAGCCCTTAACTCGACTAACGGAGCTTATTTATTCATGTGGAAAGTAGAGATTAAATGCGACTTGCGAGATTGTGGTTGGCTCAGTTCTTATGAAAATCAGATCTCAAATGTGATTGAGTGACAGTAGTTAGAGATTCCCGGCGAATCCCTAACTACTAGTGACGCGTACTATCTTTTGAAAGATAGGGCTCCAATAGGATATATTGTAGAGGCAGCACCAGCATAGTCGGTAAATAGTTTTGTTCGACGTTTGATAACGTTTCTGTAATTTTTTTATTATGACGTATGCTGTATGCAACATGTCGGATTTTGATCGGATTATTTACTTTATATATTATGTGCTCGTAGCGCCCTCTGCTCAAAATTGTTATTAATTATTAAAGTACACATATACTTAACACTAGAAAGACCGGAGCGGTCAAATGACCGCATTTTCGTTTTTAATTTGCGATATTTTTGTTACCGTTGCATGAAATTCGATTTCCTCTTGTGACATTTAATAATTTTCGGTTGTTTAAATTGTGATAACGTGTTGAAATGATTGGTCAATAATTATAAGTTTTAAATAACAACCTACCTAGAAAGACCGCAGCGGTCAATTGACCGCTTGAATAAAATTTCTAAAGAAAGTGGGTTTTTCTTGCAAGTTTTATTTTTTCTTTAAAATTTATTATTATTATTATGTTTTGTTTGTGTATTGTACTTGAAATTTGATTTAAAATTTATAAAAAAACTCGACTAAAGTAGACTTGTCAATGGCTCATAGGACAAAAGTGGGAAAAATACTTTTATTTACATAAAAATGGTCTAAAATTTCTCATTTTTGTATGTAAAAATAATGGTAATATATTTACAAATATAGAATGTGCACAAATAAAACCTTTTGCCTTGCCTGTTTTGATATTGTAACGTATTTCAAGTTTTTTGCACAATGAAACCCTGTTTTTTGAAAATCATCAACGTTACTACAAAAATCTGTGTCAATTTTCATAGTATTGTTGCCTGAGTTAACCTAACACGACCACGGTTTATTAGTTGTTCGAATTTCAATAAAATGCTGAGTTAATTACGAGCAAAAAAAGGCAAAAAAAATCACGTTTGTTCTATGGGAGCCCCCCTTAAATATTAATATTGTTTTGTTTTTAGTATTTGTTGTTAAAGCGGCAACAGATATACACAATCTGTGAAAATTTCAGAAGTCTAGCTATAGGTAGCGGTTCTTGAGATACAGCCTGGCGACAGACAGACTGACGGACAGACAACGAAGTCTTAGTAATAGGGTCCCGTTTTTAACCTTTGAGTACGGAACCCTAGAAACTGATGTTTCACATATTATCAACGATTCAATGCTGGTAATTTTGGCTTTGTAAACTGGATTTCTCAATTTTCTCACCTCGTTCAATAGCGTGGTGCAGTGCTTAGGCGATATCGATCGACCTGCAAAGGTCAGGTTTATTTGTGTTTGCTATTAAACCAGTATTAAACAGTCGCCAGTTGTCACCTACTACGTTTTAACCTAGTTTTGTGTGCTGTTATTTAATAATTCAGTATGTGAATTCTCAAGAGTGACAAGAGCTTTCCAAAGAGTACAAATTTTTTCTTTTCCTCGAATCTACGATCGAATTGGAGATCGAGTAAAATGAGGCAATTGATAGGGAATCCTTCCAAGTTCCAACATACCTAGCACTTCGGCAACAAAAAAAATATTCTTTGTTTTTGAATAAATTAAAATCATAATATTTTTCAGAATTGTCACTTTCTGTCCTACCACCGCTCCAGGAACTAGCGCCGGTTCCTAAACTTTGTAGTTTTATTTCTAAAAATCTGTATGTCTATTTCTCGCATTTCTTCTATAATCTATGGATATGCCAATCCTGATGTAGTTGTTAAATTTTCGAAGGCTCCACTCACAATAATAAGGTTCGCGTGACTCATTAGCTAATCATCTTGGTCGCGCGATCTGCATACGGTGCCCCCTGCCCACTCGTCACGAGCGTCCTTCACTTTGTATGTTGAATTATTGATTGCCACATACGGACGGGCTGGTACCTGTGTTTTGCGAATATGATTCTCGGAACATCGCATTAGGAAGGCTATTTATCAGCTGCGGTGTCGCGTGCTTCGATAAACTGGTATTTAATCGCTTTAGATAGTGCTGCGAGTCTGGCGCTTAATTGCATTTCTCGAAACTCCTGGATTCGTCTTGTGAACTTCAACCACCTTTTATGGACGACGTTCCAACGTTTCAACTTCTTAAAGCACAATTGTGCTTTAAAATTTTTAAATTTAAAAAGTTTTAACATCAAAATCATGACTTATCAACTTTTTAAAATGTACTGCAACCAGGGCTCGGAACCGGTTTGAAAATACCGGTTTATTTCGGTTAAAAACCGGTAAATATATCGTTCTTTTATTTACCGGTTAAACAAGCGAACGGTTTTTACGCAACCCAAATGGTAAAGGTTACCGGTTACTAACACACAAAAGATTTTGAAAACCCAAATTAACCGGTTAATTCTTCGATCGCGCTTCTTGGAAATCTATTTTTATCACTTATCGCGGCCCGCTTGGGCCGCTTGGGAGTTGATAAGATAATTTCGCAATTATTTTCACCCATCTTTTTTTAATTTTAGAATGTCTTATTTTTTTTATTTTAATTTAAAAAGAAATGTTAGATTTGACATACAGAGATCTAAGGGCCGGGACACAAAAACACGATATGACGTCGTATCGTGTTTTTGTGTCCCGGCCCTGAGGGCCAACGCTAAAACACGGGCGGATACGGGCGTCGCACGCGTCGAAAGACCGCCGCGGGCCACGAATCCGCGAGCGGGCACCCGTCGCGTGCGCCCACCTCATTTAGCGCTGCTAGTATAATTTTTATCTCGAGTGTGTACAGTTGTGTCGAGTAGATTACCATTGGATTAGTTACTAATTTACTGCGAAAAGCGTACGCCCGCGCCGTGTGCCCGCCATACGCCGTAATTTAACGGCCGTAATAGGCCTCCGCGCGGCATTTTTAGGTAGCGCGCGCGGCTTCAAAACCGAGCACGTCACACTGATTATTTTTTAAGGTATTAAATTAAAAAACTTATGGTGTAATATTATATTAATTAGTATTTTTTTTTTTACTTTTATGGCGTGATCTTGTTAAATATGTTTGTATAATATACTAGATGTCCCGCGCGGCTTCGCCCGCGATAATTAGGAATTTTACAGGACGTAACGAACCGTACATTTTCCCATAAAAAATAGCCTTCACGTAAATATTGCCATAAAAATTGCTCCAGTAGTTCGTGAGATAAACCCTTTCTAATATTTCCCCTGTTTTTCCCACATTTTCCTGAGTTTCTTCGGTCGTATTAGGTTAGCGTTATAATATATAGCCTTACTAGATGTCCCGCGCGGCTTCGCCCGCGTAAATTACGAATTTTACGGAAAGCGTACATTTTCCCATAAAAAATAGCTTATGTCCCTACTCCCTTCACTTGGTCTACTTTATATTTGTGCCAAATATTGCCATAAAAATTGCTCCAGTAGTTCGTAATTTCTAATATTTCCCCCGTTTTTCACACATTTTCCTGAGTTTCTTCGGTCGTATTAGTCTTAGCGTGATGATATATTATAGCCTATAGTCTTAACTCTTACTCGATAAATGAGCTATCTAACACTGAAATAAGTTTTTATATCGGACCTGTAGTTCCTGAGATTAACGCGTTCAAGCAAACATACTCTTCAGGTTTATAATATTAGGTAGGTATAGATTTTTTTAATTATCGCTTTACAAATTCGAGACTCGATTTAAAAGACTATGAAAAGTACCTATAACAGGGTCTTTATAGGCTCATAAGTCATAACCATAGGACGATGCATGGTATAATATGGTAGCGATGATGATGATGAATGTAATTTGCATAGTAGCATATGCTTTCCGTTCTTAAAACAACGCCAAAATTCCCAAACTTGTATCTATAAAGAATCAGGAGTTCTCTCAGCACCTTCCGAACCACGGTATACCAGGTATACCTCGGTGCAAAATCTTACTTGTTCGTAGCATATGCTTAGAATTCTTCTCACGAAACCGAAGTCACCTCATGTTTCCCTATACATTTTGAGGACTTCCCTCGATTACTTATGGATCCTTCATCAGATCACCACTTTTGTGAATATAATACCAAATTGGAATGATACCCTATATACCAAAAGAAAAAATTTGAAAATCGGTTAACAAACGGCGGAGTAATCGTTGAACATAAGAAAACGAACATAACACCTCCCCCATTTTGAAAGTCGGTTAAAATTGTAGCCTATGTGTTATTCTGATGTATAAGCTATATTATTGTAAAGTTCAATTAAAATCTGTTCAGTAGTTTTTGCGTGAAAGAGTAACAAACATCCATACATCCAAACAAACTTTCGCCTTTATAATATTAGTAGGAAGTAGGATGTTTAAGGGCTCCACGAAGTGAAAAATTTTTACGAAAATTATTTAAACATTTTTTTAATGTACAATTAAGAGGACGGAAGTTCAAAAAAATTTCGTTAGTTAGCATTTGTCTAATTTGTTGAAAAATTAACTTTAAGTTAAATTTCCAACGGGAGAAAATTCTTTAAAGTGTTCGGAATGCACCATAAGTTTTTAAAATTTTTAAATAAATATTTACAATATTTCGCGGACCGCCTGTTTCCTGCCGCTGACTTGACTATAAAACAAATACACCTTTTAAATCGAGTAAAATAAAAAATAAACACTACATTTTTTAACTGATAGTTGTTAAATACCTAATAGAAAACGAATTACCTATTTAAATCTGTAAAAATCAAAAATTCATCATTTTCATCATTTCATTTTGTAAAAATCAAAATTGTCTGAAACGAGATGGTTGCCGATAACAGGCATAAATCATAATATTCATCCTATAGCACACATACATACTACATAGTAATTACAATGTCCATTACTATTACTGAATTCTGATTAATATAATTTGCACAATAACATATACTTTCCGTTCTTAAAACAACGCTGAAACCCCCAAACTTGTATCTATAAGGAATCAGTTCCGTCAGCACCTTCTCAACCATGGTATACCTTGATGCAAAATCTTACTTTTCGCTTGCGCACGGGGTGGCAACGTCGCGCGCGGCAAATTACCGGTTAATTTTCAATACCAAAACCGAAATTAAAGAAAAACCGGTATTCTGCGTTTACCGGTAAAGTGCAACCTTTAACCGAAATCGATTTCGGTTTAGGGTCAATAACCGAAACCGGTTTTGTTCTGCAACCGGTTTCCGAGCCCTGACTGCAACCTCAAAATACGGCAATGACCATCTGCTAGTGTTTATCTGTGTGCACGGTAGTGCCCCCGCCAAGACGAGCTAATCGAAGCGCAAGGACAGTACCTTTTCTGGAAACGTTTCGTCGTATTTTTGAACTCTCGTAACTTTGGTTTGGATAATGCCAGATAGTTCAAATTTTTAAGATACTTTATTTCGTCTTCAACAGGGAGGCCAAGCAGCAGAAATCGTCTCCTCCCCCCAGCACTGGAGATGCCCACGCCAGCCTCATGGCAGCTATACGTCAGGCAGGTGGCGTCGGCCGGGCTAAACTCAAACCCGCAGCGGAATCAACACCAGCTGCTAAGGTAAGAGAGAGTTCGTGAATCGTGGACCTTTGTTTCTGGGATGTGGTTTAATTTTTTCTTTAATTGATCCATTTCTTATTATTAATGCCAAAGTGTGTATGTTTGTTATTCCGAGTTTAAGTCTTTGAACAAAAATTTGAGGAAAGGACGTTGGATAATTTTCATGAGGGAAAAAACTTTCCGCGTAATTATTGACGTATTATCTGCGAGAAGTTGCGGACAAGATTATAATCCAAACCACGAATCTCGGTAATTTTATTTTGCCATGAAATATTAAAATTTATTATGCCTCGATAATAATAATAGCTATTTCACCGAGCTTTGCTAGGTATTCGATAGAACACGAATAAAATGACATTTTCTAAAAATTATCCCTAGCTAGATCGGTTTTTCATGAAAATCATTGGAGCCGATTCCGAGATTCCAATTACATATAATATACAAGAATTGCTCGTTTACATAAATTCGATAACATAAAATGTATGTAACTGCATAATCAATACACGCGCAGAGTGTAAGGTCTTATGCTTAGAAACTAATTTAATTTGTATTTTACTTTGCTTACCTGTTATACATAATATAGGAAACATTCTCATTATGTTTGTAATTAGCTTTATTATTCTAAGGCTTGATACTCGGTACGTTGGGACTGACCTTGTTGTAGTTTAATTACTTCCATAATATTATATTCGTTCTCCGTCGCATTTTGCCAGAACCAGTCGAATGCTTGTAGTTTTTACAGAGGTTTAACACAGTAATATGTATGTTAATGGGTGAACAGAATTTGCATTGAATAATCGTATGAATTCATTTGTAATTCATTTTTAAGTACATATTTTTAATAGCCATAAAAATAGACGCTCGATTTTCAGAAATGTAACATAATATTCCCGTTACTTCTCATTTGGTTTGCTGATATATTTTTTTTTTTTTGTTTTGCAGCTTTTAACTGGTAGTCGCAACAGTTATTTATTCAATAGTTAGACAGTTTTTGTTTGTTAAAATGGAATATTTCGCGTACATATTTGTTACTTCGTGTTTGTTTTGTTGTATTAATATTCATTATTATTTATACAAATAATAATGTTTTATTTGTAATAAAAGGTCGCATGAAGATGTGTTTGTATTACAAATTTGCGGTATGTGTTAGGTGTTCGCTCATGATGGGCTGTAATGGGCTGGTTAGTGTGTTCTTTGATCAAGTCAAATTATTTGGAAGGTAGGTTGGTAGAGTTCAACTAAGTATTATTGGGGAAGTCAAATTCTATTCAAGATTTGCTAGAGATGCAAGACGAAAAGTTTGCGTACGATCTTGTTGAGTTAGAATTGCGCAAATTGGACGAGCGCGAAATCTAAACATTTAATCGATGACGTAAGCGGTTCCGAAGATACGGTCATCTGTTACGAGTTACGACGTAGACGTTATCTATACGGTTGGGAGATATTTGATGGGTTACGAGGAATTTTCAACTGCCAACTCCCATTAGTTTATCTGAGTCGAGACATCGTTAGTTGCAATCTCGTGTCTAGACGCTAGACGTTAGACAGGTTGCAGTGGGCAGTAAACGTTCCGTGAGTGAAATGCGACTGGTGCAATCTCAATGTCGTGAACACCCTACCGCCTACGCCATGTCTAGTTATAAAATAGGCGCTTGGAACTAGAGAGATTAATTAAAAATTTAAATTAGCGATAAAAATATTTACACATCGAATTAATGGAACATTGGAATTGGTCGACAATGTCAACATTGAAATTTGGTTGGAAAAGTAACACGACAGACAACGACCTTGAGTATGCTGCGTAAATATTTTTTTAAGGGGGACTACAAGTCTGCTTTGTCTAAATCAAGTCTAGTTGACGGCGTGGCGTCAAATGATATTAAGCGGCATGTTTTCCTCGCGCGATTAACGCGTATCGTGAATAGAGTACGGATGTTTTAGTACCACACGTCACTCCGCCTCGGCCCGTGTTCCTCGAACTTCCACATGAATGGTATTCTGTGAATCGAATTATAGCTATTATAATTGCTTTTGTTTTTATAGATTCTCTTGGTTCTCTAGCGTCTCTAAGCCGGCTCGTCTAATCGTAAAGACTTAATCTTCCACTTCTGGTAAATCATAAACTGATTTATGTAGCATGTGGAAACCATTACACGCGACGCTTCAAAGTCGAGATTCGATTCGAACGTATAATTTACAGACTAAAAAAAAAAACAAAAAAAACGGTCGTACGTAATTGCGATAAGACGCAGACGATTCACGGAATCCGATAATAGTACGCTAGGCCACTCAGGTTCGAGGAATCGCTAGACTAATGAATATGATAACCATGATAATGGTATCAGCGCTTCCCATTGTTCCCGCAGCGGCGGCTCCGGTTCCTGTACGACATGTCAAATGTCTACTTCTTCTCCTTTAAAAATAGCCTCCTTTTGGAATGGACAGTTTTGAAATGTCTACGGAGTTTACTCTTGTCATCAGCTCCACAGTCCACTCCATGGTAACCATCTTTCACTTCTCCAGTAGCGTTTGCATCACTTGTAGAGCCATGGCGAAACCGTTATAAAGTTAAGCTCTCGGAATATGAATATTATTCATTTATTTTTCACCACCCTATTTCATATTTTGCAATAAGTAAAATAAAATCTACCCCAAATAATTAAATACAATATTACGTTTGAAATATTACATTTTGCATGTACAGATTAATTCCGGATTACTAACATAAAATTTTATCTCGAAATATTGATTCATCAGTTTAATTCTTTGGTTATCATTTTTATGTCCGTTATATTTTTGTTTTATTACATCGACTGTAAACATTTTGGGTAGGTAGTCAAAAAACCCAGGAGGTAAATGATTTCCTTTTTATTTCGACCATGCGCTAAATTTACAACAACAATGGCTCGAGATAAAGAAGTGTAACTTCTTTATACTTCTTTAACTCGATCTTATTCATCCAACATGATGATCACAGGATAAAATATAGTGTACTTAATGTGAATTGGCTCTGTTTCATTTATGATAAGTATTATCTATGACGTAATACTATATAGTACCGGTTGTATCGTATGTACACAATACACTAATATCGTCAGCAAGTTGCATACATATCGTCTCATTTGAATGTTGTTATGGACAAGTGGATACTTTTGATTGTCAATTAAATTATTGGAGAATCCTTAATTTTCGGATTTAATTTTAGATGTACGCAAGAGAGTAACATAATATATTCAGGGTGTGTAACTGTTTAAAAAATTTGTTCTAGGCGTTAGGGCCCTAAACCAGGGGCTTCCCAAACTTATTTTGTCTGTCTACACTTTGAGAAAAAAGTATATTTTAGCACCCCGATTGTTTCAATTTAAAATTAAAAATGTATACAGATGAAATAAATCACCTCCCAAGCCTCTACACAACGCCTCCATTTTTTTCTGGGTCCCACAGCGCCCCCCTTTAGACCTACAGCGCCCACAAGGGGGCGTGATCGTCCACTTGGGAAAGACTGCCCTAAAGGATCATCACTTAGTTTTGTTACATTCTGTACACATGAAGTTTCCGGTAAAAATATTTCAACGCCTCTCAGTGCGGTTATCATTTGAAATGTGGTGGAATAATGGCAGGCATTGTCTATCAGATGGGCCGGCGCTGGCGGCGCTGAGATAGAAACTACAATGGCATGGCACGTGGATGCGAGACCGGTTCCTCGTGCGCCTGCGCCGCTTCCTAGAACCGTTTATCACTTTTTCCCCAAACAACCCTAAATTGCGTTGTATTCAAATTGTTGGAGTAATCACCCAGTAGCGGTCCTGGCATTGGTCTTTCTTTGGGCATTTGGTCAATATTGAAACGATCATTGTAAAAGATTGGTCTTTCTTTGGGCATTTGGTCAATATTGAAACGATCATTGTAAAAGATTTTTAATAATAGAGTCAATTAAAGGTGTCAAATGATTGACCAGTCACTATTGAAGATATTGATTTATCAATAATGACTGCAGTCTGGACCATAAATAGTAATAATTTTAATCATAATTAGGTCATTGGAGCTACAAATGCAACTCTGTAGTCGGTTTTTCATAGAAATGAAAATAATGAAGTAGCCAGAAATAGAACAATTGACTTTGATTAACGTGGCTTCGAAGAGGAAAATAAAAACTTATCGGAAATAATTTCAAAATTCCTACGAAATGCATTCTGATAAAATTGACAATAACAAGAATTTTTAGAAACTTCATTGACACCTCGACTATTTATGAAATGGCTAAAGTGGTGTTTATGACTAATGAATGTGGTTACGTCATTGTGACGCTGCAATTGCATTTTAATTAATGACTCCTTGTCCAATTACTGAATGCGGCGAGATTCTTGAGAGTGGAAACGCAGTAAACTTTGACACAGTTTCAGAATTCGTAGAGGTTTTAAACGACCTATAAATGTTTGATTCATGCTGATGTTTTTTAATAATTGAAAAAAAAAAACTCGCATTGTTGTGCCCACATACGCGATAATGAGCGTTGAGCAAGCATGTAATACCGGTATTGGTAGCATTACAAACCTGTGGTTTTTCTTATCTTAAAAAATGCTAATTTTTGATTTTTCCTATCTCAAAAATACTCAACGCTCCTAACGTAGTTTTCGACGTCTCTATCTCAAAAATGAGATTCAAACTTTTCTGTCTCAACTAAAAATGCTCTAAGGGGCTTTGATTTTCATTTTTCGTTTTCATAATTTAATCGATCAGTTCGCGGTTCAAGAGAATGGAAGTTCTGCTAAACGCGTCGTTTCTCCCGACGCGGCTTTGTCGTGCTTCCCTGGAATACACTCGGACACATGTGCGCTCATTGTTTTTGCCTGACGTTCGTTGGAAAGGATGAAAACGATGCAAATACTGGTACGCACACCTTTACTATGGAATGTCGTTTACGAGACCTTTTGGGATAAATATGAAATAATTTGAACACGACAAATGAAATGAGGTAAACAATAGCAATGATACAATGCAGTAAGTGATTCAATGTAGAGTAGCTTTTATATTATTCATGTTTTTTTAACAAATCATGTACGTAATTTGTTAATGCATCAGGTAACATTTTCAAATAAGCTAAAAGTAAATCATGGAATAATTCAAATAATTGTAGCATGCAATAAACATTGAAATTTAGCAGCTTGGATGTGACTATGTAATATCATAAAGAAAATATTATACATAAGAATAATGCAGACATTCTCTGATGATGATCTCCATTCAAATTCCATATCGGAATCCAAACTCCACAGTCCAGTCACTCCAGCCCACAATTAATATGAATGCCAAACACGCCACATACATATTTGATACACTTTTTATTGATGCGATTTTTAATATCATGAATCTTATCGTAAAGATATTCCGGTAGATGTTGCAAATTGGTTCTGGGAATTCTGTACTTACTTCCAAAGAAGAATATGATTTGTGGTTATTATTTAAATTAAATAAAACCCATCATAACATAAATATAGGAATAGCGGATAGCTATCCGACATAAATCTCAAGCCATATTCTGGTAATTGGCAAGGACCGCATTTAGTTGATGTAGATGTGCTTTGTTGTTTGGTTTGGTGTTTATATAAGCTGTCTCGAGAGGTAATATACTTGAGAACCAAATACAAGGAAACGTGAATTATATGATTCAGTATAAATAGTATGAAATTTACAACAATTTAAGCGTCATTACCTGTAGCTTATTTCTGCATTTACATAAAAAATATAGCTTAGATATTATGTTGCCAAATCGGGATTCGGGGTAGGTACTGGACCAAAGGGTAGAGGCTAGACTCTAGAGTCTAGAGCTTTTGAACAAAAGGGTGGAGTCTGATCGAGTACAAACGAAAATACTATGTCTTTATTAAAAAAACTAGTTGACGCCCGCAATTCCGTTGCGCTAATATTCGTTTGTCGCGCGGGAACCGTACATTCTTCCAGGATCAACTTACCTTTCACCAAAATCGGTTCACCGGTTTGGGCGTAGAGAGGTAACAGACAGACAGGCAAACTTTCGGATAATAAATCCAAAAGTGTATTCTGTACACTGTTACACACACAGACATAGATCATAACCTATGTCTGTGATTCCGTATTAGTTTTAGTAATATGGATATTCAAGTAAGATGGATGATTTTAAAAATTCGATTGCATTTGTACTCATAAGTACTTATGTGAATTGTGATATTTGGTAGTAAAATATTTTTATTGTCTTTATACAACACTCCTGGGTGTTCCCTTTACTTTGTAGCTCGTTTCCTCGTTTCATCGTGAGAGTTTTACCTCTAAAATGACCTCTATGTCGACGAAATAAGGATCATTGTCCGAGGGTAAAAGAGCTTTGAACGAACTACAAAACAGTTACACAATAGCCGGCAGTATTGTATGACGAGCGAATCGGCAGCCACGAAATATATGTACCGTAACTAATGGGCTACGAATTACGATTCAGAACTATTATAGTTCTTTGTCAGTAGACAAAAGTAAATGAGGTTCGAGCATTTTTTTTTTGATATTGGAACGTGATTTTGTATGGCGTCATGCATTTTCCAGAGCATGTGCAATATTGTCGTGTTGTCTGAACGAAGCTTCCGTCTTGGTTTTAGGCAACCTTCGGTTATATGCACCATCAGCTTGATGTCCTGACAAACAAATCTGCAATAGTCTCTCAAAGAGAAGGCTCGGCCGGCCGGCCGGCCGGCTTCGGCTTCAGCCGAATGTTATGGTGATAAATGGTAAATAGACTTCAGAACTAAACTAGAAATAGACAGATCCTGAAAAGTGATAACATTTGACTTTCCTGTCAAATTGAGGTTGTGGTGATAAATGATAAATAGACTTTAGAACTAGACTAGAAATTTTCAGATCCTGATAACATTTGCCTCTCCTAGATTGAGGTTGTGGTGATAAATGATAAATAGACTTCAGAACTAGACTAGAAATACTCAGACCTTAGAATAATTTTAGAATTATTCTAAGGTCTGAACTCTTAGGAGTCAGACCATGATAATATTTGCCTTCCTAAAATACATACTCTAAGGGCTCATTACAATAGTATTTAAGGTATTAATATCTTAATCTGTAAAAAAATCGATCTCATGCGCAAACGCCGAGTCAATTCATGGAATGATCATGACCATCTTAAGAATTCGCATTTTGCACTACCTTGAATGCCTCCTCGTTATTTTTTGTTCGGCGTTCGACGAAATGCCATTACAGTTTAAAAAGGAGGAGCGGGTTTCGGTCCCAAATGTTTATTACTTGAATTATTCAATTGACCGACCGAAGGCTGGTGTGGAAGCGAGACGACCTTATACCTTTACCCGTTAGTGCGAGCAAGTCGGCAATAAAAACAAAACACGATACAGGGTCACGATGACGGAATTTATTGGAAAATTTGTTCATCTCAAAAATAATGATACACTTGTTAGATATTAGTTTGTATTGTAACTGTAGCAGGAGTTATAGAGTCGTATCTATTAATTATCATGTTACATATTTAGATGATCTTTGCCCTTAACAACGTTTGAAATATTATTGTCATCATTTCTAAACACTATCATCTCATTCATATCTGTTGTAATTCATCATTGAAATAACAATAAATTGTTAGATACCGCCAGTGTACGATACCGATACGCTCCGTTCGTGGAATGTAATTGTTATTTTTAATTATTCGTGCAACCGAGTGTTATCATTATTTATCTGCCACTGACCTTCCTTCGAGTTTAATGATAGATACGTCGTCGCACGCACCCGTGCCAAACACTTCCCAGAAGTTAATGAAATACATAATATTTGTGTAACCCCGCCACAAATAGCGCCAACCTCGAACTCTACTATCAGGGGTCTCAGTTTCGGTTGAACAACAAAAGTTGTTGAAATGACATTAATAATAAAATATTGGAAAAGTTATTGAATATAAAAATTGTTCTTATGTCCTTGTTTTCGGAAAAGCCAAAGTCGTTGAAATAATATATTTGGGAGAAATTGTTTATGATAATAATTATTGTAAATATAACATTATTTTTTGTTTTCGTGTTAATGAGAGATATCAGTGCCGCGTACTTTTTTGGAGAAACCAGCAGTCACACACTTTCACATTTAAAATATTAGTAAGTTTCAGCTCTATTATATCAAATGTTATAGCAGTTCCTCTGTACCCAATGTGACCATCACGTTTGTCAACTGGGTAAAGCAGTCACTGAGGTCCCATCTCTACATATAATAAATTATCTTCTTTTAGACCCAATATTTATGACCACAGTGTAGCAGTGAGCGGGTAATTGTCGGCGTATTCTTGTATACAATTTGGCTTTTCGAATTTTTAATCACCCTAGTTTCCACTTTATCGTTTCTACTAGAACCCAATATGAGCAACACGTTTATCACCACGGTAAAGCAGTCACCGGAGACTTGGCGTACCTCCGCGCACGACTAACCCTGTAAACAATATGGCTTATTGCATTTCAACCACCCGAGTTTCCGCTCTATCGTTTATACTAGAACCCAATATTATGACCAACACGTTTGTTACCAGGGTAAAGCGGTTACCGGAGACGTGAAGTATCTCCGCGCACCGACACAATACGGCCTATTGCATTTTCAACCTCCAGAGTTCCCACTCTATCGTTTCTACTAGCACCCAATATGACCATCACGTTTGTCACCAGGGTAAAGCAGTCAGCGGTGACCTAATGGCGGACCTCCACGCGCGGCTGTCAATGCGCAGGCGCGGGATATCGGGCGCCGAGCGGGCTGCTGACCGGCCCACTGGCTCCCTCCTACACACCCTGGCCGCCGTCATCCCCGAGCCGGAGTCCTCCCCGCAGACCTCCAGCGAGGACGACTGGGAATGAGAGCTGTGGACGCGGTTTATTTCCAAGTCTTAATAGGGGGTTATCCATAAAGTAGTTATGTTACATCTGAAGGTGGGGTGAGAACTGAGGACATTTTAAATTTAATAAATTGTGACGTCACACAGGTTCTCTCATAATTAATGTGACCATCAGTGTGACGTATTTTATGGATGGTCCCTAGTTGTAATTAGGTTTATAAATTTTCATCTGTATATGCATTCACTTTTGAGAAGAGATGACTGTATACGAACAAGAATTGTAGAATAATTGCTACAATATTATGCAAGAAAAGGGTTGACAATCTGGATATGGAGATCTAAAGGGAAGGGAAATAAAAGAGGGTAGGAAATTGCTCTACAGCATCTGGATTCTCTAGTTCTCTACTACAAACGGAATGTCTCTTCAAAATGTCAACGTGTATACTTTTCACGGAGGAGTACTGACAATTTTAAAGCTTCTACTTTAATATCATAATTTCAGGAAAGCGATTTGATTTCGCATTACCCAAGCTTTGATTTTTATAATATGAAAGATCAGAAAAACCAACAACCAAGGAGCTTTTAAACTAATTGTTAATTAATAATTATACAATTGAAAATAATTATTAATTATCATCCAATTATTTACGCCGATGTTCAAAAAGGTTGCCATGAGTAAAAATGGCGGTTTTTAGTGTTTTCTATCAACAAAGGTTCCGGGAGGTTATTACGATAATCGCGTTTCTCACTAGCGAGTTGCTTTCGTTTCTCGGAAGGCGGCGCGCAAACACGTCGCGTCGCCCGCGAACTATCAACTGGTTCGGCCGATTAGCATTTCCAGAATTGAACAAAAAAAAACCTCCTTAATCTGTCCACAGATAACCTTCTTGCTGATGTTTTTTTTAGATGTCGCATAAGATCGATGGTGTGATGATTGAAGGGTTTGTTAATTGTTAAAATTATTAATTTAATCATTAAATCAAGTTTAAAAATAAATATTAAATATTTTTGAAAAGTAAGTATATAGTTATTTTATGGAAAATTTTATGGCTCTAAAAAGAACAAACAAATATTCGTATTGCTCTACATCTAAAATTCTGAACAATCAAATGCGACACAAAGTCTATAAAAATTGAAAAATTTAAAAAACTTATTGCTTATTGTAATTTGTAATGAAACCTTTGCTGGTAGGAATGATAATTTCGACTTTCGAGATTCGTTTTTTTTTAATTAAAGCGTCTCTTTTCTTGTCGGAATGACAAAGACTTGGCTTGGTCGGTTTCTAAGGTCAGTTCACATTGAAACGGGACGCAGCGATGTGACGCATTTTCAATGAGCCATAGAAATATGATCTTTATTAACTGCACTTTGAATTGACACATAAATCATAACCCGCTTGCGGTGTCAGGCTGCCTGTTCAATGGATCAAATAAACAAATTCGAATGGCCTAAATAAAAATGCATCGCAACGCCTCGTGACGTCGTGTGAACCGTAACTCGATGTAAAGTCGCTTAGAGTTTTCTAATTTACGTCAATTTGTGAAGGAGACACGTAGTAGGGGCGTCCGTGATACGCATTAAAGACATTTTACTAATCTGTGGCGAGCCGTTCTGTCGTTTTGTCCCATTTGTATGCCGATTGCTGGCAGCGGGTCTGATGTGTGGGACAGTTAGTTCTCGCTACGTAGCTGTTTCGTACGTGGATTAACTATTATCCGATTACTATCCTCGGCATAAAGATGGAAGATTTGGTACAGAGAGAAGAGATAGATATATCTATCGCGTGCAAGAGAGAAAGAGATAGATTTGGCTGCACTGCTTTTATTTTTTTATTTTAACTCCGTTGACAGAGAAATCTCTTTTCCTGTATATTGCGATTTTAATAATCTTGCAATATATTTGTTAAATTCAAATGATGGGATGGGACGTTTCATGAAAACAAAATAACTGTACCATTTTTGTCGACATTGTAATTTATATTAAATCGAAATGTTTGCAAAAAGCTTAAGTGATTTTTAAAATCGGATTCGAAAAATGTACAGTTGCTCAATAAAAAATTGTCGAAAATATTAATCATAAATCAGATAAACATTTTATTTTAAAACAAGTTGTAAATCATGTATTTTAATATTATGTACATGTAAATGGACTTAAAAAAGATGAACATATTTTGACTTTCTAAAAGTAGACTTCGGATTTTATGTCGAAGCTTAAAAACAATATAATGTTAAACAAAAACCTACGGATAGTTAAAACTAAGAAAGAGTAACTGTGTCAAAAAATTTGTTCCGATTCTACAAAATGTGATCCGAATACATGCAAGAATTTTGTGTAAATTTTATAAAAGTGACAATCATAGGCAACTGCTTTATTTTGTCAATTTGAATGTAGTGTTTCGGAGCTATTGCCATATTATTTTAGTGTGCGAATAGAACCTTGAGAACCAAATTTAAAACGATTGAAGTACGGTTTCCTTATTTTATATTATTCGTAGACAAAAACGTTCTGATTCTGACGTATCGATTTCAGAAATAAATAATTATGAACTCCAACCTCAATTCACCAACACTGAAGCCATTTCTTGCCCATTGTTAAAAGGCAAATTAATTTAGTGTGGCAAGATGCTAATAATATCAGTTGGTTATTTTTATAAATTTAATAATGTAAGTATTACGATCAGGGTTGCCACTACATGATTTTTACTATTTTACAAAAAGTGCTGATACTGCATGCCTGTAAGTAAAGAATACTGTAAATAATGACTTTTAAAATCAATTAAATTGAACTTAGCAAAAAGTTTGATTTTATTCCCTCTTATACATATTATATTTACGCGGTGTATTCAAGGTCTTGCTGTTTTTGTGATTCACCCGATTCCAATATTCCAGACAAACACAATCAGACCTTGTATGTACTTATTCGTTGTGTAAATATTTTATGGGCTTTAGTTTTTACACTTAAGTAAGTACTTATCAATTTTGTATTACATGGCAACCCTAACATCGTTTAATAATGTTGACGCGACGCTATGAGCTTAGTTCTCGTTTAAAAAACATGAGGTAATTAAGTTTTTGAAGTGAGAGTTTGTTTTTTTAAACCCAAGGACAAACAGCAACGGTAAAGTAATGCCATTCTATTCTACATTATAATATGGCCTGACCAGAAATATAAAAAATCTCTCATGCAACAAAAAAATATGGTCGTGTTCCATTGACTTATATAGAGTTATGTTTCCTTATTCATTGTCGTATTCTGAATTATTTTTGACGTAAGCTTTATGTATCCGATAGCGCTTTTGATTGGCTTACGTCAAAAAGTAGAACAATCAACAACTCTATAGAATAGATAAACTTCTGTCCAAAAACTTTACAACAAAAACATTTTTACATCTCCTTTATTTCGCAGGGTTGCTATACAAAAAAGTCCATATTTCAGATATTTTATAACTGGTCAGGATTAATTTAAAATAAGTTAAGTTTATAATAATTTATGCCATTTGCGGAAAATAATCTGATAGTACGTAGATTTTATAATATAGAATCGCTTTGTTGATATTATTCGTTATTATTTTATTGTAAATAGTAGTCTAAAGCTGTATAAACGTTTGTAAGTGTATTTAGATACTTGCCTTATTAATTATTATAGAATAAGTATTGGACTGATCGATATAATGTATTGGTAGGTTTTTTACGTCATGCATTTTTGTCAATAGCCTATGAACATTGTATTGTACAACAAGATAGTCAATTCTATTTTTAAGATAGTTATGTTGCAAATACTTTTAGTTTCCACACCTAAAAAGCTTGTTTTATACACTTACCTTCTGCTAAAAACATATTTACACGGTGTATAATTACTAATTAGAGCTCGGCAAGGCTTGAAATGAACGTGGCGAAAAAAGGAACTTACGTTGCCATCATACAAAACGCCATTTTTGACAGTTATCCTTGACCAGCACAGCGCGTTCATTTAAAGCCTTGTCGAAACAGGCGCGGTCGCAGCTTGAAATTTTGGGGGGGGGGGGGGGGGGGTCACTCAGTAGTCACTACACTATTTTTTTTTATCTGCGCCCTCGGACGGTTCTGGGTTTTATTTTATTTTCAATTTTACCTTACGTTTTGGGCCTGTGACCCTCCCCTTCGGATCGCGCCTGTCGAAAGCCTTTTATATAAGGACAGAAAACTTTGAATAGTTATACGCTGCGTAAATATATTTGTCAGCAGAAGGGGCACCTAAGGGACAACATTTTGCAAATGAAATGTTTTATAGGGTCCTATTAAGTCTATACACTACTTATACAATATAAATGTAATTATAATAGATAAGCGTAAACTAATCCGTCTAAGTGTCTCTCATTACAATGTTAAATCATCTCTAAATGTCACACAAAAATTTACTGCTTGAACTAGATTCTAGTGATCACCGTATTTTGGTAGTCCTGACTGTAGCGAACGGTGTGAAGTTGTCGCATATATTTGTGAATGTGCGTTAACTTCGCACTGCTCGTTATAAATTTTAGAAAAGCAACAAATGTCAATTTTATCCTGGAGTTAGCCTATTTAACTATTAATAATGTTCGTCTGGTTATTGTTATGATGTATGTTTGTATTAATAAATGAGATTTTAAGGATACATTTAGTTTTATCTATTTTTATGTTTTTGCCTAAAAACCTTTTTTTATATAGATTTAATCATGCCTAATAGAATGAAAGGAAATTGTTTGCTCTGATAAAACATAATATTCACTTTAATGCTGACTGCTGTTCTATATATTGATTAAACATTTAAAACAGGACGTTCGTACAGTACCGAATTTAAATCTTAATCCTTGTATAAATGGCCCTTTGTATGGAGAGGGAAGTCAAAATAAATACATTAGTTAGTACCATAAAGTTAGAACCAGTATATAAATAAGTCTATGGTTAGAACCATTCGCGCAGTGATGTAAACGATGCAAGCTGGCAACGCAAAGGCAAATTCTTAATTTATTATTTTTTACTCATAATAATTATCATCATAAAATTTAATCTCAATACCTAACTTTTAAAAAATAATTTTAACGACCTCTCCAAGTTCCTGGTAATTTTTTTTTTATTACATTTTACAGTCGCAATCTCTAAAACTGATTTAAGGAGGATTAGCATTAATCGTGAATACTCCCTAAATGGTAAGCGCGGGTCAGCGACTCAATTCGTAAAGCTATCGCCTGTTCACAATTATTTTACCTTGAAGTTTTTTAAAGTGATTCTTAAGCCGTCGATATAGAGGTGATGTTAAAAAAAAAACAACGAAAGATCGTACGTGTTTCGGATTTTACGCGGCATCGCCCCAGAATAATGCCCGGCGTGAGTTCTCGGTAGACGGTAACACCGCGTCGAGTATTTCGGAATCGGAAATAAGGATTCCTGGAAATTGCTGGCCTCAGCGACGCGCGCGTTGGAGGACGCAGCGCATGCGTGGGCGCGACTTTAATAGTTTGGACCATTGTTGGACCATCATAATAATTATTATGAATTATTATTATTGACTTTTTATTGCCGCATCTTAGTGTACATAATAATTTATGATTCTAGGAATTTTTGTTGCATGTTAGGGAAGAATTGTATTAGTATCAATATCTAAGCTCCTACTTTATAGTTTCTACTTTCTATTGTATATCGTATTATTTTTCTGAAACACATTACACAATAGATCCTATTATTCCAATAGGATCTATTGTGTAATGTGTTTCAGAAAAATAATACGATAGCACAGAAAGTTGTAAGTTGATGCTATATTGATTAATGTTAAGTTCCTTTGTATGGTTGCTTTGGTTTCGACTTTATTACTGTCAATAAGAAGTAGATAATGCTAAAGGTTTCCGTGACTGTGCTTATAATATAATGCATCACTTGGAATTGGATGATAGTCTTGTACAGTGGCGGATTTACCAATAGGCTAAGTAGGCTGGAGCCTAGGGCGGCAGATTTAGAGGGGCGGCAAATTTAGCCCCATTTTTTTATCTTACAGAAATAAATATCCCACCAAAAACATTGTAAAATATTGCCGAGACGACCACATAAGGTCACCTGTGAAAAAGATATGAGATCTTATGTAGAGCCAATTAGCTTCTGAATCCACACGGCCTAACTCTACTGACCCTAACTTAAACAAATTCTACATACCAGTAAATATGTAGTGCTTCGCCGTTTCGCTACCGCACAGGGTGAAACCTTGTGTGGTCGTCTCAGCAAAAATTTTCAAAAAATTATTTTGGTGGGATATGATTGTGAACTAAACTAACGTATTGAATTTCAAAGGTCAGTTAGAGGGGCGGTAAAAATTGAATAGCCTACAAGCGGCAAATTTGTAAATCCGCCACTGGTCTTGTAGCGGGTCAAAAACTTCGATAGCTCGATTCGGTTTTGTCCAACGCGAATATAAAATATGGTTGTGTTTGCTGTTACAATCTGAATCATGGTTTTTAGAATTTTTAAGCTCGGCGTGACATACAGCATAGGTACTATAACTGGGCAGACCGCGGAGGGCAGAAGCTCAACCTGAGAAATGTGTGATTAACATCGGGGTTCAGCATGACCATGATTATAAGCATAACATAGTATGGCGATAAGCGATCCTTTGTGCTTTCCCATTATTTTCGCACCGATAGCCTTAATATGCTTAACGTAGGTATCCTAAGTCATTAAAGTTCATCATACAAATAATATTTGTATGATGAACTTTAATGACTTTGGATTTTGGATTTATAATAACTTACAATATTAAATAAAAAAATCACGATTTTTATAACTTGTATAATATGTCACCGTACGAATGTAAACAATGATGAAAAACTCAACGCAGATATGTTACTACCGCTTGCGTTTTGAAGCTTCAAATACGGCCCAATTGGGCCGTCTGTTGTGTAGTCTGCATCGAGCGCAGTCACGAACGTGCCGCGTCTTGTCTTACCTAAATAAATTGAAAATGACGTCGTGCGTGATTCGAAAATGTACCAATTATGACTCAAAAGAAAACAAAACACATGGAATCTCTTACCACATGTCTTGATTGCAATAAATACCTCGATTATTTACATTTTCAATAATTTTTTCGAACAATCTGGAAAAAATCGAATTTTCGTCATAGCTCTAGAGATGGGCGATGGGTAAATACCCAATCTACCCACCTGGGTATTTACCGGGTAGATTGGGTATTTACCGGGAAGATTGGGTAAATACCCAAAAATGGTGGGTATTTATAATTCAGCGTACGTTTTCACATATTTTTTTTTAGTAAATCCTTAGTAAAACCTCCATAAAATAATGCAAATTTGGTCACTAGCCCGTAACTGTTCGAATAAGCCCCTTTAAGTCTTAAACTAATGTATGTTTGCAATACAAAACCATGTTTTTCATGAATTTCGGCCGCATGTCAAAGAGTAACGCTGTGTTTTTTAACTTTTTTCCTAATTTTTGGTTTTGTATGTGTGATATTAATATTCTTTAAAGTATACTGCCTTTTAATGGTGATAAAGTTTTGGGAATTGAGTAAATCGTCTTAGTGGACGCCTTCATCGTTAAGGGAAACACACGTGCGAAATTTCAAAACATTCATCCCTCCTTTAGGCTAAACTTTGAAAAATTCTAATATACATAGGTTCTCGTAATTTAATATTTGTTAGTAATTGTAGGCACTTAATACGAAATATTGTTGTGTAATTGTGTCTAAGAAATTATAAGGTTCCACTAACTAACCTTGAGCCTATACTATTCCAACCTCAAGGTATAAAACCTCTTTGAGGTAAGAATTTTGTGAAATACAATTATAGTGGATGCCTACTTTATAAGAGGAATACGTGTGCAAAATCTTGTCTCTTATATAACCAGTACACAATGTCACGATGACCCACTGCAGGCCACGCCATTGCCCGCCACGCCTGAAAATCGTCCGCCATCATACACCATTACTCCGTTTACACAATGGTGATGGCTAGTAGTGGGCCAGTATGGTCAATTGTGAAGAGACACCTTTACAGTCTTGACACCTATATATTATGTACATGCAAATTAATGTATTATGTAAATGAGTACTGTTTTTGGTATAAACGCAACTAATGATCAAATATAAAAAGTTCTTGGCCTGTGCGTTACTTAAAAGAAAAAATTTCCCTTTTAACCGTGGGAGAGCGATTCTTCGGTACGAATGGGTCGACTCCGAAAAAACCGGCGTGAAACAGCGCTTGCACTGTGTTTCCTTCAACACGCAAAAGAGAATGCCGATCTTATGACATGTCCTCATGTCGTCCAACTCGACCCTTTATGATGAAGGCGGAAACCGCCAACCGGTATGGTTGGTTATGGTAACGAAGTATGAGCGTCATGTCGGATATTCGGTTTTATCAGCGCTCAGTGCAAGTAGCTCCAGTGAGTGCTCCAGAGTTGGCTCCGGTCTTTACGCGTCTTTTTTGGCTCAACTATCCTACTCACATAGTTTCGGCTTCTTGAAAGACAGCTTTTTGAGAACCCGATACTTAAAAAATGTGACCGCTTCAATTTTTCCAACAGCAGATCAATCGCTATAACCTTCTCGAAGATGATGGAGTCTATCATCAATAGCCAACCCCTTTGACACTTGGACGCTCAGGGATTACTAAGGCTCGGCTCGGCTCTCTTGGCGTACCTAACTCATCGTTGGCTCAGGTGATTGAAACTATGGGTATTATCTGTCAGTTTGGATATATACAATTTCACTATTATCCAAGATTCCATACATCTAAGAAATAATGCAAGAGGGTCACAAGTTTCTTAGCAGTTGTAGTTGATGGTGAATCCTCTGATACTCTATCTGTTGACGCTGGTATCCCTCAGGGCTGTATACTCTCGCCTACCCTATTCATACAGCATATCAATGACATGTTACAGACCAACGGCATTCATTGCTATGCAGATGATAGTACAGATAATGTGACTTCTCGCATATTCTCGGGGTGGAATGGGGTAGACGTAACTCAGTCTAATTTAACCGCACCAAAACACAAGTCAGCGCGTTCACTACAAAAAAGTCACCAATGGTATATCCTCGTTTAAGGGAACCACATAAACAATCTTCCCCAGCATGAAAATTGGCGTAAACATTTCACCAAAAATACTAAAAGAGCTACCAGAAAGTAGAATCAAATATCTCACACAAATCCGCGTGTATTTAAAAAAAAAATGTCCCCCCGCAATGTAAAGTAGAGATTATAATATTAATCCCCAAACCCGGAAAAGATCCATAGGATGAAAAATCTCACCGGCCTATAAGTCTTCTGCCAGTGCCCTCCAAGATCTTAGAAATACTCTTCCTGAAACGCATGATGACAGAAATCAGAGCGTGTAAACTGTTACCCGATCACCAATTCGGTTTTCGCCAAGCGCATGGGACCGTGGAGCAGGTACACAGACTGGTAGAAGAAATTCAAAAAACTTTTGAAAGCAAATCTTACTATTTTTCTGGACATATCACAGGCCTTTGATCGATTATGGCATCTTGGACTGTTGTATAAAGTTCGTAAAAAGCCACCCTTAAACTTCTACCTCTTTATAAATGCATACCTCAGCAATAGATATTTCTATGTTGAGTACGGAGATAGTGTCACATGTCTCCATGAAATCGAAGCAGGAGTGCCGCAAGGCAGTATATTGGGCCCTTATCTCTACCTTCTAAACACATTAGACCTTCCAAGTACTGATGAAGCTCTGACATATACATACGCAGATGACACAGCAATCCTCGCAGTAGACCAAACAGCCCATGGAGCATCGGCAAAATTGCAAAGAACCTTAAACGAAATATCATAGTGGTTAAAAGATTGGAGGATAAAAGCCAACGAGCATAAATCTGTCCATGTAACTTTCACATTAAGACACGAAACATGTCCAGAAGTAGAACTTAATCGGATAAAAATACCACAGTCAAACGATGTTAGATACCTAGGAATTTATTTCGACAGGCGATTAACATGGAGAACACACATATGGAACAAAAGAAAGGCTTTAGACAAGCAGCTACGAAAGCTTTACTGGCTGATAAAATAAACTTATTTTGTATAAAAGCATACTCAAACCCATCTGGACCTATGGGATGCAGTTGTGGGGCACAACCCCCACATCAAACACAGAAATTCTACAACGATTCCAATCTAAAACTCTGCGTTCAATAACTGGAGCCCCATATTATGTTACGAATAGCCAAATCTACAATGATCTAAAAATCAAGTAAGTATGTAAAAGAGAAAATTAAAAACTCCCTTCAAAACTATTGTAAAAGGATAAAATGACATCCCAATATATTGGCAAAAAAATTGATAAAAACTCTACCAAACCAACATTCAAAAGATTAAAAAGACGAGCCTCACAAAATCTTCTGTAAATAAAGATAAATAGTAAATATATATACGCATCAATGGATGCGTGCCATACAAAGAAGAAATTCAAAATGACTAGAGAAGAAATTCAAAATGACTAGTTCAATGTCTAGAAGTCAGATCGCTAGCAGAATGAGAAGTTAAAAAAATCAGAAGCAAATCAAAGCAAATCAGATTTTATATAAGATAGGATGTGTTATATTATGTATAAATAATAAAAAATTATACCTACATATTTTTTTATATAATTTCTTTAACCAGGTACTTATACATTGTCTATCTAAGTAACTTTCAAGGGTCTTCTAATATTTTTTCTAATATTTTTTTCAAATATTTTAAAGGTTTTTCAAATATTTTAAATTATTAATAAAATAATAGTATGTAAATAAAGAAATCGGCCAAGTGCGAGTTGGACTCGCGCACGAAGGGTTCCGTACCATTATAGAGAAAAATTAGGACAAAATTTGTGTTTTTTGTATGGCAGCCCCTCTTAATTTTTTTATTTTATATTAATATTATTATTAAATATTAAAGTTAACATCCATCTAAAGACTGTGTGAAAAATTCAAGTACCTACATTTTGTTATTATTATATATAGCAGAAAAGGCCAAAAAAACACGTTCGTTGTATGGGAGCCCCCCTTAAATATTAATTTTATTTTGCTTTTAGTATTTGTTTTTATAGTGGCAACGGATATACACAATCTGTGAAAATTTCAACTCTCTAGCTATTACCGTTCTTGAGGTGGTTGTGACTTAAGTATTGAATTTTATCTACCCGCCCTTTTGGGTAGATACGGGTATTTACCGGGTACGTGAGGGTAAATACCGGGTAGATGGGTAAATACCCAGGTACGTGCCCATCTCTACATAGCTCAGGCTGGCTCAGGCGAAGAAAGAGACAGCGATACGATTCGACGTTTAAAAATAGAACTGTTTCTTTTATGTAAATGGTTTTTCGTATCTTTTGTTTCACTTAGCTGTCAAATTTGTCAATGTTTGCAATTTTGAATTTGAAAATTGTTCGGAAGAGATTTAAGCCGGAAAATAGTATGGACGTAACAGATCTGTATAAGTAGAATACACTGACCTCCATTATGTATATAATGGAGATCAGTGGTAGAATATCATTGATTGTAAACAACCTTTTTTCCGGTGATTTTAAATTAATTATTTCGTATTTAGAATAACTTAAATTGCCTGATTTGATATATAAACATTAAATAAAATTTAGATACTTATATTATGTGCACTTTGAAATTCAAACTGCACTTTAAAATTAACCTAATTTATAATTCAAACTTTGAATTATAAATAAGGTTCATTTTAATAACCGAACATTCAAACAGCACTTTAAATACTTATATCTAAATGTTATTTTATGTTATACATCTCATACCTTTGGGCATTGAAGTTATTTTAAATACGAAATAATTTAAAATCACCGGAAAACTGGTTGTTTACAAGTGATGATATAGAATATTGTTTTCCCGCCATAATATTATACTCGACACTGGCCATGGTTATAGCCGAAGTGCCATTATAAGAAGAAAAAAAATGTCAATAATTTAAATGTCATAATATGTCAAAGTCAAAACTTACCAAAAAATGTAAACAAAATATTGTGAAATGTATGAAATTCTGAAAAAATTATAAAAATTAAGTGTATTTTTGCAATTTAAATTACGATACAATGGCTGCAGCTTTCCAGCAACAAATATTTGCATTGGATGCTCGTTTTAACGCGTATAGAGCACCTGGTAATCCCAATTTTAGTGAGTACCTACATGATCGAATAATTTACCATTTTTTAATATTTATCTCTAAATAAACAGTGTTCACAACTTACTCTTTGTTATTGCACTTTTAGAAACACTTTACATTCGTCGACGCAGTCAACTGCTGAGAGAAAATGCAAAATTCAAGGTGAACTTGTTTTCCTTAAAACAATAATACATATTTTTATTGAATATTAAGATTTCTTAACACATATTTTTCTTTGAAAATTGAAGTAAATAAGTACATAAAACAAGAGGTTGTTTTTATATTTTGTGGTTAATATTACAGGACATAGAAACAATAAAGAAGTACATAAACATCAGAAGTCAGTTGCTGCAGAAGAAATATGGATACCAGGACAATATATCAATCAGTTCTGCTTCTTCTAGAACTCGATCTAGCAGCAAGGTAAGTACAAATAAATATAGACAATTTGTTACAACCTTAAAGAAGTAATGAGGAAAAGTTAACACCTCCATTGTGGGTATTGCAGACACAATAGATTTTCAATTGTTATGCGGCAGCCGGCTGTCGCTTGGGGATTTATGGGTTAAAGTGAGGTTTGTAGAATCATGTTTAATTTAATATTATTTACAGGCAAGCTTACAGATTGAAGACAGTGTTACAATAAATCAGAAGAGGAAGAGTGATCTCTCAATATCAGAGAACTATGCATTCACAGGTGTACATCACATATTTGACCAGGTAGCTGAATATGTTAAACATCTATATATATATATAAAACTCAAAGGTGACTGACTGATATGGTGATCTATCAATGCACAGCCCAAACCACTGGATGGATCGGGCTGAAATTTTGCATGCAGGTAGATGTTATGACGAAGGCATCCGCTAAGAAAGGATTTCGATAAATTCCAACCCCAAGGGGTTAAAATAGGGGATGAAAGTTTGTATATAATTATACTTCTTAACGCGAGTGAAGCCTCGGGCAAAAGCTTGTTCCAATATAATTTAATAGCCTGTTCAAAGGTATCGGGTAGGTATGTTATATGGTAGGTAGGTACAGATTATACTGAAGAGGTAATCCTCTAAGTTTCTTATATGTGGTTGTCATAGAAGTCTTGTCAGAGGTAACTTAAATAATTGTATACTCATTGTAGTTCATATAATTTTGTACCATTAGGTACTCCTCAGCAGATAGTTGAGACATTGTTTGTATGAGATTACTCGGATAATAATGATGAATTTACAATAATTATAATATAAAATTCTATCATATCAATCTAAAAGAGTTTTTCATTAAGAAAATTTATAAGCTCATTCTTAAGATTCAGCATATTATTCAATCAGTTTTTTAAATATTTTAGCACACAGACCAAGTATCAATGGTGAAGTTTGCAAACAACGACCGCTCCAAGCTGTGTTGTGTGTCCCACGATGGTACTGTATCTATCTGTGATGTCACTGCAACCCCACCAAAGGTTTTGTTCACTTTGGAGGGCCATACTAAAGCAGTTACCGGTAAGTTTTTAACTTTTATTCTAACTTTTTGGCTAAATTGAACTAGTGTAGGTTAAATGTTGTGCTCTTATGATTATGACAAATATCAATCAAGGTAGATAACATGATAATTGATACTAATTCAAATTGCAAGTGGATTTAAGTTTTAGTTCAAAACTTTATACCCATATTCTGTGTTTTTTGTATTCAATAATGGGCATTGTCCAAAAAAAATCACATGTACTTTTTATATTTTTTGTCGTTAAAATAGGGTATTTTAAGAATATAAATTAAATAATTTTGAAATTCATTGGCTAGTTTTTTCTCAATAAATTTTTAAAGTTTCGCTCTGACGTCATCATCGGCGGACAATTATTGACCTCTGAGTATGTTTTCAATTTTATTTATAATGGCTGGTTCGTCAAATGCAAGTTCTCATTATGTGAAAGCTGATACGAGAAGCTTACCAAAAGTTCGAAACGTAATGTTGGTCGAATGTATTGCTAATTTAACGCCATTGAAGGTCAAACAAAGGTTAAACATATTTGTTCAAAAATATAAGTAACTAAAGGGTATTTTTTTCGTTTATATACAGAAAAACGATCACTGACCTTATTCCTCGAAATGTTTTTGTAATGAGCAAAATTAAAAAAAAATGGACAATCCCCATTTATTTAACTCTTAGCCTACCCATAGCCTAGACACTGCTTAATTGTAGATATCCCGAACCTTCTTAATTTTTTAATTTGTCTTCTTTATGCTTAATATTTTCAGGTTGCGACTGGTCGGCATCAAACGAGCTGGTAGCGACGTGCGGCGCGGACGGCGCGCTCTGCGTGTGGCACGTGGGGCGGCGCGCGCGGCTGCGTACCGTGCCCGATCCTGCGGGCGCGCCGCTGCATGCCGTCGCGTTTCAGCCCGCTAATAACAATATGATTATTGTATCCTTTGTTATATACACGCCTTTACGTCTATTACAGACGATTCAGCTGTTCATTAAAATCAATTACAGCTAACATAATAATAAACATACGTCTTCATAGTTCATAAAACATTTTAAGTATGTACCATCGAGGAAATAGAGGCAGACCTACGTCATTTGGTCGGCTTATGTCAATTCAATGTTAGCTGCAGTAACCGGTCGGGTCGGGTTTGACTTAACGCGACTAAATTACTAAGGCATCCATTATACGATCATACAAGCGACAGTCAATTCCGTCAATAATGAATTATGTTTGACTGATGGACCGATGAATGGTATTAGATGGTCACACAATTCTCTTCAGTTTTATGTCACATCTGACAAAATAGGAAACAAATTTGAAACATATACCTTTGTCTTTGACTGACATAAAACTGAAGAGAATTGAGTGACCGTCTAATACCATTCATCAGTCCATCAGTCAAACATAATTCATTATTGACGGAATTGACTGTCGCTTGCATGATCGTATAATGAATGCCTTAGGTCCGCCATCTGCCTAGGAATCAACTTGTCTGATGGTACAATAAGAAAGGAAAATACAAATTAAATATTATTTCCTTAACGTGAACGCAAAGGCTGGTAATGCAAAGGGAATGGTGGAAGTGCTTAATGTATCTACAGGAATATATCCAAGAGGTAATTTACAAAATACTAAAGTACACACATTAAAACTACATTTTTACTATTAATGCAAAATTAAGTTATATTAAATGTAAACGAAATGATTGCAGGAGGCAGCAGCGTGGTCGGCGGGCGCGTGCTGGCCATAGCGTGCGAGTCCAGCGGCAGAATATTCTGGGCAGCTAATGACAAGGTCTGATTGCAATAAATGTGATGTTAAGGCCGCGTTTCCACTGATGCGGAGCTGGGCGGAGAGGAGCGGTGAAGAGCGGAGAAAAGTGGTCAGTGTTTTCTTTGAAGCTGAGCGGAGTGAAGTGGAATGGAGCGGAGCGGAGCATACTTTTGCGCGTAGTTACACTCAATCTCTCAGAAAGACAGTCATCACCGCCCCGCTCCGCACCTCCCCGCTGTGCTCCGTTCTGCACTCCAATGCTCGTTGTCTTCAGCACCGCATCGCCTCACTGTATTTTTATGAATATCCGCTCAGTTCTGATCCACCCCGCTCGTGCTGTTTCTATTGAAGCGGAGCGGAGATTTTGAGCATAGTGATTGGTAAATTCGGGCGCCGCTAAGCTCCTTCGCCCGCTCCGCGTCAGTGGAAACCCGGCCTAATATTACTTCGCTGTAAGGATAACAAACTATATTACTTATATCGGACCACATGCTGACCTGACTCTTGTGTGCAGCAGACGCACGTTAAATTCGACTTAATTTGACTTGGAGATGTAACAGACAAATAGACACACTCTCATTTATAATATTAATATGTATGTTTTCAGGGTGTAATAGTGAGCTACCGCATGTCGGGCACGGGCGCCTTGAGCAAGCTGCGGCGCGCGGCGGTGGGCGGCGCCGTCACCGCGCTCAGCTGGAGCCCCTACCTCGCGCGCCGCCCCGCCCTCCTCGTCAGCGCCGCGCCCGACACCGTGCACCTCTTCCGGTCAGTGCAAGAGGATGTTATACGGGGTGTAAATAAGAAGTGATAATACTTTAGGTCCCTTGTATAGAGTTCGCTGTGAAAATAGCAGTGCTAAAAGAGCTGCATTTATATTATTTGGGCAATTTATAAACAATTAAATTATTTCGTAAGGTTGGGAAATTTCTCAGAGAAACAAAAGTCAGTAACTCTTTCAGCGCTGCTACTTTCACAGTGAACTCTATACAAGAGACGCAGGCCCTAAAGTATTATTCATTTTGTTTTTACACTCTGTATAGTAATTCTGTCTGGACGTGATAATGATTATACCCCATGGCACACAATATTGCATCGGGCGCGGTCATCCAGATGCGATTTTTTGACATGAGACTTAGATATTACTATCCATGGGAGCATGGATGTGAAAATGCCGCACACAACACTAGATCGTATCCTAAGTACCCCTAATTAAAAAAACAATATATATTTTTTTTAAACATCGTCGTATGCCTTAAATGCCCCTTAATTAAAAAAAACAATAATGTTCTCTTTTCAAACAGTATAACGGACCGCGAGGGCGGCCTGGCGTCGTGGCGGACGTTCCCGACGCGCCACCGCACGGCCGCGGTGCGCTCCACGTTCTGCCCGATCATGTCGTTCCGGCGCGGCGCCTGCGTCGTCACCGGCTCCGAGGACGCCTGCGTCTACTTCTATGACATGGAGGCGCCTGGGCAGCCCGTTAATAAGCTGCAAGGTTGGTTTTAAATCCTTCATACACTTCTTAGAAATATCTACGTTATCATACTACATCCTTTGTTTTATATACTGTAAACGCAAAATAGAGTCTATTTTTCTATGTGTGTTCGTTAGATTGTCAAGTTTTGTTGAAAAGTTGAATTAATTTTGCGTATGCTACTGTAAAAACAGAATGCCAATGTTTAGTAACGGAGACATTTGTGTCGACCGCAGGCGCAGGCTCTCAAATGTTAATGTATGTAAGTAAGGCTTCTTACAGACGAACGGCACGTGTCGGCAGCAGTCGACGGCAGCCGTTGACAGCTTATAACGCATGCAGGGGGCCTACCACGACTTTTCCTAAAACTTATCATGTTTCCAGAACACTTTGTTGCAAGATTACAATAATATTACCATACTCACTTTTTAAATATATCATTACTAAAAAACAGTAAAAATGCAAAACATTGTTAAACCCGCTGTGAAATTTGAACTTTTTAAAGATTGCTAGTAACGTTAAAGTAATAATATAAGCTTATTTGTCAAACGGTGTCACTCAGTAGAGGTGGTGGTAGGCTCCTTGTGACGTGCCGCCTAAAGGTAATTGCGTCCACAGGTCGGTATCGTACGCAACGGACGTCTCGCATCAAACGGATATTTTTTTTCAGCACGTCCGCTGAATCTGCAGCGTACGTATTACCGACAAGCGTAGTAAATGAAAGCTTAAAAGGGGGTGTGGATGGAAAAGTTGAAAGCAGAAATTTTGACTAAGGAACTTTGTTTGGACTAATTTGAAGATAAACATACTGGCTAGTCGGTAATCCGTACGCTGCCGATACAGTGGACATACTGTAAAAAAATCCCATCAAAACATCCTGTAAAAAAACCAAGTCTCGCAACTCAGTCTTTATACCGTAAAAATTTATGAGATCCATGCAATACCAAGTCGGTTAATTTATTCAGTTCTTACCTAGGGGACCTTCTGCCTCAAGTTATTACGTAAGTTATTATCATATCAATATTAAAAATCTTTTACGTTTTAAATAAATAGATCGACTTGGACATCGCACGATTAGATTGTTTAGTATAACACTATACAGTATCACACAGGCCACAGCACTACGGGCCTGCATCAATCGCATGGAGCGCAATAGACTAAACAATCTAATATTATAATAATTATATATAAATTGTAAGATACATTGGGTTTTCATGCGATGTCCAAGTCGATCTATTTATTTAAAACTTAAAAGATTTTTAAAATTGATATGATAATAACTTACGTAATAACTTGAGACAGAAGGTCCCCTAGGTAGGAACTGAATAAATTCGCCGACTTGGTATTGCATGGATTTCATACATTTTTACGGTATAAAGACTGAGTTGCGATACTTGGTTTTTTTACAGGCTGTTTTTGATGGGATCTCACTTCTTTTTGTAGAGTCCTACTTTTTTCCTTTTTGGTACCTTTTACTACTATAAATATCAATAACGATTTTTATAAGAAACAAATAAAACTAACAATTAATAATAATATAAGCATTATGTATACAGTATTACTATACTACTTGCCTTTCATGACTATCCAATATCCATACTAATATTATTCTAAATGCGAAAGTGTGTTTGTTTGATTGTCGTTCCTTCACGGCCTATCGAAGCAACCAATCGACTTGATTTTTGATGTAGACTTAGTTGAAAGGATGAAGAGTAACATAGGCTACTTTTGGTCTTGGAAAAACGTCAGGTTTCCAAAGGAGGTTTACAAGAATATTCGTATTTTATGCCATTTTTGAATTCCACGCGAGCGAAGCCGCGGGCAAAAGCTAGTGCTTCATAGTTGTAGATACCTATCTACAACTATAATTACTCCTTCGAATATTATACGTACGGAAATATCGATGGTACCGGTACAATGATTTATAAATTGCAATTAATGTAACTTTGTAATCTTATACCTACATGTATATGGAATTACAGTAATTATTTATTAGGGTTTCCCTTAATTAAGACCCTAAACACTAGCTAGATATCTCTCTACCGACGATAAACCGGAGATATTGATGGTACGGGTACAATGATTCATAAACCGCAAATGTTACTTTGTAATCCTAAACATTTATATGGGATTACAAAGTTATTTACGAAGTTAGTGTATCTAGAAAACTGGACAGAAATTTTGAAATATTTGAATTTTTCCTTAATTTAGACACTAAACACTAATTATATATATTCTAAATTTGAAGGTTCTATGTCTGCTAGAAGTGCCCTAGACTTTTGGTGATCGGTCATTCTCTCACTGACTGAGTGACAAAATTAAGAAACTTTAACAAGTTACAGTTCTTAAACTACTGGTGCAAATTGAATAAAATTTTAAATATACCGTGTTTATACAATGCTTGCTTAACAACTGAAAATTCAGGCTTATTGGTTTATCCACAACGAAGTTATAGGGGGTCAAAAAGAGCCTGAATTGGTTCGAGAAAAGGATAGTACGGCCGTGCCACTTTTTTGCTCGACTTGGAGGGGGCACTGCCGTGCCCCCAGATATCCGTTTGATGCGACGTCCGTTGCGTACGATTGTGGACGCCTTACCTTTACGCGGTACGTCACAAACTCACAGCTGAAAGCGTAATAAACGCGTGCCGCCGACACGTGCCGTTCGTCTGTAAGCGCTCTAATATTAAATATGGAGCAGAGATCGTAAAATAACCTATATTCCTGTCGCTACTTGTCTCTATCAGTTATCACTCGCGCCGTCCGATCTGCTTGATAAAAAATTGAAAAATGAAAGTCCACTACAGATTGATTTATAAATGTTAATTATAAAATTCACAATAATCGTTTGGGTAACGTGCTAATGTTCGTGCTCAGGTTAGTTTTAACTTTGAATAATGATTTTTTTCAGGTCACGCGTCCCCCGTTCTGGGCGTGAGTTTCAGCTACGACGAGAGCCTGCTAGCGACGAGCGACGCGTCCGGCCTCGTCATCGTGTGGCGACGCAGCTGACGCGCACACACACGCGCCGATGTACGCACAGACACACCACAGTAAATAGTTATCACAGTGTGGGTTATGCGTGGTGGCCACAAAGGTCGTGGAATCGTGGGAGAGCCATGCTTCGGCACGAATGGGCCGGCTCGACCGGAGAAATGCCACGTTCGCACAGAAAACCGGCGTGAAACAGCGCTTGCGCTGTGTTTCGCCGAGTGAGTGAGTTTACCGGAGGCCCAATCCCCTACCCTATTCCCTTCCCTACCCTCCCCTACCCATCCCTACCCTCCTCTATTCCCTCTTGAAAGGCCGGCAACGCACCAGCAGCTCTTCTGATGCTGCGAGTGTCTATGGGCGGCGGAAGTTGCTTTCCATCAGGTGACCCGTTTGCTCGTTTGCCCCCTTTTTTCATAAAAAAGGTGGCGGCAGCGCGGTAGCACGATGCAGAAATGTTAGACTTGTGGGTACTGCCACGACAGGATCATTCAGTATTGTGGTGACCGACGATCACAATATATTTGAATGTTATAATAATATATTTGAATGTTATAAAATATTAATATTTACTATGCAATAAAAAACAAGAACACATAATTATGTGGTTTTACGCTATTCTTTATAAACAATGCATTATGCAATATCTTTTCAACCGCCTTTTAAAAAGGAGGAGGTTATACAAGGTGTAACAAAAGTCAAAACTAAGTGATACTTGATACTGGGTGGTACTGGCAAGCGCCCCAGCAATCAGCCTCACCCATATAAAAGTGAAAAAAATTGGTCTTTCAGCGCTGCTACTTTCACAGTGAGCTCTCTACAAGGAACACGTGCACACCCTAAAGTATTATCGCTTAGTTTTGTTACATACTGTACATGGTCGCTGTTAAGCATTTGTGTATTAACCAAACATTATTTGGTTAATACACAAATGCTTAACAGCTCTTTTCTCTATGGTATTAACCCAACCCACAATTTTTTGTTAGGTTTGAATGTCTTGTTCAAAATGATTTAAATAACATAACTGCATTCATAAATCAATACGTAGTTTTTTGTGGGATGGTACTTGCACAAATGCTTAATAATTAATTTATTTAACAACTAGCATTTAACAACTATAATCGGCAGTATTTTTAACATCTTATAATGAGTATGATAATCATGAGATATTTTATTATTATTGTAGTTAAATATCAATTGTTTAATAGTATTATAATGTTTTATTTAATATGATGTTTATTCTAATGATCTCGTTATTCAATAAAGATTGACCCCTAATAAATATAAAATAAAATAAATAAAAAGAATTAATACTTTATTGTTTTAATTTAGTCTTTGAATGACTAGTAGCTAAGAGTATATGTATTATTTATAATATTTTGAAAAATTATAGCCTAAACTTACAATTTATAAATAGAAGTCAAAAAACACCTTTTTATACGTTATGTGCTTTTCTGGTACTGAGGTAAATCAAATGGGCCTACGCCCTACTCCTATAAATTTGTCAATTCACAAGAATTGAAACAAAATATTAGGGTAGGGTAGTAGCTGGTAGTCGCAAGAAAAATCTTAGAATTAGTAGGTGGGTCAAAAACAATTATTAATGCAAACACCTCTTCATACGTTAAGCACTCCTGGTAAACAAACGCCCGCAAGTAGACTGCAAAAAAGTCTATTACAAATTCAATGCTTGATGAAACGGAACCTAAACCTTACTAGACTTTTTAAATTCTACACCGCGATCCAGGTGCCTTGAAATCTGTGAAATTCCAAATTTTAAGATTTTTATTGCACCATAAAATGCGGATTTTTCTTTAATCATTGTAACTCATTGTAAATTAGCGACTACAGAAAGGATGTAAATAAAAGTCCGACATTACGAGTTATTCATTGTTTATTTATTTTTTCATATAAATACCTTTAAAGACTCGACAAGTCACAATATGAAAAGACTTTTAATTCATTCACATTCACTAAATACTGAGACAGATCGTAAAAAATAACAACTTATTGAATAAATATCAGTTACTGGACAATTCACTCAAATAATTCCTCGTTACATTATAAAGTTGTCCAAAGCGTTACCGAGATGAGATTGCCTACACGCACGTACGGGGACAAAATTGTCTCTTTCGCCCATTTTTGGTCGTGGCGGTAATATCGTGGACGTCCGCGGCAAAAAGAAACGTCCGCGGTGCGTAAAATCAAAAGGGAATTTAACGTACCCAAAGTTTTATTTGATTTTACGCACCGCTGACGTTTTGTGCGGTCCAGAAGAGTGTAGACGTCGTGACGTCCTCTATCGAGCATGTTAAAAAGTTATCGTCGACGAAAATTTAAAAGCGTCTTTTAAATTTTCATAACAAATATTTCCATACATTTTACTTCCCTATATTATCGTATTACCGGGGACGTCCACGATATTACCGCCACGACCAAAATTATAAAAGCGCACAATGTCGTCTTTAGCGCACATTACACATACAGCAGACTCTACTTTTTCGAAAAACATGACTGTTTTTCTTGTACCACTTGCGTATGCTAGAGTTCATAACAAGAACTCAAATGATGGATGACAGACAATTATGTCGCCCATCCGCGCTACGCTTAACAGATTATATAAACAATATCCTACTACAAAAGATCAGTGAGTTCCAACTAATTAATTATAATCTAAATTCTAATCGAATATACTTATTATAATTGCAACAAAATGGACATCTACCGCATATTTACATCTGTACATTAACGAAATACATATTAAAAATCATAAAAATAAGACATAATTTTTCTGAAAAAAAAAATTCTCCAATAACATTTAAATTATATTTACAACTAAACTATACGGGACGACATGGAAAATGAGAATTGCACACGTTCTGCTTAACTTCGCACAGACGGACTCACTATATAACTATAAACATGAATTTTAATTGGTATCTTCATTCTATTGATCTTTTAACCAGAAAAATACTCTTGCATATGGGAAGTGAATCACAAATCATCATATTGTTATCTTTTTCGTTATTTATATTGATGAAAGAGAAGGTATGATACTTTGTCCAAGGATCAGCAGACTTACAGCGAATTACGAAAAGACATCTAGTATTATATTGCGTCGTGACGCCATATAAATAGTTAAGTATTAAATGGCGTTAATTTTCTCATCTAGAAATCATGTTTAGAGTAATATGTAAGTCGACGTCAGTGGAGGCGCATATGGCGGTAACCACCTGCACCACCATCGCCGTAACAACGGCACTTACCGAACACTCACACATACCGAAACCCACTAACAACTAAGAATTGGCTTACAATTTCGTCGAACGTTAAGGAGGCGATAAAATTTATATAAAACAACACAATTAAAAAATAACATACAATACTTTGTTTACGCTGAATTGCCACGATTGAAAAAGTTACGCCTCAAAACGCTCTTATTTTAAATTCAAGACGGAAGATGCAGATTCATTGTGCGCAGTCTGTCACAGATAAAATTTTGACTCAACGCGACGTTCGGATACGCTTTCACATCGTTTGGCCTGTCTTGTAAATAATAAACATTTGGACAATACAATTACTGAGTATTATATCAATTAAATCATATTAAAAATAAAAATAACTTTGTAAAAAAACCATTGCTACCAAACGCATATCCGAACGCAACACTATACCGACTAAAACGAGAACGGTACAAATACGTATGAAGGTATACTAGCATGTTACGGGACTGTCTTAGCGTAATTGGTTAGGCCACTTTGAATTTGAAACCATCATAGCTCCTAAGGTGAGAACACACGATCGGCGCTAATCATAGAGAGTACCGAGTGGAAATCACTTGTACCGTTTGCGCTCTCACCCTAGGAGCTCCCTATAATTAATAATTCACGGTCATTTGTACCATACGTAAAATTCGGAATCGCTAAGCTACTAGGCACCGGACAGTTCGTAAAAAAATGATTCCGATATGTATACAAAATGTCGTGCAAAATAAACTTCTGTAACTTACTTAGTGGCATACGACGGACTACGTCGACGGGCTACGTCGCGGCGGGCGGTGACGTCACACTACTGTACTGTCGACGCACTACAGCCAATATACCTCAGCCTCGACTCAACCTTGACTTTATGCTAACTCTTTCACGCGTAGTATCTATACATAACGATACTTGCGTACTCACCGCCCGCCTACACAATAATACTACGTACTTATGAGACGTTGGGCGACCGCTCGACGTTGGCGTCTCTCTCCGTGGTGTCACGCTCGAGCGTCGCCTTAGTACTCTCTATACCGGAGTCCTCATCCCCGCTGTCGAGGACGGTCCCCTCCCCCCGCTCGCGCCCCTCCCGCCCTTCTCTCGTCTGGACCTCAGTTAGCACTATATTTCTCGGTGGTTCAGGCTCAGGCGGCGGTTTGCCGAACGTCGAGAACGTCGCCTGCGGCAGCTCCGGCGGCGTGACATCTCGGAAGCTGAACACGCGGGCGTGGCGCGGGGACTGGAGGTGCGGGGACGGCGGCAGGTCGAGCTTGAGGCGGTCGCGCGTGTGGCGGAGCCCGCCCAACTCGGTGGGGCTTACTGCCTCGGCCGGATCACGCCACCACTCCGTCTTCTTGTAGTCTTCGTCTGGGAGGGAGCCGGGGGTTATGTCTTCCACGCCGGAGTCCGGGGTGGTGAGATCGAGCGGCTTGGCGAGCGGCGCGGTGAGCGGCTCGGCGAGCGGCGCGGGGGGCGGGGCGGGGGCCGGCGAGGGGGGCGTGTCGTCGAAGTCCCGCAGCGCCGCCTTGTGGAGGCCGGGGAAGAACTGGCTGCCGCCCGACATCACGCCCAGCTCGAACGGCCGCGCTGAAGACGATATGTAGAAGTCGTCGTCGTAGTCTAAAATTGACAGATACTTTTAAAATGTTACCCAACATAATTATTCATGCTAGATTCCTACCTAAAAGCAAATAGAATTTCGTCTTCAAACTAACTCCTATCTCTTTCACTCGCTCACAAAATATCGCACTGTGCCAGTCTCTCATCTCATTCAAACTAACTCCTATCTCTTTCACTCGCTCACAAAATATCGCACTGTGCCAGTCTCTCATCTCATCTATGTCAAAAATCTAGTAACGCTTCTAATATAAAAGAACTGTTCTGACGACGCGAAGACAGCTTTAGGGGAGAATACTGAACAATATAATGAAGGAGGTGTTAGATAGGATAGAAAGGCTTCTTGTATCTGTTGAACGAGATAGCATCATTCGTATGACGAGTAAAAGAGATAAAAACGAGATTCACCAACCTGCGGGGAAGGAGATACGGGCGCGCGCGAGCACGTCTAGTGGTCCGGGCGCCGTGAACAGCTGGTAGCCCAACTCCGCCTCCTCCGCACTGCCCGCGTCCCAATCTGTAACACACAAATATTTGGCCTCATTAATAATAATAATCTTTATTTCATTTACAAAAGTTACAGTTAAAGTACAATGATGGAAGCTACCTAGTAGGCTTAGCCTGTATCAGGCAACATCCCTCTTCCACATCTACAAGGGAAATAAAGAAATCTTTTAAGTAAAGTGAAGCAAACTAATCTTAAATACTACAAAAACTCTTAGTTCTAATACAGACTTATTATATTATAAGAAAAAGCTAAGATAAAAAAATGTTACAAAAATACAATATAAATTTTTAGCAAAACAATCTTATGTACATAATATTATTATTTATTATCTACTAATTTATAGTTTTGTATGTTGTGTGTGTGTGTGTGTGTGTGTGTGTGTGTGTGTGCACGTGTATGTGTGTGTGTGTTGTGTGTGTGTGTGCACGTGTATGTGTATACAATATTTAACTATAGTTTAATCGGCTCAATTAGTTGCTCTACTTCATTGTAGCTTAAAGAAGTAAGATATTCTTTGACTATTAACTTCACCTGTCTGTTTGTCTTATTTTTAATATTTATAACATTGTTTAATTTATTATATATTATAGTGGAGTTAAAATCATAGTAGAATGTTTAATGAAATATCTCGAATAATTGATGTGGACCTATTCTTTACCAATGTAACAACTTTTAAGAAAGAATTTAATAATTTCTATTTTAATTGTAACCTGCGCAATTCTATTACTTAATACGTTATTACAATAATTCTTGTTCTGTTTTTCTAATTTTTTTCTAAAATTCTAAATAATTGTGACCATTGTCTATCGCTGCTTTGTTTTTACTAGCATTTTTCTATCTGTGGAAACTTTTAATTGGCCTTCTTGTATTCTATATTTAGATTCTATGTGTATGTTAGCTGTAAGTTTTCCAAAAATCAATAAAATAAAATAAAATACTGTCTTGTTGCAAAATCTGTTTTTATTTTAGGTAGTTAAATTTTCATTCTATTTCTCTTTTTTAATATTATACTGTTGGTACTGGTTTTATGTATTCGTAGAATCGTGAGTAAAATATACAATTTTCGTACTGTTAATACTTTACTAATTCGATATATCTCTTCTGTTGGTGTTCTCCTGTTTTTGAAATGTATTATTTTAATAGAGAGCATTGTGCCCTTTCTAAATTTAACTTTTTCGTTTTATTAGCACCTGTAAATTTCATTTAGAAAATTTCGCTGAGGATTACTTGATTGTGGACTAGGTATAACTTGTCTTAGAGTTTTAAAAATCCAGTTTAACTTTCGTATCCTAATGGCTACCTGCTCAAGATGCGGTTGCCAGGAGAGTCTTTGGTCAATTATGACTCCTAGATATTTAATACTGTCTACCTTCTCAATAGCTGGACACTTGCAAGCTGCAGGATTCATATCATCCAGTTGGCATGTATGAATCCTTACATCAAAGCTAGGATCAGGCTGACAACGGTTTTGAATGCTGAAGCATATGAATTTAGTTTTTTTAGTGTTTAAAGTTAAAAGATTATTTATCAACCAGTTTGCAATTTGGTGCATACCATGCTTGATACTTTTCTTTAGTTTGAGCCAGTTCTTCTCTCTAAATAAGATAGCAGTATCGTCAGCATATGATAGTATATGAGCATTATTGATTTTTAATTCACACAGGTCATTAATGTAGTGTAGGTCCTAAGACGCTACCCTGTGGCACACCGAAAGTTACAGTAGTGTCATCGCTGATATTATTATTAACTTTTATTTTCTGCGTTCTACCAGTCAGATAGCTAATAAATAAAGAGTGAACTGCCTCTTATGCCAGCTTTCTCCAATTTTTGTATCATAAGTGGTACGGATACGGTATCAAAAGCTTTTTTCAAATCCAAAAAAACTGCAGCGCATTTTTGTCCCTTATCAACGTGTTCCGTCACTAATTGACTCAAGGTCATTACTGCATCTTCGGTAGATTTTCCACGCCTGAAGCCAAATTGATTGTTAGATATTAAATTATATTTATTCAAGTAATTAAGAAGTCTAATATTGAGAAGTCGTTCCACAATGTTAGAAATAGCCGGCAGAACAGATATAGGACGATAGTTGCCAACATCATTTTTGTCACCACTTTTAAAAATTGGAGTAATAATTGATTGTTTTGAAATATCTGGAAATATACCTTTTTGAAAAGAAAGAGAAGCAATGCGTGTAATTATTGGAGCAATCTCCGTCTTAGCCAGTTTAAGATACTCATTGGGTATGTTATCCCAGCCAGGTGCACTGTTCGATTTAAAATTCATTATAGTGCTTTTGACTTCTTCAATATCAGGCTCTAGTAACACAAAGGAGTTGATTGACGAAGAAACATTTTTTTATAGCAGATCGAGTGTTCATTGAAGAGTCACATTGAATATTTTGTGAAAGTTCTGAAAGAAATGTGGTAAAATGATCAGTTACTGTAGTCTGAAGAATAGCGATGGTAGGTAATAATTTCGTTTTATTGATTTTCAACATTATATGGTCTAGACTGCTTTTCTCCCTTGTTGGTAAGGTATGACCAGCAAGTATGCCATACGCAGAAAGTGAATCAAGATAGTAAGTTTTATTACTATAGTCCAAGTTTGATTCAGTTAGTTTTGATGCAATATTTATGTTAATGTCCCCCGTAATAATAATGTCTTTATTAGAATTAATCGTATCTAAATGGCTGGAAAGCGAGTCAACGAAGTTATTTGATTTGTTAAAAGATGGAGAGCGGTAGATGCAATTTATAACATTGCTTGACACATCAATTTGTAAACATGACGCTTGTATCAATTTGATTTCTTTGACCATGACGGACGAAGTGTTTTTGATATAGACTACTACTCCATCATTTTGATTCAGATAGCAGTTGGTTGAAAAAGAGGTATAGTTATCAACTTGAGGTACTGGTTTATTGGGGCTTAATCTACATTCAGTGAAAACCATAATGTCAGGAAGAAAAGATAGTGCCGATATTGTAATAAGAAAATCGTCAAGATTGCGGTAAATAGATCGTATGTTCTGAGATATTATAGTCAGATCATTTTTACCGGCTGTCAGGTAATGAGAAAGTTCGTCGCAGTTGCATTCTATCGCTTGTGCGATATCCAATGTATCTATATCTCTTAAGTTTTTTAATTTATCTGCCATGAGTTGATTTAGCAGTGTTTAAGAAGTTAAACGTTAAGAAAAAGTTGACTAAACATTAAAAAGAGTAAGTATATTTCGCTACAATGTATATTATGAGATCTAATTGATTTCTTAGTAGTTTTATACATGCTTAGATTGATATAATATGTGTATATAAATAAAGTAGATATAAAATAAGTTTTGTAAATGACTAGGTAGAGTGTAAGTATTTTGTTATGTGTAATTGTGTGTTGATTTTTAACCAGTGTAGATAGTAAGTAATTTAGGCTATAAAATAAGAAATTGAAAATTTGTTATATAATGCAAAATAAATGTAATTACATGATTTGTTAACGTAATTCATAACTAGTCATTTTCCTTGACTGTCCTTGTTTGGGCCTGCCAGTAGTTGGTGAACTTGATTTTCGTTATGAATTTGTATTATGTTAGTTTGCTCATTCTCTCTGACGTAAACTTTACCATAGGCTGTCCAACAGAACTTATAATATCTTGTTTTGACTAGATCACGGGCTTGAAAATACAAACGTGCGCCTTTTGGAATAAGATGTTCGCTCAAGTATATAGGAGTGTCCTGCTGCGTTTTGAGTCCTACATGTTTAGTGCTTAACTTATTATTTTTGTGTCTAATATAGGTTTTCGCTGATTTCAGTAAGTTGTTCTTGAGTATGGTTGAATTTAATTCAACTATTATCGGAGTATTATTTGAATGCCAGCCGGCCGGCCTAATTTCGGCTTGAGCCTAAAAGTATCATTGATGTCAGATTTTTGAATATTGCAATCAACCGATGTAAAAAGATTGGCAGCCATGTCGATAAGATCATCCTTACTTTCACTCTGCAGCTTTGGCACGTTTCTAATCTCAAAACAGGTTTTTCGGCAATTCAATTGAATTTCTTCGAGTTTGTTTTCTAGGGTAGCTATGTAGTTTCTATCTTTCTTCGCTTGAGTCTCCAGAGTTCAGCTATTCTTTGTCGAAACTCTTCGTTTTGGGATGAAAGATATGCTACTGACGTTTCGATGTTTTGGTTTGTTTGCTGTATCTCCTTTAATTGATTTGTGACGTTTTTTAGCTCCTTGTTTTGCGTGGAGGTAAAAGATGTAAGTAGAGATCTTATTTCAGTTTGAAAGTCGTGAAGCTGAGTTGAGAAAGAGTCTTCCATTTGATCTCTACACCTCTTGTTTCTCATTGAAACGTAGTCTGGTGGAGTAGTGAATTGGAAGGTGCTTGTCTTTGTTAAGTCCGTTTCAGAAGCTGATTTATTTAATATATGTCGCTATGTATAATGGAGTCAAAACTGCATGACTGTTGCGTCTTTTCAGTACTTGACGTAAGCTTATCAGTCTTCCTATTTTTAGTTGGTGTTCTTTTGAGCGGCATTTTTTTATTAATGGCAATCCTTCGTATTGCTATAATTATCAGAAATCGCAGGCGCAAATATCTAAAATGTTCTTCCTCTAACCTATACAAGATGCAGTTAGATACCGAAGGTGAAATTAGCGTGGGCGGCTCATGTTCACGGTGGTCGATTAGTAAAGCAGCCGGCCGCAACTCGACGACACAGGGTTTGAACCTCGACGGCGCCGAACTTTGCGAATTCTCAAAATGCATGTGAGTGAGGCGGTGCAGATTAACTGCACCGCCTCACTCACATGCACTTGAAGGGGCGAAGTCTCCAGGAAGGCAGGGCTCCGGCAGCTCCGCAATTCAACTCAACCAACACACTTATAAAAACAAAAACAAAAGCAACACACGTCCGCCCGCTTCGAGAGTCAGGAGGGAAGAGGAAGCATTTCTTATTATATAATCGTAAACAAAGCTCGGGATGGCTGGTATACAAAAAAAAAAAGAAGTTAGAAAGCAAATAGAGCTAAAGAAATAAAATGAGTTATTATTGTATACTCGTTATTTTTATAGGATCATTACGCGATTTTCAATATGCGTTGCACATTTGTCAAAACACAAATTATTTAAGTTCAACTCGCACGTCTCATTGCCCAAAACGCAAATCTCATCGTTCAACACGCGCATCTCATTGTTCAATACGCAAATCTCATTGTTAAACACATCATTAAACACGTCATTGATCAATACGCAAACCTCATTGTTCAACACGCGCATCTCATTATTCACCACACTCATATCATTGTTCAACACGCATCTCACTGTTCAATACCTGCATAAGTGGAGAAGTCTGGCAGGTAGGCGGGCGAGTGGTCGGCGACTTCGCGCGGGTACTCGTACACACAGTGATACTTCTGCCGCTTGAAAACCACGCGCTTCTTGCTGTCAGCCGATAGCTGTGGAGCGCGAGTCTTGTTAGTGAACTTATTACATAAATTGATATGACTCATATGTAGATGACGGATGACCTAATGTAGTTAGGTGTTGGTGATGTCAATCCCAGCCGACAGATCACGACTATAGTTTGTGCGTTTTAAGATGATATGGGTGACAGTTTTCATATTCCTTGCTACGGGTTTTTTTTACAAGAAAACCAAAATTATAATTCGAAGTACCTACTACATTCAATGCCTTCGAAACTTTTGGAGCGATTTGAATAATGATATTTTTGTATGCATCGAGTAGCGCCCCAGATGGATAAGATTCATAAATCAGTCAAATTAAGAAACTTCGTATTTCATCTGTCGGGTCCCGCTTTCTATACTAATATTATAATTCTGCAGAGTTCGTTAGTTTGTTTGTTTGAACGCGCTAATCTCAGGAACTACTGGACCGATTTTAAAAATTATTTTAGTGTTAGATTATCGAGGAAGGTTATAGGCTATATTTTATCACGCTAAGACTAATAGAAGCGAAGAAATAGAGAAAAATGTGGAAAAAACGGGGAGAAATTATTTGAAAGGGCTTATTTGAACGCGCTAATCTCAGGAACTACTGGTCCGATTTGAAAAAATATTTCTGTGTTAGATAGCCCATTTATTGAGGAAGGTTATAGGCTATATTTTATCACGCTAAGACTAATAAGAGCGAAGAAATAGAGAAAAATGTGGAAGAAACGGGGAAAATTATATGAAATTGCTTATTATCTTAAGAACTACTGGAGCGATTTTTATGCTAATTGGCAAACATGAAGAATAGACCACGTTAAGCGACATAGGCAATTTTTTTTTTGCGGAAAAATGTAAGGTCGCATGAAATTTCTAAATTACGCAAGCGAAGCCGCGCGGAACATCTATATTTATAATAAAATCGTAGGAAAGTCAATTCTGTACATTGAATATTTTTGTACAATAAATAATACTTGGGACGTGATCTACTATGCTAACGCGGACGAAGTCGCGGGAAACAGCTAGTCTTATATAAAAAATTCTCGTGTCACAATATTAGTTACCGTACTCCTCCGAAACGGCTTTACTGATTCTTTAACTTTTTCTTTAAAAGTAAATTATTACAACTCGAGACTGACGGCTACCATTGTTTGTGCGACGGGATAGCGATGGACGTTGCCATGGTGCCATACTTATTTAGTCACTACAATAAAATAATATCCAGGGCGAAATACTTTATGTGGCAAAACAACGTTTGCCGGAACAGCTAGTTTATAATATAGTGTTTTATCAAAGATAGTTAGCACAACTTACAGTATTCTCCAAACTCCTGAGCGAGGACTTGCCGGGCGCGGCGCGGCAGTCCCACGACGACGGCACGAACTCCACCTCGTCGCCCTCCGAGCCGGAGCCGGAGCCCGAGCCGGAGTCCGACGCGCCGGAGCCGGAGCCCCCGCCCGCTGTGTCCGTGCGAGAGGGCTGCGAGTTGCTGTCGCGCTGCTGGGGAATACGATATTGTTATGATGACTAGTGATAGTAGAAACGAGACAAATGACGGCTATGCACGTGCACGCACGTATGCACGCACATCATTCGTGCATTACGCAAAGTACGGACAGCACGAAGAAAATCGCACAGTAATTTAAAAAAAATCGTCTACTTCTCTCTTTCACGCAGGTGAGCGAAAAAGCAATACATCAACATCGTGCGCAAACGAAAGATGTAGAGACGGGTCAATGTACGAACTTCTGCGTGCTCTCCGGACCCCGACAGAGCTATAGTCGTCATTATTATTAGTTTCTATATTTACTAAAGCGAGTTGTAATGAAATACAATGATGTAATGAGGGAAATTATTATATTCTGTAATTGTCTGCTTTGTAAATTAATATATTATGTAATCAGTAATCACTAATCATAAATAGTTTGATGTTTTTCAAATTACAACAAAAATTACGTTAAAAGCATGATTTCTAGCGAAGTTTTAATTATAAGGTAAGCTTAATTTTGCATAACGTAAATTTTATGGTTTTAATGGCTAATATTTTCTAAGGCTTATAAACATTGACATAAATAAAAATATGAAAAGCTTAAACCGTATTTATACTTAACAAGAATTTTGCTTACGCACTAGGGACGTAAAGCTTAAATCGTTAAGAGCTTACGTTAGACAAAACAATGGCCGCGACATTTCATAGCTTTTTAGCAATTATCAAAACCAAAATAAAAATCGCAGCGACATTTTTGTCACACGTATGCGCATACTACAATTTAAATAAAGAACATTATACTCACGTGGTCGAATTGCGTGGACGGTACCAGCTGCGTCTCGAGCCCGTCGCCGCCCTACCACACACACACACATGCACACACCGACACCCCGTATGAACGTGTACAACACTTGAGTTTTTTTTATCGTTAGTTAATGGGCTTGGGAATCAAGTCCGTACAGCATTTACTTTTTTATTTATTATCAGCTGAATATAAAATCGGCTCTATGCAAAATATAATGTTGTATTTTACATAAAACTTTAGGTATGTATAACAATATGTTTATTATTGTTATAATAACTTTTGTGATAACATTCAATTTTGTCTCCGTGCTTTGACTAGCTTATTAGAGTATAATATATCTTTTCAGCCAATGTTTTTTTTTTTGTGATTATTGAAAGTGTTGTACACATCCATACTTTTGTTATTGACTATAATAGGGAACTATAAAGGGAGTGAAATTCATACGGAAAACTAAGAAAAATCGAAAATGTATCAATTAATTGTATATTAAAAATTCGATAAATATATAAGATTAACGAATTGAACAGTATATTTTACTTAAAAGTGCTAAAATATCTTGTCGGTTTGATAGTAAAAGTGCATATTGCTAAAGGGATCTTTGTTTTAAAATGACATATTATTTACATTTGGATATAATATTTAATATGGGAAGTTTAATTCATTTTTCTAAACCAAAAATTAATTACTAAGTTATAGAAAACAAAAAAAAAAACAAAACATAATATAATGGTAAAAATGGCGTATATTATCAAAATCAAACAGTAAAATATTGGAAAAGAAAAACAAAATATTTATACCCATTAACCCATATAATATTGCAAGCTATTCTACTAAAACCACGCCACAAGGTTATGTAATACAAGACAGGGACCATAACAAACTAACCCAAAACCTCCAAGCATGGGGCCATACCTATTAATTATATTAAATACTACTTACTTTCCATATAAATTCGCCGCTCGATGAATTAGTGGAGTGGGAATCGCTGTCGCTGTCCCACTCTTTCAGTATGTCTGCGGACGGATCACATTTCTTGTCTTGCTCGCACTCAGGTGAAGTTGGCTCCGTAGGCGAGTCTTGTGTGAACGACGTACTCATTATTTCCGATGCTGGACCTAAAAATATATTTTTTTAACAACTGGTAACTATAATACCATACCAATAACCAACTAGCGACGATTAAATGTTTTAAAAAGTACATATTTTCTTTTTTTAACGTGGTAACAGAGGTAAGAACTCAGATTTATTTATTTATTTATTTTTATAGACTCACCAACATAACATCATTTGTGACATTTTTTGTACATAAAATTTGTTTATAGATAAAATGAGTTCTAATGACAGATGAAGTACAGCGTGCGTATGCGACAAAAATTAGACGAGATGAGATGTAGTGAATATGGTGATAAATGATAACGATAAAAATATGTGTGTAACAAAAAAGAAATCTTGTTTTTTTAAACAAATAAAACCTTGAAATGAAACTAATACTAATTTCACAAAAATTAAAATTTCAACTGTGACAGTACACCAAGTAGTTAATTATATAATCATTATAGTAGTTTTAACTTTACTTGACCGAGGGATATTTATTAAAATAGTGTTTAAGATTTCTCTTAAAATAATTAAGCTTATCAGAGAATATACAGATGTCGGGATAGTTGGATATAGCATTGTAAGCTCTGCACAATCTTCTGAGTGGTGCATAGTGACCCAGGTTTGTTCTGGCAAGCTTTACGTGTAAAGGTTTGTATTTATTTTTAAGCTAATCAGTAATTAGTTAATTCATTAAAATGCTTTTTTGAACTTAAACGTCACAAAAACGAAATCACTAATAATTAGTCCAAAAATAACTCAACACGAAATCTTCTCAAAAACTATTAACATAATAACCCAATAGGCAGCGATAGGCAGACTTTCGTCATTTTTTTAAGCTAAAAATTTTCCATTATATGAGCCCTATAGAGGTAAGAACGACCAGACACTATGGAGTTTCGGTCGCTATTACTTTAGAAGGTTTCCAGTTCTGCAGGTCTATCTTACGTTCAATAAAGTTTAAAAATCAATAATTTTATCTTATTTTCTTGCGATATCTGTAATAATCTCAGATCCTACTGCCAGATTTTTGTGACAATTGCTTCCCATTTCCAGACATCGCAAAATTTTGGATTTTATTTGACTTTGAGGTGGTCTGGCAGGTTCTTAAAATAATATTTTGGCTTTCTGCTTCTCTCTCTCTGCTTTCTATAGCTGTTTTCGCCATCTATCAGCAAAAATAACAAACAAAACGCTACTTTTGGGCGTGATCGATTCTATAATGTGACTGACACTACAAAAATATTTTTTAGAGTTTAGGTGTTATAAAAAAAGATGACAAAATTTTAATGCTGGTATCATTTGAGTAACGCCGTCAGGTAGGAAAGTTTCAAATTTTTTTGATGTAGAAGTAATTGTACTGTAGTTATAGACAAAAGTAATGATTTTTATGTTAACGACTTTCTCGAATCTCAAAAGCTATATCGGTATTTAATTGTTTGAACAATCAGTGTGTAACAAAATATGACAAGAATTTAAAATACATAACGTGAAAACTAAGTCAGAACTTCATCACACAAAACCACACTCAGCCGAGCTCACGACATCATCTTATAAATGGCAGCTTTGCTAGAAAAGTAATCCTTAGAAATTGTTGCTTCTATAAAATCTTAATAGTGCCATAATGTTATGACTATAATTAAGTATTTTTAATACCAAAATCAGGTATTTATTTTTAGTTTATGGTAGACTTTTACATGGAACTGCCCTATTGGTGTAATGAGGAAGTTTTTTGACTAAACCATGTTTGTGGGTGAGATATAACAGTAAACGTTTTTGGACCCTCTCGAGACGGTTTGAGTAGATGGCATAGTGTGGGTTCCAAACCGGACTGCAGTATTCAAGCTTGCTCCGTACCAAGGCATTATAAAGTACGTAAGTAAAGTTGTAGTGGTAAGCGGATTTTTGAAGGATGTGCAGTTTCGTTTAATAAAACCTAACATTTTTAAGCTATGACAAACGATGTGGTCAATGTGTTTATTAAATTGTAATTTGGAATCTAGTATAATTCCGAGATCTCTGATCTCTTGAACTTGCTTTAGTTGATTGTTGTTGATTTGATATGAGACTGCAGAATTATTGTGCTTACGCGAGAATCGCATGTGAAAGCATTTATTAACGTTTAGAAGCATTTGATTTTTTTGTCACCAAACTGCTAATCTATTTAAATCGCTTTGAAGTTCCAAACAGTCCTGTTGTTTATTAATTAATTTTATTATTTTAAGGTCCTCTGCGTATAACGAAAAATCAGAGTAAAACAAACATGTAGATATATCATTTATGAAAATATTAAATAGTAAGGGACCTAACCTGGAGCCTTGAGGAACCCCTGATAATGCAGGAAAGGGTAAAGACGTAAAACCTTTAACAACTACGAAAGAAATTCTACCAGTTAAATATGACTTGAACCACGACAACATCATACTAGCAAGTCCAAACGATTCCAACTTGTGCAAGAGAATAAGATGTGAAACTTTGTCAAAGGCCTTACTAAAATCTGTATAAATTACGTCTACGTAGTTTTGGCCATCTATAGATTCCATAAGTTCGTCAATAAAAGCGATCATGTTCGTGGTCGTGGATCTAGTATTAACAAAACCATGCTGGTTTACCGAAATGAAGGACTTTACATGCCAAAGTAGGGTAGGATAAATAAGTTTTTCAAAAATCATTCCAAATGTGGGTAGTATAGAAATTGGCCTGTAGTTTTTTATGTCATGTCTGTCACCAGATTTGTGTAAAGGTATTACGAGAGCTTGCTTCCATACATTAGGAAAGAGACCACTGCATAAAGAAGCGTTAAAGATATGAAGTAGAGGAAGGGAAAGATTTTTTGCACAAGATTTGATGAAAATAGGCGGAATACCATCGCTACCTGCACCTTTATTAACATTAAGACCTTTCAGTTCTTTAAGAATATTAGAGTATGAAATATTAAACGACGTCAGAGAGTTTGAAGTAATACAAGGTATTTGGTTGTGGGAGGCAACATGAGTTGGGGTTGAAGTGTCACTGTAAGCGTCGGAGAAACTTTTGGCAAATAAGTTACATAGTCAGGTCCAGCAGTAGCAGTATCATTATCGAGATTCAAAGAAGAAGGGATACCTAAATTTGAATGTTTTTTTGCTTTGATGTAGGAACAAAACTGTTTTGGGTTAAAATGTATAGCTGTTTCTAATCGATTAATGTATTTACTGTATTGAGATCCCTGTAGCTTTTTGCAGCGGTCCCTTAGAATTAATACCATTAATATTAATATCTATGGACGCTTCACACCACGTCAGTCTGGCCCCGTGCTAAGTACCTAAAGGACTTGTGTTACAGGTACCGAACAACGGAAATATATTTAATACTTTTATACTATACATACATTTAAGATTTTTATTATATCATACACATATTTAATACACATCCAGACCCGGGAACATTGAAAACTTTTTGTTCCGTCGGCGGGATTCGAACCCGCGACCCCCGGCTTGAGCTACCAACGCGCTCACCACTGAGCCACAGAGATCGTTTTTTGTTATTGATATTAATTTGAAAAGATATATGATCCAACGGGTTATTATACTTTTTGTATCAAATACGGTATTTATTTTTTTCTTTGAGGAGTCTAATTAGATCGTGGCCAAACCAACTAGGATAATTACCGCTTTTTGTGTTAATAGATTTAAACAAAATAAACCTTTTTAGGACTTTGCATGGAAAAATTATTGTAATTTTGTTTCTTCTACAAATCTACACAAATGTAGGTACTGTCTTGTCTTGAAAATAAATAAAAAAATAATAAAAAAAGATCTTCGAATTACTAACCTGTAAATCTAATGTCGCTTAGTAACGGAAAAAACGAGTCGAGCTGACAGAACTTCTTTTCATTTTGTAAAAAATCCTCTGTGACCGCCATTTTGTCGTCAGCCGTGCCGTTCGAATTTGGAACATCCGCTACGGACTCATGACCAACTTCATTGACCGTTTCATCCTTAGTGCTAGTCAACGATTCTAGCTCAGTTTGTCGATCTGTTTTATCTGATTTAGTTTCATCTTTTAACTCCAACGTGGAAGTATCATCGACGTTGCTTTCAACGAGTTCCTCGAATGGTTCATTTATAATATTGATGGTGGCGTACACTTCGTTTGTACCGTTGCAGGTGATTTTATTCTGCTCAGTATCTTTGGGCAAACTTTTCTCTCTATCTTCGTTGATAGTTACATCTATAGACGTTTGTTCGTTCTGAGGCGCTGAAGACAAGGAATTGCTTGACTTCAAATCGAAAGATACGTCCTCGATATTTTCAATCATTTCTTCACTATTCACGTAAAGAGGTTCGAGGTTTTCAAAGTTCCACACGTTTTTTGCTGGATCAGCGTGAAAAGTATTTGGCGCTTTTGTATCACTATCATTATGAGACTCGCTGGTCCTATTCGGTGTTAGCTTAGCTGCTAACGGACTCTCGGTAACAATAATCGAATGCGGCTGCTCATTTTCATCTTCCAAGTCTATATCAGTTATAATAACGTTCATAGCCCTATCATTAGATCCGTGAGATTCGATAACATTATATCTAGAGGCGTCAAATATTTGAGATTCTGGTTCAGTGCTAGTTCGATTTACGGATAAATCGAAATCTAAATTCGTTACGACGTTTAAGTTACTCGGAGGTTCGCTAAATTTTCTTTCGCTTTTGATAAAGAGAGAGCTGGCGTCGATTAGGGACGACAAGTCCTGGGGACAGTTTTGGAGGCTTCTTTGAAACCGGTTGAACTCCTCGGAGCCATCAGCACTTTCCATGCTCTGACTAGACTTCTCCTTTGAAGTCACTTCCTGGGGCTTCGTCACCGCCGAGAACTCAAAGTCCGAGTACGTTGGCGTCTTCTCGGAGACGTTTCTATTGCTCTCTCTGCTCATAAACCCGCTCTCCCCCTCAATTTCGAACGCGCGCCCCTCGTGGACGTTCGGAGATATGTCCTGTGGTCTTATTTCCGCGGACTGAAAGAACACGTTGAAGTTAGGCACGCCGGAAACTTCGTCAGAATCATTCTGAGGCATGTCGAGAGGGACGGATTCAACGTTTTCATCGTCGATGACTTCGACACACGGCGTGCTGGTTACCGAGAACGCCATGTTCTTGCTGAAATGCTTGTTGAGGCTTTCGTTCATTTCGTCGCTGACGTTTTCGATTTTCATTTCTGGAGATTCGAATTTTGCGTCCGGGACGCTATCTTTGAGACACGTTATTTCGATGCTATCCATCTTCTTTAATGCCGGCGCTGGCGTACATTTCGGACTCTCCACGCTAATGTTTTCCTTTTCCTGCCTGGGTGGGGTAAAGTTTATTTCGTTGCCGATAGGAGATCTCCGGACTAGCTCAGGCTGGGGGAGTTTCCAAGCGTCGTCCATAGCGGACGCGAGCTCCGTCGTACAGTTGGAGTAAGATGGCAGGCCTGACATGAGCGTACCGTACGCTAGATCCTTCGTTTGAGTATTCTTGGAATCGGGATCGGATTTGGTGATCGTCGGGGTTACCACCTCGTGTTTAGCTTTAGTATACGTATTACAGTTGTTCGCGGTAATAGAATCGGGAGAGAACGTATCACACTCGGATTTGCTATCGTGGACAATGTATGTGGAGCAGTGACTATGCTCCTTTTCGTCTTTCTCGCTCATCAGAGTGTGCTCGCTGTCGCTCCTTTTGAGTTCCGGCACGTCCGGAATATCGGGGTCCATAGCCAAATCGTCGAAGTTTTCCTCGACGTTGTATAGCGTGTCGTTCGAACACCACGAGTCTATACTTGTCGCCTTCGACAAGCACTGGGTTTCGGACGGTTTTGAGAATTTGGCGTCGGTCGGGACGGTCGTTTTGGACAACGTGGACACGGCCGCCAGGTCGGAATTATCCGGCACGGACGTGTCCGTGGGACTGACGAGGAACGGGGAGATCTGAGACAGTCTCTCGCAGTTGGACTTCTCGTCGTCTTTGGTGTATGTTTTGTCGTCGATCGGTGACTGGACGTTGGGTTTGTTTATCTTCAATGGACTGGCGTTCAAGCTGTCGGCGCTCATTGTTATTCTGTAATTAAAAGTTGTTATAACTATGTTTGTATTATTTACTTTAAACGATATTATAAATTACAGGCCAGTGTCAAAATACATCAATCGCACTAGATGTTGTAAAAATGTATAAACAAGATATTTGTTTTTCTTTCACGCTAAAACTTTTGTGGGTATGTGGAGAGGTTAGGGCCATTTATTTATACAACAATTTACTCGGACAAAAGCGGAGTTACAAGTATGAGCACTCACTCTTTACTACTGCTAGGCACCTCCTTGGGCACCGTATACGTATGGTTGATGGTCTCCGAGTGTACGGTGTAGGTGGAGTGGTTTGGGCCGCTGTTTTGTCCGGTGGCCAGGTCTGTGACGTCATCAGTCGAGTTGTTGCACGGCTCCGGGTAGCTCTCAGATGATTCCGTGCGGACCGAGTAGTTCCCTAACAAGAAATTGTGTTGTTGTATAGTCTCTAAACTAATGTTATAAAGAAATTTTTCGTGCAACACTTAGCCTTTGAAAGATTAAAGGACTAGGTCGTATTTCAAAAATTCGCCACGGGTATAAAAAGAAGAAAGGACACTACCTTTTATCAATATAAATTTACACTATTCCTTTGCCTTTTTAGTAGTATAAGGGAAATTGACGCTACGTAACGAATTACGTAGCAAATAACTGGCGGAAGACCAGTGGGGCTAAAATAGTCACATTTAGCAATTCCTCTCAATCAATTCAGCAAATGAATTGTCAAAACTATCAAACTGACAAATGTCAAATCAGTACAAAAATACAGAAATGAATTGCAAGCAGAGTTGCATTTTGCAATTTTAGAAAAATGAATCATATTATGATCCATATCACAATTCTTCAAAGCGACCATTTTAGCCCCGCAGTTATATTAAATACAGGCGACAGACCAACTCTCACGTTTACATAACAACAGTCGACCTAGCCATCTGCCTACTTTGTACTCCTGCCTATTTAATACTCACAGTTATCATCGTTCTCGTATGCGGAGAGCTGTAGCCTCGTCTCCTCAGCGATGGGGCTGAGCGCGCCGTACGCCACGATCAGCTCGGGCGGCGGCGGCGACGTGTACTCCGCCGGCTCTATGCCAGACACCTGGGGGACACATAACAATAGTTAAAACACCCATTGAGGGTGTTTGATATTTTATTTCCCACCAGGTGCCGGATTGTAGACTAAGGCTACGTTTCCACTAGAGCTGAGCGGAGCTGTGTTGCCAGGAATGTGTTTTTGAGAACCTGAGTCATGGCAAAGTCATGTCAATGAAGCGATTCTATTGGTTTTCAAAAACACATTCTTCGCAACACAGCTCCGCTTAGCTCTGGTGGAAAGGCAGCCTAATACGAAGGTTACACAATTAATCTGTCATCAATCTTTCGTCAATCCGAGGTTGACGCCAGATTGATGCTTATAAATAGTACATATTAAAATAAAAAAATAACAGAAATTTAAAAAACAAACCAGAATGCTGGTCTTACCTGAGCAAGAGGCAATTTCAGTTCCAATTCGTTCCTCAACTCCTTCATGCGTTCCTCATCAATCTGCCCTTCTCTTTGGTAATCCATAGAACTAGTGTTCCCCGCTAGGACGCACTCCGGAGCATCCTGGGAATCTTCTGCCTCTAGCGGACCCGAGTATTCTATGTTCAAGTTGTTCTCGTTCTCTGCCATCGCCAATTTGGTAGTCATTTGAAGGTCTATTTGGTTCAAATGTACCGCGTCCTCCACGTGACCAGCATCAGCGTTAATATCTATGTCGACTAGATATTTCATCTGCGACGTCGAAGCGAGAAAATTTCCCGGCGAGTTCGGTGGGGTTAGGGGCGACACTCTTTTAGCCGACGATAGCTCCTCCGATTCGGAAGTGTTTTCTGTGGGCTCGATCGTTTTGGTTTCGTTTAGATTAGGAATCGCCTCAAAAACCGAGTCCTCGGATACTATATCGGGGACTTCGTTTAGAAAGTTACCGTCTCGAAGAGGCGAGGGAGTCTCGAGGTTGATTTCGCTAAAATTCGACGAAAACGCCAGAAGCTCCTCCTTGGGAATATCTACTAAATCAGATTTTATGTTCTTTAGCGACTCGAACATACAATTCTCTAGGGACCCGAGTACGACTGAGCTGTTTTCGTCGTATGTATCTGTGGGGTGACTTTTGGTTGGAGAGTCGAAGGGACTCAAATTATCCGAAGCGTTTTTTGGTTTCACAAAAGTCTCTCCGATACCATCTACCGGCACTTTAGTTAACGAAACAGTTTCTTCTTCGAGAGGTTCTAAGGTACTTTCTGTTGACTTTTCGCTTCCTTTGGGTGTGCTCGTGTGAATGTTATCCTTAATATCTTCAGGTTCATCATAATTAGTTCTTATATCTTCGGTACCATCGTACACAATCCTTTCGGAGTACAAAAATACGCTAGTCTCTTTAATAAGAGTTGGCAAGTCTAAGTAAACGGTGGACTCGTTTAGAGATGTACTGTTCATATCAGTCATAGCAGATGCTTCAGGATATTTTATAAAGTTACCGTGATTTATAATTTTATTTTGTGCGTCCTTATTTTTATTATCAGTGAGATCCATATACGCAGTACTATTACATGAGACTGTAGCCCCTGGTTCAGATACAACATCAGATGTAACTTCACATCTCTCAGTTAGCATATCTTGTTCCTGCGCCGTTTGCGGGGCTGACCCTTCTACATCTTTATAAATATTTTGTACTTGTTCTTCAGGTTTTATGCTCGTGTCGAGTTCTGGCAAACTTTCGACTATTTCTTTTTCCTTATTTTCTAAGTGATTGATTTCTACAGATTCTGAATGAGATAGGTTTTGTACTGTTTCAGGTAACTCTGTTGGTATGTCTTTAGTGGAACTGCCTATTAATGCATTACTTTCGTCAATACCGAAAGTTTCGTTTATAATGATGTTATTATGGTGGACCATTGAGGACTCTAAAGAATTTGATACATTTGGATATTCTTTGACTTTCTCAATTTCTTTATTTAAATCTTCACAAAATGGCTTTTCCATCTCGCTTTTACTAGCTTGTGATGAATTTGATACAGATGACGGAATTATTTGAAAAACGTCGTCTTTATGACTATTTTGTAAGGTTTGTGTTATATTTAGTTCTTGATTTTTGTTGTTGCCTATCATATCTTTTTCTTCCTTATTTTCTTCTATTAAAAAGGTTGATGAGTTTGATTTATGGTTATTTTCAAGTGTCCTTTCACTTGCTAAAACTTCATTTACTATAAACGTCTCGGAAACAGACTTATCGTTATTTAGTTCACTTGTTATGTTTAATTCTTCATTTTTCGGATCATTCAGCTGCAGGCTACCTGTACTAATTTTAACGGGCGTTAAAATTACTTCTGGTAATAAAGATTCATCTATATCGTTTGTAATGTTTAATTTTTCTTTATTTTCAAAATTCTCTGGCAAACAATTATTTTCAGCCAGCTTTTCCTCAACATCCACTCCTACTTTTTCTTCAAATTTATCTATCACAGCATTTTCAGTATCATTAGAGTGACCGTTAGAAAATACTTCTGTTTCTTCGTTACCATTACTGCTAATTTCTTCTTGTAGTTTGTCTGTTGTAGCTACAACTGGATCTGTATTCGTTTCACAACTAATCATGTTTTCAATTCCATTACTTAGATCAATTTTATTTTCTATTGACTTAGCTTCCATACTATCCTTACTTACTTTATTAGCATACGTTATCTCACAGTCTCTTTCAATTACGTCTTTTATTTCATAACTTACACTAGGCATTGATACTACACATAATTCTTTTAATTTAGGTACATTATTACATTCTACATTGGCGTGTGTTTTTGGTTCCTCATCTTGCAACGATTTCAATTCGCTCGAACTATTTAAATTAACATTTTCTTCGACCGGCTTTTCAAGGTTGTGCTCGTTTTTAACTAATCTGCTTAAGAGATCTAAATCCTTGATCGGAGTCTCGGGGGTGATATTTTCGAGAGTCAACTGGCTGGTCGTGTCGCTGTGTCGTTCGAACGAGTGACTCAACGTACCAATAGTATCCGCATCTCCCTCGTCATCCTCGCAATCTTTCTCCGCATCTGATTTGGCATCGAAATCGAGCTCTAGAATATTCTTAAAATTACTTATACCGGGCGACTTAACCATACTAGTTTGCATTGGACTTTCTTTCTTACACTCTAAGCTCAGATTATCTCTAGACGGGCTGGCTTGATGACTTGACTCCGAGCTCGAAGTCTTCTCCGAGTTTAGTATGTTATCGAGATTCTTTATCACATCGCTGACATCCCTGTAGTAGCTGACGTCATCCTGACTGCCGTTTATAATATCTTTTAGCCAGGGATCTACCGAGTTGTCCGAATGATCCTGATCTTTCTCCTCGAGGGCTATGTTACCTTGGTGACATTCTAGCGTCGCCATTTCGTTGTGCGTGAGGTATATGTTTCTGACGTCCTCCAACGATCCGTGGAGATTAGTTAGGCTGTCGGATTTGGCTTGAACCGACAGATCTTTATCCGACATGATGCTACTGGATCTCGATACCGCAGTATCCATTTCGACGCTCAAGGAGTCCTGTATGGTGGGCGCGTTATCGAACTCCTGGTCTGAGCCGGTGAAGTGCGACGCCATGGAGGTGGAGGGGGCGTGTACGATGGCGACGTGCTCGTCTATTTTGGGGATGCTGTTGGGTTTGAGCCTCTGCCAGCGCTCCTCGAAGTCGCTGCTGCCGTAGCCGTCGTCGTTGGAGGCCTCGCTGGCGCGGGCGTGCGTCATGTGGAGGTGGTTGATTAACGCGTGGACTTGAGCGGCGGTCGGCCGAGCTTCGTAGTTGGGGTTCCAGCATAGTTGCATGACTTGATACCTGGAGAAAAGTTATTACATTTTGGTATTATTAAAATATTTTATTTTATTATGAAAGTGCTATGTACTTCAATATAATGTAATGAATAGCATATTATTTTATTTTTTATTTAATCAAGGTACAAAAATAGTTAATGAACTCTTTACAAATTAGGTTAGTAAGTTAATTATACATTGGTGAATTCATTAATCTAAATATTGTACACAGCTTTTGTTAGTAAAAAAAAAGAAATTACATTGACAATCAACATCTTAATTTAGGAAAATATTAACACTGAAAAACTTTCAAGGTGCATTAAGTATAACTAATTAACATCTAAAATAGTTTATTACAATCAAGCAAAGACTTCTTATAAGGAAATATTTTTTGATGAAAGATATCGATATTTACATCAGCCTTTGAATAAATTTCATTATAGGACTGACACATACGATGTAGCGGATTATTCCGTCCAACGTTGTTGCTAAAAAGTGAAATGTCAAAGAGCACTGGCTTTCGTTTAGAGCGTTTACTAATAGATAAATTGATGTTTGCAAGCAGTTCATCACTGAGCACACCATTGACAATCTTGTGGAGTGCACATAAGTCTGCAATATTGCGACGTTGCCCTAAACTGGTAAGACGGTAATCATAATAGAAAAAAGGCGTTTTAATATTATTACAGTGCTTGTGTCAATTAGGTAATTTAAATGTGAATATAATTTTTAATACTCACAGGTGGTCTCCGTAGAGCGCGTACGAGGGTGGAGGGGGCGGGGCGTGTGCGTGCGCGGTGGGCGGGGTCCAGGCGCACAGCTCCCAGATCACGTGACCCAACGCCCATACGTCATTAGCCGCCTGTGAAAACAAAACGGGAACGAAAGTTTTTAGTCTTTATTTATTTAAAGGGAAAACTTACATGCGTATATTATGACAACATCATTGTATCTTATACCACTAGATCAAATAAACTTTAATTACTAGTACTTAAATATTTTTAACTTGTTAAGCTAATGGACAAAACCACTTAAGCGACTAGAACTATTCTGTTACAATAAACGGTGGAATATTTTTATGTCAGTTAAATTGAGATTTAGGTCCAACTTTTTAAGTTTCGTAACGTTTTGAATAGCCTGTCAATTGTCATTCTGATATCTATATATAATGTCGTAAGTTCACTACGTACCGTATGTCTGTTCGTGTTTCTCAGCGTGTCGGGGGCGCGCGCAAGCTGGGGTTGGTCGCACGGCGCGTACTGTCCGAGCACGGCGCGCACGTCGTCACGCTCGCGCACTAATATGTTGCCCGTACAGAGGTTACTGAAAACGCAAAAACATTATTAACAAATAAAACGCTACTTGCAAATTATATATTATCCCACGGAACGTGTCTATTGCCAATCAACTATTTTATTCTAAAAAATCAAAATCAAAATCTTAAACTATACTTATTGCAATCTACGAGCGCGCGGCGCCCTTAGTTGTGTGAGTGACTATATCTATACACGCGTACATGGCTCGCTCGCCACTGACCGCTCCGTCAGGTATGCACACTAACGAAAATGTATGTTTACAATTACAACTACAAATAAAGGCTACGCGCGCTCGTGAATTGCAAGAAATGTACCACAATTAGACAAAAATAGTGTTACAGTACATGGTATACGGACACGTAGTGCCATCTAGCGACAAACCAGTAAAACTTACCGAGGGAACACAGGCAACATAAATCCCCTACTCAATACTAGATGGCGTTAGGTGCGCTAGTACATACTCGAATAGACTGCGCTCGAACTTTCTAGAAGTGTCTTGTTTACGTGTTTATCGGTTTATTTTGTTTACGTGTTTAGTTGTTTATGTTTATTGTGGTACATGCTCGAGCCTCCTAGAAAGTTCCGACACTTGTTTACTTGTTTACGTGTATCGGGAACTTTCTGGAATTCGTCTCGCCATATAAAAAGCCGCAGGTAGACGGCGCGGCAGTTCAGTTCGTTTCGAGCTATCATCAAGGCGATTTCGGAGTGACAACAAGTGATCAATAGTGAGTGAACCAGTGAAACCTGCGACTTGGCTACGACCTAGGACAGTGATAGTACTTAGTGATTGGGCCTAGTGATTAGTGCTTGGACTTAGTGCTAAGTGTTGTGGCTTAATGCTTAGTGCAGTGTTAATAAAGTCTTCAAGAGAGTCACCAGGTCTTTCTCTCCAAATCCTCGAACCCTAGCACGTAACAATAGTTTTGTGTCATTTATCTGTTATGGGAAACTGTAACAAACATCCATCCTCTTTTTCGCATTAAAACTAAAAGTGTAATCGTCTTTATTTATTTATTTTATTTTATTTTATTCGGAAAACTTACAGCTTGCAGAAAATACAGTAAGAGTACAATTATAATAGAAAACATAAAGCCAATTATAAAGTTTTCGCAAGTAAAAGTTTAAATGCGAAAAATATGGCAAAGAGGTGAACCAAATACCAATTAAAAAATCAACCATTGTGTAATCTAAATACATAATTATTAAGCATAAATTTCGCAAGAATGAAAAACTAAGCTACAAAACCACACTGGAGTAAACAGTACGCACCGATACAGGTATCCGTTGGCGTGCATGTACGCCAGCGCGGACGTGACGTCACACATGAGCCGCAGCGGCGCGCCCGCAGAGTGCAGCGACTCCGCACGATCGCGCGTCGACGATATGTACTGCTGTAGATCCTGGAATTACAATTAACGGTTGTTAATGTTGAAAATAATGAATTGCTAATTATAAGATTTATGTTGTCGTTAATGTTTTATTATGTTGTCCTTGTCTCACACGTTTGGCGTGGCTTGGCATACATTTATTTACAGATTTTTTAAACTTTAACGTAATGTCTGTATAGTGTATAGTATAGACTCTAGTCTATACTATACAGACATTATAGTTTAAAAAATAGACTATAGACTGTATGGATAGTGAAAATATTTTTATTAGTAAGGAATAAATATAAGTACTTAAGAAGGATTTTCCATGTTCGCGAAAAAATTAAGTTTCATCCCTTTTAAAAGAAAATTAAATGAATGGCTTTTAAAAAATTGTTTTTATGATGTAAAAGATTTTTTCGTTGGTACTTATTTCTGACAGTTCTCCATTAATGACATGTGACATTTAGTATTAAGTACTTCTACTTCTTTCCTTCACCTTTTAGACTAAACTTTATAAAATATGACATTTGCATACTATTAGTTTAGTTGAGTGTTATGATTATGTATTTTATTATGAAGACCATCTAACTGTACATTATTATTATTATTATTAAAGTAATTCATTATTCGGGTTCTACAGTCAGGCATAACCATACTACAAATTGTTAAATTAACTTCATGCGAGAAATGTCTAATCTTGTAAGTTACAAGACGTACCTAAATGATTTGACAGTGACTTACAAGTTAAGACATTTCTCCTCCTTTCAAATCCTCAAACAATACTAACCATCGAGCACAGCTCGAATACCAACAGCCAAGAGTCCTCCTGCAGGCATTTGGCTACGAACGGTAGGATGTTTTCATGACTGAGGTCGCGGTACATTTTGTTCTCGTCCAAAAACCGCGCCTTGTCCTCCAAGCTCGCGTTCTGGTTGAGGATCTTGACGGCCACAGTGGTAGTGCTCTCCCCATCGTCTATTTCACCTTCCACCACCTGGAAGAGAGAGATAGATGTTGTAAAACAGGAAATGAAGAAAAGAAAATTTAGGGGCTGTTTAACCACTTCCTGATAAGCGCCGGATAGGTTATCCACAACTTATCTGATAGATAGAGTATAAAGTATCTGTCAGATAAGAAGTGGATAGCCTATCCGGCGACCGGCACCTATCAGAAAGTGGTGTAACAGGCCCTAAATGTACCAATAGGCTTAGCATGATCGCGGTAGAAATGTGAGGGAATAAAAATACTGATAGAAAAATACTAAAGGCTGATTTCTTGGCAACATTTCATTTGGTAAAGTAATATGGTAGTGCTGAGTGTGTACATAAACAGTTGCTGATGACTCCTTAAAAAACTGACTGTCACGTTGATGAGAAAAACTTTATCTAACGCAATATCATATACGTAGATGAATATTTTGATCAGACATTTTATATTTTCAGAATATATCCCTATAGTACCATCAGAGAAGTTGATTCCTAGGCAGATGGCGGACCTAAATAATTTGGTCGCGTTCCATCAAACCCATCCGACCGATAACAATTAACATTGAATTGACATAAGCCGACCACATGACGTAGTAACTAGTAGGTCCGTCATCTGCGGCCTAGGAATCAATTTCCTCGATGGTTTACTCACCCTTCCAAACCAGCCTCTGCCAATTTCTCTGAGGTACTGCAGACGATCTCTCGGCAAATCTTCGCCGGCTGAAAAAGAAAATGACCATTACTTATCAACGTTGATTACGTTTTCTAAAGCGTGACATCCGTTTTACTACACATAGAAAGTAGAAACATCAACTTGATTGTCATCTTGAAGTACATATATGTTATTTTGTTGAAACAAAAATAAGTTCATGAATCTCAAGGCATTCAGACGAAAACTAAGATACGAAAATAACGCGGATGGTCCATTCATTTAGTTTTATTTAAGTGGGCATTTTTATTTTACCTACATACGATTAAGAGGAGTCCACACCGCCGTTTTTCCATTTGTCCCCTATTTTCTCCCTAGATAATGCCGGTAGAGTTATTATATTTTTCCTAAATATCTATGGCCAATATTAGCATGTCCCTATGTTTTCTTTTTTTTTTCATAATTTTATTATTAAAAAAGATAAGAACGTCCAAAAACCCAAAAAAAATGTCCAGATTTTCCTCTGTGTTCAAACACCCAGAAAACAAAACTGGCTAGAATATAAAAAAAATAAAACATAGGAACACAGCTCAAGCCTTTCTTTAATTCTTAACGAAAAAGTACTTAAATCGGTTAAGTTTTGGAGAAGGAATCAGCGGACATCGAATCGAAGATTTTCTGTTCCTTTATTAGAACTTTTGTCGTGTTGTCTCTATCGCGCTCTGCGGTGGGAGACTTGAGATTGGTGAGACAGCAATACATTTTCAAATACCTATTTTCAATTTCTCGCGCCCTTGGTGTATCCTCTTAAATCAAATTCAACAAGCCAACCAATCGACGTAACTCTCCAACAACCAAATTACTAACGGTAATCGGGTAAAGGGGCTAAACTTTTTTTGGCTTGTGTGGTTCCTTTCCTCATTCTCGCTGGTGGTGTAAGCTACGGCTGCGGCGTTGTTGATGTCTCTATTCTGCATCTCCCGTAAATAAAAAACACCGATATTATAAAATCATATCATCAGCATATCGGCTGATGCGGTTCCTCTCCACATTCTCACTCATGATGTAGGCTGCGTTGTTGTTGTTGGCTATGTTCCGCATCTCCCGGAGAAAGATGTGCCCAAAAAATCAAAGATAAGTAGACGAATAATATCTCTACTCACCAAACCAATCAGCGCATCTCTCCAACGGATCCAACACCCCGATCCCTGTAGGCAGCGGTTCGAACTCAACCACCGACTCTCGGCTGATGCGGTTTCTCTCCTCGTTCTCGCTCGTGATGTACGTTGCGGCGTTGTTATTGGCAATGTTCTGCATCTCCCGGAGCGAGATGGGCCCGTTGTTGTTGTCCTCGTTGACGTTGTTGTTGGTGGGCTCGGAGAACCCCGAGTCGGGGGGCTGCGAGCGCCGCCCATCGTGGAGGTGCGTCACGCTCGCCGTGAATATCTGCAGAACGCCATAACGCCATTAGAATTTGCCATATTGTTTTTTTTTATTTGGTTCCTACATGTAAACATAGGTATACCGGCCAGGGTGATTTCGTTTCTAGCGACAGCAATCGTACTACACTAACAATTTGCCTTTCCTCTAATTAATATAACTAGCTGTTTGAGCTGGTTTTCGATAAAACACGAATAAAATGACATTTTCTAGAAATGATTCCTAGCTAGATCGATTTATCGCCCCCGAAACCCCCTATATACTAAATTTCATGAAAATCGTTGGAGCCGATATATATATATATATAATATATATATATATATATATATATATATATATATTGCTCGTTGCAAGATATATATTTATTATTGCAACAAACAAACAAGAATCAGCAATTAGGAACACAATGATGAGAAGCTCTGATTCATTTTATTTCTAAGTAGCATACTAACACTAAAACTCAAGATTTTATTAGGGTTAATGATCAAAGCAGTAGCATACATTCATTATTAAACAAAGGATACTAGGAAGTCGGTTAAAAATATTTTAAATATTATATTCTTTCTAAAGGGGCTAATCTAAACTAATCCTTTGATGGGACAATAACAAATAAATTGAAGAAACTACATAAAGCGCTTTGTACTCAACTATGTACTCAGATTCTGCCACTTAATCCAACAATACAGCTTTGATCAAGTCTAGATCCTATTATTGTCAAAGCAGCAGATCCTATATAGTCAAACTAAAGCAGAACAATTTTTGGAAAAGTTGTTTCAATATTTTATGGGAATACAACTGCACTTTTATTACACAGATGCATCGAAATCTAATCGAATCGAAATTGAAGCTGTAACGTTGGATTAGTAGCAGAACCGTGCTACAGGTTTGCAAGATAGAGCCTAAAATCAATTTGCCATGTATTGTGTACATCGCGGAATGTACAACAATGACCCTGCAGCTATTGTAGGTTTTCAATAGTGGAAAATACATGCCAGTAGCAAGGACGATACACTCGCAGAGCTCTAGGGTGATTCAAAAGCATTCTACAACAATACTGACATGTAGCGGATATGAGAAGATATTTTGAGCAAGGGGAACGTTAAAACTTGACCAAACAACGACGCAAATCACAAAATTTCATTGTTAATATTTATATGAACATTTGCGACTACTGACTTGTCTCGTGTTATGGACTATAATAACTCCTAATTATAAATTAATGCTATTTACAAATATGTAGATATACAATGGCAGGACGATGGAGGTCGCGCTGCTGATGAATCCAGGCCACAAATTAGCGACAGTGAATTAGAAAAGATACTACATAGATAAATTAATTATTCTTTCACTATAACAACACCTTTGTAAATTGCATTTAGTGAACGATTGGATTTAATGGCAATTTTTCTAGTTGGTGTTTACCACCGGTACGTGGACCAGCCCAGCGAGAAGTACCAGCGTAAGAAACTCGCACGGGGCTATTTAGGGCATTTTCAAAATAGATATATGGCCACAATGATTCCAAAGTTGATGGCAAAAAGATTCGTAGCATAAACAGATCCTGTTATTCCGAATGGCCTTAATGCAGCAAACAGCGCAGTAACCGCAAAACTGGTATTAAATGATACGATAGTATACACTATACACACTACACAGTGATAAACCGACACTAATAATACACATGTGTATGGTAATGATTTTCCGTTTATGAATCACTCATCTTGAGAAAAACAACGAAACAGAAAAATATTACTTGTAAACATAAGAATGAAGTCACGAGCGCCAATTTTTTGCGAAATTGTTTTGCAAATACAAATTTTCATGTTCGTCTCCAGCACACAAGCGCATAAGAATATACTATGTAAGTACTAAGTATGTACACTTTTAGGCCTATTGATACCGAATCACAATATAAAGATTTACCTATCTTACTAATAAAATATTTGTACTCTAGATAGCTTGTACTTTGTCCTTGTCCTTAAATGGACTTTTGCAAAACAAAAGAGAAGGACAAATCATGTTATTTATTAACACCACTTAACTACTAATATTAATTTACATATTTATATTATACAAGGAAGAAAGTAATTTTGGTATAATTTTAGTAACTAAGGACTTCAAACGCGTAGAACTAAGTTATACTTCTATCCTCATTCCTCGGTACGAACTTCATACCACGAACCTTGAGGAAAGTTAGAGAATTTAAATTAACTACAGGATTAAGTTATCAAAAATGCTAAATTAGAAAATTATGACTACTGATTAGTTGGTCCAACTAACATGCATCATATATTTTATGTATAAACATTTTATAGTACAAGATAATATAAGATCCTCTATAATATTAGTCCATGTAACATAAAACAAACTATAGTCACAACTAATTATTATTAGGGTGAAACTACACTACCGCTAGGCGCTAGTCGCGTCCTAAAGATACAAATTACAATCTATATTCTATAGTCTAAATAGGGGATTGTTAACAACGATTCGTGGCATGGAACATGAATATCCGTATTATCTATGGTATTATGTAGAAATACACAACAATATTATGAAGTTCAAAGCTAAGCGTAAGTAGATTGTAGATTCTACAGGATGATTTAATGTGCGATGAAAACGTTAATGACGTCACAAGTCACAACACAAAACTACCAACTACCTGATTCTCTGCACCCTCGTTCGGCTAGGAACAAGAAAACACACATTCATTTCATTTTTTGTCATATAAATGTTTTGGGGCAGTGTTTTTCAACCTTTTTTATGATGCGACACCCCTATTACAAAAAATATTTCGCGATCCCTTTGCTTTTGCATCATTTATACAGTATACAGCATGTTTCAAATAAAATTCTCTTATTTTCTATCTTTAGTTTTTTTTTTCTTAAACAGTTCTCTCGACCCCTGGCGAAGTGGCGTCCCCTCTAGTGCCCTCTACAGATGCTTCACGACCCCCAGAGGGTCACGACCAACAGGTTGAAAAACACTGGTTTAGGAGGACAAGTTTACACAAAATAAAACCATTGCATATGACACGTAATGGGTTTATGCAACATACGGGAAGGAGTTGAAACAATGAGGCATTCTCTACAACCAGTAGGCAGTAGCTTACTTATGAAGGCAGTGGCTTGAAAAGTTTAAATTAGTTTAAATGATGTTTATAATAAAATATTTATAATCTATATTGTATACAAAGATGTCACAGTTAGACGATTTTTCATCCGTGTCTGTTTTTTGTATGTTCAAGCATGTTGTAGATAGACTACCAAGTACATATTATCTTCATTCCAATAGGATATATTACTGCAATGTTTTCGTCTGACCTAAAATATGTAGGCACGCTCGGCTTCTAATCAAAAAATATGTCTGGCGAGACAGTCGATAAATAAGCGGATCGACACCTACTACGCTCCACTCTTATGAATTATTCAAATCCGGCGACACGACGGAAACGCACGGCCTGATGGACTCTCGGACGTCGGACGTGATGGCTGGCTAGACATCATATTTGAGCACGATAAAATTAAAAACATATATTATTTTACAAAGTATCCGCACTTTGCACGTTCCTTTTCTGGAAACAAAACTGTCCTTTCCTAAGTCACATAGTGTCTCGGACTCTCGGAGAAAAATTTAACGGTATTCCTAAAAATGCGTTTTTAAACCTACTTCTTATACTTCTTTCAACTAAGAGAAAAGCAAGGTCTGCTAGATACTTAGTCTTAATGAATAGAAGGCAATCGTTCGATGCAATATGTTTTTGCCAGTACTACAACCTAACTATTTCACACACAAATAGAGGATTTATCGAAAATCAAGAAGACGTTAAATGGTTTGTGTTGGGAAACCGATCAGATTGTATTTGTGTATGTTGTGTTACGTGCACTCCTCAAATGTGTGTCAATTTGTCTGAGTCATGAGTACGCACAAATTGTCCTCAATGTCTGTTATATTTCAGCGACCTTCGGCGCGCCCGTCAGCCTGCCGATTACATTGCTGCATTGTCAAATCGCCGGTTACCTATATCATCTGTCATTAGCAGCCGAAACTGGGTTATTATGTGTTCACTATTCATGTAACATAGAGTCAGATGCCATAATAAATCTGGCGTGACCTTGCCGTTGTACCAGCGTTTTCCTCCTCATGCTGCTGCACGTCCACTGCCAAGGAATATTTGACAACGTAAATTGCAACGTACACGCGTATGGCCTATTTCGATGCAGTGGACGGGCAACTTTTTGCTGATTTCCAGATACTGGATGCAACTTGCAAGTCTGAATTAAAATAATATTATGTTTACATGCACCTATTATACTGTACTCGGCGAAACATGGTAGCGACTAGCGGTAGCGGCCATTAGCTTTGTCCACACTGTGCCTTTTTCTGTTCGTCAAGGGCATGCATTATAACTTATAGCGCAGTCAACAGCGAACGGGAGGCATGCCCGCGACTATGCCCTCTGACCGTATCCAAAAAACAAAAATGACAATGTTGGCGTTGCCTTCGTTGACGTATTCAATTGAATGCGCCAAATGGAAAGTTGAATGATAGAAGATGACGAAAATTGAAAACGAAAGGACATAGCTATTAACTTTCTATTTTGCTCTTTTAGCACTGCCACTTGTACAGTTACACAGGTCACACACACCCTAAAATAAATAAATAAATCTTTGTTTGAGCCAAAACTGTTGTACATAGTATGGAAACCTCTGACCCCTGCACTAGTAAAAATATTATCAGTTAGTTTTGTTACACCCTGTATAAATCGAGAATGCAACGAAATTGTTTCTACCTCTCTACATAATGCGCGCATGTGGCTACTCACAAATTAGCATCCATTTAACAATTTTCTCCTCGCCTCTCAACAATAATTAGCATAATGATAAACGTAATAAGCTGAGTGTTTTGTGTTGCGTCACAAAGCTGTCCCGGTTCTCAGGCGGTGACAATGCATCACGCACCGCCATCTCCGAGTTTCTACGACCCTTGTGTCTTTGACATAAAACTTGTGACAGAGCTAAAATTAACGGCCTGTAGATTGATTTACGTGATACAGACAACCCAAAAACCTTGCAAAGTACTTGGTACTGTAGGCGTACAAAGAAGACAATACTTAAATATTTCTCCAAATATGAGAACCAGGTAGGTACTTTCACGGATTTCCTAGCCAAAGGTTTCAAACGCTGAAATTTCTAGATTTTCTACGTCTTTAAGAAAGAATAAATAAATTGAAAATTTAGTCCATCGCGCCTGCAAATTGTACTCTTCTCAGTCTTAGTGTTTTCAGAAAACCTCAATCTGCAATAACAGTATTGTTTGTGCACTTAATTTTGTTATAATTTAATATATTATATTTCCTTAATTTCCTTAATAATTAAATAATAAGTTCTCAAATTACACTCTGGATTTGTGTTGTGTTTGATTTCCACTGTTGGGATGTAGCTCAGTTTGGGAGTTTCTGTTCATCAACCGTTGGATGAACCTTTAACATAATATGGCAATTCACCACTGTCGGAAGAAGACGAAGAATACATATCTTTGACACTTGATATATATCGTATATCCATAATGTTGTCTCTTTATGTCGTGTGTGTATCACATCAGATAGGAGAACAATCAACAGTTTGAGCCATTATCAGAGATTTACTGGAATAGCGGCCTGTTCGATTCCACACAATAGGCGCTTGTTGTAGCTATATTAGCTATTGTAGAGGTTATGGGGCAACTTAAAAGGACTGTATTAGAATATGAAGGTCGACATACAAGTTAATGATTTTATTAACATTTTGTAATTTTAAAGTTATTTGGCTTAAATTCTTAAAATATATAATCTTTGTTTTTGGCAGTCGGATAAACCGGCGGAATGAACTGGTTTCGTAGAAACCAAAGCGATCCATCAAGCAAATCGCCTTTACGATAACCTTAATATAGTCAGGTATATCTAAAACTTAAAATTGGAAAAAGATATTGTACTGTTAAAATCAAAGACAATTTATTTCTGTTATAGAATAAGCATTTCAGGGTCTATCGCTGGAAATCGTTTAACTGTCAGTATGCCAGAGGATATTTCTCGGAAAAGCAGTAAGACATGTCAGTCTGATACTTCTCAGTATTACGATAAAACGCTCGTAAACATGTAACAAATTAGAAATTCCGCATTGACGATTCATAGACTTCTTTGATGGTACTCCCATTATATGACATACTTATAACACGTCGTAATATGTATTATGTAGAGATTTTTTTTTTTTAAGTTTATTTGAGTCAACAAACAGTAACCAAAGTATATATTACCAAAAAGAGTTACTTACAGATTAATCTTAATAACTATGGTACCAACTACGTTAACTACATATTACTAGATTTGATAATGAGACAATACATTCAGTAAAAAGCAAATGTACAGATTATTGCATGAATACTAGGTAGAAAGTATGTAAAACAAGATATTTTTACAAAATATTACATAGATACTTTAACTTGGTAGAAAAGAAGAATTAAATATTACAAGCCACAATAATTAACAGTAGGTGTAGTGTAAATATTTAATTAGTACATAGTTTTAGAAAAAAGAAAGAAAGAAAATAAAATTATTAAATTTAAATGTTGTCATCGAAACTCAGGAGATATAGTCGGAGTCTTGGGTGTATTTTGGCAAAAGTTTAAGGATCTCTTTTTTATATTTCGATACCTTATCGTTAAAGATGTCTACGGAGAGAAAGTTTTTATTAAACGTATCAACTAGTCTATAAAATGGTGAGCGCTTACCAATATTGGTGCGACAAACTGCAGAAAAGAATATCTGATGAGGCCTACGAGAATGAGTTGTAAGGGGTGTCCTATAAAATATTTTGTTATTTAAAGAAATGCAATCATAACGATTATGACATAGATCAAATAAAAACATCATTTCTAATTGGATTCGCCTAGATGTTAGTGGGAGAAGATTGTGTGTCTTTAGCAAAGTATTGTAAGATTCACGGGAACGACAACATCTATATTGCACCGTGCGCAGATATTTCTTTTGAACCATTTCAAGTGCGTTACTATATTTTTTATAGTACGGGTTCCAAATTGCCACAGCATATTCAAGTTGCGATCGAATAAGTGATTTGTAGATGTAAAGGTACGTTGAGAAGTGCACAAATGCTTTGCATGATCTCATTACGAAACCATACATTTTGAATGAATTTCGTATAATATTATTAATGTGCAAATCTAAGTGTAATTTTTTGTCTAAAATCACTCCCAGGTCCCTGATTGAGTCAACATGTTCTAAATTTTGATTACACAACGTATAGATAAATTTACTGATAAAGCGTTTTCTTGTGAAAGTTATGGATTTGCATTTGTTAATGCTAAGTGATAGTTTATTTTTATTACAATAAGCAGAAAATCTATTGAGGTCGTCTTGAAGTCTAGTATGATCATCACTATTTTGTATACGCATATAAATTTTGAGGTCGTCAGCGTAGAGTAAGAACTTAGAAAACTTAAAGCAGAGCCGAGCGTCATTAATAAAAAGGATAAAAAGTAACGGGCCTAAAATAGACCCCTGGGGTACCCCAGAGATGATAGATACATATTCAGAATCAAACCCATTAATCATTACTTTTTGAGTGCGGTTCGTTATATACGACTTAAACCAGCGCCATAAGTTACCTCGTATGCCGTTGAAAGCTAATTTTTCGAATAGAATTTTATGATCAACTTTGTCAAAGGCTTTTCGAAAGTCTGTATAGACACTGTCTATTTGTATATTGCGATCTAGAGCTTCAAATAAATCCGATATATAGATAAGTAAATTTGTGGTTGTAGATCGCCGTGACACAAAGCCATGTTGCTCTTCTATTATGATTTGATGTAGCACGGGATAGATATTATTATGAACTAGTCTTTCGAAAAGCTTTGACAGAGTTGGTAAAATTGAAATCGGTCTATAATTTTCTATATCACTCCTGTTACCGCCCTTGTGAACTGGGACAATTCTGGCAGTTTTCCACATAGTAGGAAAGGTACCTTCGTGTAAGCAAATGTTAAATATAATGTGCAGTGGTAGATATATGGCAGATGCAGATTCCTTAAAAAACAGTGGAGGGATACCATCAACACCAGCACCTTTAGAAGAGTCCAGAGAACGTAATTCTTTATGTATTTCTTTCTGTGTTAAGGTAATACTACTTATTATCGTATCAGATTCGTTATTATAGTCTTTACAGCAACTGTCATCCAAGTCATCTGTAACATCGCTTGGTTCAAAAACTGATAAAAAGAAATCGGAAAATAAGTTACATACTCGGTTTGGATCACTAGTTGTTATATCCTTATAGGTCATAGTATTAGGAATGTCCCCGTTACGTTTCAAGTTATTGATGTATTTCCAAAAATAATTGATGTTACCGTGAATACTAACTTCAACATTATTTAAATATTCCTTATAAGCTTTATGCGATAGATACTTAAATCTTTCCCTATACATAGAAAATGTTCTATAGTCAGATATATTCCTATATGTTTTCCATTTGAGCCAGCTTTTTGACTTATTCTTGAAGATGTGTATTAATGCTGGTGTGAACCATACAGGAAATGAAGAATTCTTAGTTATTTTAGAGGGGATATTTCTTCTGATAATAGAGTACAAGTTTTCGTACAGTAAAGAAACTGCATCTTCAGCAGTTTTGTGTTGAAGAAGTGCTACCCAATCCACTGACTCAATCTCTTTTTTAATTAAAGTGTAATCTGCTTTTGCAAAGTTATATTGTGTTTTAGGGAGGACTCTCATAGGTTTTGTTATATTTTTTATTGGTATTAATACATAGAAAGGTGGGTGATGAGGTACTGTTGGTACCAAAGGAACAGGTCCAAGTGAAGCCCCAGATTCGGAGATATTTGTGAAAAAAAGGTCTAATGTCCTATCATTCTCATTTTTAAAAGTATTTAATTGCACACAGTTTAGGAGCGCCATGAAATTTATCATATGAGTATCAGATAAGCTGTTACTATTTTCTATTGCAGGTTCCATATGAACGTTCCCTTTTCTCCATCTTAAGGATGGTAGGTTAAAATCACCTGCTACAATAAAATAATAAAATGAGATAAATTATGATAAAACAGATAAATGTAGGAGATCGTGTGGCGTAGAGGGAGCCGAAAATTCTTGAGAATCTTCTTTATATATATATATATATAGAAGCGCTGAAAGACGATTTTTTTTTTCACTTTTGTATGGACAAGGGCCGAGTGTCACGAGTTTCCCCATACAAAAGTGTAAAAAAAAATGAAAAAAATGTTGGTCTTTCAGCGCTTCTACTTTCACAGTGAACTCTCTCTACAAGGAACACGTACACACCCTAAAGTTGTAATATATATATATATATATATATATATATATATATATATATATATATATATATATATATATATATATATATATATATATATATGACAGCTCTCGGACCAAAAGTAAGTTTGATCCTTCGATCGCGGATTCTTGGAAATGCTATTGTATTCTATTGTTGTCGCGATCACCGGTGCTCTTAATATGGGGCTTGAAGGATTAAAAAATTAAAGTAACAGTCCATGCTTTTTCGGTTTTAAGATAAAAACTACTTAGAGTAAAGAGTATTAAATTTTCAACAGTCTATTTTCCATTGTGAGCTTCAGAACGGCAGTCTTGGAGGACAATAACGTCTTGGGTTTTCAATTAACCCAAATTGTTCCTTCTTCGTTGTAACAATTTTGTACTTTAGTATATTTTTAATTTTACAATATTACTCGAGGATTCTTTGAAAAAGCAAAGATTATTGATTTTGATCAATGCACAGGCCAAATCCTAAGGTGCTATGGGCTAGGAACTAAAATTTCATACGTGTGTTTCTCTTATAAGAATTTTATCATAATATATTCTCCTAGGTCCTAAGGGGGTTAGAGAAGAGATTAAAGTTCGTATGCTAGCAATACAATTTCACGCTCGCGAAGCCGGGGTTAAGCTAGTTTGCTCTAAAAGACAAGTAGGAACTCTTGTATGCAATTTTGTTGTGTACAATGCGCACTGTGTACACTAGGAGTTTCCTCTCAAAGACAATTCCGACTGCAGCTACGCTCTCGGCTCTTCAATGTGAATAAGTCATTACGCTTTCACCGCTGCCGCTGGCAAGTTGATAATATCCCCACTTTTACTAACATTTACTGTCTAAAGATTTAAACTGAAAATACAGTAAATATTATACAAGGAAGATTGCAGCGGAAGACTAGCAGCAGTATAATTTATCTTATTCTTATTATAGGGAAGGCTTGATATTTTGGCAACTTGGGTGAATCCACAATTAACCCATCAACTCCCAAGCGGAACCCGGGTGCCGCATAACAATTGAATATCTATTGTGTCTATGATTCCCATTTCCCACGATCGAGGTATTAATCAAGAAGACATTATAAAAATTGCTGACAAAGGTGATGACTCGAAATCATCACACTTTGGACATGAGAACGGACAAAAATAGTGACGATATAAACGACATTGTTTTGTGCCAAAATACCGGCGTGGACGTTGACGCTTGCCATCTGATTATATCTTTACACGAATTCTTTTAACCTGGGAAACTATCTGACTAGCCAGTACTTATTTTTTAAAATGCGCAGGGGAAACCCATCATGGGTGGGTTAGGGATGTGCCTCAGTTAGCTGAAGTACCCCGTGGGTATGTGAGACTCTTACTCACTAAAACCACCTACGGTTTGCGCTCAGCCGTATAAAGGAGGGATGTCCCGGATCTAACAAACACAGGACTCCACGACCGGCCGGTCTACCTCAGAAGGGACCGGACTTCCACCAAAGTTAGGGAACGCTTCGGCAAACTGAAGCGTTCCCCTCGGAGCCTAGTGGTGGTCAACTCGCGGTATCGAAGTTTTCTATGTTCGGCGGCGTATAATTATAATATGTACTATAGCTAATATCAATGTAGTAGACTTCAGCCTTATTTCTGTCCGAGCCTACCACCTTGCTTCATCGTAAGATCTCCCTTTGGAGCTTTCACTTCCTTCCCTTCCTTAGAGATGTCTAGTTAACTTTACTGTATGAAAATGCTATAAGCTCGGAAGACAGGTTCAAAAAGCGATATCTACACGACACTTCCATTCCAAAGATAGCAATGCGCCTTGATGCCGTCTCAATTTTCTGGCGTTTATCGAATTATCTCTTCCGAGCCACATGATCATGCAGTCTCAATAAAATTCAATCGTATTTACCGCAGGTCAAACTTCAGCAGTTTTTGTCATGTTGTGCAGTCTTTGAAGATCGGAACTTGATGCTAAAGTAACGTTAGAAGCTTATTGTAAATACTGATTATGGATAGTTTTTTCTTGTTTTATTTACAGTTGGCTCCGTTCCCACGCCGACTGTTGGAGTAACGTCTATTCTTTATTATTGTAATGTTGTAACATTAACAATTTACAATAAGAGAGTATCATCGCTTCGCTAATCGCTTGCAATGTGTATAAGATGGTTCATAATGAGTGGTGACGAAGGATCTTCACGTAAGTATTCATGCAATTTTAGTGCAACAATTGAAATTTCTTAATTATAAATTGTATAAAAATACTAGCCACTAGCATGTTTGATAGCTCTAAAAGAAGCAAAGGACAACAAACTCTGCTAATCATATAAATCAAACGTACATTAATCATTTTACTACCGACGCGACGTCCAATACGAAACGCGATATCACAAACAACAATAAAAGAGATAACCATATACGTGAATGTAATTACGCGATATCTGTAGCTCCATTCATTAAAATCATTCAACGTTGTCGGGGCAAAAAAAAAACAGTTATCAACACTTCGGTGGCCACGTGTTCGAGACTTGAGTACATTGTAATTAGCGATGCGCGTGAGCGGCTGACTCATGTATGCATACAGTGTTGCCAGTTAAAAAATAGCCCCAAATGTGACCACATTCTCGTGATCTGCTAAGCTGGTTTGGGAAAAACCACAGTAAATAGGGTAACAAATGAAACAAAGTCTTAAATAAACCAATAAAGGCAAAAGAACCAAAAAGCAAATAAAATAACATGTAAGTTTACTAATCTTTTCTCAAATAATAAGCTGACTCAGTAAGTGTGAATTCTGGGATTATTTCAGACGGGGACCATCGGGCATATTATAATATGTAATTGCATATAAATTATAATGCCATCTATTTATACTAGACTGTGACTAACGCAGCTCGGCGGGCATTGGTATCATAATATCATACCGATTGCATCCTCATGTTGTTTAATTGATGAGCAACTAGCACATTACAAACAATTGATTTCAAGACAGTTGAGGGCTTAGTTCTCGATTTGATTGACCTTGAAAACGAAATTGTCTGAGTAACCACGATTCCTTTTTGAGCAGAATTAAAAGTTTAATCGTGAATGCCGAACATTGCCGGAAATCGAGCAAACCGGTAATAATTGCAGAAAGGTGTTCCAACAAAGGCGCTTTTAGACTAAACAGAACGAGTAATATTCGCGATGCATCATGAACAATTACAATCTTTTAAATATTAACGGTGTAATAATTTGGGAACTAACGGGCTTCACGGCTGCGTTAATCCAGTTAGGATGCTTCTAGGTGAGATGAAAATTATTCGACTGAGGCAGGGTGATTATGTACCCCGCGTCAGCAATGCAACAGGCGAAAATTGTACTATCAGAGCAATTTATTCATAGGCAAATGACGGACCTACTTAATTTTGTCGGTTATGTCAAGCCCAGCCATCAGTCCACCACTAATATTGATTTTACATATTTCGATCAAATAACATAAGGTCTCCGTTTGTTTATGAATAAATTTTTCTGATTGTACAAATACCTGCTGTAATTTCTGTTTGAGAGCGGATATCTGCTGTCAAATCACAAAGTCCAGCAGATAATTGTACAATTTTCGCCTGTTGCACTGCTGTTGCAAGTTACAAAATCACCCTGCCGGGATGAATAACTCGTATGCAGCCGAGGAGTTACATAATAGAACAAATGGGACGGAACGGTGAATAGCGCAATTCAATATTGAGATGCAATTTCCACAGCCCTCGCGAACTCGTTCAACGTTTTAAGAGCTCTACTCTTATGCCATTGGAAAACAGCTTAATAATACAGGAGACTCTTGTGTCTTTTCCTGATGAATAACAATCGATGCTTCCGTTATGTTATGAAACAGGGTTCGGGATTCAGGCGATATTCATGTGCTCTTATTTTAATCCATTGAGTTTGATCAGTGTTTGTTAAAATCACTTTATTATAAAAATAAATAACGAAACCAACAAAATGGCGGCACTCAGGTATATAAAGTTAACGGAAGTTCTATCAGTTAAAGGTTTTCTTGGAAAATAGACAAGGATATTGTTGATACAAATTGCAAAGTGCAAACACTAAGTGGAATTTCCACAGCAAGCTTTATCTACTTGTCACGTGAACCTCAGCTAACTGACAAGTGACACTCTAGAGCAGTCTTTCCCAAAGTGGGCGATAACGCCCTTTGTGGGCGCTGAAGGTCTACAGGGGGGCGGTGGGGGACCCTGGAAAAATGGGGGCGTTGTGTAGAGGCTTGGAGGGTGATTTATTTCATCTGGATGCATTTTAAATTGAAACAAGGGGGCACTAAAACATAATATTTAGTCAAAGTGGGCAGTAGACAAAATAAGTTTGGAAACCCCAGTTTGCTCTAGAGAGTTTTCATTAGCTGATCTGGAACAAAGGTTGTAAAAAATCTACTCTTTCTTTAAAATTCAGATGACTTTGACAAAAAGCCTTAAAGCTATTCATTATTCATGCCTAGCTATTAATGCCATTATAGTAAATGCCATAATATAAGCAATCAAAACTGTCTATTTTTTGCAGGATGGCAAGGACCGAGGATAGCAAGTGACACGAAAACCTTTTGTTAATATTATTATGAAGTTTTGTTTGTAAGTCAGGACGCATTCAGCCTTTGTTGGCTTACTTTTATCAATTTTTGGTAAAAAATCGTCTATATATATTATCTATTGTTAACAAAAAGTAGACCTACCACAATCGTGACGTACTTTATCTCGTGAGTCGTAATATGCTAATCTGCTGACTCAGACGCGAGGGCGTGTAAGACATTGTAAACTCATCAAGGCCACTAGCTATTTATGGTCAAAGATTAAAAAGTAAATAAAACATTTTTGTGATTCCCATTAGGGAGATCGCAGAGGACAGACTTTTTGTGCTATCGAGTCTGCGGCGCCTATACAGTCGGCATGTGCATGGCCCCGGCCCCGCCATGCCGACTGTATGGGCGCCCCAGACTCGATCGCACAAAAAGTCTGTCGTCTGCTGTCTCCCTTAAACCCACTTCTTATTATATATGGAAAGCCATTTTCACGAAGCAAGTAATGATACTTTCAGTTCATTGACCGAACATTGTCTCTACGTGCTATGTAGAGCGATCTACGCTAAAATACTTGAGAACATCTAGTCATTCTCGAGACAAACTGAACATTCGACAGACAACATTATGCATATTTGAAAAACGTCTGTCTAGGGTTGCTCACACTTTCAATTACTTAAAGTTACGTCGCAACCCGGCTTCCATATCAAATGTCGTCTCGACCTGCATAGTGCAGTCCTCGGTCCTCGCGTTCGGCGTTTTAAAAATACATCGCCAGGTCAACAGCTGTATATTGTTCTCGTGCGATAGTTACGGTGGGGCGAGAGGTCTAAGATCGCTCGTTTCGGGCACCGCGCCAACTCGAAGCGCCACTACGCCCACCGTATCGTCTGTCAGCACAATTAGAGCTGTGCATGGCGGATCTCCGCTAAACAGGGGGCGTAAGATTCAAATTGGCGTGGCACGGTACGAGTGATTAGCGGGAACGTCTCGCGCTGAGTCTAGGGTTCTCGCATGAAGCATCATCTCAAAGTCCACCGTTAGAGTATTGTGATTGCGGCTCACTCGTTAGGACGGCTTATTTTTGGCACCTCTCCGCGATGAGTACCGTACGCCGTACGACAATTAATATTCTGTTACGTGTTTCCGATGACGTTCGTGATATTTACCTGCTTTTATATTATGTATATTTTAATATACGAGTAAGGTGTGCCATTACTTTTTGCAACGCTTCAGTAGATTTAAGCTCACTTAAAAACTTATCAGGGCCAAGAATCAAGATCCACAACGCTGCCCTCGGTTAGTACTAAGCTTCGAATGTATTATTCGCCAGTCATTTAATATGATTAGTGGTTACTGGTTATGTATCTGACGGACAAAATATCATGTCTTTAATAATATAATTACGTATAATATCAGGGGAGTGGCTTGTTATGATAAAAAACTCTTCACCGAGTCAATCAGCAGAACAGCAGACACATTGTGCCCGTCACATAACTGACATAAGGCTATCAGCTATTTATGCGATGGGATACATTGGCACAGATAGAGGATAGAATACATAATTATACTGCAGAATTTTGACGCTAAGAATTAAGATGCAGCATCGGCATGGGCGTACCGAGGGGGGCAGGGGGGTGCAGCAGCCCCCTGGATCCTGTTGACGTTCCTACTAAGTATATTATCTAGTACTTTCATCTATAAAAATTAAAAATAATATAAAGAATTTTTGCCATTTCTTTGCAATACAATATTTTTACAACTAAAAATTATTATTTTTTTATTCTTTATATTATACAGGGTGTAACAAAAATAAGTGATAATACTATAGGGTGGGTACGTGTTCCTTGTAGAGAGCTCACTGTGAAAGTAGCAGCGCTGAAAGACCAACATTTTTTTTCACTTTTGTATGGGAAAACTCGTGACGCTCGGGCCCTTGCCCATACAAAAGTGAAAAATATTTTTCGTCTTTCAGCGCTGCTACTTTCACAATGAACTCTCTACAAGGAACACGTACCCACCCTAAAGTATTATCACTAATTTTTGTTACACCCTGTATATATATATACAGTAAAGACAGTAAACGAAAAAAAATGTTCAAAGTCGTCTGATATGACGTGTGCACAATGCAACATGTCGGGTTTTGGTCGGATTATTTACTGTATGTGCCAGTAGCGCCCTCTGCTCCGACCTTTGCATAATGTAACCTATTGTGGTGAATGGCACTGACTGGCAAATATTTAAGTATTTCAGAGATTGCAATATTTACACATACTTAATATGAAAAATGTTCCTTCACAATTTGCACTACGACTTTCCGCAATCAAGGTTGTTCACAAGGTCATCGATGATAAATCATCCTTTCGATGAAACTATGACAAAACGGCTCCATGAAGTTATAACTTTTATCATTTTTGAAACTTTACGTCCTCTTAGCACGCGATATTCGAGTCGCTTATTTGGTATTCCATTAGCTGATGAAAAAATTGACACGGCAGAGGCGAGGCCGAGGGAGCAGCTAAATCAATTAGGAAACTAGTCACTAGATGCCTCACTTTTACTCGCAATTTCACATTGCAATACTTTCATTGCAATCCTAGAAAATCTGTGCCAATTTATGGAGCATCATGATATAAAAAACGGTGGATAAAAAGAAAGAAAAAATTTACAGCCGCACATAGAACTCCTTTAATTTGAAGCCGGTTAAAAAACGCAAATTCATCCGAAAGTTTTGGTTGCAATGAATGCTCCAATCATGATTCAGACTCGAATCAACTCACAAAAAATATGACAAGAAGTCTACTCCACGTCTTTGCTAAAATGAATAGAAACAATGGCGTTCACTAGCCCCTATCATAGACAACATCTTAAGCCATTGTGTATGCCACCATACAAAATCAATACAACAATTGTCCTACCCGCACTTACGCAATACCATCGATGTCTTTAAACCTTCTGAAACCTTATTACGGCAAGAAACATAACCCTTATTTGTACCGTGTACGGTCTTCGCTCTATTGTCAAGTGAATGTTACTCTGCTTGCAAGTTACGACTTAGGACTGACGAGTTCCTAAACATTGTTTTTCACCATTTCTCTGATAGTTTTGGGGTAATTTATTTGCAAATTGGAATATCTGTATAGAGTTTAGACTTCATGACCTTTATCAGAAGTTTCAAAAATTATTTAAAACCAATAACACAGATTTTGGGTACAAAACTGCAGTGACGTCCAAAAATGTAAAAACTAACGACTCATTTTACACGGTCCGTGAAAAAAACTAATGAGCTTCACGCTAGTTATAAAATTAGGTCATCTCGCTTAATCCGACTAATGTGCACTAAATTTTATATAACCTCCAGTAAAACCGCAGCGCAGCACAATATCATGTAGCTGCAGCTCTACATACTACGTTTTGTTTGCTTGCGACCTTTTTACTCGCTAGGGATCCCGAATGGTACATTATGTGTTAAGGGACTAAAATAATGTTTTACGTTTTTGTAGAGGCAGGCCTTGCGACCTACTGCATTTTCTACTAACCAATATTCTGACGACTTTTGAGCTCTATCTTGAGTCAAGACAGAGGAGCAGAGAAAGAGAAAAAAATGGTTAAACTTACTGCTATTCTTTCGGAAGCTTTAGGGTTTTTAACTCCTTATAAACTATTTCATGGTAAATAATATATCGGTGTTGATAATTTAATGAAACATCAACATGTGGGTGCAGCAGTGAGTTTTGCATCGGGAAATGAATCACAAACGATGCGAGACAATTTGTCTATTGGTCAGTCAATCAATCACAATATCCTGAATCAAAAGTCATTAAGATCTGCGCTTGCGTCATAGATTAATCATTTGAATCGCTTCCGTCATTTCGATTGATTCTCATCTCATTTAGCGCATTACGTTTCTAGGATTATGCCAGCAAAAGCAGTTTCGAATTTCTTTTTTTTCTAATGCAAAACGTCACTGCGGCAAATCAAGCAGACGATATTATGCTGGTGATTCGGTGGCTATTATACCATCTACACATAATATCCTTATTGGTAAATAATAATCAGTTAGTTGCTATAAGTTTCAAGGTCACACAAAGCTGTACCCTTACTAATTTAATTCTACAAGACAATGGCAATAAACTAATATTGGAAACTAGCATATTGACGGGATGCATCACCGCAGAGAATAGTATCTGTGTCTACTTGCCAAGTGATCTCAGACGTGGGTTTTTTCAGGCATGTGTCGATGACTCACTAATTAGAGGGCCGGTAATGACCCCTGCGGAAACCCGATACGGGAACAATTTAAAGTGTTGCGTACTCGAAAGGAACAGCTGCATTTTCTTAAAACGGGCCAATTACGATGCGTCTTCGCTTATTGAGTTTTTTAACCGTCTGCGCAGGAAGAAGGGTTATGTCTTCCGCACGTATGCAATATTTTGTAGGTGGGTTTTTACAATTTGAACTACTAAATGAGAGGTGACGTCAAATTCATTAGCACAGTACAGCACATATCATAGATCTCTTCGTCACAATGACGTTAAGTTTTGATACATGCTTTTAATGATTTAAAATCTATGATAATTCTTTCTACTGTTTTGTAACCATATTTACCAAGAGTTCAAATTTTCAATCAAATACACAAAGTTCTTCCTTATTTATAAACAGATTAAAGCCGATATTGGCACACATATATCTATGATATACAATGTGTCCCACAAAGTATAGTTTATCGCGATATCCCGTGCCGAGGGCGCGGGGTCATCGCCCCGCCGCCGGCCGCTGATTAGACAAACAAAAGAATGTACACAAACATCTCTCGACAAATGAACTCGACATAGATGAAGATATTATGATTGTTTATTAACATTGTGTGTCTGTCATGTAGAAACGCAGACAGATCCAATGGATCTTTCAAGCACATTTTTATGCCCGGTTTCCATGAGCGTACCCAGGTAGGGGCAGGGGGGAGGGGCGGCAGCTGACACATCGCCCCCCCCCCCCCCCCCCCCCCTAGAAGATAAAATAAACGTAAATTTTCCTGGCAAGTGGGAATTAAAAATGTACGTTACGTACTCTGCGCAAAATGAAGTAAGTATTGGAAACAAAATATCTTTGAGTCAGATTAATAAAAGTCAATTTTCATGATTTTTTGTTTCAAATTATCACTATACCCGACCATAGATAAAGTATGATAGTATAGATGTAATCTTAGCCCGTCATCGCGTGGCCATTTTGTGCTTATTTTCATAGAAGTAGTGTGCGTTTATTTTCTTGAATATTTTATTAACTTATATTCTATTTGTCGATCATTTCGAAGCACATTATAATCCAGAAAAGAAAGTCATTTAGTTCATGATAACGATAAACTATAGTTCAAATAATGAGAATCCGTAGACACACGTAAAAAGCTATGCAATTTTTGTAGCCAAATTATTAAATGATGTGACATTTTTAACACTAATGCCTCATATAGCACAAATAAGGGATTATTAAACTTATTTATATCTTTTTAGCTTGTTCAAAACTTACCTACAACTAACCACCTATTGAAAAGCCCAAAAAACGTTATTCATAACATTACATTCTTTTGACGCTTATACACAGATAAAAGGCTCTCTCCTATAAATAGTATCTCAATGTCTGTATGGCGCACATTTGTAATTACTGAATTTTGTTCATAGTTTACTGCGTCTTTTAGAACTTAAAATCTATTATAAGAATTCGAATAGTGCATATAATATTTCTGGTGATCGTAAGCGCGAGCCCTGAGGTTTAAAACTGGACGCTGGAAATGTCATCAACTGCAAATAATAGAGGCTATGAAATCAACAAACTAAAACAATAATTGAGCATCCTATTGATTTACCATATATGTACTTATCATACAGACTCCGGAGGTCACACATTTACATAACTCATCCACCTGTCACCATGCCAAATTCAAAATAATTAGACGAAAATGAACAATTGCATTTATTTCATAGGCTCATGGAGGCTAGATAGATTTAAATTGTTACATAATATTATTTTACTGTCCGTAGCTGCGGCGTAAAAGCGTAGGCGAACAATCGTTTTGGGCCTAAGTTTATGCCAAGTTGTGTTCCAAATTGTGACATTTCACTGTTCACAGTGGGTGGGATTTCTATGAAGATAGAAAAAGATTCTAGGCCACAAGTAACAAAATGTCTAAGACCCAGTTTCATCAAGCAATGTTAAATAAATAATGGCTTGTTAAATCAGTTAATGGCCTGTTAGAGCTATCGAGCGTTCCACCATGCCCTAATGTCATGTTAAATCACCTAACACGGTGTTAAATTTAATTCCTGCTATGTAGGTCCGTTAAATATTTAACAGGCTGTTATATGAGTCAAATTAACAACTTTCAAAGACAATAATATGCAATATCAATAAAAGAATCTGTTTTGACTTTTGAGTCTTTCCGCCATGTTTCCGCTACGTCCTTATTATTAATTATTTTCATAGTTATGAATAATTATTTATTTTCACTTTGCCAAAAATTCAGCCTTCGGATTTTCCTTGACATTGCAAATATACTAACTTGTATCAAAATTACCAAACCGAAATATGTAAATAAAAGTTTGTATTATGATTCATGTTTTCATCTTTGACAGATAATAATATTAAGAACTATTATAGCATAAGAAATGTAAGCGATCAGTGATATTTTAATTTGGTCTCATTATCTACTATTATACTACTATGGAAGAAAGTGACACATTGCAGCAAACATGTCGTATTAATCTTGTACATTGCAATTTCGTCGCCTTATAACAAGAATGAACGAATTGATAGTTCACTCGTTGTTCACTTATCATTGCATTTACTAATCCGCTGTTAAATTTTACTGTGGGACATAAGTATTTTAACAGTCTGTTTAATTTTCCAAGGTCCGTTAAGTAATGCCTTGTTAGGATTTAACAAACAAAGGTTGGTGAAATTGGGTCTTAACATATTTAGGGTTACATATATCTAAGATAAATAGATCTGAATTTTTCTTATATTATTGCATAGTAACTTTTATAGTTTATAATAAGCTTTTAGTTTTTGGTCATTTGATTTTATAATGTTATGGGGCTGTAGTGCAAAAAAAAATACCTAAGGCTAGAGCTGCTATTATGCTTAGAACTAGTATCCTCTAACCAACATTAAATCCTTAATACATAGCAACAGTATAAGTATAGTATGTAAACAAAGATAGCCTCATTCAACCCCCTCCGTACATTACATATTATCATCTTTAATATAATATATATATTCATGATAACACATTATAAACAAATGTTCACTCAACGGACATCAATATGAATTTGCAGATGACTCACCTTGCAATCTTTGTGCCGATAGCACCAGGTGCAGCCGAATAGCAGACCAAATGCTGCAAATACCAACGCCAGCGCTGGCAGTGCAGCATACAACCCCCCTTCCGCAGTCCATTGCTCCAATACTGATCCGCTACCATCTAAAAATGTTTATTTACCTTTTTATGCATGCATTAAAACTAAATAGTTTAAGATACACTGAAGTCAGTCAGGTTAATGCAAATATTTGGTAATATATCATGACTTCTCTTTCATAAATGCAAAGTACGAGGAAAATAACATTATGAGTATTCACAAGTTAATGTTAAAACTTTTTGGTTTTAGAAAATTATAAAAGTAATGGAATTCTTTTTTTGTTACTAGTTGTAAATTTGCATTTAATTAAATTAGTCCTTCACAACTTTTTACAACATCAAAATATATTGTTTATTAAGACTAATTATTATTTTGATGTTACAGTACAGTCATATTTACGGAAACCAGCCCTGTCTACAAAATATGTTAAGTGTTTGACCTAAACATTAATAATATTAAACTCATACAGAATATATATTGAACACCATTGAACTTAGTACAACAATTGTACATTTTTTTAAAGAACTTCAGAGGACTTTAGCATATCACTAAAATTAAATTCTTCAATAAGAAATTTCAAGATTCTGAAGGTAGTTGTCCACTTTTATATTTAGTTTACAAATTGTATACTTACTGAGAAATGTTTACTTCAAAGTGAGCAATTTTAAATATATGTTTCTTGTTGAATTTTTTGCAACAATATGTTTTAGGGAAACAAAATATCATAAATATTGGAGGAGTGCTATGGATAATTTATAAATAACAAATTGTGTAAACAATAATTATTTGACTTCATATTTTTTGATTTATTAGTTGTAAATAATTGTAACCGACACAATTTGTAATTGATACACTAGAGTAAAACAAGGTAAGAGAATAATTTCGCATTTACATACCTTGCGGGTAGATTCGCGACGACGGGTTTATTGGAAATCCATGAACGTAATGCAATCCAGATGTGGACAAAATCAAAATCACCCATAACACAGCCATAATTTTAACACTATTTGCACAGCCGAATAACTTTTCGTTTCATTATTTTTAATTTTAATACATCATCACAACACAAGAAATACACGGTCCATGACAGGTTTGCACTTGTATTTACGAGCAATATAATACACCACTATTGGATTTTAGATGTTTAGATACAGCACAAACATAATTTATATAGTCCTAGATATATTTTATGCACTAAATATTAAATTAATTTATTATTTTCGTGATGATTTACATATAAATTGCGCAACCCACAGCTGTACTGAACGCCATTTTTTTTTATTTAGTTACAGTGTTGCTATTATAAAAAAATAATTTTGATAACTTTTAGTTTTGTTCAATGGTCATCAATCTAAATATAATATTGCAATTTTTCTAATTAATTTAACAAAAACCTGTACAATATTAGTTTCTTACAGTTCTACAAGGCTTTTTATGAACGTGGTGAGAAAAGGAACTAGAGTCTGGCCAACGAAAGCTGAACCAAGCATTTATTTTGACTGGCAACACTATTCTGCCGGTCGATGGTTTGCGGTTGCACGATTTCATGATCTTGATACTTGGTCATAATTATTATTTTATACTCTTATCAATGAGTTTCTAAAATACTAGAGTAGCAATGTCTTACAAAAGGTTCTCAGAAATGCGTAACCACTTTTTTGTTCAAAAGACAATGTCAAGTCATATATTCGTTATGTCATTATGTGTGTGAGATATGCCTGCAGGCATCTTCGAAGTGGCAACGCGTTGCTACCGTAAACTTCCAATCTAGTTACGTTAGTAACATAGAATATCATTGACTCTTATGATCTTTTAATTTTTCATATTAGACATGTTATTTATTTTCATAAATGGTATTTTTATTGAAAATCTTCACGAAGATTCGGATGAGAAACAGGAAAGTTTCCACCATACCATTGTGACCTAATTACCCATCGAATATTCTACTCTCTCGTTAATACCGATTAGACAAAAACACAAATAAAACACAATTATTTTACGTGCACTTTTTCCACTATATTCATTTATTATTATTACTAATTAGCTAAAAATTAGCTAAAAACACGACCGGTTTCGAAACAATTCTACTAGGCTTAGTTAGCAATATATTTTCTAAGTCAGTATAGGCTATAATTTATGTTAGACTTTTCTTTTATAGGTGCATAATTTTTTGCACATTGGAGTAATATAATATCTAGCATCAGCAGAAAATGATCTAAATCTTTTTTTCCTACTACATTATGTGATACCATATAAATAATTTTTAAATTTGCCGCGGTTCGCTTGGTTCAGCTTTCGTTGGCCAGACTCTAACGCTGCTATTCTATCATACAAAAACGTCATTTTTGACAGTTTTTCTTTACCAGCAGCGCCCATTGACACATTCATTTAAAGCCTTGTCAAGCTGTACAGTGATTCCTACAATGAGCAAAAAATACCATTTCATAAATTCATAATAATTATTAATCTATCATTCATTATCGAAAAGCTTTGTCTAAACTGTGCCTTTATTTGTTCATCAAGGGCATTCAAGGGCATGCGTTATAACACAGTCAACACTCAACAGTGAACGTGAGGCATGCCAGCGATGCATCTGACCGTATCAAAAACTTTCGCTTTGTTCTTTATTGTTTCGTATTGTTGAATGCGCCAATACCAAAGTTGAATGAAAGAAAATGATATGAAAATTGAAGACGAAAGTGCACAGTGTGGACTGTGGAGTGTGGAGTTGTGGACCACTGTGGACATTAGCCGTGTTCGTTTCATTTTTTCGCAGTTTGGCAGCTGACTGTCAACTCCATAATTAGGTAAGTGTCATGTTCATTACAATCCTAACAGTTCTGACCATAGAGTAAACATTATAGCAAGCTATAGAGTGCTTCTAACAAGGTATGAACTGTAAGCACGAGTGTGAACATATTTTCCTATAAGCGTCTTACGATGGCGCATGGAACATCACTAGACTTGCGTTATACGTTTGACAAGTATCTATAGAACTTCTGCTTACGATCGGCACAACGGGGAACGAGCGACGCGCGCGCTCTATAGCTTGCTAATGTATACTCTAAGGTTCTGACAGAAATTGTTAGGATTTTTTGCTAGTCCTTTATTTACTCTGCGATTATATGTCAACTGTCAAGTGACAAGCTGTCATTTGCTGTCAATTTTGAATTTCTGTATTCTGTCGAAACGTCGAAAAAAGAAAACAAAATACCGTAAATAATTTCATAAATTTTCTGTTCGTAAAAAATGTAAAAAACATAAATTATTGTAATACAAATGTGTATACTATCCATTGATTACTCTATATTACTCTATATATATAGTTTATATTAAATGTTGTGTATAACCTGTAAACACATGTACGGTTCAATTTCATGGATAAACAGAGTAGTTAGACTAGATATAAAGAGAAAATATAGCGATAAAAGCAGTAAGAAGCTGTTGGAATTTTTAGCAACGATGCCAAAAGTAAATACAGGAAGAATAGTCGAAGCTCAGAAGCAGAGACAGACCATAGCAAAGAAGTCTGAAAAGTATGGTCCCAGCACTGTGTATTTGCAGGTTCTGGGGTCGGGAGCACGTGGAGTACCTAATACACTATATCTATTTACTGACCAGAAACGGTAAGGAGTTACAATTTCATAAAATAATGTATTTATTAACATGCTGCTATTGCACCATATATTTCATTTGTAACTAGGTACCTTTTCAATTGCGGCGAGTGTACACAACGTCTGGCACATGAGCATAAAGTAAAACTTTCAAGATTAGAACATATTTTCATAACTAGTAAAACTTGGAGGAATATTGGTGGGCTACCAGGACTCTCTCTTACGTTACAAGATGTTGGTGTTCCAAACATCACATTGCACGGTCCTGAGGGATTGGTAAGATATTCATTTTTTTTATTGTTTAAGTTACAAGAAATTTCTTTGTGAAGTTAATTATAACTAGAAATCCCTAATAATTTGAGTCTTTTAGACAAAGTAAAAATTCATTTTGACCATGGTATTCTTTCACACTCAAAAGTCACATTATAATATGATACAACTTTAAAATAGTATTTGTTAGTAAGTATTTCTTTGTTTTCCAGGATGAACTGTATAAAGCCACTAAAAGATTTGTTATAATGAAGGAGATGAATGTAAACATGGCAGAGTGTACTCCAGCTTCAGACTTTGAGGATAATGCAATGAATGTCAAATATGTGCTAATGTAAGTTCATTTTAATATTACTACCGCTTTGCTGATTGTTATAAAAAAAAACTACTACCAATATAGAATGTCAATAAGTCTTTGTTTTTTATTAACATTTGAAAAAAAAAAGACTGAGAAAGCAGTGTATGTTTATATTTCTCTATGTTAGAAAGACTGGATTGTGAAATCAAGGTGTAAAAAGTAACATATTAAATTTTAAATGCCTGACAAGTAAGACTTCCTATAATTGTGTTGTTATTAAAATAAATTCTACATTTAAGGGGACCAAATGAGATTTTAAATATGAAGCCTGCACCGGCTGCTAAGAAGGTAAAAAGAGAGGAACAACAGCAGGAAGTACAATTTGAAGAGTTTATTAATGATGACACAGATTATTACAGACGAGATAGCAAAGGTCAAAGAAGAAATAGCACATCAAAACCAAATGAAAGGGGTCAGTAAACATTCAATATTAAAATGGCATAATTGGATTGCAAATACCTATAGCACTACTATGTACACTAATGTTTTAACTATAAGTTAGTAGAACTAGTTAGTACCAATTTGTGAGCAATAAAGAGTTGTCTATCTACTCATCCTCATTCATAAACTAAGCTTAGAATCTTTTTCTTTTAATTTCAGGTGGTATTATTGATAAGACTGAGAAAGTGTTACAAGGCCTTCAGATGCCAGCAGAATCCTGTGTAGCATATATCTGTACAATCAAGGTAAACTTAAAAATATTATTTGACTACCCCAGTTTCATTCAGTCTGAATTGCTTTTAAAATTTGTGAAAATTAAAATGCTGGCAAATATTGAGTTTGTAATTGTGTTACTATATTTTGAGTGTTTTGTATTTTATTGAAAACAATGATTTATGTGAATATTAGAGATAGTATACAACATGTTAAAAATATTTTTTAAGGATAAAAAGTTTTGCATGTTGTGGTCTGTAACTAGCTTATTATAATATTTATTTCTCAGAAAAGACTAGGTACATTGGATCTAGAGAAATGTGTGGATCGTGGGGTAAAGCCTGGTCCAATGCTAGGTCAACTCAAGAGCGGTCAGGATGTGGTGCTACCTGACGGTACAGTTGTCCGCTCTGTTGATGTCAAGACCCCAGATGATCCAGGACCTGTGTTTATTGGTAAGTAATTTACATTGTTTATAGATAAAAAAGTAAACTTAAGATACAAGTAGTCCATAGAAGTTAAAGTTTGGTATCCTAGATTCTAATACCTATTAGAAAAAGATAATAAATAATGTTACTGTATTAGGGCTAAACTTGTTATTTTTCTGGATTCTTTTTTCTTAGTATTCATATTAAAATTTAAAACAAAATTTTAAAATTTGGAGGTTCTGGCAATTGAACTTTTAAGCTTGTTTTAAAAGTTGAAACTTCTTAATGTTGACCATGACTAACCTGTGGTTGAAATTCATAATAAGACATCTGATCAATGATCATTATTTATGCTGTTGTTTTAGTGTTGGAAGTACCTGACATATCCTATCTGCGTGAAGAGGAGTTCTCTGCGCATTTTGATAACAGCTCCAACCCAGCGGAGAACATACCTTCACTGATGGTCCACTACACACCTCAACATGTTATAGATCATCCCAAGTATGTACAACTTTAATGTGAAATAATGTTTTTTTATTTTACTATGTGGACTGGGCTCACACAGAAGCTTACATAGTAAAATAAATAACATTAATGGTGGGTTGCACCAACTTACTTTAACTATAACTGTAACTACAATGCAAAATGTCAAATCTTTGGTTAAAGTTAAAAATGGACGCCATCAAGGCGCCATATTTAACCCTAACCATAGAGCTTGACAAGGCTTTATATGCATGTGGCGAAAAACTCACACTGTCATCGTACAAAAACACCATTTTTGACAGTTCTTTACCAGCAGTGCCCCCACCCACATTCTTATAAAGCCTTGTCGGACCAGCAATGTCTTCTGTCAAATTCTGTGGTCAAAGTTAAGGTTAAAGTTAAATTGGTCTTAAATATAACCATAACTGTGACCATAACTTTAACTTTAACCACGCCTCTGGTGCAACCCAACCTAAGCATAAGACTTTATTTAACATTTTTAAGCATAACAAAGTCTTCACCCTTGGATCATGCATAAAATCATAGATTTTAAGTAACTGTTAATGGAGTGATGATGTGACTATGATGTCTGTTGTAGGCTGTTATATTATATTAACTGAAAATAAAAACAATAATATTATTATAAAGAAACATTTAATAAAAAAAATCATATGATATACTATAGTAAAATAAATGAACAAAACTTAAAAAAAAAAAACTTAACAAGTCTCCTATTATTTTAATCAATCATTTTAACTAAACAATCTTGTATTTCTTTTTTGAAAAAACAAACTTAACCTAAAACCATAATTATTATACAAAAAATCTGAAGAAAACTATCAAAATAATTAATATAATAAATCACATGGAGCTACAAAGATTGGCGAAAGTTCAACATTATATAAATTTAAATTTTCTGATGAACCTACTCATTGCATAAGCAATAATCGGCTCGCATGATGCAGTAGAGTGCGTTTCATCGAATAGTTCCTTAGCCGTCATGTTGGCATTACTGTCTGTCAATAACGTAAACATTGCCATGTTTTAAAATTTAAAAGTGGCAACATCGTAGTGTCATCCCTTGCAAATCAATCTAAGAAAAAAGGGATGACACTACAATGTTGCCACTTTTTAATTTCTTCACTTTTTTAAAGACTATACTTACCTGAACAGCCCTTTCTGATAATCTGCGTACTGGCAGGCCGTGGGCGGTGGGTGTGGGAGTGGTGGTGTGGGAAAAAAAATATGTTTGTTCAGCAAATTTAATTTTTTTGTCGGTCCATCTGTCCGTCTGTCTGTCTGTCTGTCTGTATGACTCCAGGCTATATGTTCTCAAGGACCGCTATAGATAGACTTTTGAAATTTTCACAGATTCTGTATGTCTGTTGGCGCCATAGAGAAATAAATATATAGTTGCCGCTATAACAACAAATACCAAAAACAAACGTGATTTTTTTGGCCTTTTTTGCTCGTAAGCAATAATGGTAACAGCTAGGCACTTAATCTTTTATTAAATCCTTAATTTTATTTGTATTTTAATAATAATAATAAAATTAAAATAAAGTAAGTATTGTTCGCTCCCATACAAAAATCATTTTTTTTATCTACTTTCGGTCTATACCACTACGGAACCATTCGTGCACGAGTTCGACTCGCACTTGGTTGATAATTAATTATCATCCATGTGAAATAATTATAAATTATCATCGCAAACACTATTAAATCGCTGAACCTACATATCTTTTTTCATTTTTTCCCCACCCCACTGCTCCCACACCCACCGCCCACGGCCTGCCAGCACGCAGATTATCAAAAATGGTTGTTCAGGGAAGTAGCTAATGGAGTTTTAATACAGCTGAACCTACATTTTTTTTCTTTTTTTCCCCACCCACTACCCCTTACCCACGCACTACTCCCACACCCACCGCCCACGGCTTGTCAGCACGCAGATTATTATCAGAAAAGGTTGTCCAGGGAAGTAGCCAACGGAGTTTTAATACAGCTGAAGGTACATGACCGATTTGGTCGTCAGCTCTTAGTCGATTATAAAGTTACAATCTAGACACCTATTTTTACAATATAAAACTTCACAGTAATAATATACACTTTTCATGCATTTTTTCCGCTTTTATTAATAACAATTATGTTTTACACGACCGGTTTCGATAAAATCATCATCAGGTATAAAACTTGTAAATTATTTCGTTATCGCGTATTTTATACTACTTAATATTATAAAGGCGAATGTTTGGATGTATGTGTGGATGTATGGATGTTTGCTACTCTTTCACGCAAAAACTACTGAACGGATTTTAATGGAACTTTACAATAATATAGCATAAACATCAGAATAACACAGGCTACAATTTTAACCGACTTTCAAAATGGAGGAGGTGTTATATTCGTTTTTTTATGCTCGACGATTACTCCGCCGTTTGTGAACCGATTTTCAAAATTTTGGTAAAAAAAATAAAAAAATAAATAAAATAAAAAATGTTTTATTTCTGAGTAAATTTGAATCAAATTTTTTCAGAATGTCTACCTGATGCCTACCACCGGTTCGGGAACTACCCCGGCGAGAAGAACCGGCGTAAGAAACTCGCACGGGTTCCACTTTTTACCAAAAAAGTGAGAGAAAAATTATTCTTTTAAAATAAAGTTTACAATTTTGTAACTTAATATTATATACAATGTGTGTGGTGTATAGGTTATCATCAGAATTTGGCACCATATTCATAAAAGTAGTGATCTGATTAAGCGATCCATAAGTAATCGAGGGAACTCCTCGAAATTTATATGGAAACATGTGGTGACTTCGGTTTCGTGAGCAGTATCTAAGCATTTGCTACCAACAAGTAAGATTTTGCACCAATGTATACCATGGTCTGGAAGGTGCTGAGAGAACACTTGACTCTTTATAGATACAAGTCTGGGGGTGGGGGTGACGTTGTTTTAAGAACGGAAAGCATAATATGCTACTATGCAAATTACGTTCATCATCATCATCATCACTACCATAAACCATTTTGACCCTGTTACTGGTACTTTTCATAGCCTTTTATCTTATATCTTTAAACGAGCAATTCTTGTATATATATATATATATATATATATATATATATACAGGTTAGTTGGGGTAAGGGAAACATACTTTATTTTTCAAATGTTATTTTGAGTTCTAGCTACTAATACGTATGTCTTTTAATAATTTTGATTAACGCAAAACATACCTATGTATGTCAGCTTTCCATGATTGAACGACTTTTTAAGCTAGTTATAATGCTTTTAACCAGAAAATGCTAAATCGTTAGGCTACTTTTTTTGTTCCCCTTTCCCTGTTTTTGGGGTAAGGGGAACAGTCTGAATATCTTATGTATAAATAGTAGTATAGATTATACACCTACACGATATCATTTTTTAATATTTCGTTTATCAAATTTGAACTCAATACTTATTGAAATACGAACTAAAATAGGAAATTTTGATTAAAATCGGAATTCGGGGTAAGGGAAACATACGAGTCGAAACAGGGGTAGTCAACTAAAAACGAAATGCAAATTTTTAAATATTTATTCATACTAAACATACAGCTCATATGAATCAGTCTCAATAGTAATTTTTGTTGCAGTAAGATTCCGTTATATTAAAAAACGTGTTATTTAAATTACCTACTTAAAGTAAGATCACTTGAAATCTATCAACTAGTATCTCTATATCTACTAGTACTATCTACTAGGAACTTTACTTTGGCATTACCAGTAACTAATTAAAACATTTTCAGCTTTTGACAAACCTTTAATCTATGATCACGGCTTGACAAGCGTTTCGGAAACCCAAAATAGCGGTTGATATAATATCATTCTCGAGTTAAAAACAGCTGTGTCAACTGACACGCTGATCAAATTAAACTAACTAACCATGCTTCAAGCAGCCCAATTGGTACTTGACAAGAGATTTAACAGGCGATTAGTTAATTTTAGCGTTGATCAGCCTTTCAGAAACCGGGTGCAAATGTGATCGCCACTTGTACAGGCACCCTGAATTCTAGTGCGTATTCTTAAAATTAGCAACTATTAAAATGTTCAAGACCTCTGACATCGGGAAAGGGAAACATATGTTCCCCTTTCCCTGGCCATGGTAGTTCCCCTTTCCCGAATTTGAATTTGTAGGTTGTGTTTCTAATCATACTAAATTTTGATATTTATAGCATAGTTTATAGACATTTGTATGTAAATAATCAAATTAAGGGTATTTAACAATACTCACTGAAAATGACAGCCTTATTGGAGCACTTTTAACACAATAAACCAGCACCCAAAAAATTCGCGGCGAGCTCGTGATATTGTAGTGGTCAACTGATTTTTTTGTTTCTGTCACTCTTTCGTACTAAGTAGATATAGAGCCATATATGTTTTTGCTTTGAAACTAAAACAAAATTACTGCTTTAACGACCAAGAAATAATAGGGCTACGGTCTATAGTTTTTGATTTACAAACTACTGTTTCCCTTTCCCCTTCGGCCCCCTTACCCCAACTAACCTATATATATATATATATATATATAAGTATATAAAATTGGAAAAAGATATTGTAGGTACTGTTAAAATCAAAGACAATTTATTTCTGTTATTGAATAAGCATTCAGGGTCTATCGCTGGAAATCGTTTAACTGTCAGTATGCCAGAGGATATTTCTCGGAAAAGCAGTAAGACATGTCAGTCTGATACTTCTCAGTATTACGATAAAACGCTCGTAAACATGTAACAAATTAGAAATTCCGCATTGACGATTCATAGACTTCTTTGATGGTACTCCCATTATATGACATACTTATAACACGTCGTAATATGTATTATGTAGAGATAAATTATGATAAAACAGATAAATGTAGGAGATCGTGTGGCGTAGAGGGAGCCGAAAATTCTTGAGATTCTTCTTTATATATCTAAGCTCGGTCAAATAGCTAGTTATATTTAATGTCACTTAAACCGCGGGTAACACCGCGGGACACAGCTAGTTAAACAATAAAATATTAGCAAAACACATTGCATACATTATTTTGTACTATATAATCAATAATTTATATGTATTTTGATTCATTATTGTATCATATTTTAAATTTCAGGTACCAAGCTTTCATGGCGATGTTCGGTACCACGACCAAGCATCTAGTGCTCAACTCTCACAACTCCTGTCTCGGCTCCGAAGCCGTACATAGAAGCCAGCACAAACTACATCTACTTGACGCAGATATATTTCCCCTACTGCGGGACAACAGTATACCTGCCGTGTGGACACCGACAGAAAACAAGGTGACAAACGAAAAGCAACTGGAAGAGCTAAAGAATAAGGTGTGTTTTTTTTCATTTCTTTAAATTGTTGTTAACTTTTTTACATTGAATTAAGACATGTGATAAATGGTTACTAAAATTATCCCATTACTAATACAAAAAGTACAAGATCTGCTTGGCTCTGTTTGGCACATTGAAAAAGATAGTAGAATTTTAACAGTTATTAGTTATTATAGTTTATGCTGTGTAAATGTTTTTATATAGAGGACAAAGTTTTCAAAGGAAAAATTTCTCTCCAAACACAGATTGCGCTCGCGCAGTTCCAAAGCATTGCCCACGCGGAGCCGCAACAAGACAGTGGGCGGGGCCTGCTGGCGGGCCGCACGCTCGCTGCGTACCACCTGCGACCTAAGAAGGAGTGGGACACGTGAGTAAAATTACGATGCTGACGTGATATAAGAAAGTCTTCATTTTTAAGACCAGTAAAAATTTTTCTGTCTCTTATAACTAACAAAAGGATGAAATTATCTAAATCCTATAATTCCACAGATCAGCAGGGCCCAAGCTTGTTATTCAGGACTACATCCAAGAGGCTTTCAGCGTGGACGGTTTCTCGACGAGTCTGGAGCGGTTTAAGCAAGAAGTGGAGAGTATACGAGCTAGCAGAGCGGGACGGGAATACCCTAAAGTTGTGTTCATGGGCACCGGGTCCTGTATACCCAGTAAGACGAGGAATACTAGCGGCATTCTGCTGCAGATTGAGTGAGTACAACAAAAAAAATATCACATAAAAAAACATTAACCTACAAGGTGTTTTATTGAGATGAAAGTTAAATTCGAGTTACAAATTAGTTATATTTTGCGTATATGCAAAATTCTTATTTTAATTGGCTAACGTTACCCACTTATGTATCATAGAGTTCAGTTTAACGCTTTTTACTGGTTAATTAAATGAACTGAAGAACGTGGGAAGAGGGATTATGTGTTCTGATTGGTCTACTGTTGTGTCCACCTATCTATTGGTGCATTTCAGCACATGAACGATTGTATTTTTCGCATCTTCGCAGCGACAAACAACATATTGTGGTGATTCATGAATGAGTTATTTAGTTGCGAGAAATGCTCGACATTAATCTTTCATCTCGATCTATTTTTTTCAGTGAAAACCGTTCGATGTTATTGGACTGTGGAGAAGGGACGTTCGGGCAAATCGTCCGGTTCTTCGGGCCGAAGCGAGTCAACTCGTTCCTACGGACGCTGCGAGCGGTGTATGTGTCGCATCTACACGCTGACCACCACATAGGTTAGTACGCTAATTGAGGACTGCGACTGCTAGGCAACAACACGGCGTCGTACGTTATAAATTTACGATAGGGCTGCGTTTCCACCAGAGATGTGTTGCGAGGAATGTGTCTTTGAGAACCAATAGAATCGCTTCATTGACGTGAGCTTGCCGTGACATCGCTCAGCGCGGCGATGCTATTGGATCTTAAAAACACATTCCTTGCAACACATCTTTGGTGGAAACGGAGCCTAAGAGCGTTTGTGCACTACACAGAATTAAACCATCCGGCGCGGCGTCCCGATTTCTTACGTTTTGATATGGCAAACGTGAAAGTTATGAACGCCGGTGGGTAAAATTCCGTGTAGTGCCACAAAATATATAATGGGGATTGTCCATTTTTTTTTAATTTTGCTCATTACAAAAACATTTCGAGGAATAAGGTCAGTGATCGTTTTTCTGTATATAAACGAAAAAAATACCCATTAGTTACTTATATTTTTGAACAAATATGTTTAACCTTTGTTTGACCTTCAATGGCGTTAAATTAGCAATAAATACGACCAACATTACGTTTCGAACTTTTGGTAATCTTCTCGTATCAGTTTTCACATAATGAGAACTTGCATTTGACGAACCAGCCATTATAAATAAGATTGAAAGGAAATTTAAAACATACTGCAGAGGTCAATTGGAATCGAAACTTTAAAAATTTATTGAGAAAAAACTAGCCAATGAATTTCAAAATAATTTAATTTATATTCTTAAAATACCCTATTTTAACGAAAATAAAGTACATGGGATTTTTGGACAGTGCCCATTAGTACCTTACGGTACAGAAGTTTCACTCCCGAGTTTAGGCATGATAAACGGCAAGCGTCCGGTCACCGGACTAGTCTCTATAGGCTGGCACTTTTGTATTTTGTGGCGCGCTCGCCGCCCGGCCGCCACGCCGCCGCTCGCTTGACATTTTAGTTGACTTTTTACAGGACTAATCGGTGTCCTCCAAGCCCGTAGAGAAGCCTTCTTGGAGGTGAACAAAGATGTGCCCCCACTGTATCTGCTCGCTCCGGGGCAGATCATGTCCTGGCTGACCATGTACGACCAGCAATTCGAGAAGATCAGAGGGGATTTCATGCTCATACCTAATCAGAACTTGGTAAGAGTTTGCTTATAAATTATAATATAATTTATTAATTATTATCACAATCATCAACACTCTATATATGGGAAAATTTTGTGAGTATTTGCGTTAATTTTTGTTACTTCGCGCAAAAACTAACAAAGTTTGCTGATAATGATCGGTATTATAGTAGTTTAAGCTCAACATTATCACTAAACCTGAGATAAGAGTATAAATAATCCCAAAAAAAAACCGGCGAAGTGCGAGTTGGACTCGCCCATGAAGGGTTCCGCAGCAGCACAGACAGACAGACAGACATGACGAATCTATAAGGGTTCCGTTTTTTGCCATTTGGCTACGGAATCCTAAAAACGATATTCTAGTGAGATGCTTTAGCGTGTTTACACCCGGCGCCGCAGCGGCATTGTTTTTCGCCGCCGCGGTGGCGCCGTGTGTAAGGGCAAAAAGAAACACAAGGATGAGTAATGGAGCGGCACCGCCGCGGCATGTGTGTAAACAGCCTTATTTACGTAAGTGGCGCCATCAGATCTGTCTGTCTGTTGCCTCATTAAATTTTTTTAGGTTGTTCCGGGCCATTTAAATGTATGTAGCATTGGTAGTAATTAGCTGTAAGTCAGCTAAAGCTCCAAGTTTTTTTCCAGCTGGAGTCCAAAGACACTGTCACCGAGGATACACTTACCCCAGCTCTACTCGCTGACATCGGTGTCCGGCGTGTGGTAACTTGTCTAGTAGCTCATTGCCCCAACGCGTTCGGCGTGGCCGTCCATCTACCAGACCATAAGATCACCTACTCCGGGGATACTATACCATGCGAGGATCTGGTTAATATTGGTAAGCTTATTGTTTACTGACTTATAACGGTTTTTCTCATGCTTGAGTATGACTCGCTGTTTTAGGAGTTACCAATGGACTTCAAGCCTGTCTATCAAATCAGTTTTAATAACGGCTTCCTTACAATGTTATCCACGACAATATCATTAAGGCGACAAAACATCAATTACAAACAACGACAGAAGATCTGTTTAGATCTGTGTATTAGATTTTTTTTAATATAGAAGCAAACCTATTTTTTTATACCTAACAACTAACGAAATAAAAAAAATATTGCAAGCGCTACCATAAAAGTATCATGAATCGGTTCCAGGAATGGACTCTACCCTCCTAATCCACGAAGCGACAATGGAGGACGAGCTAGCTCAGGAGGCTCGTGCGAAGATGCACTCGACAACTTCACAGGCGATCCATATCGGGAGCCGCATGCGCGCCAACTTCACGCTGCTGACGCACTTCAGCCAACGGTACGCTAGACTGCCGCGTATCAGCCAACATATGGTAGATAAGTGCAACGTTGGCATCGCTTTTGATAATATGCAGGTATGTATTGTCAGCTATGTTTTGCTATTTGTTTTGACAGAATTTGTTTTATAGATATTGACCAATGTATGTGTATAAAAAGACGATTTATGCAATGTAACAACGGTCTAAAATTGTTAGAAATGTGTTTTTTTTTAAGCCTTAACATTTCTTTGGAAAAAATGAACTCATAAGCTAGAAGTGCTCTTTGAGAGTTTGTAAGAATGAAATTATTTGCTTAGCTTATTCGATCAGAGAGGGACAAAAAAGAATTTAGTTATTCAAATTCAATCTGTCTATTACAATTAGTCTCTTCTCGTCTCTAATATAAATATTTTTTTCAACAGGTATCAATGAGTGATCTACATATTCTACCACACATGTACGCGCCCCTACAACTGATATTCGCAGACCACTGCGTAGAATTGGAACAGAAGGCGGCGCAAAGAGCGAAACGGCAAGAGAGGCGGGCCTCCTCCCCCAATGTGTCTCCCGGTATGATACGTCACTTTTCCACCGCGCAGATTGCAGACGTAGACCAGAAAGAGACCACAGATAAAGTGGCCATAGACTCCACAGATAATAAAATGATCATAGACAAAGAGACCACAGACAAAGGCGAGAGTAGGTAGCCAATGATTTGTTATTCGTTTTTGTCAGTGGTAGTATAAACTTATCTGATTCAAAAGCTGTGGATGTTCCACAATAAACGACTGTAAGTAAAGAAAAGTTATTGGTCTGTCAAGAAATGCGATAACTTTTACTCTTGGCTGTGAACCGGATAAGACATCAATGTCTGGTTTCTAAAATATTTCACAGGAGTTTATTTATTTTACATAGTTGTTGATTGGTTTATACTAATCAGAGAATAAAAGGTAGGTAGGTAGGTTTCAGGTAGCTGAAAGCTATAAACTGTTGTTGCTATTGCTACGTTACATTATAGCTGTTATAAGTCATGTGATATCACAGTTTTTGTATATGGATATCATTGTTGTAATAAATTATTTAAATATTAATGTAGATGTATTTTATTTAAACTTAATTATTGCGTGAGAAGATAAAAAAATGTTTCATTATAAGGTGGTGCGCAATAAAGTTGTACTCATCAAACTCTTCCAATGAAACATGTATCTCCTTCTACACCAAATAGAGCGCAATCGTCATCTAAATCGCTATATCCGTCGCACTCAGAGACGAGCATTTATTACTTAACTGCACCTCCATTATACAAGTACGCTGGACTTTTAATACCCTTTGAAATGACAACTATTTTTGTGCCTATTTGAAGCGGAATCAGCGCCCCCAATGCGGGGGAAGAGAACTAAATCCGACGTAAAAATGACGTTTGAAAGTCGCCATATTGGCGCTGATAGCAGTAGCGAGAGTACTTGGAACTAATACTAGTAATGACAACCAATAACGATTAAGCGGCCATTTGCAAGTTACGTCAGATTTAGTTCTCTTCCCCCGCATTGGGAGCGCTGATTCCGCTTCAAATAGGCACAAAAAGCAGGTGGGTATCATAAGTCCAGCATACTTGTATAATGGAGGTCAGAGCTTAACTGTAATTAAATGGAGATTTTGACATAAGCCCCATACATTATATTCTGTCAAAGTGTTCATTAAATTAAAGTTTAATAATCATTAAATGTCACTGAGAGCGGCCGTATGTCTAATTATCATTTAGATATAAGTACCTGGATGACCGAGCTTTGCTCGGTATAGCAAACACTAATTGACTACGTGTTACTTAATAACGCCATCTGCTGGTCGTTAAAACAATTAGTTGCTAACAAAACAGTATTATTATTCGTCAATAGATGTCAGGAAGAGTCATATTTTTCAGTTTATGCAAATGATTCGTAGCTAGATCGATTTATCGCCCCCGAAACCCCCTATATACTAAATTTCGTGAAAATCGTTGGAGCCGATTCCGAGATTTCAATCAAATATATATATATATATATATATATATATTTCCACCCCGGTGTTGATATTACGTCCTACATGGCGGTTTTTACCGATGATATTGCGTCCGACTGACTTGTTGCATCCTATATACGGACGCAAGATTGACTATCTCTCAAATTCAGCCAGAAGTAGTGTTAAGGTTAGTACAATGGCTGGGTGAAATATTGGCATGGACGTTGTTTTGTCACCGGAGTGCTTTTCGGCGTATTTCTTAGTTCCGCTATTTGGCGCGCGAATTTTGGAGGTCGCTACTGTGCGCCGTATATCGGTGGCGTATATTCGATACTTTGTTTACGTATAACACGCCGATAATGTGGATTCCTGTATATAATAAAGTTTTTATCAATTCTAATGTGTGATTTAATTACGTCCCACAAAACGACATCGTCCCAGAGGAGACGCGGGGGTGACAGAGGCGAGGGGGCGGAGTTCGCACGCGACATGCAAGGGCATGTTTTTGTTTATATTTTTTGCCGGCCAGCGCGGACGTAATGACGCTTGTGGTATAAATATTGTGTAGTGGGGCGAATATTTGAGAGAGACTAAATTCATGTCTTCAAAGTTGGGTTCACAACGCCTTCGTAAATTTGATGTAACATTACACATTTCAATGTCTAATTAACTTACAAAAATGCTGCTAAAACTATTTGAAAGTAGAGTTATTATTTCAAAAGTTATTATAAAAAAAAGTACCACATTATGAAATTTTTGCGTGTCGTTTCGATACTGCCGCTCACAATTTATTATTTTTAAAAAAATGAGCTAGAAAGGATTAAAAATTTAATGTTAATTTGAAGATAAAGAAGAGAAGAATCCGATACCAACAAATAACACATCAACTTACATTAAATAATAAAAAAATATATTTTTAAAATGTTCATAAAATTCGCGTCATTGTCCTGCGCATTGTTTGTTTTGAATGCCTTGCCGATATACTCAACGTGACGGGTTGAAACCTATTTTGCGATAAAATCTGCTGGCTCACTTTATTTGATCGCAGTGCTTTGGTGTGGATAGAGGTCTTCGTTTTATGCTCTCTCTCTCTCTTTGAAATACGTTCTACAAAAATTTCCAAATAAGACGTCATTTACATTTCTCGATGTGTGCCAACATTTGTCTGTTTTTCACTACTTTTTTTATACCAAGTTATAAAGGCCCGCAACATTTCTAAGTTCTTAATAATTTTCTTTATATCAATACTTAATTATAAACGAATTTAGTGAATTCCTCATTATCCTGAACGTCTTTTTCCTGAATAGCCCTAAAAACATAATGACGATCATTCAGAATAATGATCAAATCTGTAACTGTATTTCAGTAAAACAGGAACAAATATATCGAATCGATGCAATGTCGATATTACAATTAGGTAGTTATTTGACACATTTTCGAAAAATAGTAGTAGAATAGTAAGAAAAGTAGTAAAAATGTTATCTACACTTCAATATTATAAAGCAGGAGAGGTTGTTTGTTTGTTTGAACGCGTTAATCTCAGGAACTACTAGTCCGATTTGAAAAATTCTTTCAGTGTTAGATAGCCCATTTATCGAGGAAGGCTATAAGCAATATTTTATCACGCTAAGAATAATAGGAGCGAAGATATAGAAGAATAGAGGAAAATGTGGAAAAAACGGAGGGAAATTATTTGAAAGGGCTTATTTGAACGCGCTTATCTCAGGAACTACTGGTCCGATTTGAAAAATTCTTTCAGTGTTAGATTGTCGTGTCAATGGTTGTCGTGATTGATGTAGATCGTTTTTTTAAAAGAAGTGATTTTAAAAACTATTTTAAAGACAAAATAAAATGGCCTTGGCCGTCGACCCATTTTGTAATACAAAAAAAATGTTTTAATTGTGGTGCAATGACCAAGAATAATATCAATATTATTACAAATCATTTTGTTCTACCTATGAAACGAAAGAACATAAAATCGCTTTATAAATCTTCATTTTTCTGGTGCAGCATATTTATTTACAAATAAATATGCAATTTACGATCATTATCCTGACGTCCAGTGTCCTGTTTGTTGTTGAACTGTTTATATACTTACCTGTCTAAAAGTATTTTGGATCGATTGTATTAACTACTATGTCCCTACCTACATACCTACGTATATGATTTTCTTTGATAAGTACTTACCTATTGTATATTTTAAACAAAAGCCCATCAGTGACTGAGTTTAGACTGCGAATTGGGTTGGGACTAATGTATTTTTAAATATCTATACTTACTAATATTGTAGAGACGAAATATTTAATCGTTTGCTTATTACTATTTAACTTACGAGTTACGAGACTACTGAACCAATTTAAATAATTCTTTCGCTATTAGAAAGCCACGGTAATGAGAAAATAGCCCAAACAAGTGCATCAAAACTCAACGTCAAGTGGTTACCGGGTCATGGGCTAGGCTGTACACTGTACAGTGTTCTGAGATTTTTTTTAATCTTGACTTGGTGACTTTCTTCATTCATAAATCGACACCCTTGACAAGATTTATAGTAACTGTGATGGCATACTTATAATAATAATAATGTACTTTTATTCAGCTCGATAACATAAAAACCTTAATCTAGACAATTACAACATGCAAATTATTTTATTTTCAATGGTTTTTTATATTAGAATGTTAAGATCGCAACCGGCAGCTTAGCTAGGTTACAGTATAACCTGTGTTAAAGCCACCGGACCCTTTCCCAACTACTGATCGCATATCACTGATTTTACATTTCAGGCAATTAAAATTAGATTACAAATTAAATCAATGTTTAAAATTAATCAAACTTGATACAATAAACGGGGGCGGTGGTTACTCGCGTCCGTAGGAATTACCTTTTACTACCCTACACGTGTCCCCCGGGTGGTGCTAAACGAGTAACAACGCCGAGTCTCAGGCGGCGGATATGATAACCTGACTCCTAGGCAGTAGTGGCCTTGAGGACTAAATACCCTCAAAAAGTCTAGCGCGGAAAGCAACGGGAAACTACCGCGACTATAATCCCAAGAAAACCACCATGATTAAGAACGCCACCAGAGATAATATGATGTCATGCGACCCGACTAACGCTCGGCGCCAGCTTAGTTCCGGGCCGACTGGTGTGAAATTGGCTACCGGCTGCAGGTCAGTTAACCAGCAGGCTGCTTGCAGAAACTCTGCTACTGTTGGAAACATAACATCTTACTCTAGCAAACTAACACCCAAGGGAAGGGCAATAACAATAGGAACCTGGAATGTCCGTGGACTTTTAAGGCCAGGAAAAACCGAAGTTGTTGAAGCGGAGATGGAGCGCTATAATCTGGCTATACTAGGATTGAGTGAGACCCATGTCAAAGATAACGGATACCACATCACACCTGAAGGAAATATGGTAATCTACTCTGACAGGCAAGACAATAGTTTTAGTGGTGTGGGCTTCATAGTTGCTAGCTGGCTACGAGACAAGGTATTGGGGTATAATACCATCAACAATAGAATTATATCCTTAAAAATTTCAGCCCATCCACACCCAATTAACTTTGTACAGGTCTATGCGCCGACCACTGTAGCCACCGAAGAAGAGATGGAGGAATTTTACCACGAGCTAGAATTAACCTGCAAAGCGTTACCAAAGAAGGAATGTACTATCATCCTGGGAGACTTTAATGCTAAGATAGGGCACACTGATAATGATTAACACCTAAGGAATGTTATTGGGGAATACGGCTTAGGAGCCCGCAACAGTCGAGGTGAGATGTTGTTAGAGTTTTGCATTGAAAAAGGACTATTCGTAACTAACACGGCATATAAACAACATCCAAGACGCTTATGGACATGGCGATCGCCAACAGGTCATAAAAATCAGATTGACTTCATATTAATCAGCATCAGGAAGTCGTGCATAACTCTCTCAAAGACTTTTCCGGGTGCAGATTGTGGCAGCGACCATCAGCTGTTAATAGCTCAATACAGAGTCCGCCTCAAAGTAGTTTCAAAGCCTCCACCATCCAAAAATATTCTTCTAACACAAGAAGCGAAAGCTTTTGAGGACACACTACAAACTTGACTGGACAGTAAAACGTATTGCCCATTTGACTCAGCCAATACATCATGGAATCAGCTTAAGGCCGCATTAGAAGAGACAACTAGAACAATCACAAATGGACGGAAAGTAAAACACCCTAGATCTGAGTGGATGACCACTTGGGAGGCAATCGCACAAAGAAAGGCTCTAAAGACTGGCGGAATTCGTTCAAAGGAAGAACAACAGCGATACTCTGAACTTGACTCACTAGTACAGCGTCTCTGTAGACATGACAAGAATGCATATATCAATTCCATATGTAGAGATATACAAACACACTCTGATACCCTACATCCAAGAGACATGTTCCAAAAGGTGAAAATTCTCACACGGGAACGAAAATCAAAATCTTGGAACATAGAAGATGAAAATTTTAGACAAGAAACAAGTGATGACAAGATGGAGGAACTACTGCCAAGACCTGTACAAATATGACGCTGATGAACCTGACACTAGATTAGATTTTACAGATAAAGAACCCGACATCGTTCTCCATGAAGTAGAAGCAGCTATAAATAAGCTCAAAACAAAAGCTTGCGGTGGAGATGGTATACAGGCACAAGTGCTTAAGAGCTTGGGTAAGTCTGGAATCAGAGTAATGCATTCAATATGTCTTAAAGTATGGAGAACAGGACAGTGGCCAGACGATTGGACAGAATCTCTGGTGATACCACTACATAAGAAAGGGTCGACTAAAAAGTGTGGAAATTATCGGACCATCTCACTAATTTCACACGCCAGTAAGATTCTTCTCCATGTTATAAACAACAGATTGGCACACTATATAACTAGACAGATATCCAAAGAGCAGGCGGGATTCGTAAAGGGCAGGGGTACCCGAGAAGAAATCCTAAACATCCGTCAGCTGATAGAAGAGAGCAGAGAATTCAATGTCTCAATAGTACTCTGTTTTGTGGATTACGCTAAGGCCTTTGACTGCATCGTCTGGTCCAAAATGCTGGAGGTGATGAGAGAGTTGGGCATCCCCGATCATCTCATATTTTTGGTACAAAACCTCTATCTGGAAGGTCGATCAAGGGTGCGATTAGACAATGATCTGTCAGAGCCGTTTGCTACAGAGCGTGGTGTCAGACAGGGTTGCATCCTCTCTCCACAGCTGTTCAACCTCGTAGGCGAATATATAATGCGTCGAGTGTTGGAAGATTGGGAGGATGGTATTAAAATTAACGGATACCTTCTCAACAACCTAAGGTTCGCTGACGACACCACGCTTATAAGTACTTGCGAAGTGAAACTTGCTGAACTTCTAGCGCGGCTCGAAAAGATTAGTCGAGACTTTGGCCTCCAAATCAATCGCAATAAAACCAAACTGATGTACGTCGATAAGCTGAACCAAATACAAAAGACATCCTTACTACAAGATCTCCAACCCGTAGAGGAGTTTGTCTACCTGGGATCGTTGATTAGCAACAATGGTAACTGCGAGAGGCTCAGTCCGACGGGCTCAGATGGCTAAATCTGCGGTTGGGCGCTTAGAAAAGATATGGAAGAATAAGAACATCTATCGTAGCACAAAAATAATACTAATGCGTTCCCTAATATTTTCAATATTTTTATATGCCTCCGAGACATGGACACTAAAAGCACGTACTCGAGCTAAGATTGACGCTTTTGAAATGTGGTGCTGGCGTAAAATGCTCGGCATCCCTTGGACCGCACACCGGACCAACACGTCTATACTTCAACAACTCAAAATTACCACCCGCCTGTCCACGCTTTGTCTACAACGATCACTTGCCTTTTTTGGCCACATAGCCCGCCGGGAGCCTAATAATCTTGAGAGTCTCATACTAGCTGGGCAATTAGAGGGGAAAAGAGGCAGAGGCAGAGTGGCTACACGATGGACAGACGCGATTGTCAAGGCTGCTGACTGCACGTTCCAGGAGGCATTTCATCAGGCCAAAAATAGAGACAAGTGGAGAGCCCTATCCCAAAAAGCAAATTTTGGTGGTCACGTCCCTCAGCCATGAGGATACGACTAGGAAGAAGAAGATACAATAAACAATACAAAAAACGATCGAAACGATCTACATCAATCACGACAACCATGATTGACTATGACTATCACAGCACAGAACGCAACGTCGCGTCGTGTTTGTTTACGCGCGCGCGTTAACCAACTACTTACGAAAAAATTTATTATTATTGTGAACTTGTATTATAATCAAATACCGTCCTCTTTTTGTACAAAACAAATAAACAGAAATAATAGGTACTATTATAGATAATAACCATAATTTAAATTTACAGAGTATATATATATATTGTTGTGTAATTTTTGTGTAGTTGTGTAATTTTTTGAGATTTTGGACTGTTTTATCTTATTTTTGATAGGTACGTTAATAATTTTTTAAACGTTTTTATTTTTCTTTTCGACGCCTAAAGGGCCTTTTTTTGAGACTTTGTACTGATAGGTATGTCTGATATGTGATTCTTCAGGTTAATATTTTTCTAAGCATTTTTGTTTTATTTTTTTAACGCCTAAACGGCTAATAACGAATTTCAATTTGTTAAATTTTATCAACTTGTCACGTGGGCAGAGCCACGATTGAAAACTAGTATTGCTTACATACACAAGTTAACTATAGTCAATGTCACAGTAAATTAGCCTCTCAACTGGTCGTTCTTAAAATTGTTAATTTCTTAAATTACTTTTATGTTCCTATTTCGGTGTATTTGATTTGTCCGACACTTTGATTATTATGACTATGGGTTTATTATTGTACCTACTTGATTTTAAACAATAAAACTTAAAAATACCTACTACCGAAACAATTGTTTTATTTTGTGTTCATACTTAAGTTCAGAAGAAACACGCTCACATGATGTCTGCTACAGTGACATAAACGAAAATCTTCTTTCTTCCCTTCAACGCCTTCAAAACTTATGTATTCGTTTTATTTTTGGCCTTCGAAAGTTTGACCATGTTTCTAATTATCGATCTCAGCTCAAATGGCTCCCGATCAAGTTGCGTCGAAACTCTCACATACTTCACTTACTGTACAACATCCTTTTTAGTCCTTCTACTCCTAACTACCTCAAAGTAAAATTCAATTTCCTCGGTCATGACGATCCTATACTTCGCTCTGCAAACAAACTGACTCTTGCGTTTCCTTCTCACAATACTTCATTCTACGATTCTTCTTTCACCATCTCCGCTATTCGTCTCTGGAATTCCTTGCCCGATTTTATAAAAAAATCGGAATCAATTATCATCTTTAAGAAACGTTTGAAAGCACACTACCTAGATCAGGCTCAGTCCTTGTAAAACTCTTGGTGTTTTTTGTACAATTATTTTAATGTTCTTTTATTTTTTATAATGTAGGTTTTTAATGTAATGTAGGTAATTATATCAACATGTCTTTTTTAACCTAATTATATCTGTGTAAATTTGTGTAGTTCATTTGGCTATTTTATTATGTGTAATATATTGTATTTAGTGTATGTGTATATGTGTGTATATGTATGTATGTATGTGTGTATTTTTTTTTATTTGTTTAAGTTTAGTACTTTAACATTATTTTCTGCCACCATATTTTGGTTGCCTGGAAGAAACCGCTGAAAGCGGTAAGGCCGCCTATTTGCTATGTTCCTTGCCTAATGTTGTTTTTGTTATTTTATATAGTTTATAATGCAAATAAAGAATTTATAAATAAATAAATAAAATGATCATATCTATCATAATTATCCTTAATATTTTTTAGTTAGCCTAGCGGACTTACCTAATTATAATTTAAAATTTAATTAATCTATGTAATATAGGGATAACTTGTTTTTAATGTCTGTTATGTACTCCAAGTTATAGAAATAAGTATTTCATTTTAATCGACTTCATAAAGAGGGATGATTCTCTATTTATACATACATATCGTCACTCCTGTCTCTCATTGGGGTAGACAGAGACCACATCACGCAATGAATTTATTGGGATCTATTATATAGGTACCTATGTATGTATCGATATAACATATAAGGTTAGGAGGAAGCAACAAACTCAACAGTTTATGGCGTACATACAAAAATAATATACGGTACCGATATAATCTCAAATATAGTAAGGAGTCATTTAATTAGTAGAATGCATGGAATTAATATAGTACAATATACGGTATTAATATATCCATACATTTAAATGGATGTAGGAAAAACGATTAAATGCATGGAACGAATACAAAAATATACAATGTGTCACATGATTTCCATCGAGAACGGAAGCAAAAAACCAGCGAGAATTATTTGAAATTGAATATCTAATTTTCGTACGTAAACAAAATTTCTCGTCGACAATAGAATTCACATGACAGCAATGTAACTATATTCGCACGAATAACAATTAAAAAGTCATTGGAAATGGTAGACGCCATAGGGTTCGACTTTGAAAAGACGCAACAAGTCTTCGGCGATTTAAATATATATATATATATATATATATATATATATATATATATATATATATATCTTAATATATATATTTCTTGTGTGCGTGTGTATGTGACTGAACTCCTCCTAAACGACTGGACCAATTTTGATGAAATTTTTTGTGTGTGTTCGTGGAGATTCGAGAATGGTTTAGATTTACAGTTTGGTCTACTGGAAAATGTTTTTTCAATTAATTTCTTATTTATAAGGAGTTGTTGATTTTGGAATGTTTTACATTAGATCCGGCGGACGGCGCTATCATCGCATTCAATATTATTCTATTTCAATTTTAGTTTGTCCTGACAGATGGTGCTACGATTAATTTGAAAAAAAAATTGTTATTCAATTCATGTGCTGATTAAAATATTAAATAAATAACACATAGGCTACAATTTTAACCGACTTTCAAAATGGGGGAGGTGTTATGTTCGTTTTCTTATATTCAACGATTACTCCGCCGTTTGTTAACCGATTTTCAAAATTTTTCTTTTGGTATATAGGGTATCATCCCAATTTGGTATTATATTCAGAAAAGTGGTGATCTGATGAAGGATCCATAAGTAATCGAGGGAACTCCTCAAAACTTATAGGGAAACATATGGTGACTTCGGTTTCGTGAGAAGTATTCTAAGCATATGCTACCAACAAGTAAGATTTTGCACCGAGATATACCTGGTATACCGTGGTTCGGAAGGTGCTGAGAGAATTCCTGATTCTTTATAGATACAAGTTTGGGAGTTTCGGCGTTGTTTTAAAAACAGAAAGCATATGCTACTATGCAAATTACATTCTTCATCATCATCATCATCATCATCATCACTACCATATTATACCATTTCATAGTCTTTTAGATCGAGACTCGAGTTTGTCAAGCGATAATTAAAAAAAATCTATATCTACCTAATATTATAAACCTGAAGAGTATGTTTGCTTGAACGCGTCAATCTCAGAAACTACAGGTCCGATTTAAAAACTTATCTCAGTGTTAGATAGATCATTTATCGAGTAAGACTCATCATTTATCGAGAAGGTTATATTATATTATTACTCTAAGACTAATACGACAGAAGAAACTCAGGAAAATGTGGGAAAAACGGGGGAAATATTTTTTATGGGAAAATGTACCTACGGATTCTGTAAAATTTCTAATTAACGCGGGCGAAGCCGCGCGGGACATCTAGTATATATATATATATATATATATATATATATATACAAGAATTGGTCGTTTATAGATATAATTTAGATATAATATGGCCTTTCTTATCTAAACTCTTTAACTGTTTTAGATCGTATCACATATGTGTGTGTAACGTCGTCGTGTGCAAGTACGAAGTCTTCCCACTACGTCCCATACAAAGATAACCGCGCGTCCAGTTAGTTATTTTATTTACTTAAATTAATATTTATTATCTTAAAGGGTATATCACAGTCTTATTCATAAACGAAGAACAAGACTAATTAACACAATATGTGAATGACTAAGTTGTAGTCAGGAAGTTTTCGTTAACCCTTTATAGAATTTTTGTGTACCCTTTATTTTAAAACATTCTTTGTCCATCCTATACCATAGTAGTTTTTGTATAGGAAAGGTTTTTTGCCTTTCGCTTATTTAGTAATATAAATTATAATTTAAACTATTCAGAGTTGCGTTATGAGTTGAAGAGGAATCATTCGACGGATACGATAACAATACGCAGTAACTCACGCTCGTCCAGCAAATATTCAGTCCGGTCATATGAACCTAGTAAGTTTTTTAAATTATTAAAATGTATTTTATTACCTAGATGACGCCCGCAACTTTTTTGCGACAAAATCGTCTATCGCGCGGGAACCGTACATTTTTCCGGGATAAAAAGTATCCTATGTCCTTTCCCTGGACTCAAAGTATTTCCATACCAAATTTCAGCAAAATCGGTTCAGCGGTTTGGGCGTGAAGAGGTAACAGACAGACAGACAGACACACTTTCGCATTTATAATATTATGTATCCAAGGGCGTCGCCAGCCGATGGCGCAGGGGGGGGGGGGGGGGGGGCAAGTTGACTTTACCTACTACAATTCATACTTTTCTCATTCTCTATAAATGAGAAAAGTAGGTACGAATTGTATGTAAAGTCGACAGCACATGAAGGTTTTCACTTGTACTACGAGCCTTACATCTACAGCGATTGTAAAAACAGTATCTTAGTACTATATAAATATAATATATTCTGTGACAGTACAAAGTCCAATGTGTAAAGCTACGAGCACGAGCTCTTGACTATGCAATAAAAAACTTGTAAATAAGTTATAATAACATTGTTTTTTTTAAATTATCAGATTTTAATTTATAGTGGTCGTTGCTTGCATTATATTTGGCAACTTTTTTAGAATCTCTAGGGGGGGCAGCTGCCCCTCTTTGCCCCCCCTTGGCGACGCCCTTGTATGTATCGATATGGATGTAGTTATAGCTAGAGGAGGTAATTGTTTTATCCACATGATGATACTTCTGTGTAACATGGGAAAATACATTTATTAGTGTTGTTTATTTTTATGTAATATTTAAGTCATTCAAGTGACTTGTAGATCAGCTGTCACTGAGGTATTGAGGTGCTAACTATATTGTTTCAGTTCCTCACAGTAGGATAGAGATAGACATTCGAAATGGCGCACATTCAAGACCAGCTTCACCAAATATTAATTTCGTGAGACTAAATTGTGAGTTACTGGACTCCTTATATTCACTATAACGTCAGGAGTGTTTTAAATCAGACAAAACATCTGAACGAAGTTAAGACTTCTTTATCAAAAAACAATTTAAAATTAATCTTTACAATAGATGTTTACCGATTTCAAAATAATAATTATATATATTTTTTTAATTTATTGAATGTTTTGCTTTTATTTAGATCGTCCAAGATCTATTGGTTCAGCCAACAGAAGTTATAAAATTGATAAAGAGAATGCCTGCAGTAGAAAATGCAATGCTGAAACTGTACAGCATACCAGCAACATCAGTTTGGCAAGTAAGAAAAGTGGGACTTTGAAACATTTCTAACAGAGAGAGAATACTAGAGTAAAAAAAAAATATTTCGTGAGAGTACTTGTACTATTTAGATAATAGTACAAGTACTCTCACGAAATATTCTGTGGTGAGAGTTAGAAATAAGGTGTTAATTTCTATGCGTTACAGATTGGTCTTAGCTTTTTTTAATGTGCCTTAAACAAATTCTATTAAATATTTAAGTACTTAAACTACGTTAGTAAGTACTTACATACAAGTAAGTAAATTTTCTTCATAGGTGATGATACTATTGCGAAGGAAACAGCTAGTCAAAACTCCATAAAAGGAAAATTAAATATTGGAAGACAGTCGAGACCACTCACAAGTAAATATTCAGTTTCTATTTAGTATTTTCCGTTATCATCTTGGTATACGAATTACGAAATATTACTCTTTTAAGTTCAAACTAAATAGAAATAATAATAATATATTATGATAGTGCACGGCATGCGCGCGGCCTGTTGCTGGAACTCGGCCTGCGCACTGCCTGGATGCGCTTTGGTGCTTTGTGTAATTTTCATGGTCGAATTTTCTATAGGGACGGAATTTCATCCAAGACCCATTTCTATTCCAGAACCTGTTGGAGTATGGAAAGGTAATGGCAAAGTCATAATATACATATCTAACACCTTACTATTACCATCCTAGCAATAATCTTTTTTAAACACCAACTAGTTCTCCTTTCTTCGTCACGCAATTCAAGGACGAAGATTGTAGAGCGCTATTAACAGGATGGTCGTCAGAGAAATTGAGTGAGCGTACCCAGGTAGGGGCAGGGGGGAGGGGCACCCCCCCCCCCCTTAGAAGATAAAATAAATGTCAATATTCCTGGCAAGTGGGAATTAAAAACGTGTTACCTACTCGTTGGAAACGAAGTACCTATCGTTTCAGTCAGATTAAAAAGTCAATTTTCATGATTTTTTTGTTTCAATCTGTTTCAATATACCAGAGCGACCATCTTCTCAAAACAGGTGCATACCTGCAGCTTTGCCCCCCTAGCTAAAATCCTGGGTACGCCCACCGTCTGCCTATTCCTTTATCACAGTATACTCTACCACCTACTGTTTTCGAGAATGTATCTGACCTCCTCCCTTCACTAGAAGTGGTAGGTAATATCCTATTTCAAATGGCACCTACTGACTGTTAAATTGCTGTTGGTTGTTTATTTCGGACAGCTACCACAACACCAATGAGGGGCACTGCTGTGCCCAATGCCGAGCCTAGCATAGAAGAATGGAATTTACTGCATAAAAGTAAGTACTTCTCTTTATAGGCAAATTATGTACTAGCTTAAAGCTTAGTTCTGTCCCTGTGGCTTCGACTTTGCCCCGGTGCAGTGTAAGTTGAGCCCACGTTGAGCCTAAGTGCCGACCCACACGTACCACAACCACACCACATCGCAACGACAAGATGTCGTCGAGTAGTGGTTACGTGTGAATAGTGTCGCTGCAGCTTTTTGTAGTTGCGTTGTGGTACCGATAAAATGCCGACGTGGTTGCGTTGTCGCCAGTGGTTGCGATGTGGTTACGTACGAAAGTCAATGATACGGAGGGGGGGAAGAGCGCGGGCGGTGTGCGCGCACTGTCATTGCATCGACGCAACGTTGTGGTTGCGATGTGGTCGGTATCACACAAGTGGTCGACAACGACTGCAAAATGTAGTACCGTACGTGTGAATGATCCAGTTCATTTACAATACGAAATATACGCCCGACCACGAGGTGTGGTTGTGGTACGAGTGGGTTGGCCACAAAAGTATTGTAAACAATAATAAAAATCACAATCATAATTGTTACATCAAATAAATAAAAACTTTATCTTTTCTACAGGCTCAAGATTATCATCTCTCAAGCACAGAAGTGTTTCTAGCAATAGAACTCCTAGGAGAAGAATTACGAGAGGTTCAAACTCAACTATTAATATACCTATTTAATTTTTAATAGAATTCCTAAGTCCTGAGAGTAAAGAAAAACTCGAAACATTTTACTCAAATTACATCTTGACATTATTTTTTAATAAATTATTATTCATTAACAATACTTGAAATTTTTTAGGCAGTAGCCAACACAACTTCAAGCCCCAGTTAGAAGATATACAGAGTTCATTTCTGATTTTAAATAAAGAATAATCAAAAAAGGTAAGACAGAGAATTTTAGTTATGTTTTACTTATAAGCATTTCTTAGAAGACACTTATAATATGAAGAGAAAAAATTGTTGCTATATCAATAAGCTTTATTTGACAATTACAAATGTGGCCCTTAATGTTCAAAGTATAATATAATAAAAAAATTAAAAGTTAGTTTTTCTTGGAACTTCCAGAACCATCTTTTTCTTTCTTATCCTTCTCTTCTTTGTCTTTGTCGTCCTTATCTTTTTTGAAGGTGGACATAGCATTTCTTATAGCTTCACTCTGGGGGTCTACGCCGGGAAGGTTCTCCAAAACACTTTGAAGGAAAGCCGGGTCGTTCATGACTTCAGCATACTCCTCTGAGACATCCATACTCTCTTCAGCCTGACGAGCCTCCTGCTGCATGCTCATTTGCATGGCCAGAGCGATCTGCTCCTCCTCAGACAACTCCATAGCTTCGCCTTCACCGAGGGACATTGCAATGGCTCTCTCCATTCCTGTGTCCTGGGCTCCTTCACTGGCTTTGGGAGTTTCTCCCTCAGTGGTAGCCTGCTGTCGTCGAGACTCCTCCTCCTGTCTTTGCCTCTGCTCCTCCATGGACACCCTCAGAGCGAGAGCCAACTCTGGGTCTTCATTGGGATCTACTCCGAACTCGAACGGCGACAAACCGGAGCCAGATGGGCCAGCACCATCTCCACCAATAATGGGACTCGAAATCAAAGCCTCTGACAGCACTACACAGCCCCCTGCCGGTACAGACACAAGGTGGCTCCCACCGGATGTATTATCCTTGCCGTTTAAGGTATTGACGAATGAGGTCAACAAAGGATTGTTTTCAGAGTCCTCCCCGAATGATACAACATCACATGATACCTTCTCTTTTTTCAGTCTTTTGGCCAATTTCACCATTTCCTTCTCGTCTGAGTTGATCGGGGATCCGACGAAGACGACAATACGCATCTTGTGGTTCTTGCCCTGACGATGTTTGAGAGCCAAGTGTGCGATGCGAATTCCTGTTAGAATGTTAATGTCACCATTGGGCTGGACGCGGTGCAGCTTGGACAGTATCCTTCCCACGTCGCTAGTGAGAGTGGCTAGCACCTCGACGTTAGCTAGAGTTAGTAAGCCGACGTTATTCTCAGGGTTCGATCGGGTTTTAGAGTGACATACCAAGTTGACTGCATCTTGCTGCGCTTGGAGCCTCGTCGGAAGGAAATCACCATTTCTCATGTAATCGCTGTTGTCTACACATATCATAGTGCTCTCCAAAACCATTTTGTTGTAATTATTTGCTTCTAGGTAACGAAAATACTGCACAAGGGAACAACGAAATTTACCAATTTACAGAACTGTCATTCGTAATGACATGACAAAACAAAATTATGATAGGTATGTGCCGCATCTGAAGTTTATCGATACAAATCGATGTCAAAAAAAACAAAAATTCTCTGGATGATAAAAACTTGACTCCCACTCTTCCGTCGCTTTTTTAGTTTTTCTTGACAGTTGACAGCAACGATGAAAAACTCAAAGCAGATATGTTACTACCGCGCGCTTTGTGAAGATTCAAACACGGCCCAATTGGGCCGTCTGTTTAGTCTGCATCGAGCGCAGTCACGAACGCGGTGCGTCTTGTCTTACCTAAATAAATTGAAAATGACGTCGTGCGTGTATCGAAAATGTACTAATTATGACTCGAAAGTAAACAAAACACATGGAATCTCTTACCACATGTCTTGATTGCAATAAATACCTCGATTATTTACATTTTCAATTATTTTTTCGAACAATCTGGAAAAAATCGAATTTTCGTCATAGCTCAGGCGAAGAAAGAGACAGCGATACAATTCGACGTTTAAAAATAGAACTGTCTCTTTTATGTAAATGGTTTTTTGGTATCTTTTGTTTCACTTATCTGTCAAATTTGTTAATGTTTGCAATTTTGACTTTGAAAATTGTTCGGAAGAGATTTAAGCTGGAAAATAGTATGGATATAACACTGAGGATGTAACATATCTGTATAAGTAGAATATCATTGGTTGACAGACTGTAATATTATCCCCGCGTTCCATATGATATTAAAAACGATCAAAACGCTCGAAATAGGTGACATTTTGAACTTTTGATCGTTTTTAACATAGACTTAATATATACTGTCGTATAGACCACCTGACAACCCGAAAATGCATGACCATTTTCGATCTGTCAATGTGTGCGTGTGCTAGTGATGTATATTTTACTATCGATAGTATAGTATTTTGCTATCGATAGTATAGTCCGTTCGAGTTATTTTACCTGAGTTTCTATAATAAATAAATAATATGCAACTTTGACAGATTTGTATTTCAAATTAAGTATCATAAATTTTAATTGGCAAAAAAAAGGTGACGATTGAAAAGTAGATACATATTTTCTTTTGGAATGATTTTTCAATCGTCGGATATGTTATGACATGAGGTTCTTATATGGGTAAATAATTTACACATAACACATTATAAAGTTACCTATTTATTACTCAGGTAAAATCTATCTGGTAAATCAGCCCTTACATTGAAAGTAAACAACACACATAGTATATTATATTTTATTCTTAAATTAAATACATATAAAATATCATAATATTTTTTATTACAATTATTTTTAACCGACTTCCAAACAGAAGGAGTCTAGACGTTCGGCTGTGGATATATTTTTTATGTATGTTCAACGATTACTCCGCCGTTTATGAACCGATTTTCAAAATTTTTCTTTTGTTGTACATTGTATTGTTCCGAGTAGGTATCATGTTCACAAAAGTGGTGGTCTGGTGATGGAAACCATGAGAAATCGAGGTGACTCCTTGATATTCAAATGGGAACATATGGTCCCAGAAAATGTTCAAAATCTTTCGATTAATAAATTTAAAAAAGTAGTCAATGAACGTTTTGTGTCAAAGCCTATTATAAGGTCAATGATTTCGTAAACGATGGCACATCTTGGGAGTAGAATGCTGAATGACTGCTTGCAAGGCTACTTCTACATGACTTACAATTATTATGTATCTATCTATGTTTACATTGTATAATTTTTAGTCACAGCATTGTAAATTTTATTTTAAAAGATTTTTTTTCCTCACTTTTTTTGGTAAAAAGTGGGCCCCGTGCGAGTTTCTTACGCCGGTTCTTCTTGTCGGCTTAATTCCCGAACCGGTGGTAGGCACCATGTATTCTGAAAATATATTTTATTTAAGATTTGATCAGAAATAAAGCAATTTTGATTTTGATTTTTTTTAACACCAACAGTAAGTATAGAAAACCATAAAGACAGGTAAAAAGAGTAAAATTATTATTTTTAAACAAAAAATTAAAACCGACTTCCAAGGTAATGACAATAGTAATATTATACTTAAATGAACTAAAAAGTATAAAATAATTCATATTCTTTACTCAGTATTAATTTTGTTCTCAATCTTCATTATTTTGCAATCGGTACCAGCTAACCTAATCGCCAGTCCTATGACAAAATAGGTAAAACTGCAACTCATATACTTAGGACTGGTACCGACTTCAAAATTATGAAAATTGAGTACAGAATAAGGATTATTTAATACTTTTTAGTTCATGTAAGTATAATCTTAAATGAACTTATTATTGCTTATTTTTAATAATTGTTTCAGTAACAAGTGCAACAGTATGTCAAACTTACTGGTACAAATAAAGTTGGGATAGCTCCTTTAACCGAAATAGTATTTATTCTACTTTTTCTTTAAAAATTTTCAATGAAATGTTTGCTACATATTGTTGATTTTTTTCTTGGGATTCCAACCAACACGCCCAATTAATTTCAGCCATTAGAGGATCTTGAGGGAATCTATAAAACAACTGATTATGATATATAAATATAAACCTTCCTCTAGTTTTAGAGTCACTATATTATAGTAGTTATATTATATTAGCTATTATATTAGCTATATTATACTATACTATATTACACATTATCCGGCCGCACATTATCCGAATTTCTGATCATGAAAATTCGGACGCCCCGCCCCGCTCATACATTTTGACACGTCAGAAATTCTTTTAGTATGATGGGTCTACAACAAAATGTATGAACAGAGTGCGTTCCGCCGGGTGTCCGAATTTTTCTGCGGCCGGGCTTAAGGTGATAAATATAAAGGTAAATGATTTTTATTTTAGTTTTATGTTATTGTAAAATATCGATAAGCATATCGATAAATTTGATTCAAGCACTAGCGTATATGTAAAAAAAATTTATGAAAAATTTTTCTTCAAAATTTGTGTAATATAAGAACAATAGTACCTTTAGTTACGCAAAATATGAAAGTAAAAAGGAGGATTCACAATATTTTATTTGAAATAGAGAACTAAAGACAGAATATAGCAAAAATAAACACATCGTATATACGACATGAAGATTAATTACCTGTGAAATGTATATTTTTCCGGATTATTCTTATGATTTACACTGCAAACAGTTACAGCACAATTTTTTAAATATTATAATATTTATTAAAATAACAAACAAATTGAACAATATATTGGAAATACCGAAAGAGCTTAAAAACGATTGACGACTTTTACGACCTGTCAAATAAAAGTTGTTATAATTTTCATTAGACTGCCTCTCTCTTTTCATCTTGTTATAATTCCTTAAAGGATTTTCTTCTCTCTCGCACTCTTTGTTGGTCTTTAGCATTATAGGTTTATGGTTTTTAACATCAAATGGAATGCGGCTTTATTGATTACAGATATTATCGATTCTCTCATTCTTAAGCATAAGCACAACTCTATTATTTTAAACTGGCAAACATTTTACAGACGTCAAAAATTTTGACATCGCATCACATTCGCAAGGCAGGAGAAAATTAATTTTACGGCAAATAAATCGGATTCTTTCCGATAGACCGTAATCATGGCCATCGGTGATTATCCAAAAGAGTATAATCCAGCGGTTCATGGGCCCTACGACCCCGCTCGTTACTATGGAAAACGTAAGTTTCTTGACAAAATTGTGACCATGGCTAGAAATGATCAACATTGACGATTATGTAATTTTGTTTTACAAAAATTTTTAGCTGATACTCCTTTCGGACAAGTGAAAATCTCTGAACTCGGGGCGTGGCTCGGACGCAGGAACAAGACTCCGTCCGCGTTCGCCGGAGCTTGCAGCCGAGGTACATTTCTGATCCAATTATAGGTTATGTCATTACAAGTTTCTAAAGTTTTAGCTAAATTTTTTATTATATTTTATAGCCTGGTGGAGGTGGCAACACAAGTACATGCAGCCTAAGAGAATGGGTATTGCCCCACTCTTCCAACTTGTGGTTGGATCAATGGCTTTCTTCTATGTTATCAACTACGGCAAAATCAGTAAGTATTATTTTATCAAAACTCTAGTAACAATTTTCTTTTATACTAGAAATACTTTAAAATTAAGTAGTTTGTTGTGTTTTAATATATATTATATAGTGTGGAAGAGGAATTCATATTAAATCAAGCAGTTTTGTAACAGAAATTCTGATCAACTTATATCAATTCAACACTTGTGTAACCGTTGCTTGGAATAAACAATTCTTATTCAATTTTCAGAGCACCACAGGAACTACAAGTACCACTAAAGGGCTGTTGATGCTGGTATTGCATTCAAGAAATCAGTGTAAATTATTTCTTTGGATGGATAATTCCTTGCATGCTTATTTCATTAGATGTGGGTTAAACAAACAATAAAATAGTAAAAATCTTTAGTTTTATTTATTGTGTTTTGGCACTAGGTTAGCTATGCAAATTTCCTATTAGCCCATCAAGATCCAAGACCCAAGCAGCCCACAGCGGCCGCATAACAATTGAATATATATTGTGTCTGTGATTCCTACGATCAAAGCATTAAAACCTATTCTGAGTTTCACTATTGCATGATTTTGATAATAAGATAAAATAGTTAATGGAATCAGGCGTTACTTTGCGGAAATCCATAGTTTAAATTTAGTTTGTTATTATTTTTAGCAATATTCCGCGAAAACAACTTCAACTCAGAATAGGTTTTAATGCTTTGATCGTAGGAATCACAGACACAATATATATTCAATTGTTATGCGGCCGCTGTGGGCTGCTTGGGTCTTGGAATGCCCATCCGACGCATGGATCATCTTACTTGTCAGACAATCAGGTGATCAGCCTGCATTGTCCTAACCAAACTTGGAAATAACATGTTTCCAACGCGGGAATCGAACCCACGACCTCCGAGTCAAGAGCCGCGCTCTATACCACTAGACCACGGAGGCGTTAATAAAGGAAAAGTAATAATAATGGGAATCGAACCCACGACCTCCGAGTCAAGAGCCGCGCTCTATACCACTAGACCACGGAGGCGTTAATAAAGGAAAAGTAATAATAATTCACTATGTGGGTCACCTGACGCCGCATTCGTCACTCGACGCCGAGGCGCACAGGCGATCACGTTTAGCCCGTCAGCAGTATCCCGGGACGAGTCAACGAACACCGCCACTGCCGCCCCCGCCCGCGTTCCCCTCAGGGCTGTAGCTACAGTCAGATTTGAGGTAGGGCAGCATTGGTTACAGATAGGGCAGAAGTACAAAAATATTATCATAATTTATTGATTTCTTGGGTTTTGGTATTTTTAAGGTAGGGCATTATGATTTTAAGGTAGGGCATTGCCCCCCAATGCCCCCCTCTAGCTACGGCCGTGGTTCCCCTCCCAGTTGCGCCGACGCCGAGTTCACAGGCGACTCAGCAAAACTACGCGATTGTTGCTGGTCACCCCGCATCTCCCACGCGGGCGTACAAAAATGAGGAGAATGAGAGCTGTAAGTGGAGAGGAGGAAGAAGAATGAAGAAGAAACGCGCCCTATGTACCTGAGCTGCGTCTGCGGAGCGAGGTCCCCGCGACGCCCCTGTACATATCTCGCCTGCACTGGTCCATGGAACTACATCAGTAAGAAGACATCCCTCCTGTTACTGAGACTTTGATGTCTGTCTGTCTACAGGCTGTATCTCAAGAACCGTTTTAGCTAGATTTCTATTATATTGTTATATTTTTTTACTGAAATATTTCCCTTGACCTCTGGCAAAACCCCTACAGAGTACAGCCCATGGAGGTCATGACCCATAGGTTCAAAAACACTGACCTAGAGTTCATTTTAGGAGTAACATTGGAATTAAAAGCAGATGAAATAAAAATCATTATATTCAAAAAAATATTTACTTAAATACAATAATTTATTCTACTGTAAATGCAAACATCATTCACTTGAACACATTCAGAAACGAGATCTCTGAACTTCACTTGAACTTTAGCATCCACAGGCTCTGAGATATCACATCAAAGTCCATGAAATAATTCACTGAAAAAAAAGCTACCATTAGTTTACAATAAAAAATATTAGTTTACTACAAATGAATACATGTACAAACACACAAATAAGTATACTTTATATATTTTAATTGTACCACATAGTCAAGAATCAAGTTTGATTCTTGACTATGTGGTACAATTATGATGATTCATTACTCCTAAGCAAGTCAGCTTGTTTTCTGTGTGCTAGTTACAAATATGTCATACAAAAATTATCTCTGATGCCTAGTTTCTGATTTTTTTTACCGGAGTTTTTTGATGCTATCAAAACAAAAGCAATAGTAAAAAGATTTACTATTGCTTTTGTTTTGATAGCATCAAAAAATTAACCAATCAACAACAATAGTGAATAGATTAACTCCTGTCAAAAACATCAGAAACCAGGCATTAATAATTCCGCCCACATCTGAAATCTTGTCTTGTCTAAATTTAGTAATTTTGTTATAGGAATTAGCTATTGTTAAAACAATGGAAGATGTTTAAATTAATACCTCGATTGTGGGAATCGCACACACAATAGATTTTCAATTGTTATTTGCGTGTGTGTGGGTGCCGCTTGGGGATATAAAATAGAAAAGAAAAAAAACATGTTTACCTAAAATATCCAATTATTACAATTCAGATCTACCCATGTACTTGGGTTTTAACTCTTCTATTCTCTTAATAAAGTCCGTCTTTTCAATGCAACCATCGCACACCTCGTCCCAGTCGTTTAGGATCTTCTTCAAGTCACGAACCTTCAGTTTCTTGAGATCGACGTTATTTAAATCAATCTGTTTCTCGAATCGAAGGTCGCAGATCTGGGCATCCTTCTTCTTCAGCTTTTCGCAAATTTTGTCAGCGGGCATCGACCAGCTAAGCGGTTTAGACAACTCTCCGAGGATGCCGGTAGCCGATTCCTCGAGACCTCCTAAATAGTAGCAGAACCTATTCTCTTTATTCTTCGAACCTTTGCAGAACTTCTTGAAGTCTCTCTCTATGAGTTTCGGGTCCTTCTTTACGTCGTCTGTTAATGTGGCTGCGAATTTTTCTACGGTTTTAATACACACTTCACAATCGCCTTCCTTCAGTGCGAGGGTGATTTGTAGGCACGCGGCCAGGAATAATAAATGAAAAGTACTAAATTGCACCATCTTTTGTTGCTGTTACGTATCGTTTGTTCAATATGTTCCTTGGGATCTCTGAAACCCACTTATTTGTAGCAAAACTTATACAAAATTGATGCAGAAATAATTCGGAACTATATCGTAGATTCCCAGGACAGCAGACGTTGACAGCTTTACTTGGCGAATCGTGATTGGTGCACGTTGATCGATGACGTCAAAAATGGAACGTCAAAGACGTAGGAGAAAAATGCACACTAGGGTAAAATGACTAGTGATTGGACAGTACTAGTCATTGGACAAATTTCAAGGATTCCCCTCGATTCCTCATGGATCCCATCATCAGATCACCATTTTTGTGAACATGGTACCAACCTCGGATTCAACCTTGTACAACAACAAAATAATCATGAAGATCGGTTTACGAACGGTGAAGTTATGGTTGAACATACAAAAATATATAAATTTAATATCTAGCTAGCTATTTGACCGAGCTTTGCTAGGTATTCGATAAAACACGAATAAAATGACATTTTCTAAAAAGATCGATTTATCGCCCCCGAAACCCCCTATACAGGGTGTGACAAAAATAAGTGATAATACTTTGGGGTGTGTATGTGTTCCTTGTAGAGAGTTCACATATATATATATATATATATATATATATATATATATATATATATACATACTCGTTTAGCCCGGCCGCACATTGTCCGAAATTTCTGATCAGAAACAGTTGAACGTCCGCGCTGTCTCTTACATTTTGTACTGAACCGAGTGAGCTCGAACTCGCCGGAAGGATATTTCGGACAGTGCGCGGGGTGGCGGTCCAGTGAAATTCAACTGTTTCTGATCAGAATTCGGACAATGTGCGGCCCCGGGGCTTAAAGATATAAGATATAAACAGACGAACGTAATATAACCTCATCCTTTTTGGAAGTCGGTTAAAAATGGATTTTCAATTGTATTAGTAACACTAAAACTCTAAAACGGCTGAACGGATTAGGCTAAGGGAAGGTTTTAAAGTGAAACGAAGTGCCTGGTAGAGACTGCTTCCAGCAGTAAGGCCGCCAATTCAAACTATTTCTGTTTTTGTAACGTGTGCTAATTGGTCTGTTTTGTTTGTTGAGGTAAACCTCTTTAGTGTAAGATGGTGTTGGCCGTGCAGATTTTAGAAGATGTTTATTTCCTATGTTTTTGATATTTGACACCTTGTCAGTTTTGAGTGTTCTGTTGATTGGTCTAAAGAAAACCAATATATGATTTACTTTATATACATTGCTTTTTTATTAATTTCACAAAGTACTTCATTCCACCGGAGCCGAATTAGGATAGAAAACGACTCCCTGTAAAAGGTTATGTGCCCAGAACGTAAGAAGTACTAAAAATATTCATTATGGAATTAAGTAAAATGCAAATCTCAAAGTTGGATGGTACTAACTGGGTGCAGTGGCGATACAGGATGACTGCACTACTGAGAGGTATGGATGGGCTTATCGATATTGTGAATCGTAAAGTTAGTAAGCCAGAGAAGCCAGCAATCAACAGTGGCGATGCTACTGCTGCAGCGGCAATGGCCGAATACAAGAAGAATTTAGGAGAGTACTTGAAACTAGAAAGTACGGCTCTTTTATTGATTACGAACAATATTTCCGATGAAGCATTAGATAAGGTGATCAGGTTTTCAAGTCCAAGTGATGTCTGGGATGAACTACATCGGCTATATGACGGCGTGAATGATGACCGTCTGTATCACGCCTGTACGAGCCTATTTCAGTTAAAGATGGACATCTCAGACGACATTGCGACTCATATATCCAAAGCGAAGAATTTGTGGCATAATCTAAACCAAGAGCTAGTTAAGGCTGATGATGGGAAGGAGCTGCCAGAAATAATACTTATCTGCAAGATTTTGGATACATTGCCGGAAGAATATTTTTCCTTCAAGTCGAGTTGGTTAATGATGTCAAAGAAGGACAGAACTATAGACAATCTGACCAGTCAGCTTTGTGCCCATGAAAGGGCATTGACGACAACCTCCAAGGAAGATACTGGATGCGTGTCAAGATCCACTGGTGAAGCTTTGATTGTTGACCGTACGCGAAGGTCTATAAAGAAAAAACCCAAAGCGTTTAAGTGTCATAGTTGTGGTGAAGTTGGGCACTTCAAGAAGGACTGCCCTAAAAAGGAACGGCGCGGAAAAGCAGGAATGACCAACATGATGGCTGTGCTGGTCAACGTCATTGATTGTAACACGGATCGGGATGAGTGGTACGTTGACAATGGCGCCACACATCACGTTACAATGAGAAGTGACTGGTTCCAGGATTTCGAGCGTTTCCAAGAACCACACATGGTAACCACTGCTGATGGGAAAGTGGTAGATGCGCTAGGAAAGGGTTCGATTCTTATGCAGACAAAGAAAAGAACATTCTTAATGAATGACGTGTGGCTAGTTCCGAAAGTCACGAAGAATCTTTTTTCGGTGCTCTCAGCACATGATATAAACACGGAAAGTTTGTTTACGTCACAAGGCACTACTTGCTCATTTAGCATTAAAGGAGAATTGTGCGTGACTGGAAGTAGACAAAAACATGGCGGTTTGTACAAACTGAACTGTAAACCGATTCAACCCAAGAAAATGGTGATGTTGAATGCAATTGACACGTTACAGCTTTACCACGAACGTATGGGTCATCAGGACAAACGCCATGTGAAGCGAGTAATAGAACGAGAACTTGATGTAAAGGCAAAGGACAGTGGGAGTCTATGCGAAGGATGCATTTTTGGAAAGACACATAGGAAGAAGTTTGGTGTCCGAGTAAAAGCTGTCAGTCCAGGAGAACGCATTCACTCTGATGTATGTGGTCCATTCCCACCAAGTTGTTCGAAGTCTCGGTATTTCGTTATATTCAAAGATGAATTCTCCAAGTACCGTTACGTGTACATCATGAAAAATAAATCGGAAGTACCTGAGTTACTAAGTCTGATGTTAGCAGATGCGAAGGCAGCAGGTCACCGAATTAAGGAATTTCTGAGTGATAACGGAGGCGAATTCGATAATGAAAAAGTACGTAAAGAATTGGACAAGTACGGAATACACCAACGGTTGGTTATGCCTTACACGCCTGAACAGAATGGCATTAGTGAAAGGGAAAACCGCACAATCGTGGAAATGGTTAGAGCAATGATGTATGCACATGAAGAACTTCCTCAAGTTTTATGGGCTGAGTTGGTGAAGACTGCGGTTTACATTTTGAACAGAACAGGCCCAACTTCTGTGGAAGATAAATCCCCATTCGAGCTGTGGTTTGGTAAGAAACCACAAATTAAACATTTGAGGATCGTCGGTTCTACGTGCTACGTGCATATTCCCAAACAAAAAAGGAAGAAAATGCAGAAGAAGGCACAAAAGTGCATCTTTATTGGCTATGACAACGACGATGGGTACAGACTATGGAACAAGGAATCAAACTCTCTGGTACGATCTCGAGATGTCACATTCGATGAAAGACCTATAGAATCAAAAATTGACTCCGATGGTTCACAAGTGGAGAAAGATTTGACTGACCTGGAAGTTCCTTTATATGTTAGAAGGAGATCTACCTCTAATACTGATGTGAATGAGGACGTACTGGTTGAGAGGCACAGAGACATAGCCCAGGAAGAAAGCCAAGACGCTGTTGAAGCCCCTGTTGCCAGTGATGAGGTAGAATTAGAAAATGTACTTCCAGAGATGCCAGATGAAGATGAATCTATTGAATTAGGGGGGGAGAATGAGGAAAGAGATGAAGAACGAGTCAATGAAGAAAATGAAGGGGAGATCATTGAGCAGTTAGCAAGACATGAGATGCTCTTAAGAGACCGCTCTCTCCTCAGACGCCCTGGTAAATTCAATGATTTCGTATCATATGTCGGTACAGATTCCTATGTAGAGCCTAACACGTACAAGGAAGCAATAGCCTGCCCTGATAAGGAGTTGTGGATTAAAGCTATGGAAAGCGAGATTGAATCCCTGAAAGAGAATAAGACATGGATTCTAGACAGGTTACCCAAGAACCGGAAAGCTATTCCATGCAAATGGGTTTATAAGGTAAAGCAAAACCCTGATGGTACAGTCAACAAGTACAAAGCTCGACTAGTAGTAAAAGGCTTTCGACAAAGAAAGGGAGAAGACTACGACCAGACTTTTAGCCCTGTAGCCAAGATGGCAACAGTCCGAGCGGTATTGAGTATTGCAGCTAGTGAAGGCATGAAACTAAGTCAGTTCGATGTTTCAACAGCTTTTCTTTACGGATCTCTATCAGACGAAGAAATATATATGAAGCAGCCAGAAGGGTATGATGACGGGACGGGTCGAGTCTGCCTGCTAAAGAAAAGTTTATACGGTCTGAAGCAAGCTCCTCGTTGTTGGAACAGGACTATTCTGGATTTCTTCAAGGAAATTGGCTTTGAAGTCAGTGAGGCAGATCCATGCCTCTTCAAAAGAAATATTGGATACGAAAAGCTGATAGTGGCTCTCTATGTCGATGACGGGCTGGTCGCTGGTACAAGTGAATGTGTAATTGAGAAGTTCCTTGAAAAACTAAAAGAGAGGTTCAAAATTACAACGAAGGCAATCTCGTATTACCTGGGAATAGAGATAGAAACCAGAGAAGGTGGTGATATAAGAATCCACCAGACAGCTTATGTTAAGAAAATTTTGAAACGGTTTGGAATGCAAGAATGCAGGCCGGTATCCACTCCGATTGTTAAAGAAGAAGTAGTTCAGAAACCAGAGAAGGACGACGACTTTTTTATCAGGAACTACAGGCAAGTGGTTGGTGCACTCGCATATCTGATGGTTGGCACTAGACCCGATATCGCATACGCTGTGAGTGTGGTCTCCAGAAAACTAGAAAATCCCACTCCAACAGACTGCGTAAAGTTGAAGCGCATTCTACGCTATCTGCAGTATGCACCCGATTTGGGAATACTTTATAAAAGGAATTTTAAAAGAGGTAACATAGAATGTTATAGTGACGCCGACCACGGCGGAGATATTGCGACAGGAAGATCCACTTCTGAAGTGCTATGCCTATATGCTGGTGGAGCAGTATCGTGGCTCAGCCAGAGGCAACAAAGCGTTGCAATATCTACCACAGAAGCCGAGATAGTCGCTGCCAGTGAAGCTGCAAGAGAAAGCATTTGGCTAACTCGTCTTATTGGTAGTTTGGTAAAGATGGAAGGCCTACCTGTACTGTATGTAGACAACGAGGCAGCTGTACGTCTTGCTGAGAACCCTGAGTTTCACAGAAGGACAAAGCACATACGCATTCGCCACTTTTTTGTACGAGAGCTAGTGGCGAATGGAACTATAACTGTGAAGAGGATCAGCACTGAGCTGCAGCTGGCAGATATTTTTACAAAGCCTCTTGCTAGGACTCGGTTTAAACATCTGGCGAACTGTCTTGGCCAGCACATCTAGAGAAGGTGTTGAGGTAAACCTCTTTAGTGTAAGATGGTGTTGGCCGTGCAGATTTTAGAAGATGTTTATTTCCTATGTTTTTGATATTTGACACCTTGTCAGTTTTGAGTGTTCTGTTGATTGGTCTAAAGAAAACCAATATATGATTTACTTTATATACATTGCTTTTTTATTAATTTCACAAAGTACTTCATTCCACCGGAGCCGAATTAGGATAGAAAACGACTCCCTGTAAAATTGTTTGTTTGAATAAAGAGTTTTTTATTTATTATTTATTATTATTTCACCGGAATAGCTAGTATTATATTGTAGCGTAGTCTGAAACCAGCTTAGGGGAGTTAAAAAGCATCATTGCTGAGTTTATTGCAGGTTGCTGAGCATTGACATTAAATAAAGAGTTCTTTGTTGCTGAGTGGTAACATTGGTATTTGGTGGTAACTAGTAAGTGGCAACTGGCAACTGGTAACTGCGGATTTGGAGTAATTATTAACCATTGGCTTTCTGAGTATAGTTACAACTCACAGTATTTTATTATTGTAATACTGTGGTTTAGTTTTCTGACGACCTCTGTGGCTCAGTGGTGAGCGCGTTGGTACCTCAAGCCGGGGGTCACGGGTTCGAATCCTGCCGACGGAACAAAAAGTTTTCAAAGTTCCTGGGTCATGGATGTGTATTAATTATGTGTATCATATAATAAAAATGTTAAATATATGTATAGTATAAAAGTATTAAATATATTTCCGTCGTCTGGTAGGTCTGTAAGTTGTAACCATTTGACTTTATTGTAATTGGACGTAGTTAAGCAGAAAGGACTCAACCCACAGAATGGGCAAAATTGAGTTAAGTATGCCATCGTACTGCTGAGGGTCGAATCTATCATGTAGTGAAAACCCCATTTTTAAAATATACACGGAAACTACTTTTTTTACCCCCCCCGACTCAACCCACAGTATGAAGAGAACTCTAAATAAATTAGCTGAAAGGACTCAGTCCACTTGAGTTGTTTCTGTGTAATGGTATTTCTAGGAGTATTGCCTTAAAGTTGATTAATCAGAATGGACTCAAACCGTTTGGATCATTTCTAAATATTTAGATTAGATTGGAAATGTCATTCTATCAAATAACTTAAACGACTCAAACAGGTTCAATACTTAACAGCCACCCAAATCTCAAAACAATTACTTTCAAATATTTAGAGTCCGGTCATTCTTTTTTGCCAAATGACACTGATTTTAGTAAAATTAAATGTGTACTTAAGCATCACGAGCGAATGTAGAAGAGTATATTAAACTCATGAAAATCGCTAAAAAGAAAAACCGTTTCACGTTACTAGAATTATGACTCAAGATTTTTTGAGTACAAATAAAATAGAAAAAAAAAATAGTGAACCGCAAAATATGTACAATCAAAGATAAAGTGAATTGGCTTAAAACTAAAAATATTTTATTAAAAAAAGAAGAACTATTTTTAATAACAATGATATCAGAAACTGGAGATAGTCAAAAGCTAGATTTGACGAAAAAAAACAAGGGTGCTATAATGCACTTTGCCGAAGAAGATTTTGAAATTCTTTGGCCCCATGGTAAACTAATTCCTCAGGCAAAACTTGACGACCTCCAATCAATGTTCAGTTTAATACCTGAAGATAGCCATGCATTCTATAGTAATCTCAAGGGACACACCAATATCAAAGAGGATGTTGATGGTTATGGACCCACCCTCGATTTTGACTTAGACGATGACGCAAATAATTAATTTGCGCGCAATAAATTGAAGACGTGAGTGGAAGAATCGAACAAGTAACATTTCGTAACATACGGACAATACCTCATTTTTTCCCTAATTATTTTAATAAAACTTGTAACTTATCTACTTCATATCCTAGCTAATATATCTGGCTACACATATACTTCATAGTTTTTCTATTTCAAATAATTTTTCCGGCCCTAATGCCTTCATTTAAGCAAAAAAACGGGAAGTTTTTTCATGTTACCTTATTCTTTCACTCACGTCTTGAATTCTTGCGTGGTTTTTAATGTTTTTTAATTTTAAAAAGGTTTCTTTTGTGTGTGTTTAAAAGTTTAATTATCAAGGTTGATAAATACATAACTTTTTATTAATTTAACTTTTTTTATTTTCTTTTATCACTTATTTTTCAGTCGAAGGGTACTTATGAGTCCTTTCTGAGAAATAAATAAAAAATACCTGTCCCTACAAAGTTGAGAATATTAGTAAGGACTCAACCCACATTTCACTTAATATCTTGAAATTTATTGCAAAATATACAAAAAATAATTGACAGACCAATAAAGTGTGAACCATTCTTTAAATTAAGCAATTACTTTTTTTCTTAATGTAACTTTTTGATAAAGAAATTCAAGCTGAAACTTCAAACGCCAATATCTCAAAAGTGACTTTGTGTGGGTTGAGTCCTTTCAGCTTAACTACGTCCAATTATGGTTGTAATACAAGTCGTTTAGGTACTTAGCACGGGGCCAGACATGGGCCAGACTGACGTGGTGTGAAGCGTCCATAGATAATAATATATTAATATAGTATTCGTTTCATTGCAGGCCAAAGGTTCTGCCTCAGAACAGGAAAATCTAAAATCTGTGGGTTCTGCATATCGTTGAAGTCGGTTTCACCGTTCACGATGGTTTCACGCCTTGCTCTTTGCAGATATAAAAAAAAAAACTATGGTTGTCATGGAAACATTCTGAAAGTTTTTGTTTATCAATAAAATTAGAGGTTATGTTGAAAATCTTGTTTCAACATTTGTATAATCGATATTCGATACAATTTTTCTCCGGCAAAATATGACTGAAAACAAGCAAACGTTGGAAAGTAATCCGCGCGCCTATTTGGAGCAATATATCTTGTCTTTGCAAAGTGATTCTAAAGCAGTCAGAAGGCGTGCATTGGTAAACATAAATGATGAAATATTTGAAAACTCAAGCAATTCAGGATGTGATCTGGCTGTGGTTTTTCCAGACATATACGCGTACATACTAAAAAGCTTTTCAGATGAGTCAGAATCATGTAGGGAAACGGCGATATCGATTGTTTCGAATTTCATAGATCGCCTGCCACTAAATGATTATTATCTTACGTACATACTTCCTGTGATCGTACGTCGAATAGGGTGTCCCGAAATAGTCGAAGAGTCTGAGGAAATTCGATTAGTGCTCATACAACTTGTGCACAAAATAATAGTGAAATATAAGGGGACGAACTACCTGACACCATTTCTAAATGATTTTACAAGCATTTTGACTAAAACCAGCACGGATCCGTTTCCGAAAGTGAAAATCGAGGCTTGTGAATGCATAATCATGCTGTCTAAATCTATGCCAAGGGATTTCCACTTTCAAGCAGAAAGTTTTGTCAAACCTGTATTATCAAACTTTCCTCATCAACATTTCAGAGTGAGGGTCGCAGCTGTAAGGGCTATAGGTATGTGTTTTTGCTTTAATTTCATTATAATTTAATTCATCAAACAAATTATGGCTAATAATTTTCCAAAATAATCTATTACACCCTGTTTATTGGTTATGCCCACGTTATGCCACAGTATAGATCCATACTCCATATCTTATATCTTTAAACAAGCAATTCTTGTATATATATATGTCGTAGGATGATTTGATAAATCCGTGTTTTCGCGAAATCCCTAGAAATTTCGCGAAAATTCGATTTATCAAATCATCCTACGACATATATAATTGGAATCTCAGAATCGGCTCCAACGATTTTCATGAAAATGTATATAGGGGGTTGCAGGGGCGACAAATCGATCTAGCTGGGAATCATTTTTAGAAAATGTCATTTTATTCGTGTTTTATCGAATACCGAGCAAAGCTCGGTCAAATAGCTAGTACTCTACTAATATAAAATATTATAAATGCGAAAGTGTGTCTGTCTGTCTGTTACCTCTTCACGCCCAAACTGCTGGACCGATTTTGCTGAAATTTGGCATAGAGATACTTTGAGTCCCATGAAAGGACATATAGTACTTTCAATCCCGAAAAAATGTCTTGTTCCGCCGCGATAAACGAGTTTTGGCGCAACGGAGTTGCGGGCGTCATCTAGTACATTATAAGTTAGGAAAGAAATAAAATCTTTAACATGTACAATAAACATTCCAGGAGCTATAGTAATGGCAGGCAACTACAAATGTTTTGAGCTGTCCATAACACCAATGGCGGAGAAGCTCTTTGATGAGAACACACAAGTCAGGCTGCAGGTGACCATGGAGGTTGGCAACTGGATGCTGAGCTACCGAGATAGATATTCATTCTGGCATAAAATGATACCATTATTGTTGACTAGGTAAGCCTTACAACTATAAGTTTGGTTTTCTTATTTTACAATAAGCAATACTGCCTTTTTTTATTTATCTTATCTTATATCTTTAAACGAGCAATTCTTGTATATTTATAATAGGAATCTCGGAATAGGCTCCAATGACTTTCATGAAATTTAGTATATAGGGGGTTTCGGGGGCGATAAATCGATCTAGCTAGGAATCATTTTTAGAAAATGTCATTTTATTCGTGTTTTATCGAATACCGAGCAAAGCTCGGTCAAATAGCTAGTTCATATTAATGAAGACATGATAAAATGTTTTTATAAAAATGATGTTATAAAATGTTAGTTATTCACTTATATCTTCATATGATATAAAACAGTGACGTGAAAAGGCAACTTTGACGTGGGAGAGCCATGTTTCGGCACGAATGGGCCGGCTCGACCGGAGAAATACCACGGGCTCACAGAAAACCGGCGTGAAACAGCGCTTGCGCTGTGTTACGCCGAGTGAGTGAGTTTACCGGAGGCCCAATCCCCTACCCTTTTCCCTTCCCTACCCGCCCCTATTTCCTTCCCTACCCTCCCCTATTCCCTTCCCTACCCTCCCCTATTACCTCTTAAAAGGCCGGCAACGCACCTGCAGCTCTTCTGATGCTGCGAGTGTCCATGGGCGACGGAAGTTGCTTTCCATCAGGTGACCCGTTTGCTCGTTTGCCCCCTTATTTTATAAAAGAAATCAGGGAATCAGAAATCAAATAATATTATCTTAGAAGAGTGAGAGATATTAATTGGGCGCATATGCCTCGGCTTCAATAACAATAACTAATATAATAGTTAAGAAATAGGACTACCATCACCTAAATTGGTGTTTGTGATGATTCTCATTCATAGCTCTTGATGTTAAAATAATATGCATTTTTCAGCTTGAGTGATGTAATGGCAGATGTAAGAGTGGCAGCAACTAATCTCTGGAATGACATTGGGCTTCAATATATGGAGGAGAATGAGGAAGATTTGAAGAAGAAAACAGATTTCCTCAAAGATGTGCCCTCACACTACCCTGATGTGAAGAGACCAAATTTAGGATGCAGGGCCTTGGTACAAAGCAATATTGGCAAGATAGTTCCTGCTATTGGAAGAGGTATTTAAAGCAAAAATAACAAAATTACCATTTGTTTTTTTTTTATCAATTTTATTTGAGGCTTTTGACACAATAACTATTTTGTATTATATCTATAATAAAATATCTCAATGTTTAAAACTTAGGTTTGACTCATCAGATCTAGCGACAAGCTTTTATTATCATGCAAATTGTATAAAATATTGAGGATTATAACTTAATAGTTAAAAATTTTAAGGAGTTTATTTTCTTCTTTTTAGACTATTTAAATAAAAGCTTTTTTTCAAAATATTTTTGTTTATAATTTATTTGAGTTACTCTCAAAATGCTTTTTCATTTCATATCCAAATTGTAGGACTGCATAAAAAATAATTATTTCGCCATCTTGGATGGTCGGCCATATTGGATTTAGAGTGATTTCACATACCATATCGTGCATGGTCATCCAAATTAAACGCGTATGCAAAATTTCAGCTCAATCGGTTAAATATATCTGCCTTAAAATTGAGTTCCAAAATTCCACCATAACATACATATTTACATACATACAGAGCAAGTTAAATAAAAGCTTTTAATAAGCAGGTGAGATGTACTACGCATGGCAGGTAGAGTGCTTCTACCACTGCAGATAGCATTACTCATAGTTTACTATAATTTAGTTCTTTCATTTAAAATATGTCCTTCCTTTTCAGGCGCTTGTTATAATTACGGCTGACGAGGCCAGAAGCTTAACTCTTTTTGTGTGATTTTATAACTGTTATTTTATGTGTGATTATAACTCTTTTTGTAATTTAGAGATGGACGGGTGGCAAGCCGACGCTCGTCTTCGCTCCGCGCAGCTGCTGTGCTGGCTGCTGCTGTGTGCGGAAGAAGGCAGCACGCAGCACTCCAGTGCTATTACCAGGATTCTGTTGCGCGGCGCTGCTGATGATGACGAGCGCGTTGTGCAAGAGGTACAAGCAAAGGCGTACCCAGGATTTCAGCTAGAGGGAGGGGGGAGAGGGGGCAGCCCATACTTGTTTCAAGAAGTGTGGGTCTGGTATATTGAAACAAAAATTATGAAAATTGACTTTAATTAATCTGACTGAAAATATATTTTGTTTCCAACACTTCATTTTGCTCAGAGTAGGTAACAGCTGTCCCCCCTCTGCCCCTACCTGGGTACGCCCATGGGTACAAGAAATAAGGATCTTTTTCAGATTAATGCCGCCATCTTGTAAAGAGTCCGATGTTTTTTATTAATGTCATCCAAGTACCATTTTACCGATTAGGAACAAACTATAGGAATTAAGTTGGCATAAGTCATAAGTATCTGTGAACAGAAGCATTTAAGCATATGTAGTAATTTTTATCAAACTAAGCTGATATGATTTCTCTCTAGTCAACAATTTTAAAATGTTATTGGACTAAATTTTTACTTTTTTTCTCAACATTTCCCAGATCAAACGCGCCTCGGAGCTGTTCGGGTATTTCATCACCCCAGATGTTTGGTGGCCGTTACTGAAGGCCGAGCTGGACTCGTGGTGTTGTTTCTTCGTGGTGGCCAATATCATCACCGGCTCAAGAGCTGATCAGCTGCAGGAGGTCATGAGTCAGCTGTGCAAGGAACTGGCTGATCCAGACAGATGTAGGACGAGAAAGGTACCTAATACCCTGGTAGATATAGACATGAAAAGGTATATGGTATTGTCATATTGGGATTTGTGTTCAAGGCGTTTTGCGGCGTCTCTAAATGAATGACCAATAGGCTTACCTGTAGATCCATAGTGTAATTACCCCTACTGTTAAGAACATTTAACGGTAGTCTTGTGTTATGTTTGCAGTATTTCATAAGGCATTTATAAGTGACAAATATTTGAACCGTACATTACAATACAACTCGGTATTACGTATAGCGTAACGACGCTTAATTGAGTTAAGTTTATTAAATTTTTAGATGTTTGCCATGAAATGCAAACTACAGCAGCTCATTACGACACTTGTAGGCATTTAGGCATTTTTAAAATTCCGATTGACGTCCTATTCCGATAGCAGATTAAAGACTATGTCGTCGTTTGGGAGCGCGATATGGCACGCGAAGTACATACACATGCGGTATCTATCATGATCTATGTCTGTGATTATTAAGCATTTTATAGTTTGTGCGTTTTATGATGATATGCGTGACACATTTTGACAATAGTAGGGAAGTTATCTGACAAAAATTAATCTATAGTTTAAAAATATCGAATCACTTCGTAAAGGAATTGCAATCGAAATTATCGATTTCGTACTGACATTTCAGTGGTGCCGGCGATTTAGATGGCCGCCCTTTTTTATCGATTTGATTTCGATTCAACAGACTCAATCTCTATTGACATAAGTTCCGTTTCATGCATATGACATTTTTCAAATGTTTTCGTAACAATAATTTTATACTCCTATTTCACAGTTAATATTTATAATTTTTATTAATAAGTTAGCATTTAGCACCTTTTCATTTTTATTCATTTACAATTATAGGAAACATTTGTTTTTGTAGATGGAATATAATTTTGATTTGTTTGTTTTCTTGTAAAAAAAAACATGAAAACTGTCAACCATATCATCTTAGAACGCACAAACCTTAATAGAGAACAATAAAAAAAATATTCATTACAGCTGAAATACCAACGCAACTTGATACATGTGAGCGAATCTCTCATGGACGTATGCGCGGCGGCGGTGTCCGCGGTCGCCGAGCAGTTGTTCATCATCAACTTTACTGTGTATGCTATGCCCAGTGATGAGAAGATACAGTTTATGGCTTTCGGTATGTCATAACTCATAAGTCATAACAAACGCATACCGGACTAAAAAAATTGCTATTGAACACAAAATGCAGTGTATACATTAAAAATATATAATAAGCGTAATTACTTATTAGTAAATTATGCTCTGTATATTTTTTTTATTAGGGCCCATAAGACGAATTTTTGACAGCTTATTCATTATAATTGGATTAGTAGCATAGGCGCTATGGTAACAAAAGCAAGCTTTTTTGCCTTCTTGTATTTGGCAAAAATTTATGTTTTTAAATTTATAGGTAAGTGTAGTATAGTGATACCTATGTAGTATCTTGATATATCTTAACCGTATATAAGCTGTAACCACTTGATTATTATGTCATAATAAAGCCAACTATTTAACCAGGCACATCTTTAATTTCTCGCTAACACCCATCCTTACATAAGTAGCGTTTTATATAATATGGCATATTATTTTCACAGGCAACTTGGACAAGCTGCGCCATATAACAGGGTGTGGTCTGAGTATAAGCGCTCTATACGAGAGACATATACACCGCGTGCTGTCCGCTATAACCAGTGAGCCGCTCACATGGACGCTGCTCACTCCCGACTGCGCTCTGCTGGACTGTGTTATGTTGCACTCAGGTAAACGTCATATTTATAGTAACTATAAGGTAAGGGTGTGGTGCGAGTATCAGCGCTCTATACGAGAGACACATACACCGTGTGCTGTCCGCTATAACCAGTGAGCCGCTCACATGGACGCTGCTCACTCCCGACTGCGCGCTGTTGGACTGTGTGATGTTACACTCAGGTATACGTTATATTACTTGTAGCAACTATAAGGGTATGGTGCGAGTATCAGCGCTCTATACGAGAGACACATACACCGTGTGCTGTCCGCTATAACCAGTGAGCCGCTCACATGGACGCTGCTCACTTCCGACTGCGCGCTGTTGGACTGTGTGATGTTACACTCAGGTATACGTTATATTACTTGTAGCAACTATAAGGGTATGGTGCGAGTATCAGCGCTCTATACGAGAGACACATACACCGTGTGCTGTCCGCTATAACCAGTGAGCCGCTCACATGGACGCTGCTCACTCCCGACTGCGCGCTGTTGGACTGTGTGATGTTACACTCAGGTATACGTTATATTACTTGTAGCAACTATAAGGGTATGGTGCGAGTATCAGCGCTCTATACGAGAGACACATACACCGCGTGCTGTCCGCTATAACCAGTGAGCCGCTCACATGGACGCTGCTCACTTCCGACTGCGCGCTGTTGGACTGTGTGATGTTACACTCAGGTATACGTTATATTACTTGTAGCAACTATAAGGGTATGGTGCGAGTATCAGCGCTCTATACGAGAGACACATACACCGTGTGCTGTCCGCTATAACCAGTGAGCCGCTCACATGGACGCTGCTCACTCCCGACTGCGCGCTGTTGGACTGTGTGATGTTACACTCAGGTATACGTTATATTACTTGTAGCAACTATAAGGGTATGGTGCGAGTATCAGCGCTCTATACGAGAGACACATACACCGCGTGCTGTCCGCTATAACCAGTGAGCCGCTCACATGGACGCTGCTCACTCCCGACTGCGCGCTGTTGGACTGTGTGATGTTACACTCAGGTATACGTTATATTACTTGTAGCAACTATAAGGGTATGGTGCGAGTATCAGCGCTCTATACGAGAGACACATACACCGTGTGCTGTCCGCTATAACCAGTGAGCCGCTGCTTACTACACTTACACCGGACTACTGTTGCTGGATTGTACTGTGTTGCACTCAGGTATTATATTATACATACTCCCGGACTTTTGATATTGGTAAAACTCGCACCACGCCCTCACCTTAGTAAGGGCGTGGTGCGAACATTAGCGTTCTATATCTTAGTAAATGGGTATGAAAATCACATAATCTATACTAATAATATAAATGCGAAAGTATCTCTGTCTGTCTGTCTGTCTCGCTTTCACGCCAAAACTACCGAACCGATTGTAATGAAATTTTGTATACAGATAGTCTAAAGCCTGAAAAAGGACATAGGTTACTTTTTTACTGGAAAAAAGGGTTGTAAGGGGGTGAAAATACGAAAATTTGTTCAAATTAAGTTAGTTCCTTAGTTAAAATTCATACTAGATGGCGCCGTGCGTCTTTTACATCGCGCTAACGCTTGCCCAACATCTTTCTATAAGAGGTGGTATCATCATACATCCGACTGTCGATTTTTTTCGAATGTTATTTCTTTTTTACGTTATTTAATAAGTCAGTACTTTATATTATATACAGTGACGTAACCTTAAACCTATCAATGATAAATAGTTAATGGGTAAAGTTGTGTAATTGGGGGGCTAAATAAGCTTAAAAATTTGGCATAAAATATAAAGTTTCATTTTAAAAAATGAAATATTATGTGCACACTGCACAGCTGTTTTGATTTAAGGGGTACCAGGGTTTTTTTTTATAAAAGCTTTTGACACCAATTTTTTTGACATCGCGCGCTATAAACTGAAGTCCACGCGGACGAAGTCGCGGGCAACAGCTAGTATTTACATAAATTTTAATGCCTGTCGTAGACATATCGTAGCTGGTCATCATATTTATGGCACAGTATGTGCCGACCTAAGCATACCTTGTGGCCAACATTTTTTTGTCACTCAATTTCTTCTTTGACGGTTCCAGGTTCTGCTTTAGGCTCCCAGCTGCATCTGCTAGCTCCCCTCCTAAAAGAGACGCTCGGGACACCGAAGGTGGATCCAGAAGTCAAGCTGAAGATATTCACGGCTCTGTCCACGGTGTTGCTGCAGCGACAGAAGAACTTCAGTAAATGCGATCAAGACAAGTTGGAGGCGTTCTTGAATATTGTTATAAAGGGTGAGGGGTTTTTTTTTTTTAAATTTCAAAAAATAGTATACGCAAAGGTTTCGTATGAAGGAGTAAATAATCTTTATATACAGAGGTGATCCTGCCCAACCTGGTGTGGACACCGGGTCGCACGGCGGAGGCGACGCGCACGGCCGCGGTGGCGTGTCTGTGCGCCGCGCTGCAGGATGACGTCACACAAGATGGCGGCGGTGATACGCAGGGGGAGGTACTATCCGAGTTGGTCGCGACTCGCGATGCACAATGTACTCCTGTACATTAAAAAGCAATAGTTTATGCAAGCCTCATGAGGCCTCTGTTTGGCCGTGGAGGGTAGTTGGCCCCCACAGAGAAGAGCATGCAGCCAGCAGGCGCTCGCGTAGCCGTGGTGTAATCTCACGCGATCCCGTAGCCCGCCTAGGGCGTATAGTGGAGTGCCACCGAGTTTTTAGTGGGTAGGAACTGCGTCCACCACCATCTTCAGATGCAGCAGAGACCCACATACTTGCGGCAGGACCCCACAAGATGCATAGCATTTACTTGGCGAAAAAAAAGGGGGAGGTACTATCGGAGAAATTGATTCAAAGGTTCGTAATGGGGATTTTTGCCAAATTATCTCGCTAGGTGTCGCGAATACTATGATCCTTTTCGATTATCAGTAATACTTTTTTTTAATGTGAAGTGTAGTGAACCAATGCGACGTCACGATAACATTCGATTCTACCTGGAAAACTTTAAAATTTATAGTAGATAAAGATCATATAAATACCGTCCTCTTCTCATAAAATCTTCCCAATTAACAAATACCGACAAATATTGACTTCATATAATCTAATCAAATAACGTTATTTGATTAGGTTATATAAAAAAAAATTATGATATTATCAACATAATTAGTTTTGGAATATCTTATTTTATCAGTTATGGAACGAAGAGTTGACATACGGACAGACAGGAAGACATATAGACAGTAAATTTTTAGAGCTGTATCCTCTAACAATAACTATGAAACTATTGACTCTATGTAACTTGATTTAATAAACTATTTCATTTCATTTCATTTCAATAACAAAATTATTACGAGCTATTTAATGTTCCATTTCTTTATATAACTCTTTATGGTATATTTAAAACAAATAAATAAATAGAGTCCTTTTCGGCAGGTTGTGAACCTATTCCCCAGTAAGGAGAGTCTAGAGCCGTTTTTGGACGAGATGGTCCCTCTGCTGGTGGGACTGGTCGACGACAACTCGTCACTAACGCGCCAACACACACTCCGAGCTATATGCAGCTTGGCCGAGCTCGCTCACAAGTGGGAATGCTTTACCGCTGATATGCTACATAAGCTGTACTTTGGTGAGTTATTTTCTTAAAAAGTTTTAGAAACATATTAAAAATCTGAATACGCATCTCATTTCAGACTCAAATGACATGACGCATGATAATTATGATTCGCGAATCATCTCTCTTGACAGATAAATTAGGTAACCAGTCTATCTCGTCCTGGCTAAATAAAAAAACAATTCTGTTTTTTGATGCGGGAATTTATACCGCGTTTCAGACTTGCTAAAAAGTGTTGTTGAGACCGCGCTACACGACACTACGCGGCAGCGACGCAACACGACGATTTTATAAACCTGGGCCCGTACGACGAAACTGTTTTGAGACTCAAACAATCGAATGAGAATGCTGCGTCCTGCTCTAACAACATCGTTTCACGTTCGTTAGAGTAGGACGCGGTATTCTCGTTAGATTGTTTGAGTCTCAAAACGGTTTCGTGGTACGGGCCCTGAGTCTGAATTTTGCAAACGTCAGTTTTATGGAACGTGAAGTGTTGCGTCGTGTTGTGTCGCTTTAGTGCGGTCTTGCTTTTAGGCATAATCTAAAATAAGATTTAAGCTTAAAACTGGATAAACTGAAGACTGCTTTGTGTTAGTTTGTCCCTGTCTGTAAAATACAAACACTTGTAGGACGAGTAAACAAAACACAAAATACTGTATCACTAAACACTTACTTTGTGCGGTAGAGAACTGCCCCCGCGCCGCGCCTTACGTCCCACCAGTTTGTCTATCTTTATTTATCAATACATTACACTGTCTAATAAAACTTATTCCCAGTGGTTCTCAAGCGTCTCGACGACTGTACGCCCGCGGTGCGGTCGAGCGCGGCGCGCACGCTACCCGTGCTATACTCGCGCCGCCCCCGCGACTACGACACGTGCGTGTTCGCCGCGCACGTCGACGCGCTCTACGCCGCCATGTTGGTGCATTTGGACGACGTGGATGAGACGTTTAGAGGAGAGATGCTAGGTTTGTTATTTATTTTCGTAAAAAAATTACTTGAGAGGTGTCAAGAGACACCCGGATGGAACGAAGTTATAAAATAAAAGTACATGCGGTATCTATCTTGATCTTTGTCTGTGGCAAAAAGTATCGGTCAAAAACTGTCGTGGCGTATACCCCCTTTCCTTTCGCAACGCGCGATTAGCGATAAGGAACTTCGTTCAAACTTCGTTCAAAAAAACATCGAGGAAATTGATTTCTAGGCAGTTGACGGACCTACCCTACGTCATGTGGTCGACTTATGTCAATTCAATGTTAGCTGTGATCGGTCGGATGGGTTTGACTCACTGACCTCCATTATACAAGTACGCTGGACTAATGATACCTTTTGAAATGACAGCTATTTTTTGTGCCTATTTGAAGCGGAATCAGCTCCCCCAATATTCGGGAAGAGAACTAAATTTGACGTAAAAATGATGTTTGAAAGTCGCTATATTGGCGCTGATTGCAGTAGTGGGAGTACTTGGAACTAATACGAGTTTCTACCATGGAGGTATACTATTATCTGTGGTTTCTACAACCAATAGCGATTGAGCGGCCATTTGCAAGTTATGTCAGATTTAGTTCTCTTCCCGAATATTGGGGGAGCTGATTCCGCTTCAAATAGGCACAAAATATATCTGGGTATCATCAGTCCAGCGTACTTGTATAATGGAGGTCAGTGGTTTGACTTAACACGACGAAGTTACTTAGGTCCGCCATCTGCCTACGAATCGACTTCTCTCATAGTACAAAGCGGTGCGGTCTAGCGCGACTTGCGCTATACTCGCGCCGCCCCGTGATTACGACGCGTGCGTATGCAATGCGTGCGTGTTTGCCGCGCACGTCCACGCGCTGTATTGATGCGATCCATCCAGCGATGACGCGTCCATGTTGATGCATTTGGACGACGTTTAGAGGACCGCTGCATTAACTTTATTGCACGCGGGATATTATATTTAGCTAGCAAAGATAGATAAGATAGCGAAGTTATTTTATGACATGGAGTGTTCAGTATTGTAAGAGACTGCTAAGCGTTACGTTATATCGACCTAAAATCACGTAATTCGTTTTATATCGACCTATCAAATTATTAAAAGCACGTAATTTCATTTTCAGAGGCTCTCCTCAAAGTGAGTGACGTTGACCCAAGACTCCTGATGAAGAAAGTGACGGCGAATATACATTTGTACAGAAATAAAGCGGCGTACGAAAAGTTGAAGAAACACTTAGAAACCATCATAAGTTGAACGGGGACTATTTTGCAGGAGTTGTTAACTTGTTCTTAAACACACCTTTTTCTTTTCACGTTTTGTGTGATCTTGCATTGTAACTTATAATGTGATTTTATGCGGATGATTAGCTATGCTCCAAACCCCGAGGCGAAACCAGAATGACAAAATGGTGTATGATCTGATAACTGACCTCGTAGTTTCGAAGATTAGAATAGTTCATTATTTCATGTAGTCATCTCATTTAGTTTATGATGTAATATGCTAGAAGTTGATTTGTAGGCAGATGGCGGACCTACCTAATTTCGTCGCGTTATGTCAAACTCTGTAGACAGCTGATCACGAGTCACGACCATAAAGTTAATATACCTAGCGGCATAGCTGGGCATGAACTCGTTAATCCGTTAATCGTTAATTAACGAAGTTAACATTTTGATTAACGGATTAACTTTTAAGTTAAAAATATTAACGGACTCGTTAACTTCCGTTAATATGCAGAAGTCCGTTAATCGTTAATCCAATGCCTACTATTTACCGCACGGTACCGTGGCGCGACGCGAAAACAGGTTCAGACAGTATGAAACGACAAGTGCCGGGCGGGCGGGCAGCGCGGTGCCGCGGCACGGCAGCAGCGAAACAAAAACAATACTAGATACATTTTCAGGCGCGCATGCGAGTGAGAAGAGATTTGTTTCGTTTTATCATTTCATTACTCAGCATCGGTGCTTATAGAGAGAGTGATTTGTTTATTATTATTATAAATCATTTGCATGTTGATAAAGAAGAGTGCAGTGTAAAGTTAGAATACAATAATTATAGAAGTATTTTGTTTTGTCCCTAACCTGTTAACTTCCACAACCTTAAACCAACAGGTTTTATAAGTACACTAACGCAATGATATAAGTTACAACAAGGCCATATTACACATATTAACGGATTAACGATTAACGTTAACTTGCGTTAATTCGTCCGAAATGTAACGTTTTAACGTTTAACGAAGTTAACATTTTTTTTTAACAGATTAACGATTAACGAAGTTAACTATTTGATTAACGGTGCCCAGCTATGCCTAGCGGAATAGAGAAACAAAGGCCTGACTCCTGAGCAAGAGAGATGTCACTATCAGTAACACTGCGTGGTAAAAAGAGACGAGTGATACATGACAGCAGCACTCTTTTTTTGACGTCCAGTCGGCACGTGCCGCACGTTGACAATTTAATCTCATAGAAATCATGTTCAATCATGCTTGTGTAAGTGTATACGTACACATATTGTTACACACAGATGAAACCAATTTCGGTTTTGTTTGACAGCTCGAGATTGTTGCTCTATTCCGCTAGGTATATTAACTTTATGGTCACGACCGACAGTATATTATAAGTTTATGGTCACGACTAATAATGAATTGACATAACCCGTCCAAATGACGTAGGTCCGTCAACTGCCTATGAATCAATTTCTTCGATGGTACATATTGGCTGCGTTCCAGATGACGTTAATTTTGACCAAAACGCTCAAAACGTCCCCTTCTGCCGTTCCCTTTGGCGACCGGGGTCGTTTTGATCGCGGCTATGACGTCACTCATGACGTCATCATTTTCGCTCAAACGACCCTTGACGAAGATGGGTCAAAGTGGGCGTTCTAGTTTTTTTTTTAATTTTAACGTAACTATATCGCGAAAGCCATGTTCGGAAAGTTTTCAGGAGAGAGTAGAGACAAAATAACTTTATATTATTTCATTACAAATAATATTTTAATCAAATAAATTAAATAACATTTAATGAAATATTTTGATTGGAAAATAATTTGACCTTTCATTTAAAATAATAAATTGTTTTAAATGAAAGGTCAAATGATTTCTTACAAAATATAATAATTAATACTAATTTTCATCTTTCCTATACCTGTTGACTTACTCGTACTTGACTAAGTATTAAGCGGTATTGTTACCTAAAGTTTATATGTATATTGTGACAATAGTCAATATTCAAAGTACATGTGGTTATGTTATTAAAATATGATTCAATGTGAAAACTCAAATATAATACAAGTTTAACTATATTAAAATATGAGTACTTAAGTAAAAAAAATGTAATACTAAAAACTAAACAAATATAATATTATGTATTTTATTTGTAAAATAAATGTAACTATAGACAATTACTTTTATTTACGACTTGAAGAAAATCCAAGTTCGGTTCAATGTACCTATGTATAAAAACAATTATAGTTCTTTTTTTAAACTTTTCTCAAAACGCTCAAAACGATCCATAATCCGTTCCACTTGGGTTTGTATCACTGACGCTCACATGCTAGTGGAACGGGAAAAACTACTGTCTTGAGCGTTAGCGTTTCAACGTCATCTGGAACGCAGGGATTATGATATTTTGTTTATTAACAAATCGTGCTGCGTAAATTATAATTAAAAATTTATTATTATTCCATTACCAGATATTTTATGTGTAAGGCCCTAGTCGTTTGTGTTTAGTTTACAATGTAATTTTTAGGGATCGTTATGAATCTGTACTGTCTTTATTTGACGAGATGTTTTATTATTTTGTTGTTTTCGGCCTTATTGTTCTCCATTTTGGGATATGTATTATGAATCTAATTAATTGTAACTCTATTAATTAGTAAGCCACTTTAAAATAATTTCTAATGTGCCTTACCTACTACAGCTGTAAAAGTAGTTTACTTAGCAATTTTGTTTTACAATTATTGTAAGTACATAATATTATGTTTTATTTAAACTTTATTTATTGTATTAATATGAAGTCCAATAAACAATATTAAAGCTTATTAAGCGATTTTATATTTATAAAATAGTAGTTCATCCAGCCACCAGCAAACTATTTGATTTTCTGAATCTTTCAATGAAATAAAGCTTTTTTACCAGTTTTCTATGCGAACACCTATGGCGAACACAGCTATATAATATGATATATCAGTAGATATTATAATACTCCCTACACCGGTTTCGGTGACGGTGGCCGGTTTCATTGAAACCAGACCAGGTACGCAGGAGTGATTTTATAGTGCCCAAGTGTGTGCGCAGTACAGAAGAGCACTCTCTATTCCTTTACTCTCATAACCCAGTGGGACGGAAGACCGACACGACCGGCGAGAGATCAGTCGCAGGACCGACTTTTTACATGCCCATCCGACGCATGGATCATCTTACTTGTCAGACAATCAGGTGATCAGCCTGCATTGTCTTAACCAAACTTGGAAATAATATGTTTCCAACGCGGGATTCGAACCCACGACCTCCGGAGTCGAGACCGACGCTCTAACCACTAGACCACGGAGGCGTCAGTAGATATTATACAGCATGACTCGTGACACATGTTCAATACTCGAGGACGTGATATTATATTAGTTGAAAAAAATATACAGTGTGTAACAAAAATAAGTGATATACTTTAGGGTGTGTACATGTTCCTTGTATAGAGTTCACTGTGAAAGTAGCAGCGCTGAAAGACGAAAAATTTTTTTCACTTTTGTATGGGCAAGGGCCCGAGCGTCACGAATTTCCTCATACAAAAGTGAAAAAAAAATTTGGTCTTTCAGCGCTGCTACTTTCACAGTGAACTCTCTACAAGGAACACGTACACACCCTAAAGTATTATCACATATTTTTGTTACACCCTGTATATATAAAAAAAATAATAGCAATTGATCACTGAGTAAATGTAGCCTAATTAATGGACACTGCGCGCGGGCGCGGAGGGGTAGCGCGCGGCGCGGGGCGCATGCTGCTGCGCCGGCCGCATAGTAATTTACTAAGTGTCCATGATTAATTTATTTGAAGGGGGTAAAAAATTAACTACCTAATTTTATTACTTAATTATAATGAGAATCGAGTACCGAGTAAGTACTCGCTGTTTATATTTAAATATTTTTTTGGCTGCATGTCAATTATTTGTAGTCAGCATATAACTGCCGATCCACACTCGCGCGCGACAGCGCGCCGCGGATCGCGCATTCTGCCAAATTTACTGATCCACACTCGCAAAGTTCGCGACATGTTCGCAATGTTGCCACTTTTTAATTTCTTCACTTTCTTGACGCACTATAGTTTGCGCCCTTGAGCCAAATTTATCTTACTTTATATTATAAACTAGATGTCCCACGCGGCTTCACTCGCGTAAATTATTAGGAATTTTAAGGAAATCGTACATTTTTTCGCAACAAAATAGCTTATCTCTCTTCACGTAGTCTACTCTATATCTGTGCCAAATAACATACAAAATTGCTTTAGTAGTTCGTGAGATAAACCCTTGCTAATAATTTTCCGTTTTAACCACATTTCCTCTGTTTCTTCGGTCCTATTAGTTTGCGTGATAAAATAGCCTATAGTCTTCTTTGATAAATGAGCTATCTAACACTAAAATATTTTTTTATGGGACCAATAGTTCCATGATTAACGTGTTCAATCAAACAAATAAATATTTTTTAAATCGCTTGACAAAATCGAATCTTGATCTAAATGACTATGAAAAGTACCAATGGGTCATAATAGGCTCATAATCATGGGATGCATATAACTTTATAAGGTAGATTATGGTAGTGTAACATTTGCTTTCTGTTCTTTAAGCAATGCAAAGGAGTTCTCTCAGCACCTTCCCAATCTAATCATGGTATACATTGGTGCAAAATCTTACTTATTGATTGCATATGCTTAGACTACTTCCCACGAAACCGAAGTCACCATATGTTTCCATATAAATTTTAAGGAGTTCGCTCATTTATCTAAGAAGGCTTATAGGCTATTTTATCACGCAAACTAATAGGACCGAAGAAATAGAGGAAATGTAGTTAAAACGGAAAATTATTAGCAAGGGTTTGTCTCACGAACTACTAAAGCAATTTTGTATGTTATTTGGCATAGATATAGAGTAGACTACGTGAAGAGAGATAAGCTATTTAGTTGCGAAAAAATGTACGTTTTCCGTAAAATTCCTAATAATTTACGCGAGCGAAGCCGCGCGGGACATCTAGTTTATAATATAAAGTAAGATAAATATGGCTCAAAAGCGCAAACTATAGTGCGTCAAGAAAGTGAAGAAATTAAAAAGTGGCAACATTGCGGACATGTCGCGAACTTTGCGAGTGTGGATCAGTAAATTTGGCAGTATGCGCGATCGGCGCCGTGGTTCGCGGCGCGCTGCCGCGCGCGAGTGTGGATCGGCAGTTAGACAATACCAGACAATACACATACTTGACAGTTTATGTCACTGTCAAATTGATTATGATTTGCTGTCAAATGTCAAATATAGATGAACATAGCGTGTTCTGTCATTGTGTGTTGATAAATTTTGCTATGGTTTGCTCGTTTTATTGAGTTTTGCATTTATAAATAAGTAAAAATAGAAAGTATAATTATTGTAATATAATTTTTATACGTCTTACTTCTTGCTTTATTTCATACCATGGAAATAACTCGAAAAAGTAAGTGGGATGCCATGCTGTCTACTTTCATATTGAGTTCAAATATTTTTTAGTTTACAATGGCTTTTATTTTAGATTTTAAGGAGTCCTTGCCCTTGGTAGAAGATTCTATAAACAAAGCTGACTTTCTAGTGATAGATACAGAGTTTACCGGCCTGTCGAAAGGCCGAGATGTGTCTATATTCGACACTCCTCAGGAGTATTACTTGACGCTTCTAAATGGATCGTCCGAGTTTCTGTTGATTCAGTTCGGCCTGTGCGCCTTCGTCTGGGACGAAGACAAGCAGCATTACATGAATGAAGCCTATAATTTCTACTTATTTCCTAGAGGACGACCGGGCCCAGAAAAAATATTTTTATGTCAAAGTTCCAGCTTAGACTTTTTGGCGGCTCAGGGATTTGACTTCAATAAATTAATAAGAGAAGGTAACTTGTACACAACATAAATAGAGTGAATATTTATTAAAGAGTTTACAGCTGTTTCATTCAAAAGTGTTAATTTGCTACAGCAGTTTTGTATGTAACAACAGTTTTTTAATATAGACTTATTTAGTATTAAAATTTTATTAAGTAGTAAAAGTAGCATATTATAATCATGAGAATAATATATTCATGAATATATGAGTTTATTCTGCAGAATGAATAAACTTATGACTGTATTTCAATAACTAAGAAATGACCAACAAAAATAAAAAATAAAACCTGTTGTTTTACAGGTATATCATATATGACTGAACCAATGGAAACAAAGCTAAGGGAAAACTTGACTGAGAGACAGAAATCATATTCAGTAGAAAAGGATGTAATCACTATTCCAGAAGAGAATAAAAGTCAAATAGATACTATTTGGTTAGTATAATAACAGATGACTAAACTGAACCAATGATATTTTCTCCTTTAATAATAACTATGTTTTCAAATTACATTTTTTGAAAGGATTAAACATTATTCTATCTCTTTTACAAATGCAAAGAATGATAGACATAATAATATGATATATTTTAAGTCAGGACTCAGGGTTAACATTGACCTAAGTCTGTGCAAGGGTGATTTGTAATTTATGAATAAGTAGCTGTCCCGGCAAACGTTTCTTTGCCATATAAAGTATTTCACCTTTCACCCATATTATGTTATTGAAATGACTAAATTGAAGTGACAACGTCCATCGCTATCCGTTGTCATCAATCTCAAGTTGTAATAATTTACTATTATTTATTCAACAACAACAACAAAAAGTACCCAGTAGCCGATCCTCAGACCCACTGAATATGGTTAAAATCAGTAAAGCCGTTTCGGAGGAGTATGGTGACTAACATTGTGACACAAGAATTTTATATATAAGATTATCTACTTGTATTCTCACTTATTTTTGTATTTTAGCCAAAACATACGAAAGTTTATAGACAAAAAGGAGGAAGATTCCATGGAAATTGATAGATGCAATGCTTTCATTCGTCGTTTAGTCTTCCAAGAAGTGCGCTTGAGATTTAAGGATGAAGTGTTTGTTGAAAGTATAGTGTTAGAAAATAAGAATAGGTAAATATGACGAGATCTCCTTAATAAAGAAGAAAATATTTTTTTTAACATTTCTTGTCAAGAATAAATAAAAGTGAGCAAGTTATTAATTAAACTAACACATTGTTGGTAATACACACATTTAACCTACACCTACATACAAGTTTATTACTTGTGTTATATGTGTATAAAAACTAAGGAATCGTAACTGCCATACTATTACTGTTTTAAATTTGGTTCCTTTTGATCTGTCATGTAACGTCAGCTTAGTACCGCTCAAGGTCACCTAAATATTGCAAATGTATTGAAATACCTAAGGTACACTTTTTTGACAAGTATTGTGGAGCATGTTTTTTTTGATGGAGTTACTTTTCCTTAGTTTTTATTATTCGTAGCTTGTGTTATAAATTTTTGTAATGGCTTTAAAGACAAAATATATTTTTTATTTCTTTTCTTTTACAGAGTGTTAAAAGTAAGCAGAATCACATCATCAGCAGATGTCAAAGATAAGGATAATCTAAAAAAAGAAAAAGAATGGGAAGAGTTTGAAGAGGCTGTTGGTTTCTCAAAAGTGGCAAGAATGATAAGTCAATCAGTAAGTAAACTATTTTAAGTTACATCTCACAAGATTTATAAAGGATAATAGAAAATTTGTAGGAACCATAACCACAACCTACAACAATCATAAGATAAAAAATATGTGCTTATTTGATTATTAATGTTTTTCTTATTTTATTAGAATAGCTAATAAATGTAACTATTGTGTTAGATGTGTAAAATGACTCCCATTTTAAATAATTTAGTATCAATATATCAATCTATAATGAATTCATAACGTTACATTTTTTTTCAGGAGAAATTGGTGATTGGCCACAACATGGTGTTGGATGTGCTTCACACTTTGAATCATTTTTTCCAACCTCTGCCATCAGACTATCCAACCTTTAAGGAGTTTGCTCACTGTATGTTCCCTAGGTAAGCATTTAAAAGTTTTTAAATTTTTTATACTCAAGCATCTGTTAAATTCATATACAGATAATATCAATATTTTTATGCTTGAGAGAAATATGATATGTCTCTATTTAATGTTTCTATGTGTAAATCGGACTGCAATAAAAACTAACTCTAGTTGTTTTTAAGTTTGTTAAGGGCTAAATTCCCTGTTCTAGGTTGTTAGACACAAAGTACATGTCCAGTCTGCCTCCGTTCAAGGACAAGGTGAACTCCAGTGTGCTGCCACACCTGCTGCTCACACTCTCCGAGCCACCCTTTTCGCTGCCTGTGGCTGGTAACACTCTCCATATTGTTCCGTCCAATAGTCTTTTGTATGCTGTCTGTTCTGCCTTTAGCTACGCATAAATAGTCTTAATTTAAAAAATAATATTTTTTGTTACTAAAATCATAAAGCACAACAACTGTATTAACACTGTAATTGAACTTTGATGGAAAACCCAATAAGAACAGTGTAAAATATTGAATTGCTCCTTTTATTTACTAAGGTTCACATAATATTATCTCTTGTTTTTCAAATTTGGAAGACAGAGAGGTGTAACTATTTAGATTAATAGCCGTAAAATAGAAGATAGAAATTTTTTGTCTGACAGCTGATATCGTGAAGTGAAACTCCCGTTGCCCTGCCCTACGATGACCTTGCCGGTTGTTTAACAGATTGTGTTGACGGGCGCGGCTACAAACAAAAAGACGAGAAGGCGCACGAGGCGGGCTACGACGCCTACATTACCGGGCTGTGCTTCCTCGCGATGCACGCGCACCTAGCACGAGGCTCGCGCGTGGCGGACGCCGCGGTGCGCCCCTACCTCAACAAGCTGTACCTCGCGCGGACGGCGCACCAGGACTCGCCCTACATCAACCTGGCCGGCCCTGACCGTGAGTTATTGATATAACGCTGGGGTTCCCAAACTTATTTTGTTTACTGCCCACTTTGAGAAAAAATTATGTTTTAGCGCCCCAAATTGTTTCAATATAAAATACATCCAGATGAAATAAAATTACAAATCACCCCCAAGCCTCTACACAACACCCCTTTTTTGGGGTTACAGCGCCTACAAAAGGGCGTTATCGCCCACTTAGGGAAAGGCTAACGCTATGCTTGAAATACACTTGGCACTGGAATGAAATGGCAAAATCGACCGGTTTCATAGGTTATGCACAGAATTGTGAATAACATTTGAAACTGCATTTTGTATGTATTTTTAACTTTCTACCAGCATACATTTTTTAAAACAAGCCTTTTCATTTGTTATGTCAACATGCTAAAGCAGCGGGTGCGGGTTCCATACAGAAATTCCCTTCGTCTTTATTAAAAAAAAATAGTTATAGATAAATAAATAATATTATATTTTTATAAGTTTACCTCAGCTTTGTCATGCAAATTAATACTACTACATACTTTTCTATTTAAACATAATATTACATAAGTAGTAAACCGGTTCCCGTAAGCACCATTTCTTTTTTAAACCATTTAATCTACTTTTAAAGTTATATATTTTATTCTGTCAGACTATTGATATTGTATTGTATATTCTAGCTTCCCCGTCCCGCGACCACGTGTTCCACCTGACCTTCCCCAAGGAGTGGCAGAGGAATGATCTCAACCAGCTGTTCAGCGCTTACGGTGAGTGCTCAATGATGGTGATCGTTAGACGCACCAATGAGCAATTCTGAGAATAAATATTGCTCAATGATAATAATAATCTTTAGATGCACCAATGAGCAATTTTGAAAATAATTATTATTTGAGTATCGTATGGAATAACTTGTAATGGACCATATCCATTATTTGACGTGGGAGAGCCATGCATCGGCACGAATGGGATGGCTCGATCGGAGAAATATCACGGGCTCACAGAAAACCGGCGTGAAACAGCGCTTGCGCTGTGTTTCGACGAGTGAGTGAGTTTACCGGAGGCCCAATCCCCTACCCTTTTCCTTTCTTCTTTACTTCCTCCCTACCCTCCCCTATTCCCTTCCCTACCCTCCCCTGTTACCCGTTTCCCTCTTAAAATGCCGGCAACGCACCTGCAGCTCTTCTGATGCTGCGGGTGTCCATGGGCGATGGAAGTTGCTTTCCATCAGGTGACCCGTTTGCTCGTTTGCCCCCTTATTTCATTAAAAAAATCATGCTTTCGTAACTGCTGTGTTGAGAGATATGAAGATTATTGGGTTCTAAAGGATAGGATGTTTTTAATTGCAATTTCATTCCTAAGGTTAACGGTCTTGGGGCATCAAAGTTCGCATGAAAAACCTAGTAAGTAAAGTAAGAAAGCCGGTGACTCTTACCCTTTCTTGTATTAATGTAAGAAAAGCCGGTAACACCTTTTCCCCTTCAGGTCAAATCACGGTGCAGTTCCTGGACGACACGTCGGCGCTGGTGGCGCTGTCGCGGCGCGACCTCGCCAAGTCTGTCGCCCGCGCCTTCGCCCACAACAAGCGCGTGCAGCTGCAGCCCTACTACATCTACAAGGGACACAACAAGGTGATTAACTGATTAACATCATCATAACTTGTTCATCATCTGTTGCTAGTGAGCAGCAGATGATGACTATTGTTCCAAACATTATTATGTTTGTCAAATGACATTTGATACTCTTTAATTAAACAGGAATCTTACTCCCGAAAACAAATTTGATTCAGCACTCGTCTCGTGTCTCTATCTCGTTTCAAATATACAAAAATATTCTCACTCTCAACGCTCCCTCTTCGCAACGCGGCTTAGCTCAGCACTTTATTATGTAACTTTGATGAACGTGAACTTAATTGCTCATGGTCACAATATTATTAACGTTTGCACTTCTTTAAAAGTCAATAAAAAAATATAAACGTCAAAATATTGACATTTCAAGTTTTTAAATTGTGACTTAAAAAGTTCAAACGTCAAAATTATGGCCATAGGCAATAAGGTTTATGTTCATCAAAGTTAAATAAGAATTTCATAATTAGCTGGTCAGGTGCAAACAAACCCTCATGTAGTATCTTGTTACAGATGGCGAGTCAGGAGCGGCGCGAGGACAGCTGGGTGGGCCGCGACAAACTGTGCGTACTATTCGTCATACTGTTGTCTGTACTGTGCCAGTGGCTGTTTGTACGCCACTTCTGATAGCGCTCTTTCTCTCACACACCATAGATATGACAAGGACAGCTTGTGAGAACTGTGCGTACTACTCGTCCTACTGTTGTCGGTCTTGTGTCTGTGGCTGTTCGTACGCCAATTCTGATAGCGCTCTCTCTCTCTCACACACTATAGATACGAAAAGGATAGATGGCCTTATCGTGTCTTTAGTTGTTGACTATTAATAAAACATATTATACGACAAGATTTTGGACGTTTTTAGAGTCATAAAGACTGGTGAAAAAGGTCATTTAGCCGAAACTTTTTCGTATTCGCTTCGTTATAGAATCGCCGATCAAAATGTATGGAATTGACATAAGACGAGTCGAACGTCAACGTCATAATATTAACGAACGCTTATGTCAGTTCCATACATTTTCACATTTTATAACGAAGCGAAACGAAAATATTTTAGCTCACCCCCATAAGCTAAAATACTTTTTAAAATGGCCCGGAATTAAAATCTTGATAAACAAAAATATTAAATTTTCCAATGACGGTTATTTTTATTTTGGTTAATATTTAGCCTATGTGGTAAATCTTACCTTCGCACATTCCTATGATTAATATTTTTGACGTTATGAACAAAGACTGGAATTTATTAATATCGGTTTCATAAATTACGAAAGCTTTTCTTTCCTTATTTCTGCTTTTTACGGTAGGCTTAAAAAGCGTGGCCGGTATTCCGATTTCAAACTTATGATCTCATTGATCCAAAACTTTTGTGATTTTTTAACAAATTTTCATTTGAATATTATTATTTTTTATTCTATTTTTCTACGTATAGTGCGTATAAAATAATATATTTTATTTACCATTAATTTTAATTTATCCATACAAAAAATATATAGCGAAAGTGTGTCTGTCTGTTTGTACTCGTATGTGTGATCTTTACGTTTAGATAACTGAACCGATTTCGATGACCCTTTCCCAGTACACAAAGTATTTAAACCAGATTTTATCACACAGGTACACTTTAAAGGGCAGACACATTTTCGCATTGGCTATGTCCACACTATGCACTTTCATCTTAAATTTTCGTCATCCTCTTTCATTCAACTTTCGTTTGGCGCTTTCAATAATTGAATGCGTCAACGAACGCAACGCCAACATAGTAATTCTTGTTCAGTTGCAGTATCTGTCAGGTTATTGTAACATGTGCGACGAGAACATTTTACTGGGTGGAATATTTGCGGCTTATCTGGTCATAAGAAATTCCAGTAAAAAAGGACATAGGGAAGTTTTGGATACGGTCAGAGCGCATGCGTCGCGGGCATACATCACGTGCGCTGTTGACTGCGCTATAACGCATGCCCTCGATGAACAATAAAAGGTACAGTGTGGACATAGCTAATAGTATGGATTGGTATTATCTTTTTGACGCTTTTTTATAGTTTTAGGATATGGGTGGGGTATCCTGAGCATGTGCATTTATTCTATTGCTTTACGAAAAGGAGAAGTGAGCTTCGAATTTTTTTAGTTCCTTGTATTTTTACTTAAAAAATGTACATTTTCTGTTCCTTATATTATTTATAAAAAACAACCAAGTAAGTAATTATAGGCCACACACAACTTTAAAATCTTGTGGAAACTGAAGGGAACGGTACTTAATATACACATGCGCCAATGTGTACAGTACCTATAACCTACCAATAGCGTGTTTCCGTCTGGTCGCTATCTACCAATAATGACGCGACTGATCACTAATCCACCAATGGCGTGTCTCACTCCTCGCTCCATCTAAGTTTTTAATGTTGTGGGAGACTTTACCAACTTATTGTGTTCATTGTGCGTTTGATATCGATCAAATTAATAATATTATATTTTATAGTTATTACAGTTTTGTAGGTCTCGAATACTATCCCACTTACTAATAAAAAGATCTGCAATATGTAACCCCTTTTTTAAGGAACTAATAAACTAGTACTCAAGATGCATCTCGGTCTCAAGACACGGTTTCGGCTCTGTGATTAGTTGGCTGTCAAAATTTGGACCACAGAGCCAAACCGCGTCTTGAGACTGGGTCTCATCTTAAGTTCTGACTATTTATACCGGCCTAATGGCGGCTCTCGACATAGGCGAACGCGTTGGCCAACGCGTCTGCAGACGCGTTGGCCCAATGTGTAGAACGGGCGTTCGCGCGTTGGCCGTAGGTATTTAGACGTTGGCCGACGCGTCTGCGAGCTTGCCGCGCGGGTCGGAAATGTCGGCAAAAGATCAAAGGACATTTGTCGCAAGCTTCGCGCTCCATCCACACATAGGCTGCGCGATCAGTTCGCCCGGAGCGGCGATGAAGACATCTAACTTGACGAAATGGCGAACAATATGAGTATCGAGAAAACATTTAAATTTATTGGGCCCTATGGGTCTATACAGACGGACCGCATTTCAACTGCAATCCAACCGCAAATTGCAGTTGAAGTGCAGTTTGAATGCAGTTGACACGACTGCAATAGAACTGCAAACCGAACGCGCAGTCGGATTGATATCAGAGTAAAAACTGCCTGTGGAACCAAAAATCATATCAAAAGTTGCAAAAAAAATAAGGTTATTGGACATTCTATTTTCCTCACGATGTTTTTAGAGTTCCGTAGCCAACGGGTAAAAACGGGACCCTATTACTAAGACTTCAACGTCTGTCTGCATTTCTGTCTGTCCGTCTGTCTGTCTGTCCATCTGTCTGTCCGTCTATCTGTCTCCAGGCTGTATCTCAAGAACCGCTATACTTAGCTAGATTTCTGAAATTTTCACAGATTATGTACCTATATCTGTTGTCGCTATAACAACAAAATATACTAAAAACAAAATAAATTAAATATTTAATAAATAATAAATATATATTATTTATTATTAATCATGATAATTATAATAAGTAATAAGTAATAATTTTTATATAAGTATAATAAATAATAAGTAATAAAAAAAATATTTTAATATTATAAAATATGTAAAAGTGAGTTTATTTCTTTGTTTCTTACGTTTTCTCGCCTTTTACTTATTTATTTCGAGAATACCCTTTAAAAACTTTTTCTTGTCCACATTTACAAAGTAATTATAAGCTGTGAATAAATATACAGCTGCAGCTGTTAGCGACTCAACATCCATTTTGAATCCGTCCGCACATTGGCGCGATCCAAAGCATACTGAACGACCTTCCTATGTGTGGATTACTCACAAACGCCGTTGCAAGTGCACTGCCAACGCGTCTGCCGACGCGTCGGCCAACGCGTTCGTCTATATGGGGAGGCGGCCTAAGACTTATAAGTACAAATAAAGTCTGTATACACAGTGCGGATCTTTTTATAAGTAAGAATGCTTTTTACGCATATTTTTTTTTTACTATTATTTACTATTAAAAACATTTTACCTACTTTTTTCATTTTTAAGATCTTGTTTTTATAAAAGTTTTCTTGACTGATTCTTTATTTTTTTACTTTTATAAAAACAAGGCTCAATGTGACTCTAAGGAGTTTTTAATTACTTAAGTTTAAAAAATATATTTTTGTATGTGGGCTTTGAATAAACATATTTTTTATAATAAGTTTGTTTTATTTAAAACCACCTTGGAGTCATGTTGGCCAGTCACTCTTCGCTTATATTCTGCTCGAATCTTAACAAAGTAATCTGTTTGCCGTTTAATTTGATCTGAACAGATTATAACTGGCATGGATGCATGACATAACCTAACCACCTGTTATGGCGGCTGTACACACTCATTGAGACACCCCGAGACAGGCCGAGCGCGAATATGTGGAGGGCACTCTCGTCTCGTCTTGCGCGCTCGTCCTCGTCTCGGTCGCTCTCGGTCGCTCTCGGTGGCTTGTCGTTGGCTCGTTCGATCGCTGACAGTATTTATGAACAGACGTATTTTACAATGTGGTCCGAGTCCGACATATTCTCCTTCTTCATACCTTACAATTTTTGAAGTGATACTTCTTTAGGCGCGTTGAGAGTAAAATTTTAAGGTCGCGTCATGGCGATACCGTCACGGAGTAAGGCGACGATCTTGACTAAGTTTGACTTCTGACACGTGTGCTCGGCACACACGCATTTTTAAATAGTAAATGCTTTAAAATGTAGTAGCTTACGGCACAAAGAGAAATAGCGGCAGCAAAGTCCATAGTCTCGTGAGTCTTCAGTTCAAATGTTAGAACGAGTGTGTACAGTCATGCTCTTGAGTCTCGACGAAAGCCGGCTCGGCCGAGGATCTCGGCGAGCGGCTCTCGTCGAGTGTGTACAGTCGTCATTAAAAATACATTCTAGTTAAGAGACTAGGCGTAACTACACAGCAGCAGTGCAATGCGACGCCACATAGAACTGACGGTTTGTGTCGCGTTGCTTCGGCTACCACTTAGTGCGGCCAAGCTCGCACACACGCACGCACACAGTTTATACAAAGAATAATTGGCTGTGCCGTGTCGCGTCGCTGCACTGTAGTTTTGCCTAGTACGTAACAGTAACTACATCGATTTAATTCGTTATAAGCCATTAGAAAGAATCGTATCTTACTCACAGGCTTATACGGAAAAGTTACCCTAAATTCTTACCCTTCATAAGGTTGTCGAAAAGTCACGGACTTATAAGGCTGATTAGTGATTTTTAGACATCGGATTATATGCACGATCAAAATGCCGAAATATGCATGCAAATATGCACGAAAAAATGGCCGAAATATGCACAAAACATGCACAATCAAAAGTCACTTATTATAAATGTATTCTTTTTGGAAGAGTTTTCCGGTGTTGCTCATAATGCACTAATTTTCATAATTCCATTAAATCCAGGTGATTTAGCCGAAACTTTTTCGTTTTCGCTTCGTTATAGAATCGCCGATCAAAATGTATGGAATTGACATTAGACGAGTCGAACGTCAACGTCATATTAACGAACGCTTATGTCAATTCCATACATTTTCATCGGCGATTCTATAACGAAGCGAAAACGAAAAGATTTTGGCTCACCCCCCTGGACTCTTTCTTCTTTCCTTACTTACAATTTTAGTGCCCATGGAAGTTAATTACCGACTTTATTCAATTTTTTTTCAAATGTGGCCAACTACAAAGAAACATTTTGTTTCTAGAAAGATATTGGACTTCGGGTGTTTTGCGGAAGTCTTTAAACAAGGGTGGGCTGCATATTTGAAGGATTTTGATCTATCATACCTCTGTTTCGTGGTCTCGATGTGTATTATGATAGCTAGTTTGGAGACAACGAGGGCATAATATGGCCGAAATATGCACTATCAACGAAAAAATGCCAAAATATACACTATCGCCTAAAAAGCCCCATTATATGCATTTGCATATGCAAGTATGCAAATGCATATAATCCGATGTCTAGTGATTTTGATTGACGCCGACTGCACGAGCGCCGTCAGTGGCTCAAGATGTATAAAATTCCAGAAAGCGTTTTTTCATAACGGCAATCAACGCAGGTCATTGATATTTTCGGGGTCGGCGCCGACGGTCAGCGAGCCAAATATCAGCTCATGAGCAGGACGGCGGCGGTGCAGAAGCGGCGCGTTCCAATGTATAGATTTATACGGAACTGGCCTCGAAGGTAGCGGCGCGGCTTCCCGCGTCGTCGCCAGCGCTCCCGCCCCACTGACCGCAAAATTCGAGGCGCAGGTCTAAGAGTTATGTCAAATTTATGGCCATGAGCCCATGAATTTGAGTTATGTTATGTTAGTAGTAATCATAAAAGTTATGTCGAATTCATGAGCTCATAAGATTGTCGAATTCACGAGCTCATAAGAGTAATGTCGGATTCACAGACTAATAAGGAGAGATAGTGTGTCGTGGGGCGCACGGCGCGCGCGGGACTAGCAATTAATGGGCGATAAACACGGAGTTATAGCGGCTTCGGGCTTTCTAGGTTTCGACTGCTATTGTCCGCTAACGGTGACCAAGGTGACCAGGATTACAATAACGCTGGACAGCCACCTTAACGTTATTTGCAAAATATATAATATAAGATAGTATGGTGCTCCCAAAGTGATAATGCGCATAGAAGTTTTGGAAAATTTTCGGCAACAGTCGTATTTCCAGAGCGACGGTAGACGATATTGCATTTTCTAATTGCATTGCGTTTAAGATACATGTATTAGTCAAAGTTCGTCGTGATATTCCTGTAGCTTTTGTAACACGGTCATTATTTACGGTCGTTCATGCGCATTGTGGCGGTACCCACAATTCGCCTAACATTCCTGCATCGCGCTATCGAAGTTTTCTGAGCGCGTCGGTATATATACGACAGCTGAGATGTATCACGTGGGCTCCGGCCTGACCGAGCATAACACGTCGCTCGGTCGAAAGATCTTCCTTTGGCCTCCACGCTCATATCCCACAGCATCATTAATTTTGGAGTACTGTATTTGGAATCGTATTTTCTTTTAACTAACGATGTAAGCTGAATGTTTTTTGTAGCTAGGGGTTACCTACCTATCAGCATCTCTCACATTTTAATGAACTTTATGCATAAACACAATTGTATATTTCCCTAAAAGAAGAACAAGCATACGGACATTTAAATCTTGTCCCAGGCACCACAGTATCTTGTTGCGGTAGGTTCTATCGTACCCGCAACTCTGCCTTAAGCGATGAGTGGAGCACCATGGGGTTTTAGTGGGTAGACAGGAGTCCCATATACCCCGGCCTATATCCCCAATTTGCCGGGGATGCGTAAAGCATTTCCCCATGTTAAAAAAAAGGCACTACAGTATCTTAGGAGTGGTTACTATTCGCTCTGAAAATACTGTATAAATCATCTACAACGGATGTAAAGGCCTAATTTTTTTAAAAGAAGAACCAGCCTCGCTACTGCAGTCTTCATTCGAGGTTGTATTCTGTTTTAAATATGTAGGTTGTAATAAGTATGTTTTCTTTAATATCATAACTGCACTAATCGAAGCACAGTCTTATAGGATCTCCGACAGAACTTCGTCCTCATCCGTTAATTGTAATACCGCGTCTTCTCGCTGTAAAAGGGCAGCGAATGTCCTTTACTATTTTACAGTTAGTCCTATAAATTCCAGTGCTCCTGGTCAGTTTACAGTAGCGGCGCGTGGCGCGACCCCGCGACCCGCACAGTGCCGGATTACCATGCGGCCCGCACTGCCCCGCTATTGTTGCGCCCTCGATTGTGTGCTAACGCCTTTATTGTTGGAATGTCGTATTGTTTAAGCATTTGGAGCACAGGTGTAGGCTCTTCCTTGAAGCTCAAAATCGGAGCAGACTCAGTTTGCATTTGATAGTTTCGTAAGTGAAGTTAGAAGTTGAAAATGTGTGGGCAGTGGGATTAGACCATATCTTATATCTTTTAAAGAGCAATTCTTGTATATAAATATATATTATATAATTGGAATCTCGGAATCGGCTCCAACGATTTTCATGAAATTTAGTATATAGGGGGTTTCGGGGGCGATGAATCGATCTAGCTAGGAATCACTTTTAGAAAATGTCATTTTATTCGTGTTTTATCGAATACCGAGCAAAGCTCGGTCAAATAGCTAGTGATTACATAATATTAAAGCATCGCAAGTACGATGTAGCTATGATGTTTGTTGAAACCCATATAATTTTTAGCTCATCTCTCGATGTGGTGGACTGACGGGACGTGATAAACCATATATACACGATGTTCTAGTCAGTCTTCAAACTTTCAGAAATTCACTCCTGAATAAAAGCAACTTTTACCATTCGGCACGATCTGCTCTATTATTCAGAAGTTCCTCATTAATATGCTCACATTCCGGCCTCCTAAGTTTAAGTTAGCCTGTTATAATTCAGCCTCACTCGTGCCGTTTTCTGACTAATAATATTGCACTAGTCGTAAGTTTATGTGATAATTCAGTGCCGTTAGTGCCAATTCCGCGCTAATAAAATTGCACTCGCTAAGGTCACGTCTCCGGCGCGAAAAACCGAACAATTGCCTCGCCGTTAGCCGGGGAAAGTTCCATTAAGGTAGTCGTGCTGAACCCCGGATTTATTGTCGGCCCGTCGGCGCGCCGGCCGGTCGGCCCGTCGGCCCGTCGGCCGCGTAAATAACGCGCAATCGGCACGCGCCGGCGCATCGTGCCGATGCTATCGCGCCTTTTGTTTATGGCTCAGAGTAGGTAAATGTAGAGAGTGTGATCTAAATTTCGGCATCAAAGACAAGTAGTTACATCATTCACACTTTTAAATTTTCAGACTCAGTTTACCAGATAAGCTTTGACAGCTGCTTCGTTTCAGACGTAGTATGAATCGGGGAGATATCTTGGCTTTTTGAAATGTACTATCAGAGAAGTTGATTCCTATGCAGATGGCAGACCTAAGTAATTTGGTCGCGTTATGGCATACCCAGCCGAACGATCACAACTTACATTGAAATGACATATTCCGGCCAAATGACGTAGGTCCGTCAACTGCATAGGAATCAATTTCCGCGATGGTACCTATCACAGGTCTCAGGAGACGGTATAGCTATAGTAGGATCTCCAGACATTTTGATATTGTAATAACATATTTGAGCTCTACTGCCCACGAAGTATATAATTTCATCCAAATCTGTTCAGCGGTTTAAGCGTGAAAAGGTGCAGATAAAAAGACAGAAAGTCACAGTTTCAATTTTGTATTATTTAGGCCTAGTAATTATAACCTGGCTATATATTTAAAACTTTCGTACGTATTACGTACGTAGTAGAAAACGTAATTATAAAAAACAAAAATGGCTATTTAGTCAAGCCTGCGTCAATTAATCAAAAAGATCGCATCAAATTTATTTACCGTTACTGAATATCAACTGTCTCTGTTTGTGGCTACTCTGTGCATTGTGCGCACGCGCCGCTATGTGGGTCGCGGTGTTCGCCGCAGGAGATAGCTCGCGGTAGTCTGACTTCGATCGTGATGCTGCATCTGGACATGTGAGCTAGGGTTATATGCAAGGCTTTTTTACATCTTCAGCGGAATGATCATTGATCGGGCCGTTTCTTACTCTAAAATACTTTCTTTCGAAAGTTCTGATCGACCGAAGTTTGTCACGTGAGTACGATAGGCGACAGATAGCCCGATGTAATTCGGAGGATGGTTATTTCGAAACTTCGGTTGGCTTTCGGTCTAATCTGAGGCCGGGGTATGTGGTAGTTGGAACTCTCTGGATAGGATCCACTAAAACCGCCATGGTGTTCCACTCCCCCTTCAGTTCAGGGTTATAGGGTTAAGTAAATAAAAAAAAATAAAAAATGTTTTATTTCTGAGTAAATTTGAAACAAATTTTTTCAGGTAGGCATCAGGTAGACATGATGCCTACCACCGGTTCGGGAATTAAGGCTAGGCTTAATCAGTCTATGTTCACCAAGTCCATGGAGGATCTAATTCCTCCATTTTCGAAGTCGGTTAAGTAACGACAGACAGTGCAAACAAAAAAGTAAGACAGACTGTAGAGTTATTATTATGTTAATAAATTGTAAAATTTTCGCCATTTGCATTTATGTAATTGCCGTCGCAAGCCACAAAGTATCTGCAGTTTTTTACATCAAAGTAACTTCCGCACTCAGTGATGGTAACTTATTAGAGGTTTTGGAATAAAGTCCATAACATTCCTGTCAAAGCCTTAAACAAGTATTAAACAGTCAACTAATCACGTACCCAAAATAATGTGTTAGTTTTAAATATGTAGTGGCTTATTAAGGTGGGATAGGTGATGTGTCTGAGGTTTATGGCTTCTTACAGAAGAACGGCATATTTTGTCGATGGCTGACTTCGACGCATGCCGTCGACAAGTGCCGTTCGTCCGTAACAAGCCTTAGTTTGGGTGAAGCGGCAGGTGGGGTCATGTGTTACGATGTGGTTACGATGTTTAAATGTATGTAAGCTAATATCAAGTCCGATAGGATGTTAGCATGTGTGAACGTAAGGTTGTGTCGCGTCGGATAGGATGTTAGCACGTCAGCAAGAAACAATACCCACCAAAAGTATGTTAGTTCGCTTCCGACGCTGTTAACACGCGACGAGGCGTGTGGGACAGGTGTGGACGCGTGGGCTAACTAGTGCTCACATGTGATCACGTGGGCTCGTGCCCACGCGTGGGCGTGGAATGTGATAGCTGATAGCGTACATTGTGTAGCGAACTTGAGCCCGCAATAAAGTTATTCCCCGTACAGCGTACTGTATGAGCTTTCGTTAAAATATATACCTTTATGGGTGTGATAAAACCAACAGGTATGTTACAGCCTACAGGTGGACTTTAATATTGTTCACATTAAATCTTTAGTTTCACAAACAACAAGTAGAACGAATTTTAATGTACACAGGATGCTGCTTTTCATGAGTCCAGCATTCGGTGGCCTCATCTCTAGCCAAAATTACGTTTATTCATTCATTCATATTACATTCATTGATTCGGGCGGTCTAGTAAGAAATCCCTAATGCAGACCATCATCCGCAAATAAATTATTTAGCCCGGATTAAGGCATATTGAACATTGATTTCTCCGTGCTAATGATTTAGGTCCCATTATCTAAAAATGTGTAAATCCCTGAACTACTGTGTATTCTACTGTACCTGTAGGCTGTAACTCCACATTCAGAGACGGCGTATGGCGTGGGCGGTGCTGGCGACCGCTCATGGCCTCGCGGTCTAAGGAGCCTCGCCCCTTGGACCACGAGGTTTTTTTTAAGGATTTACAAGTTATGATACTCAAATATTCATAAAAAAAGTTTTATAAATCGAAGTTTGAGTATCAAGAAATTCTTTTTCTCCAAAAATTCGTCTTCTTGCGTAATCCATCTTGCCCACATCAAATTTAGGTCTTGCCCCGCCATTGTCCATATAGTTGTTTCATCTAACACAGCTGCATCATCTAACTCGTCCGCAGCTCTAATATGTCTGTCCGACTGTATGTCCGACTTCGCCCACGCAGCCCCGGACACGTCCGCGATGAAACACGCCTCAGATCGGCCTAACGCGATCTGATTGTTGCGAAGTGCGAACCGACAAAAACTGCTCATACTGGTAACGATTACATCTACACAGATATTAGAAACATCCTGTATAGTCGTAGAAATAATTTCTCATGTTTTCTCGGATTTAATTCTTCAAGCCCCATAAGAGCACCGGTGATCGCGACAACAATAGAATACAAAAACATTTCCTGGAATCTGCGATTGAAGTATTAAAGTAGATAAGTAGCATTTTCAAACACACCCAAGTTCAGCGGTTTCAGTTCAGGTGTGTAATTTCCAGAGAGAGACAGCTCATAACATAATGACAACCATTTAGAGGTCTAAGTTAAATACGGATACGAACTCGGGTTCTGATTTCTCAACGAGAAAACGTATTTTTAATTCGCTCGCGAAACTGTCCGAACCAATGAGGCTGCGATGCGAAAAGCACATTTAGAAGTAACTGTCAAAACAGTTAAACACGTAGCACGCGTCCTACCGCGGAAGAGTAGACAGTAGTTATCTAGAACTCATACTTAATATTATTAAATCGCTGAAAAGCTCTATCTGTCTGCCTGTCTGTAGAGGTAGCACATCTAACGCTAAAGGCGCAGAATTAATTTTAGTGAATTTGGTGTGAAAATACTTTGTTTTCCCGGCAAGACTTAATAATATTATAGTTTTTATTCCAGAAATAATAAATTTTCCGCGCGACAGACGAATTTCGGCGAAACAGAGCTGCATCAACATTTAGTGTTAAATAATCCAAAGTCTAGAAATTTCTATGCCCGCGTGATCCTAGATCATATTTTAGATATGATATATTCGTTGCTATTCGCTATAGTTATTTGCATTGATTGAAATATGGCCCGTGTCCGGATAGTTTATAGGGACTATTTGCTAAGGTACGATCCCAATGTTATCTTTGCTTCTAAGCAAGAATGAAATTCTATAGAACAGGAACTTTTGTAATTATAATATTACATGTTTGAAAATAAAAAATTGTGTACATGTTTGTTGCCGTCATATGAAAACTACTGAACGGATTTTGATGAGATAGTATTATGCTGAGTTTAGGCTCTGGATCTAAAAAAAAACAGCCAGTCTTTTGTCCAGTGGCTTAGAGCTCAACATTCATCGGAGGTCGTGATTTTAAAAAGTCTTATAGGAAATTTCAGATACCAATTATTAATTCATAGAGGTTTCTTTTGACCCTTGACGTTATGAGGGGCTTATTTAATTCCTCTATGATTGCCAAAGTCGCCGTCGATTGTACATATACTTCACTATGAGCACAGAATACATAATATTATAGTCCGCGCAATCCACGAAGACGCGCCCCACTACTCCTAATCGTTTATAGTATACTAGCTGTTTCCCGCGACTTCGTCCGCGTGGACTTCAGTTTATAGCGCGCAGTGTCAACAAAATTGATGTCAAAAGCTTTTTTAAACCCTGGTACCCCTTAAATCAAAATACCCAAAACAACCGTGTAGTGTGCACATAATATGATTTTTTTTTTAATTAAACTTCTTTATACCAAATTTTAAAGCTTATTTACTATTTAGCGTTACACAACTTAGCTGCATAATGCATTACACAACTTTAGCTTTGCCCAATGCCCATAAACTATTTAAATTTTAATATTTATTATTGGTAGACTGTTGTTACTTGTTTCTGATATCTATGTTGGTAGGTGAGTTATTTCATAACATGTACAACAATCGAAAGAATCGAAAATATTAACTCAACATGGTACCACATCTTATAGAAATACATATGAGCAAGCGATAGCGCGATCTAGGCGACTCTTGGCGCCATCTGTTCCAGTTTTTGGAACTAACTTAATTTGAACAAATTTACGCATAAACATCCCCTTTCAACCCCTTTTTCCAGTAAGAAGTAGCCTATGTCCTTTCTCAGGCTTTAGACTATCTCTGTACAAAATTTCATTACAATCGGTTCAGTAGTTTAGGCGCTGTTGTTTTTGAATTTGATATCTAAGTTGGTAGGTGAGTTATTATTTAATAACGTGTATAACAATCAAAAAACTTAGCTCAACATGGTACCACCTCTTATAGAAATACGCATGAGCAAGCGATAGCGCGATCTAGGGGACTCTTGGCGCCATCTGTTTTGAGTTTTTGGAACTAACTTAATTTGACCAAATTTACGCATTTTCACCCCCTTACAACCCCTTTTTCCAGTTAAAAAGTAGCCTATGTCCTTTCTCAGGCTTTAGACTATCTGTGTACAAAATTTCATTACAATCGGTTCAGTAGTTTTGGCGTGAAAGCGAGACAGACAGACAGACAGACAGAGATACTTTCGCATTTATAATATTAGTATAGATATGTGTGCAAGCTTTTGCCAATGTTTGTGTGTTATCGGTACACACTAAATACTAATTATCTATGAGTAACACTACAATAAATAGACCAATTAAAAAAAGCGTCAAGGTCAAAGGGAAAAATGATCACCCAAAAAATGGAGGGGCGCGTCTTCGTGGATTGCACGGACTTACTCATTATGTATTCTGTGCTCGTAGTGAAGTATATGCACAATCGACGTCGACTTTGGCAGTCATAGAGGAATTAAATAAGCCCCTCATAACGTCAAGGGTTAAAAGAAAACTCTATGAATTAATAATTGGTATCCGAAATTTCCTATAAGTCTATAGTAGGAACCATGAGGTGGAAATCGTAGTCCAAGGGGGTCTTTATGCAGAAGAAAGATTGAGCGATTCATAAATCATAATGATCATGTTAGAACATAATGTTGGTAACTTAAAACCATTGTAGCGAACAAATAGAGACACAAACCATCGCGTGTCGGCCCACAGACCGCAATACAGATAACACGACAGTGTGACGTGGTACTAATGACGCCGCCGACGATGCGCGGTCCCGCAGACCCCAGATAACCTCCTGCGTCTTTGTTAGTGTTTTGTTCCCTAATTGAATGCACCGTGAAGGGTGTAGTTTGTGCTGTGGCATGTGGTGTCAATTTGACCTTTACGTGACGTGCGTCGTCTTGATAAGTAGGGTTGCAGTCTTGTACGCTAGTCGTAATTGTCAAAGCACTAAGGAAGAATCATGCAGTACATAATTGTCTCTGCTGCTTAGTAGGAAAGATGTATAACTCAGTCGATAGTTTATACTTTAAACCACTAGGCGACTGGCGAGTGGCGACTCATAAAAATTCAATTAAATACTAAATTTTGTTACTAAACTAGGTATGTAACATTATGTCTTACCTTAGGTAAAAACCACAGGTACCTTTTTCTTAAAGGGCCTATTTTACGTAACTCAAAAGTTTTCTTATCTTAGTGGCATTATCATGTTTGGCTGTTGAAGTTATTTATTGCCGTGTGCGAACTCTAAAGATGTCTAGGATCCACCAGTATTATTGAAATATACAAACGTGATATTCGTCTTATATTTGAGTAAATAGTTTTGTGTCAGTAATTTAAAGAAGTCTATATTTTAATAAAAATGCCCTAATTGGATAAAAAACCATTCGAAACTTGTTGATTTTAGTCACTCTTCTTTAAAACCAAGGAAAAGGGCATAATTTGCGTGAACTCGGTGACCCTGGTGCTAATTGGTTCTGGATTAGACGTGTCCGACTCTAGAAGCCTAGTCTACTACGCGACGGTTTGCACGTAGCAGTCTCTTAAATTTCAAATGCATAAACGCCAGCTAAGCAACATTAAACCGTATATCAAGGCGGTAGGGTATAAATTAGATTACTGCGGGTATGTCGCACCAAATCGCACTATGCTGGAAGTATACACCGTTTGACTTGGAACTTTACCACAAGGCGGTAGGGTATAAAATCGTGTGATGTGTCCACCAAAACACTTTGCCCCGGACACGTCAGTCAGTGTAATTGGCTTTGGCTAATGATCGCGATCGGGTCGGATAGTGCGCCGACGTGTGGACGCTCCTGTCGGGTCCGATATCGGTACGGTCGCGCTAATGGGTTCGACTGATGGCGCGATAAAACCTTCTTGATGCTTGTCTTGATGGAATGAGGTGCACTTTGATGTTCCTACAGCCGGGCTGTTTTGCTTCTGACAGGATCCCGCCGATGATATAAGAATCAGGAAACTCCGACGTAAAATATCAAATAACTCTAACTGTACTGTTTGCTCCCTGTAGTATCAGTGCAATAGCCAATAACGCGGGTTTTATACGGACGTGTCATTGGTGAATTTAGACATTCAGCGGAAATACTTATATTACTATTTCAACGAAAATACTTAGGTTGTTAATTGTAGACTTTACGCCTGACTCCTGAGCTCTAGGAGGAGAAATGGGGGATGTTTTACAATAGTAACAATTTTCGTCAGCTTCTCATCCTACTATTCCATCAAAAAATGAATGCGAGGAGTATTAATTTCCATTACTAGCAATTTTTGATTATATTCTATGGGCTTGACATGGATACATTAGAAGTGCAAGAATAGAAACACCCTTTCTATGGTGGCCATGCTAAGCCTAGCTTGGATGGAAGCTTCCAAATGACGATGATGATGAAATCCAAGTTCACTTCCCGTTTTGTGTGAAATCAAAGCTAAGCGTCTGAACGTTGATTGAACAGTATCTGTGTTCAGATTGAACTGATATCGGCTTGTTAGAGCTCGCGCGTAAATTATCTTAGACTCTTTAGAGTTCCTTCAGTTGCCATGAGGAACTTCTACTACTCGACAGCGTCAGCTAAATTTTAGGCTTGTCGCATTTAAGCTGGTGCGATACGTTGATTGTTTGCTTTAGTCTAGAAATTATTATTTTTAGGGTTTTGTACCCCGTGAAAACGGGACCCTATTCATGATGTTTGTCTCCAGGCTGTATCTCAAGAACCGCTAGAGCTAGAGTTCTGAAATTTTCACAGATTGTGTAGGTATATCTGTTGCCGCTATAACAACAAATACTAAAAACAAAATAAAATTAATATTTAAAGGGGGCACCCATACAACAAACGTGATTTTTTTGGCCTTTTTTGTTCGATATCACAAAGGCCTTAATTATATTATTATATTAGTCTACTTCAATCTATATATATAAAAGAAAGTCGTGTTTGTTACAACACTTATAACTCGAGAACAGCTGGACCGATTGCCATGGTTTTTGTTTTGTTGGATTTGTTTCCGTCCCGAATAGCAGAATACATCTTAAAAACAATGAAAACTCGATATGTGTAATGAATACTTAATCATTTCAATACATGCTGATTTGTTTATTACATGTCAAACATTTGTTGTCCAATCCTGTCAAATACTATTTATTTTTTTGGAGCTCATGGCCTGGTTGCTGAGACATTTAAGCCACAACTTTATTTTTTTCTGAAGACATCATGTGCGCGTTCAGAAATTTATTTTTTGTAAAATGTCTACAAAGTTCAGGTACTGTTATATGTATATAAATATATTATTTTGTATCATTGTTTTACGTTCATCAAAGCCTAAATTAGTTCAGCTAAAAAGTAACACGACATTCAATTGACTGTTAGGCGGTACGAAGTTCGCCGGGTCAGCTAGTATTAAAATAAAATAAAAAATTAAGGGGGGCTCCCATACAAAAACACAATTTTTGGTCTATGTTTGCTCTTGCATGCGCGAGTCCGACTCGCACTTGGCCGATTTTTTTTATACTTGATGTAGCGGTTTGATAGAAAAAAAATGTTTTCCCTGCAAAACACATGGTACATGATAGTACAGTTTACTAGTAACTTTGTTTGTATATTTATATTCATTGAAAAGAGCTTGATGTTATTTTCGTCATTATTATAATAAACAATCATTACTTTCCGAAATAAATTTCTTCTGTACTTTTTTAAACATACGGAACTCCGTACGTCTCGCTCTTGTCTATGTTTTTGTGTACGTGTTGGAGCAGGACAGCCCTTCCATCTCGATGTAAACTGGTCATCCCATAAATTACGGGTAATTGATACGACAGAGATGTCAGCGGCAAAAACCTGCCGTTTTCGTGTCTAATAAGGTGACAGATAAGGGAAAATCATTAAGGCTGCCCTATGGAGATTTGTGTAAAAACACCGTGTGTGCGGCGCGCGCCTAATGAAGATGTTTCGTTTTGTTGCTCAATTTTGTATTATGTAGCCATTTAATTCTGACTTTCAAGAAAGAAGGTTCTAGGTATGTTCGACTGTTTATACTTTTAAATGAATTACTAGATGACCTTTTGGATGAACCTTTCCTGGACTTCTACGAAGTACGAATATTTCAAGACTAAAATTAGCCAAATCGGTTTAACCGTTTTCGAGTTTTAGCGACACTAACACAATCTTCAATTCATTATATATAGCATATTATACAGTGTGGATAGCCATGATTACCACGCTGTCAACTACCATGTACTATCGGAGAAGTTGATTCCTAGGCAAGATGGCGGACCTAAGTAATTTGGTCGCGTTACAGTTCGACAAGGCTTAAAATAAATATGTCAATTGGCGCTGCTGGTAAAGGAGAACTGTCAAAAATGACGTTTTTGTATGATAGCAGCGTTAGTTCCTTTTCTCGCCACGTTCATAAACATTAAATAGCATTGTCGAACTGTACGTGATACGTCATACCCATCAGACCGATTAACATTGAAATGACACAAGCCGACCAATTTCGACCAAACGACGTAGGTCTGTCAACTGCCTAGGAATCAATGTCGGCAGGTATACAATGTACATTGTACAATCGACGATTGTACGGGGGAAGAGAGCATAAGTCATAAGCGAATACGCCTGTATTCATCCATCATGGACGAACGTAGAGTTATATTAGTAGAGTTTTGTATGTTAAATGTTTTTTTTATTTATGCATATTACTTTCTTGAAAAGCTCTAGCTAGAGATAGTGTCTCTCAAACTCACGTTTCGTTTCATCTTCTTTATTGAACTTAATATTTTATTAAAAAAAATATGCGTCTGTATCCTTTTATGTATAGCAAATTCTCCATCTTTTTCGTGTACAAAACCTTCGTTGTACCTTCTAAAGCTATCCTGTACTCCCATGAATGTACAAGCGCTGGAAGGAAGCCGTGAAATACGCGGTTGTAATAACTCCTTTTATTTGGTCATCGTCGTGTAGCGCGCCGCGCGCCGTCGCGTGTGATTTACCCGCGCGGGGCCATGTTGGCCGCGGGCCATAGATGTTGCAGTGTAGATTGTGAGATTTATCTCAAGCCCGTATGAGGAAGTTCGATTTAGTGGGGGTTGAATTTCTGAAGATTCAGCCGACTTGTTAAAATTGACACCCGAAAAGAAAGTAAAGTTTAAAATATTGAGTAGTTAAACTATTTTCTGCAGTAACTTAATTCAAATGGACCCTTTTGTCTCAGTCGCTCATACAAGTGATTCCATTGCTTCTCGTGTCAGCTTTGTCCCTTATTAGATGATTGATGAAATAGGCCTTAATTGTCATGTTTTGGGGCGCGGTGGAGAAAAAATTAAAAAAGTGTAATTTTTATTTAAAAATAGTTTAAAAGAGTCTAATTTTTTTCACTTCTCAATTAGTAGAGGTGGCATTAAATTAATAACTGTTTTGAACCGTTATTGTTTTAACCCTATTTAAATGTTTTAACGTCTTCAAGGTGAGATTTGACAATACTTACACTGAGCACTGCCTGCCTGGGTGACGACTGACGAGGCATTCGTCCCCCCCAGTCGTACGTACCCAGCTAGAGGGTACTTGGCTGTAGCTAATTGCTCCTAATTAGAGATCGTGGCGAGTCAATAAATACTGCAGGGAGCTGGATATCTGTATAGGATTACACCACGCGCTGACTTACCGCGCTCGCTCCTGTCCAATACACTTTATTGTTCATTGTGACCAATATTAGGAAACGAATGTTAAGGACTTACAGACGGACGAAGAGGCGAAGATATTAGTAGTAGATAAAATTCAGACCTACGACACACATGGGGCGTAAAGATAATCTACATAAGTCTATAAATATAAAAATTAAAAATTAATCCATATTTCGCGTGGTCACGACATCACGCGTAAACGGCTGGACCGATTTTGCTGAAGTTTGGTATAGAGATACTTTGAGTCTCGAAAAAGAACATAGGGTACATTTTGTCCCGGAAAATGTACTCATATACTTTTATGATTTGCGCGTAAAGTGTAAACTATTCAATCGATTTTGATGAATTTTGGTATCGAGATACTTTGAGTCTCGGGAAAGGACAAGGGATACTTTTATCCCGGAAAATGTACGGTTCCCGCACAATAAACTTTTATGTTCAATCGATGTACGGGAACTTTAAACTAAAGTCCACGAGGTCGAAGTCGCGGGCAACAGCTACTATTATTTATACAATAATAATAATAATATTATGTTACTGTACTTAAATTCTACAATTATGCAATGTTAATTTCGCTTCGTTCCTTGTTTGTCCCTTGTGCCTGTTGGGTTAGGTTATTTATTAAATACTTTATTTGTTTTTACTACGCGGCATAGGAGCTACAAGGTGCTCCAGGTGCGTTACGCGTAATATGGTCTCAGACCTCAGTTCTCACCTTTATGCATTATTTTATTTAACGGAATCTTCGAAAAAGCCATCATTATAACTGAACCACAGTGTAAGCTCCATAAAGGTACACAATGTATTAAAAAGTTGCCCATCAAGGGAGCAACAGAGCTGCCAGCGCAAAAACATTAAAGAGCCGTGACATAATTTACCCTAAACACGAGCGGAGTCCCAACATGGACCGTCTTAATGTATACGCCATTAACCGACATGCGTCAAAGAGGGTATTGTTTACTTTGATTTATGTGTGTCTGTCACACTGACGGTGTAAACGAGCGTCGCCGCTGACAGCTACATGTGAGGTAGCCCATACCACAGTATACACTCAATATAGTAGCTCAGCCGTCCGCAAACGCAGAGCGTGAACTATTTTAGGTAAAAGACGCTGTTCTTTTAACTCACAGGGGACGCGCGTATTAAAAACTTCGAGCTTACATAACGCCTTGCAACGTATAGTAAACAATTAAGTAAGTACATATTACTTAAATTATACGAATATTTAAAGTATAAACACGTAATTTTTGGGTTTTCTGCACATCCTACGCGCGTACAACATATTTATTTTATTTACACTTTATTGCACACAAAACAATTTAAAAGTAAAATATTAGAAGAAAGACAACACAACATGTACTGTTTATCTTATCTCTAATATAAAATACATTATGTGAAATCATGCTGATGTATGCATGCTCTATAATCTAGTCATAGACTAGAGCAGCCCAGTATGGAGATGATCTACTGTATATCATTTATATTGTGCCTATAGTCCGTTCAGAGTTATTTTAACTTGGAATTTCTATGAAAATAATCCCTGTGTCATGGATTTAAAGGTCCTGTCAGAGGTAAAACAAATCTGAACACCCTGTAAATGGATGGACACTTGTTTCCTGCTACTAGACGTCTCTCGCCCTGTACTTGATAAATACTAAGATACCAATTAAATTGGGACACTTTTAGAATTATCAATGAGTAGAGAAATATTCAGCGCTAAATTTATGATATTTTATTCGTTATTTGGAATAAAAGACTGTACATTTTTGAATCGTATAAGTATAGAAATGGCTCTATAATTTTTAAGGGTTAATTTGCTTCGTACAGAATTTTTCCCTTTGAGCCCGAAATGCAAGATGATGAAGTTATAACTTATAAGGTTTGTTCAAATTATAAGGGGAAAAAATCGGCCAAGTGCGAGTCGGACTCGCGCACGAAGGGTTATTTTATTTTACAATTTATGTACACACAAATAGAAGTTAACAAACCAGCTCAGAACTAAAAATATGTTTGTACAAAGGTACATCTTATTCCAAAATGGAATGTCTTCCAGAAGACCTGAGTGAAAATAGGAATGTGTGATTGTAAAAATATAATATGCAAAAATTTGTGTGCACGCGTAAATTATTATTACTTACTTAATAGTAAAGATAAACTTAGTACATTATTTTTATTTAGTAATATTATAGTAAAGTATATACATATACAACATATAATAATATTATAATATATATAAAATATATTGAAGTATATATTATTATATACATACATATATTATACATATATAATTATATATAACATATATTGAATATAATAAAAATTTATATACTTACAATAAAACTAATTTATAGATGAAATTAACATGGAATAACAGTAGTATTATTATATATTTTACGTGTTTTGTCGCAGATAATGTAACCTGACTCTCTTTTTAAATAGTGCCAAAGTTTTACTTTCACGAATCTCTGGTGGTAGGGAGTTCCAAAGCCTGGCGGAATGAACTGTGAAAGAATAAGAAAAGAAGTCAGTATGGTGAGAAGGAATTTGGAGAAGAGTTCGTCTAAAAGTTCTACAAGACTCGTCCTGGAGATGAGGAAAAGAAAAAAGATCGTGCAGATAGGAGGGGGAAGAAGGACAGAAAAGTACTTTGAACCATTCCATTGTGGTTCCGTACCATTATAGAGCGAAAGTAGGAAAATAATTTGTTTTTTGTATAGGAGCCCTCCAGACATCAAAATCTCAGTAACAGGGTCCCGTTTTTACCCTTTGGGTACAGAACCTTAAAAATGAGGAATTGCTCTTATGTTGTAAAATGTTAGTTACCCACTTCACTCACTCATGTCTTTAATTATAAACTGTAATACAAAAATCGTTTCCATCTGACCACAGACCAGTTAGAGCTACTCTAGCAATGAGTACAACACAAAAAAAAAGGCGTGCGGGCTACAATAATAAAAGCCACTTGTCACTAAAAACTGAACAAGAAATAACAAGATACAAACAAAACATCTTAGATCATGTGCAAAATTTGACTCATTGTGTAGAAAAAACATCTGTACAAGCATATTACAATATTTTACTTAAAGCTATATCCCAAAGCTTACAAGACGCCCGTATACCTAAAGAAACAGCAAAAACGACACACAAAATTTTGCATGAACGCACGTTAGCTCTCATAAAGAGAAGGCAGGAATTGCACCGTACGAAAAATAAAACAAGAGCAATGAAAAACGAGTTAAAAGCCTTATACAAACTAATAAGCAAATACATAAAGCTCGACTACAAGAACTACAGATTAAAGACGTTTGAATTCCATTTGAAACAAACAGGAAGCTCAAAAAAACCTCTGAAAGAGCTACGAACAAATAAAGGTTGGATAGATAGCTTAAACAGCAACGGCATGTTGGTTAAAAATCGAAAAGATATCATTCATACAGCAACAGAGTTTTATAAAAATCTATACAGTGCCAGAACAAACGAATATAGCAACCACAAAAACTGTACAAATGAAACCAACTTTGAAAATATTCCACCTATATCAGAAAACGAAGTAACCGAGACCATTAAAAGGCTAAAAATAGACAAAAGCCCAGGGCCGGACGGCATCACCAATGAAGCCATAAAGATTGCTTGCCAACACCTTACTCCACCCTTAACTTGCCTTTTTAACAAAATATTAGAAACAGCTGAAATACCGTCACAGTGGAAAGAGTCAGAGATTATTTTGATTTACAAAAAAGGAAATGCAAAAGATATTGCAAATTACAGACCGATAAGCCTTCTCTCCTGTCTTTACAAACTTTTCGCTACAATTATTAACAACAGAATTAGCAGGACGCTGGAAGCAAAACAACCGATCGAACAAGCTGGTTTTCGAAAAAGTTTCTCAACGATTGACCACATACATACGTTGGAACTCATAATGGAAAAATATCAGGAAAAACAAAGAAGTCTCTACATAGCGTTTATCGATTATAAAAAGGCCTTCGACTCTGTATCACACTCTAGTATATGGACTGCTCTACAGGGCCAGGGAGTTCACCCAAAATATATAGAATTAATCAAAAATATTTATAATAATAGCGTAGCGAGAATAAAGTTGGAAACTACTGGACCTACATTTGCTGTAAAAAGAGGGGTAAAACAAGGAGACCCCCTATCCCCAAAATTATTTATATCGGTCCTAGAATCAATAATAAATAATTTAAAATGGGAAAAAATGGGACTCAACATCAAAGGGAATTATCTATGTCACCTGCGTTTTGCAGATGATTTGGTTCTGTTATCGGAAACGAGCACACGACTCCAATCCTTGATCGACTCCTTAAACACGGCTAGCAAATATGTGGGACTAGAAATGAATCTAACAAAAACAATGATTATGACAAACAGCTCAAAATACAGAAATATATCAATAGACGACGAAACTCTACAATACACTGATACGTACACATACCTAGGAAAACTAATTGGATTCGACAGAAAACTAAACGAATTGGAAGTAGAGCGAAGAGCGCAAAATACGTGGAACAAATACTGGTCGCTCAGCGAGATATTTAAAAGCAACTTGTCCATAAGTATAAAAACAAAAGCGATGAATACCTGCCTCCTACCCTGCCTGACCTACGCGTGTCAAACTTGGAAATTCTCTAACAAAATTAAAAACAAGATTACCACCTGCCAACGCGGCATAGAAAGAAGTATGCTCAACATCAGAAAAATACAAAAAATCCGCCACTCCAACATAAGGAAAATAACAAAAGCGAAAGATGCCTTAACCTACGCTAGAAAATTAAAATGGAAGTGGGCAGGACACATAGCGAGGCTAGAGGATGACCGATGGACTAGCAGGGTAACTAAATGGGCTGGCCCGTATGGTAAACGTCTCCAAGGCAGACCACATGCGAGATGGGAGGATGAAATAATAAAAATAGCCGGTCGCTCCTGGCCAACAGTTGCTCGAGATAGAGAAAAATGGAATTCTTTAGAGGAGGCCTTCACCTTCAACTGAGAGGGGTTCTTGCAGAGAAAAAAAAAAGTTACATTAACATTAATTAAGTAATTAGAGTAGTATAGTAGTATAGTTAGTTAATAGTCGCAAGTAAATTTAGAGTAGTTTTGATATTTTATAGTCATTATTATTTATTACCACTGTTTGTAAACTTTTATTTTAACATTAGCTCTATTCTATCACATTGTATCATAGCAAGAAATAAAAGGCTTTTTATTTTATTTTATTTTTATTTTATTAATACAAAAATCGTAGTAAGTATAAAAATTAAAAACCAATATGATTTAAATATTTAGTAGTATAGTACTATTAAATATTTAAATCATATTGGTTTTTAATTTTTATATACACACTTTAAAAGCTTGATACAATTTCTTTAATGTTCCATATCAACTGTTACCACTTATTATTTCACATTTACACACAAATTACTTTACTTATACATATATCTAATGTTTAACAGTTATCGTAAAATACACATTTAAAAAAGTGTTGTAAGGTTTTAGTGTCCGACCGAAACTGATTTTTCAGCCGAAACCGAAACCGAATTTTCGGCCTTACTCTTAGTTTCGGCCGAAACCGAAACCGAAACTTGGTAAAACATTCAAAATTACGATTATTTACTAAAATTTATTGATTTTTAACATAAATTACATTTTTTTTAACTAAAGAAAAAGTACCACATTGAATTTTTTACTTTTTGCGACATTTCTCACCATAAATATTATTATTCTTAGACTCAAATAACTTTTTGTATTATATTCCGTTTTTTATACCATTCCAAGTAGATGCGTTTCGTCTCATTCACAGCAAATCCGATTTTTATCTTCTGAACGCCCAATATTCGAGTTTTAACTTCATAAAACACATGTCCTGTCGGTTAGTGTATGACAGATCGAAAAACATAGGCGGAAAAATTGTTAAGTAGGCAGTTTTCACAGATATGCGTTTGGTTAGCTTATTTATCGTTTCTTGCTATTTGTTACTAAAACAACGTGACAAGGCTCAAAGATGATAAAAACGTATAAAAATCATCAATCAAACATATAACGTAAACTTAGATTCATTAATCGCGATTAAAATACGAAGAATGTAAAATCTATTTGAAACAAAACGAGATTCACGTCGCCATATAAACGCGTTCATTATTCAATGAGAACTTAGTTTAATAAAACGTTTAAGTGTGATTGGTGAAATTCCCCTTAATGTATTATAACGAAGGATTACCCTAAGAAACAAGAGCAGAAGTTATTTGAAGTCATTTTATTTAGGTGCGATTCACCTAAGAAATAGAACGCGCTTAGTGTACACTAAATTGGTTCTACACGTGTAAATGCGTTTATAGCACCAAATTGCATTTCACTAACATAAAGTTCACAACAAATCCGAGTTTTATCTTCAGAATGTCCAATGTTGCACGGTTAAACTTCATTAAAGCCGTTAAAGTCCTGCCAGTGTAGTGTCATGGCGAATCGAAAATCATAGACGAAAAAAATGATGCGTTTGGGTAGTTTATATATCGTTTCTTGCTTTTTTATTGATCCCCGTAGGAACGCGTTTAATGAGAACTAAGTTTTATAAAACGAAGTTGTTCGATTGGTGAAATCCTCCCTTAGGCATACTACTGAACGACGTACTACTGAAAACAAAATCAATAATTGCAGTATATTATTTTTATGGGAGACATGGACACGACTGCGGTCGAAGTTCAAAATGAAATGACTAAGCAAACTTGCAGTTGACGTCACATTTTTTTTTCTTTAGAAGGCGTTTTGCCACTAAACCTGAAAAATGAGGGCCGCAAGAGTGAAGCCTTACGAGGAAGTGGGCTAGATAAGATTCTAGTAGGGTAGGAACGGTCTAAGTCCTAAGAGATTGCGTGTCCAAAAAAAAAAGTTAGGCGAGGTGATTTACTAGATAAATCTCACAAGATATATCCTAAGATATCTTATAATCTCACAGTCAAACAAAATTCTTAAGTAAATAAAGTTCACAGACAATTTAATCAATTTATCATAGCATTTACTAAATCGTTTGTTTGGGAAACATTATTAAAATAGCACGTAATTTGCCAACAGTTATAATATATTAAATAAGCCTGCTTTTATCGTAGAAATAAAATTCAATATTATATAATTTCGATAAAAATAAGTTAAGACAATTTAATGAAAAAAAAGGAAGTGCTAATTTTTGATTTAGTACTAATCTGGAATACATAATCTCAAAACATGATTAAATAGATGGTGGCGAATTAAGCCAGGGCCTCGCTGGCAATCAAGCTCGAGTTAACTGCGAAGTTTACCGAACGATGCATGAGTTTCGGTTTCGGTTTCGGCTATATTTTGGCCGAAACCGAAACTAAGGCCGAAACTAGTTTTTTTGGCCGAAACTGGCCGAAACCGAAACCGAAACCGAAAGTTCGGTCGGTCACTATAAGGTTTTAATCACGTTTTAACTAAACGACTTTATACACATGAAAGTAATGTCCTTTTATAAGGAGTGAGCACACTGAGACGGGCCGTGCCGGGGCTCAGCGTGCCGGGGCGCATCGCAAAAATCCGCCTCCATACAATTTGTATGGAAGCGGATGCGCGTATCGCACACTGTGCCGGGGCGCATCGGCGCGGATTTTTACTCGGCGGATTTCTGTCAATGAGACACTGCCGACAAGACCCGCTGCGCCCCGGCAACAGTGTGCTTATAGCAAGCGGCGCGCGGACGGATGTGATGCGATGCGGTTCGGCAAGCCTCGGCTCAAAATCCGTCAATGCATTGCGCGCTTCTTTGCAGCCGACTAATGCTATAATGGGCTGGTCGGCCAGTCGGCCAAAGTCATGATTGGCACATCTCTATAAATTAGGTAAAAATATCGAAATCGTGACCATCTAACGATTTGTCGTGTCGCGACACTTGACATCTGAGGGTGGACAGCTGAATGGCGAACTCTGGTGCAGGCATAGACCGTTTGCTATTTTTTTTTACCTCTCACATAACCCTTAAGTCGAAGGCATAATGACCATTTTTGTACAAATTTCGAGGCTACAGGTCAGTGCAGGCGCCCTAACTGCTCTGGAACTGAAGACCGTTCGCTTTTATTCTACCTTTTACACTACCCTTATATCCACGGCATAGGGACCATTCTCCTACGATCTTCGAGGTTTAAGTGACCAGAGTAACACACAATTAGGCGCTTGGCAATTAACCGTGTGTCCCATGCCAGATATATGGCCGGTGTAAAAATGGCGCCCAACACGTATTGGGGTTAAGAAGGTGTCTTGGTTTAGATCAGTATAAATAAAATGGACGAGTAAAATCTTATTCTATATTCTGATTCATTTAATTTTGATCTAAATGTCAAAATAAATCTCAGTCAATATTTTGTAAAATTTAAATTACCAAATTGAATTTTACACAATAATATACGCGCAATTATAGTAATACCTAACTACTCGTATAACCTAGATCACATTAAGGGGGCGACCTAGACAGAAAAAATTGGTTTTCACCCGCGCACTTCATACCCCCCGCACTCGCCCAACGCATTCAAAATGTCACCGCGGCTATTTTGTGTAATTATTCTCGTAATCACTTTTTGTACGAACGTAGTATAACTAAGTATATCAGATAAAATTTTGAGAAGTTCGAGTCACATTTTCTATCTGTACTTTGAGAATCAAATTAATACTTTTTGCCATAAACACTAGTAATACTTTATGATATGTTTATTTATCGAAATCGAAGAGGCTCTGACAATACTAGATCGATTCTGCTGTAGTTACAAAAATATTATAACTTTATTTAATATAATCTACTAGCCACGTCTTCGTCCACGTCCGAATTTGGTTAGTTTTTGTGTGTATTTGCGTAAAATATATTTGTCAGATTAAAATATACAAAATTCTCTGTCACAATGTTTGTAAGCGAACTGCTCAACCGATTCAATAAAATTTTGCATACATACATTCGTTAGGCTTGAGGATAATTTTTTATCTGCTTTTTGTGAAATATATATTATTGATACTAGAAATAATTTATGTGGCAAAGTGATGTTTGCCGGATCATCTAGTAAAATATGTATAGAAAATTCTCGGGTCACATTGTTTGTGCGCGAACTTATCCAAAACGGTTCAACCGATTATAACGCTATGTACATTCGTTAGGCCCGACAATAGGTTTTTATTTACTTTTTATATTGATACTATAAAAAATAATAATTGGCAAAACAATGTTTTCCGGGTCAGCTAGTTTCCTCCTTTTAGCTCCCCTGATTTCTCATGAATTGCACCATCAGATCACCACTTTTGTTAACATGTTACGAAATTCGGACTACATCTTATACAATAACAAAAGAATTTTGCAAATCCGTCAACTAACGGCGGAGTTACCCGTCATGGTATCACTAAAATCGTCTCTGATGCTGGTGCTGATAAAAAACCCAGCTCAAATTTCATCTCGATATACTAGTAAAATCACGTGTTCGGGAATGTCAAAGATTTTGTGTAGTCTGCCGTGCAGCTGATATTTTCAAGATGGGCATCCATACACTGCCACTGCGTTGGCAAAGGTGCATTGATTGCACGAGTGATTACTTTGAATAACAGAAATAAGTAAGTTCAAAATAATCAGCCAAGTGTGAGTCAGACTCGCGTACGAAGGGTTCCGTACCGTTATAGAGCTAAAAATAGCCCAAAAATTGTAATTTTGTATGGGAGCCCCCTTAAATATTAATTTTACTATCCATTATTAAAGTACAAATAAAATTAAGGATTTTGTAAAAATTTCAAGTGCCAATAGCTATAGAAATTATTGATATCAAGCAAAAAATCAGATTTGTTCTACGTTAAATATTTATTTTATTTTGTTTTTAGTATTTTTTGTTACAGCGGCAACAGATGTATACATTAATTCAGAAAGACCGGAATACCAATTACCATACAATATCACGCTCCACACACATTCAGATTTTTTTGAGATTATGAATTTCATAGATCGATCTGTAAGAATATGAATTTCCGATTATGAAATTCCGGTTGTGTGAGGCCAGCCTAATATATAATATCAATATGTCGTTTTCGTTTTAGTCGAAATGAATTGCAATAGTGAATGGAGTATAATATAATTATGTTAAGAGTCGCGACTGGCACCGTTATTGTTGTAATAATTTTGTTGTATTGAGATATCTTCTATTTTGTTACAGAGTAAGCAGGACCCCTGAACAAGTCGCTAGGACCACACCGGGTTAGTAGTTTTAAGTTTTTTATACAAATTAGATTAAAATATTTTTATTGAAAACGAGCTTTTTGAATTAAATTGCCTTTAATACTTGAGCAACTTCTGCGGTACTTCTATTACAATTAATAGAAGTATCGCAGAAGTTGCTCAAATATTAAGAAGTTGTTCCTGTCAAAATCTTTGGATAAATAGTCAAGTTTAAACGTTTCGGTTTTTAAAAATACAGTAGGACCCCCCCTTTCGGGAATAGCAGCGTAGTTGTTTTTTTTAAGTTTCTTACATTAAACGTAATAAAAACTAAAAGACACAATATTGATATGGCATATTTATTCAGCAGCAAAGAGCACCAACGGCACTCCGACCACTCCCGAGGTGAAGCGGCCGCGGTCCAACAGCTCCGGCGCGGTGCCAACGCGCAAGAGGACTTCCTCCGGCGTCTTCCAGGTATCGTGTCATATCTCCAGCCTAAACACTCCGACCACTCCCGAGGTGAAGCGGCCGCGGTCCAACAGCTCCGGCGCGGTACTAAGAAACGTATGTATCGTACGTATTAAGAACGTGTTAAAATATGACTCGTAGATTTCCATAAAAGTCAACTCTAATGTGTTACACTAGAATAGGCAATAGTAAAAACAGAGAGCACTTAAATATAACCCTCCTGGCAGTCGGGTAAAAATACTTTGTAGATTCACTCATGCTTCATTAGAAATCTCACGAACATTTTAAAAAATCCAATAATTTCAGGTGGAAGAGAGCGAACCTCCGCCCAAGAGGACTGAGGCGGCTCGATCGCGCTCCGAGGAGGGCAGAAAAACACCAGAAGAGGTCAATGGCCGAAAAGAGGTTCCAGCAAAGAGTGAGAAAGAAGTAGCAAAGAGGGAGAAGAAGATATCGAAGAGCGAGATGGAAATAGCGAAGAGTATCGAGAAGAAAGCGATAGAAGTATTCGAGGCGAGCAACACGCAGTGCGTCGCTGCGTTCCAAGAGAGCGACAGTTGGGATTAGATCAATAAATGATTCGACTAGCTTTACGTGTTTTATTAATAGTTCCCTGCAACAGTGACTTATAATTGTTATTATGTAAAGAAAATTTTCTTGAATAATCTCGAAGAGCCTGAAATTCTACATTGATCTAGGAAATTTGAAATTTACAAAGAATCTGTCAAATCCATATAAATTTAGAGATGCATTACTAAATTTATATGGATTTGACAGATTGGCAAGACGTCTCGCGCAATTGAAATCTGTCAAATCCATACAAATTTATGCCGCGCCGCGCCTCGCCTCGCCTCGTCGCGTTGCGGTCTGAATTGACGCTTAGTGAATATTTCAAGTACCTAACCTGTTGCCACTATTGATTATGAGTAAAAAAGGACAAAAAATCACGTTTGTTGTATGGGAGACCTCCTTAAAATATATTTATTTTATGGTATTTCTTGTAATTGCGGCAACAGAAATAAATACATAATATGTGCAAATTTCAGAAGTTTAGCACAAGCATAAAACGGCCACGGAGATTCATGGAATAAACGAAAGGATAACGAGATAATAAAAGAAAGTAAAAAAATAGATGCAGGCATGCTCTTAAAGGTGCATAAAGAGCGCACGGCATAAAGAGAGGAGTATAATTCCTAGTTCTTCATCTCTACAGCCACCTTAGCTTTTCGATAAAGTTTCGTTTACTGCCGCGGATTTAATATTTCAACCCATCCCAAAAATGTGCGCAACGCCTCTTAGACGAGCAATATTATTGCGCAATATCACGTATGGCGTAATATTATTGACCGTCTAGGGTTGATATTGAATAACGCGCGCGTTCATTATTGTCAAATAAACTGTTCAATAAAATTGAAGGATATTGACAATACAATTGATCGTCTAGGGCCGGCTTAATGTTTTCACTTAGTTGAAGAAGGCCGTAAACCATGTTGGTCACATCACATCATTCACATCCGTGTCGCGTGGATGCATTTCTAATTTTGTACGGAATTGACAGATTTGCAAGACGTCTCACGCATTTGAAATCTGTCAAATCCATACAAATTTAGAAATGCATCTAAGCGTCGCGTTGCGGTCTGAATTGACCCTTAGTTTTAAATTTTAATAGTTGAATAAGGCCGTATACTATGTTGGTCACATCTAACGTGATGCTACTGCCACACCCACACGCGTGATGCGTGACGCCCCGCCTCCCGCCCCGCCCTCGGTGAAAGCAGAGAGAAGTGACAGGTGACAAGTTAGATTAGTGGGACAAAAAATGGCGGATTTCCTCGTATCCAGGGCTTGTACCACGAAATCGTTTTGAGACTCAAACAATCCAACGAGAATGCCGCATCCTACTCTAACAAACGTGAAATGACGTTGTTAGAGCAGGACGCGGCATTCTCGCCCGATTGTTTGAGTCATAAAACTGTTTCGTGGTAGGTTGGAAAAAAAGAAAACATTTACACTTGCTTATGAGCTAGCACGCACAATGTACCGTCGAAGAAATTTGGTATGATTGTCGATTCAATATGATTGATGATGTTCATCTTCCGAATGTAATGACACACTAAACAGACGACCATACGTTTTTTGCAGTGTTGAGATTCCATTAAGTTGAATAGACGTACCTACCTTCCTTCAATGCAAACCATTTTTCACCTTATTTCAGAATAATAAAATTGACACAAAACATTAAACAAACATACAGAAATCCAGGTTGTCAACTATTTTCTCATATTCTTCTTCTTCTGAATCTTCTTAAATCTGTGTCAGGCAGTCGCCAGCACGTTTGGGATTTCCAAGGGCATTGCATGCTAGAAGGCACATGCCACTAAGAAACCCCAATAATACGGCGATGGACGCTCTTCCGAAACTTAAAATTAAATTATTTTTTTTTCAAATTTTTTATTTGCAACCAAGTACATACTTATATAAATCAACATACATTGACGAAATATACAACTTATGCCTTGTTCGGGCGTTTGCAAAACAATTACAAAATTATAATTTTAATAATTATTATTCAAGTAAGTATATTCTTATTTTTATGGTATTCTAAATTATTAAACTAAATTATCTTGTACATTAGTATTATTACAGCGGTATTATATTATCATAAAATATTAATAATACCTACTTAATATATTTTATGAACTTAACTTTAAATACTCAAATCGATTTCATTAGTCACTATTGTTAATATAATATTAAGCTGATCTGAGTGATCGCATATTTATCAGCATGGTACGCGGCATATGCGTCGAAAGCACCGCATAGTACATGAAATGCGGCGCGTACGGTGCGGACGAATGTGCGAGGTTTCACATATAATTTCATACAACGAATTCTTAAGAGGAGTCCACACCGCCCTTTTTTCCATACAAACGTTGTCCCCTGTTTCCTCCCTGGATAATGCTAGTAGAGTTATAATTTTTTTCCTGAATATCTACGGCCACTAATACAATGTCCCTATCTTTTTTTTTTTCATAATTTAATTATTAAATAAGATATGAACGTTCAAAAACTCAAAAAAATGGCCAGATTTTCCGCTGTGTTCAAACATCCAGAAAACAGATTTGGCTAGATTTTACAAAAAAAAACAAAACATAGGAACACAGCTCAAGCCTTTCTTTAATCTTTAATGAAAAAATTACTTAAATCGGTTAAGTTTTGGAGAAGGAATCAGGGGACAACGAATCGTTGAATTTCGCGTTCTGCGGTATATGCTTGAGGTAAGGGAGACAGCTTTAGATATTACACGTACTTTTTTTTCATTTCTCTAGCCCCTGGTGTATCCTCTTAAATGCGGCACGTTCAGCGAGTGCGTGCTGATAAATGTGCGATCACCTTTAAGGACCTGCTTGATAATAATAATCGCCTAATTTTTACAGGGAGTCGTTTGCTATCCTAATTCGGCTCCGGTGGAATGAAGTACTTTGTGAAATTAATAAAAAGCAATGTATATAAAGTAAATCATATATTGGTTTTCTTTAGACAATCAACAGAACACTTAAAACAGACAAGGTGTCAAATATCAAAAACATAGGAAATAAACATCTTCTAAAATCTGTACGGCCAACACCATCTTACACTAAAGAGGTTTACCTCAACACCTTCTCTAGATGTGCTGGCCAAGACAGTTCGCCAGATGTTTAAACCGAGTCCTAGCAAGAGGCTTTGTAAAAATATCTGCCAGCTGCAGCTCAGTGCTGATCCTCTTCACAGTTATAGTTCCATTCGCCACTAGCTCTCGTACAAAAAAGTGCCGAATGCGTATGTGCTTTGTCCTTCTGTGAAACTCAGGGTTCTCAGCAAGACGTACAGCTGCCTCGTTGTCTACATACAGTACAGGTAGGCCTTCCGTCTTTACCAAACTACCAATAAGACGAGTTAGCCAAATGCTTTCTCTTGCTGCTTCACTGGCAGCGACTATCTCGGCTTCTGTGGTAGATATTGCAACGCTTTGTTGCCTCTGGCTGAGCCACGATACTGCTCCACCAGCATATAGGCATAGAACTCCAGAAGTGGATCTTCCTGTCGCAATATCTCCGCCGTGGTCGGCGTCACTATAACATTCTATGTTACCTCTTTTAAAATTCCTTTTATAAAGTATTCCCAAATCGGGTGCATACTGCAGATAGCGTAGAATGCGCTTCAACCTTACGCAGTCTGTTGGAGTGGGATTTTCTAGTTTTCTGGAGACCACACTCACAGCGTATGCGATATCGGGTCTAGTGCCAACCATCAGATATGCGAGTGCACCAACCACTTGCCTGTAGTTCCTGATAAAAAAGTCGTCGTCCTTCTCTGGTTTCTGAACTATTTCTTCTTTAACAATCGGAGTGGATACCGGCCTGCATTCTTGCATTCCAAACCGTTTCAAAATTTTCTTAACATAGGCTGTCTGGTGGATTCTTATATCACCACCTTCTCTGGTTTCTATCTCTATTCCCAGGAAATACGAGATTGCCTTCGTTGTAATTTTGAACCTCTCTTTTAGTTTTTCAAGGAACTTCTCAATTACACCTTCACTTGTACCAGCGACCAGCCCGTCATCGACATAGAGAGCCACTATCAGCTTTTCGTATCCAATGTTTCTTTTGAAGAGGCATGGATCTGCCTCACTGACTTCAAAGCCAATTTCCTTGAAGAAATCCAGAATAGTCCTGTTCCAACAACGAGGAGCTTGCTTCAGACCGTATAAACTTTTCTTTAGCAGGCAGACTCGACCCGTCCCGTCATCATACCCTTCTGGCTGCTTCATATATATTTCTTCGTCTGATAGAGATCCGTAAAGAAAAGCTGTTGAAACATCGAACTGACTTAGTTTCATGCCTTCACTAGCTGCAATACTCAATACCGCTCGGACTGTTGCCATCTTGGCTACAGGGCTAAAAGTCTGGTCGTAGTCTTCTCCCTTTCTTTGTCGAAAGCCTTTTATTACTAGTCGAGCTTTGTACTTGCTGACTGTACCATCAGGGTTTTGCTTTACCTTATAAACCCATTTGCATGGAATAGCTTTCCGATTCTTGGGTAACCTGTCTAGAATCCATGTCTTATTCTCTTTCAGGGATTCAATCTCGCTTTCCATAGCTTTAATCCACAACTCCTTATCAGGGCAGGCTATTGCTTCCTTGTACGTGTTAGGCTCTACATAGGAATCTGTACCGACATATGATACGAAATCATTGAATTTACCGGGGCGTCTGAGGAGAGAGCGGTCTCTTAAGAGCATCTCATGTCTTGCTAACTGCTCAATGATCTCCCCTTCATTTTCATCATTGACTCGTTCTTCATCTCTTTCCTCATTCTCCCCCCCTAATTCAATAGATTCATCTTCATTTGGCATCTCTGGAAGTACATTTTCTAATTCTACCTCATCACTGGCAACAGGGGCTTCAACAGCGTCTTGGCTTTCTTCCTGGGCTATGTCTCTGTGCCTCTCAACCAGTACGTCCTCATTCACATCAGTATTAGAGGTAGATTTCCTTCTAACATATAAAGGAACTTCCAGGTCAGTCAAATCTTCCTCCACTTGTGAACCATCGGAGTCAATTTTTGATTCTATGGGTCTTTCATCGAATATGACATCTCGAGATCGTACCAGAGAGTTTGATTCCTTGTTCCATAGTCTGTACCCATCGTCGTTGTCATAGCCAATAAAGATGCACTTTTGTGCCTTCTTCTGCATTTTCTTCCTTTTTTGTTTGGGAATATGCACGTAGCACGTAGAACCGACGATCCTCAAATGTTTAATTTGTGGTTTCTTACCAAACCACAGCTCGAATGGGGATTTATCTTCCACAGAAGTTGGGCCTGTTCTGTTCAAAATGTAAACCGCAGTCTTCACCAACTCAGCCCATAAAACTTGAGGAAGTTCTTCATGTGCATACATCATTGCTCTAACCATTTCCACGATTGTGCGGTTTTCCCTTTCACTAATGCCATTCTGTTCAGGCGTGTAAGGCATAACCAACCGTTGGTGTATTCCGTACTTGTCCAATTCTTTACGTACTTTTTCATTATCGAATTCGCCTCCGTTATCACTCAGAAATTCCTTAATTCGGTGACCTGCTGCCTTCGCATCTGCTAACATCAGACTTAGTAACTCAGGTACTTCCGATTTATTTTTCATGATGTACACGTAACGGTACTTGGAGAATTCGTCTTTGAATAAAACGAAATACCGAGACTTCGAACAACTTGGTGGGAATGGACCACATACATCAGAGTGAATGCGTTCTCCTGGACTGACAGCTTTTTCTCGGACACCAAACTTCTTCCTATGTGTCTTTCCAAAAATGCATCCTTCGCATAGACTCCCACTGTCCTTTGCCTTTACATCAAGTTCTCGTTCTATTACTCGTTTCACATGGCGTTTGTCCTGATGACCCATACGTTCGTGGTAAAGCTGTAACGTGTCAATTGCATTCAACATCACCATTTTCTTGGGTTGAATCGGTTTACAGTTCAGTTTGAACAAACCGCCATGTTTTTGTCTACTTCCAGTCACGCACAATTCTCCTTTAATGCTAAATGAGCAAGTAGTGCCTTGTGACGTAAACAAACTTTCGGTGTTTATATCATGTGCTGAGAGCACCGAAAAAAGATTCTTCGTGACTTTCGGAACTAGCCACACGTCATTCATTAAGAATGTTCTTTTCTTTGTCTGCATAAGAATCGAACCCTTTCCTAGCGCATCTACCACTTTCCCATCAGCAGTGGTTACCATGTGTGGTTCTTGGAAACGCTCGAAATCCTGGAACCAGTCACTTCTCATTGTAACGTGATGTGTGGCGCCATTGTCAACGTACCACTCATCCCGATCCGTGTTACAATCAATGACGTTGACCAGCACAGCCATCATGTTGGTCATTCCTGCTTTTCCGCGCCGTTCCTTTTTAGGGCAGTCCTTCTTGAAGTGCCCAACTTCACCACAACCATGACACTTAAACGCTTTGGGTTTTTTCTTTATAGACCTTCGCGTACGGTCAACAACCAAAGCTTCACCAGTGGATCTTGACACGCATCCAGTATCTTCCTTGGAGGTTGTCGTCAAGGCCCTTTCATGGGCACAAAGCTGACTGGTCAGATTGTCTATAGTTCTGTCCTTCTTTGACATCATTAACCAACTCGACTTGAAGGAAAAATATCCTTCCGGCAATGTATCCAAAATCTTGCATATAAGTAGTATTTCTGGCAGCTCCTTCCCATCATCAGCCTTAACTAGCTCTTGATTTAGATTATGCCACAAATTCTTCGCTTTGGATACATGAGTCGCAATGTCGTCTGAGATGTCCATCTTTAACTGAAATAGGCTCGTACAGGCGTGATACAGACGGTCATCATTCACGCCGTCATATAGCCGATGTAGTTCATCCCAGACATCACTTGGACTTGAAAACCTGATCACCTTATCTAATGCTTCATCGGAAATATTGTTCGTTATCAATAAAAGAGCCGTACTTTCTAGTTTCAAGTACTCTCCTAAATTCTTCTTGTATTCGGCCATTGCCGCTGCAGCAGTAGCATCGCCACTGTTGATTGCTGGCTTCTCTGGCTTACTAACTTTACGATTCACAATATCGATAAGCCCATCCATACCTCTCAGTAGTGCAGTCATCCTGTATCGCCACTGCACCCAGTTAGTACCATCCAACTTTGAGATTTGCATTTTACTTAATTCCATAATGAATATTTTTAGTACTTCTTACGTTCTGGGCACATAACCTTTTACAGGGAGTCGTTTGCTATCCTAATTCGGCTCCGGTGGAATGAAGTACTTTGTGAAATTAATAAAAAGCAATGTATATAAAGTAAATCATATATTGGTTTTCTTTAGACAATCAACAGAACACTTAAAACAGACAAGGTGTCAAATATCAAAAACATAGGAAATAAACATCTTCTAAAATCTGTACGGCCAACACCATCTTACACTAAAGAGGTTTACCTCAACACTAATAAGTGACGGGTACGCTTTTACGTACAAAGTAAGCAGCGACGAAATCTCATCTTAAATGTAAGTATTAACACAATTTCTCGCGAAAAGAGAAAAATGAAAATCATTCTAGTCTGAAGGAAGTAAATGAGCTTCACCGTTTCTAAGGTTCCAAGTTTGACTTCCTTGGTTTGGCCCCATATCATCTTTTAACTTTAACTCTTTTGCCTCCAAACAGTGAGGCAATAAAAAAAACTAAATAATTACATTGAACACGGCAGCATACTGCACTTCCTGTACAACTTATGGCCGACGATTTCAGAACTTATGACTAATCAAAGGCCATTACAGACTAATTATTTGTACAGAGGGTACACCACATAACTCTTGCCGCGCTCTGTAGCTTGTCACTGTGGGATATTAATTGTACAATAACTGTCGATGTACCTCAAACGCTAATTTAGCTTTGAAGTCGCCGCTACAGGACCATTGTTCAGATAGAAACATAGACTCATGCTCTTATTGTTTGTCTACCCAACAATCTATTATAGTATGCTCTATAGTCTATGACATACAACGGGTCACTACATACTTTATACAATTTTCATGAAACACTATTGGATCCAAAATTAACGCATTTTCCCTTATTGGATTTCGTTTCGTTTCTTTTTCATATATTTTATAAAAGAGATGGCATGATAATATTCTGATATGGTCTTCCTCTTGCTTCTGTAGCGCTGCTCCGCCGTGGCTTGGGACTTAGCAGGCCAGTAAGAAAGAACACCAACTGGGCCACCAAGACCCATGCCACAACGGAATGCTTCTTATTCACGCCAATTTTGTGTCATTGCTCGACCAATCTGAAAAAAAAACAACAAGTAATTAATTGCTTGACTAGGAAAATAGAAGACTCTCGTTGCAATGTCCCATCTAGGAGTATTATAAGCAATCATTATTATTATTATTTACTCCTCACAACTAAACTTAATAACCAATCCTTTTGCATCCCCATCGTACATACGATTATACATTTTTTTTGTCAGGAACTGAAGTAGGCGCGGTAGGAAAAATTTTCTAAGCCTTTTTTCCATAGCACCCCTAAGGCTTCACCTCGACCATGTACTTGTATAATTTATAAACCGTGCACAGACTGCAGTCAGAGTAGCACCTATAACAGGAAATTATCTTATTGTAATGACAATTCTCGAAGCCAATATCGCCAACATAAATTAACATCGAATAAAATCTCCAAAACGACAATCTGATGTTTATGCGAAGCGGGCGGAGTAAACTAGATACTAGTGATGCGGACACCGCTCGATTAGATATCGCTATCGAGTCGATATCGAGTATCGATAACATGGCGTTCGGCAATAAAATCAACGTGGGAGAGGAGATTTACGAAGTCCCGGACCATTAGCGCTCGTCAGGGCGAGTTATGGCCCCGAACAGACGTTTGCATATAAAACTACATAAATATATTATATACATTACACATTTTACTAAATATAATAATATCATCAATAACATTTAAATATCTGTATAAATAAATATTAGGCATCAATTGTAAATTGTAATATTATGTGAAATAATATTGGCCCTTGTGGGACTCCAAATTTTGTTTATGTAATATTTTCCTGCGATTAGCCTTGTTTAATGTATTATGTACCATTAGTATAATATAAACTCTTCAATTTAAATCCGTAACGTAGATATTATGTGACATCGAAATGGAACCTTGTGTAACTCCAAGTTTTTGTCCTTGCTTAAATCCTATTGTGTTTTTCATTATAAACGTTGCAAATGCAATGCAACATTTTCAGACGGAACATGACATAATGCGTCTGCAGTATCAATACGCACCCGGCGGCCAATTCGATGCATTCGAATAATAGAATATAACTCTAAAGTCTAATATCAAAATAACATCCGTGCGTATATTACCTTGGACGTCTACGAAATTGATCCTTATAATGTTGGTATAAAGGTTATGCTAGTAAGTTTAATCGGACTGTATTCGTATCGTAATATAGTGATGGCCGCGAGCTACTCGATATATCGAGTAGAATCGATATTGTAAAGCTCATTTCAATTACAATTGGTAATTCGTTACTGCTAGGAATTTGACCTTTCGTAATGTTATAAATTAAGATTAAGTCAACAAAGAAATGTCAGGCCTAGGTGTAAAGGTTCAGTGATTATATTTCAGCGGTATTTGGTATACTAAAATAATCTACCAGACCTTGAGCGAGTAGAAAGCTAAAAATTTATTATTTCTTGCCTCACTAAAGTTTCTTGCGAATGGAAACGATTATTTTGTCAAGCACTCTTTGGTTAATCTCCCTGTTTTGCCTTAATACTAAAATATTTTTATTTCTCTTATAAGAACATAACTAGCCATTTGACCGAGCTTTGCTCGGTATTTGATAAAACACGAATAAAATGTCATTTTTAAAAAATGATTCCTAGCTAGATCGATTTATCGCCCCCGAAACCCCCTATATACTAAATTTGATGAAAATCGTTGGAGCCGATTCCGAGATTCCAATTATATACTCGTATATACGAATTGCTCGTTTAAAGATATAAGATATTATTATTGTATGGATTCCAAAGACTATCCACCAAGGAGTCATTAAAGTTATTAAATAAAATGTTTATTATAACTACGATTACGGTTACTCTCGCCGGGGAAGTTTTCAGATACGTAGGACATTTAATTCAAATTTATTTATATAAAAAAAAACAATTTTTCATTTTAATTTACGAAGTTGCAATAAAATAAGTGTAGTAAATTTTCTACATCCTAATAGCTTAGTTTTAAAATGTACGAAGCAATTTCTTTGGAAATTGCACTTGATATTAGCAGCTGGCCAGGTCAGAGCGGGTCGGGCCCGGGGCGCAGCACCGATAGACCGAAGCCCGGGGGCGAAGCACCCACGATAGAGGCACGCACTATAATTACGCGTTTGTATCATCTCTGATACGGGAAGCGCTTGTGCTATTCTTACGGTATTATTGAACTAGATGTTGCCGTTGCCATGAACCGAACATTTTACCATTCTTTGACTAAAATGATATTTTGTTATTAAAAAGTCGATATAGATATAAACTAGTTACCTACTCGTATTTTATAACCTTTCCCGGATCTCGAAGTATAATATCAAATTCAATCAATCAATCATATCAAAAATCTAGACGTGGGAGAGCCATGCTTCATCATCATGGGCCGGCTCGTGGAGAAATACCACGTTCTAACAGAAAACCGGCGTGAAACAGCGCTTGCGCTGTGTTTCGCCGAGTGAGTGAGTTTACCGAAGGCCCAATCCCCTACTATACCCTTCTCTACCCTCCCCTATTCCCTTCCCTTCCCATCCCTACCCTCCCCTATTATCCTATTCCCTTAAAAGGCCGGCAACGCACCTGCAGCTCTTCTGATGCTGCGAGGGTCCATGGGCGACGGAAGTTGCTTTCCATCAGGTGACCCGTTTGCTCGTTTGCCCCCTTATTTCATAAAAAAGAAAAAAAAAACATACATTATGCAGAAAATCATAAGATCATGAAGAATATTATAGATATTGTAACATAAAATGTAAAAAAAACGCGAAAAGAAAAACAAATGCTCAAAATCTCGACCAGCGTCTAGTGTTAGTAATTTAGGTCTATCCGCGTACTAACGGCTAATCTGGAGATGCGCTTCCATTCTAGATTCTAGACCATTAGGGAATTGCCGGGTATAAATAATGCATAACTAATGATAAGGCTGGTTAAAATTCACAGCACCATTGTGTAGTAATGGCGCATTCAGAGCTCGCGTTTCAGGACAAACGATTAATGAATAATTTGTGAATTCTTTGTAGATGGTGATTTTCGTATGAATTACCTATTCAACAACAAATATACATTCAAGCTTTACAATAAGGCTACTTTAAAAAAAATATTACGAAAAAATATTAGTAGTCTATTAATTCGATACAAATGAAAAAAGTCATATTACTTATATTATTATATTTTAAATGCATTATTTGGTATTTGTACAATCCTAAGTACACTACGAATAATAAATAGTTTTTAGTATTCGTAGTAAGTACACATAAAATTATAATTAAAAAACTTATGACTCAAAACACTCAAAAAGGATATTATGACCAAAAAACCCAATAGATACCTCTTCTGTAATGAAAAAAAAAATCATTGTTGCCATTTAAAAAAAAATCAAATTCAAATTCGGAATCTTCGCTGCACTTCCGCGGTCGTGACTCCGACTTCGTCCGGCTTTGTCTCCATGTGACAGAGACATAAATCTCGGATTGACGTCCGCCAGATTAAGGCCGGGCGTACACGCGCACAACGTTGTAATCTCAGCCAGTTTGACAGCGCGTGCTTTATGACGTCATATCGTTAAACCGCTCTAATTGTTGATTACAATGATCGATGTAGATCAGGTTTAATCGAGTGCGATTGATTTAGATTATTCTGGTTTTGGACTTGACGCTGTTGAATTTACTAAAGAAATATTTATTTATAGGCAGATGACGGGACTACGGAATTTGGTACTGTTATTTCAAATCCAGCAGGCAGATTACGACTCCCTTGGCTAGACATAACCCAACTAAATATCTTTGAAACTTTGTCAAAAAGTATTTTCTTTCTTATGTGGTTTCAGCCACATAAGAAAGAAAATACTTTTTGAAATTATTGTTTACACTTACATTTCAAGGCAAACTGAAACCCCTCTATAGGTCCTGGAAAGTTAATAAATATTAATAATGATAAATGATAATTAATCCTAACAATACTCCTCTAATAATATTACTGTTGAGTGAAAACAAAACACTAATTTACACCCTACTGTAAATATTAAAGACATTTACAACTAACCTGTTTAAAATAAGCCAATAATTTCCACACGCAATTTCAGAACGAAACAATCAAAGATTATATTCGATAGTAAAATAATAATAGAGATATAAATCAGGGTCCCACAAATGAAGTAATTATAAGTGGTAAGTATCTAGTTAATTATTTGAACGGAGGCGTCGAAACAATGTCGGTTTATGAATATTCCGGCCGACATTATCGCTTATAACGTAATCTGTACCTTGTTAAGGACGGGCCTAGTTAGGGACGGGCCTAGCCGAGGACGGGCCTAGTTAGGGACGTTGTCGCGGACAAATACGGCTGATTGTGTGTGGGCGCCCTTAGCTCTGTTAACACATTTCATAAACGAAGCCACGCGCGGCAATCAAATACTCCTTAATTTCCTTGTACAGGACGGTCGGCAAATAAAATTATCGTTTTTTCTATTACAAATTATTAACAATACAAATACAAATTCTTTATTAACACACATAATAAATTGAAATGTACAAATAAATTAATAAAAAATACGTTTATGTATTTTTATTCTCTAGTACTGCACCGCAAAATAATTTCTAATTTATCTAAAATTAAGAATCAGAAAGTTTTAAAGAGTTGAAGAGTTGATTTTCGGTTGAACGCAATAATCTCGGGAACTATTGGTTCGATTTGAAAAATTCTTTTAGTGCTCGCATGAGGAAGGCATAGGCTACATAACATCACACTAATATCAATACTTTGTCTTGATTTAAACTGTTACAAACTCAGTAGGCCTTACACCTAAAGGACCTCTCTTTTATCGGGTTACTACATCTATATTATTATATGAATTATTATATTTGTTTCGCTGTCGGTACTTCCATCAGCGAGCGACAGCACGCGGCATGCGGCCCGCGTCGGGCGGAGGCGCGACACAAATTTAATTAGCAGGTGAAACTGTGTCGCCGAGCTGAGTTAACTCAGTACGAATCTAACAATACAATGATAACTTGCAATGTAATTTTAAATTTTGATAGCGATGTTGTAGATTTAGGGTTGATTCAGACCGCAACGCGACGCGCGGATGCATTTCTTTTATATGGATCTGACAGATTCGCAAGACGGTTCACGCAATGGGCATTGTCCAAAAAAAATCACATATACTTTTTATATTTTTTTTCGTTAAAATAGGGTATTTTAAGAATACAAATTAAATAATTTTTAAATTCATTGGCTAGTTTTTTCTCAATACATTTTTAAAGTTTCGCTCTGACGTCATCATCGGCGGCCAATAATTGACCTCTGCAGTATGTTTTTTTCCTTTCAATCTTATTTATAATGGCTGGTTCGTCAATGCAAGTTCTCATTATGTGAAAGCTGATACGAGAAGCTTACCAAAAGTTCGAAACGTAATGTTGGTCGAATTTATTGCTAATTTAACGCCATTGAAGGTCAAACAAAGGTTAAACATATTTGTTCCAAAATATAAGTAACTGATGGGTATTTTTTTCGTTTATATACAGAAAAACGATCACTGACCTTATTCCTCGAAATGTTTTTGTAATGAGCAAAATTTAAAAAAAATGGACAATCCCCATTGAAATCTGTCAAATCCATACAAATTTATGTCGCGTTGCGGTCTGAATTGACCCTAAAGGTGCCGGTAGGCAACTAGGCAGCGGACGACATGAAGCAACCATGGGGATCCAAGGTCGTGAATCGTGAGCTAGTACCAAATTCTACTTAAAATTTGGAACTACCAAATTTTACTGAAATCGAGTTAATTCGATCCTCGTATTCGTCGGAAGTATAGGGACTTAAATCTACTGGGTGTAACAAAAATAAGTGATAATACTTTAGGGTGTGTACGCGTTCCTTGTAGAGAGTTCACCGTGAAAGTAGCAGCGCTGAAAGACGAATTTTTTTTCACTTTTGTATGGGGAAACTCGTGACACTGGGGCCATTGCCCATACAAAAGTGAAAAAAAAAAATTTTTTCAACTTTTTTTTTTAAATTTCTCATAAATTTCGATCGTCTATCTTGTATCATCAGATGAAGATCGACAAAACCTAAATTTATGCTCAGACCGTTCTCAGATACAGTGGACGTACGTGCTTGGCGTCGCGGTATAATTAACAAATGTCGGTGTATCTAATCGGGTAAGTGGAAGCTAATGCCGCGTACGCCGCCCTATCTTACCCTAATGGTCGGGTAGCCCTACGCAACGGGCTACTGCAACTGCGGACTTAGAATGTATTTGGTACAAATACTGTGTTAACATACACATTACGTGGTTACAAGCCACACAACGCATATGCGGATTGTACTAGCCTCTTAATGGGTTCTTCGTTGACCTATCATGTAGGACATATACAGGAAGTCACCAAACTTTAGGGCAGTAATTTCCAAAGTGGTCCAGGTGGACCCTTAGGGGTCCACGGGAGACTTGACGGGGGTCCACGTTGTGCATGACTAAAACTGGGGGTCTACAATCGTTAGCTGAGTGTGCATGAAACCACCTCGCGGATCGAGAAAATTATAAGAGTTTGAGAACCTCTGGTTTAGATGGATACTTTTGATTACATATGTTGTAGAACCATCGCAATCATTGTTGTATTGGCCAACGTGAAGAGCCTCTACATTGATAATTTATTTGATTTGACGTTAAGAGAACTGACCAACTGATACAAATCAATCGGAAGATTATTATTCGTGATTCTACTTCGTATTCGTCTTTAATAAAATGTTTTATTTATCAATTCTAAATACTACCGTACAAATTCTTACAATCATTTACATGGTTTCCGTATGAAATATCTGAATTCGTAATTCTATTTATTCAAAGTTTATTAAAATATTCGTTTATGAAATATTAATTTATTCGTTTTACTTAAGTCTATGCATTTCGTGGTCGGTGCGCACGCGCAGCGTATCGGCCGATATCTCTATCTCCCTCTAGTTGGGATGCGATTGCGACTAATTTACAGCACAATATATCGGGAGCTATTTAATACAATCTAAATTACATTCCGATATGGTGAACCGTGCTATCTATGTTATGGTACAAAAATGCATAAGATAAATGATGCGCCTATAAATTGCTTAATTTCCTTATAAGTTTGCTGTTTACAGTTTATAGCTAGTAGAATTAAGTACGTGTAATAGAGAAATCCTGTTTCTCTAGAAGGTCGAGGTTTTCAATTGAAACATCGCATGATTAAGTCTACTCTAAAACTGTATTTTGTCACATGAAAGAAATATAGATACAATAAATATAGAAATAATACAAGACTCTGTCGTATGGCAAATGACCCATAAATGTCGGAGATTCATTTTTTTAAACTGTACTAATTTGTAGTCCGAAATAACTATTGCTTCCAATGTAAATGCTACGTAAAGGGTATAATGGGATTGACATATCTTCGGATAAAATCCCTAATTAAATATAGATTAAAAAAAAATAAATAAAAAAAAAAGTAAAAGGCAGATACCTAATTTGTAATGCACGTTCGTATATTATGCGAGGACATGGCAACGATTTAACGCTCTCTCTACGTTCTTATTCTAAGGTGCATTATTTCAAATATTGTAATTCAAATATAACCAGTAATAGCGTTTTGTACTTGGACCACCACCCAAGATGTTTAGCAAAGACATTCGCTTCTTAATTGTTATGTTTTTTTTAATCTACTCGCACTGTCGATATTTTAAAATGTTGTAATATTTTATTGTTCTCATTTATGTGACGAAAAATGGGAAATAAAGATCTTTAAACCGAGGTCTTTTTTTTTTTTTAATAATAAGAGGTCCTGTCTCAATTAACTGTGCACAAATTGCAATGTAATACAATATGTCGCTAAAATGCAAATCATGTATGTCCATTCCTCCGCTCTATGTCGCGTCTTCAGCTACGCAAAGATCCAGTTTCGAAAGAGCAATTTGTCTAATTAAATATTAAGTAAATACTTAATTGCATACCAAAGCGAGCTGCTTTAATGCCGGCTAGACGGAATGATAGCCTGCGTAATAGCCGTTATGTTCCTGTCAGATTTGAATAAGGAACGCGAGGGGGGAGTAATGGCGGATCAGTAATGATTGTGGTTAGTGTGTGCGATTACCTTATGCCCCGAGGCGGCTGATCGCGATTGTACAGGTGGATTGTGCAAGGGACAAGCGGATGCTTTTATGCTTGGAAGATACCACGGTTGTACAGGTTGACGTAAATCTAAATGAATCTAATGTTTTCATCTCTAAAATCCTGTGATTTTGCCACTTTAGAAGATTGATTTGTATTCAAATTTCTAAAGGCCTTTTTCTACGTTCGGCCAGAAGCCCAATATCTATGACCATGATAGTCACCATGATTAAGAAATAAGAAGCTGGCTAGCTTTCATAGTGGACGTCGAGAATAGGATCAGATCCAATATCGCTTGTATTAGTCCAACATGATTCATGGGCCAAGGTGAGTTACGTTCATAATAATTTACAGGTTTTGAAAATCAATGTTTTTTCCGCTGAAATTGACAATCAACCACCCAAAAAATCGAATTGAACTGATGAGACATGCCACCCGCGCTGATTGGCGTGTTCGAAATTTGGATCACTCATTAGCTTTGTCCACACTGTGCCTTTTTTCTGTTCGTCAAGAGCATGCGTTATAGCGCAGTCAACAGCGAACGTGAGGCATGCCCGCGACGCATGCCCTCTGATCGTATCCAAAACTTCAAAAATGACAATATTGGCGTTGCGTTCCTTGATGCATTCAATAATTAAATGCGCCAATATGAAAGTTGATGACGAAAATTGAAGATGAAAGTGCACAGTGTGGATATAACTATTGCAATTTGCATTGGAATGATGCGTCACGTTACAATAATATGAATAACCATCGAAAATTTGTTCTACTCAAATAGAGAGTGATTTATGATGAACAAATATAAAATAAAAATAAAAAATCCCTCCGCCTCAGCCTGTACCTCGCGCTGGGTAATAAGAAGCCAGAAGCGTCAATCAGTATCGAGTGGTGAACAAATTTAGTGCAAATAAATTTTAGCCGGCGACCGGCGGCCCGCGGTTTACTACGTCATCTGTCCGCTATTAACTTTACGGCTAAACGTAACGATTGCAACGTAATTTCAAATGTTATATCTGTGCCTTGATGGGAAAATTTGCATCTTTTTAAAACCACCGCGCCGGCAGTCTGCGATCATTTCATCTTATGAATTTGTGATCAGAGTTCTTAGTCATATTGCATTCGCTATTTTTGATAGCAAAGTAAGATATAAAAATCTATATTTAACGTAACGCATTACAAACGTTTTGACACTTAGCTTTAATACGGTGCACGACACCGCTAAAGAAGTTTTCAAAAATCTCAGAAATTGATAATGAAAATTGAAATTCTCAAATCCCTTGAAGGGCCGGGTCGAAATTCTCATACATACGTAATACGAAAATCATTTTCTCATACGAAAATTTTTAACATGTTTGAGTTATTTTTCAGTTTAAAATAGTAATTACCTAGGTTTCTGCGTAAAAATTTACTACAAAATATTTAAACACTAAAAATATAGTAAAACACTAAAAAATATATAAATAAATAAAATAAAAATAATAAGTAAAATTACAAGTAAAATAATAAGTAAAATTACTACTACATAATATTTAAACTTTAAAAAATATTTTTTAGTATAAAAGGGGCCGGGGCCCCTTAACATTTGGAATTTATATAGCAAATCTTGCGTTTTTATAATGCATCATGCGAATCACTGCAATAATGACGTAACATTACCTGTATAAGCCGGGGTATAAAGTATAAACGTCGTTAAACGCTCCCATCTACGTCGGGCTGATGATAACGCGCGCTTATAATTAAAATAATGATCAGCTACATTAAACGAGTAAGGGCGCGTTATATTTTAACCTTAACTTTGATTTTTTTATTTAAACTTTTAAATAAATGCTAGTACGATCAAAATATTTAGTTTTTCTAGTATTACGTCGACCACATGAGAGCTTTTGGCGCTGATAGCCGGAGATACCTATATGAAATTCTTGGAGGCATTTTTGAACTACGTGTAGCGGTCTGCGCAAACATTTCTTACATTTGGATTTCGGTTCGCCGACAGTCAGCGAGTGGTCAACGCTGGGTCAACGCGACACTAAAATCAACCTAATATCGCAAAAAAAAAAAAACAGAGATGCTCCTTTCGCCAAATTCGACCATCGAATTTAGCCAAAGAATGTCGCTAAATTTGTATCCAAATTTAGCTACAGAAGTTGTTATTATTATTCAGGAGTCAGGACGTTTTACGCTTTCTTGGCTTAAAATGAGCCTTAAAATGGGCCTTGATAATTTGGCTGCAGCTATATCGATTTTTTCATCGTCAGTATTCATCATGTCTTTATCTTTAAATTACCCATGGCGTAACACGATTGGTCAACTTTTATAACACAGAACAATTAATCAAAAAGACCTCTATAAAAACAGGGATTCTAATTTTGTCAATAGAGGAGAGTGATTTAAGCTTCCAAAATTTGTACATAGATTAGTTTAAGCATATACTATAATTTGCCCTTAGCTTATATGATATAATAATATAATATATTTATGGTTTTTAAATTACGCGACAAAAACCATTTTGTCGCTTACACCCTTTCCATTTCTTGCTGTTCCATTTCTTGTTTTCTATGAGAGGCCTCTCATAGAAACCAAACAATCTAAAACATATCCACAACGATTTTTTACTTTATCGCGGCGTCACCTTAACGCGCTTATCGAGGTGAAAAAAGTCCTCAAATGTGTATCGGAATTCAATCAAGATACCATCTAAATAACAGATTTTTATCGAATTTAATTAGGATACGTACACATTGAATTTATAATCTGATTAAATATTGTAATTTAATAATTATTTTCTTTACTTGTTTCACTAACTTTTATGGTAAAATATATTTAGTAGATATATTTTATTCTTATTGTCACGATATATTTCATGGACGGAACCACACCTAGTCCATTGGCAAATAAATCAAAGGTATCGTACAATTAAATTCATATAGGTACGTCAACTTTTTCATAAGCGCTTGGTAGAGTGTATTGTTGATCTCGATCTATATTTGTATCTCTCTTATTTTTTGCAATAATTTAAGAGAAAACATGTTATTTTTACAACTATTAGCATGATGGCGTGTACAATCTGGACATCTTTTAATGGGTGCTCGATGGGGCTGTCCGATAGTTGATTTCCGCCCTCATCAATCATAGTCAATATCAGCAGTCATATCAGGTAGCACCGATACTGTGCGGGCGCGAGAGTTTACCCTTGATTAATATATTGCGCTTTCACGATTTTGCTATTGTAAAGAAATAAATTAATTAAATGAAAAAACTTTTGTAGCGACTAGCGGCGTTTAGCACTTTTTTGAATGAGTAAAAACTGTTAAAATCACGGGATCTATTTAAATTTTATTAGGATCCCTTTTTAGGGTTCCGTACCCAAAGGGTAAAAACGGGACCCTATTACTAAGATTTCGATGTCTGTCTGTCTGTCTTCAGGCTGTATCTCAAGAACCACTATAGCTAGGCGTATAAAATTTTCACAGATTGTGTATTTCTGTTGTCGGTATAACAACAAAATATACTAAAAACAAAATATATTAATTAATATTAAAGGGGGACTTCCATACAACAAACGTGATTTTTTTGGCCTTTTTTGCTCGATATCTATTGATATGGTATGGTAACAGGCACTTTCACAAAGTCCTTGATTATGTGTGTTCCTTATTCATTAAAAATATTAAAATCAAATAAATAATTATTTTGGCTCCCATACAAAAAAATAACGCAATTTTTGGCGTATTTTTGCTCTACTCACACTTGGCCGATTATTCCACTCTGCAGCAAAAATGTATGCTTCTGCCAATATTTAATATAAGGTTATTTTTATAAGGAACCAAACTACCATTTAACTTTGAAAGGTTTGAAAAATAGTAAAGCGTCCGAACACTGTCAATTATAATGAATCACCGTGAACGCGGCCTTAGCCGATTACCGTTTACACCAGGACAGGTGGCGGCGAGATCCAATCTGATAGCGGCTGACGGACAGCTCCGACCGACTGGGACACTATTCTCAGAGCAAGAATGTCACTTTGATTTTGGGGCTCTCGCTTACTTAAGACATGACAGACTTGCAACCTAATAGCCTAATTGTGATTTAAATTAGCTCTCAAATGAGCTTTTGGCTTATCTTTTTCTTCAGTACGTCTACATTCTACAACTACTTCATATTCTTTATGCTGTCTCAGCCTTGAGTGTACTACGGGCCACTGCCAGCCTTGTAGGTTTAATAGCAATGATAGAGTCATAAGGCTGTCACGTGGACCAAACAGAATTCTATAAAGAAGAGAACTAATTGGCCGCACGTTAATTTCATTTCATGTCTTCTTTAACGGTTTTCTGCCCTTATAGTTTACTTTTGGATACGCTCTTTCTATTCTCTAAAATTGAAGTGACATTCGAGGTCTGAGAATCGTTCCCCTCCGAATACGGACCGAACTCATTCGAATGTTTACAGAAGCGTTTTGATTGTCGGTATGCGGTCCACGTGTAATGTATATTTAAATATTGCTTTATCATCCTACTATTATTATCCAGCCTACTTACATATAACAGGTTGTAGTGGGTGTCCTCCCCCGACTATTAGAAAAAACTAGTATTCTCTACATATTGTAATCGAATTGATTTTGTTATCTCGTGTAGGTATATCCATACTTAATATTAAAAATGCTAAAGCCTGTCTGTCTATTACCTTTTTACGCCCAAACGGCTGAACCGATTTTGCTGAAATTTGGTATGAAAATACTTTAAGTCCCGGAAAAGGACATAGGATACTTTTTGTCCTGGATAAATGTACGGTTTTCGTTCGATAAACTTTTGGCGCAATATTTTGGGTAATGTCTGGTAGTTTGCGGGCGGAACGGTTGCTCACTAGATCATTGGCGATTTGATCGCAGCGAACACGCGGCGAATTCGCGACGCTCGCTAAATGACAAATGTATGGGAGCCGCGCAAGCACCCCGCCCGCAAACCGCCAATGTGATAAGGCTTTAAGGAGAGGCGTAAGATCACAGAAACATCAATAGCGCGATTTAGAAATGTAGACTATCAGGTTCGCTACACTTAAAGGTATTTCGGTATCAGCGAAGTTTCGAGCAAAACCTATAATATAATAATAATATCTATGGACGCTTCACACCACGTCGGTCTGGCCCCGTGCTAAGTACCTGAAGGACTTGTGTTACGGGTACCAGACAACGGAAATATATTTAATACTTTTATAATATTTTATAAGATTTTTATTATATCATACACATATTTAATACACATCCATGACCCAGGAACATTGAAAACACTTTTTGTTCCATCGGCGGGATTCGAACCCGCGACCCCCGGCTTGAGTTGCCACACACTCTAACCATTGAGCCACGGAGGTCGTCAAAACCTAGTAAGACTATAATTTATATTATTCGTATTTACTAAAGGTATCAATAACAATTTTAATGGAATTGTTGTGGCAAGTCCCAATAACAACATGATTAATATTTAGCCACATTTAGCCACACCTGTTGGATTTAGAAAATTCCTAAATCCAACAGGTGTGGCTAAATGCGCAAAGAAATAAGGCTGTAATCTGCGAATAATAAAAACTAGCTGTAATCATAATGTAATAGGTGCATTATTAGATCAGGGTCAGGTCACACTGAGAAGATTCGCAGAGCGTCTTAGATGCAAAATTGTTTCACTTTATTAATAACTAGATGATGCCCGCGACTCCGTTGCGCCAAAATTCGTTTATCGCGTGGGAACCGTACATTTTTCCGGGATAAAAACTATCCTATGTCCTTTCCCGAGACTCGAGGTATCTCCATGCCAAATTTCAGCAAAATCGCTCCAGCGGTTTGGGCGTGAAGAGGTAACAGACAGACAGACAGACAGACACACTTTCGCATTTATAATATTAGTATGGAAGTATGGATTACAGAATATATTTCATAGCATGAGAGTTCATTTTGACCAGAAAAAATCTTTCTTAATGCCGGTTTACCTGAATGAATTTTGGTCAATTTCGTGTTTCAGCACAGGATACATATTAGTATAAGGTTACAGCTTAAAAAAAATTGCGCTACTTCGCGTCTCAGTCTGACCTGACCCTTATTTGTAACCTTAAAGCTATTAATTATAAATTATTTTAATAAGATTTGTCTATTAATATTACAAGCAAATGATTGATTTATTGCAGGATGTTTTATTTGAACAGGTATTATTAATGATAGATTAATTGCCTTGGTTTAGACAACTTGTATTTGATAGCTTCCAAAGTGAAGTTAGAAATCAAAAATATTTCGACATGATATCGTGTATAACCAAAAAACTAAAAACAAAAAGCCTCAGAAAAAAATGACTAGCGCCTATTCTGATGATTTTGAAAGACGTTTATTAGTCAAGTCAAGGATTAACCAATCAACAACTTTATTCAATATAAAAACTCCTGTTACAAAACCTCAGAAAGGACATATAGCCTGTCAAGAAAGTGAAGAAATTAAAAAGTGTCAACATCGTAGTGTCATCCCTTTCAAATCAATCTAAGAAAAAAAGGATGACACTACGATGTTGCCACTTTTTAATTTCTTCATTTTCTTTACGGACATAAGTATTAAAATTAGCATTTCTTTAATCAGGAATATACTTCGTTCAATATTTCGTAGTCATGCCCAAGGTTGGAATCAGGAATGTACTGAACACAATAATATTTCTTTACCCTCGGCCATAAAGTAAAGTAAGCTTGTATAGCACATAGGCTACTTTATTCGACAGCTGTACACGTGTTATCGTGTACATCGCCTATCTCCTATCTGATAGATATCGTCTCGAGCCTTCTTTATGACGTCATATTGTTATGTTAAGTACCGTGTAATGTACCTTTATTTTTGCCATGTATAAAACTTACTATACAGGGTGTAATAAAAACAAGTGATAATAATTTAGGGTGTGTACGTGTTCCCTGTAGAGAGTTCTCTGTGAAAGTAGCAACGCTGAAAGACCAAAAAATTTTTTTCACTTTTGTATGGGGAAACTCGTGACGCTCGGGCCCTTGCCCATACAAAAGTGAAAAAAAAAATTTGGTCTTTCAGCGCTGCTACTTTCACAGTGAAATCTCTACAGGGAACACGTACACACCCTAAAGTATTATCACTTCTTTTTGTTACACCCTGTACATGCTACATGTAACTTCTATCAAAGCAGTTGATTCTTTAGCAGATGGTGCACCTACGTCATTTGGTTGAGGCTGCGGCGCGGTTTTCGCCCGCGCCCGCCGTGGTTGCGGAGCTGCGGTTTTATTTCAGAACTCACGAGACCGCCGCGTGATTTGTGTGGTCCCGCAGCCGCTGCGGTCGCGATTTCTACAACGATCACCTACTACGGCTACTGCGATCACCCGCTAAACTATCGCAGAGCGCGCGGTTGCAAACCGCCGAGGCTGCGGGCGACCGCCGCCCGCCGGTGCAGCGGGAGCCGCAAACAACCGCGCCCACCGCGGGTGAAAAACGCGCCGTGAGTTTTGCTTCAATTTTTTACATACAAAACTGTAGATACTCTACGCAGGCTGCGGGCCAGCAACCGCGGCAGGCGCGGGAATAAACCACTCCGTGAGTTCTTGGCCTTAGGGAGAATTTACGACGCGTACGGCGTAGATGCATTTCTCAGATTTGCAAGATGTCTCACGCTCAGAAAATCGGTCAATTCAGTACAAAAGAAATGCATCTACGCGACGCGTTGCTTCATGAATTGACCCTTATGTCAATTCAATATTAGTCGTGAACCGTTGGCTGGGTTTGACTTTTACGTAGGTTTGCCTTCTACCTATGAATTAACCACAGAAATAAATCAAGATAGAACGGCTAAGCGGGTGGAGTATGCGTGTTTCAATCTTGCTCTGTCGTGCAAGATTCATTGAACGTTCATTCAGTTAGCACGCACGTCTCGACTTGATTACATCGGAGCGGTTGTGCAAAAATTGTGCAGTGTCTAATTGTAAAAACAGAAGTACGAAAGTGAATCGGTCAAAAGGAGGTATTTCTTGCCATGGGTTTTGTGTGTTTTGTATTTGTTTTAACTAAAAGCAAAGCAAAAATTGACACGATCGATTCCTTAGCAACGCACGCGCGTCGCCGTTCTACCTTGATTTATTTCTGTGGAATTAACTTTGTCAATTAGCCTTTTCAAAAAAGTTCGCAAAGTCTCTAAGTTCAAACGGCTAATCAAGGAAAAAAGCTTCATGTAAATTTTACAATAATATGTATTATAAGTTCTGTACCTCGTTACTTAGACTGTATACATTAAAGAAGTTTAAGCCCAACAGGGCATGAGTTGTTCTCGTATGCCGCTCATTCATCAGAGGTTAAACTAAATAATTCAAGAAGTGCATTTCAATGATGTTTGATCTTAAGATCTGTCCTACAACCAAGTAATGAAAATTGCTTGTTGTATTGCGAATTTGTGGCCATAGAGATACGAAAGATAATATCTCTTTTTTTGCTTGTAAAAAATCATTATGTATTTTTTTTATTTTCAGACTTATAATAATAGTAAATTAATATATTTCCTCAAATAATTCTAACGCAGTTTGTAAAGTACAGATAATTTGATTGGAAAAGAGATTCTGGTCAGAAGACCGGTATCTTTAGTGGGAATATTATAAGTGTAATAAAAATACGCTTTAGTAACTGAGATCTACTTTGAGGTAAGAAAAATCTCCAACTATTCGAGATACTATCTTTCCTTTTCTAAGAAACGACAACTATTATTGATCACTCCAATTTCTATATCTGTGGTTTCAACAGAATTATTCCAGAACGTTGTGAGCTGTCACAGGATAAACATGAGCGGGACATGTAATTTTTCAGAAAGAGAAAGTATGTAATTGGCATAATCCATAGATACATATATAATAGGAGTGTTTGTTCGTAGCGAGAATAGTATCAGTTATTTGTAACATAATTGTGTGTCATCTGAAGCGGCTATCGAACATTTTAATCGAGAAAGTCGTAAACCGAATGAACGGGTACGTGATATGTTTAATTTAATTTTAATATCTAACTTTGATTTATTATTTAGAAGACAGCCTACTTTTTAAGCAATATAACTAGCCATTTCATCCTCCATCATCTTAACTCAGTTTTAGACAAAACAAATTAACTAAAAATTTATTTTTCTCCCTATGTCTTACTCTTTACTTACATACTATATTTTATTTTTAAATTTCATCAAATTACAGAAATTCATTATGTTTAGGTATTAAGACAAAAATGTAAGTAGTAAGTAGTACCTAAGTAAAAAAAAATAGGGCACTTATTTATCAATTTCCCTCCTGCGGCTCGACCGTTAATTTCATTGAGTTTTTGCGCATTTTTATAACATCTCATATTTCAGTCGAGTTATCTCTATAAAAAGTAACAAAAACGTATCTATTTTCTTCTAAATTGCAATTTGCACTTAGCATGCTCAAGTAATTTAAAAATTAGCTCACACTTAAGCTACCGTGAAGCTCATGTAGTTTCCTTATGTTATCTGTGAACGGAGTCTAGATGTAGATAACGTATCTTGATCTCGACATGCGAAGCGCTAAAAGGTTATAAGGTAAAAAATAACGAAAATGAGGATTATCGTTTACAATTTGAGTAAACGTCCATGATGGATTAATGTGAATTACGAACGTGGAAAGGTGCGTTATAGTATAAAGAGTAAAGACAACATATATAATTTTATAATAGCGTAGCTATTATTTTCCATATATTTTTTACCTATCGGCTATCATGGATTCTGTATTATTTTTAGTATCAATGAATGTTGATACTAAAAATGCGGCCTGCGACCCGTCATAATATGCGTATACTTTTACGGTTAGTTCACATTGCCTGCGAATGGCGATGCAAATGATGTGGTGCATTTTTAACCGACTCACAAAAAGAGGAGGTTCTGCGTTCGGCTGTACATTATATATTTTTTTTAATTATTTAAATCTGAACTTTAATTGTATTTGAATAGGTCATCTAAAAATACTTCGCATCGTCACATTGCTACGATCAAATATAATTGATCCTAAGACAGGCCGCAGGGTATCGGGCATTTCCATGATTTTCCGACCTATTTCGAATTCTGACGTAAATGTATGGAAAATGCGGCCCATCATAATTTACGCGTAGACGGTTATCTAAAAAGGGAGGAAGTATCGAGATTCGAGATGTAGATAACGTATCTTGGGCATCTCGACACGCGCGCTATTACAGGACGATATTGGCCGCGTAATTAGACGGCTGGTATTTGCTGCGAAATGGAGCAGACGACGGATTTTTGTACACGGACCTTCGGGAAATACAGGGGTGTCCATAAGCTGCGTGAGACATTTGAAGACTTTTTGGCCACCTTGGGTCAAAAAGTCTTCAAATGTCTCACAAAAATGTCTATGTTATGCTATCCTGATTTTCGAGTCCCATGGTCGTCCCCATAATTATTATATTTTAGAAAAGCAGTATAACGAACAAGTTTATACCTTTTTTATATTTAAAAAAAATAATATTTTTGCGCAAAATAAAATACCACATATATTTTCTCTACATATTTTGTGCAATCGTATGAAAAACAAACCGGTAGCTTCGCATTTAATTCTACAAACGAACAAACCTTTCCTCTGCATGATATCTAGACAATTACAGATGGTGTTCGTAACTCCACACAGATGTAATACAGCGATTACACGAACAACGATGATGTATATCTTAATGTTTCCCCAAACGTGTGGGTTTCGAACAATGTTTTGTTCTCTCTGGCAAAGGATGCCCGCAGGATATAAACTGACACAGAGAACGGATAGGCATTGACTTTAAAGAAAACTTATAGATATAGAAAATGGATAGAGCAATATTGTCATGTCATGAAGAAAACTGTCATGAAATAGCTACAGATGATAAATATTTCTGAGTTTTAGCAACACATACCATATGTAATAAAATAACATTTAAAGAAAACTAGGTACCTAGGTGGTAGAGTCGCTTACTCTACTCGTTATTCGTTACTAAATTGACGTTTTTAAATTAATGGACGAAATCAAAATATTAATGAAATCATCGTGGCAATCGTATTCTAATAAGTATAACACACATATTCTTACCTTTTTAAAAGCTTTTATTTAACTTGCTCTGTATGTATGTAAGTATGTATGTTCGGGTGAAATTTTGGAACTCAATTTTGAAGTAGATATATTTAACCGATCGAGCTGAAATTTTGCATGCACGTTTAGTTTGGATGACAATGCATGATATTGTATGTGACATCACTCTAAATCCAATATGTCTGACCATCCAAGATGGCGAAATAGTTATTTCTATTTGCAGTTCTACAGTATAGATATTAAATGAAAGGGCTTTTTGAGAGTAACTCGAAAACGAATGTAATGTCATACTACATCCAATATGGCGGCTGATCCAAGATAAGAGGTATAGTTATTTTTAATGCACTTCTGCAATATGGGTATCAAATGAAAGGGCTCATTGAGAGTAACTCGAAAATGATTGTAATGTCACTCTACATCCAATATGGCGGCTCATCCAAGATAGGGTAATATAGTTATTTTTAAAGCACTTCTGCAATATAGGTATCAAACAAAAAGGCTCATTGAGAGTAAATTGAAAAGTCATGTCGTGTCCTGTCGTGCCGTGTCGTGTCGTATCGTGTCGTATCGTAACATGACGTAACGTAACGTAACGTAACGTGACGTGACGTGTCGTGACGTGACGTGTCGTGTCATGTCGTGTCGTGTCGTGTCGTGCCGTGCCGTGTCGTGTCGTGTCGTGTCGTGTCGTGTCGTGTCGTGTCGTGTCGTGTCGTGTCGTGTCAAGTGAAAACCATTTTTTTGTCGTAAAATTAAGTACGATTTCTTGAAGACTTAAGTTAATCAGATTTTAACAAATTCTACAAACAAAACAAACTTACAATCAAGCAGACTTAAGGGTTTTAGTCAGAGATTTAACTAAAAAGCTTTTATTTAAGTAAATACTCTAAAAAGAAAAAATAAATTTCCCCTTAAAAATTCTAACTATTAAGTTATAACCTCAACATATTATACAATTTGCATTATATATAAAAGCTTGTCGCGAGACTTAACAATCTGTCAATATTAATTTAAGTACTTACTTTAAGAATATATAATAATATCAGTTTACTCAGTTAAATTGGCACTTATTAGTTTATTATAATTTACAAATCACGCGACAAGCTTTTATTATATATGTTGAGGTTATAACTTAATAGTTAGAATTTTTAAGGGGAAATTTATTTTTTCTTTTTAGAGTATTTACTTAAATAAAAGCTTTTTTCAAAAAGTTTTTTGCTTATAATTTATTACCTTTATATATTCTAATATATAAAGGTAAAAAGCGTGGCCAATTAATGGGACCACTAAGGTATTGTTTAGTACCATTTTTAGTGTAACTGTAACTTTTTCTCTTATGACATATTTTTTGTCATACATATAGTGCGCATGACACATACTAAGTACATGTATATTTTAGACGAATTCTGAATTTTCAAATCATTGCACATCAAATAATTCTCTTAATTTCAGGACTTTTAATTATTCTCTCACTCCTTGTCTTTGCTTCACCTTTACTATTATGGCAATATCAATCCATTTTCTATGTCCGGGGAAGCCCGAGGCGCTGTCGAAGCGGAGTAATGGTTGACATTACAGTTTCCTCGTCCGGTGGGCGGTATTACTCATTAGGTAGTGGTCAATGCGCTAGTGGTTATTACTTCATTAATTGTTCTGTTTAATTAGAACACGATGATCAATTTGTTTCATTTTGATGTCTTCTACACAGGGTTTCAAAATGGCGGGCAACGTTGTAGCCATTTAGATGACATAAATGAAAATAATTTGAGGCCTGGGAAAGGACATGTAGTTTTCATTGTTGCAAAGTGCTCGCTGCCTGCATAGTATAGGAATTTCGGAAATCATTAATTAATCTATTCTATATCTATAATAATAATATCTTCTGACTGTATATATAAAACTCAAAGGTGACTCACTGATTGACATAGTGATCTATCAACGCACAGCCCAAACCACTGGACGAATCGGGCTGAAATTTGGCATGCAGGTAGATGTTATAACGTAGGCATTCGCTAAGAAAGGATTTTGATAAATTCCAACCCCAAGGGGTTCAAAAAGGGGATGAAAGTTTGTATATAATAATATTTCTTAACGCGAGCGAAGCCGCGGGCAAAAGCTCGTTATATATAAAACTCAAAGGTGACTGACTGATTGACATAGTGATCTACCAACGCACAGCACAAACCACTGGACGGATCGGGCTGAAATTTGGCATGCAGGTAGATGTCATGACGTAGGCATCCGTTAAGAAAGGATTTTGATAAATTCCAACCCCAAGGGGTTCAAATAGGGGATGAAAGTTTGTATATAATAATACTTCTTAACGCGCGCGGGCAAAAGCTTGTTAATTATAAAATAATTTATTTCCTCAATAAGAAGTAATCCAAGAGGAAGAACATGCCTTCCCCGTAGGTTATTCCTTTTCAGTTGCTTATCGAAATCGGATCAGGTAGTCAAGTAAACAAGCAAATACATTTTTTCTTGTTTTATTTGCGTAACGAACATTAATAATTGTTATTGAAATGTTTATAACATTGTTGAAACGTTGTTTATCATAATAATACATAATATCGGTACTCATCATATGGGTGGTCAGTGATATTTCTATTAGCACTTTTTATATATCATCAACGTCCTTAATGCAAATAGCTTGTGTTTTTTATCTAATTAGCGCTGAACTAAGCTTTTGTTATATTTTAGGCCTCGATCAGAAAGAGCGAAATAAACGCGCGAAGATTTGACGTATGACAATGCAGCGGACCAAATGATGCACAATTCCAAATCGCGCTATCGATGTTCCTTAAAATGGCACGAGTCAGACATAATATACAACGTAAGAAATGACTGGGCTTCGTTCTAGCTGAGTACACAATCTCGATTGGTCGGAAAATTTTTCTTTGTACATATCACTCATATAGCCGCTTAACTTGGGAAATCTGGACGCAATGTATTAGAGCGGATATTATATTCACTTGGAAAATGCATTCAAAACTTAAACATCGAAATGATTTAAAACATTTTTAAATTTTCGTTATATTATGTTGCACTTTACGGTCCGCACCTGAATTATTGTTAAAGTCTTTTGGCCAACATTTTCCGGGCTATACAACGGAAGATGAAATTATTTTTGTTGTAATTTTTTAATCAATTTAAAATTACTACTATAAAACAAGTTCTCTATATAAAAAAATGTTTTCCGTACTCCAAACCGCTCCATGTATGCGAGCCTTATTTTACATTATAATTTTTAAATGCGCCAATGTATTATCGCGTACAAATGTCAGTGAGATAATTGACAAGTACAGTCGCGTACAAATCCACATTTTAATTAAAACGTAATAAGTACTGTCGTGTTGCGTTATATTATCACGGGAGGAGGTACAGTCGCGTACACGAGTTAATTAAAATCGAACATGTGTTCAATATACCAGGGAACTGATTGAAACATGCTGCTCTTACATTATTTTGAAGGAAGCATAAAATAATATAATATTATAATAAACCTTAGTAGGTAAACGTTAAAAGTTAAAACTCTAGTATAAACTAAATGAAAAACTCCTTCTTTCCTCGACTTCTCTCTAGTCTAATAAAAGTTAATAATGGACGCCATATTTGACGATAAACTTAACATGCCTTAACTATAACAACGCCTCTGGTGAAACCCACTGCCCAAATTTCACCAACGTCTGTTAGTGTTAACAGCTTGTTAAAATGTAATGTCTTCTCTTTCATTGATATGAAAATCGAAAGAGGTAACGTGATACTAATTCCGGCGTTAACTTTAACAGTCGTTGGTGAAATTGGGGCCAAAATGTGATGTCTTCTCTTTCATTCATAAGAAAAATGAAAGAGGTAACATGATACTAATTCGGGCGTTAACTTTAACAGTCGTTGGTGAAATTGGGGCGTAGTGTATCGACGTAACAATCTTCATCGGAAGATTGTTACGTCGTGTAAAAGTTCTATAATGTGAAGTAGCCTTAACTATGCATTAACTCTCTTGCTTATACCTTACTCCTGTGGTTGGGTTTTTTCATCAACCACCTAATTATAACTTATAGGGCTATTATAGCTTATAGGACTACAGACGACACATGTATAGTACCCATAGAACCGCATTTTATTATGTGATTCTATATTATGTGTTACTATATCGTTTACTATAGAAAATGTATTAAATATTATAATGTTGCCATATTTTACACTGCACGAAATGTTGCCATATTTCGCGCGCGCGGTGGTCCGAACGTATCTCAATGAAATTCAAATCCGCGTCTATCGCGAGCGGCAAATTTATTCATAGTCGCTCAAAGCCTTTCATATCCTTTCATAGACTTTCATAGCTTAACATTTCGATGACAATGCATTAGGCGTAGCGTCCACTAACGTCCTTTTCTGATGGAACGATTGGTCAACTAGTTTAAATCAGAGAGAATAATGAAAAGAAGACTCTTCTTTCACAAAATAATATGCAATAGGTTGTACATGTACCATCGAGGAAATTCATTCCTAGGCAGGTGACAGACTTTTTTTTGGGTCGGGAAATGCCAATATGCATCCCCGGCAGTGCTGGGGAGGACAACCGGGGTATGTGGGACTCACTGCGACCGATGAGATGGTAAGTAGCCGCAGCTCTACCCAATAAAACCCGACCGTGTTCCTGTCTGCGCCGCTACTGACAGATCCACGGGAAATGTGGGGCCACCGCAGTTCTACCAACGGGGTCTACCTGGTCATCGGCAGACACGTCTGAGTGAGGGTGTAATTCACCCCCCAGGCCGTACAGAGACCCTACTAGGGCTTGTCTAGGCCATTCCTCTGCGTTTACGTCGCGATGCACTGGAACACATAGCGCATCGCGACCCGTTCGGGGGCTCTTTGCAATGGACATCGGCGTCTCCACACCGATACCCCGAGCTCCCAAGGCAGATGACAGACCTAAGCGACGTCATTTGGTCGGCTTATGACAATTCAATGTTATAGCTGCTGTGATCGGATGGTCGGGTTGACTTAACGCGACCAAATTACGTAGATCCGCCATCTGTCTATAAACTAACTTCTCTGATAGTACCTATGTTAACCAGGAAAATGCGATCCCGCTACGGCCTACCCCGCACAATGTGCGCGTACCCTTACCGAACATTATGCGGTCGCGTTTGTCACGTGGTCGTGCGTCGCCGGACACGTCGTGAGGTGCATGTGTAGTGAAATCGAATTATAATACGAGTACCGACCCATTTCCCCTTTAATGCTGAAGTATATTGATTCCCGTTGTTTATGTATCGCTGTGAAATTGCTGCCGGCTTATTGTCGTTGTTTATGTATTGTATAAACAATTCATAAACGAGAGAGACAGACAATATTATGGCATTGCATTACAACCAAATATATAAAATGCACAAAGGAAAATATTATGTCTGGTCTCTGATTATAACTTACTAGCTATTTGACCGAGCTTTGCTCGGTATTAGATAAAGCACGAATAAAATGACATTTTCTAAAAATGATTCCTAGCTAGATCGATTTATCGTCCCCCGAAACCCCCTATATACTAAATTTCATAAAAATCATTGGAGCCGATTCCGAGATTCCAATTATATATATACAAGAATTGCTCGTTTAAAGATATAAGATAAGTTATAACTTGCTCACATTCGGCCGCTGAAAATAAGTTTGGTGTAAACGCAGCCTAAACAAATGTTTCCCCGCAACTTTTTGTTGAAAGTCGTTAATTGTCCCGAATTACAGGTCTACCAGATTCTATCTGATTGATTCTATCTGATGGCAAAAAGTGAGAAAATAAATTGACTCTAGCAATACCGGGGTAATTGGAATAAAACATTTTGATCCTTTTTTCCCCTTTAGTGGCTTATTCTGTGTGTGAAACAATATGCAAATATAAAAATTTATCCAATGATCAAGGATATTTTTTGAAAATCCTCTGTCAAAAATTGCCATCAGATTCTGGTAGACCTATAATTCTTCCTGGATAATAACTATCCTATAATGTCCTTTTCCGCAAGGTTTCTATACCTATCAAAATCGGTTTAGCGGTAGCGTGTAGAGGTAAGGGACAGGTATAGGATAGATATAAAGACAGAAAAAATCGCAATAACATTCTTGGATTTGCTTTTCCTTATAGAAAGAGAAGTCGCAACTCGCTTCGACAAAAATGGCCTAATTTACCTAGACTAGTAATAGAATAAACCAAGATAAATACAGGAAACGGTATAGGTATAATCAGTATATAATAGGAACATCTAATTTTATGGGACCATACTCAGTGGACTCTATAATAACCCTAATAAGCAAGTACGCCCCTATAATGGGGTCTATTAAGCAGGTATACGTGGGAGAGTCATGCTTCGGCACGAATGGGCCGGCTCGACCGGATAAATACCACGTTCTCACAGAAAACCGGCGTGAAACAGCGCTTGCGCTGTGTTTCGCCGAGTGAGTGAGTTTACCGGAGGCCCAATCCGATAACCCCTACCCTATTCCCTTCCCTACCCTCAACTATTCCCTTCACTTCCCTTCCCTACCCTCCCCTATTACCCTATTCCCTCTTAAAAGGTCGGCAACGCACTTGCAGCTCTTCTGATGCTGCGAGTGTCCATGGGCGATGGAAGTTGCTTTCCATCAGGTGACCCGTTTGCTCGTTTGCCCCCTTATTTCATAAAAAAAGTATATGATGGGGTCTAGTAAGTAAGTGCCCGTAAAGTGACGATCCTATCACCGAGGCGGGCGGCGGCGGGCGCTGACGAGCAAAAACTTATTTCGTTTACTCCTGACATTAATTCAACAATTACTTAGCGCTTGTACGAGATAGGGCTGGGAAAAGGCTTAGAAAGAGCTGAGATTTAAAAATTGAGGCATATTTAAAAAAATTAAATAATGTTTAAAAAAATCGGCAGCGTCTTAACTTTACCGCGTCTACTTTTAAAGGAGCTGAGATTTAAAACGGTATATTTCAAAAATAAAAAAAATGTTTAAAAAAATCGGCAGTGTCTTGACTTTACCACGTCTACTTCTGAAAGCATTTCCTATATTTTTTTGAGAGAGAGAAAGAGAGTTTGGTAGTTTGAACGCGCTATTGTCAAAATATACTGGTTAGAATAGAAAAAATGACGACCTCTGTGGCTCAGTGGTGAGCGCGTCGGTAGCTCAAGCCGGGGGTCGCGGGTTCGAATCCCGCCGACGGAACAAAATTTTCAATGTTCCCGGGTCTGGATGTGTATTAAATATGTGTATGATATAATAAAAATCTTAAATATATGTATAGTATAATAGTATTAAATATATTTCCGTTGTCTGGTACCTGTAACACAAGTCCTTTAGGTACTTAGCACGGGGCCAGACTGACGTGGTGTGAAGCGTCCATGGATATTATTATATTATTATTAAATCTTTTTGAGTTTAAGTAATAGTCCATTTATCGAGAAAGACTTTAGGCTATTATATAACATCACGTTACGATCAATGAGAGTGAAGAAGCAGCGGAAAATGCAAAAAAAGGAGAAAATAATATTTATTTTTATGTGTTGACGCGGAGAGTCGCTGGCAACAGCTAGGGTGAATAATAAAATCCTCTATCCTATTTAAGGAACTTAAATTATATAATGGTTAGTGGTAGTGGTTAGTATTTAAATTGCAGGATGGTAAAGTAACATTGAAGAAATTTATTCATAGACAGTTGGCGGACCTACGTACTTTGGTCGAGTTATGTCAATCAGTTTGTTAGTTGGACGCTGTTAAGCATTCATGTACTAACCCACATAAAAATTACGTATTGAGTTATGAATGCAGTTATGTTCTTTAGATGATTTAGAACAAGACTGCATTCAAAATTTGTCAACAAAAAAATTGTGGGTTAGGACACTAATGCTTAACAGCGACCAGTTATGGTCTGTCGGCTGGGTTTGACATAACGCGACCAAATTACTTAGACCATCTACCTATGAATCAACTTCTCTGATAGTACTATCAGAGAAGTTGATTCCTATGCAAATCGGGGTCCTAAGTAGTTTGGTTGAGTTACGTCAAACCCAGCCGACAGATCACAATTAACATTGAATTGACATATTTGACCAAATAACGTTGGTCTGTCAATTGCATAGGAATCGACTTCCTCGATGGTACATCAAAATCAAAAGTAGCAGTTCAAGTTTCAACCCTCAGATTCCGATGGTTTTTATCCCACTCCGGAGAGTACGGCCGGCGGTCGTCGAGTTTTTACACAACGGCTTCATTGTCCGGCTTGTAATTGCCTTAAGCGATCGCCGACAGACGCAAAAACTGAATTGACCGGACTGTACATAAATTGTTTAGAACAATAGTGAATAAAGGTTTCAAAGATAAATCAATATTAAACTATGAATAGAAATTTAATATTCATTTGATGCCTAGTGTCTGATTTCTGATATTATTAACAGAAGGTCATCTTTTCAATTTGGGGAAAATAATTGATTTAGCTAGAGCAGCCTTTCCCAAAGTGGGCGATAACGCCCCCTTGTGGGCGCTGAAGGTCTGAAGGGGTGTGGGACTCAGAAAAAAAATGGGGGCGTTGTGTAGAGGCTTGGGGGGTGATTTATTTCATCAGGATGCATTTTAAATTAAAACAATGGGGACGCTAAAATATAATTTGTTCTTAAAGTGGGCGGTAGACAAAATAAGTTTGGGAACCCCTGAGCTAAAGCCTCATCTATTTCATCTTGAGCTCGGTCTTCCTGGTACTTATTATATTTTTATTTGAATATAAAGATAGACAAAAAGCCACACGAAAGTTAGCTCAATACTGTCGGCCGAAACGATAAACGAATGCACGATCAAAGTTTCGACAGGAGTTTAAATATTCAACAGCGTTGATGATTGGCTAATATTTTGACGTTAGCCAATCAAAAGCGCAGCAGTGGATAGATAAATTCCAGCCCTCAGAAACCGGCATAGATAAGTTAAATTTTAGTAACGCTCAGCGAATCGGATAACATCTAGAACGCATATTCTCAATATTGTGCGTAATTTAAATTATACGTTGCCCCCGCTCCTGATTGGCCAATTCAAAATTGATTCGGCAATAAATCAATTCGGACCAACGGGAGCGCGAGTGACGTGATAAATTCGCGGCGTGATTGGTCAATTGATTAAAATCAATTTGAAATGGCACGAGTGTTGCGCAAACGCATTTATTACCATAGTGGTACACCTGCTAGGTAATAATTGGTGTACTTAGCCAATCTGGTCTCTGATCGGCACTTCATTGATCACTAACGGTTGCCTGTTATTCTAATTTCAATTTTATGTAGCTGCTAGTAGTTCAAACAGTTTTATTACTTATGCTTCTTCTGAGTCTGACGATGAGTACCTGAAAATAAATAAAAATCTATTTAGAAACATTCAATTTTATTGGAATAAAATGTAATAAGTGCAAACTAAGACTTATCATGATCTTTCTTTCAGATAATTTACGCATTCAAAATGCCCATACATTTTGAATTACATATGACATGGTATTGTAAATGACATGTTTCTTACGGCCGTTCCCAATATTTGATCTATCTCTGGTTTTGCCCTACTAGAGATAGGAATAACTCACATTAGACATTAGAGACATACATTTTATGTCAATTCAATGTTAGCTACGATCGGTTGTATGTCAAACCAGAGATAGATTGAATATTGGGAACGGCCGTTAGCGATGTCTTATGTTAAAATATCCTAATATAATACATTTTTGATTTCTAATTTCAATAGTGAAATAAATCAAAGATTCTTGTCTTATCGTGTTCCAAAGCACTTTATGTCTCTTTTCCAGCATTCCTAACACTAAGTATAAATCAAGATGGTGGAAAAACTAGTCTTTAGTTTTTCCCGGCGGGATTAGCCCATTTAGTCGTGTAATGAAATCTCCGAGATCTTAATTAGATGAAGGCGCGCCGCGGGGGGCGGCAGACGGTAATGAACTAGTCATTATGTGATTCGACTGTTAATTTTGTACCGTAGCTTGGGTAGTCTGCAGGAAGTCGGGATTTTGGCGGTTTTGAATTCAGATTTATTGTGATATCATCAAGTTCATATTATTTTTTCATTGTGTATGTAAAAATAATATGAATTTGACCAAATAAAGGCGTGACACGGTGCATAAGCGACGTTTAGAGCTATCTTTCATCGGGACACGTAGACGATTTAATCTGTTGTGGCTACTAACAAAATGCATAGAGATAGAGACGCGCATCCAAATGGATCTGAGGGCCTAGACAAGCGGCAATCGATTATCGTAAACGCCAACGCCAACGCCACAAAATGTATGGGATTTGACATTAGTATTCCCTAGCGAAGCGATGACTTATGTCAAATCACATACATTTTGTTAGCGTTTACGATAATCGCTTGCCACTTCTCTACTACGGCAGAATTAGTCTAACTTTCTGTTAGAGCTGCATACATAGGTAGGTTGTGCCGTCATCGGCCATGGTGTTCCGGTAAATAATAAAAAAAATAATTGATAGAATTGCAGCCGAGTTTAGTTAAGATTTCGATCAAAATTATTTTCTAAGTAACACCTCATGAAATCAACGAAGACGTCTTGCCTAAGGGTCCATTAGCTCTAAAATATAATTTTCACATCAAGTAGCATCAGCACAATACACATAAACTGACAGATATCTAAACGCGTTATAGCACTCTCGAACGGCCGCTCGAGCCATAGACTCCTACACACCTGAACATCAGACAATGTTCACGAAAGGACAACAGTATATCGGAAACCTTTCAACCCTACTCCATTACAATACGAGCTATATTCGCGTGCAATTCAGATATTCTACAGCTAATATTATTCAAAGTGGAAATTGCTGAGATTATCTGGTTTATGTCGTTTTGAATTTGTAATGGTGAGTTTGGTTTGTTTAATTTTACAGTGTCATTGTTGGGTCTAGGCCATCTAGACCGAGATAGGTCGGAGCTATCATGTTAGGTGTACACAATAGACGCTTGTTAATAGCTGTTTGTTAAAACTGACTTTAGCATAGTTGTGATGAAACCTAAATTCCAACGGACAATAGCTAACATCCACACTATGCAATTTCATCTTCAATTTTCGTCATCATCTTTTTATTCAACTTTCGTTTGGCATGTTCAATAATTCAATGAGTCAAAATCCACCTGCGTTGGAAAGTGTCATAGCCTCGCGGGCATGCCTCGCGTGCGATGTTGACTGCGCTATAACGCATGCCCATGCTGAACAAAAAAAAAGGCACAGTGTGGACAAAGCTATAAAGTAACTGATACAAAGTACGCTTAATTTCCAGAGAAATAAAGCCTAAAATGGCAAAGACCAATAGGCAAATGCCAATAGGCAAAGGCCCAATGATTTTAGGACCACCAAGTGAAGAATTAAGAGAATGCAAAGAATTTTCTTTGAACCAATTTTGACAGAAATATTAATTGCACGTTGACGTATTCTTGAGGGGTTTTATTTTACTTATTGTATGAATACCAACATTTTATGTTTGTATTTGCACATGGCGCTCTCAGAGAACTCAGAGAATTTTGTCAAAAGCACGATACACATTTTATGTTCGTATACACACGTGGCGTTCTCAGAGAGCTTAGAGAGCTTTCTTTTAAAGATGATTTTGTCAAGAGCTCCATACATTTTCTGTCAAACTCTTCATTAAATTATACTTTAGTACATAATTATTTTATTTTACTGTGTGCGGCCGTTTGTGGTGACTTTTTCACACAAAATATGTATATTTGCACCCTTTAGGAATATTTTTTACCCTGTCTATCAAGGTGCGGCAGTGCGAACGCAGTGCGGGAAGAAAAAGCAAACAAATATAAATTCCTCATAGCCATTTCTTATAATTTTTATATAAAAAGTGGGAATGTAGGCTATAAATATTTTTTATAGTTTCCGATGAGCATATATCAAATATTTCCTTTGAATAGGCTGGGGAGACATAGCTGACAATGTTAAAGCTATCTATAAGAGTATTACCCAAAGTGTGGGTCGCGATCCACCCAAAATCTTTTTTTTTCAAAAGATTTTGGTTGGCCCTGAAACTATAGGACGATTGTCGTACTCGTTCGATTGTCATTTTACTCATTCGTTCGTCGTCGTGGGTACGTGCGGGACGAGGCCGGGGGCGAGGTACTCGAAAGCAAACGTAATTGTAAGTAAGCCTGACGATGATGATATAGTGGTGAACTACGATAAGAATTAACGGGTAAATGCTGAGGCAGCAACATACCGCTGCTTTTTTGTCTTCATGACACAAGGTGGGCCGCGAACTTTGTACTTTCTTGTAGATGGGTCGCGGTCCCCACAAGTTTGGGAAACACTGATCTATGATAATATTACAAATACAAACAATTATCTATGTGTTTGTTAAATCTTTACGCTTAAATGTCTGAACTGATTTTGATGATTTTGATATTTATAAGGATTTGAAATAGTTTTGTAATAGTTGTGTGGAAAAATGTAGAATTCTTGAGCCATAAAAAATATGTTAAAAAACGGAATTTGCGCGAATTATATTTTACATGCGCTAGAGATTTTTTGGAAAATTTTAAATAAAAATTATTCTGAACTTTATTCTGCGAATTCCTACAAGCAGTACCTATAACATTCAGACATACCGAAGAACATTTATAATTAAACGTTGAACAATTCTCATTGTGCCGTCCAACATGTCTGGAACTTTTACGATCGTCGCCAACTAAATTTAAATCCTCATATCATATAAATTAGGTTTTATTTCGGATGACGTGGAATTTATCATGGGACGGTACGCAAAAGGCGTGGTGTATGACGCTGGACGTGCAGGACAATGGTAATGGGACAAGTGCGTGTATGACAGGTACAAGGTGCCGGCAGATCGCTGCGGCTCCAATTATGCTACTGCATTCCTAGCATGTGGATATCATACAAGAGGATTCCTTGTACGGTCGAAATTTCAAAACTAGAAATAAATCTTAACGTCAAACTGCACACATTAAGCAACCACAGTAAAAGAATTCTTTAAACAATAGAATAGAAAAAGTGCAGTAGTGTAGTAGTTGGGGCCCTCCCCAACTACTACCCTGAAGAGGGGATTTCGGGAGTAGCTCGAGCGTGTCAGATTAACCTTGTATAGGCTTCCGACATGTGTCTAGTTATCATGGTATAGAAATCAGATTTCTCACGTAGTGGGTAAATTTTTTTTTTAAATCTCGTCGGATCTGTCAGATTAAGATAGGGGATGTTTAGTATACCCCAAAAAAGCTTCCATATAAAGCACTGACGATTCAAAGGTTAGGTAAGCCTGTAGGGACATTTTAAAATATAAAAAAAATAAAGCTTCATATTTTCTTAACTAAGCTTCGCAGATACTTTGTTTTGCTCTAAACTAAATGATTTAGTGTTTGTTATCTAAGATATATTTATAATTTACCTAAATAAGCAATTTGCTGAATATATTTTCTTTCTTAAAACTTTAAAATGGCTGCAGTTTCTGAACCCACCGCTAAAATAAAAAAAACGCACTTATTGTTTTTTTATCAGCTTTACCTAATGTACAAAACCTACTAGGTCTCCATGACGCTCGAGTGACTACAAAAATAGCACCCTCCCCTCCTCTACTATAGTTATTGTGTGAAAAATTAGAACAAATCATTTTATAGTATGTCAAACTGCACAAATTAAGACGTAAAGGATAGTTTCATATTATGATTTTGTTTTTTTTATAAAGTCTAAAAAATTACTGTAAGTTGTAACTGTTACAAGGCTTACTTAAAATAATGCAAAAATGATAGGATCCAATTTGTAACTATAATGTTCAACTGGCTAAGCAAAAGAATTTATAGCGTGTTTTTGGACACAAGATAGCTTTATCGTGAAAAAAAAACGATTACCGCACTATAAACGCACACTTATAAGCGTGATTTTAGATAACTTAAAGTAGCGAAACAAAAGCATGTCACATTTCATATGCGTAAATTTTTTTTTATGAACTGTACTGCATGATATTTATATTGTGTTTAAAATGTCTCTTGCTTGTAACGAGCAGGACGGTCCGTTTTAGGGTGTAGTTCGATTATTATGCACCGAAGTCGCACCCACTACATTCTAGAGCAGATTTTATGCAGTTTGGAAGTCTAACAATTGCTTTGTGTGAAGAACTTGCTTTTGCTAGCCTCGCGTAGTACAGTAAGTATACCCAAGTATGGCAAAGCTGAGAATTTTGGCAGTCTATATTGTATGTATAATGGTATTTGGTAGTGCTTAAAATTGATCCATTTCAATATATTATTTGTGATTGTGACTTGGCTAGCACAGACAATAAAGACACTTACCTGAATGTTTAAGCTTTTTATAATTCTCAAAAAAAAATATCAAAATGCGCTGAATTTTTTTTGAGGCTTAGAATAAATATAAACCCCGCATACATCTTGGAAAACTTGCAGCCGTCGCGATGCCGAGAAACCGAATATATAATATGTAAAATGTAAACATACAATAATGTCTAATTTAACTATAAGATTCGATCAATTTTGTGGTAAAATTTAACACCAATTAACTAATAACTACATCGATCACTCACCTAAATGACGTCCATCAACTCATGCGCATGTCAGCTCATGTCACATGACGGACATTCCAAATTAAATTTATGAGTATAGCCGGCTTGTTAACATCGGGTTACGGATGGCGACATTAATTAAAAGTGAAGGCACTTCTACACGTTATAAAAATGGCATGATAGACAAACACAGCATATACATAATTGCCTCCAAGATTGCGCAACTGTACATCCTAAGAATTTAAAATGGACGCCGAATGTGGGCAATTATAAATAACTATTCTTTACATAGTATTCTCCTCCATGCCAATCATGACAAAATGTTTATAGGTCGTAAGAGAATTGCTATATGCTGCGGCATCACAATTTGGTTTAAAATTTTAATTTATTGCCATATTTCAACATGCTGCCTCGCTATACAAATACAAAATTTTACAAAAAAAAAAAAAGAGCAAATAACATTTGCTCATTTTTCAAGCCCTCGTGCTTGCGGCTTTAGACCGGTCGCCATGAGTTTGAATGACAAAACCGCTTTGTAATTGATAAAGTACATCTTGTATCCATCGCTTCGGCGTAGCGTACTTTATGTTGATTGCGAGCACGATCAAATTGTTTGTAATTGAAATTTATTTCTTTGTATGCGTGTAAATGGGACTGATTTAAAACGCGCATACATTTCTACGAGAACAACAAAAAATATGCGTAAATTGTGCGTAAGAAATGTGAAAATCGGCCACTGATGAAGTTAATAAGTAAAATGACTGAAATATATCGATTTTATTGGTTTTCATTTTAACATGCCTGGAAACATACTAATTATTAATAATAATAGTTGATGATGTATAAACATCATCAACTATCAAGTGTAAAAACTGGAGGTATCTGAGAACATTTCTTGCTAACCACTCTGATTCCGCACGTACAACAATTAAGAGAGATAATTGATATTGACACATAAATTGGTCGTAAATAACAACAAAAATGTGTTTGTCTGTGTATCCCGCCGCTGAAATGTGGTAATAAATCGTTTATCCAGTCTCGGTGTCATTTTAATACCGACACGCGCCTCTGATTGGATTCCTATGTAATTTCACATTGCAACGTGACGATGATAGGTGAGGCGATTAATTATTCCATTTGAAACTAAATTTTATTTACTACACAAGAAGATACAAATTGAATTGCCAGATTTGGCGCCCACAGTGTTAGATTATTATGACGTATTACATACTCTTTGCCTACAATTATAGATAAAGCTAAGTCTTCATGAACCACTGCGACATTGGCAACAAAGAAGGCGGCCCTAATATATGAAAAATAGGACTGCAATGTTTTACGCTATAAAGAGGCAGTACCAACGTAATAAAACGTTTTATTCGATGTTTGACAACGTTTCTGTTAATATACTGAGTTGACGTGTGGTGTTCCACACGTCACGTCAGAATATCGACAGAATATTGTTGACTTTTTAGTCAAGTTATTTACTGTAAGTGCTGGTAGCGCCCTCTGCTCCGACCTTTGCGTACTTTTCCTATTCGCGGCCATGTTTGTGACTCGCGGCTAACTTCACGCGGTGCAGTGATTGGAGGAGATGTTGTGCAAGTAAGAGGGAAGATATTATGATGATTGATGATAGTGAGCTATGTGTTTTTGCGGCGCCGAACGCTTGCGTGAACGTGCAAAACTGATTGTTGCGTACGCACGCTACGTACAGATATTCTCAACATTTTCTTACTTAATTATATTTTAAATGTTGTGTATTAAAACGTTTTTGTAATAAAAAACTGCTTTAGGGACTTTGCACAGGTTTTTTGGGATGGATGAAATTAGAAAAAATGTGAAGCTCGCGTCATGATACGCTATTTACGATAATTGAAAACGGAGGGAGAGTAGACCTCCGACGTGGCGAAGGTAACAAAATTATGTCTCTCTTTGCCATGCTTACATCGGCTTTCTTTCTTTTGCACTTCCGGAGTGCAAGCCGTTTTTTAAATTTACTTGTATTTTGTAAAGTATAAAAGCTCAAATACGCACCTATCTAGAAATACTGCACTTTGTTTTTCTAAAGTTTCTTTTTTATTTATTATTACAAAATTGTTTCTCCACATAAGTGCAGCCATAATATAATGCTAATGGCACCACTGATTTTGCACACCTATTTTAATGTGATCTATAGATTTTCGATAAATACAAGTCATGGCTCTGGATAGAGGCTAATTACATGTACGATGAATCTGCACAAACCACAGAACAGCTTGTTGCAATTGAATGTTAGCTTTTAACACTGACATGCGTCAGTTTAAATAAGGGCGTTTTAGCTATTTATATTTCTCGAATATTCGAGAAAATTTTGGATGAAGTGAGCGTTAAGCTAGCTATACACGCAGTTCATCTATGTCTTGACAGGCATAAATCGTAATTCGTAAGTAATAAATAAGTTGCACATTGGTAATCAATTTCTCTGATCACTTAGCAGTGCTGTGAAGAATGCACCTGACCCTAACTTGACTACATACTTAAACCTAGATCTCAAAATATGTAAAGTCTAGAAAACTGATTTTTTTACACAAGTAACTTCAGTTCATGAAGATTATATGCTCAAGACGAAAACACGATTACTGAAAAAATGCTCGATAGTTTTTGTTTTACAAAAAACCTTGTTTTAGACACATTTTTACTTGGATGTTCGAAGTTTGCTATCTTTTCTTTAATATTTTTTTAAATATCTTAAAAGGCATTGATAAAACCTAAATTTGCTCAAAATACCTTTTTCGTAATCATTATACCTATTTCGTCTTTTATTCAAGTAAAAGTAACTTGGCGATGAATCCGCGTCGTCCTTTTTCACCTGGCATATGAAAGACGGGCGTGAGTGTGAAGAGAGAAGGACGATGTTTGATTTTTTGGGTCAGTAGCCCTCTTAAATCGCGAATGCACACATTCTATTTAATCGACCTCTGTAACAAAACAGTTGGACCACGTCCATACTAAAATACTGTACAGGATTACGTGAATATTTGTAAGGAAGTGCAAATAAATTTAATTTCACGGTGACAGACGCGACTTCCCGGACTAACGAACTGGTGACCCGGGCCACACACACATACACCCATTAATATATGATACATACAAATACATACACAAATGACATGTCATATTACTTTATATAATATATTATTTAACACACTAACGTGATTTATGAACTTAATTTACGAAAATCATTACTGACGTGTCTGGCCCTCATGCCATTTTAGTCCTTGCATTGAAATAACGTTCAAAATATAATATTTTGTGTAAAATTATGTTATTAGTAAATTAGCTTGGTATTGCTGAGGTATTGGTGAGGTAAACATGCCTAAATTCTGTTTGCTAATGTCTAGTTCTATATGATGCTACTTGTATCACAAACAATCAAACACTAATAAATACACTCAGCTCTGCTTTAGTAAAATATCGCGTTTTCCACACATAAATCCGTAAAGTTACGCTTCTTGTGACAAAAACTCACTCTAACTGAAACATGTTTTATGCAGGGCTGTCCAAACGTAGGAAATTGCGTGCTCATGCCCGTAAACACACATACTTCAGTGTAACCGCTAAAGTATCAACCTAACTCAGCGAGTCGAGTGCGGAATATATTTCAGATAAAACGACAGGCCTATTTCACTCGCAGCCCTATTTCACCATATTGTGGAGCGTATAAGGCGTAAAACGAGCCTACACAATAAATTGCCGTTAAATTATTAAACGGAGATTTACAACGGATTTTATGGAAAAATGTACGAGTATGTTGAGCCGAGTTTAGCCTAATTGCTCCCGTAGCGGGGAAAATCATTTGCTTTCGTTAATGGCGGTTACATGGGTAGACATGTTAGGAATCAGAGTTAAATATTGGCTCCACCTGATGTATTCTATGAGGGATCATTAGAAGGTCTGTTAAATGCTTATAAGGTTTTATATTTTATCTGCTCGTGGATAAAGTAAACATGTTTTCCTCATATAATGTAGAAAAACAATATAAATTATTTCACATAGAAGGCTGACAGTAATAATACCGTCAAATTACAAATACTCTTCTTCTCTATAGAGGTTTTCAATATAATTTATAATACTGGCGTTTTTGAATCATGATACTTTTCTTTGACGTCTCTTTATGAGCCTCAGGCATCCATTACACGGTAGGTTTTGCTGTCAGTTTTACCACAGTCATGGCTGTACTCGTAACTGATGAATAACCTACCGTGTAAGAGCGTGACAGACGGTTGCATGAAGTTGATTGACGAAAATCTGGATATCTCGATTTTTGCTTCATGCAACCATCAATCACGAATTTTAAGTGAGTGTTGTCACATCTGACAAAATAGTAAAAAAAGTAGAAACGTATACCTTTGACAATTTTGGCTTTCACTGATATAAAACGGAAGAGAATTGAGTGACCGTCTAATAACATTCGTCAGTACATCAGTCACCATCAGTCAAACATATTTCATGATTGATGGAATTGACTGTCGCTTGCATGAGCGTGTACTGGATGCCTTAGATACGTCAAAGAAAAGTGTCATGATTCGTTGGGCCTAAAACTTTACCTCGCTCTACCAACACGTGCACTAGTGTGATTTATTCCGGGCCCGTCGTATCGGCGGTAACAAATGACGGCGATGGCGTGATACAGAACGCTAAAATATTAATTGTCAAACGCATATCGAAACACTGAAACCACGATATATTATAACAAGATGCTGCAACTCCGTTCGCGTAGAAATTAGTTTTATCGTGCAGGAAGGTATCCCACGTATTCCGTGGCTCTGCCTAAAGCGGAGAGTAGGAACACTCTTTGGGTTTTCAGTGGGTATGCCCGGGCGCGGAATTTCATCGCCCTGGGGAGTCCCACATACCCCGGTAGACATCCCCAGACCGCCCCCGGCGGAATTGCATTTTCCCAACGATAAAAAAAAGGAACGTACTTACATCTTTTCCACACAGGGGTAAAATGTCTATGTTCTCTATGCTTTTCATTGACTTAAAGTATATTACTATATCCATATACAACAAGCTGTGGATCTAACAGAGCGATAGGGAAGGTGACGGAGTAGTAAGAACGTGTGCAGTGTTTTAACTGCAATATTGTGTTTTATTTTTTATTTATGTAAATTACTGCTCCTTAATCCTTTTCCGAGACTGAAACTGGTAAAAACTAGGCCTTTACATCCATTGTGGATGGTTTATACAGTATTTTCAGAGCGATGTAACTACTCCTCGAATACTGTAGTGCCTAGGACAAGATTTTTAAATGTCCGAATGGTTGCCCAAGCGCATACGGCATTCTCGCATCATAGTCGGCCTAGTCCAGAGGAAAGAACTAGTCAATACGTCTGGGACCAACTATGTGCGGGTTTCCTCACGATGTTTTCCTTCACCGTACGAGCGTCCGTATTATGTTCTTGAGATCAGAAAATGTCTCAAGAGTACACGCCTCCACCCGGGTTCGAACCTGCACCCTCTAGAAGTGCGAACCGAAGGTCTACCCATTAGGCCACGGACGCTCTACCTGAAACCGGTAAGAGGAAATAAAAAGACAATAAAACCGTAACACTTTCACATTTATAATATTGCGTACGAATAGATTTCTCTAGTTCTTATACATCGTGGGGCTGATATAAACGAATGAGCGTTCGACAGATCGGGCTGATAAGTTGTGCGTAATATTTCATACATTTCATACAACCGGTCACGAAGTGTAATAAATAGATTCAGTCAAATGCACCAAAATACTTCACATTACTCACATTCAATTCTGTTTTTAAAATACTAGCTTTTGCCTGCGGCTCCGCTTAACAAAAGTACACCATAAGAACCGCTCAACTATATTCACAGTACAAAGTTGCCAAATCGTTCGTGTGCGCCAAACGATGATCGATTAAGTAGTATTTACGCGTAAGTGCTAAAAGTGAACAGACTCACATTAACCATAATTGCTAAATTCCAAGGATTCCATTAAACTAAAGTATTATGTGGAAACCAATGATATTCTATGTTACTAACGTAACTAGATTGGAAGTTTACGGTAGCAACGCGTTGCCACTTCGAAGATGCCTGCAGGCATATCTCACATACATAATGACATAACGAATATATGACTTGACATTGTCTTTTGAACAAAAAAGTGGTAACGCATTTCTGAGAATCTTTTGTAAGACATTGCTACTCTAGTATTTTAGAAACTCATTGGTGGAAACCGTTATTTCCTTGACAATAATTCCCCAGGATTGTGACAGGTAAATATCTAGTACATACTCATTAAAATCGGTTTAGCTAAGTGTCAATTCTGCCCCCGTAGACAAGTGGCAAAACGCTAACGCTAACGCTAGCGCTACAAAATGTATGGATTTGATATTAGTATTCGCTAGCGAAGCGATGACTTATGTCAAATCGCATACATTTTGTAGCGTTAGCGTTAGCGCTTTGCCACGTCTTGTCTACAGGCCCAGACCGCAACGCGACGAGGCGAGGCGAGGCGTGGCGCGGCACAAAGGGCACGCGTCGCGTTGCGGTTTGAATCAACCCTTGCGGTCAATTCAGACCGCAACGCGACGCGTACATGCATTTCTAAATTAGTATGGATTTGACAGATTCGCAATACGTCTGACGCAATTGAAAAATCGGACGCAATTCAAAATCGGTCTGAATCAACCCTTAGGCGTAAAGATGTAACAAGAAGACAGACACTGTCGCGATCATAATAAAAAGAATAAAATTATAATAACAAAAAGTTTGAAAACTCTACATAAAAATAAAACATATTTTTTCATGAAGAAACAAAGCCAAAAAAATTTATTACAAACAAGAAAATCGCCAAAATGTGAACAGTTTGCTGGCGATGTTTCCACTCAGTTACAATATTATAAATATACTATAAACTACAAAATGATATGTTAAATTAACATTATCAAATACGAAACTTAACTTTTATTCATAAAATTAGTTCGTTTAAATTCTTAAGTGAGCAATTAACTAACCGACGTAAGTTTACAGGTGTAGTAAAGTAGCTGCTCGGTTAAGATCACCGTCATACCGCGGTTAAAGTTAACGACGTCATAAACTAACACGCTGAACCCCGGTTAAACTACGTTAAGCTACTTAGCCGCAATCTGTAAACAAGTGGACAAGTATACTTTTCTTATGTAGCTACTATGGGCTTTTTGTTACGTTTTACCTTAACTGAATTGGATGCCTTATTGTTGTAGTTATTTATTTTGGGATGGGTAAAAAAATGCTAAAATTCATAAGACCTATTTTTAAAAGGCCTGCTAGACGTACGCACTTAAAGCACGCGGGTTTTAAGTTCGTGAACTTACTCGGCTCGCGTCGGTGACACACGAGAATCGCTCACACCGGATTAACATGCCCCTGAGCTCGCGGCTCTTTGCGGCGATTAAGATCGTCGAGCCATAAGCACAACCATAAGTCCGCGTATTTACTCGCACGTCTATCACCCCTTTAAGTGAATGAGATTTGGTGACTGTCAAATGTGTAGGATATGCTTAGCAGTTAGCTGCCTCAAAGGAAAATGTCGTCAGTAGGCATTAACGATTATTGGTATATTTATTAATTGACTTAAATCTACTCAAATATTGTGCCATTTATTCTTCTATAATCCGCACACTTCTCTATCTATGAACCTTTAAATGCTAGAAATATTTTTCCTGCAGCCAATGTGTCAAATAAAATAGCACATTGTGTGTGGCACTTAGGCTATAAGTTATAACTATTAACTATATAAAGACTAGCTGTCCCGGTTTACTTCGTGTCACTTTAAAACCTTCCCTGGACTTCTACGAATATTATAAGACTAAAATTAGCCCAATACGTTCAGCCGTTTTCGAGTTTTAGCGTTACTAACACAATTGAAAATCCATTTTTATATATAAAAGTGTTGTTTTTAGACTTTTTCAGGAAATTAAAATTTTTTTTTAGATTTTTTCTCTCCGTAAGAACCATCCTCGTACTTCAAGGAATATTTAACAAAAAGAATTAGCGAAATCGGTCCAACCGTTCTCGAGTTTTGCGCTTAGCAACACATTCAGCGACTCATTTTTATATTATAGCTGATAATAGGGCTTAACGAGATATGTTACAGTTAAATTACTCGTAATACATTCGACAGACTTCCAACAACGTTATTAGTTGAGCAGGATAAACGTTTTGTCGTTGGCACATTTTTTTTTTTACTAGAGAAAGAGCGAGGTCTTTAAACTTTTTTCGTATTTTGTGAAATAATTTATGTTTAAGTAAAAATAGTCTGTCTCGATATAATAGCCTCTATCTAAGCCGCTCAACCGATATTTTATATGAAATTGGGCCTGAAGATACGAAAAAGACATAATATTATGAAGATTGGGTAAAATAATTATACCGTTTCCGCGCGATATAACAAGTACAGTGCGTTGCGAGCATTACCTTTATACGTGGGAGAGCCATGCTTCGGCACGTATGGGCCGGCTCGACCGGATAAATACCACGTTCTCACAGAAAACCGGCGTGAAACAACGCTTGCGCTGTGTTTCGCCGAGTGAGTGAGTTTACCGGAGGCCCAATCCCCTACCCTATTGCCTTTCCTACCCTACCCTATTCCCTTCCCTTCCCTACCCTCCCCTATTACCCTATTCCGTCTTAAAAGGCCGGCAACGCACATGCAGCTCTTCTGATGCTGCGAGTGTCCATGGGCGACGGAAGTTGCTTTCCACCAGGTGACCCGTTTGCTCGTTTGCCCCCTTATTTCATAAAAAAAAATACCTACTATCTTATTTTTATTTTATTTTTTAGGGCGGATTCGAGATTTTGAGACCTACTCGTAATTATGCTAGAAACAATACACACAAATTGATTAACCTGTTTTGGAAGCCGTTTGAAAATAATATTATAGTTTTAAAGTGCCAACAACAGGGTCGCTTACCCTACAAAATGAAGTCGTTATACGAAGCTAAGGTGAAAAATATTATGAGCTTAATTTTTTGCGGTTGAGGCGTGAAATTCAATTATATTGTCACTTAGGATTATATTACCTCCGAGCGGCTTAGCTACAAACTGGCCCGGGTCTGCTGTAGGTGCTCATCATCATCGTCATCATCATCATCATCATCATCATCATCATCATCATCATATTATACTACATCGTCTTTACTACATGGGGAAAACAAACAAACTTTTCCTCTTAAGGAAATGTTTGTTTGTTTTATTTTTGCAAAAAAATACTGTGCCGATAGGTATGTTTGACATGGTCATAGGCTACGGGGACGGATATATTATATTAGCGATGTATTTCTTCTGATGCTGCGAGTGTCCATGGGCAACGGTAATTGCTTTCCATCAGGTGACCCGTTTACTCGTTTGCGTAAAAAATTAATATTTTTTTATCGCGGTAACATTTACAATTACTGCGGAACACTTTTTTATGCAGCGCGGCCGCACACTTCTTGTTAGTAATATTACCTGGCTATTACTAATTTTTATATAAGTAGAACTTCTTTGGGGCGTAGTGTTTTTTTTAGAATGTGTATAAAATGGTGAAACTCACATTAGAGCACGTGACTAGATCGAAAATTCGTAAGACGGAGGACGAGTTGTAGACTGCCGGTGCGGCGTAGATAACGTCAGTCTGGCTCCGTGGTGAGTTAAATAAACACTCGTGTTATAGGATCATCGTCAAATCACTAACACTTGGGCACACATTTTTCGTGTTCCTGCAGAGTGATTGTTCCCTCGGCGGGATTTCAACCCGCGACCGGTTGAGCGTTTACGCGCTAACCAACTGAACGACAGAGGTCATCAAACGTCAAGCATTTCCTATTAGATCCTATTAGATGTCTGGATTATACGAGTATTATTAGATTTTAATATGCTACGACATATTATCACGTCCTCATGAAAATTCATACAGCCTTCATTATCACCATACACGCTTGCTTTTTTACCCGACTGCTAAAGAGAGATGCTTTTTATATCACCTAATTAGTTCTAGATTATCTATGATACGGTCTATCTCTAGATCTACAGATACAATCAGATCCTTATACAGGACATGGTAATAATATGCTTTTTGTGATGATAATTTTATTCCTTGTTACCAGTTAGCATGAAAATGTCGTCCAGTTGAGGCTGAGCTATAAATATCATAAAAATATAAGGCTTAAATAGAGGAATAATTGAATAAAGTTTTTCTATATTATAGTTTTCTTATACAAATACGCTAATGTATAAGTACTTTTATTTAAGTATTTGCTTTAATTTACTTCTATTTTTTTGCTACAAAATTTCTACTAAAAACTGCGGCTACATAAAAAATACACCTCGATAGAGGTTGAGTAATGAGTTATTGTTAAAGCGGGCACAGAGTGAAATATAAAAATTAAAATAATTGGAATTTGAACTTTTATATTTTTCTTATATTCGATATACATTTTTTTTAAAACGCCATTATGACAGCTAAAGATAGCAGACGTATGTCGTAGTACAGCTTAGCTACGTGTGTCCCCCAGCCCGCCGCTATCAGATGCGATCTCGCGATAAGCATAACTCGCGGCGCAGTTTTTGTCACTTTGCCTTGTCGTGGTACACAATCATATGGTAATATTACCTAAAAGCTTTTGTTAATAATATAACATTTTAGATCTGTCACTTTTTAAGATTAAAATTTTTACACACTACTCGTACAATAATATATTGAAATAGCCGTCGATTCAGATAAATAATTTAACAATAATACAGTTTTGATATGATTGACTGATGGTGCTTTAGTACAATTATATCTAAGACCTTACTACCTACACCTAACCTAATAAGCCCACTAAACAGTATTCTTAATAAATGTTACACTGACGCTATATACGTGGGAGAGCCATGCTTCGGCACGAATGGGCCGGCTCGACCGGAGAAATACCACGTTCTCACAGAAAACCGGCGTGAAACAGCGCCTGCGCTGTGTTTCGCCGAGTGAGTGAGTTTACCGGAGGCCCAATCCACTACCATATTCCCTTCCCTACCCTCTCCTATTCCCTTCCATCCCTACCCTCCTTTATTATCCTATTCCCTCTAAAAGGCCGGCAACGCACCTGCAGCTCTTCTGATGCTGCGAATGTCCATGGGCGACGGAAGTTGCTTTCCATCATGTGACCCGTTTGCTCGTTTGCCCCCTTATTTCATAAAAAAAAAATACCCAAAAAAGTATTTTCACGTTTGTTTAACGTATTAGATTAAGTACTATAAGATATGGTAACCATTATTTACTATATGTGAGCGTCCGTGGCCTAATGGGTAGACCTCTGGTTCGCACTCTTAGAGGATGCAGGTTCGAACCCGGGTGGAGGCGTGTACTCTTGAGACATTTTCTGATCTCAAGTACATATTACGGACGCTCGTACGGTGAAGAAAAACATCGTGAGGGAACCCGCACATAGTTGGTCCCAGACGTATTGACTAGTTCTTTCCTCTGGACTAGGCCGACTGTGATGCGAGAATGCCGTATGCGCTTGGGCAACCATACGGACATTTAAAAATCTTGTCCCAGGCACTACAGTATTTGGGGAGTGGTTACTTCGCTCTGAAAATACTGTATAAACCATCGGATGTAAAGGCCTAGTTTTTATTTACTATAATAGGGTAAATGACTAGTAGATTGGACAGTACCAGTCATTGGAAAAAGCACAAAAACACAATATTTATTAATGTTGCTTTAAAGATTGTCTGTTTTCTAAGTAAAAGAACGCCTGATTTAAAATAAAAATTAGGTAGTTTTTAAAACAACGTTAATAAATATAGTATTTTTGTGCTCTGTCCAATGACTAGAACTGTCCAATCACTAGTCAGTAGTTTGCAATGTGACCCTAACAGCAGAATCAGGGTAGGTGGCGCATGCGCGGTAGCAGCAGCCAGCAGGCGACATTTAGACGTAGAGATATGATCTTATCTCGGAATACAATGGCGCGAGGACCCCGCCGCTTGATTTGTTGCGCATCACACACATTACACCCTCATATATTACGTATTACATAATGTTCTGTAGTATATTTGCTGCTAAGCGTTTGCTTGGTTCTGCACGCTTAAATAAGAAGTTTCAGGAACCGTATACAGTGTATAACAAAAATAAGTGATAATACTTTAAGGTGTGTACGTGTTACTTGTAGAGAGTTCACTGTGAAAGTAGCAGCGCTGAAAGACGAATTTTTTTTTTCATTTTTGTATGGGCAAGGGCCCGAGCGTCACGAGTTTCCCCATACAAAAGTGAAAAAAAAAGTTGCTCTTTCAGCGCTGATACTTTCACAGTGAACTCTCTACAGGGAACATGTACACACCCTTAAGTATTATCACTTATTTTTGTTACACCCTGTATAGTTCATACAGCCTTCATAATTTTCATTATTCCAGTAGTTCACATAAATTTCCCCGTTTTTTTTCCACATATTCTCTGATTCTACCTCGACGATAGGACTATCCAACATAAAATAATTGTTCAATTCCAACTAGTAGTTCCTAAGATTAGCGCAACCAAACACACAGACTAACAAATAAACTCATATATAATTTAAGTTAGTATAATTGTATATCATAGTCACAACACAACAGCTGTAAATAGTGTTGCAACTATGTCGTATTCGTCAAAATTAGCCGTCACAATCGAATGCCTGAGAAGTCTTGCTATACTTGCATTTATAACTACTTAATACTAATTCTCTAAAACGACCCGTTTTGTTCATTTTAAAATCTTAAATCTTAATATATGATTATAATAATTTATTTATTATTACCTCTACGATAATGATTATGATTATAATTTATAAATCTTAATATTATATGATTAAGCGGATAGTGAACCAACTCGAAAGCAGACTTCTAGGTTACTTCCGCACTTAGTTCAGATTGGGTGCTTTAGTTTTATATAATATTTAATTTTAAGTTATGTTTTTTGATATTTAACTAACCCTAATTTTTCAGGTTTGTAATACTAAACTATGGACCATGATAGTAGTCTGAAATAAAGATATTTGTATTTGTATCGTATTTGTATAAATACATCAAAGACTAGCCTTGTGCGCGTTGAAATATTATCTTCCCCACAAGATACACTTTACGCGCGTCGAAGTCTAATACTTGTGTTTAAGAAAACTTCAACGCGAATGCCGCTCTTCTTGCATTTCACAAACTTAAGGTAGTTAATATAATATTTTTAATGGTATAGCGTGGGTATATATTATGATAAGAATATTTTTTTAGAAGGCAGGTCTCTGTAGCCCTGACGTCACTGCGACCCATGAGGATCTATTGTGACTCCTTCGCACTAGAGTATCATCCCCAACCCTATACTGCTCACAAATTGAACGATATGGTTGGGGTTGGTGCCACGAATTTCCTCTGTGGACGAGTATTCGTTGCGACCAAGGTGCCTGTTCCTGCTCTGTTATAAGAATATTATTATTATTATAATTTTAAATTCATTTTGTCCTGCAAGTAATATAAATAGGTAAGTAAACCTACTGATAATCCATTTAGACGTATTCTACTTCAGACTTAGTATTTTTTAATATTTTTTTATACTGAGAGCTCACAAACATGAGCATTTAAAATAATAAAAAAACATCCTTAAGTTGTTGGAATATTCTGTCAGAGGAAAAATAATTCTGAATCCACATTAATACCTTTTTTAACTTCAATTTAGCTAAATGAAATCAAGTAGATAACAATATTGGTTATCTGCAGCTAGTAATTAAAGGAAATGTAGCGGTGGGAGCGCCCCGCGGTGTGGGAGCCCCAAGCCAAAACTACATAAGTAAGGAATTATGGATTTTTTGTTTCGTAAGTCTTGTTTACCATATTGCGATAGATGGAGTGTTACGATTTTCGAGAGTACCCGTAGGTATATTATATATATTTTTCGGTAAGCTCTTCGGCTTAGTGTGAAAGTGATACGATACAAGGTAGATCAAAATGGTTACAAGTTTTCTTATTTTTTGATAAGCTCTGTGAGTATTGTGAGTGAGTGATACAGGGTAGATGCAGTGAGGTCTTTAAGTTTTTTTAAATTACCCTTATTACTTATTTAGGATCTAATAAGTTGTTTGTTGTTGTCATTGAAAGAGGCCTATGTCCAGCAGTGGACGACTATAGGCTGATATGATGATGATGATGAGAGTTGTTTACAATTAAATAATTATACACTTTCCTTGCACTTATTCCACTTTATTTTAATATATTTATTACAAAATTGTTAAATACACGACCGGTTTCGAAAAAATCATCATCAGGTGTACTCAGGTGTAGAGTTGTTTACGACGGATGGAATAGATTAGCTTCAGAGAAATAAAAGTATTCACATTTATCCATAGGTATAAGTATACAAAGTATATAAAGATCAAAATATCCCGTTTAAAAATTTTACAACAGTCAACCCTTGGGATTCTATTGCCCAGCTGTGAAACAGCAAAGTCCATATAGATAAATTTACATCCTAAATGTATATCTATTTTCCGTCGCAATTGAATGCCTATGCCGAAGTCTTGCTATACTTGCATTTAAAACTAATACTTCTCTATAAAGACCCGTTTTGGTCGCTTTAAAATGTTAATATGTTATGATTATAATTTATTTATTATAATTATTATAATTTATAAATCTTAATATTATATGATTAAGCGAATAGTGAACCAATTCGAAAGCAGACCTCTAGGTTCCTTCCGCACTTAGTTCAGATTGGGTGCATGATTTAGTTTTAGATAATATTTAATTTTAAGTTATGTTTTTTATATTTAACTAACCCTAATTTTTCAGTTTGTAATACTAAACTATGGACCATGATAGTAGTCTGAAATAAAGATATTTGTATTTGTATCGTATTTGTATTAATACATCAAAGACTAGCCTTGTGCGCGTTGAAATATTATCTTCCCCACAAGATACACTTTACGCGCGTTGAAGTCTAATACTTGTGTTTAAAAAGACTTCAACGCGAATGCCGCTCTTCTTGCATTGCACAAAGTTAAGGTAGTTAATATAATATTTTATTTAGGCATTTAATTTGTTAGTTCTTTGAAGTATTTCAAAGAACTAACAAATTAAATGCCAGCTAGAATAATGAGTTTATGAGTTAGTGCACTTTTCCTCGTGTCGGCCGGATACCGGGCTGACCCCCGACCCGGCGGTAACCGGCTACATATTTCACTGATACAATTTATTCACTGCTGCTTTAATTATTTTATGACTTTATAATCCTTAAGCGAGGACATTTGAAAATTGAATTTGGAACGTAGTTTTAATTATATTTTGATACATTATAACATAATAATTATCTGATATGATTAAAAGGGCCTTTTTATAAGCCTACTTGGAAGATTTCAAAATTCGAGATCGAAAAAACATATAGAGGAGAAATAGGTAGTTAAACTTTAATCAGTACTGTTCCTTCTGATATTTGCATAATCAAATGTCATGAACGACGTGGGAGAGCCAAGCTTCGGCACGAATGGGCTGGCTCGACTGGAGAGATACCACGTCCTCACAGAAAACAGGCGTGAAACAGCGCTTCCGCTGTGTTTCGCCCGAGTAAGTGAGTTTACCGGAGGCCCAATCCCCTACCCTTTTCCTTTCCCTACCCTCCCCTATTTCCTCCCGTACCCTCCCCTATTCCCTTCCCTACCCTTCCCTATTACCCCTTAGAAGGCCGGCAACGCACCTGCAGCTCTTTTGATGCTGCGAGTGTCCATGGGCGACGGAAGTTGCTTTCCATCAAGTGACCCGTTTGCTCGTTTGCCCCCTTATTTCATAAAAAAAAAAAATGAAATTGCAAGAATTGACTTTGATTTTACTAGCCATAGACTTTACTATACTCCACTCGGGTCATTGACTCCCTGTTAAAAACTTGTAATTTTCCATATAAAACCACGATAAACAATCACTTCATTGTCAATCGCGATTTATATGGAAAATGACAAGTTTTTGACAGGGAGTCAATGACCGCTAGCGACAAGTTAGCCCGAGTGGAGTATAGCTATAGTTACTTAACAAAAGGGATTTCTTTAAATTTTTTAATAAAAATTAGTTTTATATTAAGATTTTTAAATAAAACTAAGAAATTGATTGCTAGGAATACTCTCGATTTTGGTAACTTTTATACAAATAACTTATCAAAATCAGCCCACCCGTTCGACGATACGATGCCGCAGATGCAGATATACAGATAAAACCTATAACTCTGATTTTGTTACGGGTTAATAAAGAACCTTTTAGGTAACCACTTTTTTCCATAATATGCCTTATAAATTACTAGGTATTCGATAAAACACGCATAAAATAACATTTTCTAAAAATTATTCCAAGAAAGATCGATTTATCGCCCCCGAAATCCCCTATATACTAAATTTCATGAAAATCGATTCCGAGATTCCAATTATATATTTTAAACAAGAATTGCTCTTTTAAAGATACTAGAGATCGCCCAATGGTCGAAATTCGACCTTAGTTTCAACGACATTAGGACTACTACCTATATTTTGTAAAAAAATATTGACCTTATCATATTTTTCTCAACTCTTGTCTCTGGGACTCAGTTGAACTCAGACTGGCCGTGTAAGCATTGTCTAGTATCTAAGATTCAATAAAAAAACTATAATATATTTTCAATTTGTCACCTTGTTGTCAAGAGACTTCAACCATAAATTAAAGAGTATAATTCGTATGTATAGGCTTGTCACTAAAAAATCTGTCATTTTTCCTAGTGTGTGTGTTGTAGTGTGTGTAATGTTTTATTGTTAAAAAAATGTATGATAAAAGCATAATTTCAAAATAATATTAGCTCGATGCACTCCTTCACCATATAAACTATAACTGTGCAAAATTTTATTCACCTACGTTTCCCCATTTTTCGTAAAAAGGGATACAAAGTTTTTGGCTCACGTATATATAGATAAGATATTGTATTCGTCTGCCTATATATACCAATAAATTGCAATTTCAAAATATATACTATTTCCAAGTTACGAATTACGATCCACATTGCAAGTATGATTGTAATTTGTATCAGTCCCGGGTTACGAATTACGATACCCGTACCTATTGATTACATAAACTGTAGACATCCTTAAAATAGCTTGTTGACAAATTATGGCAGGAACTATTAAAAATAATAGTCTAGGAGCCGCGGGGGACTTTTAATTAGATTGTCAGTTGCGGGTTGTAGAGATGTGTAACTCGAGTTGACTCGAGCCAACTCGAGTTGACTCGAGTAATGCTAGATTCGAGTTGATGAATGTAGCGCTAGGATCGAGTTCACTCAAGTTGCGGTGCCTCAATGGTACGTGTGGCGGTCTTGAATCTAGAGAATCCGGCTTCGAGAATATACGTTTATACTATACGTGGGAGAGCCATGCTTCGGCACGAATGGGCCGGCTCGACCGGATAAATACCACGTTCTTACAGAAAACCGGCGTGAAACAGCGCTGCGCTGTTTCACGCCGAGTGAGTGAGTTTACCGGAGGCCCAATCCCCTACCCTATTCCCTTTCCTACCCTCCCCTATTCCCTTTCCTTCCCTACCATCCCTATTACCCTATTCCCTCTTAAAAGGCCGGCAACGCACATGCAGCTCTTCTGATGCTGCGAGTGTCCATGGGCGACGGAAGTTGCTTTCCATCAGTGACCCGTTTGCTCGTTTGCCCCCTTATTTCATAAAAAAAAAGAATAGGCCGAAATGAAGGATCGAGTTGACTCAAGTAGCACCCTATTGATCCTATCAATAATTTTACACGAGTAGTGCCAACTTTGAGCTAACTCGAGTAGTGTTAAGTTACAAATAACTCGAGTACGTAGTCTTTCGAATTGATTCTGCTTAAAATTGCCTATACTCGAATTCCGATCGGCTAATAAAAGAGCGAAGAATTAGTATAACCGAAATTCATTCGTTAAATGCGCGCCTTAATAGGGAAATCCTCGAACCCTCGAATTTCAACTCGAGTTAACTCGAGTCATGTAAGCGCATACCTAGCGTATAGTCCGCGAGCAGGGGACGGTTTAATTGACTTAGCGATGTATTCAAAGAGCCCCGGGGCACGATAACTCACCCTTAATTGAGTGGACTGACTTAAGTAGCCATCGGTTATTGCTTATAATTTGTTGCCTAGTTTCTGTCTATGAAAAGTGTAATTTGACAGCAACATGGTAGAGGCCTACGGGTTACACCTGAAGAAAGGCAAAGAAAAATAAAAAGAAATAAGTGTAGGCTTATGAGACCTTCACAAAACCGTAATCAAAAGGATAGGTTAGGTATATATTAAACGTGATACCTACCCTAGGTATCACGTTTAATATTTAAAACACGAACTCATGTCTCCTAAGTCCTACATCAACTAAATGAAACAGTACGTCTATCCTTTTTCATGTACAAAGTTTTCTTTTTGATATAAAGCATTTATGGTACCAGAACGTTACCGTACAATTAGTTAAAATCCCATGAGTAGTTTTTTGCACAAAAGAGTACCTAAAATAGTTTCAGCAGCTTAACTTTGTAGAGGTAACATACAAACTTATAATATTAGCACGAGTGCATACAAGCGTACAAATCCAGATACGCTGCTCATAATATTAACAAGAAATACCATTACGCGTCCGAGATTTGTATTAATATTACGCTAAATACCTGTCAGTCCGCTGCCGCGCTGCCATGCTGCCACAGGTAGCTCATTACGCCGTCAGCGGGCTCAGGACTTTTTCCGTCAGCGCTGCCCGCCGCCCAGATAACCTCTGCCCGGCGGAAACAATGTGGTTACTCGGGAATAATTTATGCGATTGGAAATGCCAGGGGCTTACTTTTATGATATGCAAATTGTTGGAATTAAGTTTATTCTATTGTGCTCTTGGTGTTTAATAAAATAATTTTCTTGAGATGTTGTGATTATTTTGAACTATATTTAAAGTTCAATATCCTCTCTAAGGAAAACTTATTGAATACTGAGTAGATATCTTAAATATTTAAACGAGCAATTCTTGTTGTAACATGATACAATTGGTTTGTATATTATTTTTACATACCTAGTGTAAATTAGCTTAAAGATAATATTGTTATTTTCGACTTTTTTGGTAAAAGGGGGCCCCGTGCGTGTTTCTTACGCCAGTTTTTCTCGGCGGGTTAGTTCCCGAACCGGTGGTAGACACCATCCATCCAGAAAGTCTACACTTTCTGAGAACATTTGTTTCATATTTATTCAGAAATAAAACAATTTTTACTTTTACTTTCATTGTAAGTACCTATAGGGTAATATTTTATTTTGTTTTTGAGATTTTCATTATTGCAGCGTTTGGGCGTTTTTTTAAAAAAAGGCTGTTTATTCTAATGTAGATTCTGTGCTTCTTTAGAAAAAGTTAAAATTTATTTTTGACGTGAAATCGGCAAAATGTTGGCACAATAATATATAAATTTAAACTTTATGCAACTACTAGATGACACCCGCAAGTCCCTTGCGCCAAAATTCGTTTATCGCGCGGGAACCGTACATTTTTTTGGAATAAAAAGTATCCTATGTCCTTCCTCGGGACTCAAAGTATCTCCATACTGAATTTCAGCTAAATCGGTTCAGCGGTTTGGGCGTGAAGAAGTAACAGACAAACAGACAGACAGACGGACAGACGGATTGACGGACAGACAGACAGACACACTTTCGCATTTATAATATTAGTATGGAAGTATGGATTACAATATATTTGTACAAAACATGTGGGTGGGAAACAAGAGATTGAATTTGTTCAAAAAGCGAATAGTATATTTTATATTATCTAGATCTCGTACATTCAAAATGTAACGTGCCTAGAGCTCATAAGCTCCGTACAGCCGTAATTAGTACTCGCGTCGGTACGTAACGAGCGGCTTGTGCAGTATCGCTCATCTTAAGATCTTGTGAATTTCAATGAAACGATGTTGAGATTCGACGATACAATGTGTCGCTCGTAGTTATTGGACAGCTATTTTGTCTAGTTAAATTGAAGTAAGTAGGTACCAGTTGAAAGACAATCTTTGTGTCAGCATTTGAAAAGTAATAATGGAAAATCCGTGGTTTTACAGCATACAACTCTACAACTCTCTAGTCACTTCTCAGGTTATTTTTCAATGTAGGACTTTTTAAGCTCAGCAACAGGAATACCAGTTTAGGTCATAAAAGTGTAATTTTGCATGTGGATAATATAAAAATTAAAAACTAAAGAAAGCGTTCTTTTGTGTGACATCTTTTTGCATCCAGGCTCCTATAAAAAGACATCCAAATGATCCTTGTCTATACTTTTTATAATTTCGTCATTTATCAGTCTAATAGAGAAAAAATGTATGTATTTAAAGGGTAAATATACAATTTACATACACAATTATTAAAACAACAAAACATCCAATTGATATTCGATTGAGTCACTCGAATATGTATTGGTCAATTGTGATGTGACTAAGCTCGAGTATTCGGTAACATTTCACTCGCAATCGATAGACGAATTAATCGAGTGGGAGTGAGTAATCGATACGTAATTAACGAGTTGACTCATTGTCTAGTATCGGAATCTGTTCATTAAGATTCTGGATCAATATTAATTGAATTATCAAATCGATCTTATGAATAATGAATCGACATGGCCACATTTGGGTTAATTTGAAGGCAATGTGTTCTATAATTTTGTACCCAAACTGACGTCTTATTAGATATTATTATTTAAGGTATTTTATTTTTTTATTTTAATAAATCAAATCAAATCATTTAATTCAGGCATCAGAGGCCCATATAACAAATACCTTAAAACTAACATACATATGTATACTTAAAAACTAACACTGTCAAATTTTGCCAGCATCGTGATTCGCTTCGTTCCGGAGTCTCCCCCGGAACCTCCGATAGACTACATCCATAGGCCAGAACTCCGGCGCCTCGAAAGTCGACAGAAGATTCGTCGGTACTCTCACCACAAAGGAGCTAAAGTTAACCTTGTGGCGAGACTGCAGACGCTCGACCCTCAGGCGCAGTGTCGTCTTCTTCTGGATGTAGTCCACGACGTCCTGGACCTCCATGGACCAGTGCAGGCGGGATATGTACAGGGGCGTCGCGGGGACCTCGCTCCGCAGACGCAGCTCAGGTACATATGGTGCGGTGCCGCGATGGTTGCGGGCGGTGGGCTTCTTCCTCCTCTCCACCAGTATGAAGTCCTCCTCATCGCACCTCCTGCCTTCGTCCTTGCCAAGCCGAGAAGACTCCACCTAGCGGCTCTTCGTAGCCTTGCGGCTCTCAGTCTCGCGACTCTTCGGAGCCTTGCGGCTCTCATTCGCCCCATTAGTTTTCGCCCGCGGGGGAGGTGCGGGGTGACCAGCAACAGTCGCAAAGTTTTTCTGAGTCGCCTGAGGACTCGGGGTCGGCGCAACCGGGAGGGGAGCGGGGGCGGGGGCGGCAGTGGCGGTGTTCGTTGACCCGTCCGATAATGCTGACGGGCTAAACGTGCTCGCTTGCGCGCCACGACGAGTAGTGACGAATGCGGCATCAGCATCAGGTGACCTACATATTGAATTACCACTTTTTAATTGCGATAATTCAATACGTAAGTCACTGATCGTAGACTCTGATGCCTGCAATCTACCTCGAACTCCGGCCAGCTCCTCCTTCAGGAACCTGATGTCCTTCTGTATGCTGACGACGTGGACGTGGTCCAATATGACGGGTGGCAGCTTGTGGAGCTCCTTTGCCACAAAAGCCGGCACTTCATCAGGATCCGTCTGCTTCAGCAGGGAGATGATGTCCTGCACGCTCCTTTCCGTTCCGTCTCTTCGTCGCGACGGCATATTCGCGCTCTGTCCGAGCGTCTCGTATAGCAGCAGCAAATCTCCTCGCTGGAGAAGGAGGACTTGCAGATATATTACTTTTGCTGTACACACGCAGCAAAAGTAATATTTTTGCGAATCACGCGGCACACATCCGCTGCACGTTACCATGGCGTTCGTGGCCAACGAGTTGCTGGCGTTTATCCAGCACGCCATCGACACTATGGACGAGGTCAGCATCATCGCGGAGCACGACCGGTCGCTAACTCGACGCATTACACCAATAAAGAAGTAACATAAATCACGGACGTAGGAGTCAAGGTGGCTAAGCCATAGTTGGATTGTGCTGGCCACGTTAGCCGTATGCATCCTGACCGCTGGGCAAAGACATCAACAGAGTGGGTACCAAAAGATGGAAGACGCAACCGTGGCTGGCCTAGGAAAAGATGGCGCGATGAGCTGGAGGCGTACCAGCCGGGCTGGCCAACGGTGGCGCTGGAGCGAGACAAGTGGAAGACCCTGGGGGAGGCCTTTGCCCAGCAGCGGGAAAGTATAGGAAATAAAACTAAATACCACAAGAGTTTACAAGACACAATAATAGATATATGTAATATGTATGTACACTTAATAACAGCAAATAAAATAAACAACGAAGAAATAATCATAATTAATTAGGTAGTTTTTTTTTTTATGAAATAAGGGGGCAAACGAGCAAACGCGTCACCTGATGGAAAGTAACTTCCGTCGCCCATGGACACTCGCAGCATCAGAAGAGCTGCAAGTGTGTTGCCGGCCTTTTAAGAGGGAATAGGGTAATAGGGGAGGGTAGGGAAGGGAAGGGAAGGGAATAGTTGAGGGTAGGGAAGGGAATAGGGTAGGGGTTAGGGGATCGGGCCTCCGGTAAACTCACTCACTCGGCGAAACACAGGGCAAGCGCTGTTTCACGCTGGTTTTCTGTGAGAACGTGGTATTTATCCGGTCGAGCCGGCCCATTCGTGCCGAAGCATGGCTCTCCCACGTATGAAAATACGCTACTACAATCTTCTATTCCATATGAACAAATTATTATTATTCCTTCACTATCGTAGTTGATAAAACCCAGAATTAGCACAGCTTTAAGAACCTTAAAACCTTTTTTACATTCCACTGACGGCCACGATCAACATATCGATTTTATTAATCGATTTTATGAAAGATGAGATTTAAATCCACCGTGTAAACCGCCATTAATCGCATCGGCCGCTCCCGTGCGCATATATTATGTTATATATCTATACACATACAAGGCGTATTATTAAAAAAACATTACCTTTGCGCCCGCACCGCCGCAGATAATATGTAATGTTATACATTTACTTCAGCACGATTAATTAAGCTCATCATCATTATTTCATCAGATGTAAAGTTGTTTCAATTATTATAAACGTGGCAAATAACTTAAATTACTGTTGAATGACGTATAGGATAACAAAGTATTTTACTTTTTATTAGAAATTGCGTTTCTGTTTGGTTTGTGTTAGGATACCTAGCCGGAAGCTGACAGAATTTTAGGAAAAAAAAAATCGTGTGGCACTCAGCGACTGCCGCAATAAGCTATTGCAAAATATTTTTATCAGCTTATGCAATTATGATTTGCATACGTTTAGTCGCACGCACATAAACACCGTGCAGAAGTCTGGCAACGCCGCATTGCTGTGCCGGTCGGAGTGTTAGGTTTTTTCGTTACGGAATTTCTTTATTCGGTCGCCGCGCGCCGCCCTCGATAAAGCTATGCAATACCTTAATACAACTTTTGTCAAAATTGTATCAATAATGTTATAAGCTCATTGCCAAACAAATTCTTTTTTTATCGTACTGCACAGATATTATTTAAACTTCTCATCAACATCATACATTTACAAAGAAATGTCCTATAATAGCTAACTGTTATTATAAGTAATAAGCACATAAAACATATCTTTTGTTCTGTTAGCTAGAAAACATAATAATTTGCGGCGCATTTTCTGAAGTACGTGTATTATTTTCAACCTTCATTAATCTACCCCATAAACGTTGTATTAATACAAACACGGTATCGTTTTGTATTATTATAATAGTCGGTACAATTATTGTATTAATTGTAATAATCGCAGGTGCGTTTCCGCCCTTTTAATTGACATATGTTTTGTCGGGGACCAGAAAAAATGAAGAAAGTTAATGGATAAGTTTATTTTGGGCCGTAAAGTCAGTCAGGAAAACAGTCAAGGAATTATAATATACTAGTTTTTGTATCTACAAAAATTATTCTGCAAGATTACTAGTTAAAAAATATACCAACTGTAAATAAAAAGCACCGCATACAATTTAAAAAAAATGTAGAAATGAGGAAGTATGCAGATTTTTCTTATTAAAATATGCTGACGAGAGGTATTCGCTTAAAGTTATACTAACTGTTCGCTAAAACTCTTTACATACTAATAAAGTCAACTTCAAAACTTTTAACGCTGTATTTCTATTTTTTTTAAGCAGAGCCACTATAAAGTTGTCGCTTTAGTTAAAATAATAATAATATCTATGGACGCTTCACACCACGTCAGTCTGGCCCCTTGCTAAGTACCTAAAGGACTTGTGTTACAGGTACCAGACAACGGAAATATTCATAATTCATAATTCATTTATTTCATACCATTTTACATTATCAGACTTAGTTTCTACTTTGGGTCCTACACTAGGCACAGCCTGTCTTGCAGGTCCCCAATATTTACTTAAGGTTACATAATATATTATTTTACTTATGGACATACATGAATTAATAATTTACAAATGAAAGAGTTAATAAACATATTTAATACTTTTATACTATACATATATTTAAGATTTTTATTATATCATACACATATTTAATATACATCCAGACCCGGGAACATTGAAAACTTTTTGTTCCGTTGGCGGGATTGGAACCCGCGACCCCCGGCTTGAGCTATCAACGCGCTCACCACTGAGCCACAGAGGTCGCCATAATAAATACTCTACTAGTTTGATCTCCTGGTTTTTCGCTATGGTTTTATTGGTTAGCAGCTATTTGGTTTTGTTGGCTAAACTTGTTACATAAAAATAACGACCTCTGTGGCTCAGTGGTGAGCGCGTTGGTTCTCAAGCCGGGGGTCGCGGGTTCGAATCCCGCCGACGGAACAAAAAGTTTTCAAAGTTCCTGGGTCATGGGTGCGTATTAAATATGTGTATCATATAATGAAAATCTAAAATATATGTAAAGTATAAAAGAATTAAATATATTTCCGTTGTCTGGTAGGTAGTTACAGGTGTAACACAAGTCCTTCAGGTACTTAGCACGGGGCCAGACTGACGTGGTGTGAAGCGTCCATAGTATATTATTATATTAAAAATAAAAAGTTAATTTTTCTTTTACAAATATGCGATAAATATTAGGGCATATTAGGTGTTACATGTACCAATAAATAAAATATATATACTAATATTATAAAGCGGAAGAGTTTGTTAGTTTGTTTATTTGAACGCGCTAATCTCAGAAACTACTGGTCGGATTTGAAAAATTCTTTCAGTGTTAGATAGCCCATTTATTGAGAAAGGCTATAGGCTATATTTTGTCACGCTAATACTTATAGGAGCGAAGAAATAGAGGAAAGTGTGGAAAAAACGGGGGGAAATTATTTGGAAGGGCTTATTTGAACGCTCTTATCTCAGGAACTACTGGTCCGATTTATAAAATTATTTCAGTATTAGATAGCCTATTTATCGAGAAAGGCTATAAGTTATATTTTATTGCGCTAAAACCAATAGGAGAGAAGAAATAGAGGAAAGTGTGGAAAAAACGGGAGAAATTATTTGAAATGGCTTATTTGAAAGCGCTAATCTCAGGAACTACTGGTCTGATTTGAAAAAATCTTCCAGTGTTTGATAGCCCATTTATCGAGAAAGGCTATAGCCTTTAGGCTATATTTTATCACGCTAAGACTAATGAGAGCGAAAAATTTGAGAAAAATGTGGAAAAAATTGGGGAAATTATCTGAATGGGCTTATTTGAACGCGCCAATCTCAGGAACTACTGGTCCGATTTGAAAAATTCTTTCAGTGTTAGATAGCTTATTTATTGAGAAAGGCTATATAAAATGTGGAAAAAAACGGGACAAATTGTTTTAAAGGGCTTATCTCACGAATTACTGGATCAATTTTTCTGTTATTTGGCACAGGTAAGAAATTGACCACGTGAAGGATCATAGGCTATTTTTTGTGGACTAATTTGTCTGTGAAATATCTAATTTACGTGGGCGAAGCTGCGCGGAACGTTATTTTTCGCGTGGTCACGACATCACGCGTAAACGGCTGGACCCATTTTGCTGAAATTTGGTATAAAGATACTTTGAGTCCCGAAAAAAAAAACATAGGATACCTTTTGTCCCGGAAAAATTACTGTTTACTGCACAATATACTTTTATGATTAGCCTGTAAACTATTCAATATATTTTGATGGAATTTGGTATGGAGATACTTGGAGTCTCGAGAAAGGACAAGGAATACCAATTTTGTCCCGGAAAATGTACGGTTCCCGCACAATAAACTTTTATGATTATCGCCTAAAGTCTAAACTATTTAATCTATTTTGATGAAATTTGATATGTCAATACTTTCAGTCTCGGGAAAGGACAAGGGATACTTTTTATCCCGGAAAATATACGGTTCCCGCACAATAAACTTTTATGATTCTCGCCTAAACTATTTAATCTATTTTGATGAAATTTGGCATGGATATTGGAGATACTAATTTGAATCTGGGACAAGGAATGTTTTTTGTCCCGGAAATGTGCGATTCCTACACAATATACTTTTCTGATTTGCGCGTAAACGACTCAATCGATGTACGGGAACAACTATAAAGTCCACGCGGACGAAGTCGCGGGCAACAGCTAATTAATTAATAAAATAATTAAAGCTGTGCAATTTGTATGTATATTAATGGATGTGTATGTTATCACTTCAGCGTGTATGACTTATATGTTGATGTATGGGTTTTTGTGTTCAATTAATGGCGCCGCCGCGTAATATTTCATACAAATTCATTTATTCATACAAATTCATTTATTCATACACTTTTATAAAGCCGATAAGATTCCATGCTAGTCTGATTTCTTGGCCAAGCGGTAATTTACAATTCTTGAAACAAAAAGATATATGATTTAAATCATTTATTACCAATAAAAGCTTTTGCATTTTATTGGTTTCAATAAAAAAAAATCTAGATATAGCTTTTTTTTACAATTTTATATTTTTTTATTTTCGGTAGACGCCTAATATGCACATTGCACATACCTACTTTTGTTGCAAAATAATATGCTTTTCAGGCATAAAGAATGTTATTCTGCACAAAGAAGCGAAGATCCTGAAATACCCAAATTTTCTCATTACTTTTCTTTTAAATTTTGTACTTTTACGGTAGATTTTACGCTAACGATTGCCTATATTTCTCACTTAAAGCGCAGTTTTTAAAATGCAAGACGCAACATCAATCTGGCGAGCGTGCCTCATTAACGCGACCTCTGCCCGCAGTGTCACAGTATAATTATATCTAACAGTATAGTATCTCAGCGATTTCATTGAAATCAAACTCAACACGCGCTGGTACCCAATGTTTTAGGTTATCTGACTAACTACTTTACCTATGGTACCTACTTCAAGTTATCTGATATCACTAATATGTAAGTGCGGCACGTTCAGGCGCATTATACAATATAATATATGTAATTGTATTATTGGAATATAGGCTTTTGGGCGCACGCATGACATATGCATGCGCGCTCGTTCAAATAGCATACGAACACAAAACCACGCTAAAATTAGGCGCTACTAATTGTAAATGCAAAAATAAAATTGGACCTTGGATAGTTGGATAATAGACGATATATCGCCCAGAGTTACAGATTTTGGTGTTAATTGATTCTAAAGAAAGCAAAATATTATATTGATATAATATTTTGCGTCACAGGTCACTGCGCACGCCGGTCAAACTTGTTAAATGTTAAAAAAGAGTTCGATTTTATGGACAGGAGTAACTCTACTGTGTACATTTATACTGTGCTGGTACACGCGCGTGGTGTGCTTACTGATTTAGTGCGGACCAATTATACTTAGTTGGCTATTTTATGCATATTAAGGTTTTGTTCAAAAGTATTTTACCTCTAAGGCCCGATTCGACCAAACTTGAAGTTACACGAGTATAACTATCATGAGAATAATTTTACCCCTTTAATTTACTCTCGGGTATTATCGTTTGCATTTTACCAAGTTACTCAAAGAGTATGAAGTAAAATGTCAATTATAGTTCACAATGACACCGACCGTGACAGTTGACACCCTGTTGTGCAACTATTCTCAGTTTAATATTTACTCCACCAAAATAGCCCGTGTGAATATTTACTCCCGTGTAATTACCTCATTTTTGGATTAGAAGTTGGAAAAACGCAAAACCAGCTTACTCTTAGATTAGGAGACAGTTATACTCGAGTAAAATTTTACTCCAGTTTGGTCGAATCCGCCCTAAATTATTATTATTATTACGTTATTATTATTATTATAAAATAGATTTTAATGTTGGCGACTTCCGGATTATAACTCCCATAAGAAAATTATTCTAGAGTCTCGACAATACTTGAAATTTAAGTTTTAAATGTTTTTGTGCAGAGAATCAACCAATTGGTTTCAAATCGACAAAAAAAGCAGATAATATAAAAATTATTTAATTTCCATTTATGTGCCTATTCTCAATTAATCGCGGAATTCTGTCTGTAGCGGTCATTGTCTCCCTGTCAAAAACTTGTCATTTTCTATACAAACCGTAATTGACAATGAAGTGACAAATGTTTCTAGTCTAAGGGTGATATCGTATTTTGCATGCACGATGTGAACACAGTATGATTTATATCACTTCAAACTCATAAATAGTTGGAAGTTATCATACAAAGAGGTAATCAAGACGTTTTCCGATGAAAATATAATAGTCTCTTTCTTTACAGGAGTTCAATTTTATTCTTAAGTTATGAGAATGCAGGGCGAGTATTTTTCACATAGCTCCTAGACTAGAAAGGTCAATGACCGCTGGTGCCACCTTAAATTATTGTCCTTTATAGTCCAGTGGCAATTTTATCGATAGTGCCATCAGAGAAATAGATTCTTAAGCAGACAGTGGATTTTTTTTCGAGTTTTGTCAAAACACAAGACAATATTAGTCATGTTCATGGCTGGACATTTTATAACCCCACCAGATGACGTAGGTCCGCCATGCATTTATAAATCAATTTCTCCGATAGTACTATTAGAGAAGTTTATTCATAACCAGATGGGGGACCAACGTAATTTGGCCACGTTACGTCAGAACCATCCGACAGATCACGACTAATATTGAATTGACGTAAACCGACCAAACGACGTGGGTCTGCCATCTGCCCATGAATCAATATCCTCGACGGTACATCGGAAGCGGCTCGTATATAACGTACCGGGCATCGGGAATTAATGCAAATTGTACATCGGGGGCTCGCAGCTGCGGCGTCTCTCGTGCTGCTGATTTATTGTGATTCGTGCTAGCTCCGAGGCCGGAGCGAATCATTTGACAACGATTTCGTTACGAATTATCTTAAATTTGTATTATTTTTAGAGATGTTCCGACTAGTCGCCGACTAGTCGGTAAAGCCGACTATCCGGCCACTTTTGTAGTCGGCGACTAGTCGGCGAATAGTCGGCAAAAAGCGCCGACTATCCGGCTTTTTACTTTTTTCATTTTCGCTAATTATTCCAATTACATTTAGGAAAAACCTTGATTATTTATAATGTGTTCATATCACACTTAGCCCCAATTTCACCAACGTCTGTTAGTGTTAACAGCTTGTTAAAATGTCATGTCTTCTCTTTCATTCATAAGAAAAACGAAAGAGGTAACGTGATACTAATTCGAGCGTTAACTTTAACGGTCGTTGGTGAAATTGGGGCTTAATCAGTTTTATACATTTTAAAATTAAATGAAGTGTTTCTGAAATTACCTGCTAGTATAGATATATATAGATGCTAGTATAGAACAAATTAAGTATGTATTATTAAATCAAGATTGCATGTACTATCAGAGAAGTTGATTCCTATGCAAATCGGGGACCTAAGTAGTTTGGTTGCGTTACGTCAAACCCAGCTGACAGATCACAATTAACATTGAATTGACATATTCGACCAATTAACGTTGGTCTGTCAATTGCATAGGAATCAACTTCCTCGATGGTACATGAAATATTTTCTGAAAACCATCAACTGTATCACAAAAACAAAAAAGAGCGTTACGGAAACTTCCGAAACCATGATCGGCTAGTCGGCTAGTCGGCCAAAGTCACGATCACTGATGCAAGTATTTTGCATCAGTGGATATAATATTGTTTGTTAGATTATCGCGCGGGAACCATATTTTATTTTATTTTCCAGTACGTAAAATTTATTCCTCTTCCAGGATTTGAAGATAATAATTTTCCAATTTCATACCCATTTAGGTAATCGCTAGTTTAGTGGTTTAGCAGGATTGTAATTCTTTTCATCCTGGAATTATTCGGCTCTCGGGAGATAAACTGGAGATGATAATTGAAGTAAAGTAAAGATAGTAGATCTTATTAATTGTTTACTGATTGATTGACTATTTTATGTGATGCTATCTATAGTTCCTGCACGATCCGAGTGTAGCACGAGTAGACATAATATTATAGTCTAGTTTAGATACTTATAACACACAAGACAAAGCCTTTATTGTAAGTTGTAATTCATTAGGTTGGGGCCCGAATGACCCCTTATCGTTGTATCGGTAGCCAAACTGAGCTCACCCATATACAGCCGCCGCTGTAGGTGGCACGGGTTAAGTCAACTTTAGGGTTAAGTCAGTTCAGAGTGCAAGTTAGTAAATGAATTTCAAGTTAGTGTTAAATAATATTAATTTAGCTCTGCAGTCTTCACTGTTAAATACGGTTATAATGAATTTGAGTTTAGTTTTATCAAGTGTATAAATCTATCTATCTAATACTTATAATATATTATATATTACTTATAATAAAATCGTAGAGGTAAAAAAAAACGAGTCAGCGGCATAGTAGAAGAGTAATTTAATAGTAACACATTTTAACTGTTTTTGAAATTTTTTTTTCTCTGTCTGTTTGTCGGTTTGTCTGTTTGTCTGTTTGTACAGGCTAATCTCTGAATCCGCTTGACCGATTTCAATGAAATTTGGCATGATGCTAGCTTACATCCCTGGTCAACATCTTAAATACTTTTTTTAACCGACTTTAAAAAAAGGAGGAGTTAGTGTTTACTTTACTGTTTGTGGTCAGATTTTCAAAATTCTTTTTTTGTTGTATAGATTGCCCGAATTTGATACCATGTTTACAATAAAATCAGCCAAGTGCGAGTTGGTCTCGCGCACGAAGGGTTCCGTACCGTTATAGAGAAAAAATAGGCCAAAAGTTGTGTTTTTGTATGGGAGCCCCCCTTAAATTTTAATTATATTCTAACTTTATTATTAATTATTAAAGTACACATATAATTAAGGATTCTGTGAAAATTTCAACTGCCTGCCTGTTGTCATTATTGATATCGAGCAAAATACCCAAAAAAATCATGTTTTTTGTATAGGGGCCACCCTTAAATATTGATTTTAGTTTGTTTTCAGTATTTTTTGTTATAGCCGCAACAGATATACACAATCTGTAAAAATTTCAGAACTCTAGCTGTAACAGTTCTTGAGATTCAGCCTGGAGACAGACAGACGGACACACAGAAGTCTTAGTAGGTAATAGAGTCCCGGCCGTTTTTACCCTTTGGGTACAGAACCCTAAAAATGGTGACTTGATAAGTAATGGAATTGAAGAAACTCCTCGAAATTGTGGTTTAATTGTAGATTATGAATCTGAGAATAAGAGGTAGGTTAAAGAGGGATAGAATCCCGTCTTCTGAAGTATATCCTCTATCTCCGTCACATGTTCCTTTCCCCTGTTCTGTGGCCCCATCCCCTGTCCACGCCAAGTCGGTTCGAAGAAAGGGTTTTTCAAAACAATAAGTATCTGAGGTTCAAGTTTCCTGGGTTATTGATGTAAATTAAACATTTCGTGTGTTTTTTTATATGAAAACGAGCAAACGGATCACCTGATGGAAAGCAAAATCCGTCGCCCATGGACACTCGCAGCACCAGAAGAGCTGCAAGTGCGTTGCCGGCCTTTTAAGAGGGAATAGGGGAGGGTAGGGAAGGGAAGGGAATAGGGGGAGGTAGGGAAGGGAAGGGAATAGGGGAGGGCAGGGAAGGGAAGGGAATAGGGGAAGGTAGGGAAGGGAAGGGAATAGGGGAGGGCAGGGAAGGGAATAGGGTAGGGGATTGGGCCTCCGGTAAACTCACTCACTCGGCGAAACACAGCGCAATCGCTGTTTCACGCCGGTTTTCTGTGAGAACGTGGTATTTCTCCGGTCGAGCCGGCCCATTTGTGTCGAAGCATGGCTCTCCCACGTATAAAAAAGTGTAATATAGATCCAAATAAAATAGTCGTAGATGGGTGTTCAATTTTCTAAATCTCGATTTTAGTAACATACATTCACGCGGTTAAGTTGCGGGCAACAGCTTGTAGTATAATAAAATAAAAAGGTAGACATCAGTCTGTTTGTTTTAACTTTCGCCGAAACGATTAAGATAAATCTGGGCATATAAACAAAACATGCGAAATCTAGTAACACAATAAAACTCAGAAAATATCGACAGCCCAACATAGAACCTCTTTTTTTTTTAAGTCGGTTAAAATAACGTTAACTTTCCACTGCGTTCCCCCGCCTAGTATAGTCGTGTACGTGCGATCTTCGGGTGTGGTGTGATAACCAATTATGATAAGCTGTCTGTGGAATTACCGGGTACGGACACAGTCACGACGTGTTAGCACTTCTGTTTTGATATTGTGGATTTCTACAGGGCGCAAAAAGTTCTACAGGACGTATAAAGTTCCTACAGGGTGTTTTTTTAACAGTATTTGAAGATTCAAGACTCAAGAGTGACTCTAATGTGAATATTAAGGGTTATATAATACTACGTACTACAAGCGTTTTTGATTAAAATATCAAAGGGTTTTTGTTCTTCTTCTTTCGTGGTTGGTTGCCACTGTTGATCCTGGCGACACAGGAGTCGCAGTGGTGGGAATGTGTGGTGAGCCTTTTGCCCGTTAAAAAAAGCGTTGTTGAAAATATTTGTCTGTTAAAAACTGTATATTTACCGACTGCTTTCCAATAGTATCATCTCAGTTCAGTCGCAACCATATAGAAGTAACGGGCAGACATAACATGAGTGCCCTTATGAGTGTGATAGCCCTTGTTACACAGGCAATTGTTTAAAAACAATTGATAACAATTTTTTTATTCTTTGTCCTTTAATTTTAACATTCCTTTCTGAGCCTTTCAACAAGAACGAACTCATGAAGCCTCATTCTAAGTAAGGTTACGCTAGGAATCTAATGTAAATAATATAGTTGATATATAATGCACCTGAGCGCGAATCATAACATATTAAATCAAATTTAGCACGGTGGGATTTATACGAGCAGCTAATAGCGCGTCGTGGTGCGGATTTACGCCCATGCTATACCTTATGTCAGGGTTTCTCAAACTTTCTGATCCACGAACCCCTGTTACAATTTCCAGGTAACAGCGAACCCCTTACTTACTAATGAGAACACATAAAGTGCCATGAGTGCCGCGCGTGCCTGCTAGTTATCAAGCCAACATTACGTAAATCTTGTCGCGAACCCCACTTTGAGAAACCTTGGCTTATGCTATAGCAGTGAGCTGAGACATTACCTGATACTTTCTAGTACTATCAGAGAAGTTGATTCCTAGGCAGATGAGGGACCTAAGTAGTTTGGTCGCGTTACGTCAAACCCAGCCGACAGATCACAATAATTAACATTGAATTGACATAATCCGACCAAATGACGTTGACCTGTCAACTGTCTAGGAATTATTTTTTTCGATGGTACATACCAGGGGATCCGACGTTGTCCTGTTTTTGTCCTTGCTCTAACAATGTTTTAAATATACACTTTTTGCAATAAGCTGTTATGAATAAGTACTTTTGGAGCCAAAAATATATTATATACTTTTTTTTTCTCTCAACAAAGTTTGATCTTAGCTTCTTTTTTTCTAACATTGAAGGGGGAAAAATTGGAATTGGATTCGAAAGAAGAAAATTTAAGTTACTACCTGCCGCGTGTAAATAGCGAGCTTAAAAGCCCTTCATAAACTTAAAGTCGACGCGCGTTGTAGTTAATTGTAAGACAGTAAATAATATTAGAGCTCATAAAAGTCTAGGAAACGTTCCTATCGCGGGTAATTGTTTCTGTTACTGAAGCTGTTCCAACTCGATGGACGAGGAATTTAAGATCAGTATAAAGTTATGGTTGGATTTTTTATAACAGGTTGAACAGGGCCGCGCCAACCCCCCACAGCGCCTGTGTGCGAAATCTGCTCTTTTTCTCGAATCTTAATGTTTCAACTGATTTTTAGTTTTATAATTTATTAAATTTGACCGAAATTGGCTACGCCGTGGCGCCTATGTGCGCTGCACACTTTGCATATAAGGGCGGCGTGGCCCTGAGGTTGATGTATTCTATTCAATGTGTCCCGACACAAGTGTCCGATCCTAATATAAAAAAAATGATTTTTTGAAACTCAAGAACCGCTGAATGGAACTGGATAATTTTACTCTTGAAATATTCGTTCAAGTCCAGGGAAGGTTTGTATTTGGAGCGAAGTGATGCGAAGCTTACCGGACCATTTGGTTCACAATAAAACTATCTTTCTTTATTGAGAGCAAAGGGTTCAGTATGTAAGATTGTTGTGAGAAAGCTAATAGACAATAATAGTTGAAATATTAAACAAATAAAATAGTGATGACTTTGCTTTTAGTATCAGGAAATAATTACAAAATATATAATCTATATTATCCTAGACCTAGACAGCGCAAAACTTCAAAATCTTTTTGTCCGATTAAGTAATCTTTTAGAATTTTAAAATAATAAAAACTTATTGGAAACGTTATCATAAACATTTAAAATGCATATAAGAAACCGGCTAAAGGGTCGCATTAGATATCGATTTAATATAGTGTAGAGCGTCCGTGGCCTAATGAGTAGACCTTTGGTCTGCACTCGTAGACGGTGCAGGTTCGATTCCGGGTGGAGGCGCGTACCAATGAGAGTTGAGACATTTTCCGATCTCAAGTAAGTACATAATACGGACCCTCATACGGTGAAGGAAAACATCGTGAGGGAACCCGCACATAGTTGGTCCCAGACGTATTGACTAGTTCTTTCCTCTGGACTAGGCCGACTATGTTGTGAGAATGCCGTATGTGCTTGGACAACCATACGGACATTTAAATCTTGTCCCAGGTACTATGAGCATTTGGGGAGTGGTTACTTCTCTCTGAAAACACTGTATTATTTTATTTTATTAAATTCGGAAAACTTACGGCTAAACATAAGAGAAAATACAAATTACACAAACATGAAGGCCAATTACAAGTTTTCACAGATAAACAGAAAAAAAACTTACATACAAAATTGTTATAAAGCATCTATAACGAATGCAAAGGCCTAGTTAATCTAGTGTCAATATTCAATAATATTATGATACATACATGGCTACTCACTACTTAGTACTCACTACCGGCGAATCATAAGTACGGGCGCGGGGATCGTTCTGACACGTTTTTGTGCGCCCGCGCACGCTATTACGCATACTGACTGATCGTGATCCCCGGATCGTAGGGATGGGAAAACATGTTTAATCAGCGTAAAAAGAATAATGTAACAAATAAAAAGAAAGAAAAATATTAAATTATCTTGACAGATAGATTATGGAGAATCTGTCAAATAGGCCTATCCGGCACCTTATCAGGAAGTGGTGAAACAGGCCCTAAATATGTACAAAATATATTGCAAAGTGAAACAATGATTCTGTACTATCTCATTAGTTTTACTGAAACGGCACGTAGCTCTAACGTTATATTTTTCCGACTTCCAAAAATGTAGTAGGCTGTGAATTGGTATATTTTAGTAGAAGCTGAAATTAAGGAAATATTCTTAATTAATAACCTTGGTAACTGAGACAAAGTTGAATATAAACGAATCGTACGCACTCATAGATCATACTCTCATGCCTGTTTTCACCAACCGCCTCTTAACGCATATCCTTCAAGATTTCACGAATTTTTGTGTGTCACGTTCGTCCTTAGGGCGTAAGAACTTTTTCAAAACATTACTTTTTTTTTAAATGTGTTTGTTTTAAAATATATTTGACCCGCAAAGATCGCTAGGGAACACTTAGCGTTAGGAGACCGTTGGTAAAAACAGGCATGAAACTAATAAAATATAATGTTATCACGTTAAAAGATTTAACCAGTCTTGAAAACTAGTATTCCATAGAAAACATAGCCAATTATATATAAACGGGGTTATTAAGGAAAAGATTGAGTGTGTTCCCATCACTAGCGTATTGATTGGTGATGTTAGGCGAGGGAACGTGTTCAAATAACAGGTGCTGCACTAATACAGAGTACAGACGATGCACGAGCTGTGGATCTGTACCACAGACTAAAAAACATACAGTGGAGCCAAGGAGGATAGGATCTGATGGCAAAAAGTGAGAAAATAAATTGACTCTAGCAATACCGGGATAATTGTAATAAAACATTTTCATCCTTTTTTTCCTTTAGCCACTAAGGAAAAAAGCCGCTAAAGTTTAGCGGCTTATTTTGTATGTGAAATATGCAAATATAAAAATTTATCCAATGATCAAGGATTTTTTTGAAAATCTGCCGTCAAAATTTGCCATCAAATTCTGGTAGACCTATTATTACGAAAGCTAAATCGTGAACAGTTTTAAGTTTCACGTCAATAGAAAAGTCTATAAGGGTGATAAAGAAATTTGGTTATTTCTATCTAAGGGAGTTTGAACTTTGAAATCTATATATTAATACGTGAGCCAAAAACTTTGTATCCCTTTTGACGAAAAATAGGTAAACGTAGGTGAATGAAATTTCGTACAGTTATAGTTTATATGGTGAAGGAGTGCATCGAGCTAATATTATTTTGAGATTATGCTTTTATCATACATTTTTTAACAAGTAAAACATTACACACACTACAACACACACACTAGGAAAAATGACAGATTTTTTAGTGACAAGCCTATCCATACGAAACTCTTTTATTTATGGTTGAGGTCTGTTGACAACAAGGTGACAAATCGAAAATGAATTATAGTTTTTTTTATTGAATCTTAGATACTATTAGACAATGCTTATACGGCCAGTCTGAGATCAGCTGAGTCCTAGAGACGAGAGTTGAAAAAAATATGATAAAGTCAATATTTTTTACAAAATGTAGGTAGTAGTTGTAGCAGTAGTCCTAATGTCGTTGAAAGTAAGGTCGAATTTCGACCATTAGACGATCTCTAGTAACTATGGATATGAACTTGGAAATTTGTTTTGTAGAGCTCGACAACCCTTTAAATTAACGTGGCGAAAAAAGGAACTTACGTTGCCATCATACAAAAACTCAATTTTTGACTGTTCGCCTTTACCAGCAGCGCCCCCGCCTATGTTCATTTAAAGCCTTGTAGCGCTCTGTATTTGAATGTCTGTGTAATTTAATAATAATTCAATGAGCCTTTTACCTTTTTTTTAGTTTAGAGTCTGTTTTTAGCGTAGGTACGTGGGTACGTAACGTAGGTACGGGACAAGGACAGGCACCTTTAACGCGGATAAATAGTTTTATAAATAACGTCTTCTGTAAAATAAGGAATTTTTTCGTCATAACTGGAAATATTCTGCGCTCATCCGTTCCATCCGCAGTAAACCCATTCCAATTAATTTGTATAACGTGGTGTAATTGTGGTGTATAATGTGAGTGTTCTCAGCACCTCGCAGACCTCGCACCATCCCGCGCCGTATATGGCGGGGAACGCTGATCTTATTCTGATTGATTAGTCTTTACTGACTGCGAAAAAGCGTCCGAGAGAAAATATAATGGAGCTGTTGCTGGAAATTTGTGTTTTGTGTCGCTATTATTAACTTCTGAAACATTATGGATTGGTGCTGTTGAAGAATTTTTAAAGAAATATTTGTAGGATTTTACTAAGAGTTAGTAGGATAATTATAGACCAATACTAATTAATATAATACTATAAATACTCAAACGTCCAAATCACTTACAATAGTTTTTGTAGATACACTTTACTCAAACATGGCGAGACGAATTTAGGCGCTACAAAATGGCGGCAAAGTTGTACTTACTATTAGTTATGTACAGAATTATTTAATTATTTCCTTTACTAACATTATATTGATGAAAGATTTGTTTTAGTAAGCTGACAAATTATTAAATATCAAAAATAAATAAAAATAAGCTGTTTTCGGTAAAGCTACAGGCACAGAAATGTGTACAGTATCCTTAGCACGGCCACTAGTAGAAATGCGAAATATGGACAAACTGTGGATATAAACTAAAGGTGCCGTTCCGATCTTTACCGCGGCCAATCGCGACCGACAAAACTGCTACTGCCACTTTATGACAGACTATAGTATATGTCATAGAGTAGGATATTATTTGAATTTTTAGTACTAAAGTCTGTCATAAAGTGGCGTTTTAATTGAATTTTTAGGAACGAAAAAAGATCGGAACGCTACCTTTAGTTTATGTCCACAGCTTGTCCATACTTTCGCATTTCTACTGGTGGCCGTGCTATGGCTACAGATCATGTGCTTAGCACCTCGTAACATATGACTATTATATGCATAATATTATTATATGCATGAGTACACTCTAATAAAAGTAACAACGTATTTTCACACAAACACCTTTCACCTCCAACAAATCTGCTGGCCGTACCCAGGGCTGTCACAGCTAATATATACATTGTCTTATTAAGAATATTTAAGACAAAAAACGCAGTGAGACGTTAGTGCGCGGTATTTAAACGAGGTGTACAGCCTTGTATGGGGCATATAATGACGAGCTATGTAGGGATGTACGTAATTATTATACACCAGAAGTGTCAGAGCAGGCTGGGTCTAATTAAAGCAGGGTTTCCGTGTATAAGTTGATTTGGATTAAATATTTTGCCGAAATAGAGCCAGCGCCCAGCACTGCAATATATTAAAAAGAGAAATGGTATTAAAATCAGAATTAATAAATAGAAATAATTAAGTACTAATTAGTCACGATCTATTGGTTGATTCTGACATAACCCGACCAATTGACGTGGTCCGGACTAACATAATATTCTGCCTATATATTAATATCTCAGATACATTAGGAGACCTCAGTGACAATAAGAATTAAATATTTTTTTACATTTTATTTATTTCCTTTTAAAACACTATATATGCAATATGCATACTACTCCGCTAATAATAAGTAAGTAAGCATTTAAAGAGTAAACATTAAGCAAAAAGCGAAACTTTGAAATGAAACTACATCACGTTTAATTTCGCAGCCTTTTCTATTTAGCTAATTGTATTCTTAAAATGATCTACCTTATGATCTTAAAATGAGCTAGACATTTTCTTTTACTCAATTTTCCAGGACGTGCCAGCCCTACTACGATTTTATTTTTAACGGCCGGCCTAGGTAATAATCATAAAATAAGTGATTTTATAAGATATACCAGCCTCGCAATTGATCGCTCGCAGCGTTTGTAAAGTAAAATAACCCGTGCGAAATACCTCGGGGCGGTTTATATAAAAAAAGTATTTTTATTGGTTTACTTCTTTTATTTATTTGTATCGTTCCTGCTAACTGTTGAAAGCGACAAATTGGATAGAATGTGTTCCGATATGGATGAGTCGTTTTGAATTTTTACCTTTTTTATGGAAACTTTTGCAATGGTGTAAAAGTTGCATGCTAGTAAAGAAATAAACAATGATTTATAGACAGATAAAGAATCTACATCGTTTGGTCGGGTTATGTTATATTCGGTCGACAGGTCACTATTAATATTGTTTTGACATAAACCGACTAAATAACGTAGGTCCACTATCTGACTAAGTGCCAAGCTAAGAATCAAAATATCTGATTTTACATGATTTTGCCTGTATTAAAAATAGAGTTAGAAAATTGCGTCTAGCCCAAATAAAAAAAAATTACGATACCTTTACTGACTACTACTAGTGATATAAAGTCAGGTCAGTTACTTTATAGTACTTGTTTCTATGTACTAGCACTAGCAACAATTTTGTTACTTAGCAATGTCGGAATATACACGCTATGTCATCGCAGCTACATCTATTTACAGAACATCTGGCCATGTCGCTATTGTACAACTGTACGAGTGGAATTATGGCCCACTAAATATTTCAAAGGTGATTTTCCTGGCCGTTACTTCGGCCTAACAAAGCGCGGCCAAACACGAATAGCTTATTTATTTTATGATTGAAATAACATAAGTCCGCCCCGGGTCAATCGCTGTTACATAAAGTGTGGCCCGTGTGATCCTGTTACGAGTGTGCGCCGAGCCTTATGTTATTATAACGCGCGAATTATGTTTGAATATTATGGTCGAGTTCGATTTAGTTTGAATATCGAATATAATTTTTGTTTTGTAATTCTGTGCCATAAAATTTTGGCCGAAACTTCTTAATATTTAATTTACATTTGCATGACCTTTTCCTTGATTCTCTTATATTATTAGTTTTTAGTGTCACCTTTTTTTGCATCACCTGTCTCGATGGTTGGAAAACCGCAAATCTTTTACTTTAACTTTCTAATTTTCGGTATTTTAGAATTATCTATTTTAGGTAAATTAATGTTTCGCGATCGGAGAAATTTAATAATTTAATAAAAGCTTTACACTTAATTATTAAAAGATATGCTCTGAATTATTAAATATTAAATATTAAACAAATAAACAAAACAATGTTGAGTCTCCTGTTCTCGGCGCGCCGGGATACACTCCTACAACATGAACACCGCGATATATAATTTTAACAATTTACTATATCGTTTGAATGATTATAGTCTACACCATCAACATACAACGGGAAATAAACACTAATACTGAGGGTTAAAGTTGAGATCTCTTTGTAGTTGTAAGTATAGGACACGACCACACAGGTTGAAGTAAACTGATTGAAAATTATATTTAAGTAAACGTTCGTTATGGGGGTTTTACATTGACCAAAGTCGCTATCAAGTGGAACATCTAAATGGCCATTCAGTGACGACAAAAGAGATTGCCGAACTATTGGTTGCATAATTTACCAAAAAACCTTTTGATTTTGAGGCCTCTCATGTGACGTGAAAGTTAATGAAAATGGTATATTTTCCTTATTGGCTTATGATAAACAACTATGATTTCCACTTTGATTGCGAAGCTGTCTACAGTAATCAATGGACAAAAATTATAGACAATTCTGAAGGAAACGGTTCGAATCGGTAAGACCGCCAATTTGTACTTATAAAATTTGAAATTTTTGTTTTTAATTCAATGTGGAACTTATAAATGTATCTTTCTATCAATAAAATACCAATCTAGTACCTATAGAATGGTATTCTTATACACGTATCTGCATTTGTCCATCATGGCCAACGTGGAGTGGGCACATAACCGCCATTAGTATAGACAACAGACTATAAGCCATAGCTTGACGCTATATTGTGACACGCTAATGGCGACTTAGGTCGTTTACACACTTGTTTATGGGGTGTTAAGGATGTTACATATGGGATTTGCATGGTGATAACTGAAGAGTCAATACGAAAGGTTTTAGAGTTCAGATTTTTATAAGAGCTAATTTATAATAGAGCTAACTTATATTGCTTGGCCTGTGAAAATTTAATACTTTTTACCATTTTGTTACAGAAATCAGATTTGGGATATTATAGGTAATAATTATTATAACTTGAAAATGTCATTTCCAAAAAATTAAGTCATCCACTTCAACGTAAAAGTCAAAATGACCCCAAAATAACCCTAGAGTGCAGAGAACTATTTTAATATCTACTTACTATTTTAATGTCTTTGTTTTATTGTAATAAGGTTATTATTTTTGGAAGTAATTCTCATTTTTGGAAGTCGGTTAAAAATACATCCTCATTATGTGAAAGTCGAACTTTCGTAACGCAAACACGGAGAAGGCACGAGCTAGTCTTAAAATGCAGCTGACAGCAGCCGCACGATCTCTTACTTATGTCAAACTGACATTAGTCATAATAACTTCAAACATCCGCGAGCAATGACATTAGGACAAACTTTTCGATAAGCCAATTTAAACCTTATCGCGGGGGCATAAGGATACGAGCCCCCGCATTACTAAGTTTGTGATAATTGTTTTTTTTTTCAGACAGACAACAATAAGTCTTCGATCACGAGCTGTCAGCCGGAGTTTTTGTGCCACGTGCCGGTAGTTGAAAAAACTTAGATGATTCAACTAAAGGACGTCGTACATTTAAGGTTTCATTTGTTTTTGATTTATTTTAACATTACATTTTATGATAAAAACAAACAAAAAGCAAAGCGTAGCAGACCACGAAAAGTAGATTTTGAATCAAACAGTATAGTTATATTCTAAAACAAATATTATTTAAGTTTGAGAAAACTTATCCGTCGTAGAGTGGTGACGTGTTTTTTTTTAACTTAAAAACTAATACATTAAAACCTCGCCAAGCCAAAGTTTATCGGCGAGATACGCTATGATATAGCTACTGATTGTATGCCGGAAGGACAACAAATTATAGTCAATATTGCTTAGCCAACCGCACGCGTAAAAGCAGTATCCCGCAAGAGTAATTTCCGCAATAAAAAGTGTCCTACGTCCGTGGTCTCTTCTATGTTTATGTTAAATTTATCGAAATCGGCCCAGTATTTTCAGAGTGTATTCGATGTTGATATGATGATAGCTTTTAGTGTTTATAATAATAAGAATACACTCCCTTCAACCTTTAATACTGACCATAATTTTAATTTAATATTTTTGTCTATAACGAGCGCGGGGTACAACAACATGGGATGCTGGAATCTCGGCACGATAGTAATCGGCCGATGGACTAGACGCGGACGCGCTCGGAATGTTTCATTAAGATATTGCGAGGGTTCACGCCGACCATTGTGAAGGTGAGACCGCACTATGCGACATTACGCGGCGAAGCGACGCGACATATTACGGCCAAATAATATATTATCTTTCTAACCGCAGCCCGCACTACGTGACAATGGAGCAACATGAAACGTCGGTAAGTCGTAACAAATGGTGGTACGAGTACACATATCTACAAGGATTGTGGATGAAATCGTCATAGAGGTAAGGATGGAGGAAAGACGGGTTTCTTACACATTTTAATGGAAAAGTGTAATTTCAAATAATACCGGAGGGCATGATAGTGATATACAGGTTGCAATTAAACCTTCCTACCAAATTTTTTCCAGGGCTCAGGTATCATAAAAAGATTGGGTGTTTTTTTTAATGACATATTTTATTCCATTTAAAATCGTTGTAGAACGGTCACTCGCAGCGCGGGGGAATGATCGGGGGTAACGCGAGGGGAGGCGCGCGCACGGGGGCACGTCACGCGCGGCGGACGCATCGTGTCCATTAATTCTAGTGTTTTTTTAGGATATATACGAAGCTATTTCTTTTCTACATTTTACATTTCTACATTTTAGTACTGACTACTGAGTGTTTTCTACATTTCTACATTTTAGTACTGACTACTGAGTGATTATAAAAGAAAAATTATGTGTATTTTTATTTTTAGCAAAGATCAATATATCAAAATTTGGCAGGAAGTTTTAATTGCACCCTGTATCTGTTGCTGTCTCTTAATGATGCTTTACAAAAAGGCATCTCATTCTTTGAAAATGGCTATTCCTTAATTTTGGGCTATTGTTAAATTTGAAAAGACTACAAGTTTTATATCGACTAATATACGAACGGAAAATGTAAACACTTCAACAGTAACCGAATAACGTCCGGTTTTGAGGTTTTTCGACAGGAGTTTATCTATTCACTAGCGATTTTGACGGGCTGGCGTCAAAACAATAACCAATCAAAAATGCTTTTGAATACATAAAAGGTGAGAACGCACTATACGCGACACTATGCGGCAGCGATCGACGCGACACTTGACACTTCACGTTCCATGGAACTGACGTTTTACAAACGTGAATCTGACGTTTTACAAACGTTAGTTTTATGAAACATTAATAGCGTTTTCGGCATATAGAACTTGCCCGGGGGCAGTTCTATATGCCGAAAACGGGTACTGGGTAGGCAGGGCAGGCCGAATGGATACGGAAATAGCTTAACAAAATCGGTGATCCATGATGCACGGACTAGGGTTAATTTATACGAGCGCAGAGTCAAAGCGCATCGCAGCGAATTACCAAAACTGAACATAATAATTTCAACCTTAACTCCAAAGCGTTAACGCACACATTTCGCGAATTCGCACGAATCCGCCGGACCAATGCTGATTGGTCCCGCGGAAGTAATGTGTGCGTTACATACTGAAGTGAAGGTTGAATTTTCTATGTTCAGTTTTTGGGAATTCGCTTCGATGCGATTCGACTCGGCGCTAGTATAAATTGACCCTTAGTAATACGTAGTACGATAACACGTAGTAATTTAAACTTCGGCTTTTGTTGTATCCATTCGGCCAACCCTGCCCCGGGGCAGTTCTAGAGCCGAAAACGCTATAATTGTCACGTCATGTCGTGTCGCTTTGGTGCGGTCTAGCCTTGCCTAAACTCCACTCAAAAATCTCAAATACTCAACTGGACCAATCGTCTCAAAAATGAATATAATATGTTAAATTAAGCGCCTCACGACTACACAATACACGGCACAGATAACGGAAAGTGTATTACAAATGGGCAAATAATGAACATAATGGTAAGTGTTACAATAGCGTCATAGGTGCGAGATCAGATATGCCATATCCGTTGCCATGGCGACGGCGGCGTCTTTGATTAGGCCCTTTCTGGACTAAATAATGCAATAGGAACCGACTCTGAAAGTGGCTCCGCGACCGAACAATTTATATTTTAAATTGATTCCAAATAGGCGCTTCAAATGTTGTTTGTGTATAGGTGTGTATAGGTGTGTATAGGTCAAGACAGTAAAAATTACGGCTATTGAAATAAAAAAATCAACGGATTTCACTCTGGCAGTGCCAGCAGAATTAAAACATTTTGTTACACACCATGATAGGCATACATTCTCGTATTGCGGTAGGTTCTATCGTACCCGCAACTCTGCCTTAAGCGATGAGTGGAGCACCATGGGGTTTTAGTGGGTAGCAGGAGTCCCACATACCCCGGCCGATATCCCCAATTTGCCGGGAATGCGTATAGCATATATTTCCTATGTTAAATAAAAAAAGGCATACATTCTCGTTGTGAGTACAGCGTCTGTATACACAGAGTAGATCCATACTAATATTTAAATGCGAAAGTGTATCTGTCTGTCATCCCATAACTGGAACATTTTTCCGGAATGATGATGCTTTTCATCCCGGAAAAATGTACGGCATTACGGAATTGAGGGCACCAACTAGTCATCTATATAAAAATGGATTTCCATTTTTTTTAATGAAATAAGGGGGCAAATGAGCAAACGGGTCAAATGATGAAAATCAACTTTCGACGCCCATGGACACTCGCAGCATCAGGAGAGCTGCAGGTAGGGATGGGAAGGGAGGGAAATAGGGGAGGGTAGGGAAGGGAATAGGGTAGGGGATTGGACCTCCGGTAAACTCACTCACTCGGCGAAACACAGCGCAAGCTCTGTTTACGCAGGTTTTCTGTGAGAACGTGGTATTTCTCCGGTCGAGCCGGCCAATTCATGCCGAATCATGGCTCTCCCACGTCTAAATCCAATTGTGTTAGTAACGCTATAACTCGACAACAGCTGAACCAATTATGCTAATTTTAGTCCTAAAATAATCCTTGAAGTCCAGGGAAGGTATACAAGTGACACAAAGTTCACCGGGACAGCTAGTAATATTATGATATCAAGAAAGAGTTTTAGTCGTGAGTCGTGACTATATTAGTATCGTCTAACCTTTATCCACGCGAGTGTACCAACTACCAACTAATTGTTATCAGTACCATGTATACACATGTACAGGCGTTATACACACTGTATAATATGTGTATAACCGCTGCGATACGATATCTCCCCATATGTTTTATTATTCATTGCCCTTTCCTTATCTATAGCTGGTTAGGACTAAGTCATGTGCAGTTGTTACAAATTCGCCATTTGTACAACTAAATTACTTTTATACATTTAGCTTACCTTTACAATTACCTTTTTAATTTCATTCCTCATTTTCAAATGTAGCTTATTTTAGACTGGATTTCCCAAACCGTTTTTTTGCGCGGCAAGGCTGAAAACTAACTTATTTTCGAAACCCCATATAATATACTAAATTTCATGAAAATCGTTGGAGCCGATTCCGAGATTCCAATTATATATATACAGAGTGTAACAAAAACAAGTGATAATACTTTAGGGTGTGCACGTGTTCCTGGTAGTGAATTCACTGTGAAAGTAGCAGCTTTCTAAGATTAATAAGTAAAAGAATATACTATGTTTTACTTACTGTCTGTGGCGTTGGCAACATTTGACATCCGTTCTGTTACCTGCAAAAGATAATATTTTGTATTACTTTAATTTCTATTTATTATATTAACGTATCTAATGAATTACTTCTAATTCAAATTCTTTATTATTTGACTTTGAATTAATTAACTGTAAGTAATTAAATAAAGATTTTGACACAAGCCCCATATATTTCCTGTCAAACTCTTCATTTATTAACAGTTAACTGCCGCATTCAGCGTCGAATATAAATAAATTAATTGTAATTAAATGGAGATTTTGACATAGGCCCCATACATTATCTGTCAAATTCTTCATTAAATTGAAGGTTAATCATCATTAAATGTCTCTGAGTACGGCCGTATGTATATGTATTTAATATTCATTAATGAGTATTAGGTCTCTATAAGGATTGATGCCATGACGAATCAGGCGCGGTCTTAAGGGGGGGGGGGGGGTCACAGTGGACATGACATTTACAAGATATGGGTGCTTTTCACGGTTTATTGTCCGAGCCAAAATCAGTTGCTGCAAGTATGTTGTTTGCATTGTACAGCCAACGTAGATAGTATTAGGTATATTGTATAGGTTACGATGGGACTGACATATTCACACTGTGAAAAAAGTCCCTTAAATAAAATAGATTAAAAAAAAAAGGGAAACCTGTAACATAATACGCGGAAACCGAATATTTTTGCGATATAAAGGTTAATACGACACTATAATATTATTTACAAAAAACTGTAAGGTACCTACTAGATTTTAAACAAAGTCGGTCAATCCTTTTAAACGTTATTTATGTTTATTAATAAAAAAAATTTTTCTTAAATATAATAAATACACACAGTACATAAATACAGTCTGTCTGTCTGTCTGTCTGTTACCTCTATGTTACGGAGATATTGAGTTCCAGGAAATGTTGAGGAATAGTTTTTATGGTGGAAAAATGATTAAGTTACGAGCAACGTTTAGTCTTGTATAAAGTTACCATTAAATCAATTTATTTTATTATGTATGCACAACAGCAGGCGATCATTATTAAATTATCGTAAAGATATAATGGAATATTAACACTACCCTTACAACAGGGACTAAAGGTTGTAATAAATTGTAAATAGTATATTATTAGGTTCATATACTCAGCCTTGCCCTTAGATATGCGATTATAATTTTTATTCTAATACCAGGTGCTAGCGTTCTATTTCAGATATAATATAAGCCAATTATAATAAAAACGTCAGGGGCAGCTTTTAGATAATATTTGATATACATATTAATTTTTTTCTTTAGCCTGTAGAGGATAAAGAATTGCACTGAATATATGCTATCATGTTACCAAGTAACATAAATTATACATTAAGTAGATAAGGTAAAAGCACTAATGGTAGACACTATAAGGAAAAGTAAAACATATTTTGAATATAATAAAATATATAAATATTTGATGAAAATAAAAGATTGATAACTTCTTCTATGTCTTCAGTAACTTCAGTAATGATTATAATTATTCTTTGAAAAATCAATAAAAAATATTATTGGTCTTTTTGTAAACTTAGTCATAAGACCATGACATCACAAAAAAAAAACGAACATCACTAACAAGTCTTAAGTATACGACCAAATGCCGCCGAAATTGGAGCTGATTCAATTCTTGTTTTTATTACTTTGATGATGCAGCCGCCATGCGTTTGCCACTGCTACATCCAGCATGTGCGTAAACAGTAGCTACCAGTTACCACCAACTTTTGTTTCTGATGTTTGTGCGAGAAAATCGATTGACCAGTTGACTTGACCCCACGCATATCCTTGTTACAGCTTTGACAGAAATGTAGGAAGCTAACGTCCACATTCTTTCAACAGTAACACATCTGTTTACTTTTCCCAGAAGAAAAACGCTCTAATTGCTTCCGCCGGTTGCATAGACATTATAATCCAGCCGATGTAAAACAAATTCTGATTTAGTTGGTCGAAACGGTAGTCAAAATCATCTTTTTTTCTTTCATGTCCTTGACGGTTACGAGAGGATACTTTTCTGTACTGCCTTGGCAAACAGTATCAGTTGCGCAATGGCCAGCTACTCCTTGGAATAGTGATAAACTGGTAAAGAGATACATGGTTGCGAAGGAAATACGAATAAATATATCTTTCCACTGTCATCTCCTATCATAGCAACTTCCTGAAGTCCATAGTATTTATAGCTATTGAATACCCTTCAGTTCATTGATTATACGACATTGATCGGTGGACAAAAATTGGAATAATTTACATCCAATGTGTCCATTGGCCCCAAAAAGGGACACTTGTGTAAAACTACTACTAATCTTATAAAGACTAAAGCTTTTTACACTTATATGTATATTTTTTATAGGTTATAGTGTAATGAGCTCTTTCAAGTAAAAAAATATAAATGCCTAAAAGAAAAACTTAAAAATAAAAAAAATACTAACTTGGCGTCATTTCGGATGTTAGAATCAGCTTCAGAAAAATCGTTATAAAACACTGTAAACTATTTTAATATTATTTGTTCTTTCTAGGAATAATAAAATACACTTTTAGCAAATTGACACTTACAATCAAAATAAGTATAAACTTAAAAGACCAAAAATTTAAGTAATTTTAAAAGTGTTCTCGTTTGGGCACGGCGGATCTATATGGGTTAACTTATAAGTAGGGAATTATATTGTAAAAGAAACACAAGCACGAATATTTGTTCGTAATTTATTTATTTGACAACTATGAACTACTTTGCTACATATCCACCAATAGGAGGGTGAATTTGTGTACGAATTCGGACATCTACCGGTCCATAGCATTTGTATGACTCGAGCGATCTTTACACGAAATATTTCGAGTGTGAAGTTTTGAGAATACACAAACTATTAACAACAAATTATATCGTGCAGGAAACCGGTCTCGAACGCTTCAACTCCCAAGCGGCCACATGTGGTGTACGAATTGGGACATCTATAACCGGGCCCACCGTTCGACTCGAGACACCGTTCGGCCCCAGGTGCGCGTGGTCTATGGTGGTTGCATACTAAGGTATCAACTACCATAAAAAATATCATATGAATATCTCGATGGCAGCCGCGGCCTGGCCGCTGCGGCTCGGCCGCCTATTATCGAAGCAACTTACTTCTCAGAAGTAATGTCAAATGTGTGCCTTACGCTCTGGAGTTAAGGTTGAATTTGTTATGTTCAATTTTGGTGAAATTGGTGACCCTGTCGTGGTAATGATGATGATGATGATGATGAATGTAATTTGCATAGTAGCATATGCTTTCAGTTCTTAAAACAGCGCCGAAACCCCCAAACTTGTATCTATAAGGAATCCGGAGTTCTCTTAGTATCTTCGGAACCATAGTATACCTCGTTGCGAAATCTTGCGTTTTGGTAGCATATGCTTAGGATGCTTCTCATAAAACCAAAATCACTATATGTTTCCATATAAATTTCGAGGAATTCCCTCGATTACTCATGGATCCCATCATCAGGTCACCACTTTTGTGAACATGGTACACTCATCTTTCCCATCCTTGACTACGCCGATTCCTGTTACCTAGACGCCACTGAGGAGCAGTTAACTAGACTCGAACGTCTACAGAATCTGTGTATACGTTTCGTGTTTGGTTTGAGGAAGTTTGACCATATCTCGGCCTACCGTACAAAACTTAAATGGCTACCTATCCGCCTCCGTCGTAACTCCCACATCCTCTGCCTACTTTACAAAACCTTGTACAATCCTCACTCTCCTTCATACCTCCTTGACCAATTCAACTTCTCTCGATCTCCTGATCTCCCTTGTAGGTCCAATGTCCGGTCTAATCTTTCCCTCCCCTCCCATCGTTCCAACTTCTACTCCTACTCGTTCACTGTTCATGCTGTCAGATTGTGGAACTCGCTTCCTCACACCATCCGTGACAGTCCCACCATTGCTGTTTTTAAAAGACGCTTGAAAGAGCACTACCTTGAATCTCTATCCATTTAAATACCATTATTATATATACATATAATATTTATTTATTATACTTATAATACTATTTATTATATTTTATTGTATGTTGTAGCTATAGCTTTTGGTTCATATTTTATAATTTATTTATTTTGTCATTCATATAATATTATCTTATCTGTTCATTATTATTATTACTACTATTATTTTATTAGTTTTATTGTGGAAGTACTTGTTTATATTATAATATTACATTCATGATTGTGCACGTCCTATCTGCTATCCTTATCCAATCTCTCTCCGTAGGGCTGCTGGAAGAGATTTCTATTAGAAATAAGCAGATCCTTTGTGTCGTCTTACTGTGTGAATTGTTGTTTTGTTAATATTTCTTGTGCACAATAAATAATTAAATAAATAAAATGGTACCAAATTGGAGTGAAACCTAATACAACATAACAAAAATTTCGAAAATCGGTTCCCAAACGGTGGGGTAATCGTTGAACATCAAAAATAAAAATAATCTCCACAGCCGAACATATAACCTCCTCCTTTTTGGAAGTCGGTTAACAAATTGGCAAGCGTATGTTGACGCGGTCATACTGTTTACGAAAACTGATGCCTTTTTTTAAATTTTGTTCCCGAAGGCGTCCCTAATATTTCTTATCACATCAACAGATAGCTTGAGGAGCTTATAAAATTGACAGTGTTGAGAAATAATAAGAGTAATTCTTATTTATTGGTATGTTTTTCGTAAGTGTCATCTATTAGTTCCGTGTCGAGCATTAGTGCTTAACATGTTTCAAATTAATTTCGATGTTATAAAATTAAAATGAGAATGTGCATTTATGCTTACAAATAATAACTGTAGAAGTTAATTTGACTTCAATAGTCAAAATTGTGACACGTGGCTTGACTTCTTTAGTCTCTTCTATGGTTTAAATTATGGTTGTAATTTAATGTAAAGTGTAAACCATTATGATTTACATTCAATTACAACATTCTACTACATAACCAATAACAATATAAGCTGCACTACTAGACAACATTAATAAACGAATGTTATTCCATCTGATACAATCAAATTCTACAATATCAAGGTAAGAGCAGGTTCTACACGAACCATAGCGTGGTTCAAAACCATATAATGGTGTCAACGGAACCGTGGGCTATCATTTCTCTATCTCGTGCGTTTGTCTTCGCTGGTACCACTTTGAAGGTGTATAATATATTAGGTTTAGATAGGAACGCACTGAGCGCGGTATAATACAGGCACAGGTGGTTCAGAAATGCCCACGAATTTACAATGCGAAATCACATTCGTATTGTAAATAATTATTGCATGTTTAAGAGGAGTCCACACCGCCCTTTTTCCATCAAACGTTGTCCCCTGTTTCCTCCCTAGATAATGCTAGTAGAGTTATAATTTTTTTCCTGAATATCTACGGCCACTAATACAATGTCGCTATGTTTTCTTTTTTTTTTTTTCATAATTTAATAATTAAATAAGATATGAACGTTAAAAAACCCAAAAAATGACCAGATTTTCCTCTGTGTTCAAACATACAGAAAACAGATTTGGCTAGATTATACAAAAAAAAAAAACATAGGAACACAGCTCAAGCCTTTCTTTAAACATTAATGAAAAAAGTACTTAAATCGGTTAAGTTTTGGAGAAGGAATCAGGGGACAAGGAATCGTTGATTTTTTGTTGTCTCTATCGCGTTCTGCGGTATAGGCTTGAGGTAAAGGTGACAGCTATAGATTTTACACGTACTTTTTTTTAATTTCTCTAGCCCCTGGTGTATCCTCTTAAGAACTAATCAGTAGGTATAAGGGACATACGCACAGTTTAAAGTTTAAGTATTATCACATAGATTTTTTACACCTTTTATACTGGTTAGTTCTTAAAGTGTGGGGACATGGGTGGAAGTCCCAAAGGAAGATCTTTCGTCAAAGCGAGAAGCACAGATATATTGATTTCAGCTGTTGTAGGTAAGCCACCGCTCTTGGAAAATTTCGATAATGCGATGCACCATTGTGGAGCTACACTTGTATTTACCTGTAAGAATACTGTTTGTATTGTAGAAAGCAAATAATTTAAGTTCTAAACATAACTAGCCTACTTCCCTGCCATAACTAATATTATGAAGTATCAACGACAGCTACAATGTTCGCTACATTCCCATGCAATGTAAATACGACACTTCTACTAACAATTTCAACGTGACTGTACCCTGCTTATTCTTGTAAAGTGCGACTCAGTATGGGCTTAATAGCTAATCCTCTCATTATCGTGCAACTTAGTATAATATCGTATATTCGAGAAGAAAAGCGACTCGCCGTCGGTGCGTATTTTAACAATTTTACTGAGTGTAATCTACTTTCAAATGCAATGACACATTAAGGGCTTCTACACTGCGCTGCGGCAACGCAGCAAGATAACGACTTTTTTGTCGCATTTATTTACAAAGTATTGTAATTGCCTAAACTAGGCGTTGCCTGTATTTCAGGACACCAGAGACTCCGGGCCGGACGGAATTATCGTGAACTTACTTATAATTAGTTATAAGTGCGTTAAAAGTGTCTTATAACTACTCGTTTATAACATACATTATAAGTAAGTTCACGATAATTCCGTCCGGTCCGGAGTCTCTGGTGTCCTGAAATACAGGCAACGCCTAGTTTAGGCACCAGTCTCCCACATAACCTGTGATTTATGTAGAATCTTTAATAATGGTGTAATTTTGTAGTGAGAAAAATAAATATTTATTATTATTATTTATTATTAATTAGTCTATGTAAAACCTATCATATCCAAGTAAAGCCCTTATTCATATGTAAAAGATGTCTAGTATCATTGAAGATTGATCTTTGTTGTGTCAATTCATATAGTAATTTTTTGCGTTTCTCCGTACGAATTCGCATCGCGCTGATCCGCAGCTTGGTGTACAAGCCGTAGAACGATATTTATCGGACTCGAGCTTGTATTAAGATATTACAATTACAAAAGTTTATCTAATCGCTTTTATGATATACAAGCATACTAGTTTTATAATAGTATCTACAAAGTAATGTGTTTATTTGCTATACTTACTAGACACGCGTGTAATTGTCGCATTCAGAGATGAATATTAATTTTGAAATAAGCCCCATACATTATTTGTCAAATTCTTCATTTAATTACGATTAACCAATAATAATAACAATATCTATGGTCGCTTCACAGCACGTCAGTCTGGTCCCGTGCTAAGTACCTGAAGGACTTGTGTTACGGGAACTAGACAACGGAAATATATTTAATACTTTTATACTATACATATATTTAAGATTTTTATTATACGTTACACATATTTAATACACATCCATGACCCAGGAACTTTGAAAACTTTTTTGTTCCGTCGGCGGGATTCGAACCCGCGACCTCCGGCTTGAGCTACCAACAGCCCACCAACTGAGCCGCAGAGGTCGTCAATGATTATTCGTATCAATGAAAAACTGTTGCAGCGTTGGGGTGATTCTCCGAGTGCGGTGTAAACACTATACCGCTTGCACTAAAACCCCGCTGAACCTCTCTTGGTAGCCACGTGAACCACCAACCGTAGTTTCACTAGCGGAGGTCTGCCTAGTACAAAGCAGACCCAGCTCTAGTGGGGGCGTAGAAGTTCTGCCTGGCAATGGAAAAAGGGATGGCCCAGGCAAAGCCATCCCTCTATAATTGTATCGCGTCTCACTCGAGGGCTCAGTGCAATGGGCAGCGGTATGTGATTGCAATCAAAAAGTCGTTAATCCACTAAACGTAATGACAAACCCTGCAAAATGAACATTAGGAGCAGTTCTCATAAACATCGGAGTCCGTAGATAAATTTATCAAAGTCGGTTAATAAGTCACAAATTCGCAATGGAAACCGCATAAACCTCTTATTGTCAATAAACTGTCGTCATTTGCCAACTCATTATGCGGCGTAGGGTTGCCACAAGCAGCTAAAAACTAAAAACTTAATGGTTTAGTTGTTCCATGATTGATTTTTTAATCAACATGGCAGAAATTTTACCTGAGGAGTAAATTCTTTGAGAGATTTTCAGAAAATATCTTTCAGAGATTTTCTATAAATAAAATATCAAAGCGCCATCCCTCAGGTAAAAATTTCAGTCTGGCTATCGAAATATCAGTCCGTAGCTAAATATATTTTGTGTTAAAGAGCTGTAGTTGCATTAAATCATAGAGTAATAATTCTTCGCGTTTTTTTAAAGAAGGAGGCTTATTGTTACTCATTAAGCCAATAGTCAAATTACAATTACATCTTTAAATTTTCCAGATAGTTATACCTTTTATGCTTCACAGATCGCAGTCTCAACTCTCAGCATTGCTGTTCTGCGGCATCAAGATTAATATATCAACAAAAAAGTCAAATATCCGCAAATAACAACTAAATATTATGTTCAGTTTTTGCCAGCCCTATCAGCATGCTAATACCCAATTGATCCGTTTACGGCGCGGTTATGGCCTCAAATGACCGGTCAGGCTGCGTAATAGCCCATATAGACGATCTCAACGCATCTGACCACGCTATTGTTAGTTCATTCGCTCAGGGCTCAGATTCTTATGCCTCGTATGTAGCCACACAGCCTGTGATAGCCCGTCGACGGTATCAGTGTCGGTCCGGCTTAGGTTGATTGTAGTCATCAGACTAACTGAATAACTGAATTATATTTCGAATTTAATACCTCGATCGTGGGAATCGCGGACACAATAGATTTTCAATTGTTATACGACAGCCGGCCGCTTCTGCTTGGGGATTGATGGGTTAATGCGTTACAAAAAAAAAGGATATAGAATATAATTTTATCAGGAAAAATGACCAACTAAGTAATACGTAACTGCGCGATAAACGAAATTCCGCTCAATGAATGACACGCGAGCGACCGCGACCGACGAAAATTCAAACGAAATGCCACTTTATGACATAGGCGATAGGTTTCATTTCACTCTACCTACTAGCTTTTACGCCGCCGCCGGCGGCAGCGTGGGTCGCCACCAAAATGTCAGTAGAAAATGACACTTATATTCTATGTCATAAAGTAGCATTTTATTTGAATTTTCACCGGTCGCGGTCGCTCGCAGCAAAGATCCGAAAGCCACCTTTAGGGCCTGTTTCACCACATAATGATAAGTGCCGAATAGGCTATTCACAACTTAACTTGACAGATCAGGCCCTGTGAAGTGTCATTCACCGAATATCCCGAACGTAAAATCAAATAAGGACATCTGTAGCATAATTTCAGCATAGTTTGTTAGAGACACAATATAATACTCATGCCCTACAGTAAGCCTACTCCCTAGCTATCAGCTATCATGTAATCTCGGCGGTATTCTGCTGAGTCGGGCACTCGGTGTCATGACACAAGCCTGTATTAGGTTGATTGATCGGGAATGCGCGGTGTCATTGCAATCTATAACGGTACACAAGATAAGCTTCCGTCATATTGAATCTGAATAGTAAACCTAATAAGATAATCTTGTGTATTTATATAATTGGCTTCTTCATTACGGCCCCCCCCAATGAATGTATAAATAGCCCATGTATAGTATAAAAGTATTAAATATATTTCCGTTGTCTGGTACCTGTAACACAAGTCCTTCAGGTACTTAGCATGGGGCCAGACTGACTGACTTGTTGCAACACTAGATTCGTTCTGACACTCATCAAACATTCCAAAAATAAAGAAAGATAAAACATCAAATACTTGTATCTAATATAAGTATATGGACATCAGGGATATTTAAATAACTAATAAGTATCAGAGTCGTGAGTTTTTGTTTCACTTAACACGGTTATAAACAGCGTGCTTAGCCTGGCGGGGCGTTCGTTAAATTTAAATATGAAGTTATAAATAAGCGCTAAGTAGAAGAGGTTATCTGTGCCACAAGTTATGGGGTACAGCGCACCTGTTGTATCGTGTTTCTGTATTAAAATCACCATGTTCTAGAGGCTTTGTTGCCTGATTTCCTTTAGGAAAATTCTATGCTTATGCATAATGCAGTTATTTGAAAAAGTCTACTTTGTATAAAGAGATAAATAAACTAGTTGAAAGAAATATACCAGAGCAAATAATAATTATTTTAGTTAAGTTACTGTTATTGCGGAAACTAGGAGAATAATTATTATAAAAAATATTAATTTAAGAGGTCTATAATTTTGCGCTACTAATTTTTATTACGATGATTTTTTTATGAAATAACAAACGAGAAAACGGGTCCCCTGATGGAAAGCAACTTCCGTCGCCCATGGACACTCGCAGCATCAGAAGAGCTGCAGGTACGTTGCCGGCCTTTTAAGAGGGAATAGGGTAATAGGGGAGGGAATATATAAAAGGGATGGGAAGGGAAGGGAATAGGCGAGGATAGGGAAGGGAATAGGGTAGGGGATTGGGCCTCCGGTAAACTCACTCACGGCGACGGCGAAACACAGCGCAAGCGCTGTTTCACATCGGTTTTCTGTGAGAACGTGGCATTTCTCCGGTCGAGCCGGCCCATTCGTGCCGAAGCATGGCTTTCCTACGTTATGTATCTGTCATTACGCCGCATGATAAAGTGATTTTGATGAAATTTGGTACGAAGATGCTTTGAGTTCCAGGAAAAGATATAGGATTGATTTTATCCTAAACAAAATGGACGGTTATGCGAAACCGTAATTAAATTTGACGCTTGATCGAAACGATGTCGCGATTAGTATTGCATAGCAAGTGTTTTGCATCAAGCCTCATGCCTCTGAAAAAAGTTATCCGGCGTGGCAAAAGATCCTTTTAGGTACGTTTACGCGGTTCTGCCAACCCTAGATACCCTCCTCAAACGGCCTTGTAACACCCCTATTAATGACAATACTCAGGATGCAGTAGTTTAATTGGTCCAATAAGATTCCCAATTATCTGTCAATAAACCGAGTTTCTGTTATATTATGTTTATTGGTTCTAGTTCTCGGTAGCTAATTGAAGAGGTGGATCCCCAGCGATCCTCCTCTTCAATTAGCTATAATAAAAACTCAAAGCAGCTTTTACTTGTAGTTAAAGGCTTTGATATCGGAAATGAAATTTCATGGAAAGTACAGTCATTTTGGGTAACTTTGAACCACGGTTTAACTTTGAACAATACAATAATGTTTTATTCAAAGTTAAACCGCAAGTCAAAGTTATCCAAAATGAGCGTATTATAATATGATACGATTTCTGATGCTGACATTAAGTATTGAAACTCTACCCTTAGTCCCGTACCCTATAAAATCTTTCCCCCTTGCTTCCTACAAAGTGAATCTTGTATATTATATATTTTCAGTTTTGTTTTGGTAGTTGGAAAAAAAAATCAATGAATCTAGCTAGATTTGATAAACTACGTATATTCAAGACATATACTTTTTTTTTTTCTTTGTACTCCGAGCAAAGCTCACCCACTAACTTGTTACTTAAGAAAAAAGATAAAATATATTTATTTTACTGCCACAAATAAATAAAATAAATGAAAGTTTCATGAAATTAAAGATTATGACAGAAAAATGTTCTGTCACGTTCTCAGCCCCACCGATCGCAAACCAGTCGTATTAATAACATATTTTATGAAATAATTGACGTCGCCGTCATAATATTAAATCAGATTTTTTATCTCGAATCAATCGGCAGTTCTTATCTATATAGGTAATTGGAAAAATATAAGAAACGTACTTCATGGCACTCGATAAAACTGTTTTTATAACTACTTAGCTTCCATCCACTTTACCACTTGAATATTACTTTTTTAGGACAAAAAGTAGGTTATGTCTAGGGCCTGAACTGTCTACTACAGTAGCAAAATTGATCATGATTCATCTAGAACTTTTTGCTTAGAGCTGTAACAAACACACAAATATTTACCTTTATAATATAAAAGTGAACATTACTAATTACCTGTAAGTAAAGTAAGCATTAACAAATTAAAACACATTATTAATATGGTTAATATACGCTTGCAACTAGTAGAGCATTTTGTAATCATTAATTTAAGATAAAGCCAACACTTTTTTCATTTGATTAAAACGTAAATAAACTCCACTAACGGCGTATGAAAACATAACATAATTCAATATAGTTTTTAGATTCATAATTCACCTCTGTCTAAAGTTGCATCGCATAAGGCAAGAGTAGGATTTATACCTCGTAAACGTCATTAAAATACAGATATCAGTGCTGATGCCTCGTAAAAACTATTGAAATATACCATTAATAAGCTTATGACGCCATATTCGGTTAGTGGTCGGCCTGAATGCCATAATATAACCATTTGTTTTATGGCGTCTTTAGTAAGAGGCCCGTGTAATAGTACCTGTTAAGTAGAGGACGATGCTATTCATCATTTCGACGGGTGCAAAGTAAAAAGAGTCATCTACAAAACAGCTACTTTTCAGGAGAGCGCATAATAGGAAAAAATGCTCCCATTTTGTCAATTTCCAATCAAATTTATTGAAATTTTCATCGTTGTTTCATTATTTATAAATTAATCCACATGTATATTTAATTTCTTCTATTTCTGTTTAATTTACGAGATATTGTAGTTGTCTGCATCTACATTGCGCTTGAAAATATGACAACTGAGTTAACTACCACTTGGTCGTTTCTACGTGGGAATTAAAAATTATATTTATTAAAGTATTTTTACCGATTACTAGTGCGATTATCAGTACCTACGTAAAGTGTAACACTTTATATTATTAAAATATGTAGTTAATGCCCGTTTTACACCTTAAAAACACCAAGTTCAGAACATGTTTGCGTAGATATCTTTTTCTACGTTGTCGATTCGGTGCAAGGTGCACGATTTAGAAGGAAGTTAAAATATGAAATACTAGCTTTTGCTCGCGGCTTCGCTCGCGTGGAATTTGAAAATCGCGTAAAATGCAAATATTCCTGTAAGCTCCCTTAGAAACATGATGTTATTCCAAGACCAAAAGTAGTCTAGTAATATAAGCGGTTTTATCTTTTCAAATAAGTTTATGCCAAAAAACAATACGATTAGTTTCTTAGTTAGAGCGTGAAGGAAGGACAAACAAACAAATAAATAAATAAACAAACATACTTTCCCATTTTAACATTAGTTTGGATATACTTAGGAATCATTCATTTACTTTCGTACAAATCGTAATTTCTCACAACAAAAATGAAATTCTGTGTCAATACTTTAATTACTTTAAAAATAATTTAAAAAGTATTCAGTATCATTATCAGTACAGGAACTATGTTGTAAATTATTATAATTTAGGCAGAGGCTTATTACGAGTAGGTAAGTCTTTGTACTTGGCACTTGTGAATTGTGATCATGATGGGTTCATTATAACATCATAAGCATCGCCGGACGTTTTACACCATCGGAGGGATGTATACGATTCTTCAGAACACAAAATGAAATTTTATTTCAACGGTTTCTCAATTGCTTTTCATGATCACAGAGATCCTAAAACCGGTCAAAGATAAGTTAAAAGGAAAACTTCGCGAGATATTTTTGCGCTACAGTTAAACTTGCAAATGCCGGAATATGATGTTTTGCATATTTTGTTTACCTAAATTTTGTCGTAATTTACGTCATGTGTCAATACACCAATACACGTGTCTTTATTTCTCAATCGCCTTTTCTTTAGATCAATACTGAACTGACGTCTTTTTCTACCGTTTAACGAGGAAGGCGTAGAATATTCACTTGATGCCTCCACTGCCGAAGAAGTATCAATGGTGTTGTCTTTAGAAGATTCACAGTTTGAGAGGGATAATATACTCGATGGCTCGATATATGAGTTAATAAACTCAAGCAGGTCATAGATTATATGAGATCAAACTATCTGTTTAATAAAAAAGACATAATATTTTGATCTAATACTGATAATGGTCGCGGCGGACTTGAAGTGATGAATTGTATTCTGAGGGCGTTGGCGTATTTAATAATTTGCTTAGATCGACATCCAAATTTTCAAAATCATTTTATATTTTAGACTGAGAGTGAACTGGTGTGACTGGCCCAGAGTATTCAGATCATGGGGACTTATCTTACGAAGTTAACTTATATTCATTTGTATTCATCGCTGATACATCAAGGTTTTCTATAGAAGTTCAATAATTCTTCATCGGGCAACACAGTATTTTGCTCGATAAATCTATCGTTTATGTTCTGGAAACTTTCAACTTCTTTAAAAAGTTGTTTTGGACTTTCTGAACATGAAACAACAGTAAAAAATAACAGAAAGAAATTAGAAGTCAATTAATATAATAATAATAAGAATTAACATAGAAAGGTACTAATAAACATAACAAACAATACTAATTTACAAAAGTAAATTGAGACATCTAAATCACAATCGCAACGTAGAAAAAGCTATATGGCAGATAGCCGCTTATGCCGCATAACATTAACCCCGCGCGTCCCGCGTATAGACGATCAGCGGTAGTTATCCGCATCTACGTCGTGCAATTTCACAAAACAGGAGTAGATGTCTTCTTTTACGTGACAAAAGTACCAGAAATAAGGTGATATTTGAATTTTTGTTTTTGTTATGTTGTAGAACATGATATTTTAAGCTAGTTTCTACAAAAAAAACGAAAAACTCAAAATTGCAGATGACTTTTTTTACTTTGCACCCGTCGATTTGTATTTGTGAAGGATATAAAAAGATTGGAGATCAAATCTTAAGCCCCAATTTCAGCAACGACTGTTAAGATTAACGCTCGAATTAATCATTAATATCACGCTACCTCTTTCGTTTTTCTCATGAATGAAAGAGGAGATATGACATTTTAACTAGCTGATAACACTAACAAACGTTGGTGAAATTGGGGCTACATAGTACATACGTGAAAAGTCAATAAAGGTATAATAATAATATATCAGGACTGGACTCTTTGGAATTTGGATTAAGAAAATATCGCGTTGACATTATTACCTCCTTTTAAAAAAGTTAATTTATGGTTAAAATTAATGTTAAAGGTTCGATAGTAACGACGGGTTTTGACATTTAAAAAGCATTTTCGTTTATTCTACTGACTATGATGTCAACAAAACGTGGAAAAAATATGTCATTTGTAATTAGTAACACAAAATTAGCAAAAAATGATGCAACATGACCCTAACTTGAGTACATACTTTAACCTAGATCTCAAAATCTGTAAGGTCTGGAAAACTGATTTTTTGACACAAGTAACTTCAGTTCATAAAGATTAAATGCTCAAGACGAAAACACGATTACTCAAAAAATGCTCGATAGTTTCTTTTTTACAAAAAACCTTGTTTTACACACTTTTTGCTTGAATCTTCAAAGTTTGCTGTCTTTTCTTTAATATTTTTTAATATCTAAAAAGGTATTGATAAAACCTACATTTGCTCAAAACACTTTTTTCATAATCACCTTTCTCCTTTTTCACCTGGCATATGAAAGACGGGCGTGAGTGTGAAGAGAGAAGGACGATGTTTGATTTTTAGAGTCAGGTGAGCTCTTAATAAAAACGATTAAAAGTATCCTCGATCGTGGTACGCATACTAAAAAGTTAAACGCGCTATAATGTAGGGCTAGGATTTAACGATTATTTTTATTGAAGTTAATCAGGCGAGGGACGAGTTAGGCCGCGATAGGGATGGCAAACCTTTTTGTATCAATGATTTAAAAAAAAGATACAATTTTTTTTGTACACTGTCATGCCCAAAAAGAATTTTGACGACTCAGCCCAACAAAGAACCTCCTCCTTTTTGAAAGTTGATTTTAAACGTGATAAATCATTCAGAAAATTGATAAATTAGTGTTGTATCAACCCTAAAGTACAATATTGAAACGTAGAAAGTTAACTTTATTGTCATGTTGGCTATTAAATTAAATGTACACAACTTATTATGATTTACTTTCAAAGTATCCGTGTAAATAATGTTTTAGATTGTAGTCGATTTGAATTATTTGTTTCTGATTAGTGTGCTTTGCCGTTTGCAGATAGAAAATGAAAGTTAGAAGTACTAAATTAATAAAGATACTTATTATTAAATTAATGGCAGAGCCAGCAAATATTTAAGTTGTTTTACTGATCATTTCTGACTTCGATCAAATATTACTGACGTTGTATTTGTAATGTCTTTTAGAACTTTCAGACCACATCCTAAATGGCGGTATCGGACATTCAGGATTGGTCCGCTTAAATGTACGTGGGAGAGCCATGCTTCGGCACGAATGGGCCGGCTCGACCGGAGAAATACCACGTTCTCACAGAAAACCGGCGTGAAACAGCGCCTGCGCTGTGTTTCGCCGAGTAAGTGAGTTTACCGGAGGCCCGATCCCCTACCCTATTCCCTTCCCTACCCTACCCTCCCCTATTACCCTATTCCCTCTTAAAAGGCCGGCAACGCATATGCAGCTCTTCTGATGCTGCGAGTGTCCATGGGCGACGGAAGTTGCTTTCCATCAGGTGACCCGTTTGCTCGTTTGCCCCCTTATTTCTTAAAAAAAAAAATGTAATTTCGGATATATGAAATGTTTATGTTGGTTGACACGAAGAAGGTGGACACTCAGACCTACTTGAGGTCCGATAGAATCAGCCAACATTCATATAACATAAAATTTCACCAAAATGGGTTACGCTGTTTCGGAGCAGTTTGACAATACATTGCGTGTTGACAGCTTTAGCACGATCTACTCGAACATTTCATCAAAATCAGTTCAGCCGTTTGGCAACTGCACTGCACTGCCTCTGGCCTTACACCAAAGCACTTAATCAGCGCCGCATCACAAAAAATATATATAAATTAATTATTGTGCGTAAAATGTACAAAGTATGAGCCGCACCGTTTTAATTAAGTGTTCTCAATAGTTTTTTTTCTGTTACCTTAGGTAATATTATCTGGTTAGGCTTAGTATGAATTTTTGTTGTTTTATTTGTGTGTTTTTGTTTTTGTTTGTCTCTGTCTCTATTGTTGTGCTTTGTTTTATTGTAGTGTACTGTGAACTTTGTTGAATAAATGTCTACTAAAACCGCGTGTTGACAGCCCTAGTACGATCTACTCGCACATTTCATCAAAATCAGTTCAGCCGTTTGGCAACTAACACCGCATGTCGGCAGCCCTACCGTAATCTCCTCGATCTCTGATGCGTGCGCATCATGCAAATGGCCGCGATCACGCCGCTGATACGCGGATTCGGCTTCACCACCTGTTCCGGCTTAACCTGATTCCTGCCGATTCTCGACATAAGCGTTCTTAGGAGGAACCCGTCCTGGGTCCCAGGGGAGTGAGGACATGAATCCCTGAAATGTAGGTAATTACAATATTGTGTTATCGACATAGGTATATATAATATAATTTCTATTCGTTGCCCCAGGTACATGTATTCAGGCTTTAAGGGATTTTGGAGAAGCAAAATTATCAAACTAGGTTTTATACTTAGAAACCATCAAAATAATGCACCTTGGAAAATAGAGATGTGCGCAGTTTGTGCTTACTTCTGCTGCTTTTCATTCCGTCTTGTTTTATAGATCATAACAAAAAGCGAAACTGTTCTATTGCATTGACCATCCCAGTTCTAGATCTACAGAGTAAAACAGTTTGGCAAGAAACGTTGCAAGTATCAAACATAGCGGAGGTATCGGGGAATGTCGCAAGTGTCAAACATTATTCAAGTATCAAGAATGCGCGCAACTCCGCCGCGTATTTATTGGACAGGTCGGAATTTTAACCCGCGAGCTGCCGGCTCGAGCGAGCGACTCTAGAATTTTTGTGACAAATTATTATTTTTACCATAGATAAGGTTTTACTTAGGTTTACTTTATTCTTTCTTTCTTTTTAATTAAACTCGACCATATTAATCTGCCATTATATTGCGCGGTGAGTGACATTTAAAGCTTTTGCAAAATAAGCCACCACGCCACTCGCCTCACATACTGAGCTTCATTGTACCGGGATTCTATGAGACCGTAGTAGTATGTAGTGTTTCTCGTGAGTGAGGTAACAAAAAAAAACAGCCTAAGGTTTCTGGTGTTATTTTTATCATCAGGAGCGCAATTCGCGAGCCTTTGCGAAAGCTAAGGCTCGCGAATTGCGCTTCGCTCGTATCGCTTACCATCAGATGATTTTTCAACTCGTTACAAGTTTCAATTCGTAATAAAATATATTAGAACATTGATATCGATCTAACCTGGTGTTTTCTGCAATAGTAACTCTTTAAGTTCCACAAATCCAGTAGGACACAGGTGTGATATAGATATCCCACATACGGCAGCAGGCGCGGTCCCACGGGGTATTTATAGTGTGGCCGAGACTGATACATATCGGCGATGACTGATGACGCCGCTGCTGGACCTGTATTCCGCATGGGGCGAGGAAATACGCGGTATTTTACTTTTCGTCAGCATTCTCTTACAGAGTGTAGCGAAGGACTAGACATCCAAATACTAAGCGCTCTTACAGACGAACGGTACGTGTCGGCGGCAGTCGACGGCAGTTGACGGCACGTGTCGGCGGCAGTTGACGGCAGTTGACGGCAGTCGACTGCAGCCGAAGGCAGCCGTTGACAGTTTATGACGCTTGCAGGGGGCCTACCACGACCTTTCCTAAAACTATCATGTTTCCAGAAAATTTTGTTGTAAGATTACAATAACATTACCATTTACCGTTCTCACTTTTTTTAATATAATTTTACTAAAATACAGTAAAAAATGCAATAAAATATTGTTAAATCCGCTGTGAAATATCAACTTTTTTTAAATCGCTAGCTTGACGTTAAAGTAATTATTGCTTATATCATATATTATGTCAAACGGTGTCGCTTAGTAGAGGTGGTGGTAGGCCCCCAGTCGTGACGTACCGCCTAAGGGTAAGCGGCCACAGGTCGGTATCATACGCAACGGACGTCTCGCATCAAACGGATAATTTTTTCACAGTACTTCCGCTGAATCGGCAGCATATGGATTATCGAATAGCCTATAGTAAATGAATGCTCAAAAGGGGGGTGTGGATGGAATAGTCGAAAGCAGACATTTTGACTTAGAAACTTTGTTTGGACTAATTTGAAGATAAACATACTGGCTAGTCGGTAATCCGTATGCTGCCGATACAGTGGACGTACTGTAAAAAAATTATCCGTTTGATGCGAGACGTCCGTTGCGTACGATACCGACCTGTGGACCTTTACCTTTACGCGCTGCGTCACAACTGCAAGCGTGATAAACTGTCGACGGCTGCCGTCGACTGCCGTCGACTGCCACCGACACGTGTAGTCGTCTGCCGTCGACTGCCGCCGACTCGTGCCGCCGAAACGTGCTGTTCGTTTGTAAGCGCGCTAAGCGATTAAGCGATGGATTAACGTTATTACAATGAAGGTAAAATCAGAAAATGCAAATTTTGACATTTTATATGAAATGAGGGTTGTGACTTGTGGCGCTATGTATCCGTCAGGTCTATCGTATCACATGTCATTGGACACGCAGTATGCAGCCTTCTAACGTCCGTAATTTTTATCATTAGTCGTTACCTCTTTCCTTCAATCAACTTCAAAAATTATGTTATTTGTTCTATACAATTTTATCATTAGTTAATGATATAATTTTTAAGAATTGACGTTGAGTCGAGTGTTGGAAATCTCGAGGAAACGACTAAGAATACGGGTGCAAGTGTGTAAGCAGAACTCGTGGCCCCACAAGGAAAGTAACGCGAGCGTTTATTGTAAAGTATAATTTATGTCACCTGTCAGTGCTGTACAGTGTACACTGCTCAGTATTCAGCGATAGCCTATTACGCAATGCGGTGTCAGCCACTACAGAGTAAAAGTATTATCCCATCAAAAACATCCTGTAAAAAAACCAAGTCTCGCAACTCATTTTTTATACCGTAAAAATTTATGAGATCCATGCAATACCAAGTCGGTTAATTTATTCAGTCCCTACCTAGGGGACCTTCTGTCTCAAGTTAGTACGTAAGTTATTATCATATCAATATTAAAAATCTTTTACGTTTTAAATAAATAGATCGACTTGAACATCGCATGAAAACACAATGTGTGTTACAATTTATAGATAATTATTATAATATTAAGTATTAGATTTGATTGTTTAGTCTATTGCGCTCCATGCGATTGATGCGTTACTGTATAGTGTTAAACTAAATCTAATTATGCGATGTCCAAGTCGATCTATTATATAAATATATAATCTAGTCCAGTATACACTATACAGCATCCATTGCTTACATAAAAAATATCTATGACTAGATGTCCCACGCGGCTTCGCCCGCGTAAATTAGGAATTTTACAGAAACCGTACATTTTCCCATAAAAAATAGCTTATGTCCCTACTCTCTTCACGTGGTCTACTACTCTATATCTGTGCCAAATATTGCCATAAAAATTGCTCCAGTAGTTGGTGAGATAAACCCTTTCTAATATTTCCCCCGTTTTCCCCATATTTTCCTGAGTTTCTTTGGTCGTATTAGTCTTAGCGTGAATTATCACGCTAAGATACATATAATATAGCCTTACTCGATAAATAAGCTATCTAACACTGAAATAAGTTTGTAAATCGGACCTATAGTTCCTGAGGTTAGCGCGTTCAAGCAAACATACTTTTCAGGTTTATAATTAGATTTTTTGAAATTATCGTTTGACAAACTCGAGTCTCGATCTAAAAGACTATGAAAAGTACCAATAACACATAATGGGCTCATAATTGACGACGCATAGTGTAATATGGTGATGATGATGACGATGAATGTAATTTGCATAGTAGCATAATATGCTTTACGTTCTTAAAACTACGCCGAAACTCCCAAACTTGTATCTATAAAGAATCAGGAGTTCTTTCAGCACCTTCCGAACCACGGTATACCAGGTATACCTCAGTGCAAAATCTTACTTGTTGGTAGCTTAATATGATAAAATACTTCTCACGAAACCGAAGTCACCACACGTTTACCTATAATATTTGAGGAGTTCCCTCGATTACTTATGGATCCTTCATCAGATCACCACTTTTGTGAATATAATACTAAATTGGTATGATACCCTATATACCAAAAGAAAAATTTTGAAAATCGGTTTACAAACGGCGGAGTAATCGTTGAACATAAGAAAACAAACATAACACCTCCCCCATTTTGAAATTCGGTTAAAATTGTAGCTTATGTGTTATTCTGATGTATAAGCTATATTATTGTAAAGTTTCATTAAAATCCGTTCAGTAGTTTTTGCGTGAAAGAGCAACAAACATCCATACATCCACACATCCATACATCCATACATCCAAACAAACTTTCGCCTTTATAATATTAGTAGGATAGGGATCTAGTGGTGTTAGTGAGTCAACGTACAACGTAATGGCAAAGTAGGTGTGCAAATAAAATGCATACAAAACAAAAAACGATGCAAATGTATAAATCAGCTGGAGCTTTATGCTAATGCTTTGATGTTTAATTAATTTAAATAATAAATAATTATTCAATTAAAAATTTACAGCCGGCTTGTCTTCAGGAAAACGCGGACGGGTACAATCGTCAACAAAAACGTATCTATTTATCTAATAGCTTTTTGCATATTCTAATTCATTTGTTTATCAAATGCCATGTCGTTTCGGTCAATTTATAGCCAATCAACGCGTTAGAAAAAGGCTTTGGAATACATTTTGCTTGCGAATGAGCGTTGACGGGTATGATCGGCGCTTCCGCTGCACGCTTGTCAGACACGATCCGACGTCTAATGGTCACTTTTATCAAGATTTGTTAGAAAATGCATTATTAATTTTAAAAACGACAGTCTCAAGACAGACTATTGCAATACGAAAACTTCTATGTGTGTTTTCCAGTATTTGATGTACAGCAATCTATCGAATGGCTTTCGTGTCTCCAGTGAACGCGATCCCATAATTTTAAACAGTTTATTACCATCCGCCTTACAAATTTTCTTTTTATAAATAACTAGCTGTCCCGGTGAACTTCGTGTCACTTTAAAACCTTCCCTGGACTTCTACAAATATTTTAAGACTAAAATTAGCCCAACCCGTTCAGCCGTTCTCGAGTTTTAGCGTTACTAACATAATTGAAAATCCATTTTTATATATTTGACTTCTAAGTATTATCACAAATCTTAGAAAAGTGTTGTTTTTAGACTTTTTCAGGAAATTTAAATTTTTTTTTAGAATTTTTCTCTCCGTAAGAACCATCCTCGTACTTCAAAGAATATTAAAAAAAAAGAATTAGCGAAATCGGTCCAACCGTTCTCGAGTTTTGCGCTTAGCAACACATTCAGCGACTCATTTTTATATTATAGATAAAATAATTTAAAATTTTATTGCCTATCCCAAAAAGTGCACACAGGGACATCTGCTAAACTCTTTTTTTAAATTATAAAGCAAAATACTGCCATTACGTGTTTTTGTTTTTAACATTCATTTCTCTTATGCTAAAACCTATAAACAAAACGCCCGTCTTTATTCATCACCATTGTAAGCAGGTTGTATGAAATATGTATGTCCGCCTGGGAGTGATATTGTGTAGTGAGTTACGGACACGACTGACGTTTTTTGATCGCCGATTGAGCGGTCATTTCTGATCAAATAATTGTATGACATAAATTCTTGTGTTACTATGTTGTTGTTTTATTTTGATAAGATAGCTACTAGTTTCTTGACTCGTAAAAATATTGATTCTTAATGAATTCGTTTTCACATCATAACATTTTTTTTAAACTAATTTGATAATTAAATAATTATAACTCTATGAGATGTTGGCCGGAATTTCGTACGCGCTGCATGCCATTTAGCCGAAACTTTTTCGTTTTCGCTTCGTTATAGAATCGCCGATCAAAATGTATGGAATTGACATAAGACGAGTCAACGTCACATTAACGAACGCTTATGTCAATTCCATACATTTTCATCGGCGATTCTCGAACGAAGCGAAAACGAAAAGATTTTGGCTCACCCCCCTGGAGTCGTATTTTTTCCGTGGTGATACAGACTACGAGTATAATAATATAATTTTGCTTTAACCGAAACTCAAGTATTTCGTACTTATTTCATCTTACATATAAAATTCTCGTGTCACAATGTTAGTTACCGTACTCCTCCGAAGCGGCTTTACTGATTTTCACCAAATTTTATATTATGCATATTCACAAGAGCGGATCCAGCTTTGGCGCCAGGGGTGGGGGGGAGGTATTAGGTTAAATATTGAAATTTGAAAGTACTTAAATAAAATCTATAAAAATATATAAAATCAGTATGTTTAAGAATTTTACCTAGGACCTGGAACCAGCCCTTGCATATTCAGTAGGTCTGAGAATCGGCTACTGGGTACTTTTTATATTGATAAGTGCATTTGTTGAATAAATAGTATATTATTACAATAAATAGTAAATTATTACAACTCAATACTGACGGCGACTATTTTTTGTGTGACGGGATATCGATGGACGTTGTCATGGTGCCATACTTATTTAGTCACTTCAACAAAATAATATTATGGGCGAAATACTTTATATTGGCAAAACAACGTTGCCGGGACAGGTAGTATTTTATAAAATTTAAAACCATTTTAATAAAGTTTATATATTAAAATTGGTTCAGCGGCCTTTTATATTCGTTAATATGCATAAAAATGTTTCATAAGGAATCCTCCTGGGCACTTTAAATTTGAAATAAAGTGCAATTTTCCATTTTCAATCACGTCAGTAAAATAACGCTAAGCCGAAGAAAAAATAAGTTTTTCAATTACATCGAACATAATAGAAAAAAAAACTCAACCACACGAAATTGATGGTGCTTTCTGCAATCTCACTAACAAGCTGATCGGAGATACGCGAGATTGATCACTCTAATAATATTTGAGAGAGATTGTGAGATTGGGAATAGAGCTACCAGAAGGGTATTTATTGATGAGCTGCTGATCGTTATCTAAGACCTAGACCTTGAGTCTGGATGACTTTTTGATCCTAAGATAACACCAAGTTGAGAAAAAAATTCTAGATTTTTTTCTGAAGTGTCTAGTATTATTTGATTAATGCTCAGTGTTTGAAATGTTTTGACTGGATTTTATGCTTTTAACGGCATTGTTTATTGATAAATGTCTTAAAATTACCCATTCTAAAGCGATGGTGAATAGAAAAACTCCTGTTACAGAGCCTTCATGAATTAAGCGGGTCAAAATCAACTTTATTAGAAATTTTTGAAATTTAGAAAAAAGAACATTATCTAATTGTTTAAAGTCTATACGTGCCTGCCTAACATATGCCAACGAGATATCTCACTCTCGAGATAATTAAAAACTACTCGTCTCATAATGTCAAAATCTCGACATTATCTCGACAAAACTCTATAAAATGGGTTATTTCGATGATAGATCTATGCGAGAAAAAATGTTTGTCATGCTAGGGTCAATAGAGATGAAGAGACAAACCATCAAATATCGAGAGAAAACATGTAGAATGAGATATCTCGTTGGCGTATGCTAGGCAGGCAGCGGTCACTTATTAGTTTCGCTCAGTGTCCGTTTAAGACATGAAATGTCCTTCGCGGTCTACACATTTTATAAAAAAAAATATTTAGGATATTATTTTGATATCAATGAGCAAAGTAACCATTTTTGTAGCTTAATTATCTCTCTGAAGTTGGGAGTGAAATATTGGTGCAAGCTTTTAATAGATATTGACATTAAATCCTGGAGATGTTGAAGTCCTAAGATGAACGAAGATCATCTTCGAACATGGGTCCGCACACAATGGGTCGGCGGTCCGCCATTTGGTGACCCCTGGTCTATACCTTAATACTTTAATTATTGCATTGCATTATTAGAGAAAATATTTTATCATTTATTTTGAATGTCCAGTATAGAAAACATCTAGTTCTTTGGAAACGCACTTCTCTACAAATCAAAGTTAGCTTACAAAACAGGTCGATATACCCTAAAGGTAAAAGTTGCATGCAATCCACAATAAATGTCCATTAAATTATAACATACTTAAACGGCGCAGCTAAAAATATTGATCACTCCTTTTGTAAGGCCTCGGGCGTATTTATAAAGTTGGAGTAGAATTTATAGGCGTTTTGCGTTACAAATCGCGCGGATACACTTAAATAACAACACCTAATGAAGGATACATTACAGAGATTCAGCGCACGCGCCGCTCTGTCCGTCTAACTACCACAGATATTATATGTTTAAGTAGATGCCGCACATGAAATATTATGAGCCACAGCTACGTGTTCTTGTTCAGTACAAGTATAATATTAAAAAAATGAGTTCAATCCCTAAGCGGCGCCCGGCTGCCGCATAACAATTGAAAATCTATTGTGTCTGCGATACCCACGATGGAGGTTTTAATTAACTGAAAAATATGTGATTTTTTTAGAAACAAGTTTACAAGTTTGATTTCAACTTCATACTACTACATAAAATGATGGCGTAGAAATCGGTATATTCTTATTAGCGTAGTTGTTTAATGGGATATTGGTGGGACCTAGAACTCTAACTTAGTTTACTGCTTGACTCTTGATTCGCAGGTTTTGGGTTTGATTCTCGCGTTACATACGTTAGGACATGCGGGTTGATAACCCGATCGCCTCACAAGAAAGATGATCCATGCGTCGATTGGACATGTAAAACGTCGGCCTATGTGCAGCCATCTCATTGGGCTACGGGAGTAAACGAAGAGAGAATACGCTTGTAAACTGCGCACACACATAGAAATTACTACTGGCGTAGTTTGTCAGGTTTGTCGGCTATTGCTAACGAAACCTCTACCGTAGCTACTAAAATTACAGGCGCTTAAGAATTTTTTTCCATTCTGATATCAGTTTAAATTATAAATAATTGTCTTTTCTACTTTTTTTTGTCATTTACTTCGTTGCGAGTTTCAACAGACTTTGCATGTTCCTTGTGCTTTATTGGGGTTATATCGAATGGTCCGATTTTGTTGAAATTTAGTATAGAGATACTTTGAGTCCCGGAAAAGGAAATTGATAATTTTTATCCTGAAAAAATGTACGGTTCGATTTTCGGAGCAACGGAATAGCTGGCGTCATCTAGTAAAATATATATCCCCGTTGTGTTGAGTTAACGTTAATCGTGCGCAGCGTGGCGTCGCGTGTCGGTGGAACACGTGTTATATAGCGGGACTCTTCGGACAAGGCGTCTGTTGTACAGGCTAATACCTAACAAAGACTTTGCATTAGAATTGTATATGCAAAGAAAGCCTTAACCAGGCTTAAGTAAAACAAGGTAGCATACATTTACTACTGAAAACTAGATGATATTTGTGAGTTTCTCTGTTGTTATTATGTGTTAACTTTAAAAAAAATTCAATATTCATATCTCGCTTATTTGGCCAACTTTTGGTCACAATGAAATCTAACAGTATATTTTGGAATTATGGGACAACAAAAATTATATTCATCGTGTGCAGAGAATATTATTTTAAAGTTTAAACAGTGAAAATATTATATTAAAACTAGACTAATAAAAATCATGCCACAGGGGGTCGTTTCCACGCGCGTACCTACAACACGTACATAATATAGTTGTCTGATAGTCGTTAATGTTATAAGTATGAACACGACAGAGTCATGTTAGGGCATTCATTTTGCTGTGAGTTACAGATTGCATTGAATAGACTAAACAAAACATTTTCTTTACTCAAGTCGCATTTTATAATTTCGACAAAATGCATTGCAAGTGAACGAATGCGACATGACTAAAGGGCCCTGGGAGTCCTGGGACCCGATTCTCATTCTCATGCCTCGAATGATGGTTGAGTGCAACAAATCACAAATGCGGGTTAAGTCAACGATATCAAAATACTTATTACCTATATTATTAACATATATTTTTTTCGTATTTCTGACAGTAAACTCTTTTATTTGATACCCATATCATGGGGGTGCATTTCAAATAGCCTGTCCGCCATCTTGGGGAGGCCGCCATTTTGGATTTGTAATGACGTTTCTTAGCTAGTCATGTATTGTCATCAAAACTTAGAGGGTGTGCAAAATTTAATCCTAATCGAAGACCGGGAAGTGGGTCTAATTAAGATTCCAAGATTTTCTGACATACGTATAGTTACAAGTGAATCTACAAAAAGCATATTAAAAAAATAGCGTGTCATACACCCTTATTGGTTATAAGTTATAACACACATCCTGTCGGCTTAGAATGCTAACAATATATACAACTGTTGGCGAGCGTCAGTTTTTCTTGCATAGATCGTATTGATTGTTAATGTGAGCTAATCGCGGCAGGAAGCTCCGGTCCAATTGATCATAGATGATAGATGACGCTACTTCTTGTAGGATGTGGCTGGACACGAGCGGGTTTGTAGGCACTATGCAGCCTTTCCGCTTAAAACACTAATAAAAAACAATACTTTTGCACTATTTCCATTATCACCACATAAATAAATCAAGATAGAACGGCTAACCGGGTGGAGTACGCGTGTTTCAATCTTGCACAAGTGTGCAAAATTCGTTGAACGTTCATTCAGTCAGCGCGCACGTCTCGACTTGATTATACCGGAGCGATTGTGCAAAAATGCCTCATTGTGCAATGTCTAATTGTAAAAACAGAAGTACGAAAGTGAATCGGTCAAAAGGAGGTATTTCTTTCCACGTGTAAGTTATTTGTTCTAACTAAAAGCAAAGCAAAAATTTACACGAGCGATTCCTTAGCAACGCGCTCGCGCGTCGCCGTTCTATCTTGATTTATTTCTGTGATTATCACACTCATTTATATTTGATAACTAAATGACGTCAGTACCTCCGATGTGCCGAAATTTGTTTCAAATAGTAAAAGGGCGGGACCCTATTACTATTTGAAACTTTTTAGCCTTTGGGTACTGAACCTTGAAAATATCCTATGTCGTACAAAAAAGTAGTTCACTTTTATACTTAAAAGCTAACCTAACATTAACAATAGCGAATTTGAAAAATATAAAACCGACTTCAAAATTGGACGTAATTAAAAAATGAAATTCCCTATCTCAAAAACTATTGAACTGATTTTTATGAAACTGTTCAGGAAATATTACATACGTACCTACGGGTCGAATTCATAACTTTTTTTAAAGTCGGCTAAAAAGGGATAAGTATACATCTGTCTATTAGCCCATTTACTTTCAAACCGCTGGACAGATTTGTATGAAATTAGGAAGTTTCGGAAAAGGTCATAACATCATACTGATCATAGTTTAAATAACTGTGGCTAAACTTATTATTAAGTAGGTACTCGTATGTAAATGTGCACTGTGAATTAGATTAAAGTTAGGTTACATTTGCAAGAATAAATTTAAAATAATTATGTTAACTTCTTATAAGTACCCATGTAAAAAAAAGTAAATATGTTATTTTCATAGTATAACTAACATAATGGTAGGTAGGGTAACAAAAAACGCAAGCCATACATTTCCGGTTAGAAATGATAAAATATGAACCATTTTTTCCATATCTGTAGCTTTTGTTAATATTTCATATTCATAATATATTCAATTTAATACCATATAAATTATGCTTTAATGAGTTTATGCACAGGTAATGCAAATAATTATACACAATGCACAAAGACATCGTTATGCTGTGGTTATGCGGTGCTTTGTATGCGGATATAGGTAAAGTGTCAGTAACATATTTTATTTTATAAAATAAGGGGGTAATCGAGCAAACTAGTTACCCGATGAAAATTAACTACCATCGCGTCGCCCTTGGACTCGCAATATAAGAAGAGTTGCAGATGCGTTTATGTGGGAAATATGCAAATATACAAATATATAAAAAAATCGGCCAAATGCGAGTCGGACTCGCGCACTAAGGGTTCCGTAACATTATAGAGCAAAATTAGGCCAAAAATTGTGTGTTTTTGTATAGGAGCCCCCGTTATTGTTTTATTATATTTTAATATTGTTATTAAATATTAAAATGCACATAAAACTAAGGATTTTGAGAAAAAATCAAGTACCTATCTGTTGCCACGTTTGTTGTATGGGAGCCCCCCTTAAATATTAATTTTATTTTGTTTTTAGTATTTGTTGTTATAGAGGCAACAGATATACACAATCTGTGAAAATTCCAACTCTCTAGCTATTACCGTTCTTGAGTTACAGCCTGGAGACAGACAGACGCACAGAAAGATATCGAAGTCTTATGAATAGGGTCCCGTTTTCACCCTTTCGGTACGGAACCCTAAAAAACTCTTGTGTAAATACAAAATATTCGAGCTTCGAGCAATGCTCGGACACTATCTGGGAGTTTTTTTTAAATGAAATAAGGGGGCATACGAGCAAACGGGTCACCTGATGGAAAGCAACTTCCGTCACCCGCGGACACACGCAACATCAGAAGAGCCGCAGGTGCATTGCCGGCCTTTTAAGAGGGAATAGTATTACAGGGTAGGGGAGGTAAGGAAGGGAATAGGGAAGGGAAGGGTAGGGGATTGGGCCTCCGGTAAACTCATGCTCACTCGGCGAAACACAGCGCAAGCGCCGTTTCACGCCGGTTTTCTGTAAGCCCGTGGTATTTCACCGGTTGAGCCGGCCCATTCGTGCCGAAGCATGGCTCTATCACGTATAAGTAGTGTATAATATAATACATGTAAGAGTATAATATATGGTCGCTGTTAAGCATCATTAGTGTCCTAACCCACAATTTTTTTGTCGTTAAATTTTGAATGCAGTCTTGTTCTAAATCATCTAAAGAACATAAGTGCATTCATAACTCAATACGTAATTTTTGTGTGGGTTAGTACACGAATGCTTAACAGCGTCCAATTATACAAGTGGTAAAAATACATTTTTAGAAGTTAACTGTCACAATACTTTTTACTTTAGGAAGTTAACGAGCCTACATGTTACATAACAAAGTGGCTTATTAATTCTTCCATATACGGTCATAATGTTACACTGTGAGTGACATAACGCAGAAATTAGATTTTTTACTACATTTATACCTTATTTTACATGTAAGGTGTGTACTCTTTACACCTCGTTTGTTTTAGGCCAAACTTAAGTGTTTTATGTTTTTAATCGCAAACAAGGCAAAATTTACTTTACAATTTATTAAGGTTACCTAGGATTGTGGGCTAAACCTAAAAAAGTATATATTGGCAGAAAGCGAGGCAAGATTAATGACCCCATATGATGTCCTTTAGGACTATTCTTTTGATGTCATGACACATTTTGTGACGATTGCACATAATAGATGTCAAAAATATAGAGACATTACCTAAAAATAAGATATTTCGTTAATTATTTTTTGCCGTTAAGACCCTAAAACGTTTTAATGAAATGGAAACGTTGTCGAAGACTATTTGTCTAATTAGCTCTGCATCTGCTAACAAGTGGAGACATTAATTAGTATGTGTATTTAATGGCTCATACACTCGAAGAATGTAAAGGTGCCTTTCTTAATGAAACAATAAACAATATTTTTAAACGTAAAATGTTTTACACCCAAATGCCATATTATGGCATGAAAAATTAAGAGTATAAAGGTACTAGTTAAAATTTTTATTGAGGGCTGTACACAATTTTTTAGGTACATACTAATACTAGAAACGCGAAATTGTGCCTGTCTGTCTATTACCTCTTCATGCCCAAACCTGTGGACCAATTTTTCTGTTTGGTATGGCGATCCTTTGAGTCACGGGAAAAGATATACTACGATACTTTTAGCCCGGAAAAATGTACGGTTCTCGCGCGATAAAGGAATTTTGGCGCAACGGAGTTACGGGCGTCGTCAGGTGAGGTATCTGCATACCCAAGAAGCGGTTCAGTGGTTTGGGCGCATGAAGAGGTAACAGACTGACTGACAGATAGAGAGACATTTCGCATTAATAATATAAGTAACTACGGATGAAAATAAAATGAATTCCGAAAGAATAATCAGCGCACACTGGTCTTTGTTATAACTTTATAAATATAACTTAAGGTTAGTAACATAGTCACTAGTGTTAGTCCTGAAGTTTGCTGCATCTTAATTCAACATTCAGTTTTTCATTAATATTGATATTACAGACGATCATGTAAAGCAATTTGATATAATACGCGCCCTTAAAAAAATAACATGATCAAAATAGTGACGGACTGACCAACCTAGTAGCCGTATCCAAGATACGTTAATGTTACTGTCAAAGTTCGAAACTAAAACTGCATGTGATTTGACAAAAATTGGTCGCTGTTAAACATTTGTGTATTAAGAGCTCACCTGACTCTAAAAATCAAACATCGTCCTTCTCTCTTCACACTCACGCCCGTCTTTCATATGCCAGGTGAAAAAGGACGGCGCGGAATCATCGCCGAGTTAGTTTTACTTGAATAAAAGACGAACTATAATGATTATGAAAAAAGTGTTTTGAGCAAGTTTAGGTTTTATCAATACCTTTTTAGATATTAAAAAATATTAAAGAAAAGACAGGAAACTTCGAAGATCCAAGCAAAAATGTGTCTAAAACAAGGTTTTTTGTAAAAAAGAAACTATCGAGCATTTTTTGAGTAATCGTGTTTTCGTCTTGAGCATTTAATCTTTATGAACTGAAGTTTCTTGTGTCAAAAAATCAGTTTTCTAGACCTTACAGATTTTGAGATCTAGGTTAATGTATGTAGTCAAGTTAGGGTCATATGGGCTCTTAACATGTGGATTATACCTAGTTATATTATAGTTAGGCATCGCAAATACCATGTGTGGTATATTTTGCGATGCCTTTTCAAATCCTATAATTTTTTCGAACGCCGGCTGTGAATTTAACGAATGTATCTTGGTAAGGGGCCATTAAGGAGATTAACAGAAGATAACAAAAAATGTAAGTAACAAGATATGTTTCAATTAACAGGTAACATTTTAGATTAATTGACTGATGAAGTAAAATTATCACTTTTTTTACCACACGTAGTTGTTTACTATGAAATAACCAACTTACCATGTGTTAATTATATTGTTCATTAAATTGTTGTAAGAAATTATGTTAAGGTGTATATATCTTAATTGGTACTCTGTTATTTCTATTCTGAATTCCACGATAGAAAATGTTGTGGTATGTATCCTAATAATGTCCTTTTCCAAAGTTCATCGCAATCATCTTTTCAGCGGCTTAATCCGCTTTAGTATTTTGACACTTTTGTATGTTTTAAATTTGTTTTAATACTTCTGTCTAGATTGGCCTTCCACCTTGTATCCTTTAAGGGTTTTGTATACCTTGCCAGATATACAAAACCCTTAAAGGACATATGGTCGCTGTTAAGCATCAGTGTCCTAACCCACAATTTTTTTTGTTGATAAATTTTGAATGCAGTTTGGGTTACTACACGAATGCTTAACAGCGTCCATATAAGATTATACAGGGTGTAACAAAAATAAATGATAATACTTTAGGGTGTATACGTGTTCCTTGTAGAGAGTTTACTGTGAAAGTAGCAGCGCTGAAAGACCAGATTTTTTTTTCACTTTTGTATGGGGAAACTCGTGACGCTCGGGCCCTTGCCCATACAAAAGTGAAAAAAAATCATCTTTCAGAGTTGCTACTTTCACACTGAACTCTCTACAAGGAACACGTACACACCCTAAAGTATTATCACTTATTTTTGTTACACACTGTATAAGGGCTATAATATCTTGACAGTAGTATCTAACCTTTTTGGGACTTTACTTCAGTGCTATATTTCGCCAGGGCTAGAGACCTTTTTTGAACTTCAGTCCTCGGCTATAATATTATCTCGTCAGGGGCACTCAGGGGTTTGTGGGTTAGAGGTAACCAACCTTTGTCTGAATTTAAGTCCAGTGCTATATCTCGCCAGGAGTATCCAACCTTTTTGTGATTTTAGGTCAAGGCTATATCTCAACAGCAGTAACCAAACTTTTTGCGACTTTAGTTCAGTGCTATATTTCGCCAGGGCTAACCGACCTTTTTTTGAACTTTAGTCCTGGGCTATTTAAAGTACACGGGACACTTTGTCGTTTCGATCGATCGTCAAGAAAATCGTCCAATCGATCTTTTGAACGTAAAATCGTTTGCGATATTGCTACACACATACAATTTGTCGTTCGATTTTAACATCGAGGTTAATATCTCGTCAAAGGCATGAGGTAACCAACCTTTTTATGAACTTAGTCCAATGATAATAATATATTTCGCCAGGAGGAACAAACTTTTTTTATTAAACTTTAGTTCAGTGAAAATTTATATCTAATATCTCGCCAGGGCTAACCAACCTTTTTTTAACCTTAGTTCGGTGCTATATCTCGCCTGCGCTAGCCGACCATTTATTTTAACTTAAGCTTAGCATGACTTAGCGCTATATCTCGTCAGGGCTAACCGACCTTTTTTGAACTTAAGTCCTGTGCCATAGCACATAATATTATCATAATAATATTATGTTCTCATCGGGGGTAAGTGGTAATCAAGCTTTTTCTAAACTTATGTCTAGTGTTATATCTCGTCAAGGGTAACCAACCTTCTTTAGGGTTCCTTACACAAAAGTCAAAGGGTAAAAAACGGGACCATATTATCATAATGTTTGTATAAATATTACTTGAAACATTTTTACAGCTCAAGCTTATTTTAGTCTCACCATTTAACTTTTCTGTCTTATCTATTACTAGCTGTTGCCCGCGACTTCGTCCGCATGGACTTATACTCAGTTTATAGCGCGCGATGTCAACAAAATGTGTGTCAAAAGCTTTTATAAAAAAAACCCTGGCTCCCCTTAAATCAAAACAGCTGTGCTGTGTACATAATATTTCATTTTTTTTTTAATTATTAAACTTTATATTTTATGCCAAATAAAGCTTATTTAGGCCCATAATTACACAACTTTACCCATAAACTATTTATATCATTGATAGGTTTAACTTTTAAGTTTTAACGTTACGTCACTGCATAGATAAAGTACTGAGTTATTTAATAACGTAAAAAAGTAATAACAATTTAACAATCGAAAAATAAATCGAAACTTGAATGTAGGATAATACCACCTCATATAGAAAGAAGTCTGGGCAAGCGTCACCGCGATGTAGGAGACGCGCGGCGCCATCTATTATGAATTGTTGGAACTAACTTAATTTGAACAAATTTACGCATTTTCACCCTCTTACAACCCTTTTTTCCAGTAAAAAAGTAGCCTATGTCCTTTCTCAGGCTTTAGACTATCTGTATACAAAATTTCATTACAATTGGTTCAGTAGTTTTGGCGTGAAAGCGAGACAGACAGACAGACAGAGATACTTTTGCATTTATAATATTATAGTATAGATTTTAAGAATCTAAAGGCCTCTTTCACCACTTTCTGATAAAGTTGCAAATAGGCTATTCAGAACTTTTTTGGCAGATTCTCCATACTTGATCTGTCAAGTTAATCACAAAACAAATTATTATAGTGTACAATATACATAATAAAATTTAATTTAATTTTTGACCTCTGAGGTTTCCGTCTCATTATTAATAATTAGAGTATATTCAATATCTTGTTGTTGACACATGTCACCCGGTGGTCCGCGCTATCGGGCGGCGTGGCCCGTTTGTTTTTACGATGTATGCACATTGCACGTCCTACCGGCCACCCTCCTGCCTCTGAATGACGTTACTGCTTATTAGAACCTAGACCCTTAGCCAAGTTGTACTCAATAATAATTGGGACTGGGACTTGATATGAGAGCGAGTAAATTGCAGTTGCCTAGCGAGCAGCGATGTCTTATGTACATTACGACCTCTGTGGCTCAGGTGGTAGCTCAAGCCGGGGGTCCCGGGTTCGAATCCCGCCGACGAAACAAATAGTTTTCAAAGTTCCTGGGCCATGGATGTATAGTATAGTATAGTATAGTATAAAAGTATTAAATATATTTCCACTGTCTGGTACCCGTAACACAAGTCCTTCAGGTACCACGGGGCCAGACTGACGTGGTGTGAATTGCGTCCTATACATTTTTCATTTATAACTTCGTTGTAACGAAAATATCGAATAAGGTGTTTATGTAGAACGAGCATTAAATGTTAAGATAAAAACATATTTAATAATATTCATTATTAAATATGTTTTATACCAATTTGTGAGCAGTAAACAGTTATCTATCTATCTATCTATCTGTTCATTGATCATTCTGGTCGGCGTAACAGAGGCCGAAACAGATAAGTTGGCGCGACGACCTAATTGCCTTCGACAAAGAAGACGTCACAGAATCGAAAACTTAGGAAGGAAATAGACCTTTGATCAACAGTGGGATATTATTCCATAAAAATAGTAAAATTCCTGGCCCATTTTTAACCGACTTCCAAAAAGAAGGAGGTTATATGTTCGGCTGTGGATATTTTTTTTTTTGTGTATGTTCAACGATTACTCCGCCGTTTGTGAACCGATTTTCGAAATTTTTGTTTTGTTGTATTAGGTTTCACTTCAATTTGGTACCATGTTCACAAAGTCAGTGGTGACCTGATGATGGGATCCATGAGCAATCGAGGGAACTCCTCGAAATTTATATGGAAACATATGGTGATTTTGGTTTTATAAGAAGCATCCTAAGCATATGTTACCAAAACGCAAGATTTTGCACCGAGGTATACTATGGTTCCGAAGATACTAACAGAACTCCGGATTCCTTATAAATACAAGTTTGGGGGCTTATGCGCTGTTTTAAGAACTGAAAGCATATGCTACTATGCAAATTACATTGATCATCATTATCATCATTACCACGTCAGGGTCACCAATATCACCAAAATTAAACATAACAAATTCAGCCTTAACTCTAGAGCGTAAGGCACACATTTGACATTACTTCTGAGAAGTAAGCTGCTTCGATAAAGTAACATGCTGCCGCACAATTCATAAACGCAGTAAGTACCACTTACTGCGTTTATGGTTGTTTTAGATATTCGAGATGCTGACGTTAAGCTCTATAATAATCAAAAAGTCTATATATATTTATCAAACCATATTAACATAAATGCAGTAAAGAGCAGATTTAAGATTTATGTACTTAGTATAACCGCAGTCAGAGTACTAAAAACTTAATTTTACGTGAAAACCCATGCTTACTGAATAAGCAACATAACAAATATGCAGTATGTGCCAATTACGTCATTCTTGTTATATTTCTAAAATTATTAATTTAGTCTTGCACATAGTATACATGCAGTAAGGTCACTTAAGCACTAAAAAAATTGTTTCCATGGTCAAAACAGATGACTAGTGCTTAACATTAATGAAGTACTTTGCAATTATACTGCATACATAATAAGGTTCACCGAAGTGTTGTTTAAACTGCAACATGTTACAAAGGCACTAAATGACAATAACGGCATTTATAGTATGTGTGCGCATTGATTTATCTTAAATACGTTTATTATATTAATGACGTGAACTCAAAAATAACGGGCTTAAGTCTATCTTAAATCTAATCTATTTAAGTCTTACTATTTTGAACACAGGTGTGTTACACTCTAGTGGCTGTAAAAATATAATAAAAAGCATTTACGAAAGTAAGTTATTAATGTGAGTAAAAGTAACTTATACCTAAATATTATGTACTTCGTTAAAAATTTTTTTTTTCAAAAAGTGCTTACAACAATTTTTTAAACATTGAAAATAAATACCTATTATAGTCTGTAAATATTTATTTAAAATGTAAATGAATTAGTTTTAGTATTACCGGCAAATTATACTAAAACCATCTTCTATTTTCGGGCATTAGAGGAACTAATTTTTGGTTAAGTAATTGCATTGTTTGTGGTTTCTGGTATTCCTTTCATTTGTAATTTTGGAGTGGGCTCTGGAATATACCATTTAGATATATTTTTAACCTTCAAAAAATCTAAGTACATGTTGTTGGTCGAAATCAATGAAAATCGTAGACTTTCTTCATGTGTTGCAATGACAATTCCACTTGGTGGTGGAAACTATCAGCAGACATGAATGTGTTTACATCTCTCATCATCATCATCATCATCCGGGCTTTACATCTTAAATATTTATTAAAAAAAATTGTTGTAAGCATTTTTGAAATTTTAATTTTTAACTGATATATTTATCTAGGTATAAGTATCAATTGCTTCATTGATGTCACATTGATAACTTACATTTGTATAGTAGACCTATCTAAAATCTGATGGCAAATTTTGATGGCAGAATTTAAAAAATATCCTTGATTATTGGATAAATTTTAGGGGTTCCGACCCAAAGGGTAAAAACGGGACCCTATTATTAAGACTTCGTTGTCTGTCCGTCTGTCTGTCTCCAGGCTGTATCTCAATAATCGCTATTGCTAGACTTCTAAAATTTTTACAGATTGTGTATATCTGTTGCCACTATAACAACAAAATATACCGAAAACAAAATAAAATTAATATCTGGCTCCTTCGCTCTATATCAAAAGTGGCAAATGGTAGGAACTTGAATTTTTTATACATTCTTTTGTTATATGTGTACTTTAATATTTAATAATAATATTAAAATAAAATAAAAATATAAGGGGGGCTCCCATACAAAAAACACAAATTTTTTGGCCTATTTTCACTCTGTATCGGTACGGAACCCTTCATGCGCGAGTCCGGCTCGCACTTGGCCGACTTTTTTTATATTTGCATGTTTCACATACCGAATCAGCCGTTTTAAGGAAAAAAAATTGATAAAAATGTTTTATTACAACTACCCCGGTATTGCTAGAGACAATTTCTTTTCTCACTTTTTGCCATCAGATTCTGGTAGACTTATAAATGTTTTTTATTATATTTTTACAGCCACTAGAGTGTAAAGACATGTGTTAAAAACAGTAAGACTTAAATAGATTAGATTTAAAATAGTAAGTCCGTTATTTTTTTAAATAGTAGTATTAGCTAAAGCTGTGATTGTTTCAGAAAAACTGTTAGGAAATTAAGATGCTCAAAATACAATAATATATAACATCTCGAGAAGAGATATTGTTTTGTTTTATTTTTACGTATTTGACTTTTAATGTCTTAACAATTGATTGAGTCTGATTTCTTAAATTAAGAAATTCCAGTAATTATTTGTTTTCCCTATGTCCTTTAAATTATTTGTACTCATTACTCATTTGGTAAAGTTCAACGTGAAAGCGGCATTGACATAAGATAAACGCAGTATAATTGTAACATTACTGTGCAGTAAATAGTATTGAAGAGTTATTTCAGTTCATGTTCCTACTCATAAATGCAGTAACCTATTAAAATACGGCGTATATATTATGGTGTAGGATTTTTCATTACATTGAATCATCTCATATATATGCCGTAAGTACAGGAAACTACACATAAATGCAGTAAGAAACACTGTTACTGCATTTATGAGTAGTTGAGTACCGAGTGAAAACTAAGCGAAGCCATAACTGAAACGGTTTTTTTGATATTTTACACACAAAACATTAAACATTAAACAAAAAGTAGAAAACTAATATCTTCTAAATTCGCTCTTTGAACCCATATATATATTTTTACTAATGGTTGAGTAACAAAGTGCAGGCAACCAAAAATAAAATTTCAACTTTGACCGCGTTTTTCTCGCGTTTTCTCACTTCCATACAAAGTAATACAAACTGCGCGAAATTGCCGAGATATTATTTACCTACTATTCTGGAAAACAACCTAATTTTTAAAGGAAAGCGTTTAGCGTTCATTAGTACAATATCTGTCTTCCGTCTCGCTTTAATCTGTCAAGCGAGCGGCGCGGGGCCGGGCGCGCACTAGATAGCGGCGAGATAGTCATATAGATAGTATGCAACCGCCCGCGCCATAGACCACACGCACCTGGGGCATAATTCTCAGGATGTGAGAAAAGTTCATCTTCGAATAAAATACCGAATTATGAGATTTTTACGAGCGTAACACAGTTTGTGTATTCTCAAAACTCCACATTCTAATATTTCGTGCAAAGATCGCTCGAGTCGAACGAGTGGGCCCGGTTATAGATGTCCGAATTCGTACACCATATGTGGCCGCTTGGGAGTTGAAGCGTTCGAGACCGGTTTCCTGCACGATATAATTTGTTGTTAATAGTTTGTGTATTCTCAAAACACTCGAAATATATCGTGTAAAGATCGCTCGAGTCATACAACTTACAAGTGCTAGGGACCGGTAGGTGTCCGAATTCGTACACAAATTCACCCTCCTATTGGTGGATATGTAGCAAAGTAGTTGTCAAATAAATAAATTACTAACAAATATTCGTGCTTGTGTTTATTTTACGATATAATTCCCTACTTATAAGTTAATTGTGTTTAAAAGAAACTATTTATAATTTCGTTAATTTAGAGTAGCTTGTTTACAAATGTATATTCTGTGGAGTTGCTGAATTAGACTATTAAAATTTTATCAGAACTTTTGTTCTATTATGTAGTTTATATACGTTTTAGGATAATTACGTTTATTATAATATGGAAACAATTTTTTTGAGCGGTTATTTAAATATTTGAGATGTTATTATGATCAGTTTAAAAAAATATTAAGCAGTTATTTAATTTTATGGCGGTTGATTAATTATTGCGACTGTAAAACATGGACAGTAATAAAAAAATAATTTGGCAGTCCAATAACTGAATGAGAGATAAAAATGATGGAATGAGCGGTTCGATAACGACTTAACAGAAGGCCTACTTAACCACGGTTACCGTAGCGGGAGGACGGGGGGGGGGGGGGGGGGGGGGGGGGGGCGCAGCCTCCCGCCAAAACAAAAACAAACACAATCCAGAAAGTCCATGAGTAGGTTAGGTTAGGTTAGAACTTAGAGCACAACACAGAGGGAGCCGAGCGAGCGTGCTGCAGCAGCAGCCGGCGACCGTCTTACTTTCGCTTTATAACGGTACGGAACCTTCCATGGGCGAGTTCGACTCGCACTTGGCCGATTTTATTATATTTTACCACCTCATTGTTTACAAAACTGCTTAGAATGAGATTTCTTACAGACTAATTCCGAATCGTTACTGCCCACACGTAACTATCATTCATTAATTTTTACCGCTCATTTAATTATTTTACTGTTCAATAATGTTTTCAATGATCCATTTCATTATTTTTTATAACTCATTTTTGTTTACTTTACTGCTTAGTTTTAACTGCTAAACTAGTTGTTACACGTGCCATTTATAATTTTTTACTTACCAAAACTGCAATTTACAACTGCCCCTTTAAATAAGTGCCTTATAATATTAATATTTAATACAATAAATAAGTACATCTTCTTATCTTCATAAATTATTTAAAGTCTTGTGTCCTTACTCCTCCGAAACGGTTTTACTGATTATACTCCATTAATCCTTCGATCGTGGATTCTTGGAAATCTATTGTTATTCTATTGTGTCTCACTCACCGGTGAGCTTGTAATAAGATACGTAGAATAATATGGTGTATTAATTATTTTATTTATTTTATTATTTTATTTTATTTTTTATTTGCACGGAAAACATACAGTGAAAAACATAAATTAAAATTAAAGCTGAATAATTTCTATGCACTATTAACATGTTTCCACAATTAGAAATCTAAACATTAACAAATTTGCTTTACATTTAGGTAGACAAGTATTTATAATTGATACAAAAACACGTTACAAAAGCATCATACGTTATCAATAATACAAATGTAGTGAAGCCAACAATCAGTGACCAGCCTCAAACCAATTTTGATTAATTGACTTTCTGATGGTATAAGTAGATGAATCAAAAATGTCAATGTCATGGTGTTTAATCAAATCATTCATGCAAGCAGGTGTTCTTACGAAAAAGGAATTCTTCCTATAATTTGAGTGGGAGAAAGGAATATAAAAGGGGTTGAAGGAGCATATTCTGGGTGAGCGTGAAGGGACATTCAGGTTAATTTTGGAAATAAGAAGGGAGGAATCTATTTTGTTTAGGGCAATATTTAGAAATGTGCAAGTGTCAGCTACTTGACGTCTGAGACGCAGGGGTAGCATGTGAAACCTTCTGCATCTCGATTCTTAGTCAGTGTCAGATATACCGCACTTGTACTGTAAAAATCTTACGAATCGTTTTTGGATAGATTCCAGCCTGTTTGTATACGTAATGTACTGAGGGTTCCAAATTTGAGAGCAGAATTCAAGGACACTACGTACATACGAGCAATACAGTATTTTTAGGATTTTTATATTTTTGAATTGGGAGCTCATTCTGATTACAAACCCAAGCGACTTGTTGGCCTTCGAAATAATGTGATCCAGATGCTTGGAGTATGAGAGTTTCGAGTCGTGAATGACGCCTAGGTCACGAATCTCTGACACTTTCTTTAAAGACTGTTCACGCAGTGAATAGGAGAGGTTCTTTACGTTCTTAACAGCCCGACTAAACGTTATCGCATAGCATTTATTAGTATTCAGGTCTAACTTATTGTCTCGACAATATTTTTCAAGCCTGTTAAGGTCCTCCTGTAGTAAGTAGCAGCCAGTCAGTGATGTGATATTTTTGAAAACCTTCATATCGTCAGTAGTTTAGAGTGACGAAAACATGTGTGTATATCATTCACAAATAGGTTGAATAGTAGGGGTCCCAACATAGAACCTTGGGGGACACCTGATGGTACAGTAGTCCACGGGGAGGTAAAACCATTAACCACTACAGCCTGAGACCTATTTTGAACATAAGAGGTGAACCACCTGTACAAATTCCCATGAATTCCGGCGTTTAAAAGTTTTTTCAGAAGCAGCGAGTGATCTATTCGATCAAAAGCTTTGCTGTAATCAGTAAAGATGGCGTCAACCTGACCACCTGAGTCCATATTCTCAGCAATGTATTCAACGAAGGTTAAGAGATTGGAAGTTGTTGATCTGCGCGGAAGGAAACCATGTTGTTCAGGAATAAAAAGGTTTGCGAGAGAACTATATACTTGTGTATAAACGATTTTTTCCAAAAGCTTGGCGAACACGCACAGTTTTGAGATGGGTCTATAATTCTTAATTTCATTTTTACTACCACTCTTATGAATTGGTGAAACAAAGGCTGATTTCCATATGTTTGGGACTATACCTTCTGTTACAGACCGCTTAAATAATAGGGTAATAGGTAACGTCAAGGAATCTGAGCAGCGGGATATAAATTGGGGTGGGACGTTATCCGGGCCCGCGCCTTTAGTGACATCAACTGTACCGAGTAACTTATTAATAGTTTGTGGTAATATTTCAATACTTGATATTACTGAGTTATCATTTGTATTTGTTTTTGGAGGGGAGTGGGTGGAAATAGTGGATGATTGCAAGTAGTTACTGTTGAAGAAATCCGAAAATAAAGAACAAGCTTCCTCGCCCGAGGTAGTACTGTGACCATCAAATATCAAAGAGGACGGAAATGAACAAGTGCTCGACTTGTTATTTTTTATGAAAGACCAAAAGAGCTTGGGGTTTTGGGCTATCGCGAGTTCACAATTATCTAAATAAGATTGATAACAACTGTCTTCCAGGGCCTTAGCCCTTTTGCGTAATAATTTAAAAGATTCATAATCTGATGTATTTCCATACGTACGGTATTTACGTAGGAATTTGTATTTCTCCTTAAGAACTTTTTTTAAGGCAGAACTATACCAAGCTGGAAAGTTTCTACTATTACTGCTATATTTTTGAGGAACGTGGGAATTAATGATGTGATATAAATGATTATAAAATATAGTCGTTGCGTCATTTAGTGAGCCTCTATTAAGACAATCTTCCCAATTAATGTTATTTAATTCAGAATTGATTTTGTCATAGTCACCTAGGGAATATATGTACTTTTTTCGTGGCTTAACTTCAAGTGGCTTTTGGCTTCTTAGGGTTAAGTTTATATCTAGAGATTTATGATGTGCATCTTCAGGTACTAGTGGTGAACCACAAGCTGCGACCACACATTGAGTATTGGAAAGGACCAGATCTAATATTCTTTCATTAATGTTTTTGCAGAAATTGTATTGCGATAGGTTACATTCAGTTAAAGTATCTAAAAAGCTCGTCTGTGCTTCGCTAATGGCACCCGAATATAGAACATTACTAGAATTGCAGTCTGAGTTCCAAAGAATGTTGCTTAAGTTAAAATCGCCCATTATAAGAAATAAGTCATTAGGACACGAATTTACAATTAAGGATAAGTTTTGTACAAAGTTCGAAAGTTGCAAGTTAAAAGAGTTGCCTAGGTTAGCTTTACACAGGTAGATAGTACACATATGTAACTTTACACTTGCATGAGGAGATGTTTTTAAAGAAATAGTTATCCAAATATCCTCTGCAGAGGATGACCAATCGGGACGGTCAATGGCTGTATACTCTTTTTTTATAGCGAATAATACGCCACCGCCGTATTTTTCACGAGTTAAACTATAGTTCCTATCCCTACGGTAAACAACATATCGATCATCAAATAGTTCACCGTCGCACACGCTGTCGAGCAGCCACGTCTCCGTTAAAGATATCACATCATAATCATTTAACATAAGATTTCTTTTAAAATTATGTGTTTTAGTTCTGAGTCCTCGCGTATTTTGGTGATAAATATTAAAATTAATGCAGGCCATAATAAGTGTGAGACAGTGTGTAACGAGATAATAACATGATAAGGAGTTTCTGTTTTGTTGAAGAGTAATTATAATATGTATACCATTGACGGTGCGAGGAGAATCGGTAAGTTTGTAATCCAGTGCTCACGAAAATAATGCCTAACAGAATAATATGTACATGGTTATAGTAATAAGAAATATGGACATATAAATCTCTTATATGCAAATAATAACATAAAACCATAGTATCAGTGACATCAAAAAGTAGTTTAAAATAGGTATTAGTTGTTATTTCATTGTTTAATGTATAATTTTGCATAATGTATAAATAATATATTGCGTGTAAATAATAATTGTAACAGTACGAAATAGTTGAACTTAATTTTAGTGTAGGTATAGTTCGATAAAAATAAATTCGCTTTACGTAGGTTACATTTAAAGTTTTAATCTTGGGTATAATAGATAATAATATGATACAATTATTATATTGTGCTAGATAATAAAGTAAATAAAATATTATATGAAATCTTCCTTGTCGTAAATAAAATAATATATATTTTTTTAAATATTTGAAAACCTCAGTATGACTAATGAATTTTAGTTTTAAAGTACCGTGTAATAAACAATAATTAGAGGTAGTAAAGTGTTTTGAAAAATAATTTGAACATAAAATATCTATTATTGTGTCTATAAATAGGAATGAAATGTAGTGATTATATCCTTTTTGCAAGATATTTAAAGATAATGCAAAGATTTTATTTGCTTGCAAGTATTTAGTGTAGGTACTTGAGCTGGAAATATTAAAAAACAAAAATATATTGTGGGCGGTAGTATAAAAAGGTACGAGGGATTTTGGACATTGGGATATTATTATACAAGCGGAAATAGGCCTTAAGGCAATACATACTAAGTGAAATACGTGTAAGATTACTATAGGTAAAGACCAACTTACATGCGTGATTTGAGTGTATTCTGCCGAAATAAATTTTTTGTAGAAATCAGCGGTTCTCAAACTGTTGGGCTCACCGATGTTAATATTATAAAATATTATGAATTTAATTGTTTTTATACAAGTGTTCAGTTTATTTTTATTAAGTCTTTTTCGCTTCTTATAAAAAAAACGGGTGAGGTGTCCGATTTTCTTGCTAATATTTTACAGTGTTTAACCCAGACGTACTTGAAGTTTTTTTCTTTTGCTGCAGTTTTGGCCTTATTTAAAAGTGTTTTATTTCTTTGGGTTAGGTGATCATTGACGAAAATCTTTCCTGATGCATTGGTGTAACCTAGGTTGGCCAGGCTGAGTTGCTCGTTTTTACGTGAGAGTGCCACAATTTCCTCCTTCTTGTACCGGTTGTGGAAAGCAACGACGATTGATTTTTCCTTATTCAGTAGGCGGGTGGGTACCCGTGCTATATAATTAATTTCCTCATTTTTTAGAGGAACCTGACAGAAGTTAGCAATTTTATGCACTATTTCAAAGAGATTTTCATTATGTTTCTGTGGAACTCCAGTAATTTCAATATTATTCGCTCTCATCCATTGGTCTCTAGTTTCAATTTCTTGATGCAGTTTAACAATCTCTCCTTCTAGAATTGGCACCTGCTTGGCCACTTTTTCGGCGGAAACTACTCTAGATTCGAGTGTGTTAACTTTCTCTGATAATGATGAAAGTAGATGTTGAGTCATTTCCAGGGAGTCTTTCAGGGCACCTACTTCAGCTTTGATGATTTTAACATCTTCTAGAAGGGATGCCAGAGGTTTTAGCTGAAGTGAGATTCCATTGAGTTGCTCGTGCAGTTTATCAAGCTGGTTTGATTGAGATGTAGTTGAGGCTCCCGCAGGGGATAGACAGGTTTTGCATCTTGGGCAGCGCCAGTTGTTCTTTCTCTCCCCAAGCTTTCGGTAGCCGGATTCCGTTATTCCTGAACAGGAAAAGTCGTATCTCTGCCTACAGATAGTACAAGTTGGACCATCAGTATGGTCGTTGCCACAGCTTGCACAAGTGAACATGACGACAAAAGTTTGGGAAACTCTGGAAAAACTGGTTAAAACGAACGTGTGTACTCTTCGGGATTCGAAAGCAGACTGACATTATTCTACGTATAGTACGCGATAGTTTACTAGGTAACTAAAAAGAGTGAAATTATTATTTTTAACATAAAATTAAAACCGACTTCCAAGGTAAAAACAATAATAACATCCTTATAATATGAACTAAAAAGTATTGAATAGTTTTTCCTATCTAATAGTGCCGTTTTCCGAATTCGGCTAAACCTCAACTATTTCTATACTCAATCTTCATCATTTTGAAGTCGGTGCCAGTTACAAAAGTTTCAAATATTCTGGCAAACTGAAGATTCAGCTATATCTGGTACCGACTTCAAAATGATGAAGATTGAGTACAGAAATAGTTGAGGTTTAGCCGAATTCGGAAAAAGGCACTATTAGATAGGAAAAATTATTTAATACTTTTTAGTTCATATTATAAGGATGTTATTATTGTTTTTACCTTGGAAGTCGGTTTTAATTTTTTGTTAAAAATAATAATCTAATGCAATTTTCTAATGCAAAAAGTCTGACGGACACATACCTAGTGCTGTAGGTATGTTTCAAATGTTTCTTAGAATCAATTTCTTTTAAAGTAGGTACCTTACATTAGAGAATTGCTCGTTTAAGGTAAGATTCCTTATAAATTGCCTTAGTTTATTGACGTTTGGAGTTTACGAGTGTTAATAAAGCTAAGTTTTATGTGTTTTAGCGCTAGAAACTGCTTAAATAAGCTATTTTAGTGTATACTGTACACGAGATACGATTAAATTCAATAGATAAGTAAATACTAAATAGATATAATCTTATATATAAAATTCTCGTGTCACAATGTTGGGTCGCGTACTCCTCTGAAACGGCTTGATTTTAACCAAATTTTTTATGCATATTCAGTAGGTCTGAGAATCGGCTACTGGATACTTTTTATATTGATAAGTGCATTTGTTGAATAAATAATAGTAAATTATTACAACTCGAGACTGACGGCGACCATTGTTTGTGCGACGGGATAGCGTTGGAAATTGCCATGGTGACATACTTATTCAGTCACTTCAGTAAAATAATACAGGCGAAATACTTTAAATGGCAAAGAAACGTTTGCCAGGACTGCTAGGTATTGTATAGTATTTTTGATAAATAGATGTTTCTTACTCACTTCCGGCGACTGACAGATTTAGACTTTTTCCTGCTCAATATTACGTGTAGAGAAGTTATAAGCTGCCAACCTAAGCAGAGAAGCTAATTAATATCACATAACTGTGTTAATTATAAAGTTGATTACGAGATGGGCAGATAATGTTGTAAGGAGCTGAGGGTGGGAGTAGTAATCACACCTTACACGTAGATCGCAGATACAGACGCAGGACGAGTTAAAGGAGCTCGCTGTAGCTTTAGTGTCACCACAGACTTACAATTTAAAGTTGGCCGACTATCGTACAAACCACAGAAATAGATCAAGATAGAACCGCCATGTCGCTCCAATTTGTATGAACACGAGCGTAAAGCGCTTCTATCTTCATCTATTTCTGTGGTTTGTACGATAGTCGGCCAACTTTAAATTGTAAGTCTGCGGGGATCCTTACTATAGTCAAAACGGTGAGACGAGGCGCAAAACTTAATGTTGACACGCATTTCTCCCACGTGTAAAGGTCTAAACACACTATGCCGAATTTCCGCGGCGGAAGTTCGGCTTGATTCCGCCTGCAATGTATTTTAAATTCCCGATGACACACCATGTTATTTTATGCGTATGCGTTTGACATTGCTGAAGTAATCATGCGGAATTTCCGCCGCGGGAATTCGGCTTAGGGCGGATTCGACCAAACTGGAGTAAAATTTTACTCGAGTATAACTGTCTCCTAATTAAGAGTAAGCTGGTTTTGCGTTTTTCTAACTTCTAATCCAAGAATGAGGTAATTACACGGGAGTAAATATTTACACGGGCTATTTTGGCGCAGTAAATATTAAACTGAGAATAGTTGCACAACAGGGTTCAACTGTCACGGTCGGTGTCATTGTGAACTATTAATTGTCATTTTATTTCATACTCTTTGAGTAACTTGGTAAAATGCAAAATTTATAATTTTGCACAAGTAACTTAAGAGTAATCTTAATTATATTCATTTAAAAATTCGCCAAATAGTAAATTTAAGTATCAAATTATCATGTGTCTCAAGACAAAGTGATTTTAATTTAGTATTTATTAATAAATTGGAATAAGTGCATGAAAAGTGTACCTTTATGACTGTTACGAATCAGTTCCTTATATAGAGGTCACTCGTAAGAATAGCAGTGCTGAAAGAGTCACTATTTTTAGGGCAAATTCATGACGTTGGGGCATTTTTTACAGAAATTTTTAGCGCTGCGACATTTATAGTCAAATCTAAAAAGGGACTCGTACTACATAATATATCCTAAAATATTATCACTAACATTTGTTTTGTTTGGTTTGTTGGAATTAACAAGCCCTTTGAACTATTTCACGAGGACGAAGCTGTCGTTCACTGAATAATATTATTATCGTTTCAATTAAACCTCGCATAATACGTAATTCGTGGATGGACTGTATGACTTAATAGGGTATGTACGGAAGTCAATTAATTTGCTCATGAGCGGACCTCCCATTCAGTCCAGACGTTTCGGGAGGTCTGCCGCATGTAGGCTATTTAATACAGGGTTGCCAGGCCGCTAGATAGAACCAGACATAGTTACAGACTCCATTGCATCGAAATTCCTTTATCACACCGCAACAAGGACAAGGATAGTTTTTTTTTCAAAAACTATCCTAATATTATGTCCTTTCCCGGAATTCTAAGAATTTGCATACCTCACTTAAAATATCTATTCAGGGGTTTAAGTGTGAACAGGTTACAGAGAGGATATTCATAATCTAAGAACCGGCGAAAAGAACCCAAGGGAGTGCTAAATTAAAGCTACAACAGATCGCAGGATTTACGTCTCTTATCATTTTAACGAGATAATTGTAACCACCATTACTTAGCCAAAACAACGCTTCAGCTCCTCTGTATCACAGGGGTGGTAAACATTTGGTTCCAAAACTATGATTTATTCTTTGACATATTTTTATTTAAGATTACATATGGTTCAATTTAATATCTTTAATCAAATACAATGTGTTTAATGTAAATAAGTTTTGTACCTTTAATACTCGTAAAATAATAATATTAGTATTTAAGCATAACATATTTTCACCTAAGTTAACTAGTTATCTTAATAAATCGAAACGTAGATTCCTCTCGAAGGACTACATCCATTAAACGCCTATCAGCCGATCTCGCTACTTGAAATCAATCAATCATGGCCGCCATTTCTCATCTCACACTCATTCCTCTACCGGGTTAACTACACCTGGCCTAAAACATAAACTAGTCACTAGATATAATGGAGGCTAGGAACCTAGACCTCATCTAGATAAGACCTAAACGCAGTTTAAGGAGAAAGCTCTATAAAGACTCCTGGAAGGCGCAAATGACAGATTTAATGCCTTCTAATTAAGTGATTCGAGATACAATTTCGTCTTAATGTGGCTTATCTGATTTTTAGACGTATTTACAACGCGCTATCTGATCGTGTGTCGCGGTAACTGCTAACGATGGAAATAAACTTCATCTGTGGCGGTTACTCGCCCCTGAAAAAATATATACTTAAAGCTGATGAGTTTGTTTGAACGCGCTAATCTCACGAGCTACTGGACCGATTTTTATGTAATTACTAATTTGTCACAGATAAAGACCCGACCAAGACTACGAGAAAGGACATAAGCTTCTTTTGCAACTACAATCTGCACTACAATATGCGGGAAAACGTACGGCTCCCTGTAGAATTATTTATCTATTATATTAAATGTATATATCCACGCCCAATCTGTTCAGCGGTTTTAGCACGCAGAGGGAATAAAGGGACAGACACCTCACATTTATAATATTACTATGCATAATAATAAAATTAGATAGAGGCGTATTATTACAAATGTAACCAACAATACATATCCTGACCTTTGACATCGTTGAAAGTAAAATGCGAACGGGCTATAAACACTATCGCGTCACAGCGAATCTGTTCCCTAGATCTATGCAGGGCTCACCAACGATCTATACTATAATATTATAAATACGAAAGTCTGTCTGTTTCTCTCTTTAACCTGAAACGATTTAAATGTCTGGTATGAGGACACTTAAAAGCCCGTAAAAGGATACCGATAAAGCAGCGTTAGCATCGTGTCAAAATATAAATCTATATATATATATATATATATATAAAACTTAAAGGTGACTGACTGATTGACATAGTGATCTATCAACGCACAGCCCAAACCACTGGACGGATTGGGCTGAAATTTGGCATGCAGGTAGATGTTATAACGTAGGCATCCGCTAAGAAAGGATTTTGATAAATTCCAATCCCAAGGGGTTCAAATAGGGGATGAAAGTTTATATATAATAATAAAATACTTCTTAACGCGAGCGAAGCCGCGGGCAAAAGCTCGTAAATTATATACATCATCCATACGACGATATGATATCTCCATACGAGGGAAAAAATTCTAACTGTGTTAGCGAGTTTGATTTCAAAGCCGAGTTGCTGTACTCTTTAATATACTGACGTGGGAGAGCCATGCTTCGGCACGAATGGGCCGGCTCGACCGGAGAAATACCACGTCCTCACAGAAAACCGGCGTGAAACAGCGCTTGCGCTGTGTTTCGCCGAGTGAGTGAGTTTACCGGAGGCCCAATCCCCTACCCTATTCCTTTCCCTACCCTCCCTTATTCCGTTCCCTTTCCATCCCTACCTTCCCCTATTACCCTATTCCCTCTTAAAAGGCCGGCAACGCACCTGCAGCTCTTCTGATGCTGCGAGTGTCCATGGGCGACGGAAGTTGCTTTCCATCAGGTGACCCGTTTGCTCGTTTGCCCCCTTATTTCATAAAAAAAAAAACATCTTTTACTATAAATTTACTACTAAGATCTTATTTAAAAAATATGAATTTAAAAGCCAATAATTAATTAAGCGAAATATGAGGATAACAATAAGCTAAATATAAGTGAAGATTTCGTGAGAACCTCGGCGTAACGTATACCGCGCCGTCCGCTGGCGCTGGCATACAGCCGCCTGGCGCCAATTATTCACCACAGCTCAACACGAATTGTTGTTACCATTTAATCTGCATATTCGTACAGCTTGTTACGGTCTTGAATAAATGAAAAGGTTATGAAAGGATTAAATATCACTACATAGCATCGCTTTCGCGTATACGTAAAGCTTTAAAACTACGCAACGGAATTTGATGCAGTTTTTATAGGATTTCGATTTAAGAGAGAAAGTTTGAAAATTGTCTAATATATTCATCCATACTTCCATACTTCCATACTAATATTTTAATGCGAAAGTGTGTCTGTCTGTCTGTCTATCTGTTACCTCTTCACGCCCTAAACGCTGAACCGATTTCGCTGAAATTTGGCATGGAGATACTTTGAGTTCCGGTAAAGGACATAGGATACTTTTTGTTCCAAAAAAATGTACGATTCCCGTGCGATAAACGAATTTTGGCGCAACGGAGTTGCGGGCGTCAACTAGTAACATATATATTCACCAAAACAATGTTTTGCCAGGTCAACTAGTGTTATGATGAATATAATACTAGATACTAGATATCACAAGACGTGAGGTTCAATATGCAGCGGGGACGACCGCGACAGCAGATCGATCCTGCTAAATATCAATAACTTTATTTAGTGTATTAAAAATACTTTGAAAGGAAAATAGTTGTATTAGCACAATAGACATAACGACCAGTAGTTCGACTGCAAAGAAACGGACAGGATTCAATATCTGTCAAATTCGTCGGGTTTCACTAGGATTATGAACGGAATGTGCCTCGCGCTGGCTGATAATAATTTATTTTTAAATATTTAAAACAAAGATTTCAAAATTGGATTCTGACAATTTTAATCGCATGTGCCAAAACACAAACAACAATACGACCAAAGAGGAACACGTCCAGCGAATATGTCATAGTTTTAAATTCGTAGGTAACAAGTTAACAACCCTAGCGACGATTTTCGTCATAATACGTCAAACTTAAAAATTTCAACATCAGTTCTAAGTCGGCATACTCTATCATTCTGTCTACTCTGGTATTATATACGATAAAATAGTAAAACAAAGCATACTGGTTTGTCACCTCACTAAAATGTTTTAACACGTGGTAAAAATCTTTTATCATCCAACTACGTTGATGGAAACAATTCCACTCCAAGTCTTTGTAATCATTAGTTATAAATGCCACTGTCTGAGGAGGCAAGGCAGAAGGTATCCGAGGTAGCTTCCTTTCTTGCCAGTAGAAGGCGTAGCAATTTAAGGCTCTTTGTTAGCAAGGCCACTGGCTAGGAAGGAAAAGAAGGTAGTTTAAGCATCGCCTATATAATATAAATAACTATGATAGGGAGATAAGACTAACACAGTCTTATCTCTCTATGATAGTTATTTAGCGGGCATTGTTTTTGATTTATGTCTGTATTGTTAATATAATTATTGCTCGGTAAACTATAACAATATACACACTATCAAGAATCTAAGTAATGACTTACCGAGTTCGGGGAGCGCAGAACTCGGTGTATCTGAAATTAAAAAGGTCAATTAATAAAATTGTCAATAATACAGAAATGAAATTATCAAAACTAGACGGGTATAATACTACAGTCTTTTTGATGATTACATTAACCTTAACTTAATAAAGAATTCGTACATTTTCTGTAAAACTCTTTACGAAATTAATTTTAACCCCTAATTAATGTCTTTAATTGCGACCGTTAGTTCAATATTGTTAACAATAATATTTATTAGTAGCAAAATTTTGACTGTTTTGAGGACGAATAGTATCATAATTCCAAAGAGTAGATTCATTTCCGAATATTTAAAAATTCCGTTTAAAGACGTCGGCGTCGGTGACTGAAAAAATTTCTAAACAATACTTACAAGTAATTTAAAGTTTCATAATGAAATTTCCTGAGACGGAATAAAAATTCATTTTGTACATGATACATTCTAATGATTCAACTTGTATAAATGATTTTTTTTTATGGTTATGCAAAAATTTGCCTGTTACGCAAATCCTATTGTGTTAATTATGAAGTCGTCTCTAACGGCCGTTCCCAATATTTGATCTATCTCTGGTTTTGCCCTACTAGAGATAAGAATAGCTCACATTAGACATTAGAGACATATATTTTATGTCAATTGTGAGCTATTCCTATCTCTAGTAGGGCAAAACCAGAGATAGATCAAATATTGGGAACGGCCGTAAGCGTCGCGTCGTTAGTAGTAACGTGTTACTCTAATTTACTGAAAGAAAAGTGGTACACTGTCACTTATCTTCCACAATCCGACATCTTTTTTCACTATTTTATCTAATTAACACGCGAAATAAGACCTTATCACCTACAACTTAATGACTACAATCTGCATACAATCTCTCATCTGACACAGTGTCATGAGATCATAAATTTTTAGCGGTTCGTGACCAAAGCTATTCCGCGTGTACTGAATCTATATCTTGGCTGTCTGTATCTATATTTGTATGTTGCTTTTGCTGAGATCGAGATCTGTAGACTGTAAGTACTATTGGATTGGAAAATCAAATAATCATCGTCATGTATGTAGGTACCATCTGAGGAATTGTTTTGGAATAGGTAGATGCCAACTATGGAATTTGAATTTTGATAGGTGTCACCTAAATTGATCGAAAATTCATAAGGGTCAATTCAGAACGCAACGCGACGCGTTTTGCAAGACGTCTTACGCAATTGAAATCTGTCAAATCCATAAAAATATAGAAATGCATCTACGCGTCGCGTTGCGGTCTGAATTGACCCTTAGACGGAGGTAGAGGCTGACGCGACAGAAGAAGAACCCTGTCCAACCGCGGGGGGACAATATATTACGTCAGTTTTGTTTGACAAAAAGTTTTATTTTCACTTCTACCGTCACTCCAGGAGTGTCACTAATCAGTTTGTTTTAAGGTTCAAAAGTGATGTAAAATGATGATGATGGCTATGAGTCAGCGAGGCTCTCCGCCCGATGTCTGTCGAAAGCCGAAGCCTGCTGAGTACAGTTAGAGGGTTTTAGCTTGGCGCCGATGTTTAGAGATCGGTAGATTCAACTAATTGTTGGTCGCTGTCCAGGGTTACAAATAGTTACAGAAATACTAAAACAATATGGACTGACAGATGCGATGTAATATTGATAAATAGCTTTAAGTAATGCCTAACGAGTTTTGTGAGGAAACATAAATGTAGCATATATAATATTTTGATCAGAAAATATAATAATGGTGGTTTAAATTTACAACCTCACCTTTTACTACCTTACATACGCCCGCGACCATAATACGAAATTGACCATTGGTCTACGACCTGTCATAAGAGGATAATAATTGCATTTAAAACTATTAGTATTGATCCATCAGAAAAATCGGCTCTTTTTACAAGGTGTGACAAAACTAAGTGATAAATTGATAATACTTTAGGGCAGTTTAGGGTGTATACGTCCCCTATGTAGAGTTCACTGTGGAAATAGCGGTAAAAAGGCGAACGAAATAGTAGATTTTTAACCTTTTAAGTGACATTAGTTTTTTTCTACTGATTTCTAGAAAACAAAAAATTACAAAACTAAATAATCCATAACAAGTGAAATTTTTATGCTTCTTCCATCTTTTAAAATGAGTGAAATCGTAAATTTTATCCAATTTTAAATTTTGGCAGCCCTGTAAATCGCGTGAAACAAAGATGGCGGATGGAGGCGAAATAATTTCATTTGTCGATGGAGGCCGTTACTCCGCACGATCAAACCAGACTGTATCTTACCAATTCGTCGTTTTACAAATAGAAACAAATACAAATGAAATTCATAATTATCCACACAAAACGAGAATAATTATTTTTGATGTCACACGTCGATTGTACTGCACGATTTGTTGCAGTACATTCGGCGCAACGTATAGGTACTCCAAAAACGTGCACGTGCTTGATGTTATTTATTTTGGTACAAATGCATTGAAGGATGCTTTAAAAGCAAAATCATCCGTAAGATTTAGCCCGGCCGCACATTGTCCGAATTCTGATCAGAAACAGTTGAATTTCGCCGGACCGCCCGCGCCACCCCGCACACTATCCGAAATATCCTTCCGGCGAGTTCGAGCTCACTCAGCTCAGTACAAAATGTAAGAGACAGCGCGGACGTTCACGGTTCAACTGTTTCTGATCAGAAATTTCGGACAATGTGCGGCCGGGCTTAAAAAGAAATTCATCATACTTTTTACATAACATATTTTTATTTCATTTCCAAAACAAAACATTTTTCAAATCCAAAACATATTTGACAGATTTGCTAGACGTCTCACGCAATTGAAATCTGTCAATTTTGTACAAATTTATAAATGCATCTACATTTTACGCGTTGCGTTGCGGTCTGAATTGACTCCTAAGGGTTGATTCAGACCACAACGCGACGTGTATGATGATGTGTACGAGATGCATTTTTAAATTTACATGGATTTGACAGATTCGCAGGACGTCTCTCGCAATTGAAATCTGTCAAATTCATACAAATTTATGTTGCGGTCTGAATTGACCCTAAACCGACTTTAAGCTGTACGACATCATAGGATCGTTTTAAAAAAAAAGTACGATACCGATCCGCTAAATTAATTTCTGCGCGAACGAAGTTGCGTGCAACTTTATGTTAACTTGTACTCGCTTATTGTTTTTGTGCCCAGATTCTGAGGTGCTTTTAATGGAGTTTATTCTTTCAATAATGATGTTGATTACTTTTTATTACTTTACATTAGCCAATCAAAAGAGCTAGTGAATAGATAAACTCCTGTCAAAACCACAGAACCGAGCATTGAATAACTAATTTATTTGACATTTGACACGCGTTTTATGTGAACGTCAAAATCGATCATTAACATCTACGAGGCATGAAGTAGCTTTATTAAGAGCTCATATATCACCTAATACTCAATACAGAAGTTTATTTATAGATGCCCTGGAATAAGCCATTAGTAACAGAAATAGTCGCTATTTGTAAAGTTGGACTCCGAGGTAGCCGTGTCGGGTCCGAATGGATGGCATTCATAAATCTGTATCGTTGTACGAATATAGCGGTAACCATAATAATTAATACTTGTAATTATTATTGGAGCAATTTCAAAACAGACTTTATAAAGATTAATAGGACAGAGGTCCTGGCACCAATTTTTTTAATACAAAATGTATTTACATGGGAAGTGATCATAAAAGGCCGCTGCTCGCTTTCCATGCTCATAATATTTGTTGTGTTACGTAACGATGCGCAACGTATTATTAGATAATTAATTTAGTATAATGCCTTCGGTAGGTACTTATAATTTACGGTGACCCATTTTGGAAACTTGAAAAAATAGTTCCTGTAGAGCTATTTTTAGGGTTCCGTACCCAAAGGATCAAACCGGGACCCTATTACTAAGACTTCGATGTCTGCCCATCTGTCCGTCTGTCTGTCTGTGTGTCTCCAGGCTGTAACTCGAGCTAGACTTCTGAAATTTTCACAGATTGTACGTATATCTGTTGCCGCTGTAACAACCAAATACTAAAAACAAAATAAATTAAATATTTAAGGGGGGCTTCCATACAACCAACGTGATTTTTTGCTTGATATCAGTAACAGCAATACATAGGCACTTGAAATCTTCACAAAATCCTCTGTTTTATTTGTAATTTAATAATTTATAATAATATTTTAATAAATGAAATAATCAAGGGGGGCTCCCATACAAAAAACACAATTTTCAGCGTATTTTTGCGATATTGTGGTATGAAACCCTTCGTGCGCGAGTCCAACTCGCACTTGGCTGATTTTATTAAAGTTTTCAGTTCAGATTGCAATGTGACACGACAGTGGATGTTTTGAAATAAGCCTTTCTAACAGAACTTCGAACAGAATTGTATTAACAACACAAGAAGAACATTAAATTGACAAACTTGCCCGCAATGCTGACTACTCAAATTTTAACTGACCAACTTAAAAATTATTATAATAAATTCCAACAATTTGTTTTTTGAAAAGCTTTCGTAATAACTGATGTACTATCAGAGAAGCTGATTCCTATGCAGATGGCGGACCTAAGTAATTTGGTCGCGTTAAGTCAAACCTATCCCACCGTTCACAGCTAACATTGAATTATCATAATCCGACCACATGACGTAGGTCCGGCAACTGCCTAGGATTCAATTTCCTCGATGGTACATACAGTCTGTCAAAAAAGAGTAGACGCTGAACTAAATTTTCTAATCGTAATCAGTGTTGACTATTGAATGGTGGTTTTTTCGCCTCGTATTTTCACTGATAACGTTTGTACACTTCAAATAATATCATTCTGGCACATTTTATATTTGGTTTAGTAAAGTTTTCCAATATTTTGTTATTTAAAATTTGTGTTAAGCGTCTACTCTTTTTTGACAAGCCATACAAGTGTTAAGCCACACAAGCTGTGTGCCAGCACTGGCACTAGCGCTGGCACCGGCGAGACGAATGGGATTAGCGACGAGATCTGCATAATTACCGTGCGTGCCCCGATTGTACCGCCGCCAGTGTACGGCGTTTGATGAATAAATTAGCAAGGTAAGATGGAATTAGAATATAAATAGAAAACGTTCGTACTACATCATAATATTATGTAATATTATGACATATTATTTAGACAATGAAGAGAAGAAAATATTAAAAATATTATAAGTATCAACAAGTTTATATAACCTACAAATAAGGTTTGTGGTTTATTTTTGAAGGCTGTTCTCACTTTCTCAGCTTCGTGAAACTTTTGCGCCAAAATAATGCATATGTTTTGGCGGGTCACGCTCATCAGAATAATTGGTAAGTAAGTACATAAGATGCATAAAACGGGGTATTGTAATGTTAGGTATTGTAGTTTCGCCAGCGATGGTTTTATGGTTTTTATTTCGACTGCATGCAAAATATTTATTTTTATTATAATGAAAAGGGGCTGTGAAATGGCCGGGGTATACGCAATACCCGATACGTAAGTGTAAACCGGCCGGTGAAAAAAATTATAAACTTTAATCTGACTTTTTATTTTTTGACCGACTTCCAAAAAGGAGGAGGTAAGTAATACGTTCGGCTGTATGTATCTTTTTTTAAATGTATGTTTAACGATTACTCAGCCGTTTGTGGTCCGATTTACAAAATTCTTTTTGTGTTGTATAGGGTTTGACTCGAATTTGGTATCATATTCATAAAAGTGGTGGCCTGATGATGGGATCCATGAGTAATCGTGGGAACTCCTCAAAATTTATATGGAAACATAATTAGTGATTTCGATTTTTTCTGAAGTGTTTCAGGCATATACTACCAAAAACTAAGATTTTGCACCAGGATGTTTCCTGGTTCCGAAGGTACCCAACATAATTTTTGAATCCTATTTCTGTTTCTGTACTCAATCTTCATGCTTTTAAAGTCGGTACCAGCTTACCTTAGCGTAAGTTCTATGTCAAGGATCTCAGAACTTTTCCGGGCTGGTAGCGACTTCAAAAGTACGAAGATTGAGTACAGAAATAGTTGAGGTTTAGGCGAAGTCTGAAGACGGCACTATAATAAGGAATAAGAATGATTTGATTCTTTTTAGATTATTTAAAGAATATTACTTTTGTTTTTACCTTAGAAGTCGGTTTTAATTTTGTGTTTAAAAAATAATAATCGATGTAACAGTGCAGCGTGTTGCTACGCGCCAAAATAACCAACGTCCGTATGAACTGAAATCCGTGTCGTCGAACCGACGTTTCTGCGAACACAGATTCGATTACGACACTTTTTGTCGACCCACGACACCGAGCTACTAGGAATACCAATATTAGACTATTTTTTATACAAGCTGCGTTCCAGTTGCTTAGAAAAACGAAAATTCATTATATATATTGTAACTAGCTGTAATGGCAAACGTTTCTTTGCCATATAAACGTATTTTGCCCATATTATTTTATTGAAGTGACTAAATTAGTATGTCACTATGGCAACGTCCATCGCTATCCAGTATCCCGTCGCACAAACAATGGTCGCCGTCAGTCTCGAGATGTAATAATTTACTATTATTTATTCAACAAATGCATTTATCAATATAAAAAGTAGCCGATTCTCAGACCCACTGAATGTAAGGTTAAAATCAGTAAAGCTGTTTCGGAGGAGTACGCGGCCTAACATTGTGACACGAGAATTTTATATATTAGGGATAGAATAGAAGAGATAGGTCTACCAGGATCTGATGGCAAATTTAGATGGCAGAGTTGAAAAAAATGTTTTTGATCATAACTTTTTATATTTGCATGTTACACACACAGAATCAGCCGCATAAGGAAAAAAAGGGATCAAAATGTTTTATTCTAAGTACCCCGGTATTGCTAAAGTCAATTTACTTTCTCACTTTTTGCCATCAGATTCTGGTAGACCTATACTGATCACTTACCCGAGATGCCTTCGTAATATCACTGTAGGAAATCTAAAATGTATGAAATTTGACGTAAGACATTGCAAATGACATGTCACTTACCGATGCCTCATGTCAAATAATATACACGTCTGATTCGAACTTCTATAGTGAAATTTACGACGACATCTTGGCTGAGGGCCCAGAAACTATTCTGGTTACACTAGTAACTGAAATAGAAACGACCAATACGGATTCGCGTGAATGGAAGACGCGCACTTCCTGCCACTAGTTACACTAGTGAAGTCACAAGTGCGTTTCCGGCCTTTATGCTCTACAACACAAGTGCTCAAGAATTTATTCATTTAAATAAAAGAAAAAGGTCGATACAAAAACAACCGATGTGTAAATACGCGAGAAATTTTACACATAACGGTTGGAAAGCATATAGAATAGAATTAATTGTAATAAATGTTTGTGATCACTGAACAAGAAAATTATTATATACTTTCAAATATAAATATTAATAGTTAATACGTAAGTGATCCACATTCTTTTTACTATAATAAATCGTCTTGACTAGATAGATTTAATACTTTATTTCTTTGTCTTATAATTTTACACTAAACTAAACATATAACTAGTACAAAAATATTTTTGCATTTGTATATTTCGACGTCGAAAATAAGAAAAGTGTTTCGTGAAAAAATGCGTTGGCGATAATAACTATAAGGACATCTTAGCCAAAAATCTTTTGATATAAAATTATACTACAGTATGTGTTACATGAGATACAATAAACCTTAGTAAGTACTAAACTATTTTAGATATCAGTGTGTTAACTATAAGTCTACCAGAATCTGATGGCAAAAAGTGAGAAAATAAATTGACTCTAGCAATACCGATTGATTTAATTAATAACCGAATTGGAATAAAAAATTTTCATCCTTTTTTATTCTTTTAGCGGCTTATTATGTGTGTTATGCAAATATAAAAATTTATCCAATGATCAAGGATATTTTTTGAAAATCTGCTGCCAAAAATTGGCATCAGATTCTGGTAGAACTATACATTAGAATACATCGTTAGAGCGTTTAATTACTTAATCAGTATTAATGCTTAATCGATAATCAGCATAAGTTTATGTGGTATCGTGTGGTGTGGATCGCGTATCACCTACGAGCACAATTATAATGCTTAAAGATATCTTAATGTATCCCTTTATGCTTAGCGATCAGATTATAACAAAACGGAATTTCTAAATAGATAACAGTTTCTTACGACTTGTGATATTATTAACACTAGAGATCGCCCAATGGTCGAAATTCGACCTTAGTTTCAACGACATTAGGACTACTGCCTATATTTTGTAAAAAAAATATTGACTTTATCATATTTTTTTTCAACTCTTGTCTCTGGGACTCAGCTGCTGATCTCAGACTGGCCGTGTGACTTGTAAGCATTGTCTATAGTATCTAAGATTCAATTTAAAAAAAAAAAAACTATAATCTTGTTGTCAACAGACTTCAACCATAAATAAAAGAGTATAATTCGTATGTATAGGCTTGTCACTCAAAAATCTGTCATTTTTCCTAGTGTGTGTGTTGTAGTGTGTGTAATGTTTTATTTGTTTAAAAAATGTATGATAAAAGTATAATTTCAAAATAATATTAGCTCGATGCACTCCTTCACCATATAAACTATAACTTTGCAAAACTTCATTCACCTACGTTTCCTTGTTTTTCGTCAAAAGGGATACAAAGTTTTTGGCTCACGTATTAATATATAGATTTATTCGATCCTGCAGCCCTATGTTGATCTCTGGATCTATCTTAAGCAATCTAAAACGATGTTAAAAATCTCTCACTCCTCGTAATATAAATTTACGGCTAACTATAAGTATAAGTGATTTTTAAAAATTGAAAACAGTTTTTTTCTTAATTCCAGTAAGTTGCATGTTAAACAGGGAACTAAAATTAGTTTAAAGATGGTTTAAATAATACTATTTCACGCTGGCGTTTAAAGTTAATTTACGGATAGTTTTATACAATTTTTGGCCTTTGCAACGAGATATTGTGACCGTGTCGCTGCCGCGTTTTATTGATGTCACATCGTCGTCGTGTCATTGCGTATTCAGAGATATTTTCGAATAAAGCTCGCAGTGTTAAACAATGTTTAAACGATTTTATACGATTTTTGGGCATACGAAACGATGTCGGCACTTTACTTGAATCAGGTAATTTTTTTGGACTTACGGACTTACCCCATTATTTAAGTAAACAACATAATATATCGCCGCTGCATCGTCTCGCTGTCGTATCCTCGTCGTGTCGGTGCGTATTTAGAGATATCATAGTGTTCATACGATTCGATACGATTTTTGCTCATTCGCAACTATATTATGTGTTCCTATCGTCGCCGCATCGTCTCGCTATAGTATCGTCGTCGTGTCGTTGCGTATTCAGTGTATTCACGAGTGCAGCTCGCAGTAATTAACAGTGTTCATAAATTTTAATTGTGGTTTCAGCACCAGCCGGCGCCCCGCCGCGCGGTGAATAGCCAATCTGCTGTCGATTACATATTGTGCGGTTTCTTGCTCGTTTATATACAATTAATACGACTGACTTTTTATTGTTAAATTCGCTATCTTGTACGTGCGAACCATACTTATTTTACAGTGTTTATTGATAATATAGAGGATGGTAGAGCAAAATGGTTAGGTTCAGAGCATAATTCTAAACTCACATTTTTCATGTCTCGTATGTAAGATTTTTGTGTTGTGGTGTTTGCAAAACTCCTCCAAAACGGCTGGAGCATTTTGATTAAAGAATGTGGTTTGATAATAATCGCCAAACTAATTATTCGTATATTTTTTATCATTAATTAAAATCAGTCCAACAGTTTCAGTTTAATCACTGACATGAACAGATTTATGAGTATAAAGATTGAAGAATTCTGCGAATGCCACGTTTTTATTTCATACCAGCAATCGGGTATTGAAATAATTACAGCTTTAATGGACGTTTAGCGATCACTGGTAATGAGCCCAACAGTTTCAGTTTAATCACTAGCACGAACAGATTTATGAATTATGAGTATAAACATTGAAGAATTGTGCGAATCGGGTCGGGTATTGAAATAATTACAATGTTAATGTGTGTCATATATCATCCCCAGCATACCGGGTTATAATGGATGACTGGTGTGATCAATGATGAAATACTCAAAGCAGATATTATGTTACTACCGCGCGCGTTGTGAAGATTCAAATACGGCCCAATTGGGCCGTCTGTTGTTTAGTCTGCATCGAGCGCAGTCACCAACTTGCCGCGTCTTGTCTTACCTAAATAAATTGAAAATGACGTCGTGCGCGTTTCGATTTTTTCTTTATGAAATAAGGGGGCAAACGAGCAAACGGGTCACCTGATGGAAAACAACTTCCGTCGACCACGGACACTTGCAGCATCTGAAGAGCTGCATGTGCGTTGCCGGCCTTTTAAGAGGGAATAGGGTAATAGGGGAGGGTAGGGAAGGGAAGGGATAGGGGAGGGTAAGAAAGGGAATAGGGTAGGGGATTGGGCCTCCGGTAAACTCACTCACTCGAAAACACAGCGCAAGTGCTGTTTCACGCCGGTTTTCTGTGAGAACGTGATATTTTTCCGGTCGAGCCGGCCCATTCGTGCCGAAGCATGGCTCTCCCACGTATAAATGTACCAATTATGACTCAAAAAAAAACAAAACACATGGAATCTCTTACCACATGTCTTGATTGCAATAAATACCTCGATTATTTACATTTTCAATAATTTTTTCGAACAATCTGGAAAAATCGAATTTTCGTCATAGCTCAGGCGAAGAAAGAGACAGCGATACGATTCGACGTTTAAAAATAGAACTGTCTCTTTTATGTAAATGTATGTTCTGGTTTTTCGTATCTTTTGTTTCACTTATCTGTCAAATTTGTCAATGTTGCAATTTTGAATTTGATAATTGTTCGGAAGAGATTTAAGCCGGAAAATAGTATGGACGTAACAGATCTGTATAAGTAGAATATCATTGGGTGTGATGGTCTAAGTTATGCATGAAGTATACATACTGGTAGTAAGTCGATGAAATAAACTTTATGTGAAATACGTCACTAGTATTCATACTTTAATTCTTCAAGCCTCATAAGAGCACCGGTGATCGCGACAACAATAGAATACAATAGCATTTCCTGGAAACTGTGATCGAAGTATTAAACAATTTCAGTTTGCTGTTTCGATCTCATAGTATCTAATATTCAAATAATTCGAATACCCAATGTTACTACAGGTCTAAGTCGTAATCACATTTACCGAAGCTATTACCGAGTTTCAATTATGAAGTAGTACCAGCGATAGTAGATAGATCCTACTGTAACGAGTGGGCCTGGGAGGCGTCGGTGGTGGGGACCGCGTGCTAAATACCTATGTATCCATACTAATATTATAAGTGCCAGTATGTATGTCGCAGCCGACTGGCTTAAATAGCCGTTCAATCAAACAGCTAGCCCATTGACTAAACAACGCCAACGCCAACGCCAGACTGACGTGGTGTGAAGCGTCCATAGATAATATTATTATTATAGATATTATTAAGTGCAAAAGTGCGCCCGTTTTTCATGCTTAAACTGTTATTATAGTTGTGTGACTTATTTTTTTTAAATGTCAATAATAAAAATATTATATTCCGTAGAGCACTTACCTATATATAACCACTGTCTCTCTAACGGTGTTCTTAGTACTTTCTCAAATTATAGGACACAATACAAAAAGCAGAGAGATTACTAACGAATCGATAATAAGTCATTCGTAGTCCAAACTAACAATAAAATTACCCGTAATTTAGGTAAAAATTCCAAGTGCAATTAAAAAATAAGTAACACCTCCATAATTGTCACTAAGTATTTTAAAGGTGACGGATTTCCTTGAAACGCGTAGAATGACACAATTTCAGAGCACCTTTGTGAATTAAGATTAAAGATAGAGGCATAGCAGAGACGCCGGCGTTATCGCAGATCAGAACAGGAATAACAATTAACAACTATTAAAATGAATAGTGGTAACTTCCAGCTACTACAAAGGTGACGAGATAAAAAGGCTAGCAAAAAGTCTACAACATTGTGTGAATATATTAACGAAAACAACGTTAAAAACTGTCGGTACAGTTAACAGCCGTTAACATATTATTTTGTTTCATATTTCATATTTCTTTATTTGCTTCAAAAGTGGTACATTTTGGTGTTACAGTTAATAGTCTTTCTTAGATCACACTTTTCACTAATAATATAGCATGCAAATTCTTAGGTACTTAATACTTATTCTTATACATCAATTTTCGTTTAAATATATAATGTTGAATTAACAGATGAAGTTTAAGATTAAAAAATTTGTAATGGTATAAACGGACTTCATCTTCTTATTAAAAATAAATTCCTAATCGTCGAAAAGTCATGCCTTTTATCAGAACTTTTCTAAAAAACATTACAACATCTTTGAATTGTTTGTTTAAAATATTTCAATGGATCTAATTAAAACAAAACAGAATGCAAATCTCAGGATTACTCGTACATTAAACTCCCATAAAATTAGTTAAATCAGAGCTCTCCTATAACAATACGTCCATTAGAGACGAGGATACTATTAGGATAAACAATTTAAATTACTCGATCTAATTGTCTTTTACAGTTTTCGATAGCATCAGACTCGTAATTACAACTATCGGGTGCAAATGATCGCTCCGTACGGAATATATACGCACAATTAACTTTTATGGGCTTGATTTAGTTTTAATAACGCCCAGCGATCGAACGTAGCAATTTATAGAAATTAATTTAGTCTAGTTTAGCGCTGCTCGTTAGATAAATTAGGAGTTCCTCAGGGATCTCGACTTGAGCCGCTTCTGTTTATAATATTAATAAGAGGGTAAAGTTACGTAAAATATGTAGTTTTTTATTCAAAAAGAGATATCGGTTTATGTACTTATATAAATAGATTCTGACGTTTAAATGTAAATTTAAAAAATGAGCACAGTTGACTTAGTCTGAAAATGTAAGAGGCAGTGAAAAGTACTGAAAGATGATGCGGAAACTAAAACGGCATCATAATTTTTTCGGAAAATACCTTTCTTAACTATAAGTATTTTTACACTAATTTAGAACTGTATTACCGTTGTTGTTAATAGGAAATTGTGTAATTTTGCAGCAGTAAAAATAAACGAACTTGCTCATAATAATATACTGGCCACCAATAAAAGTTAATACAAGATTACACAGATGTGTTTAAATCAAAGGGTTGTTATCTTTTACGACCATGCTTAGGTTCTAATAGAGGAGATAATTTTGTCACACTTGTCTATAACTTGTTACGGTTTATGTAATGTGGTTCTGTTTAATTGCAATGAGCAAGTAGAAAGTATGATTGAAGGAATGAAAATCTATTTATAAATACGTGGGAGAGCCATGCTATACGTGGGAGAGCCATGCTTCGGCACGAATGGGCCGGCTCGACCGGATGAATACCACGTTCTCACAGAAAACCGGCGTGAAACAGCGCTAGCGCTGTGTTTCGCCGAGTGAATGAGTTTACCGGAGGCCCAATCCCCTACTTTATTTCCTTCCCTACCCTCCCCTAATTCCTTCTCATACCTACCCTCCCCTATTACCCTATTCCCTCTTAAAAGGCCGGCAACGCACCTGCAGCTCCTCTGATGCTGCGAGTGCCCATGGGCGACGGAAGTTGCTTACCATCAGGTGACCCGTTTGCTCGTTTGCCCCCTTATTTCATAAAAAAAAAAAAACTTTATATGGTTTTCAGAACGCCAAAAAATTATTACAAGACATACTTAATTAATTTATATCTCTGGAATCAACACACGGTGTAACAATCTAATATACAAATTCTTTAGCGGTGTTTGTTGTCGAACTCATCCCAAATGGTCGATTCTGTTAAAATTTTAGTCAACGTCAGTTTTTTATACCCCAAATAATATATCTATGGACGCTTCACACTACGTTCGGCTGGCCCCGTGCTAATAATGTTGTAGCGAAATAAACCACGCTCAATCCTACATTGCGCTATCGAGGTTTGGCTGAAAGTTGCAGGTTTTGTAAGGAGTTGCCATTTAAAGTCTAAAATGACAACTCTTAGTTCAGTCGCAAGATATTTATCTTAAGGGGCTTTCTCACCGGGAGCATTCGCTTTTAATGTAACGTTACAGAGTCGAGCATTACATTAGTAGGGGAGGAGAACCGTGCATTACAATGCGCACCTTGTAAGTTGTAACGATATAATGTGCAATATCTTGATACAACTTGTAACATCAATGCTACGTGACAATGAAATCAACTTGCCATGGAATGCTCTAAGTCGAATCTAAAATGTTACATTACACGCGAATGCTCGTCAGTCAGAGAGTTAGTATTTTTTGTAATGTAACGCTCAAAGTGGAATCTATAATGTTACATTACACGCGTATGTTCCCGGTGAGGGAGCACAATTATTTACGAAGCAGTATCAGCAACTTAATTATTTTTAAATAAATACGAAAATCGCTAAAGTTCGACATATCGCAATAAATATAATTTTATTTCCAATTTTGCTGAGGTGTTAACCCGCACAAGGAAGGCTGAAACACCTGCAACAAAAAGGTTCGATATCAGATGTTATCAGATCTGGTGATTTCGCCCGCGCGTGAGTGACAACTGACAGCCGATCGCTATCAGCTTATCAGAGCCGCAGGTTTGAAGTATTGCATGCCTCGCGTCTCCGTCCTGCGCGGAAGTAGGAACACGGTCGGGTTTTAGTGGGTACAGCTGCGGCCACTCACCATCTCTTCGGCCGTAGCAAGTCCCACATACCCCGGTAGTCCTTCCCCAACGCTACCGGGGATGTGTAATAGCATTTCCCGACCAAAAACAAAAAAAAAGGTTTGAAGTATTGTTTTATATATTTATACCCTATACTATATGTTGCACGCCACTTCATTCATAATTAGTTTATAATACGAAAACCGTTCATTTTTTGGCATCAAAATAATTGTGTACCCCGTGTTGTTCTCGGGATATGTATGAATTACGAATGGGCCGGCTCGACCGGAGAAATACCATGGGCTCACAGAAAACCGGCGTGAAATAATAATAATAATAATAATAATAATAATCTTTATTTGCAAAAATATGGTCATAAGATGGTACAATTTTACAGTGTCTCACATATTTTGGTCGATTTTCTCGACATGCAAACATTAAAATATGAACATTGGTCAAGACTCAAGATAGTAACATTAGTTCCTTAATAATCATTACATTGTCATAATCACTACACAATTAATAATCAAATTTATAAGTTGAGGCATATAATATCGTATTTTTAAACATGTCAATTAAAAAATATTAAAATTAGCAATGCATACAGTAATTAAATTAAATTCATCGTCTAAAACAATTTAAATAACAAAAAGAAAAAAAAAAGAGCGATAAGATGAAGGAGAATAGATGAAGAAAAAAAAAAGAAAAAAAAAAAGAAGTTATAATGTCAGTGTCATCTTTACAGTTCTGTGCTATACATTGTGGTCATATAATCAAGTCTATACAATAATTATTTATTGATTATAATAATAAATTAAATAAAAATGTCAATCCAATAAAAATGTCAGTCAAATTTACAATTATTAAAATTATTAAATAAGGGTTATTTACCATAGATGTCAAAGAATTTAAAATTACAGAATTATTTAATTGTAGTAGGAAATTATAAAAAATATCAACAATCTAATTTTAACTTGATCAAAACCTTCCTACTATAAAGAATATTTTGAAGACAGACAAAATCTGTCTTCAAAATATTCTTTATTTGAATAAAAACATTTGTCTAACAGCCAAGAAAACAAACTATTTTTAAATTTATTGTAGGTTGTTATATTTTTTATATTATTTGGTAGCTTATTATATATATTTATTGACATGATAAATGCATTTCTACGATAAATTTCAAGATTTTGTTTAGGTACCCAAATTTTATGCTTATGCCTACTTGATCCTTGTTTCTGCATTTCTTGATTTGTTGGAAATAAATATTGGTATTTTTTAACAAAGAGACAGATCTCAAATATATACTGACACGGTAGGGGGAGAATTTTCAGGTCTTTAAATAGCGGTTTACAATGTTCCAAGTAGTCAGCTCCCGCTATAGCCCTTATGCATCTTTTTTGAACAAGAAATGCCCTTGTGATATCTGATGAGTTCCCCCATAATATTAACCCATATCTTAAAATAGACGCAACATATCCGTGGTATGCCATTAGTGCTGAATTAACAGATGCTATATTTCTAATTCTTCTCAAGGCAAATATAAATCGATTCAATTTATTACACACATTGTCAACATGGTCTTTCCACTTCATGTCATTGTCAATTGTAAAACCTAGAAAGTTTGTTGTTGTCACACATTTTATAGGATCTAATTCATTGTCATTATCATCAATTTTTTTATTAAATTTAATAATTTTTGTCTTATCTAAATTAATTTTCAAATTATTCTTATTTAGCCAATTTATTATATTATTCAATTCAATTTTAATATCATGATTTAATTGTCCTTTTTTACATTTAATTATCAATGTCGTGTCATCAGCAAACATAATACATTCATGATTTGTTGAATGTGGCAAGTCGTTAATATACAATAAAAATAGAATAGGACCAAGTATACTGCCCTGTGGGACTCCGATAGTATTCAATTTGAATTGCGACTGATATTTTTTTAATCTTTTGTTGGATAAATTAGTTATTTCTGTACACTGTGTCCTATTTTCTAAGTAAGATTTAAACCAATCGTTAGCATTTCCTCTGATACCGCATTTATCTAATTTATTGAGTAGTATTTTATGTTCCACAAAATCAAAGGCCTTACTCATATCCAAGAATACTGCGGCGGCTTCTAGACCTTTGTCAATAGCCTCACCGATTTGTTTAATTAGAGAGAAACAAGCTAGGATGGTAGAGCTCCCTTTTATAAAACCAAATTGTTGCTTAGTCAATATATTATTAGTGCTAAGGTAACTCATTAATTTAGTTTGCATTGCTTTTTCGAACACTTTTGAAAATATAGGTACTATTGTAACCGGTCTATAATTTGCAATATTCTCTCTATCACCTTTTTTGTAGAGGGGTTTAACGATCGATTTTTTTAATTGATTTGGAAAATGTCCCTGTTCAAATGATAGGTTCACCGTGTGACTAATAGGGATGCATATATATTTTGCTGCCAACTTTACTATTTTCGTTACAATTCCGTCATAGCTTGCCGACTGTGTATCGTTCAAAGACTTAATGATTTTGTATATATCTTGTGGCACAGTTGGGGATAAATACATAGAGTTGCTATAATTTCTTGTAGAATTGTCATCTTTTGTATTCATGTCAATATTTCCATTTTTATTATTTGTAGTTGTCTTAGTTAGATTAATGAAATAATTATTAAAGAGCTCTGCTATGTCATTACTATTTGTATATGTCGTAGGATGATTTGATAAATCCGTGTTTTCGCGAAATCCCTAGAATTTTCGCGAAAATTCGATTTATCAAATCATCCTACGACATCGTAGGATGATTTGATAAATCGAATTTTCGCGAAAATTCTAGGGATTTCGCGAAAACACGGATTTATCAAATCATCCTACGACATATATACTCTATTTTTTGTTTTTATTATATTTATGTTCTTATTATTAATTATACTGCCCATGTTAGTTTTTATCACATTCCAGGTAGCCTTACATTTGTTTTTTGATTTTTTTATGTAGTTATTATTGAATGAACTTTGAGCTTTACTTATACATTTTTTTAATATTTTTGTGTAATTTTTATATTCTTTTTTTTGTTCCTCTTTATTTGCTTTCTTATATTTGTAACTAAGGTATAATGATCTCTTAACTGAAACAGCGCTTGCTCTGTGTTTTGCCGAGTGAGTAACCTCTTACCGGAGGCCCAATCCCCTTTTTTCCTTTTTCCCTTCCCTACCCTCCCCTATTACCCTATTCCCTCTTAAAAGGACAGCTGCAAGGCACCTGCAGCTCTTCTGATACTGCGAGTATCCATAGGCGACGGAAGTTGCTTTCCATCAGGTGACCCGTTTGCTCGTTTGCCCCCTTATTTCATAAAAAATGATGATATGATCGAATTTCATTCAAGTTGGTTATGCGGCTTAAGCGTGAAGAGGAGACAGAGAGTTTTTCATTATTAGTAAAGTATTTTATTTTATTGTACTCGTATATTAGCATAACCAAGTCTTGTGCTCGCCATTAAACTCATTCAACTAACTTTTATAAAATTAATTGAATTGAATTGCTGCAGTGGTCGTTGAAATCTTTTGTAGGAAAAAGTAATGTTATGGTCAGAGGGCTATTTTTTAGAAATAGGGAGTGAATTGGCTCAAAAATCACCTGATAGACATAAATTACAGTCATAAGTAACAATAGAAGGCTTCTCTTTTTTCATTAACAAAATATTATCTTGTATAATTTCCACAGAGAACAAAAGCATTAGCAGCCATTAGTTAAACGGTTTTAATATAAATGCAAGCACATGCAGTTATAATGTGACAGAGGATTAAAATCCGGGCATGTTTCAATATTGCGACTTTCTTACGCTGGTTCTTCTCGGCGGGGTAGTTTCCGAACCGGTGGTAGGTAACGTAGTTTTTCGTTCTTTCTACGACTTTCAAAAAGTTTATCAAACAGTGTATGTAAGTGTATGTAATACCCATTTTGAATAAAAATATAGTTTATTTATTTATTTGATTTTGAGTGGAAATAGCGTGTCCTTGTAATCAAACTCGCTCGAAATAGAGACCAATAGTTACGCGCGTGCGATGTTACCACTCTCAGGGCTTTCACGACTGGATTATTTTACTTGACGTTACCTGAAATCACGCTAATGTGTGCGTGTACGTCATTAATTCAATGTTGTACGATGTCGAGGTGCAGCTACTGTATTACGAGTATACTGTGGTTAAACTAATATCGATATTTTCACTTGTCGCGGCTGATTAACGAGGTTTTAACAGCGCATGCATTGTAGTTGCATAATTGATAACTTTCAGTTCTTTCCGCCTCAATTCTTTTTTAAATAATAAATAATCACTTATATACGCTCCACATCGTATATGAAATTGCATTTATTAGTTTTTCTCAAATTATCATAAAACGCACTTTAATGCTAATCTTTATATAACACTGTTCATAACTTATTATGTACAATTCGATAGACAATAAATTAATACAAACATCATTAATGACTTGTTTAATTAATAGCTTATAGTTGGGTGGAAATTTTACTTTATTAGTTTTATAGGGCCGTCAGAGTCTAATAGCACGTAAGGCAATTTATAATTCTGCTTGTTTTTATTTTTCAATCAAATTGTTGACAAATTTGAATTAATGGCCAGCCAGAAAGCCGGATTAAGGAAATGGAAATGATTACTATCATATGCATGGTATACGCGTTGCTTCAACACGCGCACTGTAAAGCTCTGGAACAAACTGTCACCAGCAGTATTTCCTGACCTATACGACATGCAAACCTTCAAGAAGAGAGCTTATTCCCTCTTAAAAGGCCGGCAACGCACCTGCAGCTCTTCTGATGCTGCGAGTGCCCATGGGCGACGGAAGTTGCTTACCATCAGGTGACCCGTTTGCTCGTTTGCCCCCTTATTTCATTCAAAATATATATATATATATATATATATATATATATATATATATATATATATATATATATATATATATATATATATATATATATATATATATATATATATATATATATATATATATATATATATATATATAAAGAGGAAGAAAAAGAGGAAATTTGCGCATTCCTGGCCAGAAACTGGCTCTATTTTCTAAAAATTCATACTGTATGGCTATCCGTATATACAATAAATTACCAAGTGATTTAAAAATAATGACTTTTAATAAATTTAAAAATAGATTATTTGAATTACTGTTAACCAAAATGTATTATAGTATTGGCGAATTTATTAATGATGAAAACATACTATTATAATTATTACCTAAAAGTAGCATATTTTAATCTTGACAATTTTTTTAAATTTATTTTTCGATATAATATGTACTTGCCAAATTTGACACTTAAATGACACTTGACTAATTCACTACTATTATTATTTTTACTACATACCAATATTGTACTTGAACTAAATATTGTATGTAGAGAGCGAACAAAAATAAATTTAAGTTATATTAAAATATTTTCACTTTTTTTTTAATGAAATAAGGGGGCAAACGAGCAAACGGGTCACCTGATGGAAAGCAACTTCCGTCGCCCATGGACACTCGCAGCATCAGAAGAGCTGCAAGTGCGTTGCCGGCCTTTTAAGAGGGAATAGGGTAAGAGGGGAGGGTAGGGAAGGGAAGGGAATAGTTGAGGGTAGGGAAGGGAATAGGGTAGGGGTTAGGGGATTGGGCCTCCGGTAAACTCACTCACTCGGCGAAACACAGCGCAAGCGCTGTTTCGCGCCGGTTTTCTGTGAGAACGTGGTATTTATCCGGTCGAGCCGGCCCATTCGTGCCGAAGCATGGCTCTCCCACGTATAAACGTGCTCATGTTTTGTCGGTTACGTCGAGATGATCCGACAAAACATGAGCGCTATAACATTCCACATTGTACCATCTTATTGTCAATACCATGTTTTTGCGAATAAACATTCTTATTCTATTCTCATTCACCATCGCACTGCGGTCTCTGCATAAATCCAAGGAAGAGCCAAAGTATCGTTGCGAGGAATTTGAAGATCAAATAGAGACACTTTGAAGAGTGAGTTCAGGCGAATGTAGCGATTTTATTAGTTCTCAAAAACACATCCTTCGCAACGCAGCTCCGGTGAAAACACATCATAAGGCTGCGTTTCCACCAGAGATGTGTTGCGAGGAATGTGTTTTTGAGAACCAATAGAATCGCTTCATTGACATGAGCTTACCATGACATCGCTCAGCGCGGCGATGCTATTGGATCATAAAAACACATTCCTCTCAACACATCTCTGGCGAAAACGCATCATAAGACTCTTTTTCTCTACACTCTCTCGTTTTTCTCTAATTTTCCACAAAAATATCCCATTTCCTGGTAGAACATCGCATATTGTTTCAATCGACCCAAAGCTTTACGGCGCCATAACTCACTAATGGTGTACCGGCGACATTAACAACGGCGCTATACTGACGTGCCTTTGTCTCGCCGAACTTTATGTTATAACTTATAATAATTAAGGCCTTAATAAAGTCGTCAGGGAAGTAAATTATTTACTGCACTTTAGTTCGCACTGAGACGCGATACAGCGCTGCATTTTAGAGACAGAATATTATTAGATTTTTCAATAGCATTTTTTTATATATAAAAAATTAAGGACGTTCGCCTAATTTGGATAGTCTTTTTTTTATGAAATAAGGGGGCAAACTAACAAACGGGTCACCTGATGGAAAGTACAGACACTCGCAGCATCAGAAGAGCTGCAAGTGCGTTGCCAGCTTTTTAAGAGGGAATAGGGTAATAGGGGAGGGTAGGGAAGAGAAGGGAATAGTTGAGGGTAGGGAAGGGAATAGGGTAGGGGTTAGGGGATTGGGCCTCCGGTAAACTCACTCACTCGGCGAAACACAGCGCAAGCGCTGTTTCACGCCGGTTTTCTGTGAGAACGTGATATTTATCCGGTCGACCCGGCCCATTCGTGCCGAAACATGGCTCTCTCACGTATGAAGTCTGCAGAGTTACTGAATTATTTCAAAATTCTATGAAATGACGTCGTCGTATAAATAACCTACTATTTATGAAAGCTTTACCTGCTATTTTATAATCCCAGAATCGGTCATGTGGGTAAGATTCACTGAAACCAGGCCGTGGTGGGATTAACTTTGTTTTGCCCAAGTGTGTGCACAGTACGCGAGAGCACATCTCTCCGCCATTACACTTGTAACCCAGTGACGGAAATCCGACACGACTTAACAGATCACTCGCAGGACCGACTTTTGTCGGTGATCGGCTTGCATTATCCTAACTGAGCTTGAAAATAATATTATATTTTAGTCATCGCGTAAATCGAACTCATGGCCTCAGAGTGAGCTACGCTTTAAACTACGGGACTATGGGAGCGTCAAAGACTTAATCCCACATAAATATCCATCTATATATATAAAACTCAAAGGTGACTGACTGACTGATTGACATAGTGATCTATCAACGCACAGCCCAAACCACTGGACGGATCGGGCTGAAATTTTGGCATGCAGATGTTATAACGTGGGCATCCGCTAAGAAAGGATTTTCATTAATTCCAACCCCAAAGGGTTCAAATAGGGGATGAAAGTTTGTATATAGTAATGCTTCTTAACGCGAGCGAAGCCGCGGGCAAAAGCTCGTTATTTATAGAATAATGAATATAATATTCGTGTTACACAGAATAATGAAGCTCGTATGACATTGTGGCTGTGTGTGTCTCTGTGTTGTCTAGTCTATGGTGTCAACCATTTGAATATGCTACGTTTACAATAAAATCGGCCAAGTGCGAGTTCGCCTCGCGCAGAAAGGGTTGAGTATCATTGACTAGGTGAACAATTAATGTCGTACAAATGTAAGCAAAACATTTGTATAGGTCCTCTCCAAAATAAGAGCAACTGGAGATAGACGGACAGACAGCGAAAATTTTGCAATAGCGTCCCGCTTTTACCCTTTAGTTACGGAAACCCAAAAAAATATTGAAAATAAATATATAGCAAAAGAATTTTAAAGAAAGTATTTAAATTCTTCGTCTTCGCGTTGGCAATGCTGGTATGAATTGGCTCTTCGCTAGACGTTATAATGCGCTATAAATATCATGAGATGAGTTATGTGGACGGGGCACAATGGCGATTGTCGCCCGGACTATATCATATACCGTGACAATCTGCATTCCGTTCATGGTTATTTTACCTGTGATATGACCCTTATGACAACGATATAAGGGTGGGAACTTTGAGGTTACGGACTACAGTCTGATGTTGAATTATTGTTAGTCATCACTCATTAGAATATTCATCTGATACTACTGTATATTACACTGTATAATAATATATAATTGTGGGGATACTACAATATACACCTTTTTAACCGACTTCAAAAAATAACTAAAGAATTATTTAGGTTATTTCATTTGAAAAACAAAGCTTGCATGTTATTACTGAATAACAGACGTAAGAAATAATGTTGCTTGTTTTATTAAATGAGTACCTAGGTATATCGTTTTCATAAACTCCAGCTTGTGACTATAAAAAATAACACAATAGAACAAGTTAACTTGTGAACTTTTTAACGCACATTCTCAAATAATTCACGACGTTTATGATAAAAAGCGCAAAACGGCAAAACGCTACAATTATCACAACAATAGGCCGGTTATTAAAAAATAACTCGGTGAGTTTGAAAGGCTGATTGAATAATAAGTACGTATTTCTACGGAACCAATTAAATTATGAAGTTCATAATAATGGCATTTACGCATTCACGCGTTAATGAAATTGTCCTGCGAATGGTTTTTATTTAGATGAACGTTAGGGGGGCTAAAAAAAGGGAGGTGAAATGCTATATGAAAATTAAAATTATTAATTTAATAAAATAAAATTTGTTACCCTTGCTAAAATTACAGAACTGCTGAACCGATTTGGCCAATTTCGCTCTTAATAAATATTTGTGTAAGTTCAGAAAAGTAGTACGAAGTTCACCGGGTTATCTAGTATTAATAAAAAAAACACCCGTACTAAAAAAGGAACGAAACAGTAAGAGCACGTCATTGTTCGCATTGTTTACTTTTCTGGATATCTTTTTTGTTTTACTTAAGTCGGGACTGTTATTTTAATTGAATATTCGATTATAATAAAGTAAAATTAGTTCGCTGGCGCGACGTAGGAGAGGAAATAATAGCCCCCTCTATAATGTCTGCGGGGCTAAAATGGTCGCTTTGGAGAATCATATTATGAATCATAAAATGATTCATTTTTTTTAAATCGCAAAATTGACACTCTATTTGCAATTCAGATATCTAAATTCATACTAATTTGACATTCGTAACTTTGATTGAGATGAATTGCTTGCGGAGCCCGTCGTGTTTCCCGTTTGTGCATATTCTGAATACTCACGCTTGTCCGTGCGACAAGTATTAATTTAATTAACGTACAATTAAGTTCTACGTGCACGTAATATTTCAGTTTTTGTTGAGCACTTAATTTTCCTTCGAATTTCTGCGATAAAGAACACTAAGCCGACGACATAGAGTTCCTGTCAGAGGTGTAATCATTCTGAATGAAATGTAATTTATCGTGAATGTTGGCAGTTCCGTCATCTGTTGTTTTCATTTTGATACGTACTCTGCTTAAAAAAGTGCTTATTTACAAAGTAGTAAATTCAACTTAGAGTTACATTATGTAAATAATGTACTTTCAAACTAAGAATTCGGATTTTTTGTGTCAAAAAATTATTTACTTCTAGTGAGAAGTCGAACAGAAGCAAAGACTTCAAAGTGGGAACATGCCAGAAAAAATGTTCATACACGGAGGACTGAGGAGGTAAAAAGATCTCGATCTTTTGGATCGGTAGCTCAACAAAGTGCACCTTATTTTTTGATGGATATAATATATTCTTACTTCTATGAATGGGAGGTCCGTGTATGTGCTTAATCTTTATTATAAAATATTATATTTAACGAGTTTTTGCCCGCGGTTTCGCTCGCGTTAAGAAGTAATATTATCAATGTTCCCGGGTCTGGATGTGTATTAAATATGTGTATGATATAATAAAAATCTTAAATATATGTATAGTATAAAAGTATTAAATATATTTCCGTTGTCTGGTACCTGTAACACAAGTCCTTTAGGTACTTAGCACGGGGCCAGACTGACGTGGTGTGAAGCGTCCATAGATATTATTATTATTATTATTATTATATACAAACTTTCCTCCCGTATTTTAACCCCTTGGAGGTGGAATTGATCAAAATCCTTTCTTAGCGGATGCCTATGTCATATCATCTACCTGCATGCCAAATTTGAGCCCGATCAGTCCAGTGGTGGTTTAAGTTTTATATATATAGATTATTATAAAGATTCAATTGAAAGGAATATAAATGTAAAAGTTATTGCAACGCGTGTCGACTTTTTGACGACCTCTGTGGCTCAATGGTTAAGAGCGTGTGGCAGCTCAAGCCGGGGGTCACGGGTTTGAATCCCGCCGACGGAACAAAAAGTTTCCAATGTTCCTGGGTCAATGGTCATGGATATATAGCATAGTATTAAATATCCGTTGTCTGGTCCCCGTAACACAAGTCCTTCAGATACTTAGCACGGGGCAGGTTGACGTGGTGTGAAGCGTCCATAAATATTATTATTATTATTTTTATATGCTTTTGAAAATAATAAATATTTACAAATCTTAAAACGCTCGTTAATTCTACGCGTACATTGCTTTCTTTCCAACAAAAGTTATAAATATGTAACAATCGCATAATTTCTATAAAATAAATAAATTCATCGACAATAAATAAGAGTTTTTGTGATGTGGCAACACATATAATGGCTCCGTGAAATAAAAAAGCGTGAACCGTTAATTAATTTAATTGTTTTGATTGTAAGTAACTCCAGTTAAATAGGATAGTTAACCCATCAATGTCCAAGCGTCACCCGCCGGCTGTTGCATAGCAATTGAAAATCTATTGTGTCTGCGATTACCACGATCGAGGTATTAAAACAAGACGGGTTAGTTAAAAGTTGCAAAGCGAGGTGCACTACGTTATGGCAAAATTAGCATAAGACTCTCTGCAGGCAGCACAACAGACGAGGGTTGATGATGGATGGTGCCCAAGTCCCAACATCAGTTAACTCCATGACAAATTTTAAAGAAATCGCTCCAGCCGATTAAGCGTGAGGTAGTAACTTACACACTCACAAAATCATAAACTTTCTCCTTCATAATATTAGTATGAACTTATGAGGTATGATATTATTATGATTAAGTTAGTATATTATATTGATATTTGTAAAAAAATTGCTATAACCGCGGTTGTTATCATGTGCATTAGACGAAAGTTTGCAATTTTAATTTTAAGACAGAAATATAGCTAAACATAATGTGAGTACTTATTAAATAAATAAAAAAGACTTGATAAAATATACTTATAAGGATCTCCCGAGAAAATTAGTACCTATGTAAAGTTCACGACGAAAAATTAAAATATATGCAGTTCGATACAAAGTTCCATCATTAAAACACCTTTAATGTGTGTTTAAGTGATGACCATATTAAGAATAATGATGTTTTGGAAGAAATATAGCTGGTGGTTCCATGGCACACCTGCCGCGCTGAGGGACATGCGATTCGATGTCCCACAAATGTCCCGTGTTATCTGCGGGGCTAAAATGGTCACATAGCAATTCCTCTCAATCAATTCAGCAAATGAATTGTCAAAACTGTCAAACTGACAATTAATGTCAAATTAGTACGAATTAATGAATTGCAACTTGCAAGCAGACTTGCATTTTGCGATTTTAAAAAAGTGAATCATAATATTATGATTCATTACATGATTCTCCAAAGCGACCATTTTAGCCCCGCAGTAGAGGAGATCTCAGATCAATTTAATGACACCGATTCAAAAAATGTCAAGACGAAAACAAGCTCAATCTGCAAAAAACGTAACACAAGAAGTGTTACATTTTAGGTGATATAAATTCAATCGTAAATGAGACGAATAAGTCCCATAGACGACAAGAAGTTAAATAAAACAATAAAATCATTTCGACCTTCTTTAAAGAAGTTTCACAAACAAAAGAACTCCTTTAATTTCCTTGTTATAAGGGTAAGCAATTCATCTCAAAGAACTACATTAAAATAGTTCAAAGTGTAGCTAAAAATCAAAATAGTCGTAAGTTTTATACGTGTGGGAGAGCCATGCTTCAACACGAATGAGCCGGCTCGACCGGAGAAATACCACGTTCTCACAGAAAACCGGCGTGAAACAGCGCTTGCGCTGTGTTTCGCCAAGTGAGTGAGTTTACCGGAGACCCAATCCCTTACACTATTCCCTTCCCTTCCCATCCCTACCCTCCCCTATTACCCTATTCCCTCTTAAAAGGCCGGCAACGCACATGCAGCTCTTCTGATGCTGCGAGTGTCCATGGGCGACGGAAGTTGATTTCCATCAGGTGACCCGTTTGCTCGTTTGCCCCCTTATTTCATAAAAAAAACATCTTGGTATAACTTTGTTGCTGCAAAAATAATATTATAGTAAATGCTTTGAACTTCAAACTTAAATGCCTCAAGTTGATTTATAGCTCATAATTATTAATTATATTATTTTGATGAAGAAAAATGTTTCTTAGCTTTTTGCTTTCGTACCAAAACACGTAATTCCGAGCGTAGGTAACTTAACACTGTAACGAACATTAAAGGAAATGCCTTTATATTAAGAGGATACACCAGGGGCGAGAGAAATTGAAAATAGGTATTTGAAAATGTATTGCTGTCTCACCAATCTCAAGTCTCCCACCGCAGAGCGCGATAGAGACAACACGACAAAAGTTCTAATAAAAGAACAGAAAATCTTCGATTCGTTGTCCGCTGATTCCTTCTCCAAAACTTTACCGATTTAAGTAATTTTTGCATTAAGAATTAAAGCAAGGCTTGAGCTGTGTTTCTGTTTTATTTTTTTTTTGTATATTTTAGCCAGTTTTGTTTTCTGGGTTGTTGAACACAGAGGAAAATCTGGCCATTTTTTTTGGGTTTTAGGACGTTCTTAACTTTTTTAATAATAAAATTATGAAAAAAAAAAAGAAAACATGGGAACACGCTAATAGTGGCCATATATATTCAGGAAAAAATCATAACTCTACCGGCGTTATTCAGGGAGGAAAGAGGGGATAACTTTTGTATGGAAAAACGGCGGTGTGGACTCCTCTTAAGCTATTAAGGTCCCCTTGCGCCAGTCTGGATTAAAGTTAACCCTAGGTTTTTAGCCCATCAATCCCCAAGCGGCAGCCGGCTGCCGCATAACAATTGAAAATCTATTGTGTCTGCGATACCCACGATGTAGGTGCTACGGAGTAAAAAATCAACTGCAGATATTTTGTGTATGATATAATGATAAGACAGAAAAAAAATTGTTACACTTGCAAAATGATCTTCTTTTTGAGAGGCGAGCTTGCATTAAAAGGAGAGTTGCTGATACATTTTTACTTTGGAAATTGGACCAATATTATTCTGTAGATAAATGTCTTGGTGTATGCAGTAGATCACATACATAATTACACAAAATGTTTTAGTCGATTTTTATACATTTTTTTACATTTACATTGTTATATTGCAATATTATTATTATAATACAAGGTATATTACAACATTTCGATATTATTATCTTTTTAATTTTGCGTATGAAAAGGCATTAAATTTTAGCATAGGGTTAACTTAAACTCGAATGGTGCATGTGGCCTTCAGAAAACTAAATAATAAGTCATTGGCTCGAGTATTAACCTTTAAAACTTAATCGAACATTGAGAGCTTGAACGTATAAAGCGCCGTTAATGAGGAAAATAAGCTTTTAAACATAATTTTTATATTAATATAATAGTTTTTTTGTGAAACGAGTAGCGTGAGGCAAAAATGTGGGAGGTCGATTTTAGACCACATACTTGTATTACGAGGGGCGTTCAATGTATTCTCGGTATAGGTATGAAGGAAAAGGCGGAAAATTCTGAAATAATTTTATGTTTCTCTGTAGTCACCCAGAAGCTCAATAAACTTAGTTCTATAAATTAACTTTTGGATATCCTCTAAAAAAATGATTCTTATACTTGTCCGAAAAATGCGCCTTGAGCTGTTCGTCGTCGGAAAAACGCTTTTCACGAAGATCTTTTTTCTTTCTTTCGTATCATTAAAATATATATACAAGGTGTAACAAAACTAAGTGATAATACTTTAGGGTGTGTATGTGTCCCTTATGCTAAGTACTCACGTACGGTTTTGCTCGATAATTTTACTCCGAATCGAAGGAAATGACATATTTGACATATTTAATTCCATCGAGCCGGCTTGGAGCAAGCCTTCGAGCTGTCAGTTTTGGCGGTCTACACGGTGGTTATTGCTCGATTTGGAGTAAAACTATCGAACAAAACCGTATGTGAGTACTTAGCATATTATAGAGTTTAGCTGTGAAAGTAGCACCGCTGAAAGAGTAAAATTTTTCAATTTGTATGGGGAAACTCCTGATGCTGGGGCCCTTGCCTATACAAAAGTGAAAAAAAAATTTGGTCTTTCAGCGCTGCTACTCTCAGAGTAAACTTTCTTATACTTGTCCGAAACAGTAAACTTTCTACAATGAACACATACACATCCTAAAGTATTATCACTTAGTTTTTTTTACACCTTGTATAAAAAATCCATTTATATTCTTGCTAAAACTCGAGAAAACCTCAACCGATTTGACTTATTTAATATTTTAGTCTTTTTAGTCTTAAAATATTCGTAGAAGTCCAGGGCAGGCTTATATTAAGAGGGAAGTAATACGATTTTCACCGAGTCCATCTAGTTTAATTTAAAATTAGTTGAAAATAGTCCTTGGTAATCATAATATGTGTCTAAACACACTATGCCGAATTTCCGCGGCGGAATTGTATGCGTTTTTTTTAGAAATAAGGGGCAAGCGAGGAAAAGGGTCACCTGATGGAAAGCAACTTCCGTCGCCCATGGACACTCGCAGCATCAGAAGAGCTGCAGGTACGTTGCGGCCTTTTAAGAGGAAATAGGGTAATAGGGGAGGGTAGGGATGGGAAGAGAAGGGAATAGGGGAGGGTAGGAAAGGGTAGGGGATTGGGCCTCCGGTAAGCTCACTCACTCGGCTAAACACAGCGCAAGCGCTGTTTCACGCCGGTTTTCTGTGAGAACGTGGTATTTCTCCGGTCAAGCCGGCCCATTCATGCTGAAGCATGACTCTCCCACGTCTAAATGTCAATGTCACGTTTGAATTTGCTTACGTAATCATGCGGAATTTCCGCCGCGGAACTTCGGCATCGTATGTTTAGACACTTAGCGACGATTTTCTGTGCCGGCTCAGTATAATAAATTAGTGCCTTGAAGTATATCCTCAAATAGGTAATATTATGCAAAGGTCAGAGCAGAGGGCGCTATTGGCAACAGTAAATAATCCGACCATAATCCGGCATGTCGCACACGTCATACTAGAATATTGCCAGAAACGTTGTCAAACTTCGAACAAAACTTTTTGTTTACTGTTTAGTACAGGGATTCCCAAACTGTGCGCCGCGGCGCCCTGGTGCGCCGTGGAAAGGCAAGAGGAGAGCCGTGGCCTGTGAGTCGATCCTCCATCATTGACCGAAACCACAAATATTATAAAATAAAATTATAATTATGTACAGCAGGTAGATAGTTAAATATTAATTGTTTATTATTATTTACCAATTACCTGCTTAACCTAACTATAATGATCATTACAGGTACGTTTATTTACGTATATTTTTCTAATAGCTAGGTAGAGTAGCGCCGTGACAAAAGATTGTAACGTGTAACTGCGCCGCAGGCTGAAAAAGATTGGGAATCCCTGGGGGGGGTGCAAATTACCCAGGTTCTGGGCCAGGGGGGGGCGAATTACGCAGATTCTGGGCCAGGGGGGGGGGCAAATCAGATTTTTTATAAGCTAGGTGTTTATAATAATTTTTAGTTGTATTGCAAACAAATGGCAAAAATTCGTTTTTTTTATAGATGAAAGTACTATATAATATACTTAGTAGGGACGTCAACATGATCCAAGGGGGGGAAGCCGCCCCCCGCTGCCCCCCAGTAATATATCATATTCAATTAATCGTTTCAGACTTCTTTATTTTTCCGATCCTATGCAATATATTCACAAACCTTAGATTTCATTATGTCTGTAATGTATGCTAATGCGATATCTATTTAGAATTTAATAACGTCAAATCAACGTCTTGATAACAATGTAGATCCTCCAACCTGTAGTCTTAACTTGGCGTGCAATTTGAACCGTATCTCTTTAGCAATAAGAGTGAAATGAAGCACTGGACGATGTGCATAGGCATTAGCATTGCTGATGTGCGCGCGCGCTATCTGCTGCCCAAAACTGGAGTTAAAATACTATTATTACACGATACACTTAAGGTTCTATTGTATTAATATTTAACGATCCAATTAATAGACCCCTTAAACTATTGCAATCAACTCTTTAATCCAGGGCACATCGAGTGCGCCTAGCATGCGCATAACGAGAAAATTTTGTCTACATGTTTTCTCGATTATTGATGGTTTGTCTCTTCATCTCTTTTGACTCTAACATGACATACATTTTTTTCGTGTAGATCTGTCGTCAAAATCTATCGACATAATGTTACGAATAATAAAAACTAAGGAATCTATAACTCCCATACTATTACCGTTTTAAATTTGGTTCCTTTTGATCTGTCATGTAACGTCAGCCTAGTACCGCTCAAGGTCACCTAAATATTGCAAATGTGTTGAAATGTGTACCTAAGGTACACTTTTTTGACAAGTATTGTGGAGCATGTTTTTTGACGGAGTTACTTTTCCTTATTTTTTATTATTCATAGACATAATGTCAAAAAATTATTTTGACATTATGTCGATATCGACAATATATAACTACTCAAGAGTGAGATATCTCGTTGTACGCGCATGCTAGACACACAGGAATTGTCGAGCTGCGAATGTCACTTGGCAAACCGTTTTATTCTATAAAGTCTGTGAGTTTATTTTGTTTTATTATTTGTTGTTATATTATATTAGCTGCTTTATTTGTTATTTTTGAAAATTTTTAATATCTAGCTATCGCAATTCTTGATATACCGTCCGGTGGCAGACGAATCGGACGGACAAACGGACAGACAACGAAGTCTGAGTGATAGGGTCCCGCTTTTACCTTTTGGATACGGAACCCTAAAAACGGGTTGGAGTCTGAGAGTTCCGGCAGAAGCAAAAAAACCGCAGGAACAAAACTTGTACTTGACTAACCACATATTATTATATCGTTGCATGTTCGAAATGTAAACAAATTAACAATTAAATGTGAATGAGAAATGTATACGCTAAGATTAAGTCATCAAAAACACATTACGACGAGAAAATTACTTCGTTATGATGACCAAAAATAAAAATGAATGAAATTATTTGATAGTCTAGCATGCCAGCATGAAGCCTTGTTACAACATTTTTTTCGAACTAGATAATAATTAATAATCTGTCTGTCTTTGGTGTAAAATTACTTTGGGGTAAAAAACCGGAGGCCCAATCCCCTACACTATTCCCTTTCCTACCCTCCCCTATTCCCTTCCCTTCCCTTCCTATTCCTACCCTCCCCTATTACCCTATTCCCTCTTAAAAGGCCGGCAACGCACCTGTAGCTCTTCTGATGCTGCGAGTGTCCATGGGCGACGGAAGTTGCTTTCCATCAGGTGACCCGTTTGCTCGTTTGCCCCCTCATTTCATGTTCGAACCTTTTTGTATGGAGCGTACCTAATAAGTTTCAAGTACTAAAAAGTCGTATTTTGGCGTACACCTATGAAACATACGCCAATCGACAGAGAAAATAATTATATTACAAACAACAAATACTCTTTGACAAAATGTCGTAAATGTTATACTTTTTGAAATATTTCAGGTTGTATCTTAAATATATCTAAAATGTTATTTATTTTACATTTTCGAACTGAAATAACTCAGAAAGTATATTATTTACGACATTTTGTCAAAGAGTATATTTTGTTGTTTGTAAACATCTTCTCTTTCGATTGGCGTATGTTTTATAGGTGTACACCAAAATACGACAGGTATGCCAATAAGGTTGGTTGTTCTTTGAGAATTCTTTACTTAGAAGTGAAGTTTAAATTGTCAAAAACGTAATATAATTACGCTTTTAAAACTTCACAGACAGGACGATGTCCGTCAGGTACGCTTGTAATATTTAAAATTACTCTATATTTATTAATCTCCCATGTCAACCTAACTGAACATACATCCAATCTAAAGATCAATAAATCTGTCAATCAGAATAACAATTACGAGCGGCATCGGCTAATTAAAACTGCTCGTTACTGACATATTCAACGGGAGATCAATTTACCTGTCGCCTATAAAAATGCTCTCAATTACGTAAATCTCTGTGTTTTAGTAGGTTCACTAGTAGTGGGATTACTAGTAGTAATACAAAACAGTAAAGTAACTCGGGTGTGTAGCACGGGGACGAGTTTAACGCACATTTTTCTGCTCCCTGATGTTATCTGAAAACACGATGATGTGTGCATCCGATTTGTTGTAGTATGAAGATGGTATACTGAATAAAAGGTATACATAGTGAGTCAGTCTTCAGTGTTCTGTTGCGGAGCCACTGCCTCCACGATTACGACGCACGACATGACCGCACCGCTGTTTAAATAAATTGTTACTTACATGTCATTGACTCCCTGTCAAAAACTTGTTATTTTATATTCAAAGCCACGATTGATAACATCTGACACTTCATTGCCAATCGCAGTTTATATAGAAAATGACAAGTTTTTGACAGGGAGTAAATGACCGCTACCGCCATGTTTCGCCGAGTACAGCATAGTAAAAATCGAATGATACGTCATGTGGCGACACTTTTAAAATGACACATTCGAATATGGAACAGGCAACCTAATATCTACAAGTATCATCAATTCAATCTAGTGTATATTTTTTGTAGTAAATTTTCAGTTTTGAATGCCTCACTCAAAAGTCGCATTGTCGCGCCACTTTGCAATGTGAACCGACCCTACTGCTAAGTCCTCTGACGTCCCGACATTCCAATCAGTCTGACAGCTCGTTACGTCGGTGACGCGACGTCGCCGGCTGTCGCTCAAAAATGTCCGCAGCGCTCGCCGACTGTTTATTCGGCACACGCAGATTCCACCGTGGCCCTTATTCCACGTATAACGAGTATGACTACCCATACTTATATTATAAATACAGAAGTCTATCTGTCTGTTGGTACGGAGATACTTTGAGTCCCGGAAAAGGACATAGCACGATACTTTTCACTCCGGAAAAATGTACGGTTCTCGCGCTATAAACGAATTTTGGCACAATGAAGTTGTGCGTACTTAGGTAATAGTTTAAGGGTGTAACAAAATAAAGTGATAATAAAATAGTATTTTTTTTAACTTTTCTATGGGCAAATTCATGAATTTCGGGCGTTACTTATAAAAACATACAAGTCAGTTAGCAACTGTTTTAGCGCCGCTACTTTTACAGTGAACTGGTAATATAAGGAACAAAAATATAGCTTTTTTGACTTCGGTCATTTTAACAGAAAAAGCAGAAGCTAGTATTATTTACCGGTAAAAAAGCTCAGAAAATAGCAGTGCTCAGTTAAGTCAGATACATTTTAATCATTACCAGAATAGTTATTTAGTAAATTAATGTGTCTTCCAATAAGAGCATTATAGCGCATTATGCGGCATAATGCTTAACGTTGAATGTTTCAACAACAACATCGCTTCGCACAATCGAGCAATATCAAAAGTAGTGCTTTCGCTTGATGCGTGCAATGGATACCAACTCTGACAGAAAAGTAGTTTCAGCATAATAATAATAATAATAATATCTATGGACGCTTCACACCACGTCAGTCTGGCCCCGTGCTAAGTACCACCAGACTACGGAAATATATTTAATACTTTTATACTATACATATATTTAAGATTTTTATTATATCATACACATATATAATACACATCCAGATCCGGGAACATTGAAAACTTTTTTGTTCCGTCGGCGGGATTCGAACCGGCGACCCCCGGCTTGAGCTACCAACGCGCTCACCACTGAGCCACAGAGCCAATAATTTGACATTAAGCGCCACTGAGTCGCATTATGGTATCTAATTGGAAAATTATGACGGGCACTCGCTGTCGCACTCAGAGTGGAACATTAATTACTTAAATGTAACTATGTAATTCAAAATTTTGACATAAGCCCCATACGTAACCTGTCAAACTGTTCATTAAATTGAAGCTTAATCATAATTAAATGTCTCTGAGTACGGTGGGAGACATATTTTAAAGTTTACTAAGCTTTAATTTAATGAATATTTTGCTATCAGCTCTATGTACATTTTATGTCAAACTTTTCGTAAATTTTGTAAATATGTAATCTTTCCTAATTGTTTAGGAAAGATTGATACAGAAGCATGAACATTGTGGCATACCTTCATTAATTAAGTAGACATATTGTGTCTGTCTGCAGCACTCAGAGTGGAACATTAATTACTCAAATGTAATTCATTCAAAATTATTATGACATTATGTGTCAAATTCTTCAATAAATTGAAGGTTAATCAAGTTACGCCCGACGCGACGAGATATAGCACGGGACTGAAGTTCAGAAAATGGTTGGTCACCAATGACGAGTTAGTATAGCACTGGATTTAAATTCCGAAAAATGTTGGTCACCCCTGAGTCCCTGACGCAATATAGCACTGACTTAAGTTCCGAAAAATGTTGGTTACTCCTAACGAGATATAGCTCAGGAATAAAGTTCAGAAAAAGGTCGCTTATCCCTGGTGAGATATAGCATATGACTGATGGTTAAAAAAAAGTTGAGTACTCCTGGCAAGATATAGTTCCACTAAACTAAAGCTTTGAAAAAGGTCGATTACCCCTGACGAGATAAAGCACTGACCTAAAGTCCCCAAAAGGTTAGTCACTCCTGGCGCGATATAATATCATTGAACTAATAGTTGAAAAAAAAGTCGGTTACCCCTTCGAGAAATCGAGATATAGCACAGAACTCCTGGTGCGATATATCACTGAACTTAAAGTTAAAAAAAGGTCGATTACCCCTTCGAGATATAGCACAGACCAAAAAAAGTTTGTTACTCTTGGCGAGAGTAACCAACTTTTTTTGGTTATATATATTAACGTCTTTGGCGAGAGTTAATACGTCTTACCTTCAGACGTTAGTACGTCTTTAGACGTTAATACGTCTTACCTACACAAGTACAACCTTAAGTATAACAGCATCCCAAGGATGATCCTGACTACAATCATAGCTGTATCAATATGAGCCATTTCCTAATTCCTATGTATTGCCAGGTAGGTGCTAAGCGAAATCGAGGAAGGCGTAGCTTTAAAATTTAAATAAGCGCCCTGCAGTAGGTACTTGGGTGTTGACTACGAAACTGCGATTAAAACTCTGAATGAACTTTAGTACAGTTACGTGTCAGATCTACGACAGCATATTTCTTTTTTAAATGTTACCAAAAGAAATGTTACTTAAAGTTTAATTTTAAGCAAATTACTTTTACAATTTTTTATCGCATTTCGTAATTAGGTCGTAAATCAATTAAGTAGTTACAGTGTTTTGAACCGTTTTGCTGACACTGTAGGTGGCAGGTACACAATACAAATGCATACAGTAGCGTATTTTAATTTTTTTTTCCAAATCCAGTATGGATTTGGAAAAAAAATTAAAATACGCCATCCAATCCATACTAATACTAATATTATAAATGCTAAAGTGTGTCTGTCTGTCTGTCTGTCTGTCTGTTACCTCTTCACGCCCAAACCGCTGAACCGAATTTGCTGAAATTCGGCATGGAGATACTTGAGTCCCGGGAAAGGACATAGGATACTTTTGTCCCGGAAAAATGTACGGTTCCCGCGCGATAAACGAGTTTTGGCGCAACGGAGTTGCGGGCATCATCTAGTGACAAATAAAGGCACAAAACTTCGTATAAAATGTCAAAATTTTTATAAAATTCTATGCCTCGTTGTTTGCCGCATGGACGTTCCAAATCGTACACATACATTCAAGAGTCATGATAGTCGATTCGATTTGAGTGGTCTAGTAAGTAGATGGCGTACTGTATCTTAAATCTTTAAACGAGCAATTCTTGTATATATATATATATATATATATATATATATATATATATATATATATATATATATATATATATATATATCTATATCGGCTCCAACGATTTTCATGAAATTTAGTATATAGGGGGTTTCGGGGGCGATAAATCGATCTAGAAAGGAATCATTTCTAGAAAATGTCATTTTCATCGGATACCGAGCAAACGGTCACACAGCTAGTTTCACTTATATTGTGATATAACGGTGTAGGAGGTAAGCGAGTACTTTAATACGGAGCAATATTTCGTACAGGTGTAACGTGGCCCAAGTACACTTAGGCTTGGTTCACACGGCACAATCCTGCACGTTTCCTGCACGTTTTTTGCAGTATACGTCTTAACGAATACGTGGCACATACAATGTATATAGAACCATTCACACGTCGATTGTACTGCAATCGACGTGTGATGATTTGTTGCAGTACAATCGACGTGCAGGATTGTGCCGTGTGAACCAAGCTTTAGGGAACATTTATTTTTCCGTGGTGCTATCGGAGTGCGTGATAGGTTGACGAATGCCGTATTAAGACTTTAAAATATTGACTTTCTGTCCAGTAGGTATGCTTAAACTTTCTCCTGATCTTTTGTTTGTTTACTTACTATATTTTTGTCTGCGAAGCATGCACGTCACACGAACGGTGGTTATCTATAAAAAGTTGTCGTATATTTTGAGTTGGCACCACTGCGACTTGACGACCTCTGTGGCTCAATGGTTAAGAGTGGCAGCTCGAGCCGGAGATGTTCCTGGGTCATGGATGTGTATTAAATATGTGTATGATATAATAAAAATCTTAAATATATGTATAATATAAAAGTATTAAATATATTTCCGTTGTCTGGTACCGGTAACATAAGTCCTTCAGGTACTTAGCACAGGGCCAGACTGACGTGATGTGAAGCGTCCATAGATATTATTATTATTGCAGCAACTACTTCCGTTTAGCGTGTTATGCCTGGTTTCTCTGGTATTTCGTCTGGAGTTTGTCTATTCACTAGCGCTATTGTACGGATAATATATTGACGGTTACCAATCAGATGTGCTAGAGAATAGATAAAATCCTCTAAAAAAAACTCATAAAATAGTTTTTAAATGTTATACAATGATTTGCGGGCAGCAGCAGGCAACATCTAGTTTGCACATAAAAGACATCAACGAACACACATTTCATACGAGTACAAACTCCATCAATTCAATTCAATTCAATTCAATTCATTTATTTATTTGCTCTAAAAGTGTAATACAGTAGGTGGTAATGATGTTCTTATAGTCTAACACTTTTAGCTATATTATAAAATAGCATGCAAATATACATAATTATTGTAAAAATTTAAAGTAACTCTTATTTGTCCAAAATTAACATTAATCATTAAATATTATTGGAAGTCAACATTCGTCCAAGTAATAATTAAAATAACAAATTGGTAGTGTGATAAATCGTAGATGACATGTCAGTACAATCATTGTTTAAAATTATTAATTATTACAAATTACAATAGGAAAGAAAAACAGAGAAGACATCAGCAAATGTGTTGCTATAAAATGAATAGTATTTTACCGCAACCCCGCGGCCCACGTAAACGTGGTACAGTACTAGTGAGTTATAATAACAGACAAATTAATCTTTATTTAAATTTAAAAAAAATTGGCTAATTATATTCATAAAAGTACAGGGGTGTGCCAAAATCTTTTCGTTTTCGCTTCGTTATAGAATCGCCGATGATAATGTATGGAATTGACATAAGCGTTCGTCAATATGACGTTGACGTTCGACTCGTCTTATGTCAATTCCATACATTTTGACCGGCGATTCTATAACATAGCAAACGAAAAAGTTTCGGCTAAATGGCCAGGTAAACTTTATATAAGGAGCTAAGTGATACAAGTTTACGGGATACAAGAATGTTAATCCAAGGAAGATCAACATTCACGTTGTTTTTTTTATAAAATTAGGGGGCAAACGAGCGGGTCACCTGATAGAAAGCGACTACCGTCGCCAACGGACACTCGCAAAATTAACGAAAGCGCAAGAGCTGCAGGTGCGGTGCCGGAGTCTTCAATCTACATGTTTTCTCACATCTAAACGGGTAATATATATATCATATTACCCGTTTAGGTCATAATATACTCACTACACAGTACACATTCATTAGTACCGTCGAGGCACAACAAGACATTAATTAGGAATAAAACTTTTATTTACATTTGAGTTCGTTTGGTGAATTAATGAATTCTTTCACGAGCGTTCGTGCGGAAAAATGATTCGAAAGGAACCCTTATTGTACTCGACTGTTATATTAGCTATTAATTAGAGCACAGAAACTATCAATCATTCTATACAATTATTACAGTATAAATATAGGCAGTAGATACAGCTGCGGAGCTAAGATGGTCGCTTTGGAGAGTCATAATATTATGAATCATAATATCATTGATTTCTTTAACTCGCAAAATGGTCACTCTGCTTACAATTCATGTCTAGCAATTCGTAGTAATTTAACATTCGTCAGTTTGACAGTTTTGATAATTTATTTGATAAATTGATTGAAAGGATTTGCTAAATGTGGCCATTTTAACCCCGCTGTATCCTTGAATTTAGTGAATACAAAACCAAGTTTTAGACGCTTTTATATGCTTGCGCCCATTAAGATGGTCTAGGCTCTAGAACGAATTCGGCATTGTATAAGATACCTAAGAATGGTATAAAGATCCTAGATAGGTTATAAAATGTTAAAGTTTTTTAGAAATTGTATAAGTTTGTATAGTTTAGTCGCGACGACGTGATACTGCATACTACATAGTTACAAGTTATCCGAAATCAACCAAGCCAACACGTCCGCTCGATTCGGGCTTTCTAAAGGTGGTCTACTGTATACTATTTATATTGTAGAGTTATAGTGAAATAATAAATAATGTATGTGGTAATATGCTATGTGCTAAGTATGATAAGTCGATATATTTCTGAGGAATGACCGTTAAAGCGTAACCTCCTCCTCCTGCTATTTGTTTTTAATCCGTTTTCAAAGAAAGTAGACAATTATGCTAAAGCTTAGTTATATTATGTTTAGAAACAGCGGTCCGTGATCATATGCTTATAAGTGACATTGATGCATGATCGGAATTTAAAAAATCATGATTATCTTATTATTATAATGATTTTGTAATGATTGTTTTCAAACTATTTCTAAGCATAGCTATGAGAAAATACATTTTTAGCACTCCAAAACAGTTCATACTGTTTTTGTATCCGCGCGATAAGGAACTCCGTTCCAAAAACGGGCAACATCTAGTTTTCATACAAAAGACATCAACGATCACACATTTCAATACAAAAGACATCAGCAATTATTGTGTTGCTACGAATAATGTTGCGATAAAATGAAATGCTTTACGAATGCAACAAAAATATTCACAGAATATTTTTGTTGCATACTTGTACTATTAGTTCAAAATAAGTGAGCCTTGAGTATTTTAGAACTCTTTTTAATTATCATACAGCGACTTAAAATAATTTGATACAATCATGCTTAAAGAGGTGAGTGGAAGAACCAGATAACTAACATTTGGAACGAAGTTCCTTATCACGCGTTCGGCGTAATAAATCTGAATGCTAGACAGAACGACATTTGACCATGATTTGACCTCGATACTTTTTTATTAGTACCTGCATGTTAGGGGCAGAAGGCGTTGATAGTAAGTATACCTGGGCGTCAATAGATGGCGTTTTTTAAATATTTTTTGAGTGTTTATATATACAGGTTTTTTGAACATAAATGAATAAATTCGTTCCGTTCCGTGTCCCTTAACATCTCTCAAGTTTTTTATAACATAAGGACAATCACTCATTTTTTACCTTATAATTTGAACAAACCTTGTAAAGTTATACAAAAGATGAAGTAGGTAAGTACTTACTTCATCATCTGGCTATACGTAAATATTATACGTTATTTTTTACAGATTTCTGTAGAATGACATTCTGCTAAGAAGTAATTTAGGTGTATTGTAAAAAGTCTGTTAAAAAGATTGTGTGACCCACATAAAGTATAGACGTACTGCGGTGAGAATATTCAAGCTTATTTTTCACGTCCCCGACTAAAAAGAGGGCTTGAAAGTTTGACGATGTTGTTTGTCTGTCGGACGGACGGACGGAAATGGATGGACTGCTTTTGATCGAGTTTTTTTTTTCAAGTGCTTCTAGTTTGTGAAGGTTGCTGGTAGTTCCCAATGTACTTTTATACTTTTTAATTTATACATATCCAATAATGTTTTGCAGTCTGTGCTCATAACATGCTTAGAGCCGGCGGTCAACGGGAGTCGCAATAGTCAAATCAGAATAAAAACTCGTAATCGTAAAACATTATGAATACCATTTACGGAAGTGACTGACGAGCTTAAGATAAAGACATATAGAGGTAGTTAGCATATCTAGACTGGCGTCCATCGCGAATCTTATGTATTGGACTAATGAAAACATTCGCTTTGCATATGTAAATTACTGGATGTGGAACAGGAATTAACATCTTAATATCTGTAGAATTGATAGCGGTAGCTCGGTAATGATAAGTTTGAATAAAATAAGCTAGTTCAGCGAGATGATTCACGATTCATGTAACACTCGGATGACTTCTTAAGCTGCAGGGCTAAAATAAGGAATTGCTAAATGTGACCACCTCTCAATCAATTCAGCAAATGAATTGTCAAAACTGTCAAACTGACAAATGTCGAATCAGTACAAAAATACAGAAATGAATTGCAAGCAGAGTTGCATTTTGCGATTTAAAAAAAATGAATCATATCATGATTCATATCAAGATTCTTCAAAGTGACCATTTTAGCCCCGCTGATTGCACAATAGTCAGCAGCGAGGTTTCACATCATTTCATACAACTAATTCTAAAATGTGCCGTGATCGGCGCGTGCGTGCTGAGAAATTTGCGATCACCTTTATTGTCAACTCTAGGTTCGCCGATCGCCGAACATTTTGTGAAATCATCAAAAAGTTGTCAAATCCAAATATGGAGGTAATTTTACAATGTGACATTATACCTCATAGTCTATTGAAATGTTACAATTTAAGAACCGAATTTATTAGAACACGCAATTTTATTTTTGGGACATGTGGGTCACTAGAAGCTTAATCTCTAGTTTGTAGGGTCCCGATCTTGAAAAAAGTGGCGACAACACTTTTTTCGCGATATCTCGGGAACTATACGTCTTACAAAAATTTTTTCAAATTAATAATTTGTTGCAAATTATTTTTCCTACAAATTAGTTTCTATAACTTTTTACCCTAAATTAAAAATTAGAAAAGTTATACTTAAGCAAAAAAGTGAGAAATTTTTTTAACAACATCTGCAGCCTGCAACATATTTATAATATTTTTATTAGAGAGACTTTTTATTTGGTCTGAGGCACAATCATTAAAATAAAATATTTTAAAATCACTCTAGCCACTTCGAATAAAATATAACATAACTACTGGAGCGAAAAGTTATAATTGGACGCTGTATGGCATTCGTGTACTAACCCACAAAAAATTACGTATTGACTATTGAGTTATAAAAGCAGTTATGTTCAGATGATTTAGAACAAGACTGCATTCAAAATTTAACAACAAAAATTGCAGTGGATTAGGACACCAATAGCGACAAATGTGCATTGTCAAAAACGAACATGTTTTTATATTATATTTTTTCATTGAAATAGGAAATACATTTTCTTAAAAATAATATAAGAATGCAAATTAAATATTTTTGAAATTAATTGGCTAGTTTTTTTTAAATATTTAATAAGTTTTCGGTTCTATGACGTCATCATCGGCGGCCAATTGAATACATAAAATTAAAAAAAGAGCATTGTAAAATGTCAACAAGGTGTTCAATTAGTAAAGAAATACTAACCTCCAAACTCTACGTCTCCTCCTCGTATTTATATTTGTTTGGTAAAATTTCTTTTCAATCTTATGTGCTTATTTATAATAATTGTTCAAACGCAAGTTACCAAAAGTTCAAAACGTAATGTTGGTCGAGTTTATTGCTACGACTTGCAAGTAATAATCATTATTTAGCTAGTTTCTCTGATTAGTACTATCAAATGAGTATCACATTATGAAAAATAATCCTCACATCAATGTGGTATTCACAACAATACAATAATAATATAATAACTTTACTAGCATAGCAGCATCTTCTCTAACTTTAAAATCTTCCTGAGCTGTTCACTGAGTCATTTTTGCAAGCGGGAAACACCATGTTAAAATCCATGACTAATGCACAATTTTTTATTTTTTTATGCGCGCGCCCTGCTGGAACTTGGCCTGCGCACTTCGGTGCGCTTTGATTCTGGAGTAAAGAATTGATAGTAACGAGTGAGGCCAATGTTTTGGCAAAACAAGAACAACAACAAAATTTTAATTTTAGGTTATATTTTTGACAGTTTTGACATTGCTCGCACAGTTTTTTTTTTTTAATATGAACTGAATTTAAAATGAAGCAAAGATAATTATTTAACGTTATGCCTTCCAGTGATAACGTCATTGAAGGTCAAACTAAGGTTAAACATATTTGTTTAAAAATATAAGTAACTAAGTGGGTATTTTTTAAATTTTTATAGAGAAAAACGATCACTGACGATCGTTTTTGTAATGGGCACAATTTAAAAAATGGACAGTCCCAATAATACTTATCGCTTCAATGAGTGCGTTTTCTATATTATGTAGGTATACAACATATTCAAATAGTTTTTGTATACAAAAAGATTGAATATAAATTGCTTATATTGGCGTGACGTTTTATACTTGCGATTTTAAATCATTGTTTTTCAGCGCAACGTCGGCTTCAGCTTCATCACGTTAAGAATTTTACCTTAAACTTTTTAATAATGAACCTCATGTCGTTGCGTTAAGGTCCTATTATAGGTAAAATAACTGCGAACACCCAACCGATATCATGGTGATGCGCTAATGGCCAAATTGTGACATTTCATAATAGATCAGTTTATAGCAATGTTCTTATAATTATACACTTAATACTGAACATGTGAAATTGTATATGTATGTCTGTTAATACATCGCGATAATTTGCACTTAACATTAAGCACTATATCTAGCATGATTGGTGAGACATGTTCAATACTTAAGGAGAGTATTTTGTAAGTCTGTACTCGATTCTCATTATAATTATGTAATAAAATTAGGTACTTAATTTTTTCACGAATTTCCCAAAAATAAAGAGACACTGAGTAAATTACGCGGCTAGGCAAGTAGGCATACTATGCGGCCGGCGCGGCGGCGTGCGCCACCAAAGAGTGTTTCCGCGCGCGGGGTCCATGCGTTGGATAATTAATTATTTAATTTTAAGCTACATTTACTCAGTGATTTTTTTTTTCATCTTATATAATAGCCAAATATCACGTCCTCGAGTATTGAACACGTCCCATCAGTCACGCAGTAAGCAGCCATCTCAAAAGCGAAAAGATTACGTGCGGGCTGTGTAGACTGTCCAAATTGGTGTGTACCGAATTGGTACACACCAATTCGGGAAGTCTAATAAGAATCTTCGCAATCTAATTATAATCGAATGCCTATTTCTAGCGGAGGACATGGAGAAATGGCAGCAGCTCAAGGGCAAAGGCCTTGCCCTTAATATATAGAAAGAACGAGAGTTATATTTAGTTGATTAATAGTATTAGGATTTGGATTTCTATGTTTATTTGTAAAAGCAATAGTCATTCATTCATTCAAGAGTAAAAAATCGACTGTACATTTTTCTAACCTTAAGCGCGAGCAGGACGATCACCAGCTGGATGGGTGACCAGTTGACCACAATAATCAATTACACAATGTTTATTTTGCGATGCAAATGCATCAGCCACCGCCGCGCCGCGCCGACTAGCGGTCGGCGACAGCTGCCGCATTTATACTGTAATTTATTCAACGTCCCAAGAGTTATTCCTAGGACAGCGTAATACATGAAATGTAAAAATATGACTGACGATATTTGCAGAATGCTACACTGTGAAAAAAAAAGGTTTTTTTCTGCGCAAAAATATCCGCTCGGTTTATCGGTTTGAAGAAACCGACGTTTTGAATAACATTTTGGAGTCGTGAAAATATGCGTTGAAAAATGTTTGTAGATGTAAAAAATATCGTTTTCTACTGCTATTGCGTTTTTTTGCTAAATAACTTTTATAACAATGTTTTTTTTCCTTTTCAACCTATATTTGCTATGAGATATAAGGAAGGTAATAGTAGAAACCAAAGTCCTTACAGCCTCATTTCGAAAGGGATATAGACATGGGCGTACCGAGGGTGGGGGCAGGGGGCGGCTGCTGCCCCTCCCCTGGATCATGTTGACGTCCCTACTAAGTATATGATCTATAAAAATCAAAAATTCAGGAAACGAATTTGTACCATTTGTTTGCAATATGGGCTCCTGGCCCAGAACCTGGGTACGCCCATGGATATAGAGTTAGATAAGGTCTATTCAGTAGGAATAAAAACCGTATTGGATTCATTAGAAGTGGTATCGTATTAAAGCATGTTAAATTACATTTTATTCTCTTAAAACTACATTTAGGTCGATAAATTTAAGTTTTTGACTCAAAGTCACGTCATTGGCTATTGAAGAAAAAACAGCGGAACCCCCGAAAAGGCCATTTTAATTCTATACAAAAAATTAGAGACGACCATCGATAATAGTGTCAATTATTGTCTAATTACTGTAATTGACAGCGTTGCATTCCGCGATCGTCGCCGTTTGACAGTAAATTACTGTCAAACGGCCCGCCTGCAAAAACCGCCACGTGACATACAAGATTGTGGTTTTTAGGGCCTTAATATGATATATCCCCATATATAGCAGCGGCTTCCAAGTCTTCATAGAATAAACATTAAGCATATTCATAATAAAAAGTGTCGGTTTGTCTATTCGTTAATCGGCTATGTACGGCGGCCGCCTCGTATAAGTTATTTGAATTTTATTCACTGACGTCGGGCCGCCATAAAGGAATGGATTAGTCGAACACGGCTACCGATGTTTCTTTTTTCTCGCGGTTCAATTGAAGTCGATACCGTCTTAACCTTTTTGAATCTTTATATATCGCTAATTAAATGAAACGTCACGATAATTGAATCATTATAATTTCATTAGTGTCGCGTGGGCGGCCATGTTTCATTTTAATTAATGGTTCAAGTGAGTAGCGAGAACTTTTTTGTCACAAACCATGACAGTACCTATGCAAAATAAATTACATACCTAATACTTACATTAAATTTCCAATAAATACTTGCTAGTTATTTCTGAGTGGAAGGACTTTGAGTCCTGAACTAAGAAAATGATTCTCCATACCAAGTTTAATTTAGGCAGCGTAGTGTAAAGGCGCGTTCAGATGTGCGTGTTTTCTACGCACGCAGATTCGGCTCGCGTGTTTTCCCAAATGCTACAGCAGAAAACGAGCACGTCTGAACGCGCCGTAACAAACAATATTTGATATGATAATAGAATAGATATACAACGATAATTTTAAAAATAAAAACTCATAAACTTTTAATCAGCAATTCCATTATTAAAATACAAGGTGTATTTCAATAATCGAAGACGTGCAGACAATACTAAGTATTATTTATCGCACTGCTAAATATTACTTGGGGTGCGAAAATAAATAGTTGGCACTTTTAAATTGCCAACTCATAAAGGTGTTTTCGCTGTTTCAGTCAACACCGACATAAAAACTTTAATTTATCTCTTAAAAATTACAAAGAAAGCGAATATCTGTTGTAGAATTCAGTTGGACAAAATAACATGGTAGGGTTAATTAGTAACTAATTGGAAACTTTTACAGCTGCCGCACATAGATTCTTTTAATTGTTACTTAACTTTAATTTAATAAAAATTAAAATCTGCATAAAAAGTAAGTTAAGTAAAGTTGTGACGAAAGTATACCTAGTTTAAACAACTGAAAACACAAGTAAAAAAAATGTAAAAAAATATGTTTTAGGGATTTTTCCAAGAAACAAACTACAGTAATATATCTCAAATAAAGAGTCATCATCATTCATCAGCCTATCGCAGTCCACTGCTAAACTTAGATTGTCCGACCTTCAGCGTTTAGTTCTATAAGCAACATCAGTAACTTTAGTTCTCTCATGAATTACATTACTAAGAACTCCCACCAAACTATTTTGACTTCAAATTTTTTTTATGAAATAAGGGGGCAAACGAGCAAACGGGTCACCTGATGGAAAGCAACTTCCGTCGCCCATGGACACTCGCAGCATCAGAGGAGCTGCAAGTGCATTGCCGGCCTTTTAAGAGGGAATAGGGTAATAGGGGGAGGTTCGGGAAAGGAATAAGGGAGGGAAGGGGAAGGGAATAGGGTACGGGATTGGGCCTCCGGTAAACTCACTCACTCGGCGAAACACAGCGCAAGCGCTGTTTCGCGCCGGTTTTCTGTGAGAACGTGGTATTTCTCCGGTCGAGCCGGTTCATTCGTGCCGAAGCATGGCTCTTCCACGTATAATGCGTCATGAAAAAAGTATTACGTAAACATATTTTCTATTTTTCAAATAATTAAGAAATGTCTCCACCATTATGAAATAGCAACAAAGGCACATTACCGTTATGATATAATTGCACTAAAACGCCTATATTAGCGTTCGATACTCGCGGCTCGCCTACTTATATATCAATTAACAGACGTGAGGGGGCAATTATAAGCCGGCCAAGAGTGAGCCGGACTCGAGCATGAGGGGATCCGTATAGTAAAAAGTTTGTTATATGGTCTGGATGTAGAACGCAACATTGACCGAGCAGAAATTGGTTTGTAGTACTTACCACATTGGTCAATTTTTCCTTGATAAAAACAAACTATTTCTCAGGATATAAAGAATTTTTATGCCAATCAGCAGGATCGGCGGGGCTAAAATGGTCGCTTTGGGGAATCATATTATGAATCACAAGTAATATGATTCATATATATATTAATACGTGAGCGAAAAACTTTGTATCCCTTTTGACGAAAAATGGGGAAACGTAGGTGAATGAAATTTTGCAAAGTTATAGTTTATATGATGAAGGAGTGCATCGAGCTAATATTATTTTGAAATTATGCTTTTGTCATACATTTTTTTAACAAATAAAACATTATACACACTACAACACACACACTAAGAAAAATGACAGATTTTTGAGTGACAAGCCTATACATACCAATTATACTCTTTTATTAATGGTTGAAGTCTGTTGACAACAAGGTGACAAATTGAAAATGGATTATAGTTTTTTTATTGAATCTTAGATACTAGACAATGCTTACACGGCCAGTCTGAGATCAGCTGAGTCCTAGAGACAAGAGTTGAAAAAAATATGATAAAGTCAATATTTTTTTCAAAATATAGTTAGTAGTCCTAATGCCGTTGAAACTAAGGTCGAATTTCTACCATTGGGTGATCTTTAGTTTTTTTTTAATCGCAAAATAGTCACTCTGCCTTCAATTCATGTCTAGTAATTTGCACTAATTTGACATTCATCAGTTTGACAGTTTTGACAATTCATTTGCTGAATTGATTGAGAGGAATTACTAAATGTGACCATTTTAGCCCCGCAGTTCAGTGATGTAAGCGTGAATAAGTAACAAAAAGACAAACACTTCCGCATTAATTGTAATATAATTGTGTATTAGGAATTCATTTTGGAGACAACACAATCTCTTTGAACTGTATATAGCTAACACTTAACAGGGTCCCGTTCGCACCCCTTGAATTTAAATAATTTCATACGGAACCCTGTCAATGTGGAGTTTTAATTATGGGATATATTTGAATATTCATAATACAATTAGATGCAATTATTGTTGTTTAGTAAAACAATGACTGAAATTTATTTCTTTGCAGTACGATTACTACACAATGTAATTGGCATGAATTATATATTTTATTATTCATTTATCATTGTTAGTTTATTGTCCACATATTATAAGTTTACACAAATTTAATAAAGAGCAAACATTAGATTTTTGCAAGTAAGCTTTGCACTCTTCGTATAGTTAAGTATAGGTTTGACTGTAAATTATTTATGTACGGTTTTTGTAGACAATTTCTGCATATACAGAGTCACAGGAAACTTCTAGTATTAATGATATTTTCAGTATCGATCATATATTTTTTAACGTGCGGCAAATATACTTCTAACTTTAATATATAAAGAATATGATTGATGTTAGAATCACTGACTAAGGACTTTTAAAGAATTTACATAATAAGCTTAAAACGCACACCTAAATTTCATACTATAAGTTTCAAATCTACATCTGTGTTTATAAACAGGTGGCCTAGGCTCATGATCTTATAGGCAAACTAAACCTTCAAAACTCAAAAGGCTTAAAAGACAGCATAATAATTATTATTATGCTGTCTTTTAAGCCTTATTTTTTATCACTAATTTTAAACATCTAAAATTCAGATTATCACAACAGATTACAGAAGAAAATAAAATATTAATCACATACTTAATCTACTTAGCACAGACCAATGAGCACACAATATGTAACATTGTAACATACCTACGTCACGCTAGTTAACTTAAGGCGGCGCGATCCCCCCACATACCCTATGTACGTTTTTGTGACCCCGGCGGCCATCTTGGAAATATAATTACGCGATAAGTAGCATTTAGTCTCATTACTACTTTTGTGTGAAACAGAAATGGATTTGGATATGTGACCGTGTGACAGTTATTTAAAAAAAAAGAAAATTGGGAATTGTGTGAATGTGTTTATTGGTGTTATTTCTGAGAAATAATGCTTCATCTATAAATAGATGATTTGTGGATACAGCAATTGTACTTACTTTGCAGAATAATATAGAACAAAAAGGTCAGTAACTCTATATTACGTTTTAGGTAGAAACCATTGTATTTAAAACATACTATATTTTGAACTAATTTGAAGACCTCTGTGGCTCAGTGGTGAGCGCGTTGGTAGCTCAAGCCGGGGGTCGCGGGTTCGAATCCCGCCGACGGAACAAAAAGTTTTCAATGTTCCCGGGTCTGGATGTGTATTAAATGTGTGTATGATATAATAAAAATCTTAAATATATGTCTATACATATTTATTATACTATTATAAAAGTATTAAATATATATTCCGTTGTCTGGTCCCTGTAACACAAGTCCTTTAGGTACTTAGCACGGGGCCAGACTGACGTGGTGTGAAGCGTCCATAGATATTATATTATTATTATTATTATTATCTAAACAAGTGCCTATATAATATTGTTCCTCAATGCTCATAATATGACATCAGAAAAATATAATATGAAATATACCAAACAGATACGAAGGTGGGCTGCCTAAAAACTGAAAAGTATTACTAAATAAAACAAAACAGTATCTGCACTAATGTAAAGAAAATTAAAGGGGTTTTGATGAAATTTGATATACCTACAGATATTTAACTAAAATTTTCAGCGATATAAAGTACCTAGCCTACTAATAGTGGTACCGACCTACTTTACTTTCCCGCCGTTCCCTTTTACGCGTACAAAGTTAAACACATGACAGAAAGTATATGTCAAAATTACTTCTTCTTTAATTTATGTCGACCTCCCTGAGTTGCCTGAGTCAACTTAAAATCTTGTACGGTACGACGTTACCAGTCGATGTCTTTGACATCTGAGCGCTCGTGCGTGACGCAGCATCACGTTTTTTGCGCGCCTCTCGATTTTTTAGCCGATTCATAGAATCGATTTTTTTTAGATTCATAGAATCGATTATTGATCGACATTGTAGCAAATCGAAAATCTAATTCGTTCGATCACTTTTGTGTGGGATCCGATTTGGGAACAGTAAAAATCTATTTGCATATTTAAAAAACTAACAGCCGAACATAGAAACTTTTTTCTTTTTGGATGTCGGTTCAAATCATAAAATAGTTTAAGACAATTGTAGTTATAATGTGTAACATTATAGCTACAATTCTTACGTTTTATAGTCTAACGTTTTATACGTGGGAGAGCCATGCTTCGGCACGAATGGGCCGGCTCGACCGGAAAAATACCACGTTCTCACAGAAAACCGGCGTGAAACAGCGCTTGCGCTGTGTTTCGCCGAGTGAGTGAGTTTACCGGAGGCCCAATCCCCTACCCTATTCCCTTCCCTACCCTCCCCTATTCCCTTCCCTTCCCTTCCCTACCCTCCCCTATTACCCTATTCCCTCTTAAATGGCCGGCAACGCACTTGCAGCTCTTCTGATGCTGCGAGTGTCCATGGGCGACGGAAGTTGCTTTTCATCATGTGACCCGTTTGCTCGTTTGCCCCCTTATTTAATAAAAAAAAAAAAACAAGTCCATATTATAGTACTAGAACAATTTTTTTATTCCTATCAAGCAAATTTTTCGTGAGTAGCTTCGTTTTAGGGTTCTGTACAAGGACTTGTTGATTACAGAACCCTAAAATGGAACCTTAACCAGCTGACTTTTTTGTATATGAATAGGTTAATAGTTATATATTTTAAGAGTAACATTGTGCTATAAAATGAATCTACCTGCTACTCACGAAAAATTAGCCTGATAGTAATAAAAAAAATTCTAGGGAACCTGTACTAATAACTTTACGATGTTATTGATTTTAATAAATGTTTATTTTTACTGCTTGTATGAAAATAAAATTTTAAATTAATAAAACAAAACGGCGCGCGATGCCTTTCTTCTGCTAACGTTAAGGAATAAGGTATTTACCTATAGACTATAGAATTATAATAACAATAATTTGACGACCTCTGTGGCTCAGTGGGTAATCACGTTGGTAGCTTAAGGGGGTCACGGGTTCGAATCCCGCCGATAGAACAAAAATTTTTAAAGTTCCTGGGTCATGGATGTGTATTAAATATGTGTATGATATAATAAAAATCTTAAATATATGTATAGTATAAAAGTATTAAATATATTTCCGTTGTCTGGTACCCGTAACACAAGTCCTTCAGGTACTTACCACGGGGCCAGACTGACGTGGTGTAAAGCGTCCATAGATATATATATATAGATATTGATAGATATAATTCAATTATTTTCCTATTCTCATGTTTGATATATTATCAGTCGTCAAATAACCTTACGGCCTGCACACACTCTTCAATTTATCTGATTATGTAATTCAGGATTAGTGCAGTAAGGTTTCTGCATAATCTATATCGATTCAATTAATTTAAATTTAAATGTAAAGCAGCCAGACAAAACAAGCAGACATTGTAATAATAATGTCTGCTTGTTGTCTGGCGCATAGAAAGTCACAATATGGCAGACAAAGTTAGCGGACACAACTTATTAGTTATTACTATTCTCAAATTGCCGAATTCTGTCCGTAGCGGTCATTGACCCCCTGTCAAAAAAACCTTTCATATTTCTTCATTTTCTAAGGTTTTTTATACAAACCGCGATTGATAATGAAATGACAGATGTTTCTCGTCTAAGGGCGATATCGTATTTTGCATCTCGATGTTAACTGAGTATGAAGTATATAACTTCGAAGTTATTAAATAGTTGAAACTTACCAAAGAATTACCAAGAGATTTTCTGATGAATCTTAAATTTACAGAATACAATGCGAGAATTTTTCACATAGCTCCTAGACTAGAAAGGTCAATGACCGCTGGCGCCACCTTAAATTAGTTTGACTATAGTTGACATATTTAAGCAGCGTGTCTATTCAAGATTTTCGTATTCACTGTTTTTTTCTATCACCTGACATATGCCATAAAAAAAACTAGTATAGTAAAGAATAACTATTTTCTGTCAATTTTTTATCAGTAAAAAGGTCAATCAATACTGCACGACATGTAACCGAGCCCTAACAGAACACGTACAAACAAAAAGCACGGCACATAAGTAGCGGGCAGTTGAGACTTAATTACTTGTAACATAGTATATGATAGTATAATTCGCGCCATAACAAGCGGCAGCCAGCTCGAGCGTCGTCCAGGAAATGTAGATTTATAGGTATTTGATTAGTGCCCTTAAATACTACACTTAATTGGACCTAAGTTCACCATAAAGTTAGCGTAAGGCGAGACGGACACTTGTAGAGACAGTAAAATGCGTTGACACTTGGGATCAAAATATGGGAACATGGTAAATGTTTACATTCAATATGATTTAAAAAATATATATGGCAAGGCTTATTAATTAAAATATGTATACAACGTATAGCTATATGCAAGGTATGTTGTCTTGGCCTGTAAAACTTAGCCTGTATACTTATCTTTTTGAAGATACATGAACGGAACTGACGGTCAAAATTTGATGAAAGGCAAAAACGACGGTTTTTTGCCTGAATCAAACTTTTACAGCTGTAGACTAAAGTACAAACAATTGTTTACGATTAAAAATAAAAAATAATTTGTAGCCTTTTTTTAAAACCAATTATTTCTACTGTACCTTTAAAAGTCTGGTTATGTACAAATTAAACGACGTTATTGAAATAAAATACAAATTTTTAATAACTTTAAATTTCAAAACATAAGAAATTCTAAAAACAAAATACTATTAGGTATTTTTAAAAACATCTATGTCTAATAATTTTTATCGATTCAGTCATAATATATTTCTTAATAGGCTACTTGACCTACATTTTTTCTTCATGTTAAGAGGGCAACTAACCCCAAAAATCAAACATCGTCCTTCTCTCTTCACACTCACGCCCGTCTTTCATATGCCAGGTGAAAAAGAACGACGCGAATTCATCCCCAAATTAGTTTTTTCTCAATAACTCGATAAATATACAAAATTTAAAAAATTGCTAGGTCGATCTCTTACTGATAGAATTTTATACAACGTGTTAAAATATTAACTTAGTTCAATGCACGGTTATGACAATAAATGAAAAATTCTTGAAAATTAGATGCATCTTTGTGATTTTTTTCTATAGAGAAAATTTTAAGATATCGTGTTTTTGCTCAGATTCTCGGAAATATAATGTAGTATCTAATTTTAGAAAATGAAACAATTCGGGGCTTATTTTCAAGTATAAAAATGAATTATAAAATCGACACTTTAGGGTTAGTCGCCCCCTTAATCGCTTCTTAATCATTCATTTTTACCAAAAAACTAATGATGAATTAATAGGCTCTTTGACCTATATTCAATAAAATTGAGTATAATAGGTCAAGTAGCCTATTAATTAAATTAATAATATGACTACAAAACTTTTTTAAACTTCCATAAAATCTTTACAAACTCCAGCGCCTTATATCTCAGTGTGCGGCGCGCCTACACATAGCGATGTGTGGAAATATTTTAATAAAAACCGACGCCGTGATTCAAGTTGGGAAAAACTCGCTCCAGGGAAATGCTTAATTGGTAGGTGATAGCAAAAACTTCATACAGTAATAGGATATCCTTATCGCGTGTAACGATAACAACCTGGAATATATGAATATCTTATGAAAATATCATTTTGTACTACACTGTACCTCTCCTTTCCTAGACGCCTCTTTTTACCCGGTTTATTGCGGTTAATTCTCTCGGTATCGTTAAATGGAAAGCGTCAACAGATTGAATATGTATGTAACACAGGTCTTATCTAAAAATGTATATATTTCCGTACCTCATCGTAAAATTGTAAAAATCGTTGCTACCTATTTCTACTTATTACTTACATACAAGGGTAGAATAATTAATTTTACAAAACCATCATAATAAGTTTTTTATACTATTACTTAATATAAAATATTATATTTTTACTGTAATATAATAAGTTTTATTTTGGATTTTATAAGTTAACTTGATTTCGTTCGTAGCTGTTTTATCGCACTTGCTAAACTATACCTATTTGTGCAAGTTCCATTAAAAATACTACCGAGTGACTTTACTATATAAAATCTATAACAACGTGATGTATAGTAAGATTTTGTTACTCGTATTCCAGTGTGAATTTCTCCTATTTTCTTACAGCTCATGCATAAACATGCGCCAGCTAATGACTTGTTACGTGTTAATTGTGAACAATAATACACAATCAGCAGTTCGCAAATAAAATGTAATATCAACCACATAACCTTACAATAGATATCAAATTTGTATAACGAGTTAGTGGTAGTTTGCGAATAGTATTGACTGTGTCATTACTCATTAGACATTTCACTAAATAGAGACAGCAGATAATGTTATTAAGCGGAATATTATTCCACAGAAAATTGTTTAGGGGAGCATAACTTAGATGTTCACATTTTTATGGCTCTATATCTGAAAGGTAAAAACGGGACCCTATCACTAAGTTTGCTATGTCTGTACTCCGTATGTCTCGGATGGACATAATAATATTCTTTCTGTTTCTAGGATGGATCTTAACAACTACGATAGAAGACAATTGATATTACAAGTGATATAATATCTCTGTTGTCGCTGTAACAACAAATACTAAAAACAAAAAAAAGTTTTAAAGGATGCTTCCATAAATCAAACGTGATTTTTTAAAGTTTTCGTGCGCTCAAACTAGCTCGGATTTTTTGAGGATAAGAACATTTGATGAACGCATTTATGTACTTTGCGGGCAACATGTAGTGTATTAGACAGAATAATAGCTACAGACTACGAATATCCAAACTGAAATATAGACACGGTAAATCTAAGCTGACATGTCGGTTTGTGTGTAACCTGCAGCGGTTGCCGACCACGCGGCAACCTAATGAAGGTGTCTATGTTGATATATTAACTCGCACCTAACTGCTGGTAATATGTAGCCAATAACTTGTTGACTAAAAAGGTTTAGTTATTACAATGTCAAAATAGAAATATATATTTATAAATGGTGGTTGTTACTTCTTTAATAGCTTGTGCGGACGTACACATAAGCGTGATTTTAGGTAACTTAGGAAAGCAAAAGAAAATGGTTACATGTCGCATATTGTGTCGTCGTCGATCTATTAATCGCGGGATTCCAACCGGTGACAAATGTTGGTGATGATGATAAATTGATCTATAGTGATGATGATAGCGTACAGGTGAGTGTCCGTATCGATGATGGTGATGGTAATGAGTAGACTGATATCTATAGTGATGATGATGATATCCAGGTGAAGCGACAAGCCGCTGGCCGCGCCGACCACTAAATAACCCGTTAATCGCTCGCCCACAAAAACGCCATACCTTTATTATATCGACATTCTTTCTGCAGCATTCGCAGATCTGTCGCCTAACAGTTTATTGGAACACACGAACCCTTCCTACTGTGAACATTTTTGGACATCCGTTGTGGTTGTTACCAAGATTACAATGAAATATTTTGTCTGAAAGAGAAAAAAACTTATTGCAAGAAAGAAAAAAAGCAAGAAAATTTTACGCCTCGCCATCTACTTCTTTTTTTTAATTATAATAAAAGTCTTTATTGAAGACCAAATTCTTTTCTATGTTCTAATAGCCTGCCAAACTGCACAGCAGTTTGTCGGCGGGCTTCGCGCTCATTATACAAATATATTTTTTAATACTTTATATTATTGTCATTCTTTAGTCCAAATCATCCCCGAATCTGGTCCCGTAGCCCATGGATTTCTATTAAACGTTTGTAACGTAACTAGGTTTTTGTCTCGACAAAACATAAAAATCTTATTCTGACATCTCTATTATCTTTGTTTCGATTGTATGTCGTTGTATGTTTCGTTGAGACACACAGCTCATCGTTCGCCGTGGCCGTGTGTCCGCTATGTGCTCCAGAGAAGCATGTAAGTTATGGACGATTTCTATTGCGCGCATGCAATTTTTATGAGAAATATGATACAATGTTGGGCGATCGTTTTTCGTCGCAGGAGTTTACAGCTTCCTCTTGTACGAGATGGCTGGGTTTTTGCCGACATACCGACTCGACTTACACCTGTTATAGAGGTGATACAATTCTGATATACCGATAGAATGTTAAGGGGTCGCCAATTAAGGTGCCCACGTCTAGCCACGGCGGCTACACTTTAGAAGATACTTGTGATACCAATAAAATTGTTATACCAATAAAAACATTTTTCTTTTTATAGACAGAAACGTTGTGAGACTCATTTCAGTTTCCGGACTCTTAACCTACTCATAGGATTTATGAGAGACAAATAAATAAGGGCCGGGACACATAAACACGATACGACGTCGTTTCACGATGCGACGGCGCGTCGTGGGAATCTATGACGAGCATCGTCGTAGATTCCCACGACGTGTAAAACGACGCCGCATCGTGGTACGACACGACGTCGTATCGTGTTTATGTGCCCCGGCCCTAATACCATGGACAAAGACAGATTAGTTTATATTACGACAAAAAGTACAGTTTGCCTAAAATCCCTTTGAAGTGCGAAAAGCTTAGTTATATAAGATACTAGCTGTTGCCCGCGACTTCGTCCGCGTGGACTTCAGTTTATAGCGCGCGATGTCAACAAAATTGGTGTCAAAAGCTTTTATAAAAAAAACCCTGGTACCCCTTAAATCAAAACAGCTGTGCAGTGTGCACATAATATTTATTTTTTTTAAATTAAACTTTATATTTTATGCCAAATTTTAAAGCTTATTTAGCCCCCCAATTACACAACTTTACCCATAAACTATTTATCATTGATATGTTTAAGGTTACGTCACTGTATATAATATAAAGTACTGACTTATTAAAAAACGTAAAAAAGGAATAACAATCGAAAAAAATCGAAAGTCAAATGCTACTTTTTTACTGGAAACCCTTTTTTCCAGTAAAAAAGTAGCCTATGTCCTTTCTCAGGCTTTAGACTATCTGTATACAAAATTTCATTACAATCGGTTCGGTAGTTTTGGCGTGAAAGCGAGACAGACAGACAGACAGACAGAGATACTTTCGCATTTATAATATTAGTATTTATTTAATATAGGTCATATATAAAAATACGAAAGTCAAATTTTTAGCTTAAAAAAATTATCCGTTTTATTCAAAAGTGTTAAGGCCGTTAATTTTGCATGAGATACCATTTTTTTCAAAAATAAAAATTATCTATATACTATAAAATTTGCATTTATGAATTGGCTTGAAAGTTTGGATTTTTTTTTAAATACAACAACCGTAATTTTATGTAGATGAAATACGTCAAGAGCATATATTCTATAATATAACATTTATAGTTTATATGTCTATAAATTATAATTAGTTAATTTATAAATAGAATTAATGTTATGACGCAAATAGGACAAAAATTAAATTATTTATAGTCGCTTAACGAGAAACTATTTTCGTGAATCCTATTTTTATATATTTACCTATTTTTAATTAATCACTGCTGTCAAGAATTAATTCCTCGATCGTGGGAATCGCAGACACAACCGTACGCGCCGTATTTCGTTAAATGTACGGCGCGTACGGAGCTGACAAATGTGCGATCTCCTTAATTTGGTCAGGTTATGTCAATCACAGCTTATGCAGATTGCAGGCCCCTTAGACAAAGACCCTTTCGTTAAAAACGATGACGAAATTCGTTATCAAAATGTATGGGATTTGGCATTAGTCTTCGCAAGAGAAATGTCATTTAGCGATGACTTATGTCAAACCGCATACATTTTGATAACGAATTTCGTCATCGTTTTTAACGAAAGATACTTTGTCTAAGGGGCCAGGTCTGCCATCGGAAATTTCATCATATCGGTTTTGCACTCTTCTCTTTTTCGCAATGCTAGTAAATAATACTAGTAGCCGCTCACAATTTTGTATGATATTAATATCATAATTATCAGTTTATTGTCAGGGGCCGGCGGTAGTAAAGGGCCGGGGGTAATGAGCTCATTACAGGGCCCCGAGCCGCGGGGGGCGCGCCAGGTGGGGCCACGTATCATGCGTTTATCAATTTACACAACTTTACACCACCAAGCTGAATTAATACAAGCAATTTTTTGCTTTTAACACATTAAAACTGCAATTTTAAATTATTCTTTATTTCATATATTTGAGAATCTCCATTATATTATGCTCACGCTATAATTTCACACGAGGCATACCAAATATTATGGCACGATGTCATAACATCCCATTCATGTTTGTTACAAGTGTTGCATTGAAATTAACGAAGCCTTAGCTAAGAGCCCAGCCCCCTTAGACATAGTATCTTTCGTTAAAAATGATGACGAAATTCGTTATCAAAATGTATGCGGTTTGACATAAGTCATCACTAAATGACATTTAGCTTTCGAAGACTAATGTCAAATCCCATACATTTTGATAACGAATTTCGTCATCGTTTTTAACGAAAGGGACTGTGGCTACAAAATTGTGAGCGGCTACTAGTATTATTTACTAGCATTGCGAAAAAGAGAAGAGTGCAAAACCGATATGATGAAATTTCCGATGGCAGACCTGGCCTCTTAGACAAAGTATCTATCGTTATAAATGATAACGAAATTCCTTATCAAAATGTATGCGGTTTGACATAAGTCATCGCTAAATGACATTTCGCTTGCGAAGACTAATGTCAAATTCCATACATTTTGATAACGAATTTCGTCATCGTTTTAACGACCCTTTCGTTTCGTTTCGTTTCGACTTTGGCTACGGCATCAGCATTTTTATTTTTATAGAAACGACAGGAATTCCTTTCACATCTGATGGTAATTTGCGCTTCTGATAGTAATTAACAATTACCGTGTCAGATCGGCGCGGGCGTTAGCTATGCCACTTCACACCTTTGCCTCATCATTACACTATCACACAGAATTGCGCTCTTATACTGTCATTTAATCTTGCCAATGCTTTTTATGCTGCCATAAAAATGTCTGCAAAGTCATTATGGGTTTTAAGCTGACATAAGATGGTTCACTCGATTGTCCATTTGAATTGTACTTGTATTTTCTTTTACTCGATACTGACACCGATGTTTCATTTTGAGTTTTTTTTGAGCGCGTTATTTTGAGTTGTGCCGCTGCCGTCTGATCAGATGACTATGGGTCAAGCGAATCATCCGATGCCAGTATGTTCATACATCCGTCTGTTGCTAAAATTCCAGAATCTTCCCATTCGAAAAACGAAATATTACGCCTGTGAAGAGAAAAATTGTAGTACCTACATGTTATTTCTCTTTTTAAAAAAATCTATTTAATAAATTCTGGCGGGAAAGGCAACGGGCAAAAGTCGAATACGTTAAAACGAATCTTATAATGTTGCTCAAATCAATTCTGAATCGATGAAGTAATGAATAGCAAAACATCTTTTTGCGACCCTCCGCATTTGGCTTATAGGGCACGATGTTTTATTAATTGCAAATTTCTTTACATTAGCTGACTTCACTTACATTATCGCTAAGTAGGTTTGATTTAAACCTAATATAGGCTGCGAGGGGGAGCCCTGAGAATGCTACGAGGTCATTGAAAGCGTAATTAGATTCATTAACTGCTAATGTTGTTTGTATCATGCTTTTTGCACGGCATGAACAATAATAGTACCTGGGAGGCCAATCTTTCCAGAGTTTAAGTAGTGAATAACTGATAACTCGCAATGCGCGCTTTGCCACACTTCAATCTGGATTGTTTCACCCCTAAAATATGCTTTTATTACATAAAATTTTATGCTCACAAACCTATTATAATATAAAAATGATGTTACAAATAATACGATAAGATGATTAAATTAAAAGATACGCATCTACATACTGGACTGTACGCTTCAGACGCACACACACAATTATTAGGTCATTTAAAAAAAGGATCAAAAAATTACAATGTCACGTTGCAATCTCACTCAACTTAAATTTGCTTAAAATTTTTGATTATAAAAACGTTTCCAAGTCACTCTACTGTATGATTATTACAATATTGTACTACTTGTTGGTAATTATAAACGACGGGAACGATTTTAGTGTTTTTATCGTCAAAGCCCAGAAAGAACGGACGTAAAAATAAAAAGTGTGTGAAGTCCCTTAAGTAAGTTCAACCCCTACTAGTTCTTGACATCGTTTAACAGGAGTTTATTTTTCCATTATTTTTGTACTACTGTGTGACTTCACTCTTGTACTAGCTGAAGCCGCAACTCCATTGCGCCATAATTCGTTTAGGGTCAATTTATACTAGCGCAGAGTCGAAGCGCATCGAAGCGAATTATTAAAACTGAACATAACAAATTCAACCATAACTTGGTACTACTAATATATATTCTGTACCATAACTCCAAAGCGTTAACGCACTTTATTACTTCTGAGAATTTAAAAAGGCGCGCGCATCCGCGTGAATTCGCGTGAATGCGCTCGGCCAACGCTGATTGGCCTCGCAGATGTAATGTATGCGTTACGCTCTGGAGTCAAGATTAAATTTCGGTGTTCAGCTTTTGGAAATTCACTTCGCTTCGCTTCGACTCTGCTCTATTATAAATTGATCCTTATCGCGCAAAAACCGCATTTTTTCCGAGATTAAATCCCTTGTCCTTTCCCGGAACTCAAAGTATCTCTATACCAAATATCAAAATTAGTATATTCATTCGATATAATATTTAATCCTCTTGCTAATATATGCTTGTTAAGCATCCCAACATTTAACACCCGCGTACCTAACACCAATAAAATCGTGGGGCATGACAGTACCATCCTTTTCTCGAAGCAATTCAGGCTCTTTTTGACCCCCTATAACTTCGTTGTGGATAAAACAACAAGCCTGAATTTTCAGTTGCTAAGCAAGCATTGTATAAACACGATATATTTAAAATTTCATTCAATTTGAACCAGTAGTTTAAGAATAATATGGTCGCTTCACACCACGTCAGTCTGGCCCCGTGCTAAGTACCTGAAGGACTTGTGTTACGGGTACCAGACAACGGAAATATATTTAATACTTTTATTCTATACATATATTTAAGATTTTTATTATATGATACACATATTTAATACACATCCATGACCTAGGAACTTTGAAAACTTTTTGTTCCGTCGGCGGGATTCGAACCCGCGACCCCCGGCTTAAGCTACCAACAGCCCACCAACTGCGCTCGAATAACTCGAAGAATAATAATTATTGTAACTTATTCTTAATTTTGTTACTCACTGACTGACCGATCAACAAAAGTCCAAGGCACTTCTAGCAGACCTTCTAATTTAGAATATAATTAGTGTTTAGTGTCTAGATCAAGGGAAAACCTAAACATTTCATAATTTCTGTCCAGTTTTCTAGATACACTAACTTCGTGAATAACTTTGTAATCCCATATGAATGTATACGATTACAAAGTGACATTTGCAGTTTATGAATCATGTAGCCGTACCATCTACTCGTATATCTCCGGTATGTACAATGGTAAAAACAACTATGTATGGTTCCGCGTGTACTTTCGAAGTTAAAACGGCCTTTGAGAGGATCATTCGGTGGTGATTCCGGATATTCAGTGAAACGTTTGATTTCTGTTAGTTACTTAGACGGCCGTTATGAAATGCTCCTTCCAGAAGGGCCTCCGAATGATAATAATTCGAAGAAAAATAATACAAACTATATAAAAATAGGAAGACCCAAAACTTCGTTGCTCTGCCGTTCTCAACAAATCAAAGAAAAGACGGCTCGTTGCCGCCAGAACAACCCCGAAAAACGTAAGGAGACATTAAGTCTTTTCAGTTCTTTATGCCCAGAAGTTCACAGAGCAGCTGTAGCGCGTTACACTGCCTCTCATTTTGAAATTCACAGAGCAGCTGTAGTGCGTTACACTGCCTCTCATCCTGAAATTCACAGAGCAGCTGTAGCGCGTTACACTGCCTCTCATCCTGAAATTCACAGAGCAGCTGTAGCGCGTTACACTGCCTCTCATCCTGAAATTCACAGAGCAGCTGTAGCGCGTTACACTGCCTCTCATTTGAATTTGTAAGTGTTTGGCCGGTTTCGTGATCAGATAGGTTTAGGTAGTGAATCTTAGCTTGAGCTTTTCTGAAATAAGGGGGCAAACGGGTCACCTGATGGCAAGCAACTTCCGTCGCCCATGGACACTCGCAGCATCAGAAGAGCTGCAGGTGCGTTGCCGGCCTTTTAAGAGGGAATAGGGTAATAGGGGAGGGTAGGGATGGGAAGGGAATAGGGGAGGATAGGGAAGGGAATAGGGTAGGGGATTGGGCCTCCGGTAAACTCACTCACTCGGCGAAACACAGCGCAAGCGCTGTTTCACGCCGGTTTACAATATTGTAATTTTCCATCTTTTTAGTCAAAGATGGCCCCGTGCGAGTTTCTTACGCCAGTTCTTCTCGCCGGGTTAGTTCCCGAACCGGTGGTAGGCACCATAGTTTCCACGTTCTTCCGACTCTCAAAAAGTGTATTCATGATAGGTACCTACTTTGAATAAAAAGATATTAAAAAAAAACATATTTATTAATACTTGTAATTGATTAATGAAAGGTACGGAACCCCCATAACCATGACGCCTCGCGCTCTGGATTTTTAGGGCTCCGTACCAAGTGAGAACGGGACTCTATTACTGAGACTTCGATTCGAATTCGAGAAAATTAAAATCTTTTATTAAAAGTTCTAAGTAAATAAAAGTTCTCTTGCGTATTGCACACACACTTAGGCACTATAAAATTACCCCTGCGTAGCTGGCATGGTTACAATGAATCCGGTTACCGTCACCAACCATTATTATTTTAACCTATCTACCACTTTCTACACTCCACAGATCTTGTAAGATGGAGCTCGAGCGTAACTTTTATAAGGTCGTGCTCCATCATAGTCGATAATCATATATGGCTAACCATAATTTAACCTCAAAGTACTTTTAAAGGCGTTCGTAGCGCAAACGGCATTGTATAAATTGATGCGGCCACGTAAAAACTGTAATCATAAAAAATTCTAAAATCTTGTTAGTCATGATTAGCTATACGCCACTAGCGCTAGTCTGGGTTAAAGTTAATCCTGGTTTAAATATTATAATACTTTTTTAGTTTCCCGTTTTTACTTTTTATGAAAGAAAAACGTGGCATTTTAATAATGGTTAAGGTTAACTTGGATTGGCGCAAGTCGGCTTCAAAGTAGTAAAGAAATATTGTATAGTATATATAAATATATAAAGTGTGTCTGTCTGTTTATGTCTATCTATTAGGTACCTCTTCACGCCCAAACCATTAAACTGATTTAGCTGAAATTTAGTATGGAATATTTTTGTCCAAGGAAAGGACATTTTGAGAGAATAGGTAACAGACAGAGAGACTGACTCATTTTGCATTTATAATATCAGTATTGAATTATGATAGTATTATATATTTTATTAATAACAAAATTGTTATTAATAAACTTTATAAACCGCTGCCGGACCGTATACCTAGTGAAAAAGCGAGCCATACATTTTCATACATTCTTGCCAACCCGGCACCGGGTCCGGTCCACACTGTGCCTTTTTCTGTTCGTCAAGGGCATGCGTTATAGCGCAGTCAACAGCGAACGTGAGGCATGCCTGCGACGCATGCCCTCTAACCGTATCCAAAAGACAAAAAATGACGATTTTGGCGTTGCGTTCGTTGACGCCTTCAGTTATTGAATGCGCCAAAACGAAAGTTGAATGAAAGAAGATGATTAAAATTGAAGATGAAAGCGCATAGTGTGGACATAGCTATTCTCTATCAACCTTTAAATGTCACTTTCACAAGTTGTCATATGCTCAGAGCTTTCATCAAGCCGGCTCGATGGAATTAAATAAATCTAATTGCCTTCGAACTTACTCAACGCGAGCCGTCGAGCTTTATTCAAACCATACTCAAGCGTATGAGTTTTGCGGTCCACAAGATAATTTTTACTCGATTTGGAGTATTAATTTGGTTTGTGAGTAATTTACTTATTTAAATAAATCTAATTTCCTTCAAACTTACTCGACTCGAGCCGTCGAGCTTTACTCCGTATATGAGTACCTAGGATTACATCCTCTTCTACGCTGCGCCGAAGGTCTTTTCTGTTTTCGTCTTGTGGATTTTCCGTCAGATTCACGTGTCCTAATGTAAGTTTTAAATTTTAGTAAAAAAAAACGCACAATGACGCTAAAGAATTTTTTGTTAAAAAATATTATAACACTAAAACTTTCAACAACAGTTTCGATGGTCAATAAAAAGAATAATATGCAGGCGCGGGGCAAAAATGCCTTTTATATGCCCGTTCCATCTGTCCTGACATTTCGTTTTACAATTTAATAAAGGGACAGGGCTCTGCCGACGAAAGCTAACGTGCTGTTTTTATCACTTGCACATTTTTATCGCAATAACTTAGGGTTTATTGTGATACGTACCCTAATTAAGGAAATATTGCACACCTGGAGCCTTATTTCCGAAACTGATACGGTTTCGACTTACGAATCCTTACATTTAGCTTCCTTACTTCCGAAATCCGACATAGTCGGGAATCGAATCAACTTGATCTCAGTGTGATTTGGTGTTACACATTCGAATCGACATTGTATAGACCGAACTTCAAACTTCTCGATCCTGATTAGTAACAAATTGAACAACTGCGGTGCACTGTACAGGGTGTAACAAAAATAAGTGATAATACTTTAAGGTGTGTACGTGTTCCTTGTAGAGAGTTTCCTGTGAAAGTAGCAGTGATGAAAGACCAAAATTTTTTTCACTTTTGTATGGGGAAACTCGTGACGCTCGAGCCCTTGCCCATACAATAGTGAAAAAAAAAATTTCGTCTTTCAGAGCAGCTACTTTCACAGTGAACTCTCTACAAGGAACACGTACACACCCTTAAGTATTATCACTTAATAAAAAACAATAATATACCTTAGATATATTAACTTTATGGTCGGAAGTGACAAAAACTGCTAAGATCAAGTTGATAAGATTCTCGAGTCTGTCCGAAATAAGGAGGCAGATTGTTTGTACTACAGCGCCGCTAAGAAAATATAGAACTTGACTATGCCTCCCTCACTCCCACACCGGTTTCGAAAAAGGAACTGACGTTAACATAAAAACTCAGCTAAGCTGAAACTAATATTATTAATCTATTCGAATGTGAATTAAATATTTCGAATTCAAAATTTTTGAAATCAGTTCATATCAATTAAAAAAATTTTAGCATCTACTGTTAATATACTAAAAAATTTTAGATATGACCTCAGGGACAACTGACAAGTGGCAAGCTATGACTGTTTAGGGTACCGCAACGAAATTCGTGCGACTTTTAACGTGGGAGAGCCATGCTTCGGCACGAATGGGCTGGCTCGACCGGAGAAATACCACGGGCTCACAGAAAACCAACCAAAAAAAAAGAGTGAGTGAGTTTACCGGAGGCCCAATCCCCTACCCTTTTCCCTTCCCCACCCTCTCCTATTTCTTTCCCTACCCTCCCCTATTCCCTTCCCTACCCTCCCACACACAGCTCTTCTGATGCTGCGAGTGTCCATGGGTGACGGAAGTTGCTTTCCATCAGGTATGCTCGTTTGCCCCCTTATTTCATAAAAAAAAATAACATCTGAAAAAAATGTAGAAGGAAGAAAGTATTTTATAATTTGCCTCCAAAAGCAAAGAAGATAACTCAAAAGAAAACACAAGGTTTATCATCCAAGCCACGGTCTTGTGGTTTGGACAATTGACTAATATCAAAATTTTATATCTTGTCTAAGATATAAAATTTTGATATTAGTCTCTATATTGTCACGGACACATAGTGCCATCTAGCTTCAGCCAGCGGAACCACTCGGGAACACAGACAACATAAATCCGCTACTCGATACTAGATGGCGATAGATGTACGATTACATGCGCGTATTTTCTAGATATGTTCAACCCACGCTTACGCGAGTCGGGTGCGTTATAGAAACAAACTCTATGGATTAGTCTGGAACTCGCCTCGGCCCATATAAATAGCCGCAGAAAGACGGGCCAAATAATCAGTTCAATTTGAGCTACCTTCGAGACGACTTCGTAGAGAAAACTAGTGATACCCGCGGAACCTAATACTGAACTACGACCTAGGAAATTGTTAGTGCTTAGTGTTTTGATCTAGAGCTTTGTGTTAGACCTAGTTCTAACACAAAGCTCTAGATCAAAACTTAGAATAAAGTCTTCACAAGAGTCAGCGGGACTTTCTTTCCAAATCCTTCGAAGCCTAACACGTAACAATATTTATCAAAAGTGACTCGTCTCATGTATACATATAAAAGCAATGAAACATTATAAGTTAACCTTAAATTCATATTAGTTAGGCCCTGAAAAAAATATTAAATTGAGTTAAACTATAGCTGATTCATGATGATGAAGTAGTAGTCATAACTTAAGTTTCTTTTGAAATATGTTAATTATTTTCCAAAGAAATTGTATACAATTATGTAAATTGTAAGATATGAACATTATATTACAAAACACGTACGCCATCTAGGGATGGGACACTTTTTTATTTTTAGTGAATACTTCTTTAGCGCCGCGTGCGCTTTGGGATTGTAAAAATAAAACCTCGTAATGTCAAAATGTAAACGTCTAGACACGTGAATTTTTCGTAAGACGAAGGTATAGTAGAAAGTTCGTAAGAGGAAGTATAATATCCCCCTTTTTCTTTGTAACATAAATTGTCATGATTATGTACGATGCGCAATAAATGAATTGTATTGTATCACATAACATGTTGTATGTGCAAAAATATTCCAAATTATTACAAAATGCATAAAAATAACTATTTTTCTGTTTCCGTCACTTATATTGACAAACTATGAAGCTAATCGAGACCCTAACTTTTTATCGATGTCGATTACAGTTCTTGTATTATATAATCGACACTGGCACATCCCTAGACTATACAAACAAGGTTCAGTATCTTTATGGCCCATAATCGTTATTGAATTCGGAAGTTTAGTAACTCATCAATCTTAACAAGTTGCGCGTCAGCCGCAAATTAGCGATTAAATATTTTATGGCCGATTACTAGGACGATACACTTTAGCCACATTATTGCTTTAGTACAGTAGAGTAACTCATGGTCACACTCAGAAATATTATGTGTGTGCGATTTGGCGGTTTAGTAAAAAGATGGTCTACTAAATATTATTTATACTGTGTTATAATTACAACATTGTTGCTTGTAAGAAAAGAGAATAATAGAAACATCTTACACCATATGAATAGATTTTTATAATTGTGAGGACCATAAAAATGCATAACTTTTTACACGACCATATATGCAAAGAAATATCGAATATTAATCGACTTAGGGGCGATTTCACCAAAGAAATGGAACGCGTTCAAAGCAGCCTGAACCGGTCCTAAGCATATAAACGCGTTTATAACACCGAATTGCATTTCACCAACAATAAACTGAACGCGTTCACAACGAATTCGAGTTTTATCTTCTGAACGCCCAATGTTTGCGGCTTACTTCATAAAACCCGTTCGAGTCCTGTCAGTGTAGTGTCAAGGCGGAACGAAAAACATAGACGAAATAAATGTCAAGATGACAGTTGTGTTTCGTTAGTATATTTTGTATTGTTTCTAAGTTAGAAATTATATTTTGTTTCCAAATTAAAGTGACGTGGCTCCAAAATGATGTAAACATGTAAAATTATCGCGTGACGTCACGTAAACTTAGATTTATTAATCGCGATCAAAGGAAGTTTGTGAAATCCATGTGAAACAAAACGAGATTTACGTCGCCGCATGAACGCGTTCAATGGGAACTAAGTTTTAAGTGTGATTGGTGAAATCCCACCTTAATATATTTATTAATTGAACATTTGTAAGACCGAAAAAATATAAAACTAGCAATTATCATAATATTCACATCAACGGGTTTGTGAAACTTGGTTTATTACTGTGTTCTCATTTTTTATGTGAATTATGGAACTAGATTAAATGACAGTTTAGTTTATTAGTGATGTGATTGAAAGTTTCTACCGTGTCGATTGAATTAATATTCGTAACTCGTTGACATGAGTAAAAATGTTTTATCTCAAGCACAAACAAGCAAAATGCTGCTTTCATCATGCTGCTTTCATCAACAGGTTCATGACTAAAGCTAAGCGCAATTTATACTCAATTAATAATAACCATGTTGTAAAGATCGCTATATAAATCAAAAAGGACATAATACCGTTCGAAAAGGTCTTAAAAGCTATTTGCAGTCAATAGTTATTGAAGTCCACAGTTTCAAAACACTAACGAAGATCAAAAGAGCGGTAAATTGATGTTCACATATCGATAAACGGAGCTACGTCACTAATGACACAGTATAACACAGTAGAGTAACTCAATCCTGTCCTTGCAACCGCTCACCACTGCGCACAAGCTGGTTGATATCTAAGCAAGCTAGTTTTTATTTTATATCAAAGTTAGATTTTAATAGTATAGTATAATTTTAATAGTTTCATGTGTTAGGGCATATTATGTCGATTGGCATACTTACATATTTATGTTTTGAAATTATTCGATTTAAGTAGTAGATTCCCGATTTAAGCGATCTGGTATGTGAACGACCTGTGTGCCGAGTGTGAGTTTTTGTTTCACATTCGATCGTGAACTCGTTTGGCGTTTACTAAGATTTTGTATGGGATTTGTACAGCGCCACCTAGCGATCCTCACGGGAGTGAGCCCAGCCCAGTGAGTAATCCCATACAAAATCTTAGTAAACGCCAAACGCGTTCACGATCGAATGTGAAACAAAAAACTCACACTAGGCTCACTATATTATACTGTGCCTGTCTACTGTGTTATAATGTATCTGCGATGTCCAGCAGATAGTTATCGATGTGACTGTAAAGGTATGACTGACACACGCGCAATCAGTCGCCCGGACAGCCTCCGCCGCATAACTACACTTTTTGTCGATTGAATTAAGAAGATAGATTTTAATCTTATATTATAGATTTTGTTCCTATATAAAGGCGATACACCCTTTCTAACAAACTACGAAATCTCAGAAACTACGGCACCTTCAAACTTGAAATTTGGCTAGTGGGTTTTTGTATGGTACAAACAAAGACTTCCGCTCAGAACAAATTTTACAAAATTCCACCCTGTGGTTTAAAATGTTAAGAACCCTAGGTAAAAGCAAATAACAGCTTGTCATTATGTTGTAGTTTGACATAAGAGTTTGTGAAAGGCATTTATAAATCTCTCTTCTAAAAAGGTCTTTATTATAACCTAAAGTTTTTTTTACTACGCACAGTGCTAGAGGACTCATCGATATCACTTAAATTAAGGCCTAAGTCTTTTCTTAGATCTCAAATTACAATAATAATGATAGATTTTATGTATGTAAACGTCAGAACTATTTGTTTAAAGGTGCTCCATCACCGGGAGCGTTTGCTTGTAATGTAACGTTACAGAGTCGAGCATTACATTGCGCACCTTATAAAGATACAGTGTGTAATATCTTGATACAACTTGTAACATTAACTAGCTATGAATGCTCAAAGTCCAATGTTACATTACACGCGAATACTCGTCAGTCAGGGAGATAGTATTGTAATGTAATGCTGAAGATCTAATTTTTATGTTACATTACACTTGTAATGTAATGCTTAAAAACGAATCTATAATGTTACATTACAAGTGAATACTCGCGGTGAAAGAGATACTTCATATTTTCTTTATAAACACCGTGAATAAGTTTGTAAAGATATTGTGCTTTGGTTCTGGTACTGTACAAACTACTAAGAATTAAATTATACTATTCTAGCAGATAAGAGTGTGCTCTGCAGGTTTGTCTTCCTTGTAAATAAATACATACATACAGATATTAAAAATATTTTTATAATTTAGAATATTCCGTATAGGTTGCTCTAAGAAGGTACACTTAAAATTATGAAAATAATGTTGTACAAATTCGTAGGTACATAATTGAAAAACGACCATTTCAAGAACTAGAAGTTTGTAGCAAAATTAAACATAACCACTTAATAATTTGGAAAAAATATGTTCTAACTTCTCATCAAACTTCACAATACTGTTTAACAAAATATTATAAAACAATATTACAGCAAACAAATATCTAACAAGTGGGTTTGTCAAATTTGTTATAACTTAATTGACTTAACTGAAAATATTTTAATAATAGAAGGGTGTAAGGACGACTGTACAACGACAAATTACTTTTATCAATTTACCAAGGCAATTCCATTACCAAGTAACAAGTACATAAAAGTTTTATAATGTCGAATGTTTTAAGTTAGAACTGTCATTTCAAAGAAAATATTAAGATATTACTGTTATTATATTACGCGAAACGTAACGCGGGCCGACGGTTTTATTAACTTTTGTAAAAACAAACAAACATAAAAACGGCAAATACAGCAGTAATGGGATTTAGCACCAACAATAAAACCGGATAATGCGTACTCAGCTTAATTGAAAATACTACCGTAAAATATATAATTTGTTAAGAACGGACAGACGGACGGTATAATTTCACTAACGAGTTCCCGGGAAGCAAATTTTAATTTGTCTTTTACTACAATTTCTCGACTATTCTGTCCGACACTCGCAATAATGTAAGCTTATCGACAGCGATTAATAATTTCATCGAGATCGCAAATAAAAAAATATTTACACGGTTTTGCTTTTAAAATTACGACCTACCTGGCCACTGATCACCTCATCACAGTCACAAACACAACACACAACACATTAACAATTTGAGGGTTTAACACTATTACCGACGAGACACTTGACTTAAAAAAAAAGAAAATTTGAAATTCGAAGCACAGATTCAAAATTGGTGTCATCAGCTGTTCGCAAGGACGTTCGGTAAAAAAATGGCGGCGCGGGGTCGACGGCCGGGCGCCGTGAATGAACTGACGTGTTGTTTTTTTAATTTCGAGCGCGCGCGCGCGCGCCGCCCGCAGTCTCCGCGGCGAATGAGGAGGCCAAGAACTATTTCAAACATCTTTTCTCTAATCCCATTCTGTGCATCTAACGCGGCGGTGGGCGGCGAAGTGGGGCTACACGGGATTCGTTTTAATTAATCACGTGCCGTGATACGCGACAAGCTGTTTTGACGGCCGATTCGATGACGAGATTTTGAAACGCCAATACAATGTAACATTTTTGACGCCAATGCAACAATTTTCTTCCGCAATTCTTAATTTAAATGTACCATTTCAATAAAGAATTCATAAGCAAATAATAAGCCTACATTATTTGGTCGGGTTATGTCAAATGGCGGGAAAGCTGGGCTCGACATAGCCAAACCAAATAACGTAGGTCCGCAATCTGCCTATAATAATAATACTCCCCACACCGGTTTCGGTGACGGTGGCCAGTTTCATTGAAACCAGGCCTGTTACACAGGAGTAGTTTTATAGTGCCCAAGTGTGTGCGCAGTACACTCTCTTTCTTTCACTCTCATAACCCAGTGGGACGGAAGTCCGACACGATTGGCGAGAGATCAGGCGCAGGACCGACTTTTTACACGCCCATCCGACGCATGGATCATCTTACTTGTCAGACAATCAGGTGATCAGCCTGCATTGTCCTAACCAAACTGGGAAATAACATGTTTCCAACGCGGGATTCGAACACACGACCTCCAGAGTCAAGAGCCGCGCTCAAACCACTGGACCACGGTGCTATGATAGTAATATAGTACACACACGGCATACCGAGTGCCATAGTGCATGGTAAAATATTTGAAGTTTTGCATAAAATTTTAAAACACAAGTTACTAAAATATTAATTCTCTAGCAACATAATGACGACCTCTGTGGCTCAGTGGTGAGCACGTTGGTAGCTCAAGCCGGGGGTCGCGGTTTCGAATCCCGCCGACGGAACCCTGGAACATTGAAAACTATTTTAGTTTTCAATGTTCCCGGGTCTGGATGTGTATTAAATATGTGTATGATATAATAAAAATCTTAAATATATGTATAGTATAAAAAAGTATTAAATATATTTCCGTTGTCTTTTACATGTAACACAAGTCCTTTAGGTACTTAGCACGGGGCCAGACTAACGTGGTGTGAAGCGTCCATAGATATTATTATTATTTCCGTTGTCTGGTACCTGTAACACAAGTCCTTTAGGTGCTTAGCACGGGGCCAGATTGACGTGGTGTGAAGCGTCCATAGATATTATTATTATTATTATTATTATCGTTGATGTCTTTTGTATGTGTGTGTTCATTGATAGCTTTTCTATAAAACTGTATGATCGTTGAAGTCTTTTGTATGAGACCGTGTAGTCGTTGATG